>NC_084850.1:97587397-98794897 GCF_033115175.1 Lepus europaeus | reverse complement strand
TATATCCATTGGTGGCCATTTGGAGAATATATCAGTGGATAGAAGACCTCTCTCTCTCTCTCTCTCTCTCTCTCTCTCTGTCAACTGTGCCTTTCAAATAAATACATCTATAAAAAATTTAAAAAATCAGCTGCCTCAGATATTTTGTTTTAGTAATGCAAAGATGACTAATACAACAGACAATGGGGTTAAGTTATGAGCCTTTTTTTAAATTTTAACAGTCTGGAACTTAATGGGGAGGGGTTTGAATGAAAAATGTCATAATCTGTTTCAATTTTTATTTTTGGTAAAGATTTATTATTTATTTGAAAGACAGAGTTAGACACACACACACACACACACAGAGGCACAGAGACAGAGAGACAGAGAGGGAGATCTTCCGTCTGCTGGTTCACTCTCCAAATGGCTGCAGTGACCAGGGCTGGGCTAGGCTGAAGCTAGGAACCAGAAACCAGGAGCCAGGAGCTTCTTTTGGGTCTCCCATGTAGGTGCAGGGGCCAAAGGACTTGGGCCATCCTCCACTGCTAGATCAGATGCTGGCATCACAGGCGGTGGCT
Organism: Lepus europaeus; assembly: GCF_033115175.1. NCBI lineage: Eukaryota > Metazoa > Chordata > Mammalia > Lagomorpha > Leporidae > Lepus > Lepus europaeus. Next base: position 98,794,340 of record NC_084850.1, on the reverse strand, counting down.
TAACTTACTATGTCACAATGATGGCCCCTAATCTGATTGTTTAGAAAGATCACTATAGGAGCCAGTGCTGTGGCATACTGGATAGGGCTGCTGCCTGCAGTTCCAGCATCCCATATGGGCGCTGGTTTGAGTCCCGGCTGCTCCACATCTGATCCAGCTCTCTGCTATGGCCTGGAAAGCCGTAGAAGATGGCCCAAGTCCTTGAACCCCTGCACCCTTGTGGGAGACCCGGAAGAAGCTCCTTGCTTTGGATTGGCACAGTTCTGGCCTTTGTGGCCAACTGGGGAGTGAACCAGCAGATGGAAGACCTCTCTCTCTCTCTGCCTCTCCTTCGCTCTCTGTGTAACTCTGACTTTCAAATAAATAAATAAATCTTAAAAAAAAGAAAGATCACTACAAATAAGAACTGCAAATTCCCATTGAGCAAGGCAGTATACTCCATACTGTAGTTGTCAGCTTTTCTTTACTTTTTTAAAAAATATTTATTTGAAAGGCAGAGTTATAGAGAGGCACAGGCAGAGAGAGAGAGAAAGAAAAAGAGAGAGATGTTCCATCTATTTGTTCTCTCCCCAAATTGTTGCAATGGCTGGAGCTGGGCCATTACAGAGCCAGGAGCCAGGAGCTTCTTTGGTTCTCCCACGTGGGTGCAGGGGCCCAAGGTCCTGGGCCATCTTCCACTGCTTTGCCAGGCCATAGCAGAGAGATGGATTGGAAGTGAAGCAGCCGGGACTAGAACCAGCACCCATATGGGATGCCGGCGCCGCAGGCGGTAGCTTTACCTGCTACGCCACAGTGGCGGCCCCAATTGCAAACTTTTTAATACCATGTTATATGCTTTGAAAATTACTGTCTGTGGAGCTAGCATTGTGGCACAGAAAGGTTAACCCTCTAATTGCAGTGAGTGCTGGTTAAGCCTCTAATTGCAGCCATCTGAGGAGTGACCAAGGGATGGAAGATTCTCCCCCTCCTCTAACTTTGCCTTTCAAATAAATAAATAAATAAATAAGGTCTTTAAAATAGAGAAAGTACTATCTTTGATTTTCACACACCTATAAATGAGTAATATTCCTGTTTCATGGATGAGTAATTTCAAAGAAGTTCAGGGTGATAAAGTGAAGATAATTTTGGATGGGGCTGGCACTGTGGTGTATTGGGTAAAGCCACAGCCTGCAGTGCTGGCATCCCATATGGGCACTGTTTCATGTCCCAGCTGCTCCTCTTCTGATCCAGCTCTCTGCTATGGCCTGGGAAAGCAGTGGAGGATGGCCCAAGTCCTTGGGCCTCTTTACCCACATAGGAGACCTGGAAGAAACTCCTGGCTCCTGGCTTTGGATTGGCCCAGCACCTGCTGTTGTAGCCATTTGAGAAATTGAGAAGTGAACCATCAGATAGAAGAGCTCTCTCTCTTTCTCTTTCTCTCTCTCTGCCTCTCTGGAACTCATCCTTTCTAATAAATAAATAAAATCTTTAAAAAACATGGAGTTACTGTAGAGCTGTGATTTTTCCAAATTGTACTACTACAGCTTTTCGAGAAACCAGGTAGGGAAGTGGAGACAGAGTGTTCAGTGCTTTGCACTTGCTCTTCATTGGGACGCTAACAATTACTCTGTTTTATCTTTTTTTAAAGCTTTATTTATTTATTTGAAAGTCAGAGTTACACAGAGAAGGGAAGGCAGAGAGAGAGGTCGTCCATCCGTTGGTTCCAGTTGGCTGCAATGGCTGGAGCTGTGCTGATCCGAAGCCAGGAGCCAGCAGCTTCTTTGAGATCTCCCATGCAAGTGCAGGGGCCCAAGGACCTTGGCCATCTTCCACTGCTTTCTCAGGCCATAGCAGAGAGCTGGATAGGAAGTGGAGCAGCTGGACTTCAATTGGTGCCCATATGGGATGCAAGCACTGCAGGTGGTGGCTTTACCTGCTGTGCCACAGTGCCAGCCCCCTTATTTTATCTTTTATTTAGTTGTCCTTTGCATAATGTTTTATTTGGAAAAGAGACACTGCATCTTTGAAAATAGCCTAGAATGGAAAGAAACTTTTAGCACATTGAGGAAAAAGAAAAGGAGACAGATAAAAATAATACTAATTTGATTGAATGAGTAAGATATAGTAAATAGCTAAATGTGGAGGAGACAGTGGGATTTCAGGTGATGCTATGTTCTTTTTATGGCTTGGGTGACTCAGAATATGTGGCACCATTTACTGAGTTAGAGACATTAGAAGAAAAGATAGGGCCAGAAGGTCATGTCCATTTTCATGTATTTGTGGGATAACCAGGAACATGTGTCTTTTTGGCAATTATATTGTTTGGGGTTTGAGAGAGATCTGAAGTGGAGATTAAAGTTAGGGATTTATTGGCATAGAAAAGATAATTGAAACCACAGGAGTGAAGGCAATTACATAAAACAGTATGGTTATATAGAAATATACTACAATGTGTGCTATGTGTGTAATTTTTAAAATAAATGTTTTATTTAGAATATAGTTTTAGATGTATAGCAAAATCACCAAGATAGTACAAAGAGTTTATACCCCACACAGTTTGTGTTATTGACATTTGACATTATTATTGTATGTTCGTTACAACTAATGAACTCATACTGATACTCATACTGATACCATATTTTATTCTGATTTCTTTAGTTTTTTGTTTTCTATTCCTGGATCCCATTCAGGATGTAATGTTATATGTATTTATCATGTCTCTTTAAGCTCCTCTTGATTATGAGAGTTTCTCAGATTTTCCTTATTATTGATGACCAAATTTTGAGCAATATTGGGCAAGTGTTTTGTAGAATATTTCCCAATTTGAGTTTGTCTCATACTTTTATCATTGTTGGACTAAGGTATGGATTTACCGAACTATCTTAGAGGAATAGCATACTGGAAAAGTGCCATTTTTATCACATAATATTAAGAGGACATGCTGTGAACGTGACATCCATGATGAGGTTAATGTTGATTACCAGGCTGAGGTAGTGTTTGCCGGGTTACTCCGGTGTAACTTTAGATTTTTCTCCTTTAGATTCTTTACTCTTTGGAAGGAAGCCACAATGTGCAGTTCAAACTTAAGGGATGAATGTTAATGCAGTTTCATTGGGGGTTGGGGATTAGTAGCCACATAAGTTGTTTGGGATTCTTTTGTTTTTGTTTTGTTTTTTGAGAAACTGAGAGAAACACATAGAGCACCCATGCACTGGTTCACTCCCGAAATACCTGTAATGGCTAGGGCTAGACCAGCAAAGTTGGGGGCCGGAAACTCAACCCAAGTCTTCCACATGAGAGACAGGAATGCAATTACCTGAGCCATTACCGTTGCCTACCAGAGCCCACATTACCAGGAAGTTGGAGTCAGGAGACATAGTCTAGTATTTAACCCAGGTATTTCAAAGTGGACTTGGGTGTCTTAATTGATGTCTTAACTACCAAACCAAATGCCCACCTCTGTTTTGAATTCTGTATAGCGAATGCGACTTCCATTTACATATTTATTCAGTAATTTAAATCAACATTGACTCATGGATATTTATTTTATACTTTGGCTTATAATCGAGTAGTATATTTACTTTCTTGTGTCAGTTGTTCCAGTTTTGGCCATTGAGGTTGTTGTGAATTAACTCCTGAGTTTCTTGACATATCTGCATCATTTTGTTGTTGTAGTTTTGAGTACTTCCTTACTTTCTGGAATTACAAGGTACTCCAGGCTGATATTGTATATTCCATGCCCCAATCCTACACTCAATAATTTTTCTAAGGGCCCCTGATTTATTTCACTGCAGAGTCATATTACACACCAAGATCTGGATATGCTGTGTGTACTAGTTGCTATCTGTGTGTCAGTGCATCTAGGTCCTCTCAGTAGACTGAGTTAGGAAATATGTCTACTGACCATTAACTCACACACATTTAGTTTATACTAAACGTGAGTTTGACATATATTTTTCAAAGATTTATTTATTTACTTGAAAGTCAGAGTTACATAGAATGAGGAGAGGCAGAGAGAGAGAGAGAGAAAGGTCTTCCATCCAATGGTTCACTCCCCAATTGGCTGCAATGGCCAGAGCTGCGCCGATCTGAAGCCAGGAGCCAGGAGCTTCTTCCAGGTCTCCCACGCGGGTGCAGGGGCCCAAGGACTTGGGCCATCTTCTACTGCTCTCCCAGGCCATAGCAGAGAGCCGGATTGGAAGTGGAGCAGCCAGGTCTTGAACCAGCTCCCATATGGGATGCCAGCACTTCAGGCCAGGATGTTAACCAGCTGCGCCACAGTGCTGGCCCCCATGAGTTTATACTGATGTCTCTGATTTTAATCCAGTACCACAAACATAGTTTATCTTTGGCTTTTCCCCTTTATTTCTCTGTATCATTCCATTCTAGTGAGAAACCTGGCTTCTGCAATCTCCCACCCATTTATTTGTTCAATACCAGTATGCATGCACAGCATTTTCATGATTATTAACTCATACCTCCATGAGAAACAAATTTACCAACCAGTGTACGGTGCTTGTTTGCAGTTCCTTTTGCACTTAGTCTTACAGTCTTTACCCATTTCCAGAGTTACCTAGGGTGGCACGTTTTCCCTTCACTCTTGGGTTCTGTCATACGTTTGTAATACAGTTAGACCTTTTTGTCAGGGTCTGCATTCCATCTTCAGATATCCCCTGCACCTCAGTTGATTTTGTGCATATTTTCATGTTTTTTTTTTTTTTTTTGACAGGCAGAGTGTCACTCGAGAGAGAGACAGAGAAAGGTCTTCCTTTGCCATTGGTTCACCCTCCAGTGGCCGCTGCGGCCAGCGCGCTGCAGCTGGTGCACCGTGCTGATCTGAAGCCAGGAGCCAGGTGCTTCTCCTGGTCTCCCATGCGGTTGCAGGGCCCAAGGACTTGGGCCATCCTCCACTGCACTCCCGGGCCACAGCAGAGAGCTGGCCTGGAAGAGGGACAACTGGGACAGAATCCGGCGCCCTGACCAGGACTAGAACCCGGTGTTTCCGGTGCCGCAGGTGGAGGCTTAGCCTATTGAGCTGCGGCGCTGGCCCTCATATTTGCATGTTTTAAGATTCACTATTTGTTCTGCCAGGTTCTGATAAATGGACAGCGTCACAAACCACTACAGTCCTACAGAATAATTTTTACCACTCTAAAAAAATGCTATACTTCATCTTGTCAACCTTCCTCTCTCCACAACTCCTTGTCCTCACTGATCTATTGTCTGTGTAGTTTTGTTTTTGAACAATGTCACATAAATGGTGTCATGCAATACCGTGGTTTTGGATGTGGTTTGTCCCCCAAAAAGTTTATGTGTTGGAAACTTGGTCCCCAGTGTGGTGATGTTTGGAGTAGGTGGGAAACCTTTAAGAGGTAGGGATTAGTGCAAGGTAATTAGGTCTTGGGGTGCTCCCCTCCGAAGGAATTAATGCTGGTCTCATGGAGTGAGTTCTCACATGAGCCAGTTCTAAAAAAGCAAGACTGGCTCCTTCCCAGTGTCTGGTTTCTGGTCTCTGGCTTCCTGGCTTGCCATGTGCTCTTTCCCTCTGCACATGCTCCTGCTATGAAGCTGGCCACCATGTGGTGACCCAGCCAAGAGGCCCTTACTAGAGACTGAATCAATACTGCTGCCCAATACTGAATTGTTCTATCTTTGAAACTGTGAGCTAAATAAATGTTGTTTCTTTACAGATTACTGACTTTAGGGTATTTTGTTATAACAAGAGTAAATGAGCTAATACGTGCAATAGGTGTTCTTTTCAGACTCTTTAACTTATAATATGCATTTAAGATTCATTCATATTCCTGCGTGGGTTAACGGTTCATTACTTTTTATCACTCATTTCCGTTGTTGTATTACATTCCTTTATAAAAAAGATTTATTTATTTATTTGAAAGGCAGAATTACAAAGAGGCAGAGAGAGAGAGAGAGGTCTTCCATCTGCTGGTTCACTCCCCAAATGGCTGCATTGGCAGGAGCTGGGCAGATCTGGAGCCCGTAGCCAAGAGCTTCCTCCAGTCTCCCATGTGAGTGCAGGGGCCCAAGGATTTGGGGCGTCTTCTACTGCTTTCCCAGGCCACAACAGAGAGCTGGATCGGAAGTGGAGCAGCCGGGACTTGAACTGGCTCCGGTATGGGATGCTGGCACTGCTGGCGGTGGCTTTAGCCACTATGCCGCAGTGCAGGCCTCCTGTATTACATTTCTATATGTTTAGTCCCAACAGTTTTACATGGTTTTGTGCTATTGACTTTTTAATACATTAAGAGAAGAAACATGGGGCCGGCACTGTGGCACAGTGGGTAAAGCTGCCGCCTGCAGTGCTGGCATCCCATATGAATACCAGTTCAAGTCCCAGCTGCTCCACTTCTGATCCAGCTCTCTGCTATGGCCTGGGAAAGCAGTGGAGGATGGCCCAACTCCTGGAGCCCCTGCACCCTCATGGAAGACCTGGAAGAAGCTCCTGGCTTCAGATCCACGCAGCTCCAGCCATTGTGGCCATCTGGGGAGTGAACCAGCGGATGGAAGACTCTCTCTCTCTCTCTCTCTCTCTCTCTCTCTGCCTCTGCCTCTCTCTAACTCTGCCTTTCAAATAAATAATAAATCTTTTAAAAAAAGAAAAGAAGAAACGTATCATTAGACAGCTTTTACATTTATCTACATAATTACCGTTACATTGCTCTTTGATTTACCCTCTGGAGCCACCTCCTTTCAGGCTGAAGAACTTATTTTAATATTTCTAGCAAGATAGGTCTGGTAGCAACAAATTCTTCTAGTCTCTTTTTGTTTATCTGTGAACATGACTTATTCTGTCGTGATTTCCTTTTTTCCCCCTATTTTTTTTAAAGATTTATTTGTTTATCTGAAAGTCAGAGTTACAGAGAAAGAGGGGGAGAGAGAGAGAGATATCTTCTATCCACTGGTTCACTCCTCAAATGGCTGCAGCATCTGAGGCTGGGCCAGGCTGAAGCCAGGAGCCAGGAAGTCCATCCAGGTCTCTCATGTGGTTGGCAGGGGCCCAAGCAGTTAGGCCACCTGCTGCTGCTTTCCAGCAGGGAGCTGGATTGGAAGTGGAGCAGCCCGAACTCAAACCAGTGCTCATATGAGATGTGTCACAGGTGGCAGCTTATCCTGCTGCACTGCTGTGCCAGCCCCATTTCATTTCTTTTTAGACTGAATGATATTTCGTTTTTTAATTTATCTGTCAGATTGTGAGTGAATGAATGTATTGTTTCTCCTTTTTGGCTGTTATGAATAATGCTGCTATGAACTTCTGGTATGCATATTTGTGTGGACATAATGTTCTCATTTTTCTGGGGTTATATACCTAGGAGTGGAATTGCTGGGTTGTATGGTAACTATAATTAACTTTGTTTTTTTAAAAATTTTTATTTAATGAATGTATTTTTTCATAGATACAACTTTAGGAATACACTGGTTCTTCCCCCCATACCCACCTCCCCCAACTCCCATCCCACCTCCCTCTCCCTCTCCCATCTCCTTCTTCATTATGGTTTTTAGTTTGATCTATAATTAACCTTGTAAAGAACTATCAGACTGTTTTTTGAAGTGGCTGTACCATTTTATATTCCGACCAAAGATGTATGGAGGATCCCAATTTCTCCACATCCTTGCTAAACACATGTTATTTTTCCTTTTTAAAAATTATATTCATCCTACTGGGGGTGTATAATAAAGAATCTAACTTTGAAAATATTTTAAAAATTATTGAAAAATATTTTTAAAATGCTGACTTTTTAAAGTTTTACTTCGCCGCCCTCTTCATCTGCTCTCTACATCTAAGCCAAGTTGGTACAAAATTGTGGATGCTTTCTTCTTTGGAGCTAGCAAGAGATTGCAATCATGTAAGCGCCATCTTGTGTGAAAGAACCTCACCCTCCAACTACCATAAATTTAAGTCAGTCTTCATTCTTTGTTCTTTCTAAACTGCTTGGGATACTTGCCTTGTTCTCCCCAGGAAAACCTCATTTCTCTGGTAGTAAACATTTTCATGTACTCTCAGTGTGTGAGGTCTTTTTATCTGAACATTTGAGTCTAATTTTTGGTGAGAGTCTTCCTTTCTCCTCAGGGTGGCAAGAATAATTGGCACAGTGAGCTTGGAGCCCAGACAAAGAGGAGGCGGTAGAGGTGGGGGCGGGATTCTTTCTTTAATTGCTTTGGCTTGTGAACTGCTGCTGCTGCCAGATGGCAGGCATGCATGTTGCATTTACAGGTTGGCTTGTGCTTTAAGTTGTGTTGTTCTGTGCTGTGCTGTTGATTGTGACAGAAACTCTGTTACAGATTTAGCCAAGTCAGAAATTTAGATAATTTAATGGGCATTTTGGAACAGAGGTATGGTAATTGAGGCTCTTGTGTAATGGCCTTGGGTGTTGTGTCTTGGTCCAGACCTATCTGTGTGTCCTCGATTGAAGCTGGATTCAAACAACTATATCTACAATGAATTGGTTTTGTAATTTCAAACAGGCTTTACTCCTGACAGCTGACTACTCATTGGATGGTCTCTCATGAGAGAACAGTCACTGGAGGGAGGGGTGGAGGGGCATTTGCTAGGGTCACACAGCACTACTGCCATTGCTTGTAGTTCTGTTGCAACAAAGATCCTGATCCTCAGGTTTATAGGGAAGAACATCTGTGGCACAGAGAAAGGAGCATTTCAAACCCAGACTAAATGCCTGGCTCTTAAATCCTGTACAACCACTGTTGCCATTGGAGGAGCCCCCTTAACAATGATAATGCTGATTTGAGACTTGCTACATGAAGAACTTCATAAATATGAGCAGGGTAGAGAGAACTGCCTGAAATATGTCCAGTAACAACAACAAAGGAAGTAGAAGACAGACAAAAAAAATCCTGGATCTCAGAGAAGTAAACAGAAACGGAGATCTGAAATTTCAAACATATTTATTTTTTATTTTATTTGAAAGGAAGAGAACCAGAGAGAGAGACTCAGAGAGTCTTCTGTCTGTTGGTTCACTCCCCAAATTCCCACAACAGCCAGGGCTGGGCTGGGCTGAAGCTGGGAGCCATGAAATCAATCCAGATCTCCTCCATGGGTGGCCTTGACCCAGCTATGTGAGCCACTTCCTGCTATCTCCTAGGGTATGCATTATTAGGAAGCTGTAATCAGAAGCAGAGCCAGGACTCAAACCTGGGACACTGATATGGGATGTAGACATCTCAAGTGCATATGTACTCATGTTTTTAAAATTTGTTTATTTGTTTGTTTATTTCTTTATTTATTTACCTGGAATGGCAGTGTGACAGAGAGAAAGAGAGAGAGGGGATGTTTCATCTGCATCAGATGACTGTAACATCTAGGACTGGGCCAGGTTGTAGTCAGGAGTCAGAGCTCCATCTGAGTCTCTCATGTGGGTGGCAGGAATTCAAGTAATTGAGCCATCATCTGCTGTTTCCCAGACACACTAGCAGGAAGCTCTGTCAGAGGTGGAGTAGCCAGGAGTTGAACCCACAGATATGGGGTGCAGACATCTCAAGCAGTACCACAGCATTCACCTCTCTATATATGATTTTATACCTTGTTGAATCAATCTTCTTGTCAGTGATGTCCTTCTTTTTCTCTTTTTATAGTTTTTGATTTAAAGTCTGTTTTTACTAATATGTGTATAGGTACGCATGTTCATTTTTGGTCTGATCTGCAGCAGTTCATGGAGGTGGTAGTATGACTTTGAAGTGGATATGGACTTTCAAGTTGTGTGTCTTTAGGCCCCAGAAAGTTGGGTGTCAATCATGCTAAGGTTTGTGATGGCTGGAGCCACATTCCAGGTGCTGTGGAACACAGAGGAGGCTGCCCCCTTGTCCTGGCAGGCAATGCTGAGTGATGCTGGACCTTGTGACTCCAGTAGCGGTAGTCCTGGAACTGTGTGATACGGAGTACAGTTTAAAATGAGTTAAAATTTTCATATGTTTTCTGTGTACATAGTCATATCAACTCTAAAAACTAAGCTTCCTTTCTTCATTTCTGATCCTTATTCTCTTATTTTTTCATGTTCTTTCCTTCTCTCCTTCCTCCGATACCTCTGGATAGGAACTCCAGTATGTTGAATGAAAAGGATGATAGCAATGTTCTCTGATTTCCATTAAAAGGGAAGCACGTTTATAAGTCATGATTTGTTTTCACCAATGAAGTAGTTTTTTTTCCTCAAAAAGTGTTTATATATTTCTTTGAATTTCAGAGAGATAGGGAGAGAGAGAATCTCCTTGTACTGGTTCACTCCCCAAATAGCCCCAATAGCTGGGGCTGGGCCAGGCTGAAGCCTGGAGCCTCTCCAGGAACTCTATCCAGGTTTCCCACATAGGTGGCAGGAACTCAAGTACGTAAGACATCATTCACTGCTTCCAAGGTGCATAAGTAGGGAGCTGGATCAGAAGTGAGCAGCTGGAACTCACACTAGCCCTCTGATATGGAATGCAGGAATTTGAAGTGGTGGCTTAATCCACTGAGCCACAACAGTTGTCCGAGTAATGAAGTTTTTATGCTCTTCTTCCATTTTAGAATGTAAGAATTTCCTACAAGCACTTGAGTTAACTGTTATACAATACTTATTTTATGCTATATTTCCAAGTAACACATGAGATACACACAACAAACTTGAGAGTTAGCTGCTTTTAGATGAAAGGTGGTCAGGTTAAATGCTTTTGTTAAAGTTTGCATGTAATAAACAGTGGAGCTGAGATACAAATCCAGGAAATCTGACTGTAGAACCCAGGCATCTGTCCTGTACTTCTTTGTACTGACTCTGAGCTAATATGAGGGCATGAAATTCAGTTGTCAATTAGCTCACTTAAATGAATACAAAGACATTTCTAGTATTCACTTTTCAGTTATTTATACCAGCCAAGTAACCACTATCAATGAAAATTATAAATAGATGCTTAACTGCTGTGGTTTGCATATTAGTTTCAGTGTTCCCTAAGTGCCCATGTGTTACAGACTTGGTCTTCAGGGTGGCACAATTGGGAGAGACTGGAAGTTTATTCCAATTAATGTGTTTAGGAGATAGGCTAGTAAGAGGTCCCTAGGTCAGAGGAGATTGGAACTTGGAAGGTCATTCTTTGGAGAGAGTTGGTTGTAAAAGTGGCGTTTGGGGGCTAGCATTGTGGTATAGTTGGGCACTGGTTTGAGACCTGACTGCTCTACTTCTGATCCAGCTCTCTGCTAATGCACCTGGGAAAGTAGCAGAGGATGACTCAAGTACTTGGGCCCTTGCCACCCATGTGGGAGACATAGAAGAAGCTGCCGACTTCTAGCTTTGGCCTGGTCCAGCCCTGGCTGTTGTGGCCATTTGGAGAGTAAACCAGAGATGGAAGATCTTTCTCTGTCTCTGTTTCTCTCTCTCTCTCCCCCTCTCTTCCACCCTCCCCCCCCAACTCTGATTTTCAAATAAATCTTTTTTAAAAAGTGGAGTTTGGCTTAGCCTCTCTCTGTTTCCTGGCTTACCATGTGATCATTGCACTACACATGCTGTGCCATTGCCATGTTCTGGCCTTACCAGATAGCTGAACCCATGGAGCCCTTGCCTGATGCTGGACTGTAAACCTCCAAAACTGTGAGCCAAATTATATCTCCTTCCTTCGTAAATAGCTTATGTTAGATATTTTGTTCTAGTAGTGGAAAGCTGACTAATACATTAATGAAGAAGACTAAGAATTCAGATTATAGTGGCCGGCGCCGTGGCACATTTGGTTAATCCTCCGCCTGTGGCCCTGGCATCCTTTATGGGCACCGGTTCTAGTCCCGGTTGCTCCACTTCCAATCCAGCTCTCTGCTGTGGCCTGGGAGGGCAGTGGAGGATGGCCCAGGTGCTTGGGCCCCTGCATCTGCGTGGGAGACCGGGAGGAGGCACCTGGCTCCTGGCTTCGGCTCCGCACAGCTCCAGCCGTTGGGGCCATTTGGGGAATGAACCAACTGAAGGAAGACCTTTCTGTCTCTCTCTTTCACTGTCTGTAACTCTACCTCTCAAATAAATAAAAATCTTCTTAAAAAAAATTCAGATTATAGCCTTTTTGATGGGTTGCTTTTGGGGGAATTTTTGCTTGCTGGGTTATTTGATTATTTCTATCTCCTTTATTTTGTTAGCTGAAGGTTGAGGATTGACTGCTATTCTCTGCCAGTCTGAATGCATTACTCTAATGGCTCCAATTAACTCCAGATATTTTCTTCAGAAACGATGTAGAGATTTTGTAAAGTTAGAAATCAATCAAACACAAACTGTTGCCTAGAAAGCACCATTTACTTTCTGGTGTAAGTAATTAAATTTTTTCTGGAAAAGTTTAAGAAACAGACCCAGTCCATCAGCTATTTGTGAAGGTGATAAAGAAATATGAAAGTCCAGCTTAGAATCTGAGTCTATTGCTCTTTCAAAATCCCCGAGACTAGGTGATTTATAAAGAATAGAAGCTTACTTTAGCTAAGAGTTCTGGAATCTGGAAGTCCAAGTTTGGGTGACCACATCTGGCAAGAGCCCTGAGCAGTGTCATACCATGGCAGAAAAATAGAAGTGCAACTAAGAGCATGCAAAAGAGGCAAAATATGAGCAGTGACCTAGCTTTATAACACCTGTTCTTGTGTAGCTAATGTGGTCCAGTCCTGTGAAAATTAACCCAGTCCCTCTAGAAAGGCATCAGCCCCTGTTAATCAGTGCTTAAGGACCTCACCTCCCAATACCTTTATGTTGGGGGTCAAATTTCAATGTGAAATTTGGACAAGACAAACTATATTCAAACCATAGCAGAATCTTTAGGTGTCCACACCAATGATGCCATGATTCCATCACAGGGATTTCTTGTCTTTCCTGTTGACAGTTTATGGGAATAAAATAAGTCCTATTCATGATCTGAATAACCCAAGTATCAGTAATTATTTGCATAAAATGATAGATTCCTTAACAGATTAGTAGTTGTCCTTTTAAAAGAATTTATTAATATAACTTCCTACTTTACTAATAAAAAGCTGAGGCGGGCTTACTAATGATGAGAAGAATAAGATATTAAACCAGAAATCACATCCTTATGAAAGTACAGATTTCTCACCTGGCGCCACAGCTCACTAGGCTAATCCTCCGCCTGCGGCGCCAGCACCCTAGGTTCTAGTCCCAGTCGGGGCACCGGATTCTGTCCCGGTTGCTCCTCTTCCAGTCCAGCTCTCTGCTGTGGCCTGGGAAGGCAGTGGAGGATGCTCAAGTGCTTGGGCCCTGCACCCGCATGGGAGACCAGGAGGAAGCACCTGGCTCCTGGCTTCGGATTGGCGCAGCGCGTCGGCCGTGGTGGCCATTTTGGGGGTGAACCAACTGAAGGAAGACCTTTCTCTCTGTCTCTCTCTCTCTCTCTGTGTGTCTAACTCTGCCTGTCAAAAAAATAAATAAAATTTTTTTAAAAAGTTTAAAAAAAGAAAATATAGATTTCTATCTATGGGCTGGGTGTGGTTCCTCACTGGCATAAATTGGCCTTAGTAGTCAGGGTACAAAACCCTGTGATAAAGGACAGAACTGACAAGGTTTGTGTTGTGATGCAGCAGGTTAAGCTACTGCTTGGGACACTGACATCCCATATTGGAGTACCGATTTGAGTTCTACTAGTTCTGCTTCCATTCCAGCTTCCTGCCAGTGTGCCTGGGAGAGCTGTAGATGATGGCCCAGTACTTGGGTCCTTGCCACCCACATGGAAGATTTGGATGGAGTTCCAGGTTCCTGATTTTAATGTGACCCGGCTCTAGCCATTGGGGTCATTTGAGGAGTGAACTAGCAAATAGAAGATTCATTCATTCTCTCTCTCTCTCTCTCTCTCTCTCTCTCCCTCTCCCTCTCCCTCTCCCTCTCCCTCTCCCTCTCCCTCCCTGTCTCCTTTTCTCTCTCCCTCTCCCTCTCCCTCTTTCTCTGTAACTCTGCCTTTCAAATAAATAAATAAATGTTTTTTTAAAGGATGCAAAGTAATGGAAAACCTGACTTCAAACACTTACAGAAATTACTTCAAAGTAAAACCACTTTCACGTTTTTCCTTTGACTAGGGAATTGTATTTAACATGTTTCAACAAAGGTTTGACTAATAATGTACTAGGTATTAATTTTATTTTGCTTATTTATTTTTAGAGATTTTATTTATTTATTTGAAAGTCAGAGATACAGAGAGAGGGATAGGCAGAGATGGAGAGAGAAAGATCTTCCATCTGCTGGTTCATTCCCCAAATGACCATGAGGGTCGGAGGTAGATCAGGCTAAAACCAGGAGTCTGGAATTTCATCTGGGTCTTCCACATGGGTGGCAGGGGCCCAAGCCCTTAGGGCCATCTTTACTGCTTTCCCAGGCATATTAGCAGGGAGCTGGAGCAGAGGTGGAGCAATCAGCACTCACATGGGGTGCTGGCATTGCAGGAGGCAGCTTAACCCATGATGCCACAATTCTGGCCCCTAGAGGTGTAAATTTTAAAAGACAGTATAACAGAGGGACTCTCAGGAAGTGAATATGTTTCCATGGAGTACATGGCTTCAGAACCTAAAGGCGGATTTTCTGGCATCATTTTTTTTATTAAACTTTTATTTAATGAATATAAATTTCCAAAGTACAGCTTATGGATTACAATGGCTTCCCCCCTCCCATAACTTCCCTCCCACCCGCAACCCTCCCCTTTCCCGCTCCCTCTCCCCTTCCATTCACATCAAGATTCATTTTCAATTCTCTTTATATACAGAAGATCAGTTTAGTATATATTAAGTGAAGATTTCAACAGTTTGCCCCCATGTAACAACACAAAGTGAAAAAATACTGTTTGAGTACTAGTTATAGCATTAAATAACAGTGTACAGCACATTAAAGACAGAGATCCTACATATTTTTTAAAAATTAATTAATTTTCTATGCCATTTCCAATTTAACACCAGGTTTTTTTTTTCATTTCCAATTATCTTTATATACAGAAGATCGATTCTGTATATAACTAGTAAAGATTTCATCAGTTTGCACCCACACAGAGACACAAAGTGTAAAAATACTGTTTCAGTACTAGTTATAGCATCACTTCACATTAGACAACACATTAAGGACAGATCTCACATGAGATGTAAGTACACAGTGACTTCTGTTGCTGACTTAACAATTTGACACTCCTGTTCATGGTGTCAGTAATCTCCCTAGGCTCTAGTCATGAGTTGCCAGGGCTATGGAAGAAGCCTTTAGAGTTCGCTGACTTTGATCTTATTCCGATAGGGTCATAGTCAAAGTGGAAGTTCTCTCCTCCCTTCGGAGAAAGGTACCTCCTTCTTTGTGGCATCATTTTTGAAATCAATTCTCTTCTATTTTGGAGATTATGGATATGAAGATTTCATCATACAGCCATTCCTTTACCAGAGCTCTTTTGAAGAGCAGAGTGCTTTAGTTTAATTCCTGTTAGATTCATCACATTTTGAACATTTATTCCAAATATTATTGATGTCTTCAGTATTTAAAATATTTCAATGTGTTAAATCTCACTAACCTTTCTTCCTTTCCTTTTCTTACTCTCATGTTTACAATTACTAGTGTGTCCGCCTCAGCAGAATTCCTTACTTCCAGGAAGAGGTGCCTTGTGTGTACTGGAAAGCAGTATCTTCCTGTGCGTGTTTACAGAAGCCTTTTGGGCAGAAACCTTTGAGCAGTCAACTGCATAAACAGCTTCATATCCATGATATACCTTTATTGTTCCATTCTCTTTTGCTTTAAAAGAAAATCAGGAGAAATTTCTTATTTCTCTTATTACTAAACACGAATCAGCCCGCCTCCACTCTGCCAGAAATAAAAAAGTTGTGCTCTACCTGTCTGCTCTTTTTCTTACAGTTCTACCTAAAAAAAGTTTTGACCTGGTCTTAACTGTTTAAGTATTCATAACTAACAAAATACATCCTCATGCCTACACTTGTTTAGGGACAAGTACTATTTTGAATGATAAAACTAATTTAGAGGATGGAGTTGCAGTGCAGCAGGTTAAGGTACCTCTTGGGCTGCCTGCATCCCATATCTGAGCCCCAGTTTGAGTCCCAGCTGCTCCACTTCCCATCCAGTTCCCTGCTGATGTGCCTGGGAAGACAGCCAAGTATTGCCCAAGTGCTTGGGTCTCTGCCACCCACGTGGGAGACCCAGATAGATTTCTGGGCTCCTGATTTCAGCCTGGCCCAGCCCCTAGCTGCTGCAGGCGGTTGGGAAGTGAGTCAGCAGATGAAAGGTCTGTGTATTTCCCTCTCTCCCACTGCCACTCTGCCCTTCAGAGAAATAAATAAACTTTTAAAAAAGTCTTATTCAGAGATTCTTATTTGGTCTAAAAATCAGAATGTCTACAAGGATTTTTATCTGTTTGCATTTGCTATATGGACATTTGTGTCACTGTAACCAACCTGCTTTTTTCTTGGCCATTTTAAGTCTGCCCTTAAAATTTTTATTTCAAAGAATTGAGTCTTGTAAGACAAGGCTTCACAAAATGTGGCCCACGGAGCCCTGTGTGTCCTTGTGACCCTTTCAGAGTTTTTTAAGATGAAACCTAATTTCAGATGATAGTAAGCTATTATTTTCCTTTTCAAATTTCATTATCCTAAGAGCATACAGTAGATTTTTGAAGCGACTGTATGATGTGAGATGTTACAGCAGATGGGATGCAGAGGCAGATAAGTGAATCCAGCTCTCTACTATTAAATATTTAAAGAGATTTGTAAAATTGTAAGGCAGTGCCACTGTTCTCGCTGTTTGTTTTGTTTTGGATTAGAACTGCATTTTGTTTATAGATTACTTTAGAGACAGAAATGACATCTTTACAAACATGACGGTGGTTCATCTTTCCTTTTATCTAAGTATTTTTAATGTATTTGAAATAAAGTTAGTTTTTCCATAAAGATGTCATGTATAATTTGTTAGACATATTTCTATCTGTCCTTTGCTCCAATGAGTATTTTTAATGAATTAATTTATTTGAAAGGCAGATAGAGAGAGTCCCCAATCTGCTGGTTCACTTCACAAATGGCCACAGCAGCCAGGGCTGAACCCAGGCCAAAGCCAGCAGCTAGCAACTCAACTGGATCACCCATGTGGTGACAGGGACCTAAGTATTCGAGTGATCAGTCATGTGCTACCTGCCAGGGTCTGCATTAGCAGAAGCTGGAGTTCGGAGTTGGAGCTGGGAATCAAATCCTGGCTCCCTGATTGGGAATGTGGCATCCCCAAGAGGTGGCTTAACTGGTAGACCAAACACCTGCCCCTTCATGGTTTTTAAAATTACATTTTGTTTTTGGTTGTGACTGGTTTATGGGAATGTTGGATTCTGATAAATTGTTTTTAGATCCATCCATTTTGCTAGCCTTGTACTCTAGATCAAATTGTTTGTAGATTTTACTGGGATTTTATGTAAATTTTATATAAAACATACTTAAAATATGTGAATAACTATACAGCTCAGTGAAATATCACAAAATGGTTTGTTAATTCTGATTTATTAATGTAACTTGTGAATGATTTTTCCTTTTTTAGTCCTTATATCTTCAGAATTTGATGTCTTTCACTATAAAATAAAGTAGAATTTCTTCCCTGAAACAGTTTTGCTTAAGCATCTAGAAGTCCCATGCTCTGATTACCTGTGCTTGATGTACAAATACTTTTTAATTTATTAAAGAAAGGAAATTACCTTTATTTGGAAATTCTAACAGAACTTTATGAAAAGGTGGTGATTTCAGTTGATTGACCATGGTCTTGGATTTGATTGTCAGCATTTGTGAAAGACCAAAAGGAATCTTGGTGGTAAACAAACATAAGTTAATTTATTGAGACTAACATAGATATAGGTATAGAGAAAAAGCTATGTACACATCTCATACTATATCCAGTAAGCAGAACACCCAGATCCTCTGTCTAGCATATGTCAGGTCTAGTGTTGAGATGCATGGGAATTCAAACTAAGAAAATGTTGCTTACCATGAGCATGGATTAATGAAGGAAAAGAAGGCAGAGAATCTCACAGAAATGGAATCTTTTGTGTTGAGGAATACATTCAGATGCTGTACCCTGTCTTCCTCATATACAAGCAAGATGTGATGAGAAGATGCAGAGGAAAAAAATATGAGATTTTTGTAGCCAGTTGACAAGAATTTGAATCCTAGCTTTTTTTGCACTGACCTTAGGCAAGTTACTCAACTTCTCAGAGTTTCAGTTTTTTCACTGATAAAATAGAAATTTTGACACTATTGATTTTTAAAAAATACAGCATCTCAAAAGAGTTGTTGGTAAGTCCAGCAGAATAGCATTTGTTTGTTCATGCCTGTGAGTGAAAGGGAAAGGGCTGGTGACCATGCCTAATTTGTCAGAATAAATCTTAGTATTAATTTGTTTGCAAATATAGGGCTTGCAATCACATTTTTATCACCAGATGTATTAGTTTCTTATTGCTGTTGTAATACTTTATCACAAACATAATAGATTAAAATAACAGAGATTTATTATGTTACAGTTTTGGAAATCAAAGTGTTGGCAGGGCTTCACTGCCTTTAGGGAGCTCTTGTGGGAAGAATCAGTTTCTTCCTCCAGCTTCTAGAGGCTGTCTGCTTTCCTTGGCTCATGCCTGCTTTCTCCATCTTCAAATTCAACTACACAGCATCTTCAGCTTTCTTCATTTTGATCTCCTGCCTTCATTGCCACATCCCCTTAGCAGACTCTGACCTGCCTCCTTCTTATAAGGACTCATGTAATTACATTGGGCCCACCAAAATAATCCAGGACAGTCTTCCCATTTCAGGATTATTAACTTAATCATATCTGCAAAATCCCAGTTGCCTTGTCACGTAGTATTCATGAGGATTAGGATTTGGGCATTTTGGAGGGCTGCTTTTCTGCCTGCCGCACCAGCTTAGTGAATTACCCAATTAGAATTCCACATTTCTTTCTTTTTTTTTACTTTTTAAAATTTATGTAAAGGGAATACATTTCATGTATTTTATATACACAGTTTTTTAAAAAAGATTTATTTTATTAATTTGAAAGAGTTACAGAGAGAGGCAGAGACAGAGAGAGAGGTCTTCCATCCGCTGGTTCACTTTCCAGATGGCTGCAACGGCCGGAGCTGTGCCGATCTGAAGCCAGGAGCCAGGAGCCAGGAGCTTCTTCTGGGTCTCTCACATGGGTACAGGGGCCCAAGGACTTGGGCCTTCTTCTACTGCTTTCCCAGTCCATAGCAGAGAGCTGGATCGGAAGTGGAGCAGCTGGGACTAGAACCGGTGCCCATATGGGATGCCGGCACTGCAGGCGGAGGATTAACCTACTGTGCCACGGTGCTGGCCATATATATATATATATATATATATATATATATATGTACAGTTTCAAGAGCATAATACTTCCTACTCTACTTTCGCTCCCTCACTCCCACCTTCCCTCTTCCTTTTATTTCTCTTTTAATTTTTACAGTGATAAACTCTCAGTTGACTTTATAATCACAAGCTTAACCCTCCCTCTTTGTTAGTTATTTTCATTGAACAAGATATCAATTTCTGACACTGTGGGAGCATCACAAAGTAGGTTTTTTTAAAGCAGTACTTCCAAGGAATAGAACTAGTCGCTAACAGGAATGTTCACACAAGCCTCCACATTGCAGAGGGGACCAGGATTGCCATTTTTGTTAAAATGCTCAATTTAACAACTTAAAATTCCAGATTATTTGAAACCAGCAAACATGTTTGTGACCCCTCCACCAGGTGTAGGGGAGAGAGTGCAGAACCTTTTTCTGAGTTTCCTTTGTTAACTGTGAAGATTTGCATTTGTAAAGTCAGGCTCTGGAATTCATTAGCTAATTTTAAAGAAAACACATGTCTGGAGCCCAGATATGCTGGCAAAAAATGGAGCAAGGGCTGAAAAGGATTTTATTATGAACAGTGAAAGTCTATACTTTTTTGTGCCTTGTAAAATAGTTGTGAAGATTTACTGTGATCACTTTTACAAGTCCCTGACACCCTCTTGGTGAATGAGAACAATGTTGATGAAAATAAACAGGTCCTGTAAAGAGATTAATAAAAGATTTATTCAGGGCAGAATGAGAGTGACCTAGGCCCAGGAGACCCAAGCCCAGTGACGTCTCATTAGGCCTGGGAAATATTCCAAAGTGATCAAATTTTAGTGAGAATTTATGTATTTCATGACAATAAATTTGTCATTGCATATTGAACATAATATTGACTTGGCCTGAAAAGGAAAGCTTTAGATAAGCCAGGGCTGGGGTGCGGGTGGTGGCTGCAGGTGGCACAAATTTCTCCCTGGTTGACCACTTTCTTTGGAACATGATTGGTTACAAGCTACTCAGAAGGCTACTGATGAATTTTAAGAGTGTTTCTTGGAAAAGAAAAGGAATGTATAGATTAAGAACAAAGATTGGGGCCGGCGCCATGGCGCAGTAGGTTAATCCTCCGCCTGCAGCACCGGCATCCCATATGGGCACCGGTTCTAGTCCTGGCTGCTCCACTTCCAGTCCAGCTCTCTGCTGTGGCCTGGGAAAGCAGTAGAAGATGGCCCAAGTCCTTAGGCCCCTCCACCCACATGGGAAACCAGGAAGAATCTCCTGGCTCCTGGCTTCAGATCGGCACAGCTCTGGCCGTTGCGGCCGTTTGGAGAGTGAACCAAAAGAAGGAAGACCTTTCTCTTTGTCTCTCCCTCTCACTGTCTCTAACCCTAACTCTCAAATAAAATTTTTTTTTGACAGGCAGAGTGGACAGTGAGAGAGAGAGACAGAGAGAAAGGTCTTCCTTTTGCCGTTGGTTCACCCTCCAATGGCCGCCGCGGTAGGTGCGCTGCGGCCGGCGCACCGCGCTGATCCGATGGCAGGAGCCAGGTGCTTCTCCTGGTCTCCCATGGGGTGCAGGGCCCAAGGACTTGGGCCATCCTCCACTGCACTCCCTGGCCACAGCAGAGAGCTGGTCTGGAAGAGGGGCAACCGGGACAGGATCGGTGCCCCGACCGGGACTAGAACCCGGTGTGCCGGCGCCGCAAGGCAGAGGATTAGCCTAGTGAGCCGCGGCGCCGGCCCTCAAATAAAATTTTTAAAAAAAGAACAAAGATTTGCTCAAGGTTGCGCCATACCGTATTTAAACATCACCCAAGGCCAACTGACTGAGTAGGTTAGATTAATATTAATAGCTCTGTCCAGACACATCTCAGACAGGACCCAGTGAGTATCTCCCTGGAATATTTTGCAGGTTTTACAGGGACAGTTTGTTCTCAAAACATTTCTCTCCCCAGAATCAAACTATTTATGGGGAGGCGACCCGATTTCTCTCCCCAGAGACCCACTCTAGGCGTGCCCTTTTTTCTGTACTTTCTACCCTTTTGTCTCTTTCATGCTGAACTCTGGTAATTTCCTCCAACCTGCCACAGTTTTCACAAATTCTCGTTAAAACTATCCCTTGAGGTGTTAATTTGGAGTACTTCACCTTTTTTTCTTTATAAAAGTTTGATAAGATTCAGTTGTACTCTCCCATTATCATTTTCTGTTGCTTGGCTATATCTTCAAGTTTGTTATTTGCTTCTTTACCCATAATAAATGTAGTCTTCCTATAGTTTGTGTTTGCTAACCCAAGTGTTTAAAGAGTTTTTGTGGACTTTTCTTAGCTGATCCTGCTGGTTTGTCTCTATCTAATTCAAAGCCCAAGGTTCCCAGAGTAGCTCATGTGATCCCAATCTGAGCTTCTTCCCATTGACCCTGTCCCTGAGGGGTAATCCTTGGAGGTCCAGCATATCTTAGGGAGGGTCTCTTGGTTAGTTTTCCCACACAGTGTAATTTAGAACTTTGATCTGTGGCTCCTTTGCTTTTTAAGACAGTCAAGTCAAAGTGAAAATTCAAATTTTTGGAATGAATAAATGCCCTCAGGATAGAAACTGTTGAACTGTTTATCTGCCTCTCTAGGTTCCCCATTTCTCAGGAATGTTGCCCTACTGTTTCCATACTGCCATTTTATTATTTTCTAAAATTTATTTATTTATTTCATTTATTTGAAAGGCAGCAAGAGAGAGAGAGAGACAGAAACAGACATAGACAGAGAGACTGTCTGCTGGTTCATTCCCCAAACGACTACAATAACTAAGCCAGGAGCTTCATCTGGGTCTCCCACATGGGTGCAGTGGCCCAAGGTTTTGGGCCATGCTCCTCTGCTTTCCCAGGTACAGTAGCAAGGAGCTGGTTTGAAAGTGCAGCAGCCAGGACTTGAACCCACAGCCATATGGGATGCTGGGCTGTAGGCGGTCACTTAAACCATTATGCCACAACCCCCGTTCCCGCAAGCAGCATCTTAACCACCACTAGGCCAAATGCCTGCCCCATTTTATTGCTTTTAGGCAGATATTAACTTTTCTTTCATCAAGAATTTTTTAGGGCCTATGTTGTGGCCTAGCCGGTAAAGCTGCCTCCAGTGCCAGCACCCCATATTGGCACTAATTTGTGTCCCAGCTGTTCCACTTCTGTACTAACTCTCTGCTAATACACCTGGGAAAGCAGCAAAAGATGGCACAAGTGCTTGGGTCCCTGCTGCCTGCGTGGGCATCCTGGCTGGAGTTTCAGGCTCCTGGCTTTGACCTGGCCCATCCTTGGCCGTTAGGGCCATTTGGGGAGTGAACCAGCAGATGGAAGATTTCTGTCTCTCAGTATCTCCCCTTCTCTCTGTAACTCTGACTTTCAAATAACTTTATTAGAGGATCAGAGAGAATCTTCCATCTGCTGGTTCACTCCCCAAATGGCCAGTTGCCAGGGCTGGACCAGGGCAAAGGCAGGAGCCAGGAGCTTCATCTGCATCTCTCACATGGATACAGGGGCTCAAGGACTTGAGCTGTCTTCTGCTGTTTTCCCAGGCACATTAGCATGGAGCTGGATTGGAAGTAGAGCAGCTGGGAATCAAACTGGTGCCCATATGGGGTGCTGGTACTGTGGGTGGTGGCCTTACCTGCTATGCCACAGCACTGTCCCCAAATAAATAAATCTTTTTAAAAAAAGCTTTCAGCTTGATAATTTTTGTAAATAACCTAGCAGGCAATTTTCAGAAGTAGTAAATTTTCCTATAACCCCTTCCTATAGCTTCCTTGAGATTAAATTTAGTCTCAGAATTTCTTATTACCTTTTGGGTTTTATTTCTTTTGTTTTATAGAGGAAACATACAGTGCTCAGAAAAGTGAAGATACGTGCCCAAGTTCACATCACAAGTTAGCGGTTTTGAATTCAGCTCTAACTTTGAACTACATTCTTAACTGTTTCAATACATTGCCTCATTTTTTGTTCCTGGGCTCTGGGCATTCTTTTAATAAGCTAGTAAATTACTAATTGTGCTTTTCTTCCATCTCTCAAGGTCAAGACCAGGTCCTTCACTTTGGGGGAAATACATATATTTCTCTGTTCTTTTCACAAGATCTCTGTGCTGTTTCTGAAACGGCTTGACAAAGATTCCCTTTCACCACCATCCTTGTAGCTTTCAAGACTGAAGTAATTCAGTACTGCAACTCTAACCTCAAAGTTTTATTTCCTTTTCAACTGCAGAGTTTTCATTTCAAAAGACCAAAATGAGTTACCAGCTGAATCTGGAAAGAGCTAAGGACAAAGGGATCCAGGAAGCAGTCTTCTTAGATGAGAAAAGGACGGAGAATGACCCAGGTAGGAGTTAGAGAACTTACAGCTCAGTTATATAGTGTTGTGATTGCTTGAGGTTTTGGATTGTTGAATGCCCGCAAGGTACCTTGATGTGGAGGTCTTTGGAGCCAGACAAACTTGAGTTGAACCACAGTTCTATTTTTTGCATCTAAAATGTTGGGTCAGTCAGTTCTCTCTGACCATCAGTTTCCTCATTGATAAAGTTGGAATATTAATGCCTGTCTTTTCCAGGTGAAACACAAATGAGGATTGCAGTGAAGTTTAGTGTTGGTAGTGTTGCCTCCCTCAAACTCTCCATCTGGTAGGCTCCATAAGATCAAGCAAGAGAGAATGTTTCTTTTCTTTCCTTTTTGTGTGTGTGTAGTTACCTTTTTATTTGCATGCCCAGTTACTCTGTGGCTTTACATTCTTGAATCTCCTGAAAATTATCTCTTGCTATCTACCTGCTCCTGAGTCCTTGATTTCCAGTCTTAGTTCTTCACAGTCAGAGCTGCCTCTGTTCAGATAATCTTCCCATTTCCCTGCTCAGTTTATTCTCTTTTCATTGTCTCTGCATTGCCCTCCAAATAAAGCAGTCATCCTCACTTTGTTTCTCTATGTCTCTATTTCCCAGATTTGAGAGGCCACCTAAAAATTAGACAATGCCATGAAATCACTGGGTCTCAGCAGGCTTTAATTTCTCAACTAATTTTCTTTATCTAAAAATTATTTATTTGAGAAGCAGAGAGACAAAGATACACACACACACACACACACAGAGCACTCCTAATTGCTCTTTCACTTTCTTTTTTTTTAAAGATTTATTTATTTATTTGATAGCCAGAGTTACAGAGAGGCAGAGGCAAAGAGAGAGAGAGAGAGAGAGAGAGAGAGAGAGAGAGAGAGAGAGAGGCCTTCCATCCGCTGGTTCACTCCCAGATGGCCACAATGGCCAGAGCTGGGCCGATCCAAAGCCAGGAGCCAGGAGCCTCTTCCAGGTCTCCCATGTGGGTGCAGGGGCCCAAGGACTTGAGCCATCTTCCACTGCTTTCCCAGGCCATAGCAGAGAGCTGGATCAGAAGGAGCAGCTGGGACTCGAACCAGTGCCCACATGGATGCCAGCACTGCAGGCTGCAGCTTTACCCACTATGCCACAGCACCGGCCCCGCTCTTTCACTTTCCAGATGTCAGTGGTGGCCTCAGGCCAGGGTCTTAATCCAGGTCTCCTACGTGAGTTCAGGAACTCAATCACTTGAGCCATCATGGGTGCCTCCCTGGACCTGCAGTAGCAAGAAGCTGGAGTCAGGAGCTGGAGCATGGTATTGAACCCAGGCACTCTAATATGGGACATGGACATCTTAGCCTTTAGGCCAAATGCCTGTTCTCCACTAGTATTCTTTTCTTTCTTCTCCCTTTTTAAAAGATCTTGGCCAGCGCCACGGCTCACTTGGCTAATCCTCCGCCTGTGGCGCCGGCACCCCAGGTTCTTGTCCTGGTCGGGGTGCCGGATTCTGTCCCAGTTGCTCCTTTTCCAGTCTAGCTCTCTGCTGTGGCCCGGGAAGGCAGTGGAGGATGGCCCAAGTGCTTGGGCCCTGCACCCTCATGGGAGACCAGGAGGAAGCACCTGGCTCCTGGCTTCGGATCGGCGCAGCGTGCCGGCCGTAGCGGCCATTTGGGGGGTGAACTAACGGAAAAGGAAGACCTTTCTCTCTGTCTCTCTCTCTCTCTGTGTGTCTAACTCTGCCTGTCAAAAATAAATAAATAAATCTTTATTTTTTGAAAGGCAGAGAAAGAGAAAGAGATCTTCCATCCATTGGTTCACTCCCCAAATGGCTGCAACTGTGGGGGCTGGACCAGGCTGAAGCCAGGACCCAGGAGCTTCCTCTGGGTCTCCCACATGGGTGCAGGGACCCAAGGATTTGGGCCATCCTTTGCTGCTTTCCCAAGTGCATCAACAGGGAGCTGAGACACAAAGTGGCACCCACCTGAGATGCCAGTGCTGCAGACCACAGGTTAACCTGCTGCACCACGATGTCAACCCCTCCACTAGTTTTGTTTCTGTCTCATTTTGTCCTCTCCTTTGCATCAAGTAAAAGTTATATGCTTACTCTGTTATTATTTACCTATTTGCTTATGGATGTCTTTAATTTAAAATTTTTTTTAGTATAAAAGTAGACACATACTTGTTAAGATTTTGGAACATGGGGCCAGCGTTGTGGTATAGTGGGTAAGGAGGTATTCCAAAAGGGCACCAGTTCATATCCTGGCTTCTCCACTTCCCTGCTAATGGCCTGAGAAAAGCGCTGGAAGATGGCCCAAGTGCTCCCACATGGGACTGGATAAAGCTGCTGTTTTCTGGCTCCTGGCTTTGGCCTAGCCCAGTCCTGGCCATTGTGGCCATCTGGGGAATGAACCAGTAGATGAAAGATCTCTCTCTCTCTCCCCCTCCCTCTCTCTTCCTCTCTCTCTCTATCCCTCTCTCCCTGTCTCCCTCTGTCTCTCTTCCTCTCTCTCTAACTCTTTCAAATACGATATACAAATCTTAAATAGAAAGATTGGAGAACAATAAAACTTTATAAGAAAGAAAAGAAAAATTCATAATTTTGTTACCCAGAGATAAATACTACTAAGTAATTCCTGTGTTTCTTTCCAGTGTGGAAAGGTTTTCAGATCCAGTTTAGAGCTTACTAAGCATTAGAAAACTCACAGTGGAAATAAACTTTGTGCATGTAATGAAAGTTGGAAAGGGTTTCTGGAGATATCACTCCTTATAAAATATCCAAAAATTGATAGGCTATGGAAAGAGATCATTTGAATATAATGAATATGGTAATACTTTCAGCTAGAGTTCAAATTCTGTTCATCATCAAAGGGAATCTTTTACAATAGTATGTGAAAATCTCTAAGCAGAAATCAATCCTTGTTCATCATCTGCAAATTCGCAACAGAGAAACTCTGTATCTGTAATGAATAAGTCTTCACTTAGAGGCTAAGTGTTATCCATCATTGGAAGATTCATAAATGCAGGAATTATCTATGTAAGTAAAACTATAGATATGCTTTCAGTTGGACAGGCTTGTTTGGCAACAGTGAGCTCATAGTAGAGAACAATCTTTTAGATGCAATGAATGTGGAAAGGCCTCAAACCTGAAATTTAATCTTAGCATCAGAGAATACATAGTGGCAGGAATCTTACTAGTGTAGTGAGCGTGGGAAGGTCTTATAAGAAAATCAGATCTTGGCAAAATGGGAAAAGTTTTGTGATAAAAGTTAATTAAATTAGTTTCCATTTATTGCATGTGATCATACAGCTGCTGATGTGTCAAGCACTGTAAGAACTTTATGTAGTTTGTTTAATCATTTAATCCTAACAGTTATATAAGAACTCTCACTCTTAATTCACATACATTTAAATAAGCCAAAGAAATCAGGTGGAAGAATGTTCCCAAGATCACAACTTACCACTAGAAGAGCTAGTGTTTGAATCCTACGTAGTTTAATTGTTCTGGGTTTATAGTGACAATTTGTTAATCTTCAAGGGCGTGAAAATTTCTGTTTATAATTGAGGAATTTATTCTGGAAACCAGAATTCAGTCTTCAGTGAGTTTTAGAAACCTTCAGTCAGTTTGGAAATCTGGTGGATACTCCCAGAGATTCCACATTGGACTCCATCAGATGGAGTAAGAGTTACAAAGACTCTATTATGTGTAATACTGTTTGAATAGGGGTTACCTTCAACCTTGAAAGATTTCATTAATAGCAAAATTCTGTTCTCCAATTTATACTCTAACCATATCTCAGGGTGGAGGTGATGTGGTGTAGTAGAGAGAACACAGAGTTTGGGATCAGTTAGAACAATTGCATTATTAGAAACTAAGGGAGAGTTACCCAGTTCTAAAAAAAAAAAAAAGACCGAGTAGGAATGTAGGACAGAGGATCTTTGAAGAACAGAGCCATGTCATTCTAGGACTTGCAACCAAACAAGCCATAATAAAATCCAGCCCTTAGGATGTGGAGAAGCTAGGGTATATGGCATGCTTTTTCTCCCTGGAAGGGTAGAGATACAGGTTGTTTGTCTATCACTACCCAGTGTTCAGGGGAACTACTACTTGGAATTGCCTTAGTAATAGACTCAGCATCCTCGGACTCAGTCAAAAATAAGTGTGACTTCCAGAAACCCAATGCATAAGAAAATACTATCACATTGGAATTTCTATCCTCTCACTACCAAGCCAGCATGGTATGGCAGTGCCAGCATGTACTACCAATTCTACCTGGAACTACTTGCAGTTTAACCATTTTTTAGTTGTGTGACCTTGGTTATATTAATAAACCTCCTGGGTTTTGCTTTACTTGTTTTGAAGTTCAGGATATTAATACTGTACCAAGTTGTATGAATTTTATCTAAGAGACATAAAGTGTCAAGTATAGTGCCTGGGACAAGGTACATAGCTGATGAATGTGTTCTTTTATTTGTGTGTGTGTGTGTGTGTATGTTTTCTCCCGAGAAACCTTTTATTTCAGGTATGCAAACTTCATGCATTCCATAAATACAACTTTAGGGACATACCAATTCTTCCTACCATATCCGCCCTCCCACCTGCTCTTCCACCCTTCTTCCTCCTCCCTCTCCTATTCTCATTCTTATTTTTTACGAAAATCTATTTTCAGTTAACTTTATACTCAGAAGATTAGCACTATA
Organism: Lepus europaeus; assembly: GCF_033115175.1. Taxonomy (NCBI): domain Eukaryota; kingdom Metazoa; phylum Chordata; class Mammalia; order Lagomorpha; family Leporidae; genus Lepus; species Lepus europaeus. Next base: position 98,766,022 of record NC_084850.1, on the reverse strand, counting down.
CTAAGTAAAGTGTTCAACACATAGCATGAAAAAAAATTGTTCCTCAACAGTTTTTTTGATTCTCTTTTGATTTCTTCTGTGACCCACTGTTGATTCAGGAGCATTCTGTTCAGTCTCCATGTGTTTGCATATGTTCTAAAGATTCTTGAGCTGTTTATGTCCAGCTTCATTCCATTGTGGTCAGAGAAGATGCATGGCATGATTTCGATTTTTTGGAGTTGGCTAAGACTTGTTTATGGCCTGGTCTGTGGTCTATCCTAGAGAAAATTCAACCACTGGTGAGAAGAATGTTTATTCTGCAACTGTAGGATGGAAAGTTCTGTAGATATCCGTTAGGTCCATTTGGTCTATAGTGTCAATTAACTTGTTTCCTTGCTGATTTTCTGTCTGGTTGATCTGTCCATTGCTGAAAGTGGGGTATTGAAATGCCCCATTACTATTGTATGGGAGTCTATCTCTCCCTTTAGATCCATTAACATTTCTTTTAAATAGCCAGATGTCCTGTAATTGGGTGCATATACATTTATTATAGTTGCATCTTCCTGTTGAATTGACCACTTAATCATTGCATAGTGCTTTGTCTCCTTTAACAGTTTTTGTGTTAAAGTCTATTTTGTCTGATATTAGGGTGGCTACACCAGCTCTTTTTGGTTTCTGTTAGCATGGAATATCTTTTTCCATCCTTTCACTTTCAATCTGAGTGTATCTTTGTTGGTGAGATGTGTTTCTTATATGCAGCAAATAGGTGAGTTTTGTTTTTTAATCCATTCAACCAGTCTGTATCTTTTAATTGGAAAGTTGAGGCCATTTACATTCAAGGTGACTATTGATAAGTAACCCCTGGCCCTGCCATTTTTCCATAAATATTCCTATTGTTTATTTTGGATTTCCTTTGTACCTTTACTGGGAGATTTTCTGCTTTTACCTTTTTTCATCATGATGACCATGTTTCTGTATTTCTGTGTGTGGCATATCCTTAAGCATCTTTTGTAGGGCTGGGCAGGTAGTTACAAATTCTCTCAATGTCTGTTATTGAAGGTTTTTATTTCACTTTCATTCATAAATGAGAGCCTTGCGGGATACAGTATTCTGGGTTGGTAGTTTTTCTTTCTTAAGACTTGGATTATATCTCGCCATTCTTTCTTACCCTGTAGGGTTTCTGATGAGAAGTCAGCTGTAAGTCTGATTGGAGATCCTCTGAAAGTAATCTGGTGTCTCTCTTATGAACATTTAAAAAATCTTCTTTTATGTTTTATTATGGAAAGTTTGATTACAATGTGTCATGATGAAGATCTTTTCTGGTCATGTCTATTAGGAGTTCTGTGTGCTTTCTGTACTTGGACGTCCCTTTCTTTCTCCAAATTAGGGAAGTTTTCTCTAATTATTTCACTCAAAAGGCCTTCTAATCCATTTCCTCATTCCACACCTTTTGGAACTCCTAAGACCCGTATGTTGGGACATTTGATAGTATCCCATAGATCTCTGACTTTTTAGTTTTCTAATTTATTCTTCTTCCTCTTTTTTTTGGTCTGGCCATAAAATTTCCAAAGATTTGTTTTCTAACTCAAATACTCTTTCTTTTGATTCACCGAGTCTGGCTTTCCACTGCATTTTTTATTTGATCTATCGAATTCTTCATTTCCAATATTTCATTTTGATTTCTCTTTAAAATCTCAATGTCATTGGAAAAAATGTTCATTCATCTCATGTGTGGATTTCTGTCATTCGTGGATTTTCTTCTGATTACTTCTAAGTAATCCTACAATCAATTTTTTGAATTGCATTTCTGGCATTTCTTCAATCTCTTCATTTCCACATTCCAGTATTGAAGTGTTGTGTTCTTTGAAGGTGTCATGTTGTCTTCCTTATTCTTTTTTTAATAGATTTGTTTGATTTATTTGAAAAACAGAGTGACAGAGAGAGGTAGAAACAGAGAGAGAGGTTTTCCATCTGCTGGTTCACTCACCAAATGGCCACAATGGCCGGAGCTGGGCCGATCTGAAGCCAGGAGCCAGGAGCTTCTTCCAGGTCTCCCACTTGGATATAAGGGTCCAAGGACTTGGGCCATCCTCCACTGCTTTCCCATGCCATAGCAGAGAGCTGAATCAGAAGTGGAGCAGCTGGGACTTGAACCAGCACCCATATGGGATACTGGCACTGCAGGCCAGGACTTTAACCTGCTGTGCTACATTGCTGGCCCCATCTTCCTTATTCTTGTTTCTTGAATTGCTGCATTTATTTTTAGGCATTTGTGGAGATACTTTGTTTGTTGCCCTGTAATTGCTTTTATCTTTGAATTATGCCTCTGTGGATTAGTGGAGTGTCTGCTCTTTCAATGAATACCCTGAGGTGTGTTCTGGGTATGGCCAGGGCACTCTCTTCCGTGCTCCAAGGTGAGGGGAGTGTCCATGATGACACCCAAATTGGGAGTGGTAAATCTCTCTCTTTTTAATCAGAAGGGATGTTTAATTTGCTCTGTTGGCATGGTCTCATGCTCACCTCCTCTCCTCCAAGTAGACCAATTCCTGGTCACTAGCCCCAGTGGATACAATATTCGTTCATGCTGCCACAAGAACCACACAAAGAATCTGTGCAGTCCTTGCTGTGTGCGCAGATCCTGCAGCAATGTCCCTCACCAGGAAATCAGGGATCCCCAAACGTGTGGTGCCGCCCACAGTGACTACCCAAAGACCCAGCCACACCTGTGCCCTCACAGGCAGCCACAGTGTTTTCACATCCCAGCACACAGTGTTTTCACAGTCACGAGCACTCAGCCCTATCAATTCTCCCAGCCAGATACAGGCTTCTTGTCTCGGCTAGTTGGTGGGCATGCAGACAGGAGGTGGTGCAGCTGTTACATATGTCCAAAATGGCTCCCGCCCCTTCTTGGCTAGTTACAGGACACCGATGCCGGCTGGTCAGGGAGAGAGAAACATGCCCCGTTTTTTCCCCTCTAGGTTGGCAGGTACACTGTCCCCCACAGGGCTCCAAGCCAGACTCATGCCAGGCTCTTCCCACAGCTTTATCACCAGTGGCTTGGGCTGCTGCAGTCTGGTCTCACCTCACTCTCCAAAGCTGGTGCTGAGGCTCTCGGCTGCTGGGGTCCTAAGTTGTATATGTCCACACCCTCCAAATAGATCTACAGTGTCCTTCTACTTTGCATGGAGTTTCTCTGCCATTTTCTCCCTAACTCTTCCCTGAGATTGCACTCTTCCCATGCTCTTTAAAACTATGTTCCCCTAGACTAGTGCAGTAAGCTCCCTCCCTATTCTGCCATCTTGGTGTCTCTCTCTTGTAGGTATTTTATAAGGACTGTCTGTGTTTTGTTATTGTTAGGTCTGCTAGGGCCTCAACCCTCTTGCACTCCAGTATACTATGACTGTGTTAAGTTGTGTTGTGATATTAATTACTGTAGGCTGCGAGGCTTCTGCTAGCTCCTATGATACTTTTTTGTGAATTGTAAAATGGTTCTTCTCCTGAAGACACTTTATTACCACCTGCTGGAAAATTGTCTTAATAAATATAGATACCTTGCTGTCTGTACTGTGAATGGTATTTTGCAGAATCATATGGTCCACAGCTTGTACAACTTGCATTTTGTAGGCTGGACAAAGTTGCCCCTAAAATGCGTGCATCTTAATCCTTATAACTTGTGAATATGTTACCTGAAAAATTACAGATTTGGAGACACAGGCATTATATCAGATTATTAAAGTGACCCTAATGTAATCACAAGGATCCTTATAAAAGAGAGACCAAAAAAGTCAGAGTTTTGAAGAGAAGATGTGGAAGCAGAAGCAGAGGTAATAGAGGAAAGAGGATTCTATGCAGCTTGCTTTGAAGATTAAGAGATGGGCCTGGAATGGAGAAACACAGGTAGCCTCTATAAGCTAGTAAAAGCTAGGAAACGGATCCTCCCTTAAACTTCCCAAAGAACATGACCTTTTGGACCCAGATTAGACTTCTTATCTCCAGAACTATAAGAGAACACATTTACATTATTTGTGCTACTAAGTCTTTGGTCAGCAATAGGATACAAATACATTGTGCAATCTTGAGATGGGCCAGTTTGGCTGCAGCCCCCAATCCAGTTACTTCTGGCCATGAACAGTCTTGACCAGTATAGTTCCTATATCATCTTTATATGATGGCAATGAGATTTGTATACAGATAGTTCTTCTATTTGAGAAATGAGTTTTCAGTCTTTTTTTCCAAGGGAATCTGCAGGCAGAAGGAAAGGAGAAGTTAATCCATCAGTTCTCCAAGTGTGGTATGCCTTTAACTAGTTCCTTGGTTGTAGCACTTTGTTTGTTACCAGATTTTCAAGTCTGATCCTTAGTCAGAGATGAATATTTTCTAAGTAAGTTGAGAGAAAAGTGACGTATAAATCAGAGTGGTAGGGTATGGGGTTTAGTTTTTGATGACAGGATATTTCTTCACTGAGCAATGCTAGATGCACATAGACAGAATTTACCTGCCAACACCATTTTTTGTCACACAAATCCCCTTATTTGTACTGTTGCTACTATCATACTGTTGCAAGGAGTATTTAGGAGATACTATGTCTAATCCCACAGTAATTCTCTTTTTTGTTTGTACTTTTTTAAACATCTATCTATTTATTTTTATTTATTACTTGAAAGGCAGAGTTACAGAGAGAGGGAGAATGGGGGGGTGGGGGGAGACAGACAGACCTAGACCTGTTTCACTGTTCTAATGGCCACAACAGCCAGGACTGGGCCGGGACAGGCCAAAGCCAGGAGCTTCTTCCAGGTCTCCCACGTGAGTGCAAGGACTTAAGTACTTGAGCCATCTTCCCAGGCTGTGTTCCTGGGCACATTAGCAGGGAGCTGGATCAGAAGTGGAGCAGCCAGAACTCCAGCTGGTGCCCATCTGGGATGCCGGCACCATAGGCAGTGACTTAGCCCACTACATCACAGTGCTGGCCCCCATGGTAATCCTGTTAGATCAACTCTGACTATTGTTGTGGCACACCATTGTGGCAACCTGTATTCCAGAATGGAAAATACATTTTCTATCTTGTACTAATTTCAACTAACTGAAATAGGTTTTCATAGTATGCTGTCTTGAGAATGATTTGGAGATTCAGAGGGACAATAGTATGGTTGATTATTGATATCTGCCATAAGTAGAAGTTTGGTATCAGGCTGACCACAGCATTAACACCCTTGTGGTGATTCTTGTGTTCATTCAGAAATACATGGTAAGCACCTTGACTATACCAAGAACTAGGGTAGATATTTTGAATAAAAATATAAGTAAGAAATGCTCTTTATTCTAAAGGTGCTGATATTAGTAAAAAAGACTTGTATACAGATATACACAAGAAAATGCAGATGCTTGGTAAAAGTCTACATAGAGTACATTAGAAACACAATTTTCTCCAGTCCCTAGGAGCAAGTTGCCATCTTCTATTTTTTCCCTCTTGTGCTCAGTCTCCCTGTTTTTGAGTGGGAGAGGGTTCCAGAAAGAATGCTTATGTCAAGTCTTGGAAAGTTTGTGGATGATTGTGTAAACTGATAAGACTGAGAAATAAAAGAAAGTCTTCTAGGTTGGTGGTATGAGAAAAGGTACATTCTATGAATTGATTTGGTGTTTGCCATAAGTTAATGGTATGTTCAAGAGGTCTATAACAAGTGTAGTTGTAACATAGGGAAAGAAAGAGGATACAGTGAGAAAGAGGGAGAGGTCAGATAATGGAGAGCCTTTGGATGCCATACTAAGAACAATGGGGAAGCATTTGGGGATTTTAATCAAGGTATTGACAGAATCAGATTTACATTTTAGAAAAATCCTGTGGATGGGAGTATGATGAATATACTGTTGAAGATAGAACTAGGTGCAGGGAGACTAGTTTGGAGGTGATGACAATAAACAGATATTGAAATCTGGGTGAAGGTAGTGGGGAATGAGATGAAAACACATTTAAGTAAGAAACTCAGGGGGTTGATGTTGAGGTTAAGCTCCCTGCTAATGTACCTTGGAAAGCAGTGGAGGATGGCCCTACTGCTTGGGCTCCTGCCACCCATGTGGGAGTCCCGGATGGACTTTCAGGCTCCTGGGTTCAGCCAGGTCCCGGCAGTTGCGACCATTCTGGGAGGAGTGAACCAGCAGATGGAAGACACCTCTCTCTCTCTCTCTCTCTCTCTCTCTCTCTCTGAAATAAGTAAAGAAATCCTTAATAGTAAAATAAATTCAGAGTTCTCAGAGCTTCCTCCTGCCTGGTGTTAGGACTCAGAGTTTCCTGGAAGCATGGCCCCCCAAACGCCTGTCTTCGCTCCTTCCTCAAACAAAGAAGCTGAGAGCAGCTCCTGGCACAAGGCCGGCGGACACATTGGCCTCTCAGGGTTTGTCTACGGGAGAACAAGAACAAGAAGCAATTTAACATATTGATGAAGTACAAAATGAAATATACTTAATGAACAAGCCAGTGAGGAGATTTTGAAAATAGAACAGAAATATAACAAATTCCGCCAACCATTTTTTCAGAAGAGGTCAGAACTGATCGCCACAATCCCAGATTTTTGGGTAACAACATTTGTCAACCATCCACAAGTATCTGCACTGCTTGGGGAGGGGGATGAAGAGACAGACACTGCATTACCTGACCAGAGTTGAAGTGACAGAATTTGAAGATATTAAATCAAGTTACAGAGTAGATGTTTATTTTGATGAAATTCCTTACTTTGAAAATAAAGTTCTCTCCAAAGAATTTCATCTGAATGAGTGGTGATCCATCTTCACAGTCCACTGAAATCAAATGGAAATCTGCAAAGGATTTGATGGAACGTTCAAGTCAAACGCAGAACAAAGCCAGCAGGAAGAGGCAACATGAGGAGCCAGAGAGCTTCTTCACCTGGCTTACTGACCATTCTGATGCAGGTGCACACATGAGTTAGTTCATCAAGGATGATATCTGGCCGAATTCATTACAGTACTACTTGGTTCCTGATATGGATGATGATGAAGAAGAAGAAGAAGGAGGAGGAGGAGGAGGAGGAGGATTGGAAGACATTGATGAAGAAGGGGATGAGGATGAAGGGGAATAAGATGAAGATGATGATGAAGGGGAAGAAGGAGAGGAGGATGAAGGAGAAGATGACTAATAGAAAACATTGATGGATTCCAACTATTTTTTTGGTTAATTTTCTTCAATCCTTGGAAGCAAGTTGTCGTCTTCTTTTTATTTTCTTCCCTCTTGTGCTCAGTCTCCCTGTTTTTGAGGTCCCTACACCATGGTTTTCACTTTATTGTGGGGGAAATACCCGAAGCAGAATACAATGGGAGAAGAATCTCTAACCCTTTCTGTTCCAAATTCATTTTCATCCCTTTTTGTCTCTACAAAAACTGTGTGGAATCAACACCACTGTGCTCTATGGGCAAAAGAAACCCTCCTACTCCCTTGGCTCTGCTGGAAGCTGGAGGGTGCCAGGCCCCTGTGTAGTAGTGCATAGAATTCTAGCTTTTCTCCTCCTTTCTCTGTGTATTGGGCTCAGAGATTACACTGTGTCTCTATGTGAATATGGACAGTTAGCATTTACCAACATGTATCTCTACTTCCTCTTGTTTAAAAAAAGAAAAAAAACTCAAAAAATGGGGATATAGAAGGTCAGCAAAGGGTGGGTTTGAGATGTTTGAGTGGGTTAAGTGGGCATTTTGACAACATGGCTTCTCCTTTGGCATGTTTAATTGTGGTGTTTAAGATGACACTTTTAAAAATAAAATTCTCTCCTAATGAAAAAAAAATAAATTCAGAACATTGTCACTGACTGGATATAGGAGGTTTATGAAGAAGAAGGAATCTATTAAGATCACCAGTTTTCTTTGTGCCTTGGATGACTGAAGAAATGTGAAAACCATTCCATGAGCTGGAGAACTTAGAATGAGGAGCAGGTTTGAGGAGAAAGAATGATGAGTTCGATTTTGAACCTGCAAAGTTTGAGGTCTTTGAAATGTCCAAAAGGAATTATCTAGCAGTCATTCTGCTGCTCTGAAGTAGGTGGAATTGCAGATAGAGATTTGGAAGTCACCAAGCATGGAAAATGTGGTTTCAGTTAAATGTGAGTGAGATTGCCCTGGGAGAGTGTGTGGAGTAAAGGAAGAGAGTCTAGCGCCCAGGGCAGAATCTCAGAAACCTAGTCATTTTAAGGGAGAACAAAAAAAGCTGAGAATCCTCAGAAGGGTAGGAAGGGAAGAACCAAAGGAGATACTGTGTTCTCATTATGCCCTCTTGTGGCAGCCAGAGCACTTCCCAGAATAAATTCCCCCTGTCTGTCGTTAGTCTCTTGGTCCATGACCTGTAAACCTGACCTGTGAGAATTGAGCTACTAGATCCAGTGGTGGTGGTCACCTCTCAAGTGTAAAGCTCCCCTTTCAGTATTGCTGCAATTTAGGAGTAAGTTAGAAGAGTCTCCACAAAAGTTGCAAAGGGATCGAAAGCAACCATGGAGGTGAGGGGGGGGGAGGGCTTCAGTTTCCACATTTATGTGGTTTCAGCCAATCTCACTTCACATCACATCTCTTGTATTTATTTATTTATTTTTTAAACATTTATTTATTTATTATTTTTTATTTTTTTTGACAGGCAGAGTGGACAGTGAGAGAGAGAGACAGAGAGAAAGGTCTTCCTTTTGCCGTTGGTTCACCCTCCAATGGCCGCCGCGGTAGCGCGCTGCGGCCGGCGCACCGCGCTGTTCCGATGGCAGGAGCCAGGTGCTTCTCCTGGTCTCCCATGGGGTGCAGGGCCCAAGCACTTGGGCCATCCTCCACTGCACTCCCGGGCCACAGCAGAGAGCTGGCCTGGAAGAGGGGCAACCGGGACAGAATCCGGTGCCCCGACCGGGACTAGAACCCGGTGTGCCGGCACCGCAAGGCGGAGGATTAGCCTAGTGAGCCATGGCGCCGGCCACATCTCTTGTATTTATAATTAGAATATATTTTATATTGCATTTCTGCTTTAGTAAGTATATTATAACATGGATTATAGAGTATATATAGTCCATATTATTGTAAAACCCATGGTTTAAACATTAAATAATAGTGAAAATTAGCAAGTGTTTAGTGTCACCTCTTCCCTCTACCAGGCATTGAATACTTGAAGTAACCAACTTGAGAATATATTACCTTTTTCTTTTGCTTTTTAGATCTCAATTCTAAACAGTATGGGTGTAAAAAGTTACTTCAAAATGTTTGTTGAGGGGCTGGCGTCGTGGTGCAGTAGGTTAATCCTCTGCCTGCGGCGCTGGCATCCAATATGGATGCCAGTTATAATTCTGGCTGCTCCTCTTCAATCCAGCTCTCTGCTGTGGCCTGGGAAAGCAGTAAAAGATGGCCCAAGTGCTTCGGCCCCTGCACCTGCATGGGAGACCAGGAGGAAGCACCTGGCTCCTGGCTTCGGATCGGCACAGCTCCAGCTGTTGTGGCCACTTGGGGAATGAACCAATGGAAGGAAGACCTTTCTCTCTGTATCTCTCTCACTGTCTGTAACTCTACCTCTCAAATAAATAAGTAAAATTTTTAGAAAATAGTTTGTTTGAAAATGATAATTTTAAAATAAATCTATTGGGGCAAGAATTATGGTGCAGCAGGTTAGATTGTTGCTTGTGATACCTACATCCCTTATTGGAGTGCCTAGTTCTTGTCCCAGCTACTTGGCTTCTGATACAGTTTCCTGCTAACACATGCTGGGAGCTGGTAGATAATGACTCAAGTGTATGTGCTCCTGACTTTGAACTGGCCCAGTCCTGGCTGTTGTGGCTGTTTGGGGAGTGAACCATTGGATGAAAGATCTGTTTCTCTGTCTCTGTCACTCTTTCATGTATATAAAAATAAATAAATGAAGAAACATTAAAAAAGTTTATTTTAGTCCAAAAATTTTTGAAATCCATGCATAGTTTTTCATAATATGCATTTCCATGCAAAGTTTAAAGACACCCCCCATACCATTGCTTCTTTTCTTTAAAAAAGTTATTTATTTATGTAAGAGACGGAGACAGAGAGATCTCTTATCCTCTGACTCACTCCCCAAATGCCCACACTGGCCAGGGTTGGGCCAAGCCAATGCCAGGAGCCCAGAACTTAGTCTGGGTTCCCTGTGTGGATGGCAATGACCCAAATATTTGAGCCATCATCTGCTGCCTCCCAGGGTGCACATTAGCAGGAAACTAGAATCAGGAGTTGGAGGTATGACTGGAACTCGGGCACTCTGATACAAGATGAGAGCATCCTAATCAGTGTCATAAACTTTCTGCCAAATGGCTGTTCCCTTTGCCCATTTTTAGTTTTTTTCTATTGAATTGTATGACTTCCTTAGATACATGATTTGCTTATATTTTCTTCCTTCCCATAGGTTGCCCTTTTATTTTGTTGACTGTTTCCTTTATTGTGCAGGAACCCTTTATTTTGGTGTAGTCCTGCATGTTTAGCTTACCTTTATTGGGGGGGGGCTTATTTGTTTTGATGCTATTATAAATGGGATTTCCTTTTCAGATTGTTTACTGTTAATGTGTAGAAATACTTTTGATTTTTCTATGTTGATAGCGTATTCCAAAACTTTACTGATTCATTTATGACTTCTATGAGTTTTTAATGTGGTCTTCAATATATCAGATCATGCCACCAACAAACAGATACAACTTTACTTCTTCCTTTCTGATTTTGATGTATCTTAATTATATATTTTTCTTGCCTACTTGCTCAGGTTAGGATTATAGTATTATATTGGATAGAAGTGGTTAGAATAAGCATTCTTGTCTTCCTGATCTTAGTGGAAAAGCTTTCAGCTTTTCACCGTTGAGTGCAGAATTGCCTGTGGCTGTTTATGTATACCTGTATTGTTTTGAGATACATTTCCTCCTATAACTAATTTTTGATAGTTTTAAATCATAAATGGGTTTGTTTTTCTCTCATTAAGGTTATTTATTTATTTAATTTTATTTGAAAGACAAAAAGAAACAAGAGACAGAGAAGAGAACTTCCATCTGCTGATCCACTCCGAAAATATCTGCAACAGTAGGGGCTGGGTCAGGCTGAAGCCAGAAACTCGAAATTCAGTCCCCATCTCCTACATGGGTGGAGGTACTCAAGTAGTTACAGCAGTACATGCTGCCTTCCAGGATGCACATTGCCATGAAGCTGGATCCAAAGCAGAGCTGGAACTCAAACCCAGGGATTCTGATATGGGATATAGGTGTCCCAAGTGGTGTCTTGACTGCTGTGCCAAACACCAACCCCAAGATTATACATTTTTTTTAAATCTTTTTTTCTGGGGCCAGCATTATGGCATAGTGGGTAAAGCTTCTGCAAAGTGGAATGAAACAATTTACTGCAAAAAAAAAAAAAAAACAAACCTGTAACGTTTTTCATAACATGCATATTCCAGGAACTTTTTGAAGACTCCCAAAATATCCTAAGTGTCAGATACATAATTAGTCCTCCTTTGGTTGATTAAATTAATGTGCGGCTGCATGGATTGATGGATGAGGGAATGGATAAACGAATCAGAGAAATCAATCTTGTATGAAATTCAGACAGCCCATTCCCTACTCAGGGAAATTTTCATTTATCATTTACATAAGTATTACCTCTCTTCCCTCTGTTTCTTTTCTCCTTTAACTTCCAACCCACCTACTCATATTTACATGTTAGGTTTTTTATTTTTTATTTATTTTTTTGACAGGCAGAGTGGACAGTGAGAGAGAGAGACAGAGAGAAAGGTCTTCCTTTGCCGTTGGTTCACCCTCCAATGGCCGCTGCGGCCGGCGCACCACGCTGATCCGAAGCCAGGAGCCAGGTGCTTCTCCTGGTCTCCCATGGGGTGCAGGGCCCAAGCACTTGGGCCATCCTCCACTGCACTCCCTGGCCATAGCAGAGAGCTGGCCTGGAAGAGGGGCAACCGGGACAGAATCCGGTGCCCCGACCGGGACTAGAACCCGGTGTGCCGGCACCGCAAGGTGGAGGATTAGCCTAGTGAGCCGCGGCGCCGGCCTACATGTTAGGTTTTTTAAATATCCTGTTTTGTACCTCATTGAATCTATCACTTTCAGGGTTTTTGCTCAGTACTTTGATATAAATCTTGCACTTGATTTTCTGGTCTGTAATTCAGAGCTTACTAGTGATGTCATTTTTCATTTTTTTTAAGATCTGGGCCTGAGAATTCTGTGTGTGTGTGTACTGCACGTGACTTTCCTCAGGTGTTCTTACTACTTTTTAGTTAGGTTTTCATATACCTTGTGCAGTAGTTTCGTTTCATTTCTATGTGACTTCTGAGACTTTTATTAGGTTTGTTTTTTATTAATGACCATGTTGTGAGCCCTGATGCAGATTGGAAAAGGCATATTCGGTTCTGTACCACCAGAACCTCCAATCTTGTAGGTATGAAAGGTGTTCCTTTATAAAAGAAATTCCATGTGAAATTGCAATGTTCAGACTGCTTTCTTTTCAGGGAATACTTGGCATTTTCTTACATTGATTGTCCTAGGGTGAAACTGAAAATTCTAATATTTGTGCCTTGTCACCTTGGATACAAATTGTGCTTTGAAATACTGTTCTTTCAGTGACAGCAGATGACTAGCACAGTATTTACATTTGCATGCAAGGGCTCAAAAGCTAACTAACAAAAAGAAAGAGATAAAATGACTGTCAGATGTGAACAACAAAAGAGCCTTCTAGCACACTGAACTCTTTTATTACAGAGGGTTTTATTTTTTGTCTTTTAAAAAATGGCTCACTGAGAAATGATGTTTTTGAAAATAACGTTTCCGTAACGTTTAGATGAATATTAAAACTTTCCATGTAAAGGTTTGCCACCTTTTTGGTTAATGTCTTTCTTGAGCATGTTAGTATGGCTAAGGCAGACACTCAGTACCTGCTCCTCCCTATCCTGATTTATTATCACCTGCTGTGCCATGGTATCAATACCCATCTAAAATTTAAATCTATAGTCCAAGAAAATCAGTAGTCTAGTGATAGTGGTAATACAGTTTCATTGATTAAAGCTGATATGAATTGTTACCAGTGTTTGTCCTAAGTCCTAATCAAAAATGGACTCCAACTAGAAACTTACCTGTGATAAAACACGGACAATACTATTAATGGGGATTTACGTGTTTTCAGTGAGGGAGTTGTAAGGGATCAATAAATCGCATTCATCTTCCCTGTCTAGATTTAGACCAATTAAAATTGAAAGACATAGGAATAAGATAAATGGAGATCAAAACATCATCTTCATTACTAATAAACCTGATCAGAGGGGCCAGCATTATAGTACAGCACATTTAGTTGCCACCTGCATTGCTGGCATCCCATATGAATGCTGGTCTGTGTTCCAGTTGCTCCACTTCCGATCTAGCTCCTCACTCGTGCACCTGGGAAAGCAGTAGATGATGACCTAAGTACTTGGGCTCCTGCTACCCACATGAGAGACCTAGTTGAAGTTCCTGACTCCTGGGTTCAGCCTGGTCAAGTTCTGGCTGTTGCAGCCATTTGGGGAGTGAATGAGCAGATGGAATCAATAAATCTCTCTCTCTCTCTCTCTCTCTCTCTCTCTCACACTGCCTTTTAAAATAGATCTTTTTTTTTTTTAGAAAAGCTGATCAGAGAAAAGTGATTGTAGTGATGACTTCCTAGTACTAGACTCCATAGCTACTCAGATTTATCAAGACAGTTACAAGCACTGCTGAAAAAGCTGCAGAACTTCAGACCAAAAGTGAATCCCTTATTGCTTGGCAAGGAGCCAGTCAGAATGTATGTTCTATATAGGTTTACAGACTCTTGAAAGAAAAGTAGAGATCAAGGGCCTCAGGCAGGCATACTCAAATGCTTCTTCCAAACATTTTCATCATATAATTCATTCCTCCTCTTGTGGGTAGAATAGCAGGAGTGTTCATCTATTTAAGTTCTTCCACTTGGAAATGTGAGAAGTAAGATTAAGTGTTCCCTCAAACATAGCTCAGTGATATATTCAGTATTGCCATTTGCTTGAACCTGTCTATCTCTTCAAGGCCAAAAATACCACAATTTTACTGTAACAGAAATGGTATTAGGATATTTTAGGAAGACTGAAGTATAGCACAAATAGCTCAAGTGCGGAGTATCATATTAATGACATCAATGACATATTTAGAACTCCATATAAATGCTATAACTAAACATGAAGAAGTGCTTCTTAAAGGCAGACTACCAGAAGGAATCCAGTCACCACTATCTACCAAGTGGGAACACTAAACATTGTACCTTTTGAGCATGCTATCTTCCTATACCTAACACTTTCTGGAACTGTGAAATGGGCTCCAAGTGAGAAATTTCTCTATTATATGTGGGTTCGTTTCAGATACACATATCAGGAAAGTGTGTGTGTGTGTGTGTGTGTGTGAAAGAGGGGGGAAGACAAGAGGAGGGGAGTCTATAGCCATACCACCCTGAATGTGCCCGATCTTGTCTGACCTCAGAAGCTACAGGTTCAGGCCTGGTTAGTACTTGGATGGGAGAAGGGGAGAAGAAGGAGATGAGAGGGAATGAGAATGCAGGTGATAGGCACCACAAACGTAAAATTCTGGGTCACCTGGGTCATGTTTGATGGAGCGATGAGGAGAATATTGTGTGATAGTGGCATGGTGGTGCTATGTGGGCAAGGTATGTGTGAGAATGGTGGTAATGGGGACAGTGTTAGTAATGGTATGAAATCACTGTGATAATGAAGGCAGGGACAGTGTGAATGCCAGTGACAGGAAGAAATTGGAAAGTGTGTGATAGTGGTAGTTATGGTCACAGTGTATGTGGTACTGTGGAAGAAAAGATTGTACATATGGGTGCATATGGTTGTGTGTCAGTGGGGAGGCAGTGAGGGAAAGACACAATAGCAATGAGACTCTGGGATCATTATGTGTGTGAAAATGTGGATGGGGCTTTCTGAATTCCAGGAGGATGTGGAAAATGGGTGGAATGGGGAAACTAATGTGGGGTGGAGGACAGGTACATGATGGAGGTTATAGGGTTAGTGTGTGTATGTGTGTGTAAATGCTAGAGGAAATGACAAGTGTGTGTTTCAGGACAGATTAATATAGTGGGTGTATGCAATCATAATGAATGAAAAAATGTATGAAAGTTTGGAGTTTGGAAGTTATGAGTATGTGAATACATGGTTCTGGGAGTCAGTGAGGAATGGGGTAAGTGTGTGTGAGAGAGTTGTAGGGTTGACGTGGCTCTTTGTTGTGAGTGTTATTGGTTTTATGTTATGGAGATGGCAGTGAGAATATGTGAAAGGAACTTCGGAGGATGGTGCAGGTTTTATAGTTGGGATATGGGCTGTGTATATAGTAGTGTGTGATAGTGTGAGGATTGAGTAATTATGAGTGTGACTGTGTAAGGGATGGGGATGGTATGTATGGTAATAGGATTTGCTAACAGCAGTTGTATTTGACATCAGTGTTATAGGCTACGTATCTGTGAGGGCCTAAGGACTTTGTACCATAGGGAGAAAGAATAAGCCAGTGTATGTGTGGAAGTGGGAGTAACAGAGACAGTGTTAGTGGGATTGATGGGTAAAGTGCAAGTGTGATAGGAGAGTTGGGACAGTGTGTGGAGATCATAATTTGCAAATCATGGTCATGATCATATGAATCATAAAGGGAATCGTGTGTGAATGAGGTACTGTTAGAGGCAGAGACACAGAGGTGGGAGGAGAGAGATCCTATTTTGGGATGAGGTTTTGGAATTACATTTGAATATGAGTAACAAAGACATGAAAATGAGTAACTTAAAATTATTATTTTTTTTGACAGGCAGATTTAGACAGTGAGAGAGACAGAGAGAACGGTCTTCCTTTCTGTTGGTTCACCCCCCAAATGACTGGTACGGCTGGCGCGCTGCGCCGATCCGAAGCCAGGAGCCAGGTACTTCCTCCTGGTCTCCCATGCGGGTGCAGGGTCCAAGCACTTGGGCCATCCTTCACTGCCTTCCTGGGCCACAGCAGAGAGCTGGACTGGAAGAGGAGCAACCGGGACTAGAATCCAGCACCCCTACTGGGACTAGAACCTGGGGTGCCAGTGCCACAGGTGGAGGATTAGCCAAGTGAGCCGCGGTGCCAGCCTACTTAAAATTATTTGGGAATATGTTTCTTTCATCTAAAACAAGTCCAATGGTAAGATGTTGAAGACCTGCTTAGTTTTATCAGTCTCTCATATTCTGTTGTTCCATGATCCTTGGTGCATGGCTCCCATCTTCTGGATGCTTCATGTTTTCAAGAAGTTTGCTGTAACCCTAGCCATCCTTTCAACCTTCCAGGAGGAAGAGAAGAGGGCAAAATACCTTGTCAGGATGATCAGTCTCCTTTATATGGAACTTTCCAAATAATTCTACCCAATGACTTCCACCCACACTCCAACAGACAGAACTGTGACATATAGCTGCCACGATATTCAGCTAGGGACATTGTAATGAAACTCAAAGTTTATTCCGTAAAGAAGAGGTATAGGGTACAATATAGTCAGTAGAAAAGAGAGACTGAAGATAGGAGAGAACAAGTATAATATTAGAACAAAATCACAGAAGCAGTAGACACAAATGGGATGCAGGGTGCAGGGGCACTATATGACCAGCATAACCTGAGATGCTGGGGATGCTACAGTAAGGAAAAACAGACATGCTGTCTCTGCCTTCATGGAGCATACTATCTTGTGAAGAAGACAGACTTTATTTTTTTTTAAAAAAGATCTATTTTTTTTGAAAGGCAGAGTTACAAAGAGAGAAGGAGAGACACACAGAGAGAAATCTTCCATCCAATGTTTCACTCTCTAAATGGCTGCAACAGCCAAGGCTGAGCCAGACTGAAGCTAGGAGCCAGGAGACGGGAACTTCTTCCTGGGCTCCCACGTGGATGCAGGGGTGCAAGCACTTGGGCCATCCTCCACTGCTTTCTCAGGCATATTAGCAGGAAGCTGGATCAGAAGTGGAGCAGCCAGGGGCAGCAGTTTAACCCCTGTGTCATAATGCTGGCCCTGAATTGTTTGTTTTAATGGCGTCTTTCAAAGATTTTCAGAGTTCTCACATTGGAGCTCTTTGTTGATTCTCTGTGAACTCTTGATTTTTCTGACTTCTCTTTTCTGTCACCCCAATTCAGGATATCATCCTGGCTCTGATTGCATTATCTATCATTGCTCTATGAACTAGAAACTCTTAAGGCCTCTCCTCATTTTTCAAGCCTCTCAGTATCAGCCTTGTATCCAGTGCCCTGAAAACCATTGTTTCATATTTCTATGCACTCCTTCTTTAGTGTTTTTTGTCAGGTCACTGTACAAACCCAATCTTTGGTTTGCCTCTTAGGGAGCTATATGGTTAAGACTTACTAGATAATTCATTTCTTTTACAGTTGCTTGATTCCTTCACTACTACCAACTATTGTATATACGTGACAATAGTTATATCAGATTCAAAGAGCCTAGATTCAAGAAGCTTATTCAAAATTAGGGATTTGAGGAAGAATCTGGGTCACAAGGAGTGTGGTCAGATATTCTAAGAATTAATTCTTTTTTTTCTTTTAAAGATTTATTTATGTATATGAAAGTCAGAGTTACAGAGGAGGAGAGAGAGAGAGAGAAAAAGAGATAGAATCATCCATCCCCTGGTTCACTCCCCAAACCGAAGCCAGGAGCCAGGAGCCAGGAGCTTCTTCTGGGTCACCCACATGGGTGCAGGGGCCCACGGAATTGGACCATCTTCCACTACTTTCCCAGGCCATCAGCAGAGAGCAGGATTGGAACTGGACTCTAACCGGTGCCCATATGCAATGATGGCACTGTAGGTGGTAGCTTCACCTGCTACACCACAGTGCCAGCTCCAAGAATAACTCTTCATGGCTCTTGACCTTAAGAAACTTATAAAGACAAGTTATAAAAGCGGATTAATTTCTCTTTAAGAGATATTTAGGGGCCGGCACTGTGGCATAGCGGGTAAAGCCACTGCTTGCAGTGCCAGCATCCCATTTGGACATCGGTTCAAGACCCAGCTGCTCCACTTCTGGCCCAGTTCCCTTCTCTGGGCTGGGAAGCAGGAGAAGATGGCCCAAGTCCTTGGGCCCCTGCACTCACATGGGAGACCTGGAAGAGGCTCCTGAATCCTGGCTTCAGATCGGCTCAACTCCGGCCATTGCAGCCATTTGGGGAGTGAACCAGCAGATGGAAGACTCTCTCTCTCTCTCTCTCTCTCTCTTTCTCTCTTCTCTCTCTCTCTCTCTCTCTTCTCTCTCTCTGCCTCTGCCTCTCTGTAGCTCTGCCTTTCAAATAAATAAACACTTTTTTTTTAAAAAAGAGATATTTAAAACTTAGGATAGATACTCAAGGTCTGGTTTCGAGCCATGGGGCTTCTAAGACCAAAGTAAATGTTCGAAGTAACTGTTTAATCTCAGACACTATCCTATGTGAGGATGAACATACATATGACAAGTAGCTCTTGGTATGAGTCCCGTGACCATAGCTTTAGCCCAATTACAGAAATTTTAAGTCACCAAAAAAGGCCATGGTGATGAGGAAACATGTGTGAAAATCATTTAAAAGCCTTTAGCCAAGCCTTAGGTATATTTTCAAGATTTATTCATTTTATTTGGAAGGCAGAGTTACAGAGAGAGAGAGGGAGAGGCAAAGTGAAAGGTCTTCCTTCCACTGGTTCATCCCCCAAATGCCTGCAACAGCTTTTTCTGGGTCTCCCACATGGGTGCAGGGGCCCAAGGGCTTGGGTCATCCTCCATTGCTTTCCCCAGGCACATTAGCAGGGAGCTGGATTGGAAGTGAAGCACCTGGGACTCGAACTGAAGCCCATATGGGGTGCTGATGGCTGCAGATGGCAGCTTTACCCACTAACCTCGGCACCAGCAGCTACATATTGTTAACATCAGAGAATTTATCAACAAAAAGAAACTCTCTGGTGTGTTCAGGGTGGTACGGCCATAGACAACAAAAATAAACTCTATGGATGTGGTGATCATGGACGATTTTTCAACCAGAGTTCAAAAGCTATTCACTATAAAAGACTGCATAATAAAGAGAAGCCATTGGAGTGAAGTTGGTGTAGAAAAGCCTTTAGGAACAAATCAACCCTGAGTAATCATCAGAAGTGTTAATCTGGAAAGAAACCTTTGAATATACAAAATGTGGTACTCCCTTCTGTTCTTTCCCCATGTGGGTCTCCCAATTTCTCTCTCTCTCTTTTTAAAGATGTATTTATTTATTTATTTGAAAGGCAGAATTACAAAGAGGCAGAGACTGAGAGAGAGAGAGAGAGAGAGTGAGAGAGAAAGAATCTTCCCTCTGCTGGCTCAGAGAGAGAGAGAGAGAGAGAGAAAGAAAGAATCTTCCCTCTGCTGGCTCACTCCCTAGGTGGCGGCAACAGCTGGACTGGAAGTCCAGCCGGGACTCGAACTGGCACCCTTATGGGATGCCAGCACTGCAGGCGGCGGCTTTACCTGCTGTGCCACAGCGCCTGCCCCTCTCCCAATCTCTTTAAGTGATTCTTTTGGATCCCTGCTCACATGACCTGGGGGAGTGAGCCATAAGTCCCTCCTCTTCCCCAGCCAAGGACTCACTAACACTGACTGTAAATTCTTCTGTAATTCTCTCTAGCATTCTCAGTATGCCTGTGCTGAAAGGGAATGGATTGAATGTCAGTAGCATGACTAGTCTGCTTTCCCTATATAAGCCCTGTGGGATTGTGTTCAGACCTCTTTGGTTGATCCATTTAGAATGTGGATGGACTAGATGCTTATTTTGTTTTAGCTATTTATCTTTGACTAAAGTTATGAAGAAACAGCAAAAGTTCCATTCAATATTCTGCAATTTTGTGTTGCTTTTTCACATAATATTGCAATAAGAGCATGCTTCTGTCATCAGAAACATGTAAATCTTATTTTTATTTGTTCCCACATAAAGGAGTCTGCAAAAGTAACATATATTAATTACTGAATTATTTTTCAGAAACAGGAATATTTACTTGGCTTTTAGATAGCAAGTGAGATCCCTAGAATTAAAAAGAGGAAGAAGAAATGTCAATAAAAAAGTAATGGTTTACATTTTATATTATATGAAGAATTCAAAAGCAAGACTAAGAGACAACCACCAACTGAAAAACACACTGGCAACAATTCTGACAGACATTAAGGTTAATATTCTTAATGTACAGAGAATTTTCATAACAGATGTATAAATGACTAACACTGAGAGTGAGTTCCCTTTCATTAGTAATAAAATATATAATTTAAATAAATTAAATGTCATTTTGTCTATCAAACTGGAAAAAATATTGGTACAGCAAATGTTCAAGAGAATGCTTCTGCATTACTAGTGTTGACAAAAACCTTTCTGGAAAGCATCTTGGTATTACTGAATAACAACCTTAAAATAGTTCATTCCCCTTTGACCTAGTAATTCCATTTCTAATAATATGCCATAAGGAAATAATTGGAGACATGCACAGAGATGTGGGAAAATTACCACAAAGATAATTTAATGAACAAAAATAAATGGAAACAACATTTATGCTATTTAGTCAAGTAGATCATTTTATATGATATGCTAGTACACAATTATTAGAAAGAAATTTGCACAGGCTTTTTTTTTTGACAGGCAGAGTGGATAGTGAGAGAGAGAGAGACAGACAGAAAGGTCTTCCTTTGCCGTTGGTTCACCCTCCAATGGCTGCCGCGGCCAGCGCGCTGCGGCCAGCGCACAGCGCTGATCCGAAGGCAGGAACCAGGTGCTTATCCTGGTCTCCCATGGGGTGCAGGGCCCAAGCACCTGGGCCATCCTCCACTGCACTCCCAGACCACAGCAGAGAGCTGGCCTGGAAGAGGGGCAACCGGGACAGAATCCGGCGCCCTGACTGGGACTAGAACCCGGTGTGCTGGCGCCGCAAGCGGAGGATTAGCCTATTGAGCTGCGGCACCGGCGCACAGGCTTTTAAAAGAAGTTTGTTTTATTTGAAATAACAGCAATAAGAGATTTTTTTCATCCACTGGTTCACTCCCCAAATGCCTGCAACAGCCAGGACTGGGCCATCTTGGTCTCACACAAGGGTGGCAGGGAAGCAAGTAATTTAGTGATCACCTGTTGTCTTCCAAGTGTGAAGTAGCAGGTGGCTGGATCACAAGAGGAGGTGGGACTCTTCAGGCACTTCAATATGGGATGCAGGCATCTTAAGTGGCATCATAACCTGCGCCACAACACCCACTGTGCATAGGCTTTTTAATGTCATGAAAAATTTACTTTAAGATATTCGTGATAGAACATTATGCACAAAAGAACCTCAGGTGATGTGTGTGATTACAGTTGTGCATGTGCATGTGTTTGTGTGATGTTGGAATTGGTATGGACCGTATCCCCAATGTTTTTTCAGATGATTTTGATTTCTAAAATAAAATTGGGAAATGCCACAGGCTGAAGTTTGTGATGATTTTCTGAGTCCAGCTATATAGCTGTTAGACTTGTTGTTAATGCTACATGGTTCTGAAATTAGTGGTTATTAAGTTTCCATATTGTTACATGTAGTGCTGAATCATATCCCAGGTACCTGAGATCATTCAGATAAGTCTCAGCATTTTCCAGTTCAAATGAAAGAGGGACTGTCCTCAAATGTCACAAGATACCAGGAGCCCATAAGTCAAGTCCTTCCAGTGGCATTCCCAAACTGTGTATGGAGGTTCCACTTACAGGCTCCCCACTGTATCTTCTGCTTATTACTGGAATGTGAGTTGTTGTAGTACTGGGAGTGAAGAATTCACTAGAAGGGGATTTTGCAGTAAAGTATGATCTATTTGAGTCTGTGTCAAAATGTATTTGATGTAATATACAGATATCATTTTGCATGCTCTCATGTTGCAAATTGGCAGTGAAGTTGCTTTTTAATTGTGTAAGCCTGACTGGACTCAGTCTTCTTTATGTTAGAGCAAAATCCATTAGTCCTTAAAAGCAGGTCATATATGTGTTTTTGCCTATTATTATTTCCCTACCACCTATCACAATATATAAAACCTAGTAGATACACTTATTTATTTTTTTATTTTAAACTAAAAACAGAGTTTATTTTATTTTATTTTCACTTTTATTTAATAAATATAAATTTCCAAAGTACAACTTTTGAATGATAGCAGCTTTTCCCCCCATAACCTCCCTCCCACCCACAACCATCCCATATCCCACTCCCTCTCCCATCCCATTCTTCATCATGATTCATTTTCAATTATCTTTATATACAGAAGATCAACTTAGTATATACTAAGTAAAGATTTCAGCAGACTGTACCCACAAAGACACACAAAGTATAGAGTACTGTTTGAGTAGTAGTTTTACCATTAATTCTCATAGTACAACACATTAAGGACAGAGATCCTACAAGGAGAGTATGTGCACAGTGACTCCTGTTGTTGATTTAACAATTGACACTCTTATTTATGACGTCAGCAATCACCCGAGGCTCTTGTCATGAGCTGCCAAGGCTATGGAAGCCTCTTGAGTTCACCAACTCCGAGTAGATACATTTTTTTCGAAAAGATTTATTTATTTATTTGAAAGTCAAGAGAAAAGGAGAGGCAGAGAGAGAGAGAGAGAGAGAGAGAGAGAGAAAGAGAGAGGGAGAGAGAGAGAGGTCTTCCATTTGCTGGTTCACTCGCCTATTAGCAGCAACTGCTGGAGCTGTGCCGATCTGAAGCCAGGAACCAGGAGCTTCCTCTGGGTCTTCCCACAAGAGTGCAGGGGCCCAAGGACTTGGGCCATCTTCTACTGCTTTCCCAGGCCATAGCAAAGAGCTGGATAGGAAGTGGAGCAGTCAGGACTTGAACTGGTGCCCATATAGGATCCCGGCATTGCAGGCAACGGCTATACCTGCTATGCCACAGCACTGGCCCTGTAGATATACTTTTAACACGTTTTGAAATTCTTCTACATATGTAAATATAGAGGAGGAAATCAGATTGGCTTTTGTCCAGAAAACGTGGAAGGAGAATTTAAGAATTTTAAAGTGTTAATTTTGAGACAGACATTTGGCATACTGGCTTAGACACCAACTGGGATACCTGCATCCCATATCAGAGCCCCTGAGCTCCAGTCCCAGCTCAATTTCTGTATATAGCTTTCTGCTAATGCGCACCCTGGAAGGCAGCAAGTGATGGCTCAAATACTTGGGTGCCTGCCACCCATGTGGGGAACCTTTGCTGAATTCCAGCCTCCTGGCATTGGCCTGACTCAGCCTCGTCTGTTGCTGGCATTTGGAGAGTGAACCACTGGATGGAAGGTGTCTCTCTGTCTCTTTAACTTTCAAATAAAATGGAAATAAATGACAAGTGAAAAATTAGTTAAATAAATATAGTGTTAATTTTAAGATACTGTATTTTATGTTTGGGCCTCCATGTATATTAGCAGGTGTAGAGATTTCAATAAAGACCCATTATTTTGTATGATTATTTTATCATGTGCTTGGAAAGGGGTGTTACAATCTGATGCTATGATTTTGATTTTATTATTTTTTCTTGCACAGCTGTTAAATTGTGATTTGCATTATATAATGACCTTTTCATCTAAAGCAATGTTTTGCCTTAAAGTACTACGTCTGATATTCATACATTTTCTTTTGCTTATTATTTGTGTGCCAAACACATTCCATCCTGTTGTTTTCATCCTGGCTGTAATTTTATTTTTGAGATTTTTTTTCTTGTAGAGTGCATGTTTAATAATTGAAAATGTATTGCATAAAACTCCTTTGGCTACAGCATCTCAAAATATTCTATAATTGCAGATTAGATTTCCTCTTTGAATAGAAGCTTCATTTATTCTCCCTCCAATGTTATTTTCTTTATGTAGTTCCAACATCTGCCCTATACATATATCATTTTCTTTATTTGTTCATCTGAGAAAATCTTTATTTCTCCCTCAAATTTGTTTTTGCCTTTCCTTCACTTTTTTTTTTATTTTTTATTTTTTTTGACAGGCAGGGTTAGATAGTGAGAGACAGAGAGACAGAGAGAAAGGTCTTCCTTCCGTTGGTTCACCCCTCAAATTGCCGCTACGGCCAATGCACTGCACCAATCTGAAGCCAGGAGCCAGGTGCTTCCCCCTGGTCTCCCATGCGGGTGCAGGGCCCAAGGACTTGGGCCATCCTCCACTGCCTTTCCGGGCCACAGCAGAGAGCTGGACTGGAAGAGGAACAACCGGGACAGAACTGGCGCCCCAACCAGGACTAGAACCCGGGGTGCTGGCCTTTCCTTCACTTTTTTAAAATTTATTTTTTGAAAGAATTAGATAGAGGGAGAGAGGGAGAGAGGGAGAGAGGGAGAGAGAGAGAGAGAGAAAGAGAGAGAAATCTTCCATCTGCTGACTCACTCCCCAAATGGCCTCAACAGCCAGGTCTGAGCCAGACTGAAGCCAGGAGCCAGGAGCTTCTTTCAGGTCTCTTACATGGATGCAGGGGCTGAAGAATTTGGGTCATCCATCAGTGCTTTCCAAGGTACCTTAGCAGGAAGCTGGATGGAAAATGGAACAGCCAGGACTCAAACCTGTGCCCATATAGGATGCTGGCGCCGCAAGCAGCGGCTTTACTCACTACACAAAAAAGCCAACCCCTCTTCTTCGCTTTTAAAAGATACTTTTTCTCTTTATAAAAATCCAAGTTGGTATGTTTGTTTTTCTTCTTATAGCACTTTAGGGGCTGGCGCTGTGGCACACTGGGTTAAAGCCTTGGCCTGAAGCACTGGCATCCCATACGGGAGCAGGTTCTAATCTTGGCTGCTCCTCTTCCGATCCAGCTCTCTGCTATGGCCTGGGAAAGCAGTAGAAGATGGCCCAAGTCCGTGGGCTCCTGCACCCGCGTAGGAGATCTGGAAGAAGCTCCTGGCTCCTGGCTTCATATGTAAATGAAATTATCAGAGACCATGAAGGGTACCACATAATGATAAAATGTCAGTCATCAGGAAGATATTATAATCCTAAATGTATATGCATCAAACAAATGAAGCTGCAAACTATATGAAGGAGAAACTGGTAGACCAGAAAGGAGAAATAGGCAAATCCAAAATTATACAAAGGAATTTCAACAGTGTACTTTCAGCAAATGATTAAACTACTAGAAAGAATATCTGCAAGGATATAGAAGTGAACAACACAATCAACCAATATAATAAAGACAGCATTCCACCTAACCCCAGCAGAAAACACATTTTTAAAAACACTCATGGAATATTCAACAGGACAGACCATACATTGTAGACAGATTTCAGCAATAATAAAATCATTGGCATCATACACTCACTTGATAATTAAGCAAAATACTTGTACATAATCCATGAGTTGAAGATGTCTCAAAGGAAGTTAAAAATACACATAACTGAATAGAATAAAAACAAAATATATCAACATATGTGGGATACAGTAACACAATGATGGCAGAGAATTTTATAGCACTAAATGCTAACATCAAAAATCAACTGTCAGGGCCGACGCTGTGGCACAGCAGGTTAAAGCCCTGGCCTGAAGCACTGGCATCCCATATGGGCACCAGTTCGAGTGCCGGCTGCTTTCTGCTGTGGCCTTGGAAAGCAGTGGAGGATGGCCCAAGTCCTTCAGCCGGTGCACCCGAGTGGGAGACCCAGAAGAAGCTCCTGGCTCCTGGCTTCGGATCGGCACAGCTCCAGCTGTTGTGGCCATCTAGGGAGTGAACCAGTGGATGGAAGACCTCTCTCTCTGTCTCTTCCTCTCTCTGTAACTCTGTCTTTCAAATAAATAAAATAAATCTTTAAAAAAACACTTTGAATATTTCACTCTACTGTCTTTTAAAAAAGATTTTATTTGAGAGGTAGAGTTACAGACAGAGAGAGGAAAAGACAGAGAGAAAGATCTTCCATCTGCTGATTCACTCTCCAAATGGCCACAACCGCCAGAGTTGGGCCAATCAGAAGCCAGGGCCAGGAGCTTCTTCAGTTCTCCCCCATGGGTGCAGGGGCCCAAGGATTTGGGCCATCTTTTACTGCTTTCCCAGGCCACAGCAGAGAGCTGGATCAGAAGTGGAGCAGCCAGGACTCAAACTGGCACCCATATGGGATGCCGGTGCAGCAGGCAGAGGCTTAGCTTACTATGCTACAGCTACAGTCCTTCACTCTACTCTTGCCTGCATGGTTTCTGACAAAAAGTCTGCTATAATTATTCTTGGCTCACTTTAAGTAATATATCTGGTATTTTCCAAGCTTCCTAGATCTGCAGTTTGGGTCACTAATTTTGGAAATCTCTTAACCATTATTACTTGAAATATTTTTTCTGCTCCATTCTCTCTCATCCCCTTCTGTTGTTCCAGTTCTGCATATACGAGTCTAGATTAGTCTGTTTTTCAGAATTTTTGGTCATGATTTGCTTAAAACTTCATTTGTCTGACAGGCCCCAAGAAGTCATTGGGTTTTCCCTTGTCCAGCTTTTCTCTTATTCTTGGTTCCTCTTTTCAAGGATGTACCTCCAGCCTCACATTGATTCCATGGGGAAGAGAGACATAGGGGAAGCATGGAGTCAGTAAATATTGTGGGTTCCTGAACAAAGGGAACCCTACACCCTGTATTTCAGGGATGAGATGAAATCCCAGGTGGGTTTGTAAGATCCTTTTATAAGGTGACTTTGCTACTCACTTCCTAGATAAGGCCAGAAAACAACAAGGCTTGAAGAATTCTTTGTGGTATCTGTAGAACATTCCAAGCCTCGGCCCTCCTCATAGTTTCCCTTAGGTCATGGTATCATGGGAGTGTATGGTAGGGACAAAAACAGATGGACAGAGATTAGCAGGCCCCAACATATTACAAGAGCAGAAGAATGTTCCCAATGTGTATGAGTGATACATGACAACCACAGAGAAAATCAGATCCAAAGAGACTTTGTAGTCAAGAATGAGGCTCAACTGAATGACTGCTTGGGCAAACATTGGTAAACCAGAGATGACATTAATGCCAGCATGGATATTTGATACTCAGCAGATATAATAACCCATCCTGATGTTTTGACACTGTTTAAGATCCCTAGAAGTTAGATACAACTCCAAAGCAAAAGATGAGGAAGACTCCATACTGCTGGAGATTTTCAACCACTCAACAGAATTTAACTTGACACAGAAGAAAATCTTACCTTTCCTGTATACTTGAGTTGGCAAGATAATATCTTTACCTTCTGAATAACTGGCAGCAGGAAATAACTGATATTGATAAATACTGAATATCCCAAACAAATTTACCTACTCAAAACAAACAAACAAACAAACAAACATGAGGTACGTAGCTCTTTCTTCTCATTGGTGAGGCAGAGAAACAAAGAGAGAAAGCTCCCATCTGCTGTTTCGGTTTCCCAATTCTCACAATGACCAGGACTGGGCCAGGCTGAAGCTGGGTGCTTGGAACTCAATCCATGTCTCACACAGGGGTGGCAGGAATCCAATTACTTGAGTTATCAGTGCTGCCTCTTAGGGTTTGCATTATCAGGAAGCTGGAATCAGAACCCAGAGGGTGTATCAGACGCAGGCACACTGATACAGGATGTGGGCATCTTTTTTTAAGATTTATTTATTTATTTTAAAATCAGAGTGAGAGAGAGATGAGGGAGTAGTCCTCCATCCACTGGTGCACTCCCCAGGTGGCTGCAATGGCGAGACCTGGACCAGGCCAAAGCCAGGAGCCAGGAGCTTCTTTCAGGTATCCCACATGGGTACAGGGGCCCATGTACTTGGGTCATGTTCCCTTCCTTTTCCCAGGCTATTAGCAGAGAGCTGGGTTGGAACTGGAGCAGCTGGGACAGGAACCGGCACCCAAATGGGATGTGGGTGTTACAAGTGGCAGCTTTACCCGCTATACCACAGTGCCAGCCCCATGGATGTGGGTGTCTTAACCAACATTTTAACCACTAGGCCAAAAGTCCACGCCTGCATGGTTCCTATAGTTGAGAACTGTAATAGTCATTTTGTAAAGATTTATTTATTTATTTGAAAGTCAGAGTTAAACACAGAGAGAAAGAGAGGCAGAGAGAGAGAGAGGTCTTCCATGGCTTGCTTGTTCAGTCTCCAACTAGCCTCAATGGCAGGAGCTGAGCTGATCTGAAGCCAGGAGCCAGAAGCTTTTTCCGGGTCTCCCACATGGGTTTAGGGGCCCAAGGAATTGGGCCATCTTCTGCTACTTTTCTAGACCATAGCAGAGAGCTGGATAGGAAGTGGAGCAGCCGGGACTCGAACTGGTGCCCATTTGGGATGCTGGCACTGCAGGCGGCGGCTTTACAGGCTATGCCTCAGCGCTGGCCCCAGTAGTACTCTTATCTCAAGGCCAGAGTGATAGTATATGAGAAATGACCTCCGGCATTTTGATGGATACCAATATAAAGGGAATGGGATATTTGAAGAGAGAAAATGAGAACTTTTAACACTCAACAGTCTTTTCTCTGCAGAATGAAATCTGCCATCGGTGAAGTGTGATTCTATTTCATTTCTTCTTCTGACCCTGTCCCTCTTGTATCAAACACTTTTTTGTTTCCATGATTATATACTGTACTTCCTCCTTCCTCTTTTTCTCTCATTTATTTCCCTGTCCTGTTTCTACTCCTTATCCCTGTAACTAAGTCCAGGCTGCTATGAGAGGTCTTCAAAAAGTACATGGAAAATACATATTATGAAAAATTGCATGGATTTCAAATTATTTGCATCAAAATAAACATTTGTTTCCGTTTTCCACGGATTTCATGAAGTACTTTGTATAACAGTACCATAGACTGGGTGGCTTTAACAATGGAAAATTATTTCTCACAATTCTGAACGCTAGAAAGTCCAAAGCAAAAGAGCTTCCAGGTCTAGTACCTGGTAAAGACCCTCTCCTTCCTGGTTTATACATAACAATCTTCTCATTGTGTCTTCAGAAGATGAGGTAGCAGAATGGAAGGGAGCTCTCTCTTGTCTCTTACAAAGACACTAATCCCATTATGGGGGTTCCCCTCAGGACCTAATTGCCTCCCAAAGTTCTCATCTCCAAATACTGTATACTCTGATACCTGAATTTGGGGGTGGGGGAGACAAACATTCTGTCTGTAGCATCCCCCATTATGTCTCCTCCCACCTCCCTTGCACACTCCTCTATCCTACATTCACTCTTCCTTTCTATATTCTACATCCTTACTCTCTTTCCTCCTGTTTTTCTTTTTTAACTTCAACTTACTATTCACTTCCTTGTATTTTGTTACTGTCCTAAGTCCATTTACTTCCAATGGTTATTTTCATTCATCCTTCATCAGTATTTTCTTCTTTCCTTCTTCCTTCTCTTCCTCTTTAGACCCTCTGTTTTCCACCTGATTCTTTCATTTCTCCCTATTTCTGTGATCCCTTCTAACAAGACGGTGAAGGTGAAAAAGTGAGAGAGAAAGAATAGAATGGAATCAAAGTGTATGTAATGTGGTAGAATCTACAGGAATAGCAGATCAATTAGATTGGAGAATAAGGAAGACAGGGGCATTATGAATAACTCAAAGTAAAATAGGGAAAGAAATAAATAAATTACGATTTTTAAAAGGGACCTATAAGAAAACTATAATAATCGTTCTGATTGAAGTGGTGAAGTCATTTCAGGGTAAAAAAAAAAGAGATGTTACTTATTGAGATTAATACTCAATTATTTTTTGGCCGGCGCCGTGGCTCACTTGGCTAATCCTCCACCTGTGGCTCCAGCACACCGGGTTCTAGTCCCTGTCGCTCCTCTTCCTGTCCAGCTTTCTGCTATGGCCCGGGAGTGCAGTGGAGGATGGCCCAAGTCCTTGGGCCCTGCACCAGCATGGGAGACCAGGAGAAGCACCTGGCTCCTGGCTTTGGATCAGCGCAGTGTGCTGGCCGCAGCGCGCCGTCCGCAGCGGCCCTTGAGGGATGAACCAATGGAAAAGGAAGACTTTCTCTCTGTCTCTCTGTCTCACTGTGTAACTCTGCCTGTCAAAAAAATACTCAATTATTTTTAAAAGATTTTTTTAATCTATTTGAGGGGCAGAGTTACAGAGAGGTAGAGAAAGAGAGAGAGAGAGAGAGAGAGACACTCTTCACTCCCCAAATGACCACAACAGCAGAGCTGGGCTGGGAACGTGGAGTTTCTTCCGGGTCTCGCACATGGGTGCAGGGGCCCAAACATCTGGGCCATCTTCTACTGCTTTCCCAGGCCTTAGCAGAGAGCTCAATCGGAAGTGGAGCAGCTGGGACTCGAACCATTGGCCATCTGAGATGCCAACACTGCAGGCAGCGGCTTTACCCGACACGCCACGATGCCGGCTCCTACTCAATAATTTATTAAGGATTTATTTTATTTATTTGAAAGGTAGAATTTCAGAGAGTGAAAGGGAGAAACAGAGAAAAAGAGAGAGAGAGAGAGAGAGAGAGAGACTTCCACCCACTAGTTCACTCCCCAAATGCCTGCAACAGCCGGAGCTGGGCAGAGCTGGACTGAACCGAAGCCAGGAGCCAGGAGCTTCCTCCAGGTCTCCTACGCAGGTGCAGGGGCTCCTCCATGAATTTTTTTGAAGACCACTCATATACATGGATCCTAAATTTTTCTGTACCAAGATAAACTTACCTTTTAATTATATTTTCTACAAAGTTTTGAAATATATATTTAAAATATATATTTAGATATTTAAAACACTGATGATATATAATAAAGTTATACATTTAAAACACTAGAGTTGGAGACTTGTGTTTCCAGAGGAAAGGATAAATGGGATATATGTATTTTTCCCTATTCATCCCTGAACATAATATGTAAACCAAATATAAGAAGACTCTGAAAGTTGAGGAGAGATGGTATACTCTGTAAGAAACTTGGAGTCTAAAGAATGATATGGAAGTAGGACTGGCGCTGTAGCATAGTGGGTAGGACTGCCGCCTTCAGTGCTGGCTCCCATGTGGGCGCCGGTTCAAGTCCTGGATGCTCCACTTATGATCCAGCTCTCTGCTGTGGCCTGGGAAAGCAGTAGAAGATGGCCCAAGTCCTTGGGCCCCTGCACCCATGTGGGAGATCCGGAGGACGCTCCTGGCTCCGGCATCGGATTGGCACAGCTCCAGCTATTGCAGCCAGTTGGGGAGTGAACCAACGGTTGCAAGTCCTCTCTCTCTCTCTCTCTCTCTCTCTCTCTCTCTGCTTCTCCTTTTCTCTGTGTATAACTCTGACTTTCAAAAAAATAAATAAATCTTAAAGAAAATGATATAGAAGAATTTTCTGGGCTTGTTTTTTGCTGCGTATATGCCAGAGCACATGCTAGAGAGGCTGGCAAACTGGAAACAGCAAAGGGTGGGGACAAAAGAAAAAGCCCCAATATAAATCTGCTGTTTCTCTATCCAAAGAACAAAGGAAATATAGGAAAACAAAAAGAAAATTTAGACAATAACTGCTTTACTGTAGCTAAATACCCGAGGACAAAGACTGGGGCTGCACCCCTGCCAACAGAGACAAACTAGATATCCTATCCCTCTATCCTTGCCAAGCTATAATGAGATCGCATTTAATTCTTTGACATAATGGTGTCAGGAGAAGGGCAAATGCAGAATAGGAACAGTGTAATCTGCTTGATGTCAGTAGAACCATGTTGGAAACCTGGATCTTTACCACTAGTGTGTATTAATGAGATGATCCTCCCTCTAACCAAAGGTGTTTCCATCCCCGTACTGTGCAACCCACTTCAGTGCCAACAACCTGTGGAAGGAGGCCAGACAATGGTTCGGGGCCACAGTTTGCTCTAATGTGAGACACTATGAGAGGTCCAAGGGAACGGGCCTGCTGTAACCAAAGGTGTTGTTAAGAGGAGACCTAATGGCCAGTCAGGATTTTTATCACCACTCAACAGTAACCATGATACTCATCCATAAGTGGTCTCAATAAAGACCATTCAGAGAGAATTGTTTAGGCACCCAAGTCTCCCATTCAGAATGATATCAGTGAAAGAATAAAATGTTCAAAAATTGTAAAATAATTTTAAAAAATTGAAAAAAGGCATAATATGAAGCAGAAAGAATCTTAAGTAACAAGGAGTATCAGTGGAGGCTAAGGGGAATGTGGATGTCCACGCCAATGTGGTAAGACAGAAGATTTAAATAAGGTCTAGCTAGATTCTCATAGTGTAATAGTCAAAATATCCAAAGCTCAATTGAAAATCATTTCTTATACTGAGAACTTTAATAATCACAACTTAAATGAGATAAATGATCATGCACCAACATCAAAATAACACAGATATTAGAATCATCCGGCAAAGATTTGTTTATTGAGATAAAATCAGTCTAGTTGAGAATAAAAAATTGTGTGTGTTTTGGGCTTATTACTAAGATTGCAATCTAGGGGACACAAATTCAAGCAGCCTTGAAAACTTGTTTTGTTCTGAGGCTTTATAAAATGGTGGATGGTTTCATAGCCCAAAGTGCAAGGGGATTGTTAATTGCATCTCCTGTTTGTCAGGAATTATGAATGGCGCAGCAAAGGTCAGGCTGTCTAGTAAGAAGGGGATTGGACACAGTTCTCAGGAAGCAAGTGGGATGATGTCACAAACTGTTAGAGAAGGTAGTGAGTTTCATTCCAGAAATAGCAGTTCAGTCCATTTTACAAGGTCTGCATGTACACAGGTGGGTATGTGTAAAACAGCCCCGTTTGAGTTCAGTGGCAGATGTGCCTCAGGCCTGTTTTAACAAGCACCACTCTAATTCCATTTTTAAGTGCCCCAAATCAATGCCTATGCCACTTTAATTTTCTTCTGTGACAGATTTTTAAACAGAGATTTAAAAATACATCTCTGAGTCATCCTAAAATTTTTTTCAATGAGCAATTGTAAAAATGTTTAGAACAAGTGGAAAAATTGAAAGCCTCAGCAAAGAAATAGAAAAATCTCAAAAAAAGAAGGTGTAGTGAATTAATAGAAAAATAAAGAACTGGAAAATCCAGCAAATTAGGAAAGAAAAATTACTGGAGTAGGCATTTGGTGCAACAGAGTGGGAGATGAAAACTATCCCCCGTATTCAAAGATTCAAGAAGCTGAGTGAACTCTATTTTCCAGAAACTTTTGGAAGTCTCTCTGTGTGTGTAGTGATTTCTTAATGTGCAAGCATACTATAAGGAAAAGAAGTAATTGCGTCACTTTTACAATATGCCTAACACTCATTTTGTTATCTCGTCTGATTTGTTGAAACATTAGGAACAACAGTAAGGAGCAATCTCAATAAGTAACATAATTTTGAAACTTCTGAAGGCTAAAGACAGAAAACAAAAAAGTGTTGAAAACAACCAGAGAGAGAAATAACACCTTGCCTACATGGAACACCAAGATAATGACAGCAGTTTTAGACACCATGGAGGCTACCAACATTGTTAGAATTCTCCATTTCTTTTTTGAAAGTTTCCTTTAGACATTATTTTAAGGTATGTAGGCAGGTAACAAATACTGTTTGTTTGCCTTCATTCTGCATGCTTTGTTACTGAAGAGTTCTTAGAAATAACATTAAAAAAAAAAAAACCTGCAATCCTTAATAGGAAAAAGAATCAACAGATTGGACTCACTCAATAACCTGCAATCCTTAATAGGAAAAAGAATCAACAGATTGGGCTCACTCAAAATTCAAAATTTTACTTCACAAAATATTCTGTTAAGAGGAGGAAAAAAGACAAGCTACAAGGAAAGAAAATAGTCACAAACCATAAAATCTAACAAAAGACTCATAAAATATATAAAGTCAAGATTCAACAGAAGAAAGGGTGTGAGGCAGGGATGGAGCAAGTGCAACAATCCAATTAGAAACTGAGCAAAACACATGAGACATTTTATCAGAGTGGATATATGGATGGCAGATAAACACCTGACAGAATAACATTGTTAGCCATTAGAGAAATGAAAATTAAAAACAAAGTAAGATGTTACAGACCTATGGCTAAATGCTACAACAATAGATGCTGGAAAGGATTTGGAGAAACAATCACTCCCACGTTGCTGGTGAGAATATAAAGTGGTACAACCCCCTCCAGGAACATTTGGGAGTTCCTTGTAAAAGTTACCTAGACTTGGTGTAACACCAGGTGTTACAGATTGAACAGGACTTGGCTCTCAGAACGCATGCAGAGGTTTAAGCCCCAAAGTCGTATGTTAACTGTTAATGGATTAATGCTAATGGTTAATGGATTTGAATGGACACTTGATCTAATTATGGCAGCTAGGAGGTTGGGCCCACTGGGAGATCTTTAGGTTATTGGGAGTTTGCCCTTGGACAGTAGCTCTTGTGATGTTAGTTATTTAAGCAGTTAGTCCTGCCTGCTTTTCTGCTTTTTGGCTTGCCATGTGATCATTCCTCTGCACATACTCCACCATTGCCAGCCTCCACCAGACAGGAGACTAATAGGGCTGCCTGATCTTAAACTGTGACCACCCCCAAACTGTAAGCTGAAATAAACTTTTCACTTCCCAAGAAGTTCCTCTAAGGTATTTTAGTTAAAGCAATGAAGAGCTGACTAATATACCCAGCAATCACACTTTAGGGCATTTATCCCAATGTTTGTGGCAGCTTTATTTGTAATAGCCCCAGACAGGAAATAACACAGATTTTTCAGTGGATGAATGGTTAAACCAATTGTAACACATCTATACCATGGGTTGGTGCATGGCAATAAAAAGGAAAAACTGGGGCAAGCATTTGGTACAGTGGTTAAGACACTGCTTGGGATACCCACATCCCATATCAGAGTGCCAATTCCAGCTTCCTGCTAATGTGCACCCTGGGAGGCAGCAGGTGATGGCTTAAGTACGTGGGTGCCTGCCACTCATGTGGAAAGATCTGGATTGGCCTCCTGGCTCCTGGCTTTGGCCTGGTCTATCTCTGATTGTTGTGATCATTTGGAGAGTGAACCAGCAGATAGAGATTTTCATCTGTTTTTCTGTCTTTCAAATAAAATAAAATTTTAAGAAAGGAATAAACCACTCATACACACAACTTGGATGTATCTCACAGGCATTATGCTGAATGTGAAAAAAGCCAGTATCAGAATATGACATATTGTATGATTTTGTTTTTAAAATCTTAAAATGATAAAAATTATAAAAATAGGGAACACAGTGTATTGCCCACAGTTAGGGTTGATAGTTGGTGAAGAGAAGGGGATGTGATTATAAAAGGGTAGTACAAGGGAAATATTTATATTAATGGAATAGTTCTGTATTTTGATTGCTGTGGTGATATGGGTATACCTCAAAGAATTTGTGGAAAAAATGGAATTAAAAAGTTTATTTTGACGCAAAAACTTTGAAATTCATGCATGGTTTCCAGGAACATTTGAAGTACCTTCCTATATACAAATGTACTAATTTTGGATTTTGTACTTTAGTTACATAAATAGAAGTTCTTAGGGGAAGCAGATGAAGGACACATAGGATGTCTGTAGTATCTTTTTCTTTGTGTATCTAAAATGATTTCAAATTTTTTAAAAATTTAATAATCTAAA
Source organism: Lepus europaeus (assembly GCF_033115175.1). NCBI lineage: Eukaryota > Metazoa > Chordata > Mammalia > Lagomorpha > Leporidae > Lepus > Lepus europaeus. The sequence goes on along the minus strand of NC_084850.1, from coordinate 98,730,519 downwards.
AGTAGATTTAATTTTTAAAAAGCTGGTGAGCACCAGTTGTATTTAAAAAAGTCATGTCATAAATATAGCTGGTTGGGTAACATTACTGCCCCCATTGAACACTGGATGCTGGCCCTGCTGCCCGTTCTGTCCCCAGAAACTGGATTTCCTTGTGGCTGTTGTTCCCATCACAACTGTGGTATGAATTCCATCACTGCATCATTGAATTGCTCCTTTCAGACAAAGTGTTAGGTGGGAGTTGTGATTGTGTAGTGAAGAGGTGACTCAGCAGGTCTAGAGTGTTCAAACCAGTGTGCATTCCACCCTGCACCCTCCCCCTCCAAAAACAAAAAAGGTATTTTGCAAAGAAGGGTTTGGTTTTTGACATCTAGGTGATAACCTGTAAGACCTTAGATTATTCTGCCCGATTAGATAGTGTCTTTGTTGACCTGGGGCCTCACAGTATTAGTTTGACTTCTGCGTGGACTGGAAGTTGAGTAATAAACAAGGTCAGTCACATAAGTGCTCCAGGTCTGTCTTATTGACAGTCAATAAAAAATCTTGGGCACCAGGACTTGAATAAGCATCCCTGGTTGACAATAACTCCACGTGTTTTCACGCACCATTGTTGGGAGAATTAAACACTGACCATGCAACTCCTTTGGGAAAGAACTACTGAAAGCTTGTGCCTGGTCTCTCCTGGACTGTGCCCTATGTACTTTTTACCTTGTTGATTTTTATTTGTAGCCTTTCACTGTAGTAAACCATTGCTATAAGTTTAGCAACTTTTCTGAATTCTGAGTCTTTCTGGTAAATCATTGACTCAGAAGGTGGTCTTTAGGAGCTTGCCACACTGGTAAATCCTAGATTGCAATCTCCTAGCTACCAAGGGGATATGAAAAAAAATGAATATCTGGCCTTTGTAGCTTTTGCACTTGGAACTATTAATGTATTGTAAAGTGTATCCACTCTGTTACCTTACTAAAATGTGAAAAACATTGAAATACATCTGGCCCTAAGAGTGTTTAGTGAAGATCTGTAGGACTGGGGCAGTGCTGTAGAGTATTGGGTAAAGTCACTGCCTGCAGTGTTGGCATCCCAAATGGGTGCCGGTTCAAGTCCCAGCTGCTCCCTTTCTGATCCAGCTCCCTGCTAATGTGCCTGGGAAAGTGGCAGAGTATGGCTCAAGTGCTTGGGCCTCTGCACCCACATAGGAGACCTGGAGGAAGCTCCTGACTCCTGGCTTTGGATCGACTCAGCTCTGGCTGCTGTGATCATTTTGGGGAGTGAACCAGCAGATGGAAGATTCTTTCTCTCTCTTTCTCTTCTCCTCTCCTTCCCTCTAACTCTGCCTTTCAAGTAAATAAATAAATCTTTAAAAAAAAAGATCTATAGGACTATATAAACAACTAAAATCAGTAAGACAGTTACACAGCCCAAATGAAAAACAGGTAAAAAACTTGCATTTGCAGAAGCACTTTAGAAAAATCTAGTATGTCCACTACTATATAAAAGTGTGTTCTACCATATTACTCATCAGAAATATAGATTTCAAAAAAGGATATATGAATAAATACACATGATATTGATAAGAAGTTGGAAAAGTTTTATAATAGGCACTATAATAGGCACTATAGAATATTGTTAATCTTGCTCCTGGGCATCTAGTATCATAGACATAAAACATATGAAGCATTGAAATATAAAGAATACTTGTATAAGCATCATGATTGCAATGTTATCTGTATGTGCCACTCTCCCCTGAAACCTAGAAACTAAATGTTCATCCATGGGGAATGGTTGGATATATTTTGGTTCATTCCTATCATGGAATATCATATAGTCATTTAAAAGAATGAATCAGAAGTACACTGTGCTTAAGTAAATCAGATATATGAGTTACGTGGTATCTTCATTTTGTACAACAATAAAGGATGGCTTTTTAAGCGTGCAACAACAACAAAAATGAGTAAAACTGCAGGTGGGGCAGTTGAAGATAGAAGTGAAAGAAAAGAGAAGCAGTAAGCATAAAAATGCTGCTCGAAGTATTTGTGGCATATGTGTAATTCCGTTGATATAAAATTCCATGCATACATATGCACAGTGATATATGAAAAGATGGCATCAAAATCTTAGCAATTATCAAGGTGCTGAGGTTTAGAGTGATGTCAATTTCTGAAACATTTAGGTGTTTGAATTTTTAGTTATGAATATGCATTATTTACATAATGAGGGAAACTGAGTGACTATCACAGGGGAAAAATGCATCTCAGGCTTCTTGCTTGAGCAGTGGGGTGGGTGGTGTGGTTCACTCATTCATTAAACAAATAATTTTGAGCATATAAAATGTGCCAGGCATCATTCTTGGTGCTGAGGATACAATGAAGCAAAGAAAAATTCATCTCCCTAAGAAGTTTCCATTCTAATGGGGAAAAAGGGAATAACTAAAGGAGGTGGTGGGGAGGAGAACATATTTGAAGGGATCAGTTAAACTGGAGGATACTAAGAGATACCCAATTGGAGAATGAAAGCAGGCAGTTGGATTATGGATCTAGAATTCAAGGGCCAAGTCAGGACTGGAGATGGAGCTATGGAAGCAGATAGCAACAACATGGTGTTTCAGACCGCCTTTCCTGAGTCTGATCACGTCCCACTGCAGACACTTTACAGAGGAAGTGCTGAGGAAAAACAGGCAGCTGACAGGGGAGGTTGCTATGCAACAGATGAGGAAAGTCATCCAGCCAAGCAGAATTGATGTTGGCCCTTGGGGACCAAGTGCTGCAGTCCTTCCTGGTATTAGCTTCCTTTCACATGCAGGCTCCTGGCAGGACCTGATGTAAGAAGGAATGAGAAATGCACAAAGATCTGCTTTGAGTTTTGGGAAAGTATCAGTTTAGTTTGAGCCACCTCACATCTGTATATCATTTTCTGACTTTTTTTTTTTAGTTTCTCCAGTTCCGGAAGCCCTGGAGCATGTGTGCCCTTGGGTAGAACACACATACTATGCTTTCTGTTCTGCATATTGAGAAAACAAACTCATAGAGATCGAGTGTCTTGAGTGAGCTCGCGCTAGTGACACACAGGCTGGGCACTCTGTTCTTGGGATTTTGAAATCAGTCCAGTCTCTCTCCTCAATACCACAGTTGCTCCAGATCCCAAACCTCGGCCAAGGAAGGAAGCAGGGCAAACATTGACTGAAGTAGAGTTTGCCATGGCACAGACACACAAGTGCCTGGTTGTCTTGGCCATTTAAACAGGCACCAGGAAAATCTTGGGGACAACATCATTGTGTCACTCAGAGGAAAGAGTCCTGGGTGACATTGGGAGCTGAGTGGGCCCCAAGGAACAATTCTTTGGCCTGGGGGCTTTATCCTGTGCCCTCCTGAATGCAGAACATGAGCTTAGGCCTCCTAGAAAACAGTTTGCTTGTTTGGGACAGATGTTGGGATTAGGGGAGGCCAGGGGCTCAAATGGAGGAGTGAAAAGTGCATAATTTGGGCTTTGGAGTTATGAAAGCCCAGGCCCAAAGTTTGCATTTTCTGTTTACTGGTGCCTTTCTGGCCTTCTCTAGTTTGAGCAATGTATCTGCATCTCAACTTCTTGGTCTTTGGGATGGGGATGCTGACACGCACCTTCCAGGGCTGCTCTAAGAAGAAAATAAGCCTCAGCATAGATCTTGCTGTGATGTAAGTGGGTTCTGCACTAAAGTTCATGGGAATGCAAAGTATGGGAAACCTGCATGTATTTCAAAAAATATGTTGACACCAAAATAAGCTTATCTTTCAATTTTGTTTGTACGAACTTTTTGGAAGTCGCCTTGTACAAGCTGTGTCCTTCCCTCCCACAATGCACACAACATGATAACATTGACTGGAGCTTCAGACAAGGGCAGCAGGCAAGGAGCTAATCTGAGTCTGGAAGCCAGTGAGGGTTGCATGTGGTCACGTGGCAGGCACAGACTCCAATAGTGTGTACTTTCTGGCCATTTCCTTCCCTGGGTTGCAAAGCAGATGAGCTCAGCAGGGGCCCAGCACTTGTTGCAATTAGAGATTCTCCACAGAGATCTCCTTAATAGTGACCTAAACTGTGCTGGGAAGGGGGTGGAACTGCAGGCCGACCTGATGGGAGGGGCCTGGAATAGAGGAGGGATAGAACAGAGACGCATTGCGGAAAAGGTAGGGGGCCGGTGTATGGGGCAAGGGGTGGGACCTAGAGGCACGGCGCATCTGTTGGGGGAGGGGATGTAGAGGAAGAGGAGGAACCGTTGTATACTGTCGACCTGGTTGGTGGTGGGATGGTGTGTTGGCAAAGGGGGCGGGGCCGCGTTCCAATGCGCATGTGTGTGGTGCTCTCCCGGACGAAGCTTTTGTTGGGAAAGTGGGCGGGTTTGTAGTTGGTCGCCCAGTCGTGGCGCATGCGCGTAACCTCCTGAGGCAGTGGGTGGTATATTAGGCGAAGAGGCGGGGTCGCCCAAGCTGCCGCGCTGGCATTTTCTCCTAGACAAGGAGAGAGTGCGGCTGCTGAGAGCCAAGCGCAGCAATCCTGATCCTCTCAGTCGTGAAGAAGGGAGGCAACGAGGGGGTTGGGGTTGGGGCCTGAGGCAAGGTGAGAACTAGCTCCCAGAGAGGGCGTCTGTCCCCGGTGCGGGTCTCTTCCCCCATTTTTTATCCCCATCTCTTAACCCCGATTTCTGAATCCCCCCTTCCACTGCCGGAACCCCGATTTACACCTCCCACCCGATCCTTTCTGATTCAGAGCCCCTGTTTGCTCTCTGAACCCTTGACCAATTCCTCTCAGAGGTCCTCACAGAGTCCTTAAGATTTCTTGACTCTGACCCGTACTGTGTGGAGATTCTTCCTGACTGAAAAATCTCCATTCAACTTCCCGAACGCGGATCCCACCACGCCCCACCCTCGGATTCAGAACTCTGATCCGTTTCCCGAGCCCCGATTTGAAGCCTTTGCCCTGTTAGTTGCTTCTCGGAATTCAGAATCTCCATCCGCACGCCCATTCACGTTTCCCGCTCCGCTCTGGTCCGTTCCTCCTCAGCCCCAGCACCTCAGCCACTTCACCACCAGACGGCACACCCCTGCCCCCTCCCCTTCCGCTCCGATTTGGCCCTTCGTATTTGCCCTGTGTAGTATAACGCCCAGCTCCTTTCCCTCAACCCCCAGGCTCTGCTCTTGCCAGAGGGACAGGAGCCATGGCTCAGAAAATGGACTGTGGTGCAGGCCTCCTCGGCTTCCAGGTGAGATCTCCGCTCCTCACCCCAGCATTTCCCCTCCGACACTTCCCTCCCCCCCAGCCCCTTTCATCAGCCCAGCACCTGGATCTGATTTGGCCCTCTTCCGTGCCTAGACATTGCCGTTTTTCAAATTTGCAGCATTTATCTAAGGGGAAAGAAGCATCCCTTTTCAGCCATCAGTCCCTGCTTAGAGAAAGGGGAGACCCTGTTAGTAGTCAGGGCAATCTGCCCAGAGAATGCGGGCTGGGTGAAGGAACCATTTTCCATAGGCCTGGAGTGCAGAGCAGTCTGTCGCCCCCTCCCCCAACCTCCCACCTCCACCCTCCCTCTGTCCCGCATTCCTGACTTGCTGTGACACCCCCCCTTACTCTCCTCAACTCCTTGCTCCGCCTCCTAAACTGAGCTCCTGCTGCACTCCTTACCAGCTCTGCTCCAACCCCACTGATTCAGACCTTGCTTGCCTTTGTGCCCACTCCTCACATTGCTCTAATTGTCATTTTGCCCCTGCCCTGCACCGGTCCACCACATGTTTTGTGCTCACCCCGCCTCCCTTTGCCCGCTGCCTGCTCCCTGGGTTCCTGCCATAGCCCTGTTTTTGCAACAACCATCCTCCTGCACCTTCCCAGCTGTGCTGTGCCACCCCTGCTGTTCCAACCTGAGCCCCAGAGATTAAATTTGTTTCTCCTGTGTTTGCAGACGGAGGCCTCTGTAGAAGACAGCACTTTGCTTATGCAGACCTTGATGGAGGCGATCCAGATCTCAGAGGCTCCACCTACCAACCAGGCCACAGCAGCTGCCAGCGGGCAAAATGCTAGTCCCCAGAGTTCACAGCCCCCTACTGCCAATGAGATCGCTGATACTCAGGTCTCAGCAGCTGCTGCTAGGCCTAAGACGGCCTTTAAAGTGCAGAATGGCACCCCAAAGGGCCCAAGTGGTGTCTATGATTTCTCTCAGGCACATAATGCCAAGGAGATGCCCAATGCTCAGCCTAAGGCAGCCTTTAAGTCCCAGAATGGCACCCCGAAGGGCCCAAGTGCTGCTTATGATTTTTCCCAGGCAGCAGCCACTGGGGAGTTAGCTGCTAACAAGTCCGAGATGGCCTTTAAGGCCCAGAATGCCACTACTAAGGTAGGCCCAAATGCTACTTACAATTTCTCTCAGTCTTTCAATGCCAATGAGATGGCCAATAACCGACCTAAGACAGCCTTCAAGGCTTGGAATGGTACCACTAAGGTCCCAACAGCTGACAGCCAGACCCAGAATGTAAACCAGGCCAAAATGGCCAATTCCCAGGCAGACATAGAGACCAACCCAGGTATCACTGAATCTGATGGTGCAGCTGCACAGACATCAGCAGATGGACCCCAGGCTCAGAATCTGGAGTCCCGGACTATAATACGGGGCAAGAGGACCCGCAAGGTGAGATCCCCACTAGCGTCACTTTGCTTTGGGCTCTCTCCTTTCTTCTCTGAGATTGTTCATTTGTTCTAAATAAAACAAATATATATATATCAATAGATATAGATATAGATCTGCCTTATTTAGCTAAGCTGTAGATAATGTTGAAGTGAATTTTTTTTTCTGTCCTCTGAGTGTCCATAGACTGATGGGGAGTTAACATATGGAAGCAGACATCCAACTTGTATGTAATTCAGTTTACATTCGGATAGTAACCACCATGTATCAAATCTTGAGCTAGTTCACACAAGTTATCTTATTAAATTTTGAAGTCAGCTCTTACCAGTTGGGGACCATAGTCTTAGTTTTACAAAGAAGGAAACTCAGTCCCAGAGAAGTGAAGTGACTTGAGTGATTTGTTCAGGGTGGTACAAGCAGAGCGAGTGGTGGACATAGGAAGAGAAGAAGCCTCAGGCCCCACCCCTGGGTTGCTCTTGGCCTGGTTCGGAGATGCAACTCCTGCTTGGAAGACAGTGAAAGACAAGCCCAGGACTCAGGGTGACCAGTGGCTAGTGGGTCAGGCTGTCGTTACAGGTGAGGGTTTAGGGGGATTTCCTGAAATAGATAGGGTGAGGACACAGAATCAATTTGTGACCCTGGATTTTCCTTCTCTCTGATAATGCAGATTAATAACTTGAATGTGGAAGAAAACAGCAGTGGCGATCAGAGACGGGCCCCGCTGGCTGCAGGGACCTGGAGGTCTGCACCAGTTCCAGTAACCACTCAGAACCCACCTGGTGCACCACCCAATGTGCTCTGGCAGACCCCACTGGCTTGGCAGAACCCATCAGGCTGGCAAAACCAGACAACCAGGCAGACCGCACCAGCACGTCAGAGCCCCCCAGCTAGGCAGACCCCACCAGCCTGGCAGAGTCCAGTTGCTTGGCAGAACCCAGTGATCTGGCCAAACCCAGTGATCTGGCAGAATCCTGTGATCTGGCCGAACCCGATTGTCTGGCCTGGCCCAGTTGTCTGGCCAAACCCACTGGCCTGGCAGAATCCACCTGGATGGCAGACCCCACCTGGATGGCAAACCTCACCGGGATGGCAGGGCCCTCCAGACTGGCAAGGCCCTCCTGACTGGCCACTGCCTCCCGACTGGCCACTTCCCACTGATTGGCCTCTCCCACCTGACTGGCCACTTCCACCTGACTGGATCCCTGCTGATTGGCCAATTCCTCCTGACTGGCAGAACCTGAGACCCTCGCCTAACCTGCGCCCCTCTCCCAACTCGCGTGCCTCACAGAACCCGGGTGCCTCCCAGCCCCGTGATGTGGCCCTTCTTCAGGAAAGAGTAAGAGCTCTTCCTCCTCACTCAACTTCTTTCTTTTACTCTTTGTCATCTTCCCATCTATAATTCAACCAGGTTTTCTTCAGATGTAACTAGTGATTTCTTTTCTCCCAGGCAAATAAATTGGTCAAGTACCTGATGCTCAAAGACTACACAAAGGTGCCCATCAAGCGCTCAGGTAGGCTTCTGTTGTCCCCCTCACACTGAGCTCTGCCCTTCCTTTCACCCGATGCTCTATGGCAGGGGTGAGGAACGTCCAGCCCATGGGCCATATAAAGCTTGAGAAATAATTTGATCTGACCCTGCCAAGGCAATCACAGGTGGAACTCAAAATTCAATAAGTCTATAGCAGGCCAATTTTTAGGTTGATAATTCTGTATGGCCTGCGAATGATGTGATAGATATACAAATGACCCTTGGCAGAAAAATGGTTCCCCACCCCTGCTTTTTGGACATGCCTTTGCTTATAAGCCCTTCCCCTTCTGTCCTCGGCTGTCCATGGCTGATTTTTCTTTTCCACCCTGAGGACCCTGGCTGTGCTACCCTCAGCAGGGCTGGCAAAGGGGCTGCTGCTCTGTGGCCCCTGTTCAGCCCAGATGCTCTCTCCTCTCTCCTACAGAAATGTTGAGGGATATCATTCGTGAATACACTGATGTTTATCCAGAAATCATTGAACGTGCATGCTTTGTCTTGGAGAAGGTGAGAAGGCAGCCCCGAGGAACAGGAATGATGGGGAAAGTTTTGATTTCAAAGATTCATGGGGTTCCTACTGGGAGTTTAGGGCAAGTTTCATAGGGAGGTGAGTGACTGCTTATGGGTAGTTTATGCTAGATTTTGTGATTTCATAATGTGTTTTCTTGCCCCTGTAGAAATTTGGGATTCAACTGAAGGAAATTGACAAGGAAGAGCACTTGTATATTCTCATCAGTACCCCCGAGTCCTTGGCTGGCATACTGGGAACGTAAGATGGGAAAGGAGGTGGAACCTGGTCTTTTACTTGCTGTCTCTTTTTTTTCCTGGGGGTTTCAAGTAGATCAGGTCCAAAGTTCAGGGTCATATTGAAGGTCATTTGCAGAGCTGGGATATAATTCTTTCCTTGCCGAGAATTTTGGTGAAGCTAGAGGGTAAGCTGGCTGGAATCTCTCATTCAAATAGCTTCTGAAAATGTATTGTTTTTGTGCTCTTTTAGGACCAAAGACACACCCAAGCTGGGTCTCCTCTTAGTGATTCTGGGTGTCATCTTCATGAATGGCAACCGTGCCAGTGAGGGTGAGTGGCTGTACTTGCAGCTGGGGGTTGGCTGCAGCCTGATTTCCATGCTCATTTTCCATCCCTTGTCTCCTCTTGCCTCCCATTGCAGCTGTCCTCTGGGAGGCACTACGCAAGATGGGACTGCGTCCTGGGTATGATTGGGCTCTCTCGTCTCTTGCCTGTTTGTATAATCCTTTGGCAACAGAGGATGGTCCCAGGATTGCATTAACCTGGTGGTCTGAAGGGCTTGGTTTGGGGAGGTCCAGAGCCCAAGGATCTGATCTGGGTGGATGGGAAAACAGTCTTAAGCTCTGCCTCTTTTCTCATCTCTGAACTCTGTGCTGGAGCTCTTTGCTTTGCTTAGGGCAAATTCATAGTCTATGATGATGAGTCCTCCTTTTTTTTTACTACCAGGGTGAGACATCCCCTCCTTGGAGATCTGAGGAAACTTCTCACTTATGAGTTTGTAAAGCAGAAGTAAGTGATGCCTAAGGTGCTTTTTTCAGGGCCTCATGATTCTGACTGCATGCTGTTCAGCCTCAGAAAGCCTTTCCCAAGCTTATTCATGACACTGTACCTGCATACATGCACACAGAAAAATGTACTCAGGAGTATTTATTGAGTTTACTACTTGAAGTTGAATTTTTTATAGTAAAGGTGACTTACAAGTAAACCCTGCCCATCATCGCCCCAGTAGACAGTCCCAAGGCTGTGCCAGGCTAAGGCTTTTGTGCTGCAGTGTAATCATTACATCTGACCTCTCTCTGGCTGTTCTATACGATTATAAGAACCTGTAGCTACAGTTATGGCAGAGAGAGTGAGATTAAGTCTTGTCCTTGTCCTTTCTGTGTTTGGATATGCGCCTCATCTGTAGCTATAAGTGATAGCCCTGTGTAGAAACACTGGTACAGCATCTCAAAGGCCTGATTATCGAAGGGTGAATGCTCTGATGGTGTTTAGGAATGAGTCTAGAGGGACGGGGAGAGTTACCACCTGAAATTTTGGATTTTTGAAATCTGGGATTATTGTGCATTGACATATTACCATTTTACCTGGATAGGAAGACAAAGACATTTTGTGCTCTTTCAGATACCTGGACTACAGACGAGTGCCCAACAGCAACCCTCCTGAGTATGAGTTCCTCTGGGGCCTCCGTTCCTATCATGAGACTAGCAAGATGAAAGTGCTGAGATTCATTGCAGAGGTAATGGAGGAACTGCTCTAGAATTAATAGGTCAAGAGATGAGGTATCAGTGGTTGGGAGAGGCCAAGAACAGGAATGAGATCCTCGTATGGCACATGGTAGGTGCTGCATTACTGGTGATAATTTATTGTTGTTATGTAAGCAATAACACAAAAATAGGGGGCTTAATATGTAATAGGTGCTTAATACAATGGTATTTCAAAAATGGGTGGAAGATGGAATTAAAATATGTGTTTTTTTGGTGCAGAAAGGTTTTGAATACCATGTATAACGAGGGATCTTCAAAAAGTTCATGAAAAATGGGAATTATAAGAAAACTGTATGGATTTCAAAAAATTTTTACCAAAATTAACTTACCTCTCTTTAAAAAATGCTTCTTTATTTGTTATTTCCATGTACTTGAAAGACAGAGTGAAAAAAAGAGAGAGATCTTCCATCTACTGGTTCACTCCCTTAATGCCCACAACAGCCAGGGCTGGGTCATGCCAAGGCTGGAAGCCAGAGCCGCGTCTGACTCTCTTATGTGGGTGTCTGGAGCCCATACACTTGAACCATCATCTGCTGCTTCCAGGATGCATTAGCAGAAAGTTGGTTCAGGGCTTCTTGAGTGATGGCTTAACTCACTAAGCCACAGCTTTTGCCTCTAAAGTTATCACTCTCTTTTTAAAAGGCTTTATTTGAAAGGCAGAGTGACAGAAAGGGAGGGAGGGGAGAGAGAGAGAGAGAGAGAGAGAGAGAGAGAGAGAGAGAGAGAATGAGAATGAATATTTCCTGTCTGCTGGTTCATTCTCCTAAGAGCTGCAACAGTGAGACCTGGACTAGGCTGACACCAGGAGCCAGGAACTCCATCCAGGTCTTCTACAAGGGTGGCAGGGGCCCAGGAACTTGGAGCATCTTCCAGGCACGTTAGCAGGGAGCTGGATTGGACTCAAATCAGCACTCTGATATCAGATGCTGGCATCACAAGTGGTGGCTTAACCTGCTGTGCCAAAATGCCAGCACCTAAACTTATCTCTCTCTTTTTTGTTTGAAAGTCAGAGTTACACACAGAGAGAGGAAGAGACAGAGAGATAGATTTTCCATCCACTGGTTCATTCCTCAAATGGCTGCAGTGGCCGGGGCTGGGCCAGGCTGAAGCCAGGAGTCAGGAGCTTCTTCCAGGTCTCCCATGTGGGTGCAGGGGCTCAAGCACTTGGACTGTCTTCCACTGCTTTCCCAGGCACATTAGCAGGGAGCTAGATTGGAAGTCGAGCATCTGGATCTTGAATCAGCAGCCATATGGGACGCTGGCATTGCAGGCAGCAACTTTACCTGCACAATGCTGCCCCCTAAACTTACCTGTTAATTCCATTTTTTCATGAGCATTTTTAAATACCCTCATATATATTAACTAATACTGTTAAGGGTTGGATTTTTAATATTTTTATTCATTAATTTTCCAACTTTATTAAAGTTTTGTTGACATAATGTATATAATGTACAACATTATCTTTAAGTGTTTTTTTGTGTTTTTTTTTCACTTATTCTTAATCAAAATTAACATTTTTGGAATACAAGGTGGTATTTTGGTAATTTGTATAGATTATGGAGTATGTGTATGTAATATGTGTACATTATGGAATGATTAAATGAAGCTGATTAGCTGTCCAAATCACATACTTAGCATTTTTATGATGATAAGATTTAAAATGTACTCAGCAATTTTCAAGTATGCAGTACATTGTCATTAACTATAGTAATCATGTGTTAGAAATTATTCATCCTAAATTAAATTTTGCATGTTTTAACCAGTATCTCCTTCTTCCAGTCTCCCCACCTCCACAATCTCTGGTGACCATTACACTTTGTTCATTTAAGAGTTTGATTCTTTCAGATTCTACCTATAAGTGAGATCGTGCAGTATTTGTCGTTTTGTATCTTATTTCACTTTAACATAATGGCCTCTAGGTACATCCATGCCACCACAAATAGCAGGATTTCTTCCTTTTAAAGGCTGTATAGTATTATCTTTTAAATATACACCTTCTTTATCCAGTCATCCATTGATGGATGCTTAGGTTGATTCTGTATCTTAGTCATTGTAAATAGGTGTGATTCTGTTTTCTGTTCCTCATCTCAGGTTCAGAAAAGAGACCCTCGTGACTGGACTGCACAGTTTATGGAGGCCGCAGATGAGGCCTTGGATGCTTTGGATGCTGCTGCAGCTGAGGCCGAAGCCCGGGCTGAAGCAAGAACCCGCATGGGGATTGGAGATGAAGCTGTATCTGGGCCCTGGAGCTGGGATGACATTGAATTTGAGCTGCTGACCTGGGATGAGGAAGGAGATTTTGGAGATCCCTGGTCCAGAATCCCATTTACTTTCTGGGCCAGATACCACCAGAATGCCCGCTCCAGATTTCCTCAAACCTTTGCTGGCCCCATCATTGGTCCTGGTGGCACAGCCAGTGCCAACTTTGCTGCCAATTTTGGTGCCATTGGATTCTTCTGGGTTGAGTAAAATGTTTGGTAGGTATTTCTCTTTTTGAATTGATAGAGTCCTTGGGGGTTATAATTATGTGCATGAGCTAGGAGTCAGGAAATGTGTGATGAGGAAATGAGGGAATTGTGGGGCAGCACTATTTGGCATTTATATTCCTTATTATTTGAGATACATATCATTGATTTTTCCACTTTTTCTTTCTTATATTCACAGATATTGCTCATCGGTTGCAATAGTCTTTCCCCTGAATTGAGGCTGAAGTCTCAGATTCCTTCTAAAACACAGCTATGTAGAGAGCCACATCCTGTTGACTGAAAGTGGCATGCAAGATAAATTAATTTGCTGTTCCTTGTCTATTGCTTTTTTTCCTTGTGTGCTGTCAAGTTTTGGTATCAGAAATAAACATTGAAATTGCAAAGTGAATTAGATGTGCTCCCCCTTTTTCTTCCTGTGTTTGGGAAGAGATCAGCATATTTAATGAGAGGTGAAGGGTGGATCAGATTTCAGCAGATAGAGATGTGGGTAGATCAAGCTAATGGATTGGGGAAAAAAAGAGGAATTAATGAAGTGTTAATAAGGCCTAGTGTAGTTTTTCAGTGAGCATCATTTAAGCAAATCATGTGATAGATATGTTGCTGAGTGTCTTGAGGTAACACTGAGAGAAATCATAAAATGAAGGGATGTCTAGGTGGTCAGAAGGCTTGATTTAAGACAAGACCTAGAGGCCATTATGTTAAAGTGAAATAAGATACAAAAAGACAAATACTGCACGATCTCACTTATAGGTAGAATCTGAAAGGATCAAACTCTTAAGGAGGAGGTAGAACTAACTACATGTGATAAGGTGTAAGGACTGGATAGTTGAAGAGGAGAGATGCCTGTTCCTGGAGAATGAGGGGTCAGTGGCCTGGGATTCTGGACTGTTGATTTTACTGTGGAAAGTAAAATAACTTCAGATTGGAAGCATGAGTAGGTGCCAAAGTCTCTTCTGTGAGAAGGAATATGCACCCCTAGCCACATCTCCCATGAAAGGATGGGCTCCTAGGCACTCCTCCCATCTCTGGAAATGCTGTCCTCATAATCCCTCACTCCCACAGAACCAGGCCTTTATCAGTCAGGGTCTTCTGGATAGTGAAGGAGAGCTCACAATGGCCTCTTCTCTCCTACAGGAAGAGAGAGACTCTTTGTTGCTTAGAAAACAAGAAAGCAGGACAAAGTTTCATCAGTGCTAGATAAACTTTAGCTATAACTGAACAGGGACCTGGCATGAGCTGCTGAGATCTATGCTGGAAGCAAAAAAAAAATCTCTTACTGAGGACAAAATTAAGCCTAGGCCATAACTTCCTTAGAGTGTGGCTGGTATCTGGGCATGTAGGCAATGATGGCAGTAGGAACTCTTGGGGTAGAATAAAGGAATTTTTGATCTCTTGGAAAGGGCCCATTAGTGGACAGAGAGAGTATCCAAGATTTCCTCGGGTTCCCTGTGATGTCCAGATTTTGTAAAGGGAAAAAAAGAATTAATTTGAAAGGAGACAGCATGGTAAGGGCCCAGCCCCTCCACTGCCTCTTGTCCTCAGTACTAGGATCCCTTTGAGGCAAGCCTGCATGCTGACCCTCAGTTTGACTTGGGGGGAGTCAGCCTGAGGCACATTTGGCAGGGGTCGCCCTAGCTCTGCATCTCTGTGGTGTCTCAGGTTTGAGCTGTGGGTCCTGCATTTCTTGAGTGCTGGTTATTCCACCTGTTGGTGGGAAATACTCTGGTTCTTGGAGTTAGTGTGCCCTTTCTATAGGGGAAGATACTTGCATGATGTGCCGGGTACATTGCCAGCATGGGCCATGGATCTTCCACCTTCTTCAGCCTTCTGGTGTGTGTTCACAGCCTCTAGATTCAGGTAGATGGACTCCACTTTGCAGCCTCAGAAAAGAACAACCCATCTGTCGGTAAGCACAGGTCTTCCCTGAGGCATCCCCCACCCCTCAGCCCCATACTGTCAGATTGTGACTGCCCTGCAGGGAAGGGAGTTAAGATGAGCTGTGTGGTATGTGGGACAGACGCCAGGCCTAAGAGGCACTAATGGGGTGGGGGCCCCCTCCCAGCTCTGCCTCTGTCTCAGAATTCTTTGAACTTCAGTTGCTCATCTGTAGGTGGGGACACAGATGAGAGAATATGATCTGTGTGGCTTCCCCCGACTCACACGGACTAGGAGCCAGCAATCTAACCTATGATATTATGGAGCTCTGTGGATCATCCAAGCCATATTAATGCTGAAGAAGTGGGAGAGCCCTGGGGTCATTGCCTTGGGTGATCAGTTCCAGGCAGTTTATTTAGAGGACGGTGTGTTACCAGAACTCCAGAAGTGTGGAAGATTACAAGGGAGTCTAAGAAGAAGAGGAGAGTTAGCCCTTGGAGCCCATTTAGCTGCATCCCCTTAGTTTGCACTTTAATACAGGATTCATTAGGCCATTCTGCCCTGTTCACACCCCATGCTAGATTCGATTCTATTCTTTCATTGTTTACAGAATTCTGGTGCAGTTTAGACAATTGGGAAAATCTGAATAAGGTATTTTAACAATATTGCAATAATGTTGTTAGTATTATTTTGACTACTGATTTCTGTAAGAGAATGTCTTTGTAACTAACTCTCAAAATGTTTTTTAAGATTTATTTGTTTGAAAAATTTACAAAGTTACATATATATATATATATATATAGAGAGAGAGAGAGAGAGAGAGAGATCCTTCATCTACTGGTTTACTTCCCATATGGCTGCAATGGCCAGGGCTGTGCCAAGTTGAAGCTAGCAGCCTGGAACTCCATCTGGGTCTATCATGTGGGTGGTACAAGCCCAAGAACTTTGTCATCTGCTGCCTTATCTGCTGCCTTACCAGGCACATTAACAGGAAGTTGACTCTTAAGCACAGCAACTGGAACTTGAACTAGTGCTCTGATATGGGATACCAGCATCACAAGTGGCAGCTTAAGTCTCTAAACCACAATGCCAGTCCCGACAGATTCTTTTTACTGTTCTTGAAACTTTTTTGTAAGTCTTAAATCACATTAGAACAAAATTTTTATATTTAAAGACATTCTAATTTTAGCAAGTAGTCACTGAAGTTCATCTGTTCAACATCTAAACACACGTTGGAAAAGGGCCAGTAGGTAACATAATGCTGTGATTTTTCATATAATCACAAGTGTATTCTCTCCATAGAGAGAAAACTTTTGCATCCAGATCCAAGTGCAAGGGTTAATAGTTCATCTTTTTTTTTAAAGATGTACTTATTTATTTTAAAGGCAGAGTTACAGAGAGGCAGAGAGAGAGAGAGAGAGGTCTTCCATGTGCTGGTTCACTCCCCAGATGGCCACAGCCGCTGGAGCTGTGCTGATCCGGAGCCAAGGGCCAGGAGCTTCTTCCAGGTTCCCCATGTGGGTGCAGGGCCCAAGGACTTGGACCATCTTCTATTGCTTTCCCAGGCCATATCAGAGAAGTATTGGAAGTGGAGAAGCTGGGACTTAAACTGTTGCCCATATGGGATGCCGGCACTGCAGGCAGCGGCCTTACCTGCTAGGCCACAGCACTGGCCCCAGTGGCTCATCTTAATTCGCAGGGATTTATAATAAGGGCATTTTGGAAAAATCTCTCCCCCCAAAAAAGAAAACTGATTTAGACAAATAGTATGTGAATATCTTGGAATTGATCCAAGCATGAGACTATTAGTATTAAATATGAATGCTCATTGATGGACCTCTAATCAGGTGAGCAATATGACCCACTCATTGGAGGTCATTCAGCCTCTTTCCTCAACTGCTAATCCGCTTGCTTAGTGTCCACTTGTACGAAGTGGCCGCGGTGGCATGAACAGAGGCGATGTATGATCTCTATAACAGAAATTTCCCCTCAGCAAGGCTGCTATGACTACCCTCACTGCTAAGTGTCCGGCATTCTAATGGGATACTGAGTTTCTGATATGTACCAATCTGAAGGCATCCACCCAAGTACCTGGGAATAGGTTAATTACATTGGACCCACTGCATCATGAGAAGAGTTAATATGATCTCCCTGGAATAAATAAATATTTTAGATATGGGTTTGCCTGCCCTTCCTGCCATGAGGCAAACCATCATCTGTGATTTTTCAGAATATCTCCTTCACCGTGGTCAACTCTTAGTGTGTGGTGGCAGAAAGCATTTGTAGACATTGGCTACATGAACTGTAGGGAGTAGTTACCGTGTTAGTATCCCCTCATGTTTTTAATAGCATTCAAATCTTTGGCTAATCCAGTTCTCTCACTGTAGCAGTTGGACTTTCAGTGTGGCTCACAAGATTCCTACTCTCTGGTATACATACACTTCCTCAGTTATTTAATAAAACACTGGTCTAGACACTGCTGTGAAGGGATTTTTGCACATGTAGTTAAAGTTCAAAATCAACTGACCTTAAAATAGGGACTTAATGTTGTGTGGCTTTGACCTAGCAGGTGAGACTTTAGAAGGGACTGTTCTCTTGGCAAGAGATTTGAAGAATAAAAGGGATTTGATGCAAAGACTTTATTCATTCCTAGATTTGAAGACTGAGGGGGCTACATGACAAAGAATATGGGATGGCCTCTGTGAGCTAAATGAGGCCTCCAGCTGACAGCCAGTGAAGAAAGCACTTCAGATCTACAGCTTCAAGGACAGGAATTCCGCCAATAATCTGAATGAGACTGGAAGTGGTCTTAGAAAGGGGAGTGCAGCCCTGCCAACAGTTTGATTCGGGTCTTACCAGAACAGAGAACCCATCTAAGCCATGCTCAGACTTCTGGCCTATAATCACTGGGAGATAATAAATATGTGTTATTTTAACCACTCAGTTTGTAGTCTTCCGGTTACGCATTAACAGAAAACAAATACAGTCTTGGGTGGCCTGTCCAGATATTTGTCACCCTGGTTGAAATGGAATTAGCCAGATCATTCATTTCTTGGTCCTAACATTGCCAAGGGCTAGGTCAATCATGTGACTTCTCCTTGGACTTTGAAACTTAAGCGATTGACACTTAAGAGTGAAAAAAGATGATTTATGTGATTTTTATGCCCAGGGTAGCATTGTGATCAGACTATTCCTATCTGTTTCATGCTTCCTATCTCGTTCTCAAGTTGCTTTCTCTAGTCTCCCTTCAGTGATGTGAGCCTCTGACATCTTTCTAATAAAATTCATTTTACTTACATTGGTAATGAGGAATTCCTGTTGGTAGTTACCAATAATCTGCTTAGGCCAGTTTGCACTGGATTGAGATAGTATATTGTGTGCATCTCCTTCTACTTTTCCTGTTAGTGAAATGGGTAACATGAATTTGACCATGGTTGGGATTGGTTACTCTAGGAAAAATATCAAAGACTACCCACCAGGAATTTTGCCATTTTGAGGGAGACCTGTTTGTTAACCGTTTACCAGCACAGCACACCATTTCTTGCAACCAAAATCTTAAATAAGAGAATATGTGAGTGCTTAGAAAAAGGCTGGGATGCTCTGAGCCCCAGGAGGTCAGAGGCAGCAGGATGCTGTGGAAAGAACCCGGATTTTGCCATCAGAGTCCTATATTTTAATCCTAACTTTCTCCCGTGCTGTGACTTTGGGCACGTATCTTCCTTTCACTGAGTTGTAGTTTACTCATCTATGAAGAGAGATAAAGAAACTCAGTATCTGGTAGAAACTGTTTTCATGCACTCCCCTAGATTTCATAGCTACTTTTGCTGTTGTGTTGGGATCATTTTTGACTATTTATAACCAGTGTATAGAAGTGATAAGTGCACTTCCAGGAAAAGACACCTATGAGTTTGCATGACTTCAAAATAATGTGTGCTCAGCAGAGTGTAAAGAGGTTCCCTGGATGGTTGCTTGGCTCTCCCGATGGAGGTGAGCCCGGTGCAGTAGGATGAGAACAGGGAAGGTAGAAATGGCCTCTGAATCTATGGCCTGGCCACAACTTTCTTTGTTTCTGTCAGAGCACTGAGCTTCAAATGTTCTCACATGCAAAAGGAATTGATTTATTTGGCAAGGACATAGACAGAGGCATAGACAAGCCTGGAGGGCCCAAAGGGGAACAGAGGAACATATGTAGATTGGGACCAGATTGAAGAATAAAAAAATTTTAAAGGTGGGCTTGAGTAGCTTAGATTCTCCAATGGGTATTACTCAGCTGTGCACATGGTGTTGGTTTTTTTCACTAGCTTTAGTATCCATTTTTTCCCTAGTTTTAAAATCCATTGGTGATTCTTTTTCATTCAATCATTACCATGCTTATGATATGGAGAAAAATTTCTATTTCTATCATTCTGTTTCCTTTCTAGCTTTATTAAAGTATAATTGACAAAATTGCATATGTTTATAGTATACAACATGATGTTTTGATATATGTGCACATGGTGAAATGATTGCCACAATTCAGCTAATTTATATGTCCGTTGACTCACATAGTTACTTTTTTGTGTTGAAAATATTTAAGATCTGCTTTCTTGGCAAGTTGCAAGTATACAATACAGAACTGATTCCTAAAGTCATCATGCTGTGCATCAGACCTCCAGATCTTACATATCCTGCCTAACTGAAAGTTCTACCCTTTGGCCATCGTCTTCCCATTTCCGTACCCCTTGCCAGCTCCTGGCAAGCAGCACTTTATTTTCTTCTTCTATGAGTTTGATGTTTTTAGTTTCCACATATAAGAGAGATCATGCATTCTCACTCATTTAGCATAATTAGAATAATTAAAGTATTGGCTTATTTCATTTAGCATAATATCCTCTAAGTCCATTCATGTTGTCACATGCCAAAATTTCCATATATATATATATATATATATATATTTCACATTCTCTGATCATCTTACATTGATGTACATGTAAATTGATTTTATATCTTGGCTATTGTGAACAATACGACAATGAGCATGAGGATGTCGATGTCTCTTAGATGTAGTGACTTTATTTCCTTTGATTTATACTCAGTAGTAGGAGTGTTCGATAATATGGTAGTTCTATTTTTGATTTTTTTGAGAAAACAATGTCATAATTTCCATTGAAAATGCTCAGCATCACCAATCCCAAGGAAATTCAAATTAAAACTACAGTTATAGCTGTTACAATGTCATTATTAAAAAGACAAAAGATGACTAGTGTTGGAGAGGATGTGGGGTAAAGAGAACCCATGTATACTATTGGTGGCAGTGTAAATTAGGGTATACATATACATTTAAATTTAAGCTGGTCTTTGTCTACCAAAAAATTCTTACTTCAATTTTGATATTAATTGTACAAAACTCAAAGATCGTTTGGGGGGAAGGCACTATTTTTAAGTTTTATTTATTTATTTGAGAGGCAGAGTTACAGACAATGAAAGGGAGAGATAGAAGAAAGGTCTTCCTTCCGTTGGTTCACTTGTCCACAATGGCCGGAGCTGCGCCGATCCGAAGCCAGGAGCCAGGAGCTTCTTCCCGATCTCATATGGGATGCTGGTGCCGCAGGTGGAGGATTAACTTACTGCACCACGGCACTGGGCCTAGAAAGGTACATTTTTACTGTATTATGCCTTCCATTCTATAAATATGGCATGCTACTCCATTAGCTTAGGTCTTAGATTTCTTTCATCAGAATTTTTACATTTTGAGTGTAGGTGCTGTATGTGCTTTGTTAGTTTATGCCTATTATTTCCTTTTCTTTGAAATGATTGTAAGCAATAACTATTTTAATTTCCATTTCCACATGTTTTAGCAAATAGACAAGTGATTGATTTTTTAAAAGATTTATTTATTTATTTGAAATCAGAGTTACACAGAGAGAGAAGGAGAGGCAGAAAGAGAGAGAGAGGTCTTCCATCTGCTGTTCACTCCAGAGTTTGGCTGCAATGGCCAGAGCTGTGCTGATCTGAAGCCAGGAGCCAGGAGCTTCCTCTGGTTCTCCCTCGTGGGTGTAGGGGCCTAAGGACTTGGGCCATCTTCTATTGCTTTCCCAAGCCACAGCAGAGAGCTGGATCGGAAGTGGAGCAGCCGGAACTCAAACCGGTGCCCATATGGGATGCTGGCACTGCAGGCAGCGTCTTTACCCAAGTGATTGCGCTGGCCCCAAGTGATTGATATTTGTGTATTAATGTATCCCACGAATTTCCCAAAGTCAATTATTGGTTTGATGGGACTTTTTGAAGTTACCTTGGGATTTCCTATATAAACAATCAGATCATTTGTAAATAGGAACAGTTTTATTTCTTCATTTTCAATATGTATGCCTTTTGTATATTATTTTCCTTATTGCACTGGCTAGAATTTCCAGTACCATGTTGAGCAAGAGTAGTGAAAAATAATCTTATATGTTCTTGCTATAAGGCGGGAAACGATTAAGTATGCAGGTTTTGCGGTAGATGCCCTGTATTAAGTGAAGGAAGTTTCCCTCTATTCCTGGTTTCCTGAGAATTTTTACTATTAGTGATTACTGATGGATATTGCTAATGTCTGTAAAACAGATATTACCGTGTAATTTTTCTTGTTTAGCATTTTTGTAGATTTTTTATTGTAGTAAAATATGCATAACATGAAATTTACCACAACAATCATTTTATTTTATTTATTTTTTAAAACTTTTATTTAATGAATATAAATTTCCAAAGTACAGCTTATGGAATACAATGGCTTCCCCCCCTCCAAACTTCCCTCCCACCCGCAACTCTCCCCTTTCCCGCTCCCTCTCCCCTTCCATTCACATCAAGATTCATTTTTCTTTTTCTTTTTCTTTCTTTTTTTTTTTTTTTGACAGGCAGAGTGGATAGTGAGAGAGACAGAGAGAAAGGTCTTCCTTTTTGCCGTTGGTTCACTCTCCAATGGCCGCTGCGGCCGGCGCATCTCGCTGATCCGAAGCCAGGAGCCAGGTGCTTCTCCTGGTCTCCCACACGGGTGCAGGGCCCAAGGACTTGGGCCATCCCTCCACTGCACTCCCGGGCCATAGCAGAGAGCTGGCCTGGAAGAGGGGCAACCGGGATAGAATCCGGCACCCCAACCGGGACTAGAACCCGGTGTGCCGGCGCCACAAGGCGGAGGATTAGCCTGTTAAGTCACAGTACCGGCCAAGATTCATTTTCAATTCTCTTTATATACAGAAGATCAGTTTAGTATATATTAAGTAAAGATTTCAACAGTTTGCCCCCACATAGTAACACAAAGTGAAAAATACTGTTTGAATACTAGTTATAGCATTAAATCACAATGTACAGCACATTAAGGACAGAGATCCTACATGATATTTTTTAAAAATTGATTAATTTTCTATGCAATTTCCAATTTAAAACCAAGGTTTTTTTTTTTCATTTTCAATTATCCTTATATACAGAAGATCGATTCAGTATATACTAAGTAAGGATTTCATCAGTTTGCACCCACACAGAAACACAAAGTGTAAAAATACTGTTTCAGTACTAGTTATAGCATTACTTCACATTGGACAACACATTAAGGACAGATCCCAAATGAGACGAAAGTACACAATGACTCCTGTTGTTGACTTAACAATTTGACACTCTTGTTTATGGCGTCAGTAATCTCCCTAGGCTCCAGTCATGAGTTGCCAAGGCTATGGAAGCCTTTACACAACAATCATTTTAAAGTGTACAATACAGTAGCATTAATCCATTATCATATATATGATTTGCCAATATCTTTTTCCATTCTTTATACTACCTTTCCACTCTGTTGATCTTCTCTTTTGATGCACGAAAGTATTTAAGTTTGAAGTAGTCCCATTTGTCTATTTTTGCTTTTGTTGTCTGTGCTTTTGGTGTCATAACCAAAATTCATTATTAAATCCAGTGTCATCATGGTTTCTTTCTATCTTTTCTTTTTTTTCCTTCCACACTGTGTAGCTTTATTATTTTCCTCTAGAAACAGACCAAGACAACTGTGAAGCTAACTGCCACCCTTAGAATAAGTAATCACACAGCACCATAGTTAACAAAAAAGTCAAGACATATACACTTGCTTTACCTTTCAATTATCGGTATTATATACAAGTAAGCACAGCTATGCACTCATAAACTAACTGTACCCGTCTGTGCAGAGCTGTAGAGATGAGCACATCTAAGGATATGGGTGCTCCATTGTTTTCAAAGTAAAGGCAAGCATGTTCTACTTTAAAATTGATTTCTGTGTAAAACAAAGTAAGAACTCCCAGTGGTCAAACAAATTTACCAAACTTGAAGCGCCACTAGGGCACGAGACAAAGGAGAACCTGAGGCAGATGTCAAACAGAGCAAGCCGCCATGTCCGCAGGTGCAGTTTTTATTCTCAGCAACCATCACATCTCTCTAGTAAGATCTATTTTTAAAAAGTCTCAAGTTGCAAACAATAATCCGTTCTCTGAAACAGGATATACAACTATAACCGAGAGAAGACACACAAACTCTTGTCATGGTAATGAAGCGATGTTTTTATTAAAAGCGGCGGACATTTCTATCAGTAGTGACCGTAGGGAAGCTACTGGTTGTAGCCGCAGTGTCCGTACTGGTGGGGATAGTAGGGCTCTTGCCTCTGCTGCGGGTAACTGTTACCCCAGGACCGGCCGCGCACTGATCCGACTGTCACTTGGCCACCCTCGTCGGCCGTCCATATCTCTAAACTGTCTGTTATCTTGCAACCAATTGCCTCAATTCCTCTGGCCCCC
The DNA here is from genome assembly GCF_033115175.1 of Lepus europaeus. Classification (NCBI taxonomy): domain Eukaryota; kingdom Metazoa; phylum Chordata; class Mammalia; order Lagomorpha; family Leporidae; genus Lepus; species Lepus europaeus. The sequence continues at coordinate 98,706,934 of NC_084850.1, read as the reverse complement.
GCCTCCTCTGCTACTCCACTCCTCAACAATGGGAGGGGTGTCAGGGGGGCGTTTCAGATATGCCTGGTATTCTTTATCATCTTCTGTGAATCTACTGGCAAACATCTCTTCAAAATTTTTAACAGCTTCAGAAGTGTCAGTCATTCTGAAATTCCCAAGTGTTCGAGGAAGCTGTACTGTTCAATGTTTAGATCATTTCAATAGGCTAAGGGCTGCGTCCACCCAGCTCTAGCCGGACCCCGTCGGCGAGTCCCGCAAGAGAAGCGGCCCCGGCCCCCAGCATATAGAGCCCTGGGCCACGTCGCTCTCCAAGGTAACGGAGCCTCTTCCACTAGAGTCCCACGGCCGCCTCTCCTATCTTTTCTTCTAGGAGTTTTTCTCCTCAGTCTTCCCTTTAAATCTTTATTGTTAAAAAGGTTTATGGCCGGCGCCGTGGCTTAACAGGCTAGTCCTCCGGCTTGCGGCGCCGGCACACCGGGTTCTAGTCCCGGTCGGGGCACCGATCTTATCCTGGTTTCCCCTCTTCCAGGCCAGCTCTCTGCTGTGGCCCAGGAGTGCAGTGGAGGATGGCCCAAGTGCTTGGGCCCTGCACCCCATGGGAGACCAGGAGAAGCACCTGGCTCCTGGCTTCGGATCAGCGCGGTGCGCCGGCCGCGTCGGCCATTGGAGGGTGAACCAACGGTAAAAAGGAAGACCTTTCTCTCTGTCTCTCTCTCTCACTATCCACTCTGCCTGTCAAAAAAAAAAAAAAAAAAGGTTTATTTTATTTAATTCAAAGGCAGAGTGACAGAGAGAGAGGAAGAGACAGAGAGGTAGAGAGATCTTCCCTCTGCTGGTTCACTCTTCAAATGGCTACAATGGCTGGGGTTGGATCAGGTGGAAGCTAGGTCCCTGGAACTCCATTCTGATCTCCCAGGATGGTGATGGGGACCCAATCACTTAGTTAATCTTCTGCTCTCTTTGGTACATTAGCAGGGAGATGGATTGGAAGCAAAGCAGCCAGGATTCAAGCCAGTGCTCCTATATGGGACGCCAGTGTCCCAAGCAGCAGCTTAATTCTTTGTGCCACATGTACCCCCCCCCCAATTAAACCTTTAATCCATTTTCAATTAAATTTTCTTTAAAATTCAAGATTCTTTTTGCATGTGAATATTCCAGTTTTGCCAGCATCATTAGTTGAACACTGGTCTTTCTCCACTGAATAATCTTAACACCTTTATCAAAGATGCCTTAACCACTTCTGTGAATTATTTTATTTCATTGGTCTACATTCAGTCGTTTTGCCAGTACCACATTGTTTCAATTACTGTAGCTCCATAATAATTTTTTATATCACAAAGGGTTAGTCCTTCAACTTTAATCTTTCCAAAGCTGTTTTGGCTACTTGTAGTCCCTTGAAATTCCACTTGAATTTTTTCTGTTTCTGTAAAAATGATGTTGAGGTTGTATTAAATCTGTAAATCACTTTGGATAATATTGACAACAGTAATCAATATTCAAATCTTTTATTCCATGATCACAGAAAGTCTTTCCATTTGTTTGTGTCTTTAATTTCTTTAAATTTTTTTTTTAGTTTTCTGTGTATAACTTTTTCCACGTTGATTAAATTTATTCCTAAGTATTTTGTTCTTTTTGATTATATTGTAAATGAAATTGTTTTCATAATTTCCTTTACAAATTGCTCAGTATTACTCTAGTTACACAACGGATTTTTGTGCATTGATTTTGTATCCTGCAACTTTGCTAATTTGTTTTTAGTGTTAATAGGTTTTGTGTGTGTGTGTGTGTGTAATATTTATGATTTTCAGTGATATTTAAACAAAGATAATTTCACTTCTTTATTTCCAATATAAGTGTCTTCTACTTTTGTTTTCCTGCCTGATTGTTCTGGAAAGGACTTTCAATATTCTATTGAATCAAAGTTACTAGAGTAAGCAACCTTATCTTATCCCTAGTCTTAAAGGAAAATCGGTAGCTCATAGCATTACTTTGGAAGTGTTTCCTATTCTTCTATTTATGTCAGAAATTGTCTAAAATCAATATATTTTTAAAGATTTATTTATTTGAAAGTCAGAGTTACACAGAGAGAGGAGAGAAACAGAGAGATCTTCCATCTGCTGGTTCACTCCCCAATTGGCTGGAGTGGCTGGAGCTGTGTGGATCCAAAGCCAGGAGCAAGAAGCTTCCTCTGGGACTCCCACGCAGGTGCAGGGCCCCAAGGACCTGGACCATCTTCCACTGCTTTCCCAGGCCATACCAGAGAGCTGGATCAGAAGTGGAGCAGCCAGTACTCAAACCGGCATCCATATGTGATTCTGGCACTGCAGGCAGCAGCTTAACTCGCTACACCACAGTGCCGGCCCCTAAAATCAATACTATTCGTTTAGATATTTGGTAATATTCTTATGTGAAGCCACCTGGGCCTATAGATATTTCTTTAGGTAGCTTTTAAGTTAAAAATATTTTTCTTCATTAGTTATATAGCTTGGTTGAATTTGGATACCTTTTAGTTTCTAAGGAATTAATCCATTTCTTCTAAGTTATGGATTTTATAAACATTGTTATTGGTTACATTACCTGTTAACACCTTTTATGCTTGCAGTACCTACAGTGACATTCTTTATTTCATTCTTGATATTAGTCATTTATGTATTCTCTCGTTTTCTCTTTGTAGATTTCACTAAGGCTGTAGCAATTTTATTGACATTTGCCTAAGAACCAGATTCTGTTGCATTAATTTTCTTTACATTTTTTCTGTTTTCAGTGTTATTGCTTTCTATTCTCAGCTTCATTTTTTCTTTCATTTTTCTTGTTTTCTGTTTACTTTGCTCTTCTTTTTCCTAGTTCCTTGAGATAAAAACATAGACAGTTGATTTTTGATGTTAGCATTTAGTGCTATAAATTTCTCTGCCATCATTGTGTTACTGTATCCCACATATGTTGATATATTTTGTTTTTATTCTATTCAGTTATGTGTATTTTTAACTTCCTTTGAGAAATCTTCAACTCATGGATTATGTACAAGTACTTTTGTTTAATTATCAAGTGAGTGTATGATGCCAATGATTTTATTATTGCTGAAATCTGTCTACAATGTATGGTCTGTCCTGTTGAATATTCCATGAGCGTTTTTAAAAATGTGTTTTCTGCTGGGGTTAGGTGGAATGCTGTCTTTATTATATTGGTTGATTGTGTTGTTCACTTCTATATCCTTGCAGATATTCTTTCTAGTAGTTTAATCATTTGCTGAAAGTACACTGTTGAAATTCCTTTGTATAATTTTGGATTTGCCTATTTCTCCTTTCTGGTCTACCAGTTTCTCCTTCATATAGTTTGCAGCTTCATTTGTTTGATGCATATACATTTAGGATTATAATATCTTCCTGATGACTGACATTTTATCATTATGTGGTACCCTTCATGGTCTCTGATAATTTCATTTACATTCAATTCTAATTTATCTGATAGTAATATCAACACTCCTGATTTCTTTTTATTTTTACTTTTCCCCTACATATGTCTTTGTATTTGAAGTGAATTTATTTTGATTTTTCAGCTATTTTATTTTCAAATAAATTCTATTATTTATGTTGAAAGTATAGAACATGATGCCATTCTTTTCCATGCGGAAATCCAGTTATTCCAGCACTGCCTATTGAAGACTATCTTTTCCCCATTTTGCCCTCATGGTGCCCTTGACAAAACTTATTGATTGTACATGTTTGGGTTTATGTCTGTGTTCTCTATTCTGTTCCAGTGGTCTGTTTCTTTCTTTATTCTGGTATCATACTGGTATGATTGTATTATAATTTGAAATTAGGAAGTATGATACCTCCAAATTTTGCATTTCTTTCTCAGAATTGCTTTGGCTATTTGGGGTCTTTTGTAGTTACATATGATTTTAGAATTTTTTTTCTAGTTCTATGAAAAATGCTGTTGGGATTTTGACAGAGAGTACATTCAATCTGCATATTGTATTAAGTAGAACTGACATTTTTACAATATGAATTCTTTCTTTCCACAAGTTTGGTGTAGTTTTCCATTTATTTGTGTCTTGTTCAATTTCTTTCATCAGAGGTTTATAGTTTTTACTGTATAAGTCTTTGCTTCCTTGGTTAAATTTATTTCTAAGTATTTTTGATGCTATCATAAATGTGATTGTTTTCTTATTTCTTTTTCAGCTAGATCATTATTTGAGCATAGAATGCTGATGATTTTTTTACCCTGCAATTTTATGTAATTTATTATCTCCAACATATTTTTGTGGAATCTTTGGGATTTTTCTATATAAAAAATATAAGATTCGGCATAAGGCAAAGATAATTTTATTATTGATTTGGATGTTATTTCTTTCTTTTAGTATAAAGAAGGAAATAATAAATATCAGAACAGAAATAAATCAAATATAGACTAGAAAACTCAGAAAAAAATCAATAAAATAAGAGTTGGTATTCTGAAAAAATAAACAAAATTTACAAGCCATTAGCTGGGCTAAATAAAAGAAAAGATAAAACTTAAACTCTAGAAATGAAAGTGGAGGTATTACAGCCAATGCCTCAAAAATAAAGAGGATGATAAGGAAATATTATAATTATATGCCAACAAATTGGAAAAACTAGAGGAAATGGATACATTTTTAGAAAAATACAACATAGCAAAATTGAACAGACTAACAAATACATAGATTGAAGTATAATTAAATGCCTCCTAACAGAGAAAAGATCAGGACCATGTCTTCCAAAGCTGAATTCCCCCACACATTCAAAGAGGACTTACTACCAATACCTTTTAAACTCTTCCCGCTAAAAAAGTTAAAAAAATAGAGCTAGAGGGAATACTTTTAAACCTATTTTATGAGGCCAGATTTACCTTAAATTTTTTAAAGATTTATTTATTTTTTATTTGAAAGAGTTACACAGAGAGAGGAGAGGCAGTGAGAAAGAGAGGTCTTCCATCCACTGGTTCACTCCTCAAATGGCCACAATGGCTGCAGCTGTGCCAATCCAAAGCTAGGTGCCAGGAGCTTCTTCTGGGTCTCCTACGTGGGTGCAGGGGCCCAAGGACATAGCAGAGAGCTGGATTGCAAGTGGAGCATCCGGGACTCGAACTGGCGCCCATATGGGATGTTGGCGCTACAGGGGGTAGCTTCACCTGCTATGCCACAGCACCAGCCCCCACCTTAATTCTGAAGCCAGACAAAGACAGTACAAGAAAAATACAGGTCAATATCTCTGATGAACATTGATGCAAAAATCATCAATGAATAACTAGGAAATTGAATTCAAAACATCAAAAAGATTGTACATTATGACCAGTGCGATTTATCCCTGGTATTCAAGGCTGGTTTGACATATGTAAATAAATTAAAGAGCTACATCAAATGAACAGACTGAATGATAAAAGCACATAAAAATTATCTCAATTAATGCTGAAAAATTATTTGATAAAATGTGACATTGTTTCTTCATAAAAACTCCCAATAGTTGAGGTATTTAGGGAAAGTTTTGCAACATAATAAAGGACATTTATGAAAAACTCACAGCCAACATAGTAGTAAGTTGGGAGAAAATGGAAAGATTTTCTTCTCTAAGGTTTATTTATTTATAAAATTTTAATTTATTCACTCAAGAGGCAGAGAGAGAGAGAAAGTGAGGGAGAGCAAGGGCTGCCATCTGCTGGTTCACTCCCCAAATGCCTGCAGTGACTGAGGCTGGACTGGGGCCAAAGCTAGCAACTGGAGATACACCTAGGTCTCCCACATGGATGATGGAAACTCAGAGACTTGCGCCATCACTGCAGCCTCCTAGGATCTGAAGTAGGAAACCTGATCCAAGAGCCAGAGCTAGGAATCCAGTCTAAGTACTCCAATATACATGTCTTAACCACAGGGCTAAATACCTGTTTTGCTGTTCCTTTAAAATTTAATACAAGGCAAGGATGCCCACTATCAGCACTTCTGTCTAACACAGTACTAGAAGTGTTATGATGTGAATTTCTTGTAGATAGTGCATTGGAATTTTAAAAATCCTTACTTCCAGTCTCTTTAATTAGTGTACTTGGACAATCTACACTTGAAATAATTATCGCTATGTTAATACTTAAGTCTGGTATTTTAATTTTTTGTGTTTTATCTCTCTCTCTCTCACCCCTCCTTCCTGTGCTTATGTGAACATTTGATTTTTATACTATTTTTGAAAATAAAGCTGTGTCCTTTTTTGGTATTTGCATTCAATTATTACAATATTATAGTAACTACAAATATGCTCATGGTTTATACTGGTATCAATGCTTTATCACTTAGAGTGAGGTGCAAAAACCTTATTCCTGAAGTGTTTTTATCCCATGTTAGCAGTAGTTATTGATGTTTCAATTTGAAATAACTTACTGCTTTTGCCTGTATAATGTCTTATAGTGGTTTATTTTTGTAAAGCAAATGAACATATAATAACATATTTATGAAGTCACTACCTTTTATCTCATTTATTTTGTGAATGTAGCTATATTTTGTTAACCAGAAAATGTGGTCAACTTACACTGTGATTAAAACGAAAATCAGGGCCGGCGCCGTGGCTCACTAGGTTAATCCTCCACCTGTGGCGCCGGCATCCCATATGGGCGCCGGGTTCTAGTCCCGGCTGCCCCTCTTCCAGTCCAGCTCTCTGCTGTGGTCCGGGAGGGCAGTGGAGGATGGCCCAGGTGCTTGGGTGCTGCACCCGCAAGGGAGACCAGGAGGAGGCTCCTGGCTTCAGATCAGTGCAGCACGCCAGCCATAGTGGCCATTTGGGGGGGTGAACCAATGGAAGGAAGACCTTTCTCTCCGTTTCTCTCTCTCTCACTGTCTATAACTACCTGTCAAATAAATAAATAGAAAAAAAATTTTAAAAAAACTTGAAAATCTTAAGCATTTTTACACTAGTCTTTAGATTTGAGTCCCTCGAGATGTAAACAACAAAATCGTTTTTCACATATGGCCTAATTTTTCTATGAGCAGATCAGTTTCTATCCAAGCATTAGTGGTCTAGGTCTCTGGGGTGAGAGCAAGTTTCTTATAACAGATCGCTAGCTCAACAAAAGCCCCAGTCTCTCCAGCCTCTTCCTCACTCCTCCCTGAGAGGAGGGAAGAACAAGTGAATCAGATCAGAGAGCACTGTGAACAGCACTGCCGTGTATTGCTAGGCAACACCCATGCATGTAAGACACATCCAAGTGCTTTTCTTTCTTGTGATGCTGAAGTGCAAAGATGAGTCAGTGCAGACTGCTGGAGTCTGGGCTTTGATACATTGTCCTCTATTTTTCTTTACCATACCAGTCATACCTGCTCACTAGGGGTCAGCTGATAGTAAGATGTAAAATTGGAACAACAAAGAAACCCTAATTCATTCTTGTGCCTAACCCGGTCATCAACTCGACTCGACCTGAGGACTCTGCATTAAGAGAACTGGGAACAGGCCTGTCAATGGTGAACTGGTTTCTTGTGGGTATCTCTCCTTTAGAGAAAGCCCTGGGTGGGGGAGGCAGAGTGGCCTCCTGGGTAGGAGTGTAGAGTTCCTGTGTCCTGTGGTGGACAAATACAAACCTCACACTGTCAGATTCTCACCAGTATTGTCATACCTTCATATGCCTATCATTCTACTACAAATGGTGTACACATCTGCCAAAGTGTCATAACTCACACTGAAATGTCACTCGTGTTCATTCAAATAGACATGTCTTCTGGTGTTGACATGTCCTCATCCAGGCAGCTGCACTGGATACTTGCAGGCATGATCAGTAAACTCCATATATGTAAAGACAAGATAAGTTTCTTCAGTGCTTAACAGCTCCAACCACTTACAGAGTCATTCTAGTCTCTTTTCTGCTTCTTTCCCCCTCATTCCTCAGTGAGTGAGAAGTATGCTTTGGCCTTTTTGGCACCTGCTTTCATTTTTCTAGGTTTATATCATGATATTGCCTATGCCTTTCTGCCTTCCTAGGACTCATGGTGCTGCAAAAACTGGTCTGCTTGAAACTTGAATGCGCAAACTGATGAGAGGGTTGATTGATAGGAAGACTAGTAGCTTCTCAACTCCTACTTTTCCCTCTGTTACATGTGCTATCCTCAGATAAATCAGTCTCTGACTCTTAATATGGGCTTATAGTAACCAGGTTGCCTTCATGTAGACATCATTATCACTCAGTTGTTTCACCTTGACATTTAACGTGTCCAAAACTGGCAAACATATCCCAGGCAAACATACTAGTTTCCGCCATTTTTCAGTTGCCTCAGTTGGAGTTAGGACTGGATACTTCAGTTCATGTTTAGTAACTACTTGGACCTACCTAATTCTTGACCTTCCTTGCACACGAGATTATTTTCTGTACCTCTCATTTTATAACTTTCCTGAAATAGAGAACACTATCACTCTCACACTGTTGAGAAATAACATTTAGCTATCAGTATATTATGTATCTGAAATTTTGTTCTGCATCATTGCTGTTTTCCAATTTATATTTTCTCTTGCACAAGAAGCTCATACTTGCAGGATCACGTCAACTGTTAATGTAAACGTAATCAAAATAGGATGAATACATTTCTTCTTGAAAGTCAGTTTCCAAATATGCATCCACATGAGCTGATAGAGTCTTCTTTATAGCTTCTATAATCAGTTCTCAACTGCCTGTTACACAGCAGTTTGCCTACCACTGGAGAATCAATTCTTTTTTCTAAGCCACCAAAAGATCCTGAACCATACCTTATTTTTGGTGACTGTTCTGTCTCCTTGAAGCCACTGGAGTTTGGTGTTTGCATGCCTTAAATTGTCAGTGCTCCTTGGTTGTTCCCATAGATGGCTCTTGTAAAGTGACAGTCCTCTGCCATTCCAAAAATAAATCCACTAATGAGATCACACCCATATCACATGGTGCCATCACTCAAATTGAGCTCTAGTGGCATGGCCATAGCATATATATCCCCTAACACAAGTTCATGTAAGGAAGGGGAAGAACCTCCTAGCAAAGGTAAGATTGATGCAATATAGTGGTTTAAGGATGGGAAGTACTTTTCCCTTTCAATTCATCTGAATACTGAAAATCTTGCCTAAAAGACTCCTTGTCAGAATCTGTTAATACTGGCTCACAGTGAATTATAAGAGAACGTATAAAGAGAAATATTTAACATCTTCTTTCACTTTTGCACCAAGATTACCTTGTTTAATTGTCATAGTTATTAATATTTATTTGTGCTGGGGGAACAGCATTTTCATGACTCCTGAATATAAATTCCTTATTTAGTAGATTTATTTTTATAATGAATTAAAAATACCTGCATGAATATTTTGTGAAGCGATAGGATTAGATAGCACCCCAGTGTCCCAGGAAAGGACATGGATTATTTATCATGAAATAGTCAACAAATTTCCAAGAGAAACTTTTTAACAATGACAAACACAGTAGTCTATGCTACTCACTAAGGCATCCACCATTCATGTTCATTTCCTACAGAGTGGATAGTATTAGTATTGAAAAAAAATCTTGAAACAAACAAAACGCACCTGTATTAATTTTTGTTACAGCTATCACCTACAAGACAAATAGAAAACTCCTGGTCGTGTGACTTTTAAAGAATATGTTTTCTTTTTTTTTAAATAAATTATCTTAGTTTTTTTTAAGTGAGGGCTTTTTATTTTATTTTTATTTTGACAGGCAGAGTTAGTGAGAGAGAGAGACAGGGAGAAAGGTCTTCCTTCCATTGGTTCACCCCCCAAATGGCCGCTACGGCTGGCGCACTGTGCCGATCTGAAGCCAGGAGCCAGATGCCTCCTCCTGGTCTCCCATGCAGGTGCAGGGCCCAAGCACTTCGGCCATCCTCCACTGCCTTCCTGGGCCACAGCAGAGAGCTGGACTGGAAGAGGAACAACCGGGACTGGAACCCGGCGCCCATATGGGATGCCGGCGCCACAGGTGGAGGATTAGCCAAGTGAGCCACAGGGCCGGCCCCAAGACTATGTTTTCACAAAGTTTCCTTAGCATTCCCATCTCTCTCCCTATTCTGAGAGACCACCCACTGTTACCTGGCACCCTCATCAACACAGAAGTCTCTAATCTCTTCTAAGTCACTGATGCATTCTCCTGTAAAGGTTCTGGACCAGGCCTTATTTTGGTGACTCTGCTCTGTCTCATGGAAACCACTGAAGTTGGGTGTTTGCATGCCCTAAATGGTCAGTGCTCCTTGGTTTGCCGGGAATGATGATGCTGTTCTTCAGTCAGAAAGAAAAGGCCACCCTTTGACTAAGTACTGCTGCCCTGGGCAGGATTGGGGGTTGAACAGTGGAACTTTCGCTTATTTCTCTGTGGAGGTCCTCTCTTCAGAAACATTGTTTCTCTGGACTCTAAATATTCTCAAATTGAGGAAACTGAGTGAGTCTCAACGCCCAAATCGTGGAGCACTCCATCACGAACTGCCAAAGGTGGAAGCCTCCCCATCTGATATTTCTGTTCTGTGAATTCCTCCTCAACTCAGGATGGGGTGATGCTGTATTTCTAATCTATTGCGTTTCCTTAGGGATCTTCAATCTTCTGCGAAAAATATGGGGGTGGCAAAGTTAGGTCAAATTGCCTTGAAAGATAGTGAGTGTAATGAGGATAGAATGAGTTTACTTCCCCATCCCTTTCCCATTGCACACCTACGTCTTGGATAATCAAAGCTACTTTCTTATCTCCTAATTGGCAGTTTCTGGGATACTAGAAGCTCTTCTTTTTGGTAGTGCATTGCTCTGTATCTGGAAGCCACTAATAATTTGGTTTTTAGTTCCAGTAGTAGGGCAAAAAAAAAAAATGAAAAACGAGAAAGGAAGACTTAGATTTAACAACCAAGAGCTAGTATAGAATTTTTACATCGGTAAAATATAATATATAATTATATATATTAAACTTCAAAGCAGAAAAATGAAAAAAATAAAGTGTCAAGTCAAAATTCTATATCATATGAAGTATAGTTGATACATGAAGGGACTTTCAAAAGTTCATATAAAAATGCAACTAAAGGTGTAAGTTTATTTTGGTGCAAACATATTCTTGAAACCATGCTTAATTTTTTTTTATTTTGAAAATTTGTTTTAGTTTTTGAAAAATTCAATATAATTCATAGGTACAATTCTAAGAATAAAATATTCCTTTCCTTCCTTCTTCCCTCTCCCTTCTTTTCATTTCATTTCTTTGTTTCTTTCTTTCTGCATAGTTGTTTTATAATATGCATTCTCTACTTATGAAAAATATTGGAGGCCTGTGCTGTGGTGCAGCGGGTTAATGCCCTGGCCTGCATTCGTATGGGCGCTGGTTCAAGACCTGGCTGCTCCAGTTCTGATCCAGCTCTCTGCTGTGGCCTGGGAAAGCAGTGGAAGATGGCCCAAGTCCTTGGGCTCTAGCGCTCTACACCTGCGTGGGAGACCGGAAGAAGCTCCTGGCTCCTGGCTTCGGATTGGCACAGCTGCAGCCATTGTGGCCATTTGAGGAGTGAACCAGTGGACAGAAGACCCCTCTCTCTCTCACTGCCTCTCCTCTCTCTGTGTAACTCTTTCAAATAAAACAAACCAATTTTTTTTAAAAAAGAAAAATTTTGGCACTGATTTTTTGCACCAAAATAAACTCATACTTTTAATTCACTTTTCCACTTTTTCACTTACTTGAAAAGTGAGTATGAAATATAAAACTTTTGTGATAAGTGAAAGCTAAGAGCTCATCACAAGTAGAACAGGACTAGTAGCAATACTAAATGAAATTCTGCAGGCTAAAGTAAAATAAGATGAAATGGAGATATTCATCTAAAATAGTTAATAAAGACTTCCCATTAATTATAGAAAGGAAAGCTAAGTGTTTAAAGCAAAAATGAAATTCTATTGTGCAGTCTATAACAGATTTTGAAATAAAATATATGACCACAACCACACAATTGAGAGAAGTAATGGATTTATACCATTGTAAATTTATTGTGTTTTATGTGAGGGGATAAATACTAACTCTACTAGAGTTAGTGATGCACATGGCAAACCTTGAGCAATCACTAAAAATGATAAAAAGAATGATAGCTAAAAACAAATGAATATATTAAAATATTAAAAATAATGATTACCTCCAAATAAGTTTGGAATGTGGAATAGAGGAATTATAAACAAATGGGGCAAATAGAAAATAAATAATAAATGTTATACACAGAATCAATCTTGGGCAGCTGCAACTCATGTGGAAGAACTAGATGAAATTCCTGGCTCCTGGCTTTGTTCTGGTTAGACCTGACTGTTGAGACTATTTGGGGAGTGAATCAATGAATGGAAGACATCTCTCTCTTTCTCTATGTATGCATGTGTGTGTGTGTGTGAGTGAGTGTGTTACTCTCCTCTCAAGTAGATGAAAATAAATAAATAAACATTAAAAAAACACATGTCCATAAATATCAGATGTTTGAAATCTTACACTGTATGTTCTCTGGCCACAACAAAATTAAATTATAAATCAAGAAATACAAAATATATAGAAATAACTACATGCTCCAAAATATTTATAAATGAATTAAAATACTCTTCAATGAAATATTAACCACAGATTAAATCACAAGGAAATTAGAATATATTTTGAGCTGAATTTTAAGTATCAAAATGTGTGAGATACAGTGAGAGCATTTCATAAGTGAAATTTAAATGATTACATTAGAAAAGCAGAAAGTCGGGCTGGCCCTGTGGTGCAGTGGATTAACACCCTGGCCTGAAGCGCCGGCATCCCATATGGGCGCCGGTTTGAGACACGGCTGCTTCATTTCCAATCCAGCTCTCTGCTATGACCTGGAAAAGCAGTGGAAGATGGCCTAAGTCCTTGGGCCCCTACACCCACGTGGGAGACCGGAAGAACCTCCTGGCTCCTGGCTTCGGATTGGTGTAGCTCCAGCCACTGAGGCCATCCAGGGAGTCAACCAGTGGATGGAAGACCTCTCTCTTTCTCTCTCTCTCTGCCTCTCCTTCTCTCTCTGTGTAATTCTGACTTCAAACAAATAAATATATCGTTAAAAAAACAAAGCAGAAAGTCTTGAAATCAGTCACCTAGATTTTCATCTTCAAAAGTTAGCAAAAGAAAAGAAAATTAAACTTAAAGTAAGCATATGGAAGGAAATTAGAACAGAAACAACTAGGATAGAAATCAGATAAATCATTAAAAATTTTAAAAAATGGTGTTTTCAACATAGGGAAAATGTTATCAGTTATTAGGCAGTGCACTTTACTTGGTATAATTGAAAGTTGCACAATACTGTTTCCTTATTTTAAGCTTTCTTTTATGTATTTAAGTATTGCTTTTTTATTTAATGCTGCTCATCTCTGAATTTTTTTCTCTATTGCTTCTGTTTCATATTTTTTACAAGGGCAAGTACAGGAGCAACTGCTGCTACCCATAAAAATTTGTGTATTATAAATAATTAAAATAATTTTTAATTGCTAAAAAAATGAAAAAAATTACAAGTCAAATGTTTGTTCTTAGGGTGTGCATTTGGTGCAGTGGTCAAGAAGCTCTTTGGGACACCCATATCCCATATCAGAATGCCTGGGTTAGAGTCTTGGCTGTACTTCCAATTCCAGCTTCCTTCTATTGGTGCACCCTGGGAGGCATCAGGTGACAACTCAAGCAGTTGGATCCCTGCTATCCTGGCTCCTGGCTTCAGTCTGGCCCAGCACCTAGATGTTGCAGGCATCTGGGGAATAAACCAGCAAATGAGAGATCTCTTTGTCTCTCTCTCTCTCTCAAATGATTAAAAATAAAATAAACATTTTAAGCTTGTTCTTTAACAATGTGTAAATTTCTAGCAAGAGTTACTGAGAAACTAAGGAGCAAAGAAAGAGAAAACTCAAAATACCAATAGCAAGAATAAAAAATGTGTGAATCACTGCAAAGTTTATAGATGCAAAAAGTTCAGTAGGAGTATGCTCACTGACCACAACAAAATTAGATTAGAAATAAACAATATAATAATCAAGATTTCCTCTATGAATAAGAGATCTATTTTTTCTCTTTTTAAAAAGATTTATTTTTATTTATTTGAAAGGCAGAGTTACAGACAGAGAGAGAGAGTCAGAGGAAGATCTTCCATCTGCTGGTTCACTCCCCAAATGGCCACAATGTTCCAGGCTATGCCAGGTGAAATCCAGGAGCCAGGAGCTTCTTCTGGGTTGCCCACTTGGGTGCAGGGGCCCAAGAACTTGGGCCATGTTCCACTGCTTTTCCAGGCATGTTAGCAGGGAGATGGATCAGAAATGTAACAGCTGAGTTTGGAACAGGTGCCTATGTGGGATGCTGGCATCTCAGGTGGCATCTTAACACAGTACACCAAGAGACCTATTTCCATCTTCAGTTGTATGTCTGATTAATTCATGAACTTACTGATTTGTTCACATATTACCTGAGTAACAGAAAAGAGAATAGGGAAAAGGATAAGGATACCATTATGGGAATTGCTTGGTAGACAGAGGTTTAAGATTGTCATAGCATTTGTAACTGAAAGGAGATTTAAGACTATGGTCTTTCTAGTACTGTCGTAATATGTGCATGGATAGCTAAAGAGGTACACATTATAGAATGGTGTTCTGTGAAAGCCAACAGTTGGAGGTTGGGGGGTGTGGTGACCAAATCTTATAAATGTCTTTCTTTACTTAGTGGGGCTACACTTGGGTAAGCTACTCATCAATAAGGCAATGGTATACTTATAACCCGTTCTCATTAATCTCTTGAGTATGATTTGAGAAAGGACTTTTTTTTTTATAAAAGATTTATTTATTTATTTGAAAGTTAGAGTTACACACAGAGAGAGAAGGAGAGGTAGAGTGAGAGAGAGAGGTCTTCCATCTGCTGGATCACTCCCCAGTTGACCGCAATGGCTGGAGTTGGGATGATCTGAAGCCAGGAGATTCCTCCAGATGTCCCACCTGGGTGCAGGGGCCCAAGGACTTGGGCCATATTCTACTGCTTTCCCAGGCCATTGCAGAGAGCTGGACTGGAAGTGAATTAGCCAGGACTCGAACTGGTGCCCGTATGGGATGCCAGCACTGCAGGTGGCAGCTTTAGCGGCTATGCCACAGCACCAGCCCTGAGAAAGGAGTTATTTTACTAACAGCGTGGGATTGGAAAACTCAGTCGGTTGGGTAAAGATTTACTTGTCTGTTTCTCTCCCTCTTTCTGTGTCCTGCCACACCACGGAGGAGAAAGTCAGTGCCTAGAAGGGAGAAAAAAAAAAGAGGGGGGGGAGAAATGTGTAATTCTTGACTTCTCTGCCTCTTTCCATATAATGCAAGGTTCAAGTCACACCTTGGTCTAGCATGACCTGGGCTAGGCAAGGAGACCTGAGGTTTGCATTGAGTCATAAACCAAGTTGCAAAATAAATGAAACTGACTCATAAATATCAAAATGAGTTCATTCTAATAATAATAACACCAGAAAGTTATGGCATTTGGCCAGTCCACAAATGTAAAGGGAATGTTTTCAACTTCACTAGATGGAGAGCTGTTACTGGCAAAAATAGAACCATTTCATGTTTTCACTCCAATTGAAAACCCTTAATATATTGACTTCCAGTTAAGATTGTGACTATCTCAGCCATTATCTCTCTTCTTGTCCCTTTACTTTTGCTTGGTCTTTAGCTTGTCCATTTCTCTTTTCACTGTATTGAGCCCCTCATCTCCTGTTCTCAAGCTTTATTATCCTTCATAATCTCTTCTCTTTATGTACCCTTGTACTTTTCCTACTCTTAAGCTTTTGTTCTATCATACTGTTGTTCCTTTATTTCTATTCCACAACAGGGTATATTGGACCTCTACTTAGAGTTCATCATATAATTTTATTAACCAAATTGTGTCACTTTTGAGTGTAAATGAGGGTGGCATTTAAAATTCTGCTAAAGCAGTAGACATTAATCAGTGCTATCCTAGGAAAATAGGGGTGGATGTTCACACTAGCTGTGACAAAGCCACAATTGGACAGACAAGTCAAGTGGGGTAGGTCACTATGAGAACATGATATTAAGCTGATTTCAGTAGGATGTGAAAGAGTTAGCTAAATAAAGAATAAACAGAACATAATGTGAATAGAGAAGTTGTAGGGTGAGAATGAAGTGAGTTCTAAACAGCTGGAGTATGGAAAGAGATGGTTTGAAGAGTTGGCACACACTGAGACTGCAAGACAAGAACTGAACAAGGGGGTTTCCAGGAATTCTAAATATGGAGGAGAGGCACTTATATGAGGATTTCTTGTTGGAATGAGGCGGCAGTGCTGGAATACTTGTCACAGGGCTGCACTTTTGTAGCAAGCACCGGAATTTTACTTAGAACTGCAGGCATCAATAAAGGTACTTATGTTCACAAATTATATCAAACAAGAAAGCACAAATTTTTCCTGAAGGAGGTGAAAAGGATGTGAATTAAGTGACACTGAGGAATGGAGATGAAGAAAACAAGAGAAGGTTAGAGTCTGGTCCAAGTCATTGGCTGGCCAGGGTTGAGAGTCTGACTTTTGTTATAATTGCAATGGAGAGGCAATAAGATATTTAAGTAAGGAATTGGTGGGATTTGATTTATATTTTAAGATTGCACTGTTAACTTTAAGTTACTCTGGGGGTGGACTGACTGTAGCAGGAAAAACACATGAGACAGGGAGGCAAATATAGACACCTTCGGTAGGCCAGGTTAGAGAGATAATAATGGCTTACACTGAGATGATAGAGAGAGAGATATTTGAGATAGAATTGTCAGAATCTGGGGGCGGTTTGAATAAGGTAAAGGAAATGAGGGAAACGGAGAGGTGATGGAAGACTCGTAAGTTTCTGATTTGGGAATCTGAATGCATGTTGGTGGTACTTACTGAGTTGTAGAGGTCAAGTGAAGGAACACAATGGTGTTTGTGAGAGGGACATGAGAGGTTAGTTCAAAACATGTTAATTTTGAGTGCATCGGTGCCGGGACTGTGGCGCAGCGGGTAAAGCAGCCGCCTGCAGTGCCAGCATCCCATATGGGTGCCGGTTTGAGTCCCGGCTGCTCCACTTCTGATCCAGCTCTCTACTGTGTCCTGGGAAAGCAGCAGAACACTGACCAAGTCCTTGGGTCCCTGCAACTGTGTGGGAGAACTGGAAGAAGCTCCTGGCTCCTGGCTTCGGATTGGCGCAGCTCTGGTCGTTGTGGCCAACTGGGGAGTGAACCAGCGGATGGAAGACCTCTCTCTCTCTCTCTCTCTCTCTCTCTCTCTCTCTGCCTGTCCTTCTCTCTCTGTATAACTCTGACTTTCAAATAAATAAATAAATCTTTAAAAAATTTTGAGTGCATCAAGAGATATCTAAATTTAGAATGAAAACAGGCAGTTGGATTATGGATCTAGAATTCAAGGGCCAAGTCAGGACTGGAGATGGAGCTATGGAAGCAGATAGCAACAACATGGTGTTTCAGACCGCCTTTCCTGAGTCTGATCACGTCCCACTGCAGACACTTTACAGAGGAAGTGCTGAGGAAAAACAGGCAGCTGACAGGGGAGGTTGCTATGCAACAGATGAGGAAAGTCATCCAGCCAAGCAGAACTGATGTTGGCCCTTGGGGACCAAGTGCTGCAGTCCTTCCTGGTATTAGCTTCCTTTCATATGCAGGCTCCTGGCAGGACCTGATGTAAGAAGGAATGAGAAATGCACAAAGATCTGCTTTGAGTTTTGGAAAAGTATCAGTTTAGTTTGAGCCACCTCACATCTGTATATCATTTTCTGCCTTTTAAGATGTCTCCAGTCATTGGGGTGTCTCCAGTCAACTGGGAAGCCCTGGAGCATGCGTGTCCTTGGGTGGGACCCACTTGCTGTGCTCTCCATTTGTCATACTGAGAATCCAGGCTAAGAGATCTTCAACGACACGAGTAGGCTCACACAGCCAGGGCCAGACAGGGCACTCCATGCCTGGAATTCTCAAGCCATCCCAGCCTCTTTCCCTAGGACCACAACTGCCGTAGGCTCCAGCCCTGGAAGGAAGCAGGGGAAACACTGACTATGAACCAGAGCCTTCCATGATTCAGACACACAAGTGCCTGATTGTCCTGGCTAATCTGGTGGACACCAGGAAGGCCTTGAGGACAGTGTGATGGTGTTAGTCTTGGGAAACAGATCTGATCTTGGGAGCAGAGTGTACACCCTGAGGATCAATGACTACACTTGGATGGACTCCCATAGTACAGATTGGTAGTTGGGACGGGGGCTCTCCCTGTGTCCTCCTGAGTGCGGAACATGAGCTTAGACCCCCATAGAACACAAAATTTGCTTGTTTGTGACAGAAGCTGGAGTGAGGGAAACAGTCACCCAAATGTAGGAGGAGAGGGTACCTTCATCTTGGGGCGCCACCAGCAGAACATAGGGTTGGGCAGTTAGACTCAGGCCCCTAATTTGCATTTTCTGTTTAATGGCTGCTCTGTGGCCTTGTCTAGCTCATGCAGTGTGTCTGCACCCTCGGTTTCTTGGTCTGTAAAATGGGGGTGCTGACATGCCCCTCCCAGGGCTGCTGTGGCAGAAAGGCAAGCCTCAGCACAGGTCCTGACAATAATATACAAGCTTTGCCCTTCTTGGTATCTACCAACATAACACCAAGTAAGTCCATGACTGGGCCTGCAGAAAATGCAGAGAAGATTGAGGCAATTCACTAGTGAGATGGTCATGTGTTGCTAGTTGGTGGCTACTGACACAACTGCCACCCTCATTAATATGTCTCCTCTTGGTTTTTCCTTTTACAAAACCCTAAAGCTGAGGAGATGCTCAGGAGATATTTGTCATAGTTCTTATACCAGTTAGGCACCCTCAGGGAGATCTGTTTTGAGAGGCAACTGGGTTCTTGGAGTGGCTACCCTGGCAAATCCTACATCTTACTAGGTTTCATTCTAAGTATGTCTCATTTTATTCCTTAAATGATGATTGTTTTTCTTATTGTTCCCCTAAAACCATGAAAATATTCTTAAAAAAAACATGTTTTACTTTTTTTAAGGTTTATTTTATTTATTTGAAAGACAAAGTTACAGAGAGAGGCAGAGACAGAGAGAGAGAGGTCTTCTACCTGCTAGTTCATGCCCCAGATGGCCGCAGTGGCTGGAGCTGTGCTGATTCAAAGCCAGGAGCTTCTTCTGTGTCTCCCACAAGGGTGTGGGGGCCCAGGGAGTTGGACCATCTTCTACTGCCCTCCCAGGCCATAGCAGAGAGCTGGATCGGAAAAGGAGCAGCCAGGACTAGAACCGGCGCCCATATGGGATGCTGGCAGTTCAGGCCAGGGCTTTAACCTGCTGTGCTACAGTGCCGGCCCTCAAAAGACATGTTTTTCTAACATTAGAAGAGTATTCCAACTGTGGATTCACATTTTACATAATATAATGAAAGAATCTCATATGGTTAGACATTTTTTTTGTTTTCCAATTTATTTAATGTACATGAAAATTAATATTTTTGCTTCTAAATATCAAAGTAAATTTCTTTCAAAAAACAGATTTCTTTATTTGAAAGGCAAGGAGGAAGAAAGAAAAAGAGAGAGATCTTCCATCCACTGACTTACTCCTCAAAAGGCCACAACAGCTGGGGCCAGGGCCAGGGCCAGGCCAAATTCAGAAACCATGAGCTACATCCAGGAACCCAATGTGGATTTAGGGGCCCAAGCACTTCGACCATCTTCTACTGCCTTCCCAGGTGCATTAGCCAGAAGCTGGATTGGAAGCAGAGCCGCTGGGATTTGAACTGGGCCTCCAATATGGGATGCCATTGTTGCAAGCACCAGCCCTAAAAGTAAATTTCTGATCATTTTCTTAAAGTTAATTCCTAAAAGTGTAATCATTGATATGTGATTACATGAACATTTCTAAAGGTTTCATGTATATACTTCTCTCCAGAATAGCTGTACCAACTTACAGTGCTACATTTATGTGTGAATGCAAGTTTTCAAGTTTTACTGAATTGTTGTTAACACTAACCACTATTGTCGTTTAAAAAATCACCAGTTCTATATTTCAAAAATGTGATTTAATATTGATTTACTTTAATATTGTTTTACTTTGCTTAATTTAGGGCCTGGAGCTGTGACATAGTGGGTAAAGCTGCCGGCTGTGGCGCTGGCATCCCGTATGGATGCCAATTCAAGTCCCCACTGCTCTTCGTCTGATCCAGCTCTCTGCTATGGCATAGGAGAGCAGTGGAAGATGGCCCAAGTGCGTGGACCCCTGCACTTATGTGGGAGACCAAAAAGAAGCTCCTAGCTCCTAGCTTCGGATTGGCCCAGCTCCAACCTTTGTGACTATTTGGGGAGTGAACCAGTGGATGGAAGACCATTCTGTCTCTCTTCTCTCTGCTTGCAATTCTACCTCTTAAATAAATAAATAAATAAATAAATCTTAAAAAAAAACCAGAATGTATTTACTCTCTTCTAATTGTTGAAACAATTCATACTCAACTCATGAAATTATAAAATATGTAATGGGAGGGATGTGTTGTGGGGTAGTGGGTTAAGCCATTGCCTGCAATGCTGGCATCCCATAAGTATGCTGATTTTAGTCCTGGCTACTCCACTTCCAATCCAAGTCCCTGTTAATGGCGGGAAAGCAGTGGAAGATTGCTAAAGTGCTTGGGCCCCAACACCCATGTGGGAAAACTGGATGGAGTTCCAAGCTCTTGACTTTGGCCTGGCCCAACCTCTGCTCTTGTGGCTAGGCAAGTGAACCAGCTGGTAGAAGATCTCTGTCTTTCCCCTCTCTCTTCTGTCACTCTGCCTTTAAAATAAATAAAATTTTAAAAAGAAACTACTATGTACTATATATATGCTACTATGTAGCATACTATATATGCTAATAAATTGAAGAAATGGATGAATTCCTGGATACATACAACTTAATGAGATTAAATCAAGAAGACATAGAAAATGTAAACAGACCAATAATAAGTAACAAGATGGAAGCAGTAATTAAATCTCTCATCAAGATAAGGTCCAACTTAAATAAAATTAGAGAGGAAAGAAAGACAAATTACAAGCAATAACATAGAAATACAAAGAATCACTAGAGACTATTATGAACAACTACACAGAAATCATAAAATCTAGAATTGGATAAATTCATAGACACATATAACATGAAAATTGAAGCATGGTAACATACAAAAACTGAACATATTAAGAACATGTAACAAGATTAAGTCAGTAATAAAATATCCTTCAACAAAGAATGTCTCAGGACCAGATGATTTCACTATTGAATTTAATCAAACTTTTGAAAAACTAATGACACTTCTCAAACTATTTCAAAGCATTGAAATGGATGGACATATTCCAAACTCATTCTACAAGGCCAGTATTACCAAGATACAAAAACCAGACAAGGACAAAAACCAACAGAAAACTATAGATCAATACTCTGATGAACACAGAAGCAATTTTTTAAACAAAAAATACCAGCAAATAAAATGTAATAGAAAGTCCAAAAAATTATGACATCATGATCACATAGGATTTACCCCAGGGACACAGGATGGATCAACATAAATAAATCCATATGTAATTCATCTATCAATGAATAAAAAATCCATATGATTATCTCAATATATACAGACAAAGCCTTTGGTGAAATTCAATATACCTTCATGTTAAGAACTTTCAAAAATTAGATGTACACCTCAATGTAATATGAGGCGCAATTATGAACCTTAATACAATAAGGGCCATATATGGCAAACCCTAAGTCTACTTCATTCTGACTGAGAGAAAGCTGAAATCATTTCCTCTAAGATCAGGAATTAGAGAAGGATCCTCACTTTCACCACTCTACTCAATATAGTACTGGAAGTCTTAGCCATAGCAATTAGGCAAGAGAGAGGAACAAAGAGCATCCAAATAGCAAAGGAGAAAGCTGAATTATCCCTGTTTTCACATGACATAATTTTATATATAGATAAAGCTAAAGACTCCACCGATAAACCCTTAAATGAATTCAGTAAGGTCACAGGATATAAAACTAATGTATGAAAATCAGTAAAGTTTTTTGGTACATCTATAGCAAAATTACTCAGAAAGAAATCAAGAAAACAATTGCATTCACAATAAATACAAAAAAAGCACCTAAGAATAAATTTAACCAGATAAGTGAATGATCTATACAATGAAAATTACAAAACATTGATGAAAGAAATGGAAGTGGACTCACACAAAAAAAATGGAAAGACATCTCATGTTCATGGACTGAAAAAATTAATACTGCTAAAATATATCTATTACCCACAGTAATGTATGGATTCAATGCAATTCCCTTGGAAATTCCAATCACATTCTTCACAGAGGTAGAGAAAGCAATCACAAAATTCACAAAGTACTTTGAATAGGCAAAACAATACCAAGAAATAAGAACAAAGCCGGAGGCACTACATAACATGCTCTAAAGCTATAGTAACCAAAACAGCTGGCATAAAAGCAGATACATAGACCAACAAAACCGAATAGAGAACTGAGAAATAAATACACATCTTCACAGTCAACTGATTTTCAATGAAGGCAGCAAATATGTACATTGCAGAAGACAAATTGTTTTCAATAAATGATGTGGGAAAAAGTGACTATCCTTATGTAGAAGAAAGGAATGACCCTTATCTCTCACCATATACAAAACTTAACTCAAGGAACTGGCATTGTGGCAAAAACAGATTAACTGGCTGCCTGAAACACTGGCTTTCCAAATGACCACTGGTTTGTGTCCCTGCTGCTCCACTTCCTATCTAGTCCCCTGATAATGCGCCTGAGAAGGCAGCAGAAGATGGTTCAAGTGCTTGGGCCCCTGCACCCACACAGGAAACCCAGATGAAGCTTCTGGCTCCTGGCTTTGGCCTGGCCCAGCCCTGGGTTGTTGTGGCCCTTTGGAGAGTGAAATAGCTGATGGAAGACCTCTCTCTGTGTGTCTCTCCCTCTTTGTAACTCTGTCTTTCAAATAAATAAAACAAATATTTTTAAAAACTTAAAATGGATTAAAAATTAAATGTTAACACCCCCAAATTTGAAACTACTAAAAGGAAATGTCGGGAAAATCCTTCAGTATGTTGGTATAGGCAAAGTTTTTGTAACATATATATCAAAAGCATAGGCAACAAAAGCAAAATAAACAAGTTTTTTTTTTTTTAACAATTAGAGGAACAACCAACAGAGTGGAGAAGCAATCTACAAAATGGGGTAAAATTATTTGCAAACTACCAATCTGGTAATGGAATAATATCCTGAATACTAGTATAATAAACTAAAAAAAAAAAACCTCAACAGCAGAAAAACAAATAATTTAAAAATGGATGAATGATCCAAATCCACATTTCTCAAAAGAAAATAAAAAAAGGCTAACAAAATATGAAAAAATACTCCACATCACTAGTCATCCAGGAAATGCAAATCAAAGCCACAGTGAGACACTAGCTCACTTCTCTTAGAATTGCTGTGATCAAAGGACATAAAATGACCAATGCTGGCGAGGATGCAGAGGAAAGGGAGCCATTGCATCTTGCTGGTAAGAATGTAAATTAGTACAGCCATTGTGGAAAACAGTACTGAAGTTCCTCAGAAAACTAGGGCTTGGCCACTAGGCTAATCCTCCACCTGTGGTGCTGGTACACCGGGTTCTAGTCCCAGTTGCTCCTCTTCCAGTCCAGCTCTCTGCTGTGGCCCGGGAAGGCAGTGGAGGATGGCCCAAGTGCTTGGGCACCTGCACCCGCATGGGAAACCGGGAGGAAGTGCCTGGCTCCTGGCTTCGGGTCGGCGCAGCGCACCGGCCGTTAACAGCCATTTGGGGGGTGAACCAACGGAAGGAAGACCTTTCTCTCTGTCTCTCTCTCTCTCACTGTCTATAACTCTACCTGTCAAAAAAAAAAAAAAAAGAAAGAAAGAAAAGAAAAGAAAGCTAGGGCTAACATGTGATCCAGGAATCCCACTACTGATTATGTATCAAAAGGAAATGAAATCATCATGTTGAAAAGACATCTGCACCTGTAAACTTATTGCAGCACTATTCACAATAGCCAAGATACAGAATCAATTTAGATGTCCATCGATGGATGAATGGAACAAGAAAATGTATTACACATACCCACTAGGATGTTATACAGCCACAAAGAACAAAATCCCATCATTTGTCACAACATTGATGAAAGCAGAGGACATTGTTTTAAATAAAATAAAGCAGACACAATGCCTGTTTTCACATTTTTGGAAGCTTAAGTTGATCTCCAAGGAGAGAATAGAATAGTTGTTAGTAGAGCTTTGGAATGGTCTGGAGGATGGAGGCATGGAGAAAAGATGGTTAATAGGTACAGGGATGCAGGTGCTTAAGGAAAAATATTTTCTAATGTTCTTTTTATAGCACAGTAGGGTAATTATAGTTGAAAATAGTTAATTGAATATTTCAAAATAACAGAGAGGGTTCTGAATGTTCCCAATACAAAGAAATGATGTGATCATTATGCATTACATCCTTGTATTAAAATGCTGCCCTGTACTCCATAAATATGTACAATTACTGTCAATAAAATAAATTTAAAAGTAGAAATAAATAACCTCAAAATAGATGAAAGATGAAATCATTAGACTTGAAACTATAAAACTCTTAAAATAAAACAGAGAGAAAAGCTCCTTGATATTGTTCTTGGCCATGATTTCTTGGAAATCACATAAAAAACACAAGCAAGAAAAACAAACTAAACAAGTAGAACTACATCAAACAAAAAGCTTTTGCACAGCAGTGGAAGCAATTAAGAAAATGAAAGGTAACCTATGTAACAAGAGAACATATTTTAAAACCATATATTTGTCAAGGGGTTAATATCCAAAATATATAAGGAAATAATACAGCTCAATAACAAAACAAATAAACCCAAATAAACTGATTTAAAGTGAGAAAATGGCTTGAGTAGACATTTTTCCAAAGAAGACATACAGATGGCCAATGGGAATGGAAAAATGTGCTCAACATCACTAATCCTCAGGGAAATGCCAGTTAAAACCATTATGAGATATCACCTCACACCTGTTAGGCTGGCTATTATCAAAAAGGCAAAAAATAACAAGTATTGATTGTGATATGGAAAAAGAGAAGCCCCTGTATAATGTATGAATGGAAATGGTATAGTCATTTGATCTAGTTTCTTGACCTTTTGGATATGTATCCAAAGGAAATGAGGTCTGTACCTCAGAAAGATATATTCATTCTCATGTTATTTGTTCAGAAAAGACAAGATATTGAAACAGCCTAGATTTTATCAATGGATGAATGAGTTTAAAAATCCCAGATGCACAAACACAACACACTCATAAAATAGAATATAATTCAGCCTTAAAGAAGAAGGAAATATTGTCACTTGAAACAATGAAGGTTGAACCTGGAGGACATTATGCTAGGTGAAATAAGCTAGACACACAAACACACACACACACACAAATACTGCATGATCCCATTTCTACGTGGAATCTTAAAAAGTTAAATTCATAGAATCAGAGAGCCAAATGGTGATGATGGGAAAGGAATGCAGTGGAATGCATAGATGTTGCTCAAAGGACACAAAATTTCAATTACACGGGAAAGATAATTTATAGGGATCTAATGCGCAGCATGTAGGCTGTAGTCAATAATACTGTACAGTCATGCATCACTTTATGACAGGACTATTTGAGAAATGTGTCATTAAATGAGTTTGTCGTTATATGATCTTAGTGTGTACTCACACAAACTAAGATGGCTGTGACATTGTCAGGCAATATTATCCTGTGGGACCACTGTTGTACATGTGGTCCATTTTTGATGAAAACATCATCATGTGATGCATGACTACATTGTTTATGTGAAATTTACTTGGAGGAAAGGTCTTGAGTGTTCTCATAAAAAACTATGTGAAGACATGGATATGTTTTTTTAAAAGAATTATTATGATTATTCTTTATTTATTTGAAAGACAGAATTACAGAGAGAGGTAGAGCCAGAGAGAGAGAGAGGTCTTCCATTCCACTGGTTCACCCCCAAATGACCGCAATGGCCAGAGCTGAGCTAATCCGAAGCCAGGAGCCAGGAACTTCTTCCAGGTCTCCCACTTGGGTGCAGGGGCCCAAGGACTTGGGCCATCTTCTACTGCTTTCCCAGGCCATAGCAGAGAGCTGGATCAGAAGAGGAGCAACCTGGACTTGAACCAGTGCCCATATGGGATGCTGGCTCTACAGGCTGTAGCTTTAACCCACTATGCCACAGTGCCGCCCCAACATGAATATGTAATTAGCCTCATTGCAGTGATAAGTTCACTATGTATATACATATTTATATCAAAACATCCAGTATGGCCGGCGCCGTGGCTCACTAGGCTAAACCTCCGCCTTGCGGGAGCTGGCACACCGGGTTCTAGTCCCGGTTGGGGCGCCGGAGTCTGTCCTGGTTGCCCCTCTTCCAGGCCAGCTCTTTGCTATGGCCCGGGAGTGCAGTGGAGGATGGCCCAAGTGCTTGGGCCCTGCACCCCATGGGAGACCAGGAGAAGCACCTGGCTCCTGGCTTCGGATCAGCGCGGTGCGCCAGCAGATTCACATACTCTAGTATTAGGCAATGATTAAGTGATGCTTACAAAATCCCTAAGTAATGTGGTGGTGACTATGACCTAATTTATATGCCTTCCCAGCAGTGTGTAAGAATTTCTCTTTCTCCGCATCCTCACTGGCACTTGTTTTTTTTTTTTTTTTTGTTTTTTAGGGTTTTTTTTTTTTTGTCTTTTTAAAAAAATTTTTTATAATAGCTATTTTGTCTTTTTTATAATAGCCAATTTTTTGTCTTTTTTGTCTTTTTTTATAATAGCTATTCTAACTGGGATGAGATGATATTGCATTGCGGTTTCAATTTGCATTTCCCTGTTGACTAGTGATGTTAAGCATGTTTTCATATACTTTTTGGCCATTTGTGTATCTTCTTCTGAGAAATGTCTATTTAGGACATATATCTCTTTTTAAATTGGATTTTTAAATTTTTTTGCTGCTGTTGAGTTGTTTGAGTTCTTAATACAAGTAATTTTTTAAATGACTCTTGATGTGAATGGGATGGGAGAGGGAGCAGGAGATGGGATGCTTGCGGGTGGGAGGGAGGTTATGGGGGGAAAAAGCCACTGTAATCCAAAATCTGTACTTTGGAAATTTATATTTATTAAATAAAAGTTAAAAAATAAATAAAAATAAGAATAACAATTAAAAAAACAAGTAATTTTTTTATATTAACCCCTTGCCAGATGAATATTTTCCCAAGTGTTTCCTCCCTTTCTATAGGTTGTCTGTTCAAACTGTTGATTGTTTCCTTAGCAAAAGATTTCTTGTTTGGGGACCAGCATTGTGGCTCAGAAGGTTAAACTGCTGTTGCGACCCCAGCATCCCATAGGAGCACTGGTTCAATTTCTGGCTGCTCCACTTCTGATCCAGCTCCCTGCTAATGGCCTGGGAAAGCAGTGGAAGATGGTCCAAGTGCCTGGGCCCCTGCACCCACTTGGGATTCCTGGAAGAAGCTCCTGGCCCCTGGCTTCTGATCAGCCCAGCTACAGCTGTTGCAGCCTTTTGGGGAGTGAACCAGTGGATAGAAGTTCTCCCCCCCCCCACCCCGTAATTCTTCCTTTAAATAAATGCATAAATCTTTTTTGCACAGTTTTGCTTTTGCTAACTGTGCTTTTGGAATCGTATTCAAAAACTCTTTGCTAAGACCAGTGTTGAATTTCTCTGGTTTTCTTCAAGTAATTTTGTAGTATTGGATCTACATTTAAATGTTTGATTCATTTAGAGCTGTCCTTCATACATAAAGAGACATAGTTTCTTTCTTCTGCATATGGGTATTTGATTTTCTCAGCACCAGTTATTGAAGAAACATTGCTTTCTTCAATATATGTTCATGCTGCAATGTCTTTGACAAGAAAAAGTTGGTTATAAAAATGTACATTTATTTCTGGGTTCTATATTCTGTTCCATTGGTGTACTTAACTGCTTTTATGCCAGTACTGTTTTTTGTTTACTATAGCTTTTTTTCACTTTTTAAAAACAATTTTATTGAGCTATAATTCACACGCCATACACTTTTAAAGTATACAATTGGGTCGGTGCTGTGGCATAGTAGGCAAAGCCTCTACCTGTGGTGCCAGCATCCCATATGGGTGCTGGTTTGGATCTCTGCTGTTCCTCTTCTAATCCAGCTCCCTGTTAATGGCCTGGGAAAGCAGCAGAGGATGGCCCAAGTGCTTGGGTTCCTGCACCCACGTGGGAAACCATGATAAAGCTCCTGGTTCTTGGTGTCAGATTGGCTGGGCTTTGGCCATTGCAGACAATTGGGGAGTGAACCAGTGGATGGAAGACCTTTCTCTCTTTCTCTCCTCTCTGTAACTCTCTCCCTCAAAAAAATAAAAGAAGTACACAATTCATTAGTTTTCAGTATATAATTAATTTAAGTTGTAGTAAAATAATGCATAGCAAAAGTTGCCATTGTAACTATCTTTAAGTGTACACTTCAGTGGAATTAAGTGCATTCTTAGTGTAGTGTAGCTATCATAACCACTATTTCTAAAATGTTTTCACCACTCTACTATGGCTTTCTAGTATGTAGAGAAGACATGTATTATGATGCCTCTACCCTTATTCTTTTTGTTCAGAATTACTTTGCCTACTCAGGGTCCTCTGTGGTCCCATATAAATTCTAGAAGTGTTTTTCTATTTCTATTAAAAACATCATTGGTATTTTGATAGAAATTGCATTGAATCTGTACATTGCTTTTGGTAGGATCAATATTTTAGAAATACCAATTCTTCTAATCTATGAAAAGTGGATGTCTTTCCATTTTTTGT
Source organism: Lepus europaeus (assembly GCF_033115175.1). Taxonomy (NCBI): domain Eukaryota; kingdom Metazoa; phylum Chordata; class Mammalia; order Lagomorpha; family Leporidae; genus Lepus; species Lepus europaeus. The sequence goes on along the minus strand of NC_084850.1, from coordinate 98,678,071 downwards.
GTGTCCTCTTCAATGTAATTCATCAATATTTTATAATTTTCATTGTAGAGATCATTCACTTCCTTCATTAAGTTTATTCCTAGGTATTTGTATCTTCGGTAGTAACTGTGAACTGGATTACTGTCTTGTTCTTTTTTTCTCAGCAATTTCATTATTGGTATATAAAATACTACTAACTTATTTATGTTGATCTTTTACAGTTAAAATTAGTTACTAATATTAGAAAACATCAAAAAGGAATTTTTATACATTTGAAAACACAATACTTATTATATATTATAATTGCTGACTAAAAGAGTATCTCAGATTAAATTTAAAGAAAAGTACAATTTGTGAGAGACACTTTATGTTGACTTTTTATCCTGGGACTTTACTGAATTCATATGTCAGTTTTATTCATTTTTTTGTGACATGTTTAGGTTTATCCAAATATAAAATCATATCATTCATAAACAGGGATAATTGGACCTCCATCTTTGCTATTTCACATTCCCTATTTTCTTTTCTCACCTTTGCTCTGGCTCAGCTTTCCAATACTACACTGAGTAAGAGCAGTGGAAGTGGACATTCTTTTATTATTCCTGATCTTAGAGGAAAAGATTTCAGTTTTATCCATTCAGTATGATGTTGTCTGTGGGTTTATCATATGTAGCCTTTATTGTGTTGATATATTCTTTCCATACCTAATTTGTAAAGGTTTTTATTATGGGGCAGATTCTGTGGCATAGTAGGTTAAGCATCCACTTGAGGCACTAGCATCCCAAATGGGTGCCAGTTCAAGTCCCAGCTGCTCCACTTCCAATCCAGCTTCCTGCTAATGGCCTGCAAAACCAGCAAAAAATGTCCCAAGTGCTTGGGCCCCTGCACCCGCATGGGAGACCCAGAACAAGCTCCTGGTTCCTGGCTTAGGATTGGCCCAGCTCTGGCCATTGCAGCCATCTGGAGAGTGAACCAGCGGATAGAAGACCTCTCTCTCTGTCTCTCCCTCTCTCTGTCTGTAACTCTGCCTCTCTAGTATATAAAAAATGAATACATAAAAAGACTTTGTTAAAGCTTTTTTAAAACTTTTATTTAATGAATATAAATTTCCAATGTACAGCTCATGGATTACAATGGCTTCCCCCTCCCATAACTTCCCTCCCACCCACAACCCTCCCCTCTCCCACTCCCTGTCCCCTTCATTCACATCAAGATTCATTTTCAATTCTCTTTATATACAGAAGATCAATTTAGTATAAAGATTTCAACAGTTTGCACCCACATAGAAACACAAAGTGAAACATACTGTTTGAGTACTAGTTATAGCATTAAATCACAATGTACAGCACATTAAGGACAGAGATCCCACATGAGGAGCAAGTGCACAGTGACTCCTGTTGTTGACCCAACAAATTGACACTCTAGTTTATGGCGCCAGTAGCAACCCTAGGCTCTTGTCATGAGCTGACAAGGCTATGGAAGCCTTCCAAGTTCACCCACTCTGATCATATTTAGACAAGGTCATAAAAGACAGGTGAGGATAGTAACCAATGATCCTAAGAGTGGCATTAACCAGGTAGGAACAATTATACAGCATTAAGTGGGGAAGAGGACCATCAGTACACACAGGTTGGGAGTAGAGCCATTGGTGGTAGAGTAGAGGTTATGATTACAAAGGAATGAGGCCCAAGTGCACTAGACAGGGCCTAGAACAAAGGACAGAGTCATTATTAGAGGAGCTAAGAAAGGTGCTGTCTAAGCTACAATTAAGTTTTCTGATTGAGAGGCAAATAGAACCTGATAGAAGGGGCTTGATAATAATCTGGTGGGCTTAGGGCTTGTAAGTTAAGAGGCCCAGACCTATCCATCTCTTCATATGGGGTATATCCTAAGGGAGGTGTGAACCTCCTGGGGGAAGGCACCCTACTGACTTTCATTACTTAGCTGGCCTGGGAGGAAAGCTGGCCAGGTAAAGGCAGGTGGCATTTCTAAGAAGAAATTTACAGTTCTGCCTGCAATGTTGCTGACCCTACTTGGCCATCCCCTCAGCTGCAGTGGTCACTTTGGAAGTTGGGCTGAGTGAAGGGCTTTTCAGCTTAGAGCCAATAAGATCTGTGGCTCTGACCTGGGCATCCTTTGACTCCAAGGCAGGTCCATTTCCAGTGAGCGGCAAGATGGCGGAATAGGAAGGGAGCACACTGATAGTCCGGGGAGAGACAGTTTAATAAAAGTGGAGATACTGCAGGGTCAAGGAAGAGTAGGGGAAGAAACAGCAGAGGAAACTCTTCCGGAACTAGTGATTCACAGTGGACCTGCGTGGAGAGCGTGGGAGCCCAAGTTAAAGCTTTTTAATATGAAGAGATACTGAATTTTATTTAATTTTTTCTATGGCTGGCACCGTGGCTCACTTGACTAATCCTCCTCCTGCGGTGCTGGCACCCAGGGTTCTAGTCCCGGTTGGGGCACCAGGTACTTGTCTCGGTGGCTTCTCTTCCAGTCCAGCTCTCTGCTGTGGCCCAGGAGGGCAGTGGAGGATGGCCCAAGCGCTTGGGTCCCTGCACCCGCATGGGAGACTGGGAGGACGCACCCGGCTCCTGACTTCGGATCGGCGCAATGCCAGCCGTAGCGGCCATTAGGGGAGTAAACCAATGGAAGGAAGACCTTTCTCTCTGTCTCTCTCACTGTCTATAACTCTACCTGTCAAATAAAAAAATTTTTTTCTATGTAACTATTGAGACGATTATATGAATTTTATCATTCATTCTGTTCATGTCATACATTATGTTTATTGATTTCTGTATGGTGAACCATCCTTGCACTACTAAGATAAATCTCATTATATCATTATGCTTCAAGTTTTTGATATGCTATTGAATTCAGCTTGAGAACTTTTACATTTATGTTCATCAGGATTATTGCTCTGTAGTTTTATTTTTTTATTGTGTCTTTGGCTGGTTTTGATATCAGAATAATATTGTCTTTGTAGAGTGAATTTGAAAGAATGTCCTCCTTTTCAATAATTTGGAATAGTTTGAGAATAATTAACATTAGTTCTTTTTTGAAAGTTTTATAAAATTCAGCAGTGAAGCCATCTGGTTCTTGGATTTTCTTTTCTGGGAACTTTTTTATTATTATTGATTCAATATTGTTACTTATTATTGATATATTCAGGCTTTCTGTGTCTTCATGGTTCAATTTTGGTAGGTGATATGTGTCTCAAATTTATCTGTTTCTTCTAGGATTTCCAATTTTTTGGCATATAGATATTTATAATAGTCCCTAATAATCCTTTGCACTTATATGCTATCCTTTTTGCTCTCTGTTTTTTTTTAAAGTTTTTTTTTAAATTATTTATTTGAGAGGTAGAGTTACAGACAGTGAGAGGGAGAGACAGAGAGAAAGGTCTTCCTTCCGTTGGTTCACTCCCCAGATGGCTGCAAAGGCTGGAGCTGCGCCAATCCGAAGCCAGGAGCCAGGTACTTCCTCCAGGATGCAGGGGCACAAGGACTTGGACCATCTTATACTGATTCCCCAGGCCATAACAGACAGCTGGATTGGAAGAGAGACAGCTGGGACTAGAACCAGCACCCATATGGGCGGAGGATTAACCTACTGCGCCACAGCGCTGACCCTGCTCTCTGGTTTTAAAAATCTGGATCTACCCCTTTTTTTTTCAGTTAGCCTAGCTAAAGACTTGTCTATTTTGTTTATCTCTTCATAAAGCAAACTCTTAATTTCATTGATATTTTGCATTTTTAGTGTCCATATCATTTATTTCTTTTCTGATCTTCATTTTTTCTCCTTCTACTAATTTCAGGCTTAGCTTGTTTATTTTCTCCAGTTTCTTGGATTGCATTGCTAGGTTGTTTATGGGACATCCTTCTTTCTAAAAATGTAGGCATGTATTACTATGAACTTCCCTCTTATTGATATTTATCTGTTTAGAAGGTTTGGCACATTGTGTTTTCATCATCACTTATTTCAAGAAGTTCTGCATTTCTTTTTACATTTTTCCCATGTATTCGCACAATTTCCAAAGTTCTTATTGTTTATTTACACTTTTATTCTTTTGTGGTCAGAGAAGATACATGATATGATTTCAAGGTTTTAAGTTTTATTAATCTTGGTTTGTGGCTTACTATATGGTCTGTCCATATGGTGCGCCTATGTGCCTAATGTATATTGTACAGCATTTGGATGGATTGTTCTGCAAGTATTTGTCTAAATATATTTGTTCTGCAAATATTTTGGTCTAAAATATAGTTTAACTCCAGTGTTTCTTTGTTCATTGCTTGTTTGGATGACCTGTCAGATGATGAAAGGGAGTATTGAAATCCCCCAATATTATTGTATTTGAGTCTATCTCCTTTTAGATCTAATACTGTTTGCTATATTTAATTAAGTGCTCCAGAGTTGGGTACATATATATGTACAATTGTTTTTACTCTTGTTGAATTGATCCTTTCCCATCATATAGGAAACTTTTGTCTCTTTAAATTTTTGACTTACAGTCTATTTTCTCTGAAATAAATATAGCTGTGTGTGCTCGCTACTTACATGGTACAGCTTTTTTCATCCTTTAACTTTTAGTCAATATGTATTGTTACTGGTGAAGTGAATCTCTTGTAGACAGCAAATCACTGGGTCTTTTGATTGATCCATTCAGACAGTCTCTATCTTTTACTTACATAATTAAACTAATTTATATTTAAGGCAACTATTGATATATCAAAACATACTCCCGTCCTGCTATTCTTTTTTTTAAGTTTTTGACAGGCAGAGTGGACAGTGAGAGAGAGAGACAGAGAGAAAGGTCTTCCTTTACTGTTGGTTCACCCTCCAGTGTCCGCTGCAGCCGGCGCACTGCTGCTAGTGCCCTGTGCTGATCTGAAGCCAGGAACCAGGTACTTCTCCTGGTCTCCCATGAGTGTGCAGGGCCCAAAGACTTGGGCCATCCTCCACTGCACTCCCGGGCCACAGCAGAGAGCTGGACTGGAAGAGGGGCAACCGCGACAGAATCTGGCACCCTGAACGGGACTAGAACCTGGTGTGCCAGTGCCATAGGCTGAGGATTAGCCTATTGAGCTGCGGTGCTGACCCCGTCCTGCTATTTTTTTCACTGCTTGTTTTATGTATCTTTTTTCACTTCTCTCTTTCTTATTATTGTTTGCATTTATGTTTTTGGTGACTTTCTCTATTGGTAAGGTTTTATAATCTTCTCTTTTGTGTATCTGCTTCACAAGAGAGTTTTGTACTTTCACTTGTTTTCATGGTGGTAGTTAGCATCATTTTGGATTCCCTTTAACATTTCTTGTGATGCTGGTCTGTTAGGATTACATCAGTTTTTTCCTGCTTCAGAGACTTTGTTTCTCCTTAATTTCTGATGGATAGCTTTTATTGGTGTAATATTCTTGGTTGAAAGGGTTTTCTTTAGGTCTTTGAATGTGCCATGACATTCTTCTGGCCTGTAAGATTTATACTGAGAAGTTTGTTGTAATTATAATTCTCTTATATATGATTTGAAATGATTTTTTTCTATTTTAACAATTCTCTGTTTGTCTTTTTACATAGATATTTTGACTTTCATGGATACCATCTCCAGGTCTTGGAGTTGTTTTGGTCAAATCTATTAGGGACCCTTTGAAATTCTTGGACCTGAGTGTCCATGTATTTCCCAAATTTTGCAAAGTTTTCAGCAATTAGTTAATTGAATGTATTTTCCATATAATTTCCTTTCTCTTCTTCTTTAACAACCTTAGTGCAAATATTAGCTTGCTCAAAGGTGTTCTCATAAGTTTCATAGGTTTGCTTCATTCTTTATAAAAAGCCCTCCTTTTTAATCTGTTTATTTTTTAAGATTTATTTGAAAGAGCTGGGGAGAGATAGAGAAAGAGAGAGAGAGAGAGAGAATCTTCCATCCTCTGGATCATTCCCTACTGCCCAGATGGCCGCAATGGTCAGGGTTGGGCCAGGCCAGAGCAAAGAGCCAGGAGCTTCTTCCAGCTCTCCCACATGGGCCATCTTCTGCTACTCTCCCTGGGCCATTAGCAGGGAGCTGGATAGGAAGTGGAGCAGTCGGGACTGAAAGCTGAAACTGGCACCCATAGGTGTCAAAGGCAGCTGCTTTGCTGGCTAAGCCACAATGCTGATCCCATCTGAGTTTTTTTTTAAATCAATTGCTCTCACAATTGCTCTCAAGCTGAGAAATTATCTTTGATGTAGTCTTCCACTAAAACTCTTAAGTACACTTTTTACTTCGTTTATTAAGTTTTTTTTTTTTATTTTTGACAGGCAGAGTGGACAGTGAGAGAGAGAGACAGAGAGAAAGGTCTTCCTTTGCCGTTGGTTCACCCTCCAATGGCTGCTGCAGTCGGCGCGCTGCAGCCAGCGCACCGCGCTGATCCAATGGCAGGAGCCAGGTGCTTATCCTGGTCTCCCATGGGGTGCAGGACCCAAGCACTTGGGCCATCCTCCACTGCACTCCCTGGCCACAGCAGAGAGCTGGCCTGGAAGAGGGGCAACCGGGACAGAATCCGGTGCCCCAAGCGGGACTAGAACCCGGTGTGCCGGTGCCGCAAGGCGGAGGATTAGCCTGTTGAGCCACGGCGCCGGCCTCGTTTATTAAGATTTTTAACCATGAGATTTCTCTCTTCATTTACAGAGGTTCTATTTCTAGTTTTTTGATGAACTCCCATACTGTTTTCCACAATGACTGACTAAATTGAATTCCCACCAACAGTGTGCAAGGGTTCCTTTTTCTCCACATTCCCCTTAAACACTTGTTATCTTTTGTCATTTTGATAATAGCCAATCTACTGGAGTATGGTGATATGTCATTGTGTTTTTGATCTGCACTTTCTCGATGATTAATGATGTTGACTGTTTTTCACATGCTTCTTGCCTAATTCCTGTGGGACTATGGTCGTTTTACTTTTTATTTGTTGAACTCTTTATTAAGTAGAGACTCTTTATTAAGCCTTAGACTATAATATAAATTAAAAATATATAAAAAGTAATAAATAAAATAATAAGTTGAAAAAAATGATATGGATTCTTCCAATCCATGAATGTGGGGTGTCTTTCCAATTCTTTCTGTCCTCTTCAATTTCTTTCATCAGTAATTTATAGTTTTCATTGTAGAGACCTACAACCTTTTTTGTTAAATTTATTCCCAGGTATTTTTGTAAGTATTGGGAATAAGGTTTCTCTTATTATTTCTTTTTCTGATGATTCACTATATATGAGCACTACTACTTTTTGTAAATTGACTCTGTCCCTGCACTTTGCTGAATTTGTTTATTAGTTCTAATAACTTCCTTCTTTCCAATTTGGATTCTCTTTATTTCTTTCTCTTGCCTAATTGCTCTAGCTAGGACTTCAGTACTGTGTTCAACAGAAGTGGTGAAAGTGGGCATCCTTCTCTGTGCCATATCTAGGAAAAAAAGCCTTCAGCTTTTCCCTTTTCAGGGTGATGTTAGCTGTTAGCTTTGTTATAGATGGTCTTTATTTTGTTGAGGTATGTTTCTTCTATGCCTAATTTTGTCACAGTTGGTATCATGAAGTGATGTTAAATTTTTATCAAACGCCCCTTCTGCATCTACTAAGATGATCATAATGTCTTTGTTCTTCATTCTGTTGATTTGGTGTATCACATTTATAGATTTGCATTTATGGAACGATTCTTGCATCCCAGGGATAAATTCAATTTGATCAAGGTGGATGATCTTTTTAATGTGTTGTTGGATTTTACATTCTAATACTTTCTTGAGGACTTTTGCATCTATGTTCAGTAAAGATATTGGCTTGTAGCTTTCATTTTTGTTGTGTCCTTGTCTGATTTATATTGTTACTTCTGGCCTCATAGAATGAATTTGGAAGACTTCTATCCTCTTCTATGATTTGAAATAATTATCGCTTCTCAGCCTTTTGGCTAAGATCAAGTGTTGAAATAATTTACAAAGTATTGGTGTTAAGTCTCCATTACAAGTTTGGTAGAATTAGCAGTGATGCTATCTGGCAATTAGACTTTCTTTGGCGGTAGATTTCTTTTTACTTATTCAATCTTCCTACTCACTATTGATCTGTTTAAGTCTTCTATTTCTTCATGATTCAGTACTGATAAGGTATGTATCTAAGTATTTGTCCATTTTTCTAGGTTATCAAATGTTTGCCATCTAATTATTCATAGTAATCTCTAACAATCCTTTGTATTTCTGTGGTGTCAGTAATAATGTATCTATTTTCATCTTTAAGTATGTATATTTGAATACTCTCTTCTTTGTTAGTTTACCTAAGGATTTATCATTTTTCTAAATCTTTTGCTCTGGTGTCCAAGTAATTGTAGTGTATCCATGGATCTGAGAGGCCTATAGTGTGGAATGTGAACTATGGAGCAGTAGTGGCTCCAGGGATCAGGGCACCTGGGGAGTTGAGGAAGGTGGTAGCACAGGTCTAGGGAATCACAGCATTGCTTTTTTCTCGGGGGGGAGAGAGATACTGCAGCATAACCCTTTCAAGATGGTCTAAAGTGGCAAAGGCTGTTGATTACTACAGTGGCAAAAACTAGCAATGCCATCTGCAGAGCAAGCCACTGGAGACTGAGTAACTGATCCTGTCATCATCCTTCTTTGTTCATAGCCATCTCCAGACATCTCAGGGAATACATTATCCTCGGTGATCCTATCTTTGCAGTCATTCTCTCATTTCTGGCCCACTGTATTGCTACAGATTCTTACTTGGATCCATGATCCCCCCGAAGGTCATTTTTATTCATGTATATCTGTCTAATTTTTGAGGTTTTTTTTTTTTGGTGGAGAATGGATATTGATAGCTCCTAGTACATCATCCTGCTGATGTCACTTTCATGCCTATTATTTCTTTTCTTGCCTATTTATTCTAGGACTTCCAGAATCAAATTAAATCGAAGTTGCAAGAGTTTCGAGCTGGCCACCAAAAAAGCCTATAATAGATACACAAAAGATAAAGATAAACTAGTGAAAGAAAAATCAGTACCAAAACTAATCAAATAGCAAACCCAGTAGGAGTGGAAAAGAGGGATAAAATTACTGCAAAATATGCAGAAGACAACAAAATGACAATAGTAAATCTTTACTTATCAATAATTACCTTAAATGAAAATATATTAAGCTCATTTATCAGAAAGTAGAGTGGTTGAGTGGACACATGTTGGTTGAAAATGATGGGAAGGAAAAGCTGTTTCACACAAATAGTAACTGAGAGAAAGCAGAAATTGCTATATTTTCATCAGACAAAATAGATTTTAAATCTAAAATTTTTCCTAGAGACAAAAAAAGTCACTTTATAATGATAAAAAGTGAACTCAACAGGAAGATTAATTGTAAATATATACACATGAGAACATCTAAATGTATAAAGCATATGTTGACAAATCTAAAGACAGAAATTCACAGCACTCTGATAATAGTAGAGAACCTCAATATCCAACTTACAACAATGGATAGATCATATGCTCAGAAAATCAGTTAAAAAAGCACTAACTTAAGCAAAACTGTAGAGTGAATAGACCTGAGACATGAACAGAACTTTTTACTCGACAACTACAGAATACACATTCTTGTCAAGCACAGAAGGATAGAATACATGTTAGGTCACCAAACAAGTCTCAACAAATTTAATGAAATTGAATTATTCCAAGCATCTTTTTCTTTTTAAAAATATTATTTTATTTGAAAAGCAGAGTAACAGAGAGAGAGAGAGATAGAGAGAGAGTATCTTCCATCTGCTGGCTCACTCCTAATATAGCTGCAACAGCTGGAGCTGGGACAGGTCAAAACTAGGAGCCAGAAACTTCATCCAGATCTCCCATGTGAGTACAGGGCCCCAAGCACTTAGAACATCTTCCACTGATTTCTTAGACACATTAGCAGGGAGCTCAATCAGAAGTGGAATAGTGGGGACTCGAACTGGTGCCCATATGGGATGCTGGCATTGCAGGCAGTGGCTAAACCAGCTGCACCACAGCACCAGCCCACCAAGTATCTTTTTCAATCTCAATGGAAGCTAGAAATCAATAACCACATGGAAATCAGAAAAGTATTATATATGGAATCAAAAAAACACTTGTAAACAACCATTCAGCCAAAAGAGAAATCAAAAGTGAATTTAGAAGGGCTAGTATTGTGACATAGTGGGTAAAGCCACCAGCATCCCACTTGGGTGCACTGATTCATGCTGTTCCACTTCCAATCTAGCTCCCTACTAGCATGCCCAGGAAAGCAGTGGAAGATAGTCCAAGTGTTTATATCCCTGCACCCGTACAGGAGTCCTGGATATTGCTCTAGGCTCCTGACTTCAGCTGGCTCTGCCCTGGCCCTTGTGGCCATATGAGGAGGAACTAACAGATGGAAGATCTCTCTCTCTCTCTCTCTCTTTCTCTAACTCTGATTTTCAAATGAATAAATAAATCTTTAAAAATTTTAAAAAGTGAATTTAGAAAGTATCTTGAAATAAACAAAAATGAAAATAGAAGATCCAACTAAAGCAATGCTTAAAGGGAAGTTTGTATTGATAAATGCCTACATTAATAAAGAAGAATGACATAAGATAAACAGCTTTCCAATTCAAGGAACTAGAAAAGCAACAAACCAGGCACAAAGTTGAACAGAAGAAGGAAATGATAAAGATTAAGATAAATATACAAGACTACTTCAAGAAGTTTGTGGAAAAATGGAATTAGAATAAGTTTATTTTGGTGCAAATATTTTGAAATCCATGCAGTTCTTTATACTATACATTTAAAAAAATTTTTGAAGATCACTTGTATGCATGAATTTAAATAATTAAAATAGAAAAATTCAATGAAACTAAGAGTTGAGTATTTGAAAAGATAAGCAAAAGCAACAAACCCTTAATTAACTAAGAAAAAAAGAAGACTGAAATTTTAAAAATTCAGAACTGAAAGACAAGATATTACAAACAATGTCTCCTGCTATGGTTTACACATTTGTGTCCCTTCCAAAATTAATAGTGAAACACATTGTGGTATATTTACACTATGGTTACTACTCAGCTGTAATAAAGAATAAAATCGTATGTTTTGCAGCAAAATTGATGCAATTTGTGCCCATTGTGCTTAGTGAAACAAGCCAGTCACAAGGAGAAAAATATGTTTTTCCTGATTTATTGTAACTAATGTACAGAGTACAAAAAAATGCAATGGTTGTCTATACTCGTGAGGAACAATGTTTTTCTACTTGTTGAATTTTTTATTTAGTGGAGGAGTAAGCTTATGATTATAAAGTAAATTGAAAATACATCATTGTAAAAATTAAAAATAAGAAAGGAAAGAGGAGGGATAGTGGGAGTGTGGGCAGGAGGGAGAGTAGGGTGAGACATACTATGCTTTCAAAACTGCATATATGAAAAACATGAAATTTGTTCCCTGTATTTATATAAAAAATATTTTAAAAAATAAAAAATAAGATTAATATAGAATTGATTATAAATTCTAACTATAACTTAGAAAGATAAATTTAAGCTAACCAACTTGTCAATCATATCCCATACTTGACTCACTGGATTCTTCTGTTTTTCATTTAAATTGGTAATTTCTGATAATCATTGGTAACTATTCCAACATATTCAACTAATTATCAGCCTTCTTTGAACATTTTGCATTTTTCTAGAAAGATACAGCACATGTTGCTGTTGATCTTTTAGAAATGCATTTCAATAATCACTAACATATATTTCTGCATTTCTCTTTTCTTAGAGGTATCTCAGATGTCCTGTGAAACTGCTACCACTTACTGATATATATTTCCCTTGCACAAAGATTTCATACTCATATGACCATGTCAGTTTTTAGTTATTCAGAGTCAAACTCAGATGACAGAAGTTTATCTTAGATGATCAGTTTCCAAATATGGCTTCGTATGGACAGATGGCATCTTCCCTATAATCTCTATAATCTGCCCTGTAGTGCTGGTTCCAGAACTTTTCTTTACCCTTGAAAAATCAATTCTCAGTTCCCACAATTTCTGGTCAAGCCTGCATTCCTCTGTCATCTCAAAATAAATGCACTACTGAATTCACACCCATATCATATGGTGCCATCACTCAAAGTGAGCTCTAATAGAATGATCATGAACTCCTTACTCCCTGTTATATCCCCAGGAGAGAGGAGAGAAAGATCTTGTGACAAAGCTAAGATTAGTGCTGTAATGGGATTTCAAGATAGGACATTCCTTTTCATTTACATTCTTTTGAATACCCATAATCTTGTCTGAAAAACTCAGTATCAGCTTATGTTCAAAATATTTGCTCATTGTGAACTATAATGCAACTGAAGAAAAAGCTTTTTAAATGTTTAACTTAGTGTTTTATGGCCATAGTAATATTTACCTGTGCCAAGGGAATAACATTTTTTACAGTTCCTGAATACAACTTCCCTAGCTGGTAGATTTAGTCTTATGTAACAAATTAAAAATACCAGTATGAGTATTTTTCCAAGAGATGGGGTTAGGTATCACCCAGTGTCTCAAAAAGGGTTATGGACCCTTTGTGAAATATTCAGGGAAACTTTTCATTTTTATTTTTAATGTGTTTTTTCATCTACATAAAAGAGTGACAAAAAGAATGAGAGAGGGAAGGAGGGAGGGAGGGAGGGAAAGAGAGAGAGAGAGAGAGAATCTTCTATCTGTTGGTTCACTCTCCAAATGCTGACAACAGCCAGGGCTGGGCCAAACCAAAGCCAGAAGCTTGTAACTCCATCTGAGTCTCCCACGTGGGTGGCAGAGGCTCAAGCACTTGAGCCATCATCAGGATGCATTAGCAGGAATCTGGATTGGAAGTGGAGTAGCTGAGACTAGAACTAGCACTCCAGTATGGAATATGGTTGTCCCAAATGGCAGCTTAACCAGCTGTGCCATTATGCCTGCATCAAAAGAGAAACTTTTTGGCAATGACCGATGCAGTATGCTGTTTACTACATGAGAAAAATGATCTCCACCACTCTTTTCCTATGGAACTTCTGTTATGAATTTTACAAAAACACATCCACGTGAAAATTCTTTCAATTATCAACCATGCAACAAACCTAAAACTCATTCTCATGTGACATTTGAGGACTTTTTCTGTATTAAACAATCTACCTTAAGCAGCCTCATCTCTCCCTGTTCTCCTGAGAGTCTTCCCCCTCCACCAGCTGTCACCTGGCACTCTCATCAACACAGAAGTCTCTAGCCTTCTCTGAGTCACTCATGTATTCTCTTGGACATGGCTTGTTTTTAATGACGCTACTGTCTTCCTTACAGCAACTGCTAGAAACTGTGGCACCATTCTATGGGAGAATAAATGGTGCTGTTCTTGGTGAGAAGGGAAAAATGATCCTTGGACTTAGTGGTGCTGCTCTGGGCAGAGTTTGGGCACCCGTAATAGACTTTTCCTTACTTTCACATGTGGCTCACATTTCAGAAACATCTTTCGGATCACCAATTAATGTATATTGAGAAAAATGAATGCAGGCCAGTCATGAAGGATTTTATCAGGAAATTTCTAAGAAAAAGCCTCCTTGTCTGATCTTTCTGTTGTAAAGGACTTTTTCGTGGTCATTTGGGATTGATACTCCCTTTTTAAATGAGATTTATTTATGTGAAAGGGAAAGTAACACACACACACACACACAGAGAGAGAGAGAGAGAGAGAGAGAGAGATCTTCCATCTGATGGTTGACTTTCCAAATGACCACAACAGCTAGGGCTGGGCCAGGCTGAAGCCAGAAGCCTGGAACTCCATCTGTGTCTCCCATGTGAGTAGCAGGGGCCCAAGCACCTGGACTAGCTTTTGCTGCTTTTTCAAGCTCGTTAACAGGGAGACAGATTGGAAGAATAGCCAGGACTCAAAGCAGCACTCTGATATGGGATGCTGGTGTTACAGGCAGTAGCTTAACCCACTGCACCACCACAATGCTGGCCTTCCATGTTTCCTTTGGGGCTGCTCAATCCTCCATGTAAGATATTAGAGTGCAAACTCTAAGTCAAAGTGCCAGGAAAGGGACAGAAGTGAAGATTGAGTCCACTTCTTCATTTCCCCTACCCATACCCTGCCTCTTGGATAGTTTAAGCTACTTCCTTATTTCCTAACTCAGACACAAGAGAAGTAAAAAGGTTGGCTCAAGGAAACTACAGGGTCCTGTTTTTGGTAGTCTAATTATTCGCATCTGGAAACCTCTATTAATCCTACCATTCTAATAGGGCAATAAAATATGGAGGAGCAGTGTTTGTCACAGGATGCTTCCTGGAGACAGGTTTTAGACTGTGGCACAAGGAAGTGGAACCACAACAAGTGCAATGACTTTGCTAAACTGAAGAGAGAGAGGGAGAAATTTGTAGTTGCTAAAGCACTTGTAATTGCTTGTCAGGGGCTGGCGCTGTGGCATAGCAGGCAAAACTGCCACCTGCAGTGCCGGCATCCTATATGGGCGCTGGTTTGAGACCCAGCTGCTCCACTTATGATCCAACTCTCTGCTATGGCCTGGGAAAGCAGTGGAAGATGGCCCACGTCCTTGGGCCCTGCAACTGCATGGGAGATCTGGAAGAAGCTTCTGGCTCCTGGCTTTGGATCAGTGCAGCTCCGACCATTGCAGCCATCTGGGAAGTGAACCAGCAGATGGAAGACCTCTCTCTTTCTCTCTCTCTCTCTCTCTCTCTCTCTCTCTGTCTGTCTCTACCTCTCCTCTATCTGTGTAACTCTGACTTTCAAATAAATAAATAAATCTTTAAAAAAAGAAAGAAATTGGTTGACATACCTGGAGAGGAAGAAGCAGTTCCAGTCAAGGTCTGAGAGCAAGAAACTAACAAGCCTATGATGGAGCAGGCCTTGTGGGCTGAGCACAAAGACCTTGCTGTGCATCAGAGGCGTTCAGTTCAGACCCTAAACAGGCCAGGCATTAAGAGTAAAGATCATGCCCCAGAATAAATGCTCTGCCCTACAATTAAGTTCAAAATGGATACACACTTGCACTAATAAATAATGAAAACAAGTGTGACCTGACCCAAAGGACCCAATATTAATTTAACTACTTGTAATAATAACACCAAGCAACTGGGCCCAGTGCTGTGGCATAGCAAGTGAAGCCACTGCCTGCAGTGCTGGCATCCCATGTGGGCACTGGTTCGAGCCCTGGCTGCTCCACTTCCGATACAGCTCTCTGCTATGGCCTGGGAAAGCAGTAGAAGGTGGCCCAAGTCCTTGGGCCCCTGCACCCATGTGGGAGACCCGGAAGAAGCTCCTGTAGATCACAGTGCCAACCTGTTGCAGGCCATTCCAACTATGTAAGGCCAGTATTATTCACAAGAGACAGCCTAACAGCTTCTTTACCAGGCAACGGCTTGAATTTGGTGTCTCTATTCCAGGCCCATGTGGATAAAAAAAATAGGAAAAAGGGCAGCAGCACAACACCTGGAATGGTAGGATGACTACAAACCACATGCTACTTTTTTCTCTGTATCTCTTTCTCATTATATTAAGAGTGAATATGGGGCCAGCACTGTGGCATAACAAGTAAAGCCAAATCCACTGCATGTGTGGATTTTGAGGATCTGTTTTACAGATCTTTATGTGTAAAGTAGTCATTAACATAGAGGGGACAAGAAGCAGCCTCACCAGCTAGCCAAGTACAATATGAGAAATGAAGTCTGCACTGGGCTCCTTCATCTTGACACACATCATCTTCATTGTCATCAAAATTCTTCTCTCTCTAGTGGTGACTTGGCAGTACCTAAAATGCTTTAGTGTAATGAAAGTTAAAAATAGAAAACAAGAGTACTTAAACAATGTCTACATACCACATCTCCTTCAATTAATGTTCTTTCAGAAATCCATGAAGAATATAATGCCAATTACAGTTATTCAGAGGAAATGAATAAGCCTAATTCTCTTCTGAGCTCTCCCTATAGGAAGCAGAGGGAAAACACGGTAGGAGAACCATGAGAATCACTACACCAACCTCATTAGTACATGACACACATCCTTCCTTCTCCTTCGTAATAACAACCCTTCACTACAACAGACTTCCTGGGACATGGGTTACTATCATGAAGGCGGGAACATGGACCTGAGAAATGATGGTCACTACTATTATGAACAATGACAATAATGATAGCTAAAGTTATTGATTACCATACAAGATTATGAAGATGATGTGATAGAAGAAATGCAAGATACAGAATTAAAAAAATTTAGCATAAGAACATTCAGAAGTTATCAAAAACAAATTCTTGACCTACAGAAATCCATACAAGACAGGACAGAAAATCTCTCTTGTGAAAATGAAATCTTAAGGAAGAATCAAAATGAAATGTGGAATTTAGTAGAACACGAAATTGAGATATTGAAGAGAAATCAAAATTAAAGGAAGAATTCAATAGAACAAGAAAAAAAAACATATTTGAGAGTCTTAAAAACAGAATTAGTGAGACAGAAGAGAGAATATCAGACGTAGAAGACAGAGCACAGGAAAGCATACAGTCAAACCAAAGAAAAGAAGAGGAAATTAGAAATCTCAAAAATATTGTTGGGAATCTACAGGATTCTATTAAGAAACCCAACATTCGGGTTCTAGGAGTTCCTGAAGGCATGGAGAGAGAGAGAAAGGATTAGAAGGCCCATTTAGTGAGGTACTAGCAGAAATCTTCCCGGGTTTGGAGAAGGAAAGAAACATCCAAGTACAGGAAGCACATAGAACCCCTAATAAACATGACCAAAAGAGATCCTAATCACGACACATTGTAATCAAACTCACCACAGGGAAACATACGGAAAAGATTCTAAAGTGTGCAAGAAACGTCAGATTACTCTCAGAGGATCTCCAATTAGACTCACAGCAGACTTCTCATCAGAAACCCTACAGGCTAGGAGGGAATAGTGAGAGATAGCCCAAGTACTAAGAGAAAAAAAAACTGCCATCCCAGAATATTATATCCTGCAAAGCTCTCATTTGTGAATGAAGGTGAAATTAAGACTTTTCATAGCAAACAGAAATTGAAAGAATTTGTCACCACTCGTCCAGCCTTGCAAAAGATGATTAAAGATGTGCTGCACAGAGAAACACAGAAACACGGCCATCAATACGAAAGAAAGTAAAGGAAGAAAATCTCTCAGTAAAAGATCACAGGAAGTTAAAATCATATACTAGAAAATATCTTTGGGAAAATGGCAGGGCAATGTCACTACTTATCAATAGTTACTTTGAATGTAAATGGCCTCAACTCTCCAGTTAAAAGACACGGGCCAGCTGATTGGATTAAAAAACAAAACCCATTTATTTGCTGCTTACAAGAAACACATCTTTCCAACAAAGATGCAAGCAAGCTGAAAGTGAAAGGTTGGAAAAAGATATTTCATGCCAACAGAAACCAAAAAAGAGCTGGCATAGCCATCTTAATATCATTCAAAATAAACTTTAACACAAAAACTGTTAAGAGAGACAAAGAGGAGCACTATATAATGATTAAGGGATCAATTCAACAGGAAGATGTAACGCATAAGTACCTAATTACAGGGCACCGGTTTATTTAAAAGATATGTTAAGGAACTTAAAGGGAGACTTAGACTCCAATACAATAGTACTGGGGGACATCAATACTCCACTTTCAGAAATAGATCAACCAGACAGAAGAACAAAAAGGATGCAGTAGATTTAATCAACACCGTAGCCCAAATGAGTCTAACAAATATCTAAAGAACTTTTCATCCTACTCTTAAAGAATACTCATTATTCTCAGCAGTATATGGAACCTACTCTAGGTTTAAACACATAATAGGCCATAAAGCAACTCTCAGCAAATTTAAAAGAATTGAAATCCTACCATGTATCTTCATAGACCACAATGGAATTAAACTGGAATTAGCAACTCAGGAATCCCTAGAACATATGCAAACACATGGAGACTGAACAACATGCTCCTGAATGAACAGTGGGTCATAGAAGAAATCAAAAGAGAAATCAAAAACTTTCTGGAAGTAAATGAGGATAACAACACAAATATCAAAACTTATGGGATACGGCAAAAGCAGAGTTAAGAGGAAAGTTTATAGCAATAGGTGCCTACATCAAAACATTGAAAAGGCACCAAACAAACGAGCTATCAATGCAGCTCAAGAATCTAGAAAAACTGCAGCAAACCAGACCCAAAACTAGTAGGAGAAGATAAATAATTAAAATTAAAGAAGAAATCAACAGATTTGAATAAAAAAAAACATTAAAAAAGATCAGCAAAATGAAGAGCTGGTTTTTTGAAAAAATAAACAAAATTGGCACACCTTTGGTGCAACTAAGTAGAAAAAAGAGAGAAAAACCCAAATCAATAAATTCAGAGATGAAAAAGGGAATGTAACAACAGACACCACAGAAATAAAAAGAATCATCAGAAATTACTACAAAGAATTGTATGCCAGCAAACAGGGAAATCTGTCAGAAATGGATAGGTTCCTGGACACATACAACCTACCTAAATTGAACCATGAAAACATATAAAACCTAAAAAGACCCATAACCGAGTCAAAAATTGAATCAGTAATAAAGGCCCTTCCAACAAAGAAAAGCCCAGGACCAGATGGATTCACTGCTGAATTCTGACAGACATTTAAACTAACTCCAATTCTTCTCAAATTAATCAGAACAATCAAAAAAGAGGGAACCCTCCCAAATTCTTTCTATAAGGCAGCATCACGTTAATTCCTAAGCCAGAAAAAGATGCAGCATTGAAAGAAAATTATAGACCAATAGCCCTGATGAACATAGATGCAAAAATCCTCAGTAAAATTCTGGCCAATAGAATGCAACAACACATCAGAAAGATCATCCACCCAGACCAAGTGGGATTTATCCCTGGTATGCAGCAATGGTTCAATGTTCGTAAATCAGTCAATGTGATACACCACATTAACAAACTGCAGGAAAAAAAAAACATATGATTATCTCAATAGATGCAGAAAAAGCATTCAATAAAATACAACACCCTTTCATGATGAAAACTCTAAGCAAATTGGGTTTAGAAGGAACATTCCTCAACCAAACAACCAAAGCAATTTATGAAAAACTCAAGGCCTTGGACGGCACCGCGGCTCAAAATGCTCATCCTCCACCTACGGTGCTGGCACACCAGATTCTGTCCCAGTTGCTCCTCTTCCTGACCAGCTCTCTGCTGTGGCCTGGGAGTGAGGATGGCCCAAGTGCTTGGGCCCTGCACCCGCATGGGATACCAGGAGAAGCACTTTGCTCCTGGTTTAGAATCAGCACAGTGCGCTGGACACAGTGCGCCAGCTGCAGCGGCCATTGGGGGGTGTACCAAAAGAAAAGGAAGACCTTTCTCTCTGTCTCACTCAATCACTGTCCACTCTGCCTGCCCCCCCCCAAAAAAAAAAAAGAAAGAAAGAAAAACAAAAACTCAAGGCCAGCATCCTATTGAATGGGGAAAAGTAAGAAGCATTTCCACTGAGATCTGGTACCAGACAGGGATGCCCACTCTCACCACTGCTCTTCAATATAGTACTGGAAGTTTTAGCCAGAGCCATTAGGCAAGAAAAAGAAATTAAAGGGAAACAAATGGGGAAGGAAGAAGTCAAACTATCCCTTTTTGCAGATGATATGATTCTTTCTTTAGGGGATCCAAAGAACTCTACTAAGTGACTATGAGAACTCATTGAAGAGTTTGGCAGTATAGCAGGATATAAAATCAATGCACAAAAATCAACAGCCTTTGTATATACAGGCAATGCCAAGGCTGAGAAAGAACTTCTAAGATCAATCCCATTCAAAATAGCCACAAAAACAATCAAAAACCTTGGAATAAATTTAACCAAGGATGTTAAAGAGCTCTATGATGAGAATTACAAAATCTTAAGAAATAGAAGAGGATACCAAAAAATGGACAAATCTTCCCTGCTCATGGATTGGAAGAATCAATGTCATCAAAATGTCCATTCTCCAAAAAGCAATTTGTAGATTCATGCAATACCAATCAAAATACCAAAGACATTCTTCTCAGATCTGGAAAAAATGATGCTGAAATTCATATGGAGGCACAGGAGACCTCGAATAGCTAAAGCAATCTCATACAACAAAAACAAAGCCGGAGGCATCATAATACCAGATTTCAGGACATACTACAGGGCAGTTGTAATCAAAACAGCATGGTACTGGTACAGAAACAGATGGAAAGACCAATGAAACAGAATAGAAACACCAGAAATCAATCCAAACATCTACAGCCAACTTATATTTGATCAAGGATCCAAAACCAATCCCTGGAGCAAGGACAGTCTATTCAATAAATGGTGCTGGGAAAACTGGATTTCCGTGTGCAGAAGCATGAAGCAAGATCCCTACCTTACACCTTACACAAAAATCCTCTCAACATGGATTAAAGACCTAAATCTATGACCCGACACCATCAAATTATTAGAGAACATCGGAGAAACCCTGAAATATATAGGCACAGGCAAAGACTTCTTGGAAAAGACCCTGGAGGCACAGGCAGTCAAAGCCAAAACTAACAATTGGGTTTATATCAAATTGAGAAATTTCTGTACTGCAAAAGAAACAGTCAGGAAAGTGAAGAGGCAACCGAGAGAATGGGAAAAAAATATTTGCAAACTATGCAACAGATAAAGGATTAATAACCAGAATCTGCGAAGAGATCAAGAAACTCCACAATAACAAAACAAACAACCCACTTAAGAGATGGGCCAAGGACCTCAATAGACATTTTTCAAAAGAGGAAAATCAAATGGCCAACAGACACATGAAAAAATGTTCAGGATCACTAGCCATCAGGGAAAAGCAAATCAAAACCACAATGAGGTTTCACCTCACCCCAGTGAGAATGGCTCACATACAGAAATCTACCAACAATAGATGCTGGCAAGGATGTGGGGAAAAAGGGACACTAATCCACTGTTGGTGGGAATGCAAATTGTGTAAAGCCACTCTGAAAATCAGTCTGGAGATCCCTCAGAAACCTGAATATAGCCCTACCATACAACCCAGCCATACCACTCCTTGGAATTTACCCAAAGGAAATTAAATTGGCAAACAAAAAAGCTGTCTGCACCTCAATGTTTATTGCAGCTCAATTCACAATAGCTAAGACCTGGAATCAACCTAAATGCCCATCAACATTAGAATGGATAAAGCAATTATGGGACATGTACTCTATAGAATACTATATAGCAGTCAAAAACAATGAAATCTGGTCATTTGCAAGAAAATGTAGGAATCTGGAAAACATCATGCTGAGAGAAATAAGCCAGTCCCAAAGGACGAATATCCTATGTTGTCCCTGGTCGGTGACAACTAACCAAACACCTAAAAGGAAACCTGTTGAAGTGAAATGGACATTTTGAGAAACAATGTCTTGATCAGCCCTTGTCCTGACTGTTGAGGAACAACTTACTATTTTATTCCTTTTTCTTAACTTTTATTTAATAAATATAAATTTCCAAAACACAACTTTTGAATTATAGCAGCTTTCCCCCCATAACCTCCCTCCCACCCGCAACCATCCCATATCCCACTCCCTCTCCCATCCCATTCTTTTTCAAGATTCCTTTTCAATTTTCTTTATATACAGAAGATCAACTTAGTATATACTAAGTAAAGATTTCAACAGACTGTACCCACACAGACACAAAGTATAGAGTACTTTTGAGTAGTAATTTTACCGTTAATTTGCATAGTACAACACATTAAGGGCAGAGGTCCTACATGGGGAGCAGGTGCACAGTGACTTCCATTGTTGATTTAACAATTCGCATTCTTACTTATGACGTCAGTAATCAGCTGAGGCTCTTGTCATGAACTGCCAAGGATAATGGAAGCCTCTTGAGTTCAACAACTCTGGTCTTATTTAGACAAGGCCTTATTCAAAGTGGATTTCTCTCCTCCCTTTCAGAGAAAGGTCCTGCCTTCTTTGATGGCCCGTTATTTCTGCTGGGATCTCACTGCTTAGAGATCTTTCATTTAGGTAATTTTTTTGCCACAGTGTCTTGGCTTTCCTTTCAATATTTTTTTTGTTCTACTTAATACCATTTGTTGAACTCTTTAATTAACACACAATTATTCTTAGTCATTTAAATTTAACTGAAAAGTGATCCCTGTTAAATGTAAGAGTGGGAATAAGAGAAAGGGGAGATGTACAATTTGGCACATGCTCACTCAGACTTACCCCTAATGGCAGAGCTAGAACGTGCCAGGGGATTCCAATTCAATCCCATCAAGGTGGCATGTACCAATGCCATCTTACTTGTTAAAGTGACCAGTTTAAGTTCATGATTGATCAAAAAGATAGGATTAAGTGTCAAAGGGATTACATAAATAAGACCAGTGTCTGCCAAAAATAATTGATAGAATTAAAAGGGAGAGAAAGATCCTACATGGGAAGTAGGTTACACAGCAGACTCATAGAATTGCAAATGCCCTAAACAGCACTCTGGCCTCAGAGTCAGTCCTCAAGGCATTCGGATCTGGCTTAAAAGCTCATGAGAGTTTCGCAGGCAAGAAAAGCCAAGACACTCTGCAAAAAAAATAAAATGACCTAAATGCAAGATCTCTGCGAGTGAGATCCCAGTGGAAAGAATGGGCCATCAAAGAAGGAGGTACCTTTCTCTGAAGGGAGGTGAGAACTTCCACTTTGCCTATGACCCTGTCTGAATAAGATTGAAGTCAGCGAACTCAAAAGGCTTCCATAGCCTTGGCAACTCATGACTAGAGCCTAGGGAGATTACTGACACCATAAACAAGAGTGCCAAATTGTTAAATCAACAACAGGAGTCACTGTGTACTGACTCCTCATATGGGATCTGTCCTTAATGTGTTGTCCAATGTGAAGTAATGCTATAGCTAGTACTGAAACAGTATTTCACACTTTGTGTTTCTGTGTGGGTGCAAACTGATGAAATCTTTACTTAATATATACTAAATCGATCTTCTGTATATAAAGATAATTGAAAATGAATCTTGATGTGAATGGAATGGGAGAGGGAGCGGGAGATGGGAAGGGTGCGAGTGGGAGGGAAGTTATGGGGGGGGGAGCCATTGTAATCCATAAACTGTACTTTGGAATTTATATTTACTAAATAAAAGATAAAAAATCAAATGCTCCCAATCAGCATAAACGTTTTACTTGCATTTCTTACATTTTTGATTAGAAGTTTAATTTGTTAATTTCACATATCTTCATTTTTGTGCTTACAAGATTTAATATTTTCCTTTGAACACAACAATTTTACATCAGTGAGATTATTTTTAAAGAAAACATTACATTCCTAGATGGTGGAATAGGAAGGTAGCACACTATTAGTCCAGGGGAGAGACACTTTAATAAAAGTGGAGATACTGCAGGGTCAAGGAAGAGTAGGGGATGAAACAGCAGAGGAAACTCTTCCGGAACTAGTGATTCACAGTGGACCTACGTGGAGAGCATGGGAGCCCAAGTTCGGGACACCAGCGGCAGACTCTACACACCAGCGCTGGAACACGAGGTGAGCCAAACATCAATAGCCCGAGACACCAGCGGGAAAGCAGAAAGAGGAGACTAGAGGGAACGAGGCTTGAAACTCCGTGGGGAAAAGTTCACCAGGCTAACTAGAAGAGAGAGAGGAAAAAAAAGTGACCGATACGGACACGAGTTTCTCTCTCTCCACTCACCCCTCAAAGGTGAGCAAGACAAAGAGCAGGCGCCATTTTGGACATACATCATAAGCAGGGCGACCTCAGGTCTGCACCAGCCCTGAGCCTAGCAGAAAAACTTGACTCTGGGGGGAGGGGTGAAATAACAGGAGATTAGCATCTAACTTGGCAACCCAGTGGGAGACTGCAGGAGAACTGGAGCCCACACCGAGGGCAGCAGAGATTCCCTGTGTGGTCCTTGGGAAAGAGCTTCCAATCTCTGGCTCCTGTGGGTATATCATTCGCCTGCTAACTACCTCCAATTACATTCAGCTGTGCAGAATCACTTCCCTTTTGAATAAAATAATAATAATAATAAAGAAAGAAAGAAAGAGAGAGAGAGAGAGAGAGAGTTTTACCATGCCTAACCTGGGAGTGTCACCTTTGACACACCCTCAACCCTGAGGAACCAAACACAGCTCTCAGTCCACACTCATCTCAAGCCTCTAAGGCTCCACCGAAAGCAGACAGTCCACTTAATATAGAGCCATAGTGTAACAAGAAAAAACACCACAGCGAAGAAACCAAATATCTCCACCATCCATAAAACAAACGCAAAAACCGAGGTAACAAGAACAAGGAAGACACTATGACGCCCCCAAATGAAAAAGAAACCACAATTCAAGATTATGAAGATGATGAGATAGAAGAAATGCAAGAAGCAGATCTCAAAAAATTGATAAGAACATTAAGAAGCTCTCAAAAACAAATTCTTGAACTACAGAAATCCTTAAAGGACAAGATAGAAAATCTCTCTCATGAAAATGAAATATTAAGGAGGAATCAAAATGAAATGAAACAACTAGTGGAACAAGAAACTCTGATAGTGACGAGCAATCATAATGAAATGAAGAATTCAATAGATCAAATGACAAACACATTAGAGAGCCTTAAAAACAGAATGGGCGAAGCAGAAGAGAGAATATCAGACTTAGAAGACAGAGAACAGGAAAGGAAACAGGCAAACCAAAGAAAAGAAGAGGAAATTAGAAATCTAAAAAATATTGTCGGGAATCTACAGGATACTATTAAAAAACCCAACATTCGGGTTCTAGGAGTTCCTGAAGGCATGGAGAGGGTGAAAGGATTAGAAGGCATTTTCAGTGAGATACTAGCAGAAAATTTCCCAGGTTTGGAGAAGGACAGAGGCATCTTAGTACAGGAAGCACATAGAACCCCTAATACACTTGACCAAAAGTGATCCTCACCACGACATGTTGTAATCAAACTCACCACAGGGAAACATAAAGAAAAGATTCTAAAATGTGCAAGAGAAAAACGTCAGATTACTGTCAGACGATCTCCAATTAGACTCACAGCAGACTTCTCATCAGAAACCCTACAAGCTAGAAGGGAATGGCGAGACATAGCCCAGGCACTAAGAGAGAAAAACTGCCAGCCCAGAATATTATATCCTGCAAAGCTCTCATTTGTGAATGAAGGTGAAGTTAAGACCTTTCACAACAAACAGAAATTGAAAGAATTTGTTGCCACTTGTCCAGCCCTGCAAAAGATGCTTAAAGATGTGTTACAGAAACACAGAAACATGGTCACCAATATGAAAGAAGGTAAAGGAAGGAAACCTCACAGCATAAGATCACAGGAAGCTCAATTTCTCTTTGGCATAGAATTAAACTCTGATGCTCTGTTAAAGCAATGTGTTAAAGTAATCTATTATGTTCTCTTGATGTCTCTTAAATTCTAATTGTTCAAAAACAGCTGCATCTTTATTAAGAGCTATGGGTTATTTAAATATGTGCTTATTTTCAAAGATTTGAATAATCACCTTGTAACAATGATCAAATTTTGTCTATGTTATGTCATGATTTTAAGGAATCTTATTTCAACCAGATATTTTGGATTTTGAGCCTCCTTGGTGTTCTTGACAGGCATTCAAAAAATCAAAGTTTCAAACAATCTGGTCTCTAAAATTTCCAGTAAATCCTGGACTTTGGTTTTTCCACTTTGGGCCCAACTGAAAAATCGAAGGACCTATGTCTCTCATCTTATAGAGGCACCAACTAATCAGGCTATTTGGATTATATTAGAAGTACTCTCAAGATGTGATGTGGTACCAAACTTTAAGTTTCTATAATGGAAAATGCTATTAATACAAATGTTTGAGAATTAAAAATTCTAATGATCTTGTGTTACTAGACATGATAGTTATCTTAATGAGAAAGCCCCAGAGGCCTAAAGGGTTAAATACTTGTAAAATCCTACAGGTGCTTTCAAAAATACTGTGATGCAAGCAAATAGCCTGATTAGTTGGTGCCTCTATAAGATGAGAGACATAGGTCCTTCGAGTTTTTCAGTTGGGCCCAAAGTGGAAAAACCAAAGTCCAGGATTTACTGGAAATTTTAGAGACCAGATTGTTTGAAACTTTGATTTTTTGAATGCCTGTCAAGAACACCAAGGAGGCTCAAAATCCAAAATATCTGGTTGAAATAAGATTCCTTAAAATCATGACATAACATAGACAAAATTTGATCATTGTTACAAGGTGATTATTCAAATCTTTGAAAATAAGCACATATTTAAATAACCCATAGCTCTTAATAAAGATGCAGCTGTTTTTGAACAATTAGAATTTAAGAGACATCAAGAGAACATAATAGATTACTTTAACACATTGCTTTAACAGAGCATCAGAGTTTAATTCTATGCCAAAGAGAAATTGAGCTTCCTGTGATCTTATGCTGTGAGGTTTCCTTCCTTTACCTTCTTTCATGTTGGTGACCATGTTTCTTTGTTTCTGTAACACATCTTTAAGCATCTTTTGCAGGGCTGGACAAGTGGCAACAAATTCTTTCAATTTCTGTTTGTTGTGAAAGGTCTTAACTTCACCTTCATTCACAAATGAGAGCTTTGCAGGATATAATATTCTGGGCTGGCAGTTTTTCTCTCTTAGTGCCTGGGCTATGTCTCGCCATTCCCTTCTAGCTTGTAGGGTTTCTGATGAGAAGTCTGCTGTGAGTCTAATTGGAGATCGTCTGAGAGTAATCTGATGTTTCTCTCTTGCACATTTTATGATCTTTTCTTTATGTTTCCCTGTGGTGAGTTTGATTACGATGTGTCGTGGTGAGGATCTCTTTTGGTCATGTTTATTAGGGGTTCTATAAGCTTCCTGTACTAAGATGCCTCTGTCCTTCTCCAAACCTGGGAAATTTTCTGCTAGTATCTCACTGAAAATGCCTTCTAATCCTTTCTCCCTCTCCATGCCTTCAGGAACTCCTAGAACCCGAATGTTGGGTTTTTTAATAGTATCCTGTAGATTCCCGACAATATTTTTTAGATTTCTAATTTCTTCTTCTTTTCTTTGGTTTGCCTGTTTCCTTTCCTGTTCTCTGTCTTCTAAGTCTGATATTCTCTCTTCTGCTTCGCCCATTCTGTTTTTAAGGCTCTCTAATGTGTTTGTCATTTGATCTATTGAATTCTTCATTTCATTATGATTGCTCGTCACTATCAGAGTTTCTTGTTCCACTAGTTGTTTCATTTCATTTTGATTCCTCCTTAATATTTCATTTTCATGAGAGAGATTTTCTATCTTGTCCTTTAAGGATTTCTGTAGTTCAAGAATTTGTTTTTGAGAACTTCTTAATGTTCTTATCAATTTTTTGAGATCCACTTCTTGCATTTCTTCGATCTCATCATCTTCATAATCTTGAATTGGGGTGTCTTTTTCATTTGGGGGCGTCATAGTGTCTTCCTTGTTCTTGTTACCTCGGTTTTTGCGTTTGTTTTATGGATGGTGGAGATATTTGGTTTCTTCGCTGTGGTGTTTTTTCTTGTTATACCATGGCTCTATATTAAGTGGACTGTCTGCTTTCGGTGGAGCCTTAGAGGCTTGAGATGAGTGTGGCCTGAGAGCTGTGTTTGGTTCCTCAGGGTTGAGGGTGTGTCAAAGATGACACTCCCAGGTTAGGTGTGGTAAATCTCTCTTTCTTTCTTTCTTTCTTTCTTTTTTTGATTCAAAAGGGAAGTAATTCCGCACAGCTGAACGTAATTGGAGGTAGTTAGCAGGCAAATGATATACCCACAGGAGCCAGAGATCGGAAGCTCTTTCCCAAGGACCACACAGGGAATCTCTGCTGCCCTCAGTGTGGGCTCCAGTTCTCCTGCAGTCTCCCACTGGGTTGCCAAGTTAGATGCTAATCTCCTGTTATTTCACCCCTCCCTCCAGAGT
This sequence comes from Lepus europaeus, assembly GCF_033115175.1. NCBI lineage: Eukaryota > Metazoa > Chordata > Mammalia > Lagomorpha > Leporidae > Lepus > Lepus europaeus. The sequence goes on along the minus strand of NC_084850.1, from coordinate 98,650,195 downwards.
CAGGTTTTTCTGCTAGGCTCAGGGCCGGTGCAGACCTGAGGTCGCCCTGCTTATGATGTATGTCCAAAATGGCGCCTGCTCTTTGTCTTGCTCACCTTTGAGGGGTGAGCGGAGAGAGAGAAACTTGTGTCCGTATCGGTCACTTTTTTTTTTCCTCTCTCTCTTCTAGTTAGCCTGGTGAACTTTTCCCCACGGAGTTTCAAGCCTCGTTCCCTCTAGTCTCCTCTTTCTGCTTTCCCGCTTGTGTCTCGAGCTACTGATGTTCGGCTCACCTCGTGTTCCAGCGCTGGTGTGTAGAGTCTGCCGCTGGTGTCCCGAACTTGGGCTCCCACGCTCTCCACGTAGGTCCACTGTGAATCACTAGTTCCGGAAGAGTTTCCTCTGCTGTTTCATCCCCTACTCTTCCTTGACCCTGCAGTATCTCCACTTTTATTAAAGTGTCTCTCCCCTGGACTAATAGTGTGCTACCTTCCTATTCTGCCATCTTGCTGCTCTCTGGAAAATTTTATTAAGAGTTTTATTTTAATTGGCTTATAGATAAGATTGACCATAAATTTAAGCTGCTAAAATCAATCAAAGATACATTTTAATTCGTGTGACTTGAATCTCTGCATCATATGTTTTATACTTGTTGGTAGAAAGAAACTAAAAACATTATATATATGGTTGTGCTTAAGTTTACTGGTTAAACAAACTACACCATGTTAGATATGTAAGAGGTGTTTTCAAATACATGATTCTTAAAATCTATAGAAGGCATTGGACCTTCTGGTAAATGTTTTCTTAAGTTGTTATCTAATGGTTGAAACTGTTTGCTAAGTATTCATGTAATATTGCTATTGTCAGCAAGTGATCTAGGACTTGCTCCCTCACTTCTCTATTCTAAGCCCAACTTGTTCTTTCATTTCTCTATTCTCTTCAAGGTAGGAAACTAATTCTATTATAAACGAATCTGTAGGACGCACAATTTAATCTTTAGACCTTATAAAAGAGATGACTAACCTTTTTCTGTAATAGCATAGCCAAAATAAGAGCTTAAATAATAATCTCATAGCTAGATTCACTTCGCCATCTGAGAAGTATACAGTAAGTAGAAAAAACCTCCCTTTCAGACCAAAGGGAAAGAAAGTTTTAAAGTGAGAATATAATTTTCCTCATGGGCATTGTCTACCTTAGAAAAACTACTACAGAACATGCCTGTGACTATAGACTTGTAGTTCAGGCCACCAAAGATTAGAGATGTGACTTGGGCACTCCCTTAACTTGCATCCTCTGGTCTGCTTTAACACAAACCAGGAGGAAAAGAAAGCTAGGCATCAGAAGCAATGGGTGGCAGGCCTATTAATGGCTGATCTGTACGGTGATCTGCCCTCAAGGAGACCTAACAGGCCAGTCCACTGCAGTGGCTTTCAATGTGGTAAACCTTGGCTTCAGCAGAAGTCAGCTTGTGAAGAGCCCTGGCAGCTCTGCCAAGAGTTGGATCACTGGAAATGGACCTGACCTGGAGTCGAAGGATGCCCAGGTCAGAGCCACAGATCTTATTGGCTCTAAGCTGAAAAGCCCTTCACTCAGCCCAACTTCCAAAGTGACCACCGCAGCTGAGGGGATGGTCAAGTAGGGTCAGCAACATTGCAGGCAGAACTGTAAATTTCTTGTTAGAGATGCCACCTGCCTTTACCTGGCCAGCTCTCCTCCCAGGCCAGCCAAGTAATGGAAGTCAACAGAGTGCCTTCCCCTAGGAGGTTCACACCTCCCTTAGGATATACCCCATGGGAAGAGATAGATAGGTCTGGGCCTCTTAACTTACAAGGCCTAAAGCCCAACAGATTATTATCAAGCCCCTTCTGTCAGGTTCTATTTGCCTCTCAATCAGAAAACTTAATTGTAGCTTAGACAGCACCTTTCTTAGCTCCTCTAATAATGACTCTGTCCTTTGTTCTAGACCCTGTCTAGCACACTTGGGCCTCATTCCTTTGTAATCATAACCTCTACTCTACCCCCATTGGCTCTATTCCCAACCTGTGTGTACTGATGGTCCTCTTCCCCACTTAATGCTGTATAATTGTTCAGACCTGGTAAATACCACTCTTAGGATCATTGGTTACTATACTCACTCTGTCTTTTATGTCCTTGTCTAAATATGATCAGAGTCGGCAAACTTGCAAGACTTCCATAGCCTTGGCAAATCATGACGACAGCCTAGGATGGTTACTGGCACCATAAACTAGAGTGTCAATTTGTTGGGTCAACAACAGGAGCCACTGTGCACTTGCTCCTCATGTGGGATCTTTGTCCTTAATGTGCTGTACATTGTGATTTAATGCTATAACTAGTACTCCAACAGTATGTTTCACTTTGTGTTTCTATGTGGGTGCAAACTGTTGAAATCTTTATACTAAATTGATCTTCTATATATAAAGAGAATTGAAAATGAATCTTGATGTGAATGGAAGGGGAGAGGGAGTGGGAGAGGGGAGGGTTGCGGGTGGGAGGGAGTTATGGGAGGGGGAATCCATTGTAATCCATAAGGTGTACACTGGAAATTTATATTCATTAAATAAAAGTTAAACAAAACAAAACAAAAAAATTTAAAAAAAGAAAACATTACATTCCTAACGTAAGTGGAAATCCATCATCACTTTTCATGAACAGCAAGTGATCAAAGAGATAAATTTAAGTGAAATAAAATGTATCATTTAAAAGTGATTAAATTGTTTGTAACCCTTTTTGTACTCTTTATTTAGTGGAGCATTAAGCCTTTTGCTATAACATAAAATATACTATCTCAAAAATTAAAAAAGTAACAAAGAAAAAAGGAGGTGGAGGAAGGAAGGAAAGGTAGGAGGGAGGAAGGAAGTAACATTATATTCTTATAATTTTATCTATGATCCACATGGAATCTATTATCTGTATATTAATATCACATTAATATGAGAACTTGTGAGAACTGTGTTGTAGTGATTATCATGTATTTCCTGTGACTCCAAGAACCTAATGTATCAATAAATTCCTTAAATTAAAAAAAGAAAAGCAACCTGGGGAAAAAGTGATTGAATATCTACTAAAATTTTAAATAGTTCACCGGAACATAGAACCTAAACACATTTTGTGCACCATATTGATGTGATTTTGGTATATTTTATCACTGTGAGGACAGTTCTTCTGGATAGCCCAATTCCTTCTGGATATATGGAAACATTTAATTTTGGGACCCACAAAGCTATAAATAATGGTGATTATACCATGGTACTGACTGTCACTGTAGGGTGACAAGATGGTTTTCCCCAAGTATCATTTGAGGCATTATGCCTTTTAAAGCTATGACAACTAGATTATGAATATTTGCCCTACAATTCTAGGATATACGGATTCATTATTGATCTAGAGACCACGTTAATTTCCTTTAAGTACTCTCAGTCTTTGCACAGTATTTAGAGAACAGAAAGTTCTCAACACGTTTAAGTAAGTTCCCTTGAATCCTTGAAAATTCTATTCCTTCTTCCTCGAATATTATTCCCACAGCTTTGATGGATGATAAATTTCTAAACTTAAACTTAGTGCAAGTGCTCCAGACTTCCTCAGTAAGTTATGTGTTCCCTCTTCTCTGTTCCTGTCAGATATTGTCCATACCACTGTCGTAAGTATTATTTTGAGGTCTATTGTAGGCACCGAACTCTGGACCTCTCAATATTGGACTAATTCTAGTTCATATATTTGAAAGTTCTTCAACATATATGGGACTTTTTTTATTACATTGAATAATGTCCGGTGTGAAGTCTTCTTGTCAAAGGGACACTTCTTGTATAAGGGATATTTATCATCTATCTTGCATGACATGTGAATCTTCAGCTATCACCCCTACTCCTAGAGTTTCACCAAGACTTTTCATTATAATTTCTTTTTAAAAAATATTTATTTATTTGAAAATCAGAGTTACACAGAGAGAGAAGGAGAGGCAGAGAGAGAGAGAGAGAGAGAGAGAGAGAGAGAGAGAGAGAGATTGGTCTTCCATCGCTTGTTCACTCCCCAGATGGGCGCAATGGCTGGAGCTGTGCTGATCTGAAGCCAGGAGCCAGGAGCTTCTTCCAGGTCTCCCACACAGGTGCAGAGGCCCGAGGACTTGGGACATCTTCGACTGCCCTCCCAGGCCATAGCAGAGAGCTGGATTGGAAGTGGAGCAGCTGGGACTCGAACCGGCGCCCATGTGAAATGCTGGCACTGCGGGCGGCGGCATTACGCGTTATGCCACAGCGCAGGCCCCTCATTATCATTTCAATTAATTGTCCTCATTTCATTACTTCAGTTTCATCATCATTTCAGTTAAACCTCTTTCTTCCTCCAGGTTTCAGTCTCTATATTCAAGGACTTTATTAATCTGCCTTAAAGACCAAACATTCTTTTTGCTGTGTGGGAGAAAGAATACAGCCTTCAATACAACACTGTTTCTTCATCAAACTGTGTTCTCTTAAAAAATATTTGATTAGAAATAATCTTGTGGGCCTCTTATCAAGTCAATTTGAAGAATAATCTAAAGTTTTCCTAAGGAGTGGGACATGATGGCCTGGAAGAAGAAGGGAGTACCTAGAAGATATGTGAAAAATGATATCTGTCGCTCAGTTTCCATACACTCCTCCTTTTACTCCTTAGCAAGTGCCTCTGCCCCACCATCATCTGGAGGAGATGGCCTGAAGAAAAGAAAACCTGCTGAACTCAGCTGATTGCCATCCTCATTCATCTTTGAGATTCAAAATAGTTAAATAGCTTATTCACACTCACTCAGCTTACTCTATGAGAATAGTTGTATCCAGAAACTAGAGTCAGAAAATGACATCACAAGAAAAATCAGGCTACAGAAAATATGCTTTATAAATATAGATGACAATATCTCCAATAAAATCAAAAGCAGAGACTAGTAGAACAGTTTTTTTAATGTACCAAAGATATACTATCTACATGAGACACACTTCATTCTCAAAGGCAAAAATAGCTTGAAAATTAAAATGATATAAAATGTACAATATGCAAGAAATAATGAAAAAGAGCTGAAGTGGTTCTAGCAATATGTTTAGAGGCAAAAATATACTTTAAGATAAAACATGCTTTTTTAAAAATATATTTATTTGTTTTAAAGTCAGACTTACAGAGAAAGGGAGAGACAGACAGGTCTTTCATCTACTTGTTCACGCCCCAGACGACCACACTGGCCAGGACTGGGCCAGGCCAAAGGCCAGGAGCCAGCAGCTTCTTCTGGTCTCCCACATGGGCGACAGGGGCCCAAGTACTTGGGCCATCTTCTGCTGACTTTCCAGGCCATTAATAGGGAACTGGATTAGAAGTGGACCAGCTGGGTAATGAACTGGCACCCATATGGGATGCTGGCATTGCAGGCTGTGGATTTACCCACTAAAACACAACGTTGGCCAGCGTCAACACATTCTTTAAGACAAAAATTATATTTATATACAAAGAATGACTTTTTATCATGATAAAATTCTCAACCCATCAAGAACATATAATAGTTAAAACATATGCACATTGCAAATGTCTCACAACATGAAATAAAAACTAACAAAGTTGAAGTGAAAGAAAATTCAATGATAATAATTGGTGAATTCAATGCCTCATTTTTCAAAATATTATAAAAATTAGTGAGAATGCAGCAAGGAAGTAGAACTTGTTAGCCAGAGTAGACATTGAAAAAACTAGAACTAGGCGGGCGCCGCGGCTCACTAGGCTAATCCTCCGCCTAGGGGCGCCAGCACACCGGGTCCCGGTCGGGGCGCCGGATTCTGTCCCGGTTGCCCCTCTTCCAGGCCAGCTCTCTGCTGTGGCCCGGGAGTGCAGTGGAGGATGGCCCAAGTGCTTGGGCCCTGCACCTCATGGGAGACCAGGAGAAGCACCTGGCTCCTGGCTTCGGATCAGCGCGGTGCGCTGGCTGCAGCGCGCCGGCCGTGGCGGCCATTAGAGGGTGAACCAACGACAAAGGAAGACCTTTCTCTCTGTCTCTCTCTCTCTCTCTCACTGTCCACTCTGCCTGTCAAAAAAAAAAAAAAAAAGAAAGAAAGAAAGAAAAAACTAGAACTAACAACATCCCACCTAACAGTAGCAGAATGTACATGCTTCTTAGGTGCATAGTCTCCAGGATAAATTATATGTTATGCCATTGCACATGACTCAATAAATTTTGAGAAGAACTAAATAATAAAAGTTATGCTATGCAATGACAATAAAATGGAAATAGAAGTCAGCAGCAGGGGCTGGCATTGTGGCATAATGGTTTAAGACGCTACCTGCAACACAAGCATCACATATGGGCATCAGTTCAAGTCCCAGCTGCTCCACTTCTGATCGGACTCCATGCTAATGCCCCTGGGAAGGCAGTGGAGGATGGCCCAAGTGCTCGGATTTCTGCCACCTATGTGGGAGACCCAGATGAAGCTCCTGGCTTTAGCCTGGCCCAGCCCTGGCCATTTCAGCCATTTTGGGAATGAACCAACAGATGGAAGATTTATCTTTCTGTCTTTCCTTCTCTCTTCTCTGTAACTTGACAATTCAAATAAATAAATCTAAAAAAAGAAATTAGTAGCAAAATAAAATCAAATAATTGAATATCATGTGAAAATTAAACAACACACTTCTTTTTTTAAAAAAAGTTTTTTGTTTAATTTTGGAGGTAGAGCTACAGAGAGAGAAGTAAAGACAGAGAGAGATCTTCTATCTTGTAGTGCACTTGCCTAGCCACAAGAGCAGGGGGTGGGCCAGGCCAAAACAGAGCCTGAAACTCCATCCAGGTCTCCCACGTGGGTGTTAGGGGCACAAATACTTGGACCATCTTCCATTGCTTTCCTAAACACATTAGAGGAGAGCTGAATAGGAAGTGGAGCAGCCAGGACTTGAACCAGAGCCCATATAGGATGTTGACATTGAAGGAAGCTGTGCCATAGCACTGGCTTCAAATAACACACTTCTAAATAACAAATGGATCAAAGAAAAATATCTCAAGGAGAATAGAAAGTACTTTAATATGAATAAAATAAACATAAGATCCCAAACTTGACAGGATGTGGCTAACGAAGTTCTTAGAAGCAAATGTAAAGCTATAAATGTATATACTAGGAAAGAAGAACGTTCCCAAAAAATAAGCCTAAATTTTCAGGGAAAAGAAAAACAAACTAAGCCAAAAATCAACAAAAACTAAAAACCTTTAGCCAGGCTAAAATAAAATAGAAACACAAATTACAAAATTCAGAAATGAAAGATGAGATAGTAATACAACCTAACAGAAATAAATAGATTATGGGGAATAGTAGGAACAATTGCATGCCAACAAATTAGATAAACTAATTGAAATGGAGTTCTGAAAGATACAAAATGCTGACAATGCCTCAAGGAGATACAATCTGTATATTTATAGCAAGTAAGAGGACATAATTAATAACAAAAATATTTTCAAAAAGGAAAGACAAAGTTTAATTGTTGAATTCTACCACATATTTAAAGAAGTTTTAACACAGAAGTTTCACAATGTTAAGCAATAAATAGAAGAGGAGACACTTACCAACTAATTTTATGATCCCAGCATGAACAAAATCCCAAAATTAGACAAGACATTACAAGCAAGAAAAGAAATGAACAAATTTCAAACCAATATCCTTTATGAAGTGATATGAATCAAAGCATGCCAATATAGGAATGCTAGTACAAAGATCCAGAAATTACACATATTCCAAATCCAGCAACACACACACACACACACACAGAGAGAGAGAGAGAGAGGAGGAGGAGCAGGAGATACAAAAAGATCAAGTGAAAATCATTTTAAGATTAGCTCAACTTTCAAAAAAATCAATCAATGTAATATACCATATTAATCAAGTGAAAGAGAAAATCTGTATTATCATTTTAGTGGACATAGAAAAAAGCATTTGACAAGTACAAAACCATTTCATAATTTCAAAAATAATGAAACTAGGAAAAGAAGGGTGTTTCCTCAACTTAACAAAAAGGTCAGATCAAATCTCGTAGTCATGAAATTCTTAACAGCAAAAGGCTGAAAATCTTTACCATCAACAAACAACAACACATGTTCTCATTTCCATTCAACACTATACTGGAACTTCTAGCTAATGTATTTAGGCAAGGAAAAGAATAAAAGACTTCAAGATTAGAAAAGAATGATTAAAACAATTTCTATTCAGAGTTGACATGCTCTCGTACGTAGAAAACACTAAGGAAGCCACGAAAGAAAATACTGTTAGAATTAATTATTGATTTTAGCAAAGTTGTAACATGAAAAATAGAATTTTATTTCTATACACTAGCAATGAATAATTAAAAATAATTTTAAAAATCCTATTTATCAGGGCTGGTGCTATGGCAAAGAAGGTTAAGCAGCCACCTGCAGTGCTTGGGATCCTATATGGGCATGGGTTGGAGTTCTGGCTGCCCCATTTTCCATCCAGCTCTGTGTTAATGTGCCTGGGAAAAGCAGAAGATGGCCCAAGTCCTTGGGCCCCTGCTACCCAGGTGGGAGATCCAGAAGAAGCTCTTAGCTCCTGGCTCCTGGTTTCATCCTGGCCCAGCCATTTGAGGAGTGAACCAGCAAATGGAAGACTGGAAGATCTCTCTCTCTCTGTCTCTCTCTCTCTGTCTCTCTCTCTCTCTCTCTCTCTCTCTCTCTCTCTATATATATATATATATATATATATGTGTGTGTGTGTGTATATATATATATATTTATTTAGATAATAATTAAAATATAAATAAATAAACCAATCTTTTAAAAAATCCTGTTCATTTTAAGTAATAAAGTACTTAGAAGTAAATCTAACAAGAAAATTACAAGACTTAAATGTTGATTCAAGCATTATTGAAAGAAAATAAAGAAGACATAAATAAATTTAAAGAAGTTCCTTATTCACGTATAGGAAGACTTTATAAAGATGCTCAATATAATTAGTCATTAAGGAAATGAAAATCAAAACCACATTGAGAGGGTTGGCACTATGACATACTGGATAAAGCCAATGCCTGCAGAATCTCATATGGGAACTGGTTCGAGTTCCAGCTGCTCCACTTCCAATCCAGCTCCCTGCTAATGCACCTCAGAAAGCAGAGGAAGATGGCCCAAATGCTTGGGCCCTGAACCCACGTGGGAGATATAGATGAAGCTCCTGGCTCCTGGCTTCAGCCTGGCTCACTCCTGAACATTGTGATCATTTGGGGAGTGAATCAGAACCAGAAGATCTCTCCCCCTTCTCTGATTCTAACTTTCAAATGAATGAATAAATCTTAAAAAAAAATCACATTGACATACCGCTTACTTCTCACTAGGATGGTTGAGATAAAAAAGATGGACATCAATAAATGTTGGTGAGAAAGTGGAGATATTGGAATCTTAATACATTTTTGTTTGGATTCTAAAATGGGTCAATTTTGAAAAATGTTTCATAGTTTCTCAAAAGTTAATTTCATTCTGGATATCTACCTATTGAATTGAAAGAAAAATATCAAGTAAAAATCTGTACAATAGTGTCCTTTACAGTTTAATTCATAATAACCAAAAAAATGGAAACAATCCAAATGTCCATCAACTGATGAATGGTAAACAAAATGTGTAATATTCATATAATGGTAATAGTCCAAAAGTTGATCTACAGAGATAGTATCAATCCCTATTAAAATATTCAACAAGATTTTTTTAACCAACATTGAAACACATAGGTGGGCACCAGCGCTGTGGTGCAGCAGGTTAAAGCCCTGGCCTGAAGCACTGGCATCCCATATGGGTGCTGGTTCTAGTTCCAGCTGCTCCTCTTCTAATCTATCTCTCTTCTATGGCCTGGGAGGGCAGTAGAAGATGTCCCAAGTCCTTGGGCCCCTGCACCCATGTGGGAGACCTGGAGGAAGTTCCTGGCTCCTGGCTGCAGATCAGCGTAGCTCCGGCCATTGCAGCCATCTGGGGAGTGAACCAGCAGAAGGAAGACCTTCTCTCTGTCTCTACCTCTCTCTGTAACTCTGTCTTTCAAATAAATAAAATAAATCTTTAAAAAGTTTGACACTCTTGTTTATGGCGTCAGTAATCTCCCTAGGCTCTAGTCATGAGTTGCCAAGGCTATGGAAGCCTTTTGAGTTCGCCGACTTCAATCTTATTCAGACAGGGTCATAGGCAAAGTGGAAGTTCTCGCCTCCCTTCAGAGAAAGGTACCTCCTTCTTTGATGGCCCCGTTCTTTCCACTGGGATCTCACTCACAGAGATCTTTCATTTAGGCTTTCTTTTTTTTTTTGCCAGAGTGTTTTGGCTTTCCATGCCTAAAATACTTTCATGGGTTTTTTAGTCAGATCCGAATGCCTTAAGGGCTGATTCTGAGGCCAGAGTGCTGTTTAGGACATCTGCCATTCTATGAGTCTGCTGTGTATCCCGCTTCCCGTGTTGGATCTTTCTCTCCCTTTGTTATTCTATCATTTAGTATTAGCAGACACTAGTCTTGTTTGTGTGATCCCTTTGACTCTTAGACCTATCAGTGTGATCAGTTGTGAACTGAAAGTGATCACTTGGACTAGTGAGATGGCATTGGTACATGCAATCGTGATGGGATTGTATTGGAATCCCCTGGCACATTTCTAACTCCACCGTTTGGGGCAAGTCTGATTGAGCATGTCCCAAATTGTACATATCCTGTGTTGTCCAGTGTGAAGCAATGCTATAACTAGTACTGAAACAGTATTTCACACTTTGTGTTTCTGTGTGGGTGCAAGCTGATGAAATCTTTACTTAATATATACTAAATCGATCTACTGTATATAAAGATAATTAAAAATGAATCTTGATGTGAATGGAATGGGAGAGGGAGCGGGAGATGGGAGGGGTGTGAGTGGGAGGGAAGTTATGGGGAGGAAAGCCATTGTAATCCATAAACTGTACTTTGGAAATTTATAGTTACTAAATACAAGTTTAAAAAAATCTTTAAAAAAAAGAAACACACAGGTGTTTTTTACATTCATAGGAACAGAAGAAGTTTCTTAGAAAGTGTAGAAAAGGAGGAAACTAGAGCCCACGGCCACAACTTCAAGTAACTCCCAATGCACAGAAGAATTTATAGGAAGAGGAATCAATGACAAAAAACAGGATCCATATCAGAAGGAAGAAGGCCAAAGGAGGACAGCTTCATGGAATCCAAAACATTTCAATAAGGAAAATTGGTCAGCATATTCAATGATAACTGTATAGTAAGAAAGAAAGAGAACTGTATTTTGATATCATATCATGAAAGTTATTGCACACCATGAAAAAGAACATGGATAGAAGACATGGAGGTGGATCAGGAAGTGATCTACCCAAGCAGAAAACTTATCAAAAAAGTTCTTTCAGAAAAGACGGCAGATATGTGGAATAATCACTAGTAGGGAAGTGCCATCTAGGGCAACAATTTGTTTAAGATGAATAATGGTGGAACATAATTGTGCACTGATGGAAATAACCACTAGAGAAGGAAAAATCTGAAAATATAGAAGAAACAGTGCTTGCTTAAAGGAGTTAAAATCTTTATGGTGGGAGGTAAAGCCTCAAGCAACTGGTTGTGATGGCTTTGTTAAAATTATGACCCATGAGCTCCACGCTTCATACTCCTAGTTAAAAACGTGCAGATAGCCTCAATGACAGTGGATGCCTGTAGATGAAAATGAGGGATTGACAAGGCACAGATGGCCAGAGGATGAGGAGATGTAAAGTCCATGATATCCAGACTGAGTAATAAAAGTTATTCTAGGCTGACAAATTCAGATGGTGAGAAATGCATTAGTTAGATATTATGGTATGCCATTCATAGTTTCCTGATGTGTGTGTGTTTGTGCGTGTGTGTGTGTACATTCACAAGGAGGTGGTGACATGGATAATTCCTGTTTTTTTTTTAAACAAATCCCTACAATGAACTGCATCAATAAAAGGGAGTATCTTCTGTGCAGTCTTCAAGACAGAGATGAACTCAAATGGGACTCTCTCCAGAAGGTCATATCTGTTTGGTGGGGAGCAGGGGATGGATGATTCACCTTAAACTGTAGGAAAATTTATATTTAGCTATGACTTCCTAGTACTTTTATTTCACATAATAATTTCTTCTAGTCACTTTTCACCTTTTATTGAAGTCTGTTACATATAATCTTCTGCCATGTGAGTGAGGGGTGGGGCCGTTAAGGAGTAGGACCATCACTTGAGTCATTACTTTCCTTGCATTACCATTACTTTTTAGTCCTTCTGCAATGCAAACTTTTCTTGGCTATCCAAATAGATTTGAATAGCCATGTGGAGTGGGCTCCCAGATATAGATGTGAAACACAGATCAGTCACTAGCAGATGGGTACTTAGGAGTACCTAAGAGGCCAGTCTGTTTCCAAAAACTGAATGGATGTCAAATAAAGAATCTGTAGGTCTTGAGATGAATAGCACTGGGTGTGTTCCCTCCCAGTGTGGGACACGACTGTGGATATGGGATGACCAGATGGAATGAAGATAAGGACACTTGGGTTTTTGGACTAAGGAATTCCAAGACCTGGGAAATGGAGGCATTATGGTTTCCAGGAAATGAAAGTATTCCAGCACAAATAGACTCCCAGGGACATTCTGGGATAATGGGAACAATGAGAATGGAATATGGGGACTTTAGCGAGCATTTCTGTTGTCTTTCCTCACGAATTTATGCTCTGGGAGCATTCACATGAGGCCTGGGACCCTGAGTGTCTAGCCTCTGAAAATGGAAGACAAATACAAAGAAGGCAGTTGGCTACTCATTAAAAAAAAGGCAGGGAAGAGGCTCCTCATTAATTGGGTAGGTTTGCAAAAGAAGGAAACTAGCAGAAAACTCCCTTGTCAGAAGCGAACTGGAACTGAAATAAAATAGGAGTGGGGCAGCCCTACAACCCAGAACCGTGATTTGGGCAGAAGTCCCCCCGGCTAGAGGATCACTAGAAGTTCTGTTAAGTGGTGTCACCTCCATTCTACAATCTTTATTTTTGAACCTATAAATTCAGGCAACCAGAGAAAAGCATCACATAATGGCTATTGACTCAGAGTAAATATGGTCTTCTATAGAATCTTGACACTATGCTAGAAAGCCTTCAAAAGCCCACCCCACCATTCTATAAACCTGGATACTTCAGCATGGGGTGGGGAGTGGGGACATGGTAAGTAACAGTTGAATTTAATGAGTATGAGCCCATTTTCACACTTTTTGATGTGAAGTATGTTCCTTGACCAGAAGCAATGGTATGTGGAATATTATAGAAACGGTTAAAGTATTTTGTAACTCCATAGTTGGTAGTTTTGGAAGAAACACTGCATGTAGGTGAAGGAAAACTATATCCAGAGTACCGATTCCAGTAAAGACAAAGCATTGCCATTTCCATAAAGAGAGCCTTCCAATGTAAAGAAACCTCCACTGGCTAGCCAGATGAATACTCTGGGGACTCATGATACATAAAGGGGCTCAATGATGCCTTTACTGCTTGAAGACTGGGCACTTGATGGTAATGGTAGCCAAGTCAGTTTTGTTGAGTGGAAGTTCATGTTGCTGAGCCCATACATAACCTCTCTCCCTGCCACCACTGCTACTTTTTATCATGAACCCATTAGGTGATGACAGATGTGGTTGGTGAAAGGCTGATGACTATCACTGAATGTCATCTTGTCAACTTAATTATATAAAAATACTTCTCTGCTTGGGGCCAGCATTGTGGCATAGCTGGTAAAGTCACCACCTGTGATGCTGGCATCCCATATAGGTGTCAGTTCAAGTCTCAGCTGCTCCACTTCTGATCCAACTACCTAATAATGGCCTGAGAAAAGCAGTGGAAGATGGAAACAGTGCTTGGGCCCCTGGCACCCACCTAGGAGAACTGGAAGAAGCTCCTGGCTCCTGGCTTGAGCCTGACCCAGCCCTGGCGATGGTGGCCATGTGAGGATTGAACCAGTGGATGGAAGATCACTCTCTCTCTCTCTCTCTCTCTCTGTGTGTGTGTGTGTGTGTGTTTCCTTCTCTGTCTGTAAGTCTGACTTTCAAATAAATAAATAAATACACCTTTTTTTAGATTTATTTATTTATTTGAAAGTCAGAGTTATACATACATACAGAGAGAGAGAGAGAGAGAGAGAGAGAGAGAGAGGTCTTCCATCTGATAGTTCACTCCCCAATTGGCCGCAATGGTCAGAGCTGTGCTGACCTGAAGCCAGGAGTCAGGAGCTTCTTCCAGGTCTCCCACGTGGGTGCAGGAGCCCAAGCACTTGGACCATCTTCTACTGCTTTCCCAGGCCATAGCAGAGAGCTGGATTGGAAGCGGAGCAACTGAGTCTCGAACCGGCGCCCATATGGAATGCCGGCGCTTCAGGCCAGGGCGTTTACCCACTGTGCCACAGTGCCGGCCCCAATAAATACATCTTGTTAAATGATACTCCTCTGCTGAGGTCACACTTTGTTGAGCATTAACTGCAAAGAAATATCTTATTTTCTCTCCTATTCAGAGCGATTTATCTGTCTCTCCCACAAATTCTCCTACAAACTGTTTTGTCACAAATTTTTAGTCATGTTTCAATGAAGTCCCTGACTACCCAGCTGAACTACTGGCTGCCCATGAATCAGTATATAAATCTAGAACTGACCTTTCTCCTTCTAAGAAAAGTGCACCATCAAGTGTACTGCCACAAATTCTGCCTACTAGGAAGGTTTCCCTCCTCTGTCCTTTAGGGATGTCTCACGGTAGAACTGTATGCTATAGCTGTCCACTTTCAAGTGATACCTGCATTACCATTCAGAACCAGCTACAAACAAGGCCTGAGTTTTCTCTTCCTCTGCCATCTGATCATAGGGAACTCTTCATCAGGCCATAGGTGCAATCTGGGAGAGAGAAGTCAGTGTAGTAAAAGACAATGGGCATTTGGACATGTCATGTAACTTCTTTGTGCCTTTAGAGCCAGCTTAGGCCTCATATCTCTCTCTCTCCCCCCTCACACACACACACACACACACACAACTTCCGTTTGATGATAGAGTACTCCTGTATACAGTCAACTTTCTGGCTTGATGAGTCAAATGACATCCAGTTCAAGATGGGCTGCTCAGGTCACATGGTAACTTGGTTGCCCTAGGTCATGCAATTCAGTTTCTACAAAAACCCAGTAGTAAGCCAAGTGTTGTTTTCAAAAGGAGAATAGAAGATAATGGCAGGGCCTTGCTGCAAAATCTAAAAAGTATGTTCTGTGATTCAACTACAGGGACCTGTCAAAGGCCCTAAACTAGCACCTTATTTACCACTTACACCTCAAGCACCATTGCATTTAGTGGGGATCACGTGGCCTAAGAGGCAGAGCAGATTTCATATGGGCCTAGACCTATTATTGTGAAACCTTCTCTTGTTCTGAGCCCCACTCGAAGCCAACAGCTTTAGGAGTTGTTAGGCAAATGGAGTAAAGTATTACAAGGGAGGGATGTGTTGTCTCCAAAGTCCATATTGCCCCTGACATTGTGCCCCTATCTTTGCGGGGGTGAACAGATTCAATGATTATTTCTGTACTTCAGAATGAGTATCTTGACATGCCCCATATTTATGGAAACCTGGGATTTTCAGTTAAGTAGAATACCACTGAATTTTCAGCAGAGTTATTTCCCACTCTCAGTAAATGTCTAATTAATAAGCATAATCTCTATTTCTGGATCACCATGTCCAGTTAGCATAATGTCATCAATTTCATGGGATCAGTGTTATAGCTTGTGAAATGGAAAGATCATTGAGGTCTTGGTTAAGTAAATTATAGCATAGTGCTGGACAACTGACATAACCTTGTGGTAGGACGGTGAAGGTGTTTTTCTGGCTTTGTCATCTGAAAGAAAACTGCTCCTGGGGGACCTTATGGACAAGTAAAAGAAAAAGGCATTTGACAGATCAGTAGCTGTAAACCAGGTACAAAGAAATGCGCTAATTTGTGCAAACAGTGAAACCACAGAGGGTACAGCAGCTGCAATTGGAGTAACCACTTGGGTAAACTTATGATAATCAGCTGTTACTCTCCAAATTCCATCCCTCTCCACACAGGTAAACTGCAAGCTTACTTTGGAAATATTGTAGGTTCAGCTGTAGACCATGGCAACAAAGCGAATATTATGATAAAGTGAATCAATTTTTTTTTGTTTCATAGTGCATATAAAAGCTGTGTTCACACTATGTTGTAGTATGTTATGTGTGCAACAGCATTATGTCTACAAACAAAGGTAACTTAATTTAAAACTAATTTAAAAATAGTTTATAACTGAAATGCTAATGATCATTGGAGCTTTCAGCAAATCATAATGTTTTTGCTGCTGGAGGGTTTTGCCTTGATGATGATGGCTACTGAAGGATCAGACTGGTGCTAACTGAAGGATGAGGTTACTATACTTTCTTAAAATAAAACAACAATGAAGTTTCTCATATCAGTTGATTCTTCCTTGTACAAAAGATTTATCTATAGCATTTCATGCTGTTATATTGTATTTTACCTTCAGTAGAATTTCTTCCAAATTTGGACTCAGTCCTTTCAAATCCAGCTTTTGGTTTATCAAATAAGTTGATGCAATATTCTAAATCCTTTGTTATCATTTCAACAATGTTCACAGCATCTTCACTGAGAGGTAATTGTATCTATTTTTTAATTAAACATTTATTTAATGAATATAAATTTCCAAAGTACAGCTTATGGGTTACAATGGCTTCCCCCTCCCAAAATTTCCCTCCCACCCACAACCCTCCCCTTTCCCGCTCCCTCTCCCCTTCCAATCACATCATGATTCATTTTCAA
Source organism: Lepus europaeus (assembly GCF_033115175.1). Lineage (NCBI taxonomy): Eukaryota > Metazoa > Chordata > Mammalia > Lagomorpha > Leporidae > Lepus > Lepus europaeus. Next base: position 98,633,373 of record NC_084850.1, on the reverse strand, counting down.
TTCTCTTTATATACAGAAGATCAGTTTAGTATATATTAGGTAACGATTTCAACAGTTTGCCCCCATATAGTAACACAAAGTGAAAAAAAATACTGTTGGAGTACTAGTTATAGCATTAAATAAGAGTGTACAGTACATTAAAGGCAGAGATCTTACATAATATATTTTTTAAAAAAATTAATTAATTTTCTATGCCATTTCCAATTTAACACCAGGTTATTTTTTTTTTCATTTCCAATTATCTTTATATACAGAAGATCGATTCAGTATATAATTAGTAAAGATCTCATCAGTTTGTACCCACGCAGAAATACAAAGCGTAAAAATACTGTTTCAGTACTAGTTATAGCATCACTGCTCATTAGACAACACATTAGGGACAGATCCCACATGGGATGTAAGTACACAGTGACTTCTGTTGCTGACTTAACAATTTGACACTCCTGTTCATGGCGTCAGTAATCTCCCTAGGCTCTAGTCATGAGTTGCCAGGGCTATGGAAGCCTTTAGAGTTCGCTGACTTTGATCTTATTCCGATAGGGTCATAGTCAAAGTGGAAGTTCTCTCCTCCCTTCAGAGAAAGGTACCTCCTTCTTTGATGGCCCCGTTCTTTCCACTGGGATCTCACTCACAGAGATCTTTCATTTAGGTCTTCTTTTTTTTTCTTTTCCATGGTATCTTGGCTTTCCATGCCTACAATACTCTCATGGGCTCTTCAGCCAGATCCGAATGCCTTAAGGGCTGATTCTGAGGCCAGAGTGTTGTTTAGGACGTCTGCCATTCTATGAGTCTGCTGTGTATCCCACTTCCCATGTTGGATCTTTCTCTCCCTTTTTGATTCTATCAGTTAGTACTAGCAGACACTTGTCTTGTTTGTGTGATCCCTTTGACTCTTAGACCTATCAGAGCCATCGAACGTGAACTGAAATTGATCACTTGGACTAGTGAGATGGCATTGGTACATGCCACCTTGATGGGATTGTATTGGAATCCCCAGGCACATTTCTAACTCCACCATTTGGGGCAAGTCTGATTGTGCATGTCCCAAATTGTACATCTCCTCCGTCTCTTTTTCCACTCTTAAATTTAACAGGGATCACCTTTCAGTTAAAATTTAAACACCTAAGAGTAATTGTGTGCTAATTACAAAGTTCAACCACTAGTACTAGAACAACAACAACAAAAACAACAACAAATACTAAAAAGGATAAAGTATTACATTGTACATCTAGAGTCAGGACAAGAGCTGATCAGGTCATTGTTTCTTGTAGTGTCCATTACTATCTTAAGAGACCACTTTCTAAGGCTGGCATTGTGCTGCAATGTGTTAAGCTGCCATGCATAATATGTTAAGCTGCCAGGCATCCCATATGAGCATACATTCAAGTCCTGACAGATCCATTTCTAATCCAGCTCCCTGTTAATGTGCCTGCGAAAGCAGTGGAGGATGACCCAAAATGGAAAACCAGGATGGAATTCCAGCCTTCTGCCTTTGGCCTTGCCAGGCCTGGCTATTGCGGCCATTTGAGGTGGGAACAAACAATTCTCTCTCTGTCTCTCTCTCTCTCTCTCTCTCTCTCTCTCTCTCTCTCTCCTCCCCCCATCTGTCTCTCCATCTCTATGTAACTCTGCTTTAGAAATAAGCAGATATTTTGTTTAAAAAGAAACATTGTTATTTTCTCATCTGTAAGAAGCAACTCCTTATCCATTAAATTTTTATCATGAGAGTGCAGCAATTCTGTTACATCTTCAGTTCCCTGATAACAATTCTCTTGCTATTATCTTCCAGCTACTTCTTCCACTGAAGTCTTGAAACTCTGAAAGCCATCCATGAAGGCTGGGTTCAACTTCTTCAGTAGTCTTGTTCCTGCTTATAAATTGAATTTCTCATTAGGAATCATAAATGCTTCAATGGTATCTAGAATAGTAAATGCTTTTATATGTTTTTTCAGTTTACTTTGTCCATATCTGTTGGAGGAACTGCTATCTATGGCAACTATAACCTTCCAAAACAATTTCTTAAATAATAAAACTAAGTTATCAAAATTGTTCCTTAATGCATGAGCTGCAGAAATTACATTGTTAGCAGACATGTACAGAACTTTAATCCTGTGCATCTCCATCAGAGTGCTTGGATGCCATGTGCATTACCAATGAGCAATAATATATTGAAAATATTTTTCTTTTCTGTATAATAGGTCTCAATTGTTGGATTAAAATATTCAGTAAGCCATGTTATAAATTCTTTAGGGATTTAGGATTTTTCAGAATGATAAACAAGGATTGGCTTCAACTTAAAGCCTGCAGCCTCAGAACCCTGTGCTAAGAGATGAAGGACCAGGTCTGGTCCTCTGAGTTCTGTGTTGGCTGCTACTGGTGACAAGCCCCAAGAATCAGAGGGGAATCTCCCTAGATCCTTCAGGGTAGAAACACATGCCTCTAGGACTAGTAACCAGCAATCCCGCAGCTACAGAATGCACAGGGGCCTGTTCTCTACCCTGTGGAGCATGCTGGCTCCGGCTCTGGAAACTTCTCATGTTGGCAAGACTATCTTCCATTCCCCAAGACAGAAGGAGTATAGCAGCGGCTATGCTGCAGCAGCTCAGGTCTGGGTCTTTGGATGAAAGGTAATGTGTGTTGCTTTCCTGGAACAAAGCAGTTGCCCAAGCAGCATTCAGTCTCCTAGCTGGAATTTAATGCCACTGACAGTTGTGGGATTCTGTCGCTAGGCTGGTCTGTCTGCAGCAAAGATGGGGGCACAGAGTTTGCACATCAGCTTTCCTGGCATGATGGAGTTCCCCAACCCTGGGAGTCAGAGGAGGAGCTACGCTGTGCTTTGTGCTACTCTCTGTTCTAGCTTTCTAAGTCTCTGTGCTGCTGAGAGTTTCTGTAACCCACACTTTCCTTAAATTTTCCCTCGGTCAGTCTCCTGGAAAGGCAGTTTTTCCTCTGTTTTATTTCTTCTCTGACGCAGAGCTCAATCTAATGGATTTATTCATCTATTTATTTATTTTCATTTTAGTTGAAAGGCAGAAAGAAAGAGAGAATCTTCCAGTTGCCATTTCACACCCAAATATCTGTGGGTTGGGCCAGGCTGAAGTCAAGGGCCCAGAATTCCATCTGGGCCTCCCATGTTGGGGTTGGGACCCAAGTACTTGAGCCATTATTTGCTGCCTCAAAGCAACTGCGCTAGCAAGAAACTGGAATTGGGAGTAGAATTTGGAGGCAAAAAAGGAATCTGATATAGGATAAGGAATACTATAGAGTAATTTAACCCCTGCACCAAACCAACATTTGAGTGGGTCCATGGGTAAAGGAATAGTGGGGCAGGAAGGGGCAGCCCTATAATCCAGAGCCGTGATTTGGGCAGAAGTCCCCCCGGCACAGACACAGAGGAGAAGAGAAGGAGCCTGCCCTGTGGGAACCACGAATGAAGACCCTGGAAGTGTTCTGGGGGCAGCACATCTGAAGCTGGGCTGGAACTGAGCTGTGTAGAATGAAACCGGCGGCAGGCAGATTCCCACAACACAGTGGAGTCTAGGGGATGGGAACAGTGCAGGGGAGGCGAGGGTAGCAGGATGCTGGATTGCACAGGCAGCATTTGGAGATAGAGCAAACGGTAAGAAAGTATTCAGGGGACAAAGAAGCCTGGGTCTCCAAGCCACTAAGGCACTTGGTGTAGGTACAGAACGCTGGATCCTTCTTGGATCCTTGTACCTTTCTACTGTCCTCCCCGAAGCGGGGAAGGGAGGGGAGGGCACACCAGAACGAAATAGAATTTCCTATTTATCGCTGAACAGAGGCTGGTGTGCCTCAGAGGAAGAGAGAGCAGGCAGGTTTCTTTGCTTTCTCTTTGTCTCATCCTAGTCCCTAGGCCATTAGTCCCAGTTGCCATGGGAACAGAAACTGAGTGGCTGATGCATTCATTGGACTGTGGGAGAAAAGCAGACTGGGTCCTTGAAATGAAGGCTCCCGGGGGATGAGATTGTAGCCAAGCACTCACAGCGAAAGAATGCACAATCTCTGCAGATGTATTGATCCCTGGATTAATCTCTCCTCTTCTCCCTCTCTCGCACTCTCTCTCTCTCTCTCACTCTCTCTCTTGCTCTCTCTGACATGCTTCACCTGAGCAGAGATGTTAGCATCACACTGGCCGGCCCATGGTGTTCTAACAGGCATAGCTTGTGTGTGTGTGTGATTCTGTGAGTGTGTGTATGTGTGTGTGTGAGTGTGTGTGACTGTGAAGAGGCTTGGGAGTCAGGAAGAATCTTGGCGTTAGAGGACCCAGGAGGAGCAGTGCTCTTCATCCAGCTTGCTTGTGGGAAGCCGCTGGCGGAGAAAGGGAGGGAAGGACGCAGCCTGGGTTGGCAGGTGGAGCCTGTAGCTAGACAAGGGCCCCTCTTTGGAGAGAAGGCTCTGAGATGGGGGATGAAGCAAGGCCACATGCACCCCTCATTCTTGGTTTTCCCAATCCACCCGCGCCCCGCAAGCCAGCCCTCAGGGGGAGCGCCAGGCCCTACTTGGAATGAGGAGGCCCTTGGACCAGAGGAAGGGGAGGGCCCCAGAGACCTGGCAGATCCCATCCCCCATGCTCTGCCCCTATGGACCGGTCTCCCCTGTCCGCTGCTCTCAGTCCTTGCTCCCCGATTACACTGCCTGGCTTCGACCCTCTCCAACTGGAGAGAGAGAGAACCTCAGACCTTACGCCTTCTCTTTGCTCTCGGATCCCCTGCCCTTGGCCCTCCCCTCCCACCTCACCCCACCTCCGGCATGAGCCTCACCTGCGCTCTGCCCAGGTTCCGCACCCCATCCGGCCTCACCGTGCAGCTTGCCCAGGCCCCTCACTGCCTCCTTCCGGCTCCACTGCCTCCTCCTCTCCTGCTCCTGGCTCCTGGCCCTGAGCTTTGTCTTCCTCTCACCCTAGCCTCCCTTGCTAGGGCAGCACACCTTGAGATCTCTCATGGATGAAACTGCCCCATCGCATGTAACCAACAGCAGGTGTAGCGTGTGGGTAAAGGACGCCCGGTTAGGCAGTGAAGGGCTCCGTGGGCAACCTCACTGCCCTTGGCCGCTTTCCCATCCTGCACCCCCAAGGCCTCTTCCCCCAGCTCCCTTCCCTCTCAAGACAGGGGCGCCTGTCTTCCTCTGGCCTTTCCAGCCCCATCGCACTGGCAAGGCCCGGCACCATCAGCTGCCCGGCCCCTGCCATGGGACTCAGCACCAGGCCAAGGGGGAGCCAGGAGCAGTTTCAGCTTCTTGATGACTCTGTCCCGCCCAGGCCTTCCCCAGGGGCACCCTTGTTCATGGGCGTCATCCACCTATTCTCGCCCTCAGCCTCACTACTGCCCTCTCCTCCCTCCCCCTCCCCATTTCCTGTACGGATTCTTCCTGGAGGGTTGAGTCCATGAAGACAAAAGGACAGGTGAGGAGAGGGCACCGACATAATATTAGAAGGTGGAAAGGAGGGGGATGAAGCATGGCCGACTTGGTCGGTGTTAGAGAGCTTGCAATTCAACCAGCAGTGGGGAGGCCCAAGAGCAGCCTTCTTTCCCCAAGGTGCTCTCGCCAACCCCTGGACGTGCCTGACAGGTTGCCGTTGAAAGGGCTCCTGCAGGTTGAGGGTTCTGGTGGGGCAGGGAATTGTACAGGTGTGTCAAGACTCATTGCCACACCGGATCCCGTCTCCACTCCCCAAAGCCAGGCAATCGCCCTCCCCCAATGCTGGGGTGTGAGCACAGATTTTCTCACTGGCACAGGCTGACCAGTCCATGGAAGGGCCTTGCAGCTGCAGGCTCTGGTGAAGGCCCATATCCAAGCCAACACAGGGACATCCGTTGACGTCCGGAGAAATCTTCAGTCACTAGCTTCGTCTGCAGTTTGGTGTCTGGAACGCAGCAGACCTATGCAGCAGATTCTTCCTTGGCTAATCTGACCTCAAGACCCGAGAGCGAACACTGCTTGTGGAGCAGTTGGGGAAGATGTGGCCTGCGTCACCTGTGTCCCATGTCACTGCACCTGTTCCAGTCTGGTCTGCTGTGCTTCTGATCCAGCTTCCTGATGTGCACTTAGGAAAGAGGCAGAGATGGTCCAAGTGCTTGGGTGCCCGCCACCCACACGGGAGGTCCGGATGAAGTGCCAGGTTCCTGGCTTCAGCCTGGCCCAGCCATGGCCATTGTGGCCATTAGGAGATAGGACCAGCAGATAGAATCTCTCTCTCTCTCTCTCTCTCTCTCTCTCGTTCAGCCTTTCAAATAAATATATAAATCTTGCAAATGCAAAAGACAAGACACAGTGGAATCAGCTAGCAAAAGTCCATTCAAGATTTCTCTATGAGTCCAAGATAATTCCTGTTTTCACTATGATTTCTTTCCCTCATAGCCAGGGGTCACATGAAGAATAGTTCCCCATTTACAAACATATGGGGGATTTTCTAGAGATCTCTGTTATTCAGTCCTAGATGTGTGGCCTTTTGTGCAGAGAATATACAGGTCACCAAAGATTCACTTTGTGTGTGTGTGTGCACCCTCCTGGGATTCTAGCCCTGGTAATACCCTTATGCAAACTTCGTGGACTACAATACAACAAGGGAAGTGGCAGAACGTGAATGAACTGCTTAGTGAGCTGTCACATTGTAGACGTCTACACATTCGGGTTAGGAGGTGGTGTGCCACGGACCCCCTTACAGCACACTGGGGTCCTGATCAGGCACTCCTGTGTGCTGCCACAGCACATCCCCCCAGGTAGGACTTGAGCAGTGTAGCTTTGCCTCCCTGAGCCCTCTGTGTGTGTAACACAATGCCTCCTCACACAGGGTTCTTCCAATGCAGCTTTGATTCAGGACTGGGTGTTCCCTTTGCTGCTCTTCGGGTCGGTGCAGGGTATAACTAGCTCATGGTTTCGGTAGCGAGTGGTTTGTCCCCAACAAAAACACACCACAGCTTCTGGCTGTGCTGAAGTACGGGCTCAACTTCTCCTGGGCGGTTCAGGGTTTCCCGGTGCTGGAGAAGGCCAGGCAGCCCCATGGGGAGTGTGCACACGTACGTCTCTGGGGAACGCACATGCGCATTGAAGACAGACTTGCTGAAGCGTATTTGTGATTTTACATCGCCCATGGCCCTGGAAGTGGTGACAGTGGCCACGCACACTCAGGGGAAGGCTTTCAGAGTTGCAGTGAAGTGCCATGGTTTATACAGGCTTTCAGCAGATCCGCTCACTGGACTGAGACAGCTCTCTTAAGAAGGCCCGGGGGGAGGGGGTGGCGGACACACGGGGGACATGAAATTTGATCCCTTTATATAGGTGTGCATGTATAAATATGTGTGTGTTTGTGTATGTGCGTGCGTGTGTATTTGTCTATACCACAGTTCCTGTTCCCTCCTAGTTCGCTAAGATGCTTCATCGTAAGTGCATGTTCATTTTCTAAAAATCAGCATTTCTCTGCTTCTGTAAGGAACATCATATATTTTCCCCCTTGACACATTGCCTCTGTGCAATACAAAAAATTCCCACTCTAGAGCCACTCCATGTCTAGAATGCTCTTGACTCCTTTCTGCTGTACTTTTGTTTTTAGAAGAGAGTTGGATTTGCGTGGCTGATGCTTTGGTCAAGACGTTTCCCTCTGTGCTCTCTGACAGACAGTCCTGTGCTTTCCACCTGTGGCCTTTCTGGGCACCATCTGTGTCCGCGGGTTGTTCTGCTGTCGGTCCTGCAGCGACTCTTTCCCTCAGATTCCACACCTCTTCTCCTTGCAGGAACATTCACTGTTCAGATTGTTTCTGTTTCATCATGCCGTGCCGAGTTCCAGTCTGCACCTGATGCCCAAATCTCCCAGCTTCTCAGCATAAAGCTGCTGGCCATTCTGATGGATGAGGTCCTTACTGTCTCCATTGGGGTGCTTTCTGCTTCCCCACTTTTCCTCCGGGCAAACCCACGGCATGTGTGGAAGGCGTTGTCTTTACGAAGAGCTGACTATTGGCTGCGTCATCCTACCTTTAACTACTCTGTAGTTGTTCTCTACTTCCCTTCATCTGCTCTCTCTAGGTTTAAGATGAAGTCTCTCTCCTAAACATGTGAGGGACAGACGTGGATTGTTCATTTTCTATCTCAGGTACAGCCCTTTCAGGTTTTCCCTATTATACAATTCACAGTCTATTTCACCAGCTATCCTCTTAGAGTGATGAGTTGTTTAATGGGATATTTCTTAACATAAAGGCGTATTGGAAACTACTTTTGTTTCATTCTCTTGCCTAATTGCCCTGTCTAGAGCTTCCAGCAGGATGTTGAGAACATGTGGTAGATGCAGGTTTCCTTGCTTTGCTCCTGATCACAGAGGAAAAGCTTTCACAGTTACCCATGGAGTGGTGTACGCTTCTGATTTTCTTTCTTTTTTTTTCTTGCCAGGCAGAATGAGACAGTGAGAGAGACAGAGAGAGAGAGAGACAGAGAGAAAGGTCTTCCTTTTCCGTTGGTTCACCCTGCAAGTGGCCACTATGCCCGGTGCGTTGCGGCCGGTGTGCTGTGCCGATCCGAAGCCAGGAGCCAGGTGCTTCCTCCCGGTCTCCCATGCGGGTGCAGGGCCCAAGTACTTGGGCCATCCTCCACTGCCCTCCCGGGCCACAGCAGAGAGCTGGACTGGAAGAGGGGCAACCGGGACAGAATCCGGCACCCCGACCGGGACTAGAACCCGGGGTGCCGGCGCCGCAGGTGGAGGATTAGCCTAGTGAGCCGAGGCGCCGGCCACTTGTGATTTTCAAGAATGCCTCTTAATATGTTGAAGTAGTTTCCTTCTGCTCCTACTTGGCTAAGTTTGTTTTCTTTCGATCTTGAAAGGTGTTGCATTTTTTCTTTCGGATCCCTCCACTGCATGCATTGGGATGATCAAGAGCTCTCTGTCCTTGCTTTCTGTGAGACCTTCTTTACATTACACGAATGGACCGCATAAGGTCCTAGGCTTTTGACTGTAATGTTGAACTCGGAGTCCTGCCGTTTGGGTGAGTGGTTTTTCATCGACAGTCTTTCAGCAGATTGCTCTGTTGTTTTCTTTCCTTGTGGTCTGACCGGTGATGCTGGCCTCGTCACAAGAGTGGCAAGAATTCCCTCTGTTTCACCTTGGGAAGAGTTGCTGCCGATGGCTGCTCATTGCTGTTTAAATGTTTTGTGGACTTTGCCAGTGCAGCCAGCTAGTCTTGGGCTTTGCACGGGTGGCAGGACTGTGATTGTGGCTTCGGTCTCCCTCCTCACGAAGGGTCCCATGGATGCCTTATTTCTTCTCGACTCACTCCCTCTCCTTTGTATCTGTTTCTCCGAATCTGACCGTTTCTGCTAGGCAGTGCAATTTGTTGCTACAAATGGTTCATCGTTTCTCGCAGAACGGCTTTCTATGCGCCATACCTCTTGAGCTGTCCACTCTTTCATGTGACTTCAGTCGCTGGGGTCCTTCATTCCTTTTTCTTAGCTGCTGTACTGAAGGGTCTCTCCTGCCGTCGACCGTGTCTGAACATGCAGCTCATCTCATGGATTTCCTCTGTGCTTTCTCTGCTCTCTGTTTTGCTTCATTCTGCTCTAGTGTTTATAACTCCCTTCCTTCTGCCAACGCCAGGTCAGGGCTGCTCTTCCTTTTCTCGTTCCTGTAACGTGTTGAGGTGTTTGATTCGAGATCTCTTCTCTTCCAAGGCCAGCAATTACTGCCGTAAACTCCATCCCTAATACCGCAGTGCCGCTTTCCTTGCGTTCCCTAAGTTGTGGCAGGCTGTGTCTCTCTTTCTGCTTGTTTCTCAAGCTGTCTTGTCACATCCCTTTGGGTTTGTTCTTTGACCCATTGGTTGCTTATTTAAGAGGCTGTTGTTTCATCTCCCACAGTTGTGAATTTTCCCATTTCCCTTCTGGTGTTGCTGTCTAGTGTCCTTCCACTGTGCCCAGAAAAGATAGCGGGCGCAGTCTCAAAGTTCTGACACTTGGTAAGAACCTGAGTGTCAAACAAAGCCCCACAATGTGAAAGTTCTGGAAATCAACGCAGGACAATCTTGGTGCCAATCTTGGTGCCATTGCTCAAGGCAAATGGTATCAGCTCTGACAGACTGACATCAACAGCGAGAGACCAGATAATGTGGACCAAGTTCCATCAGATGGAGAAACCCTGCTCTTCACCACGAACAAACGCACAGGCAAACCGTGGACTGTGAGAACAGTTGCAGTGGGTACACCTGATAAAGGAAACGTGTGTAATCCACAGGAAGACTGCTACTTGCCAGTTACTACCGAGGTAATCCTGCCATTAATGAGGGGACAGTGCACACAGAGAGAAGGTGCACAGGGCCAAGGGAAGGCGGGGATGGATGAAGCTCCTTAGCAGAGGCAGTGGCGTGGCTGGGTCCCAGACCTCAGGCACTTCTCTGAGTCTGTTCCTCACGTGGACATCGTGGACGTACGGAACCCAGGGGCATCAGTGAGGAAGCAGGGAGACTGTGTGCCAAGAGCCCTTGCCCAGGGTCGAGGACAATGAGGACCAAGTGGGGGAGGAGCAGGATGGAGGCCCAACCTGGTGTCCCAGGAGGCTGGGCTGGGGGACAGGCTGGAAAGCTCAGGATGATCCTCAGGGGCGGGGAAGCAACCTGCGGTGCTGTTCAGGGTCAGTGAAGGCAGGTGGGGCCCTGAGCCTGCATCCTGACCAGGGAGCCTCCTGGGGTCTGGTCCCCATGCAGCCACTTCCTGCTGTGTGACTTCAGGGTGGGGTCTCCCCCCTGGACGCAGCTGCAGTCTCCTGATCCATGGGACGGGCGGCCCAGGGCCCGCCTCCCTCGGGGCTGCAAACGAAGGGGGACACCGGCCCAGACAAGAAATTGTTCACGAAGGGTCAGAGGAGCCTCAGATGTGACCCTCGTGTCCTGGAAGCAAGGGAGATGACTGCTGTGTTCTCCAACAAGTGCTGAGGAGTCGAGAGGGCGAGGGCCTGGCCTGGCCTGGGAGAAGGCTGTGGGCTCGGTCCCATGGACCCTGGGGCTCCCAAGGGTCCCAGGAAACACTTTTTGACAGGAACTGTGGATCCTGCTTATTCCTTTGGAAATCTCTGCGTCTGTGTGTGTCTCTCTGTGTGTGTGTACACCTGCTTTCTGTCAGCCCTGAGTGAGGAGGCGCCTGCCTCCCTGTGGCCATGCCTGACCCTCCTATGGCCCACCCACCTCGTCTGTGCCCTTCCTCAGAGCCCCCTTGCTCCTGCTCTGCCCTCCCCCACTGCAGCGGCTCTCAGTGCTCCCGCCTGCAGACAAGACGGGGAGGGTCTTCTGCAAGACCCTCAGTAAGCCGGGAGGCCTGTGGAGGGGGTGCCTGTCCAGCACCCTCTGAGTGCCGCTTCCTCCTCTTTTGTAGATGACTCCGTGAGGTCAAGTGCCCTCTGCACAGTGCTCAATCTCACACCTGTGGCTGATAATGAGGCCCCCCACTACTGAATCTGGGCAAGGCATGGGCGCACCGGGTGCACAGAGTCCCATGGGTTCCTGCCTGCTGTGTGTGCAGTTCCCACAGCAGGGCTGTGGTCCCCAGCATCCCTCGTCTCTCCCACAGCCCAAGCCTCAGGGGTGCTCCCTGCCTCCCTTCCTTTCTTCCTCTCGCTCCTGCTGACCACCCACAGATCCAACAATTGAGCTGGAGAACCAGCCAGAACCCGTGTCAGGGACCAGGCAGCCACCACAGGTGGCTGCTCTGTGCAGTCTCACACTCACGGGGGCTCCACAAGTCAGATCGGCTTTGCTGAGAAGGCCTAGAAAACCGGAATCCCTTCTGAGCTGGGGTGCTGTGCACGCCTTGTCGCCTGGGCCTCTCAGTGAGTACAGCCCAGAGAGGGGCAGCAGCTGGGTCTGGCTGGGCTGGAAGCCTTTTGTGGAGAAGGAGGCAGACACACTTACAGGCCCATCCCCTTCTCCTCTGTGTCTCTGTGACCCTAAGCAGTGACCACTGTGGTGCAATTCCCTGGACCCGGCCCTCCCTGCTTCCAAGTCCTCCACAGGAGTGCAGGCTGCCTGGGCGTGGAGCGTTTCCACATGCACACTGTGAGACCCCACCGCGTTCCCTGCCTTTAACACGGGAGGACCTGGCCTTCAGGTCGCTGGGGAGCCATGGTTGTGGGAAAGAAGCGCTCCCGAGCCCATGGGGGAGGCAGTGGCTGTGCAGGAAGTGTGTGTGCTTTCAGCGCCCTGACTCCCCCTCTTCCTGCAGAAGGGTGGGCCTCTCGCGGGAGCGTGACCTCACTGTGCTGAGGACCCCGCCCTGGGGCACTGCTGTGGGTTGGAGGAGCACAGGTTCTGGAACGCCAGGTGCAGGAGGCGGCTCCTGGTGAGGGCCTGCACACCGGGTCTGCCCCTGCCATGGGCGAGGCTGCCACCCTCGGTCCTCAGCTCCCTCTGTCCTGCACACGCACTGCTGGCATCCGAGTGGGGACCAGTCAGACCCTGTGGTCTCCCCCCGCAGCTGGCGCTCACACCGCCAAACGCGATGCTCAGGCCTTTTCGCAGGTGGGTCGCTGATCACACAGAGCCCTGAGGCGCTGCCTAGCTGGGTGTTCACTCGCCAGCCCCCTACAGCGACTTGCCCCCGGGCAAAGGAGGACGCGACCCTGTTCATTCTGCAAATTTAATGTAACACTGATACCAAAAACATGAAAGCACAAGAGAAAGCACACGAGAAAGCAGGAGCAGCGAGGAGAGCTTCATCTTGCAGGCCACGTCCGACCCCCAGGGAAAGCCACCGCCGGGAGGGCTGTGTTAAGAAGGAATCCAAGGCGGCACTCCGGCTTGGTGAGGAAGATGGCTCAGGCCATCAACGGTGTCTGTCAACGCAGGGAACAAGGGCGTGATCGCTGAGCCCGCCGCGGGAAACCCCACGGGACGTCGGCACCCCCACCTGCACCTCTCCCCACGCTCACCGCCGGGCCAGCGGCCCCCACCCTGAGCCTCCCTCCAAGGTCTCCCAGCTCCTGCACAGCCTGCTTGCTCTCCCGACAAATCTTACTGGATCCAGGAGAAGAAGCTGGCGCCGACCCGGGCGGCGTTTCTGGTCCGGATGGTGGAGCTGGTGCTGGGGCCGTCTAGGACGCTGGTGCTGGCCCCGCCGTTGCTGCCGCTGCTGACGCCAGCTCGCCACGTGGCCCTCCTGTTGGCACGGTTGCTGTTCAGGATGTACTGGTGGTAGCGGGCCCAGAAGGCAAAGGGGATCCGGGCCCAGGCGTCGCCAAAGTCCCCGTCCTCATCCCAGGTCAGGAGCTCGGCCTGGATGTCGTCCCAGCTCCAGCGGCCGACCAGAGCCTCGTCGCCGATGTTCATCTGGGCCCTCATCTGCGCCCGCGCGTGCTCCTCGGCCATGTCCACGTCCATCGTCTTGAAGGCATCGTCCACAGCCTCCAGGAAGCGAGCCTTCCATTCCCGGGGGTCTCGGTTCTGGTTCTGAGGCACAAAACAGAGGCCACGGTAACAGGGGCGCCGCCGCCTGCCACACGCCCTCCAGGGTGCAGCGAGCGACCCCTGAGAACCAGCACAAGGCAGAAGGCCGCCATCGGGCTCCTGCTGTGTGGGTCCGGCTGGGGACTTCCCTGCCCCCTCATGCTCCCGGCTGCAGCGAGCTTCTGGGAGCTCTTGGACCTTTCTCGGCCTCGGCTTCCTCCCCAGAAACTTGGCGGAGGGAGGCCGGGAACCAGAAAGGAGGCAGGCTCAGCCCTTGTTCTCTCGGGACGTGGTGCCGGCCAGGGGGACTCCCGTACCTGCGCGATGAATCTCAGCACCCGCATCTTGCTGGTCTCATGGCGGGCGCGCAGGCCCCACAGGAACTCATACTCTGGGGGGCTGCTGTTGGGGATCTTCTTGTACTCCAGGTACCTGAGGGTGATGCCAACACGAGCTCGGCTTCTGGTCCAGCGGCCTTGTGGCTGAAGTGATGAGCTCCCAGGCCCCCCTTCCACCCATACACTGCAGCTCAGCTCCTCCTGCTGCAGCCCCTGGCTCCCTCCCTAAACTCCCTGCCTGGACCCTGGCCTCCAGAGCCTTCTGACACCAGCACTGCCCTGGGGCACACGAGAGCGCCGCAGGCGCAGGCGCAGGCGCAGGCACGACAGGTCAGGAGCTCCTACGGAGGCCACAGGTTTGCTGCCCCTCCTCGCCATGACCTGATTCCTGTTGGCTGCCTTTCAGCAGGTGAGCCACCAGCACGCCCACTGCTCTGAGCCCAGCCCTACCCCGCCAGGGTTTTCTGTGCAGACAGACCGAACCCTGGGAAGGCCCCAGGTGCTAACCTACCCAAGAGGAAGAAATAGCCAGGAACAGCATCCCCAGGTACACTGGAAATTCCTGTCACTGTGTGTGTGTGTGCGGGCATGTGCGTGTGTGTGTGCGGCCCTGGTGTGTTGTGCACATGCATGCCCCAGTGAGTGCCTCCCTGCCCCCTCCCACAGTGTCCAAGGGCCATGGGGAGGGTGAGCCCTGGCCTGAAAATCAGCAGAGCAGGTTGAGGCCTCCCCAGCCTGGGCTGCCTCAGACTACTTGGCTCGGTGCCCCTCTCCTGTGTGAGCCCTTGGGGCAGGTGCACAGGGAGAGGGCGGTGCTGTGGCAGCCCTTGCCGCATCTCAGTCCGCGTCTGCTCTTGTCCCCCAGACTGGCCCAGAGCTCTACTGCCCACAGGAACTCTACACCACAGGCCCCTGACACGGGCAGCCAGAGGCCACACCCCTCTCGTGTAGTGTAACCTGTGGGCTCAGCCGACACTTACTTCTGCTTCACGAAGTCATCGGTGATGAGCTTCCTCAGGTCGCCCAGGAACGGGTGCCTCACCCTGAGGGCAAGCAAAGGAGCCCATGAGGGGCGGTGGTGGCAGTGCCCACACGTGGGCCACAGCACTCCCTGGCGGGAGCAGGAGCCTTGCAGCCCACAGGGCAGTGTCACGGGGGCGCGGCCCCACAGCAGGGGCCAGTGGCTGCCTATCAGGGTGCCCTAAGAGCGTGCTGCCCGAGAGCCCCGACTCTGTCTCTGACGTCTCTGCTGGAGACGGCGCAGACATGGGGCTGATCGGCCGCGAGCTGTCGCCATGCGCTCTGCTGAGGAACCCTGTCCCCTACCTCATGCAGGGAGCCCCCTCCCCTGCACCAGACCACCAGGTATTGCAATCCCAGGATCTCTTCTGGAGGAATTCAGCACAGAGGGGCAGGAGCCGAGAGGCCAATCGTACCCGGGGCGCAGTCCCATCTTGCGGAGCGCCTCCCAGAGAACAGCTGTGAGGGGAGACGAGGAAAAGGCTTTGGCGTGCCAGGAGGGCACCGAGGGCCAGCCTCCCGGCGGCAGGGCCGCCCACTCACCCTCGCTGGCGCGGTTGCCGTTCATGAAGATGACGCCCAGGATCACCAAGAGCAGACTCAGCCTGGGGGTGTCCTTGGTCCTGAGGGCAAAGACACAGGGATCCTGTCTGCAGGCCACATGCCCCCGGGATCGCAAGCCGGCTCCCGAGCTGTCCTGGCCCCAGCAGACTCTCCCCGGCTGTTCTCAGGGCCCACCTCCTCAGCTCCCACGGGACACACCTGCACCTGAGACTGGAGCAGGACCAGTCACCCCCGGGGCTCTGCGGAGGACACGCAGAGGAAGGAACAGACGCATGGCAGGGGGCACTGTGCAGAAACACCTGCAAGCCTCGCCTGTCCTCCCTAGAGCTGGGACCGTTCTCAGCAAGAATAGCCCCTTCCAGGAGGCTCTGCTCTGCCAGGGCCAGAGTGGGGGAGGAAGACTCCCGCTCCTTTCCTCTAAGCTCCCAGGGCCGGTACAGGGCATGTGCCCACTCCCGCCACTCCGTACCCCAACACAGCACCCCAGGAGGCTGTTGCTCTTGGACCCAGCAGTCACCGGGCACCAAGGACTGTGCGTGAGGGCTAGGCTGCGGACCTGAACCTGGGTCCCAGGTCTCCCAGGGGACACGGGCAGGAAGGGGAGGGGCCCCCTTGTCTCTCTCTTACTTTCCCAGGAGGCGAGCTGAAGAGTCCCGCGTGCATATGAGGATGTACAGGTGCTCCTCCTTGTCGATTTCCTTCAAGTGGATCCCAAATTTCTACGAGGGGAAGGCAGCAGGACGTGACATGGAAGCCCCAGGCCGGGCACCCTGTAGGTAGCCAGCTCAGGCACAGGTAGGGCTTTTCCTCGGCAAGGGGCAGCACTGGGCAGGTGGGGTCAGGGGGGAGAGAGGACAGGCAGGTCCTGCCCCAGGGGAGCCCCCGCCCCTCACGAGGCAGGAAGACACTGGGAGAGCAGCAGGGAGAGGCACCCGGGCAGGGGGCACGTGTTTTCCTGCCATGCGAGGCAGTCCGGCAGGAGCAGAGGCCACGGGTCCCTCCAGTAGCAGCATCACTACAGTGGGTCCGGAAGTGTGGCAGGCCGAGCCAGCCAGCGCTCTGAAGTCCCGGAGCTGCTCCCAGGCCCGACCCACCTTCTCCAGCGTGTAGGTGGCTCGCTCGATGATCTCGGGGAAGTGCTCGTCATATTCTCGGATGACGTCCTTCATCATGTCTGCAGCAGGGCAGAGTTGGAGAGAGCAGCCGGGCTCAGAGGCGCCTGGGCTGCTCCCCCACAGGCAACTCTGCCGAGGGCAGTGCAGGGAGGCTCCCAGGGCAAGGCAACCCCAGCCCAGGCCTGCCGGGGGGCGGGGGAGGGCACTCGAGTGAGGGGTGGCCAGCATCGGGGCTGGCCCAGGGCACAGGCTGCCTACCTGAGCGCTTGATGGGGATCTTCTTGTAGTCCTTGATCATCAGGTATTTCACCAACTTGTTTGCCTAAAGGAGGAAGAGCCCAAGGTGAGACGGAGGCAGGGTGTCCACAGGGAACTGGCCCCGGGCACAGCAGAGGAGGGGATACGGGGATGGGTGCGCAGACTCCTTACTCTCTCCTGAAGAAGGGTCACGTTGCGTGGGGGCAAGCACAGGACGTGCCTGGACGGGATCTGAGACGTGGCGGCCATCGGGGGCCGAGAGGCCACCTGAGCCCGCGCCGGCAGGGGCGGCTGTGACGCTCTCCAGGTCTGTGGGACCGCCACAGGCTCTCTCTCCTCCTCGCTGCTCTCGTGTTCCTCGTCCAGGTGCTTGGACTGCATCATTGCACAGAGGGGAGACGCAGGGCTGCCAGGCTGCCCGTGCCCGAGCGCCTGCCCCACGCCCCACCCTCAGCAGGCAGCGGCCACAAGAGTAGCGCAAGCGGCCCCTGACGCCTGTTGTGCTGTGCGCTCTCTGAATGCCAGGCCCTGGGCTGGCCTCTTCTCCCACCAGTCCTGAGCGCAGGAAGCGTGGCCCATCAGAACCTGCTCAGCAGACTGGGGTTGGGGAAGCAGGGACCTGAGGCCTGGGGGCCCCTGGAGGGAAGGCACAGGGGGAGGGGAGGGGAGGGGAGGGGAGGGGAGGGGAGGGGAGGGGAGGAGGCGAGGAGAGGAGAGGAGGGGCGGGAGGAAGAGAGGCAGGGAGCACCAGCACCTGCAGCAAAAGCAGAGGGCCCAGAGCACAGGGAATGGGGTGTGGGGAGGGCAGACCTCACCTTCTTTGTCCTCTTGCCTCCCATCCTGGCCCAAGGATCAGCGCTGTGCTGAGCGGTGGCAGCTGCACCCTCAGGCTCAGGGGCGCTTGTGGCCGTCTTGGCCTTGGCCGCAGCTGCTGCCACAACATTCTGAGGCTCCACCCAGCGAGTCTTGGCCAGAGCCTTCCCAGACTTGGTCATCTTGGGCCGGGTGGCTTCCACCTCCCCGGCAGGTGCAGCCTGGGGGCCCCCGGACGTATCGCTGGGGCCCTCTGTGGCCGCTTCCTGGGCCGGGGCCGGCCTCTTGGGGCGTGGGAAGGCCATGCCGCTGACACCTGCGGGCTGAGTGAAATCAAAGACGTCATTCTGACCCAGCAAGGCGGTCGGGGCCCGGGTGGCATCCGTCTCGGCGGCACTGGGGGCCTGCGAGGATGTGCGGGCCGCACTGGGGCCCTCGGCAGCAGCCTCCTGGGCCTGGGAGGCAGTGGGCGACGGTGAGGAGGAGGCGGCCGGAGCCCCAGGGGCAGCCATCGTGCTGGGGCCCGACATCGGGGGGGAGATCTGCGGAGAAGCAGGAGGTGTTTCCGGGGCGGCCCCCGGGGCCCTGGCGTCCGGCACGGGCTGGCTCACACGTCCCGAGGCCTGCGGTGTGGGCTGCCGGTGGTTCCCCATCACCTGGTTGAAGGACCTGCGGGCGGCAGCGGCAGCAGCCCGAGCGGCTCGGTTGGAGGCGGCAGAGCGGGCTACGTTGGCAGCACGGGCGGCCGTCTCATTGGCCAGTGTTTCCGGGTCCAGCTGCAAAGCCTCCACCAGGGTCTGGGCCAGCACAGGGTTTTCCAGTTCCCAGGGCTCGTTCTGCAAGGCCAGAGAGAAGGGGAAGGGAGGCACGTAGCCTGGCACACTTGCACCCAGGCCTCGCTGTGCCCGCCAGCCTCCTCCCAGAAGCCAGTGCCGACCACCCCCAGGACCTTCCCAGCCCCCTTCCTCTGAGCACCCGCGGGAAGGTGGCAGGGAGCTGGCCTTGGCCACTGGGAGGGTGGGGGAGGCTGGCCTTGGCCACCGGGCCCTCCCCTTCAGCCAGCCCTCCTTCCCGGGGGCAAGCAGGTGTCCAGGCCCGGGCGCCTCACCGATAAGATGCGAAGGCCCGACCCCAGGCTGCCGAAGGCTCTGAGCAGGTGGATGTCAAAGCTGGTGAGGGCGCCATAGCCACCAAAAGCACCGAATTCTTCGTAGTCGTTTCCTTCCACCATCTCTTCCTCCCTGCCCGCTTCGCCTCTGCCTTCCTCCATGTCTTCAACAGCGTAGCTCCCCGACTGCACGCTGTAGCTTCCCTCGGCCATGCTGCCAGTGCCAAGCGGAGCAGAGTGAGGGCACAGCGTTGGAGGACAGGGAGGCGAGGCAGCTGTGCGGGCAGGGGCTGGGCTCAGGCGGGAGCAGATCTCCCAGGAGGCCAGGGAGGGCGGGCGATCCTCGGGCTAGTGGGCAGTACTGCATGGAGGTGGGTGTGTGCTGGGCCCACGAGGTCAGGGACAGGGCCCTCGCCCAGAGGCTAACGACGTAGGAGGGGACTTGAGGACCCTGAAAGCCGCGTGCAGGAGTCCCGCCGCCCCCTCCCCCTACTCCCCCTCCCAGGGGCTAGATTTGCAGGGGGCTCTCCATAGGGCTGGGTCCCCAGAGTCACCAAGGGGACTCACCAAGATGTGGGGAACAAAGGACTAGAGTGGGAAGGCTGGGGCAGGCGTCCAGGTAGGGATGGTGGGGGGGGGGGGGGGCAGGGCAGACGCCGATGCGCGCACACAGGCGGGGGCAGCGTGAGGCTCCAGGCTCCGGGAAACTGGATCCCGGGGGACCCTCTGGCTGGGTCACAGCGCGGGGCTCAGCGGACTCCGGTCTCGGTCCGGCCCGCGCTGGAGCGCCGGGGGGGTGCGAGGGGTGGGCGCCTGACACCCAGGTGCGGCTGGAACTGGATGGAGCGCGACGGCTCTGGACTCCCAGCACTGGCTCTCCAGGAAGGGGCAGGCGGTCAGCCGGGCTGGAGTAATCTAGGCGCGCCGGGGTGGGGGTGGGGGTGGGGCCCCCGGGCTCCCAGTGCTCGAGCTGCTGACCGGGTCGCAGCGCGGGCTTCGGCGGGGCCAAGCTCGCACCGCGGCGCCCGGCTCTGACGGAGACGGCCGCGGGGGCGGGGGCGTCGGCGTGGACCTCGGGGCTAACGGGTTCTGCGTCCTCGGGCTCGGACTCCGCTCCGAACGGAGGGCGCGCGGGGAGGGCGCCGCGTGTCAGCCTCCACTCGCCCCGGCCCGCTGCGCCCTGGGGCTGGATCCCTACCTTCCCTGGGGCTCCAATGGCGTCCGTCCTCAGCACCAGGAACCCCGCAGCCGCGCCCTCGCCTACTGCTGCCAGCACAGCAGCTCCGACCACCCCGCCCCTTTTCTCCGCGCACCCCCCGCGGCTCGGCAGGCTGCGCATGCGCCGACCCCTCCAGCCCGCCCGCTTTCCCAACAAAAGCCCTTTCCTCCAGCTCCCCAGTGCGCATGCGGTCCCGCAGGTGGGTGGGCGGGTGTGCGTGTCGGGGCGCGGGTGGGTGGGGGGTTTCTTCTTCCCGCGCGATTCCTCCCAGCCCTGACGCTGCCGCCGCTGGCGCGCAAGCTCCCTCCCTGCGCCGCAGCTCCACCTCCCCATCACCTACTGTCCATCTCCCTGCCGTGCCCCGTGTCCGCTCAGTCCTCCTGCCCGCACACCCACGCTGCCCGAGGCGAGTCTGCGATGCCCCGTGCCCCACTCCCCAGCGCGTCCCCGTGGACCGCGCTAGAGACGGCTCCCGCAGGGTCTCCACCTGAAACACGTGGGAACCCTCAGCCCACCGAGCCAGGGCATTTCAATGGCCAGAGGGTGGCAGTCGCCATTCTGTTCCCCTCCGCTGTCCTCCGTCCCTCCACGGTCCATCTCTGTCCCCTCCGCTGACCTCCTCTGTCCGCCTCTTCTGTCCCCTCCAACGTCCACCCTGTTTCCCTCCGCTGTCCTCCTTTGTCTTCTCCACTGTCCTCCTCCGTGCCCTCCACTGCCCTCTGTCCCCTCCACGGTCCATCTCTGTCCCCTCTGCTGCCATCCTCCATCCCCTCCGCTGTCCTGCTCTGTTCCCGCCAGTGCCTCTGTTCCTGTCCAATGTCCAGCTCTGTTTCCCTCGGCTTACCTCCTCTGTCCCCTCCACTGTCCTCCACTGTCCACCTCCACTGACCTCCTTTGTCCCCTCCACTATCTTCTGTTGTCCCTTCTACTGACCATCTCCGACCCCACCACTGTCCTCCACTGTCAACTCCACTGACCTCCTCTGTCCACTCTGCTGTCCATCTCCATCCCCTACGCTGTCCCCTGTCCCCTCCACTGTCCACACCTGTCCTCCACTGTCCACCTCTGTCCCCTCCACTGTGTTCTGTTGTCCCTTCCACTGACCTCCTCTGTCCCCTCCACTGACCTCCTTTGTTCCTCCCCACTGTCCATCTTTGTCCCCTCCACTGTCCATCTCTGTCCACTTCCTTGTCCTTCTCTGTCCCCTCCACTGTCCATGTCTGTCCCCTGCTCTGTCCGTCTCTGTCCCTTCCACTGTCCTCCTCTGTCCCCTACACTGTTTATCTCTGTTCCTCTCCACTGTCCATCTTTGTCCCCTCCACTGTCCATCTCTGTCCACTTCCTTGTCCTTCTCTGTCCCCTCCACTGTCCATGTCTGTCCCCTGCTCTGTCCGTCTCTGTCCCCGCCACTGTCCTCCTCTGTCCCCTACACTGTTTATCTCTGTTCCTCCCCACTGTCCATCTCTGTCCCCTCCACTGTCCATCTCTGTCCACTTCCTTGTCCTTCTCTGTCCCCTCCACTGTCCATGTCTGTCCCCTGCTCTGTCCGTCTCTGTCCCCGCCACTGTCCTCCTCTGTCCCCTACACTGTTTATCTCTGTTCCTCCCCACTGTCCATCTCTGTCCCCTCCACTTCCCTTCTCGCTTCCTCCCCACTGTGCACCTTTGTGTTCTCCTCCCTGTTCCGGCTCTTTACCCCCAATCGGGCTTGCGACACCTGCTTCCCCAGCTACCCTGCATAGCAGCTTTCAATGTCACCCCAGCACCTGCGGCTCGCCTTCCTTTCACAGCAGCCCTGGGGGATGCATGGCTGCATCCCCGTTTGACAGACCCAGAAGCACGAACCACACAAGGCCACAAGAGAAAGTGCACATGTTGCGCCTAGGGCTCGTGTTCTCCCAGTGGTGCAGTGGTGCGTGGAGATGACGCACCCTCCCCTGCTCTGTCCGACTGAGTGTTCTCCCTGACTGCAACATCTGTCACAAACAAGCAAGGTGTGTCTTCTCCGAGGCCTACGCTCCTGTTCTGTGGTCAGGAAGACACACCTGTGGTCAGCTCCCCCCCACACCAGTATGTACTATGGGGGTGTATGCAGGTTTGGGCATTGCTCCTCGGGGTGCACTCTCTGCTCCCAAGGTCAGGCCTTTTGCCCAAAACTGACACCATCACCCTGCTCTCAAGGCCTTCCAGGTGCCTCCTGGAGTGGCCGGGACAATCAGGCATGTGTGTGTGTGTGAGCACGGCAGGCTCTGGCTCAGGCATCTGGTTCGTGGTGTTGCCAGTGTTCAATGTTTGCCCTGCTTCCTTCCAGGGCTGGAGCCTGGGGCAGCTGTGGTCCTCTGGAAGTAGGCTGGGCTGGCTTCAGAATTCCAGCCGTGGAGTGCCCTGTCTGTCCCTGGCTGTGTGAGCCCGCTCAGTCGCTGGACTTCTCTGAGCTGGATCCTCAATGTGCAGCCTGGAGAGCACATCAAGTGGGTCCTCCCCAACAGCACATATGAGGTGCTGCTTCTGGGGTGGCAGCCAGCACCGTAAAAACAGAAAACGCTGTGGCCTCATCTCAAATTGAACCTGGACATTTCGGCACATCCGTTACAGGTCCTTACCTATTGTCTTCTCTCAGCCTTGCCCGGGTGAATGGCGGGACCCAAGGTTTCATTCTCAGGGGCCAATGTGAAGCATACTGGGCTCCGTGGCTTTCCTCGGCTGTTGCGTGTCGATCTCCCCGTCAGCTGCCTGCATCTCTCGGCCCTTTGCCTGTAACAGGTGCTCTGTGAGGGAAGTACAGACCCTGTCAAAGAAACCTCGAAAACTGGGGTTTTGTGAGTAACCGCCGGCTCTGCAACTGCAGGCAGCACTGCACTTCCGAGCACGGAGTGCAGGCGTGCGCCTGCTTAGGTGACAGCTCTTGTCGCATGTCGGAGGGGCTCCTCGCAGTCAGCCTGTGTGAGGTCACTGGGTGTCCTCACCCCTCCCCTGCCCCCACACATCCCCATCTCTCTTGCTGCTCTGCCATCTTCACAAGCCCAGTAAGCGCCACCGTTAGCCACACAAGGACTCACAGCGGAAAGCTGGATTCATAGACCTCCACTCCCCCTTTCTCATGTACTCGGACAACCACTCGAACTCTCCCGAGCTGCCTCTCAGGGCAGCTCTCTCGCCTGCAGGAGTCCTGGCAAATTATCATCACATTGGCCTCTCTGCATCCTCCACGCTGTGCCCGTCACCCTGGTTGCCCTTCAGACTCTGTGTGCACTCTCCCTGTGCTGCTGCCCGTGAGCTCTAGGCAGGCAAGACCTTGGGGCCGGGGCACTGGGCAGTCAGGGCTCACCTGCTCAGGTTGCCTGCGGTCCCGGATGGTAGGTGGAGCCATGACAGAATGCATTCTGTGGTTTTGTTTTATTTATAGGTGTTTAGCTGGGATGGTACCTGTGGTTCCTCTTCATCTACGGTTTGTGCAAGGAAAAGTTCCCAAAGTGACCCGTGGGTAGACCTTGATATGCTGTAGGTGCATCCACCTGAAAAAAGAACAAAAACCGCAAAACTCTACTGGGTGCACGTTAAGCCACCCCAGCTGGTAGCCCTAGTATGCAGCAGAGTTCTTCAAACTTTTCACTGAAACCCATGCTTTTAAGATCGATGCACGGCACCACGCTTGCGTCTAAGAAGTTTCCGCATCGCTGTGCATGGAAAGTGCATGGTGTGTGATCCTGACATTGCACCTTGCCATTCTCCGGAGGGCAGAAATGCAGTGTCCCCATCTGTGGTCATATGCACGCCTAAGGGTTCTAAGCAGCACATTTGTTTTTATAAGTCTTCCGTTTTCTGTGGAGTGTGTCTGGGATGGTCCAAGAGTAAGGTGGGAGACGCAGGAGACCCAGCTAGGAGGCTTTGTGTTGTACAGGTCGGAAGTACTGCTGTGTTGAACGATGGCTTCCAGGGAGAAGGAGATGTTTCTTCCTTTGGATTCTCAGTGACTTTTGCTCCTGTCTGGCCTCTATGGCATCTGCCGCCTTTTCTGCTTTCATATCACGATGTCACCAGGGTTCATGTCACTTCTCACGCGTGTGCCAGTGCAAAAGCACGATTGTGGGCACCCGGGAGATCTGATGATGGGTGGACGCTCAAGGCCTTCCGAGTGCCAGCAACTCTCCCACAACTCTCTTTTCCCTCAGGACCTCTTTCACCGACCGCAAGTTCCCGCAAGCCCTTGCTACTGTGCCCAAGCTGGCCTCTCAGCAAACGGTGCATCCTCATTGAGGACTCATTTTCTTCCTCAGTTCTTTGACCTTGATGTCTGACAGGTGCAGATTGCTCTGCCATCCCGTGGCCAACTCACCGACTGCTCAGATTCCTCAGGTGTACCACTCATAACTAGATGTGGCCACTTCCCGTCGTCTCCCATGAGGACAGCCACGTGACTCCTTAATGCCTGTCTTTTCTCATACATGGACAACGGTGCTTCACGTGTCTGGCATTTTACTGTCACCTGGAGATGGACAACACACCTCACGGCTGGCCCTAGGCACAGCTCTTTCAGCCACTACTGACTTAACAGTGTGAGAGCATCCTCCACAGCTCATCATGACATTGCAGGGAGCAGCGTCTCTGGCCTCACCCCCAACCCCCAGAAAGGGGCAGGAGATGAGACAATTTCTTTGATGATGAAGTTTTCCTTGATGACCCTTCGTGGAAGGAGTCTGACGTTGTGCGGGCTGCTCAGCCTCTTGGTTAAGCCTGTATTTGATGCCGTAGGGCTGCTGGTGTCCCTGGAATACCAAAATGACAGCCTTGGAAGTTGACACCGCGCTCCTCCCCAACCCCTGTCCTCCCCAACCCCTGTCCTCCCCGCAGCCCTGCTGCCTGCACGCCCACTGGTACCCACACTGCATCCCTACGATCCACCCCTTGTCTCAGGAGAGGGAAAGGGACAGACTGGTGACCAAACTAAGGTGAGGGCGCTCCAGTGGCTTCTGTTTGGGAGGCGGCCCTCCAGGATAGAGCTCTCTGATACTCAGGTTGTTGCCCGTGAGCCTCCGTCAGCCTCAGCTGGCAATTCTGGCCCACGCTTGAGAAACACTGGTGCTGAAAAATACGATGGTTTTTTGGCCACTCGTTACCCTTACATCACTTGCGAAAACGTCCTGGGAGTCAAGTGACCCTGACTCCGACATTCTCATGGCGTGGGAGATTGAACTCAGGAGTTCATGTTCCAGGTTTGATGTCATGAAGGCCACGGCTAGCAGAGGGCCGCGTGCCATCTGGAATTCTTCCCTTTGTCCCCGGGAGGATTCAGTGTCTCCCCGGTGCCCCACCGTGGACGGTTCTCCGTGCACTGATAGACCGTAGACTCCGTGCTTCCTCCTTTCCCCCTTCAGCTGCAGCCCAGGCATCCGTCTGTAACCTTCCCCGTCGGTGTTTCCCACACCGACACCAGAACGACGCTTGCTTCAGAATGACGAGTGCCTTTCTGCCCCTTTCTCTTTCCCTCAGGCTTCGCCCCGCTGACATCTGAGCTACTAGCTTTTTGCCAACAGCGATGACTGGAATGAGATCTTTGCTGCCTTCCTGTGGGCCAGCGCCTTTCGTTTTCCATAGCAAATGTTGACATCTGGTGGTGAGGGGAAGAAAAGGGGGAACTTGCGAATCAGTGTCTTCCTTGCTGCACAGGCTCAGGAGAGGGGCTCCTTTACTTTCTTCCTGCGCTGACCCTCTGCTTGTCACCTTGCAGCTGGCCTCCTGTCTCTGTCCTCCATCTCTCCCTCATCTCCTCTGCCTCCTCCCTCTCTTTTTCTGCACAGACGTAGCTAGAGACCGAGAGATGACAGAGCTTGAGATGGGAGAGGGAGAGAGAGAGAGAGAGAGAGAGAGAGAGAGAGAGAGAGAGAGAGATTTACAGAGATATTGAGAGAGAGAGAGAGAGAGAGAGAGAGAGAGAGAGATTGCTCCTCCTTCCTATAGTTTTCAGTCCCCCGTCTGATTTTAACTCCATCCTTCTCTCAGTTTCCTTTTCTCCTCTGTATATTCCACCCTGGTTGTCTTTCTGCCCTTTGCCCTCCCTCACACATCAGGGTCTGTCTCCCAGCCCTGGGGTCAGGTGGTGCTGTACCTGCAGGGAGAGCTTTCCTATATACACTGATCCTGCAGTCCCTCTATCAGCTCTTCCATCCTTTCCATTTCATTTCTCAGTTTGCTCATTCATTCCTCCTACAGATGTCTCTGAGAATGTGATTTGCTTATGTAGTAAGCACTGGACTAGGTCCTCAGGATATGCAGTGAGAATAAAGCAGGTTATGTTATCTTTCACCATGGGGATTGCACTGAGATGGAGACACCTAGGTTTCAAAAAGGATCCCTCTGAAGTTTATATATCCCTGTGACACATACTCATAAATGCTGTGGAGGAAGTTTTCAGGACATGAAGAGAATATAAAATATTATGAGAATAGCAACTTTAATTGGTTTTTGATTATGCTTCATTATCATTTGTATTTTCATATCCATGATGGCTATTGTTACTGAACATCTTTTCATGTGCTTTTTTGCTACTTGTGTTTGTTTCATAACATATCTCTTGATATGTTTTCCCCTTTCTTAACTGTATTTTAGATTTTTCATGAATATTTAAATTCTTATATTTTCTGGATAGTAATCTTTAGCAGTTGTGTGATTTGAAGATATTTTATCTTCTGTTGAATTCCTTTTCTCTTTGTTGTTTGCTTTCTTTATTTGCAAAGATCTTTAGTTTGATTAAATCTCATTTGTCTATTTCTGGTTTTATTGCCTGCTTTTAGAGCCTGATAGAAAAATTATTTCCTGTGCCAATGTCTAC
This sequence comes from Lepus europaeus, assembly GCF_033115175.1. Lineage (NCBI taxonomy): Eukaryota > Metazoa > Chordata > Mammalia > Lagomorpha > Leporidae > Lepus > Lepus europaeus. The sequence continues at coordinate 98,606,680 of NC_084850.1, read as the reverse complement.
AACTATATCACCTAAGTTTTCTCCTAGCAGTTTCACATTTTCTGCTCTTACATTTAGATCTTTAATGTATTTGGTGTCGACCTTTTTCTTGGGTAACTGGCAGTGGTATTCTTTCAGACTTCTGCATGTGGAAATAAAGTTTCTCAGTACCATTTCTTGAAGTGAAAATATTTTCTCCACAGTTTCTACTATCTTTATTAAGGATAAGTTCGTTGTAGATGTGCAAGTCTATTTATGGTGTTTCTGTTCTTTCCATCAGCCTATGTGCCTCTTTTTATGCCACTAACATGCAGTTCTGGTGACAACAGCCCTGTATTATGTCCTGAAATCTAGTAGGAACATAACAAAAGAAAGCTATAGGCCAATATACACAATAAACTTTTATGCAAAAGTTCTCAATAATGTATCAGAAAATTGAATCCATTAGCACAGTAATAAGACTATTTACTATAATCTGGTGGGATTGGGATGCAAGGATGTTTTAGCACACATGAACCAATTAATGTGATACATCCCATCAACAAAATGAAGGACTAAAATGATATATTCATCTCAACAGATGTAGAAAAAACATTCAATAAAATTTAACCTCCATTCATGATAAAAACTTTGAACCAATTAGATATAGAAGGAATATACCTCAACATAAAATGACTCTATATAACAGCCCACAGATAACAGCATGCTGACTTGGGAAAAGCTAAAGACTTTCTCTTTAAAATCTTAAAAAAGACATCTACTTTTACCATTCTTATTTAACATATCATAGGAAATGCTAGCCAGAACAATTAGGCAAGAGAAATAAATAAAAGATGTCCAAATTGATAAGGAAGAACTCAGACTGTGACTGCCAATGATGCGATCTTTTATATAGAATTGCCAAAAGCACAAACAAAAACTATTAGAAGTAAAAAATGAATTCAGCAAAGTTGCACAATATGAAATCAACACACAAAAATCAGTAGTACACCAATACTGAATCATCTTCAAAAGAAATCAAGAAGGTAATTCCATTTCCAATAGCAACAATTAAAATAAAATACCTACAAGTAAATTTAACCACAAATGTGAAATGTATCTACAATGAAAACTGTTAATCATTGATGAAAGAACTTTTAGAAGACACAAAGAAGTAGAAAGGTTTCCCACATTTGTAAATTGAAAGAATCAATATTCAAATGTTGATACTATCCAAAGTTATTTGCAAATTCAATGCAATCTCTAATGAAATATTAACTAAGTTCTTCCAGAACTAGGAAAACTTAGCAATTGTAAGATTTGTATAGAATCACACAAACACCAAATATACAAAGCAATCTTGAGCAAAAAGAAAAAAGTATGAGACAGTTCTCTAGCTAACTTCAAAATATGCTATAAAGCAGTAGTCATTAAAAGACTGCATGGCATACTTGTCTTTCTGTGCTTGGCTTATATCATCTAACATTATGATTTCCAGTTCTATCCATGTTGTTGCAAATGACAAGATTTCAATCCTTTATGTTAAGTAACATAAGCCAAGCACAGAAAGACAAGTATCACAAGATCTTACTCTTTTATTTAACGATTTATTTTTATTTATTTGAGAGACAGATTTACAGAGAGAGGTAGAGACAGAGAGAGGGGTCTTCCACCTGCTGGTTCACTCCCCAGATGGCCGCAACAGCTGGAGCTGCGCCAATCTGAAGCCAGGAGCCAGGAGCCTCTTCCGGGTCCCCCACGTGGGTGCAGGGGCCCAAGGACTTGGGATTCTCTACTTCCTTCCCAGGCCACATCAGAGAGCTGGATTGGAAGAGGAGCAGCCGGGTCTAGAACCGGCCATATGGGATGCCATTGCTTCAGGCCAGGGCTTTAACCCACTGCACCACAGCGCTGGCCCCCAGAAGATCTTACTCTTAAGTGGAGTCTTTAAAAGGCTGATTTTACAGAAGATAAAAGTATAATAGTGGTTGCCAGAAGCTGGGGGGGATGGGGGAGGGAGATAGTGGAATGTTGACTGGCAACTAGTAAATTATAGCTAGATAGGAGTAAGAATTCTGAAGTTCTGTTGCACACTAGACTGACTATAGATACTATTAGTGTATCTATTGTATGTTTCTTTGTAAAATACATAAGAAAATAGAACTTTGGATATTTTCACCTTAAATGTTACAGGTTTGAAAAGACAGATGTATGCACACTTATCATCAGATATTTTACAACTCACGTATATATATCTCAAAACTTTGCATCATAGCAAATAAATAAATAGAATTTTAGTGTTTGTTAAAATATTTGAAATAAATTTTTAAAGAAAATCAGCATTGTACTGGAATAACTAAAAACTTATAGAGAAGTGGAACAAAATAGAAATCCTAGAAGTAAATTCATGCATCTACAGCCAACTGGTCTTTGACAAAGGTTATATGAACATATATTCAAGACAAGACAGTACTTTCAATAAATATTCTGGAACATTGGATGTCCACATGCAGAAAAAATGAAGCTAGACCCCCATCCCTCACCATTTACAGAAATCAAAATGGATTAAAGACCTATATGTAACACTTGAAACTATGTGGTCACTAGGAAAAAGCAGGGAAATGGTTGAGAACATTAGAATGAATGAGGATTGGATTTTTCAAACAAGATCTGACTAGCACAAGAAATTAAGGCAAATTAGTACAGACATTCCTGATAACAGAATAGGAGAAGTTCTCAAAGACAAATCAAAAATCAATCTACCATACAACCTAGCAACCCCACTTCTGCATGTATATACACACATACTATATATGTTCATATATATACAAAAGCAGTGTGAAAAGAGACATCTGCACTCCTATGTACAACAGTCATCACAATAGATACGAAATTGAAACAAACTGTCTATCAACTGATGAAGAGATAAAGAAAATGTGGTTCCTAAACACAATGGAATACTATTCAACCATAAAAAGGATAAATTCTGTCATTTTTAACAACATGGAAGAAACTGAAGGTCATCATGTTAAGTGAAATATACCAGATGTAGAAACAAATTCTAAGGATCTTATTCACATGTGGAATATAAAAAAAAATCATGTGGAACATTCAAAATCCTCTCTTTGAGCTTTTAAAATTTAGAGAGGACACAATAACTTCTAAATTTCCAGTGATCTTTGAATTCTGTATCCCTCATTAACTGGGATTGTATCATTGCCCTCAGGGTACAGGATTTGATCAATTTTCCCCTTTAAGTTAAATGTTTTACTCTGTAATGGAGATAGGGAAGATGTATCTAGGTGTATTTGATAAATATTTATTTGAAAGTCAGAGTCACAGAGAGAGAGGCATAGTCAAAAGAGAGAGACATCTTCCTTCCCCTGGTTCACACTCTAAATGGCCATAACAGCCAGAGCTGGACTAGGTGGAAACCAGGAGTGAGAAGTGCCATCCAGGTCTCCCATGTGGGTGTCAGGGACCAAACACTTGGGCCATCTTGTGCTACTTTTCCCGTTCATTAGCAGGGAGCTGAATGGGAAGTGGAGTAGCCAGGACATGAGCTAGCCCTCATATGTAATGCTGTGGTGGTGGCTTTAGCCATCCCAGGTGGTGGCTTTAGCCACTATGCCAAAATGCTGGCCCCATGGTGGACTTTAAAGTAGTCAATATTCCCTTCCTCCAGGCTATAAGAGGGAGAGAGTTTTTTCTGGTTACCTGATTATCCTCCTAGTAAAAATTTGGTAAATTTCCTTGAGGAAAAGCATACCAAGTTTGTAGGAACATCCTGTGCCTATAGCTCCCAGAAATTTCAGATTATCAGGCTTGTCCATACTGGGTTCTTAGCAATTTAAAAATGTTCTCAAGTTTAATCTTCCTGCCGCTTTGTATGATATCTGGTGATATGCACCCCAAGTGAACAGATAAGATATGATCTCTCCCTGCAGTCTTCTGTCTCTAAGTTTTGAGTTGACTTTTTGTTCTGAACTATGTTTTCTGATAAACTTAATAAAATTTGTTAATTTGAAATCTGTCCAGAGTTTTCTTGTTGTAATGATGGGAACAATGTTCTTTCTAGCTCTCTACATCTATGTTCTAAAAGTAGAAGTGAATGAATAAATAATAGTTTTATATTTAAATTATGAAGTAACAGATAAAATGTTATTTTGACATCTGAATAAATATATGACATCTTTGTTTGATTACTGCCTAAGTGAGATTTTGAGACAACTGAAAAGGAAAATATGAGTTCTGATACTCACCGTTTGTTCTAGTTTCTTTTAGATGATCTACACATCCTTTCCTATGTTCCAATTGCCCATCCACTATCACATGATCATTCAGACATTGCTAGTGACTTCAACCATTCTCATAGACACACAAGTACAGACATTCATGAGGATATATCTGCCCTTCTTACATGTACTCAGGGTTAAACATAGACTCCTTACTTCCCTGTCTCAAAGCTTTTGCCCTATGGATTTCTAATAGAGTGAATGGCATCAGCACCACCCAGTCTTTCAAGCAGTGAACCAATCTACAAGTCATCCTTGAGGTTTCCATATACTCTTTCACCAAAGATCTCTTTAGTCAACCTCCACGATGTGTCTGCAGTCCATTTCCTCCTTAGATTCTCCAGTGTCACAGCCTTATGTCAGCCACTACACCAGGATTTTCATTGACACCCTTCTAATCCATCATCCACCCTGAAACTAAAGTGGTCTTTAGGAAGAACAAATATGTTCACACCACTATCCTAACTAAATACAATTTACTAATGGCTTTCCATTGCCCTTTTGGATAAAGTCAGCTTTTCAGCATATACTGTAAGCTCCTTCTTAACCTGGCCTCTAAAAATCTCCTCTCCTGTGTGTTCAGGTATCTCTCTTCTTATAGATAGGCCCAGACTACTATCCAGTTACTCTGTTGTACTTTTCTTGGTTCCCTGATGTCTAACAACATGCTTGGGCTAGAGAAGCTGTTCAACAAATACAATCTGGTATTATACACACATTAACACACCATGGATAAGGTATTTCAGACATTACTCAACTAATATATATATATATATTAGTTATATACATAACTATATATGGTTATGTATAATATATAAATTAGCATTTTCCAAAATACCACTCTCAAATGTAACAGAAACATGATCAGATGTTATAATTTTGATGTCACATGCACACATTTTCAATCAGAAATTTATGTCTCCCTCAGATGTCATATGTCTCACATTCATCGACACATTACACAAAGCATGTACATGCATGTAGATCATACTCACACAGTGAAATGTCACACTAAAAAGTCACATACACATTCATTGTCATATGAGGGCACATCAAAAAACTTCATGGAATTAGAAAGTTCATTTTATCTTAAAAATTTTGGAATCCGTATATAATTTTTTCATAATATGCATTATTCCTGAACTTTGTGAAGACTTTTTGTACTGCACAGACACTCAAATGATAGAAATTCTCAGAAGTTGCAACAATTTAGAAATTACACACAGTTATTGAAAGGTAAGATACACCCATGCACTACTAAACACTTTCACTAAGATCCCACACTCCTAGTGTTGTCTAGGTGTTGTAGTATTGAACATGAACACATTTTCGTATGGGTGCTTTACACATTCCTTTGTGTTATCCACACTCATTTAGAAGTCATATATATGCTGATGGTAAACTAAAATTTGAGTATCAATTTTACAAAATACTTTGAGCACATATTTACAGAAACTTCCATGAAAACCACAAAGAAAGAACAAAAAAGTTTTAAAAACTTAAACAAGAATTAAATTTCATCAGTTGGTGACGTGTATGGAAACCAGATGTCAGATGGAATCACTATGTATCCTTAGATTAAGACAAATTTTTTAAAAAATATTTATGTTTTTTATTTCAAATGCAGTGTGACAGGGAGAGAGAGAGAGAGAGAGAGAGAGAGAGAGAATCTTTCATCTACTGGTTGACTCCCCAATTGTCACAATGTCTGCAAGTAGGCCAGGATGAAGCCAGGAGCCTGGAATTCCATCCAAGTCTTCTACGTGGATAGCAGTGGTACAGGTACTTGGGCCATATTCTACCGTCTTCCTAGGCACATTAGCAGGGAGCTGGATTGGAAGCAGAGCTGCTGAGGCTCCAATTGGCACTCCAATATGAGAAGCTGTTATTGCAAGCAGTAGCTTAACCTCCTCTGCCACAAGCTGGCCCCAAAAATAAAACTGTTTTTAACTACAAGCCAAGGGCACCATGAGAATTATATCTTCGCCCTAATGTTTGTGTGATTCCATGAGCAGATGACTTTCTCATGATTATATTTGATTTTGAATGTATGCTTTCTGAATTCTCTAAAATATCAATCCAGACTTTGAATTTAGCCCTTACTACAATTTCCACAAAGAAATTAAAAAGTAATACCATTTGGTTATGATTTGGTGAGCAGCCAATAACTTCAACAACACAAACTACACAAAAATAGCAATTCTATTGAGGAAAAGCCTCTATACTATCACTACTGAAGATTTTTCCCTTCCATTGTGTTATTCCACTCATTGTGATAGCCACAGTCAATGCCATTTTCAGTATGACAGTTTTCTGACTCTTCCTTTTTCCTGCACACCTCATACTTCACTGTTTATCCCTCAAAACTACAAATGCTGCACACTCTGCTCTGAAACATAGTTTATAATTCTAATCTCTACTCCAAATTAAGCACCAGGCCTATCAATTACCTATGATTTTCAGAAAATCAAAAAGGCCAGAACCAGCACTGTGGCATAGTAGGTTAAGCCTCTGCTTCTGGTGCTGGCATCCCATATGGGTGCTGATTTGAGTCCTGGATGCTACACTTCTGATCCAGCTCTCTGCTAAAGTGCATGGGAAAACAATGAAGGATGGCCTGAATGCTTGGGCCTCTGTACCCAAAATGGATACCCAAAAGAAGCTCCCGGCTCTTGGCTTCAGTCTGGTATAGCTCTGGTCATTGAGGCCATTTATGGGGTCAATCAGTGGATAGAAGACCTCTTTCAGTGTCTCTACCTCCCTCTCTCTCTGTATGTCTGCCTTTAATTTTAAAAATAAAAATATTAAAATATTATATGCATACACATAAATATTTTCCTTGAGGTAGAGATATTAATACAATAACATGGGATTCATGACAAGGATCATAAAGTAAGGAAAAAAAGGTATATTATTATGTGAAGAGTATAACTATCTATCTATGACATCCACACATTTTTAAAACATTTTAATTCAGAATATACTTAAATATCAAAAAAATTGTAGACTTGTACAAAGAGTTCCCATATACATCACACTCAACTTCCCCTATTATAATTATCCAAAAGTAGTATGTTTGTTACAATCCATAGATCACACCCAACTTCCCCTAATTTTAATCCAAACTCCCTCTATTCCTCCCCATCACTCCCAGCCTTTAAGTCAACATTCTATGTTCATATTGAGGTTTTATTCTTAGCTCCCACACATGAGAGAGAGCATGTGGTATTTGTCTTTCTGTTTGACTTATTCCACTTAACATGATGTCCTCTGGTTAATCCTTTTTGCTGCAAATGACAGGATTACTTTTTATGGCTGAATAGTATTCCAGTCTATACAAATACTACATTTTCTTTATCCATTCATCTGATGATGAACACCTTGATTGATTCCATATTTTAGCTATTGTGAACAGTCCTGCAATAAACATGGTGGAACAGGCTTCTTATTGATACAACAATTTCATGTCTTTTGGATATATATCCAATAGTATGGTTGCTGAGCCATGTGGCAGTTCTATTTCTAGCTTTTAAAGGCATCTCCATACTGTTTTCCATAGTGACTATACTAATTTACTTTCCCACCATCAGTGTATAAAAGTCCCCCTTTTACCACATCTTCCACAGCATTTGTTAATTTCTGTCTTTTTGATAGTAACCATTCTAATGAGGGTGAGATGATAACTCATTAGTTTTTTAAACTAATTAATTAATTTATTTCCATGCATTTCATAAATACATCTTTAGGAACATAGTAATTCTTCCCATCATACCCACCCTCCCACCCACAATCTCATCCCTCTTCGTCTTCCTTCTCCTTTGCCCAGTCTTGTTTTTGGCCAATTGTATTTATTTTATTGATAACTGTCTATTCAGGTCCTTTGTCCTTTTCTTAACTAGATTGTTTGTTTTTTGGTTGTTGAGTTTTTTGAGTTCCTGATAGATTCTTGATATTAATCCTTTGTCTGATTAATAGCTTGCAAATATTTTCTTCCATTCTATTGGATGTCTCTTCACTCTACTGATTGTTTCCTCTGCTGGAAAGGAATTTCTGAGTCTGAAATATGCCTCCCAGACAGATTCTTCGTGCAGAAAATACAGGTGCACTTCCACATAGCACAGGTGCCCGTAATTCCCCAACGCGCCAAGTGGCGGGGCTCTCATCTGTCGACCTGGCACTTTGGGACTGGGCTGCGGAGGCGTGGGAGTGGTCCCGCCCGGTCCCACCCGGTCCCGCCCTGCCTTCTGTCAGCTCTGCCTTGGGGTTTCAGCCACACGGTGGGGTTCAGGACACCAACTTCCAGGTGTTTATTTGTGAGGATGAAGCTTGTTGCAGAGCCTGGTCCACAGTTATTGTTCTCTTGCGTTATTCAGAACACTCAACTTTGGACACTGGACTGCGACCACATCCAACAGAAAGAAAGCGTTCAGTAAGCTTTTAGGCAAAGATTTAGGGACATTCAGCCAAGACTCATCAGCTAATGGCATGGGGCAAATGGGAATCAAGACGTGCGTTCTAGTTACAAAGGTTTGAGCCGGGCCGTTGCTGTTGCTGCGGCATAGCGGGTTAAACCAGTGCCTGCAGTGCAGTCATCCCACATGGATGCCAGTTCAAGTCCTGGCTGCTCCACTTCCAATCCAGCTCCCTGCTAAGGCACCTGGGAAAGCAGTAGAAGATGGTCCAAGTGCTTGGGCCCCTGCACCCATGTGGGGAACCTGTAAGAAGCTACTGGTTCCTGCCTTCAGCCCGGCTCAGTCCTGGCTCTTATGCCCATCTGGAGAGGGAACCAATAGATAGAAGATCTCTGTCTCTCCCTCTCTCTCTGTAACTCTGCCTTTCAAATAAGTAAATAAATCTCTTTTAAAAAAGAGGTTTGGAGGCCAGCGCTCTGGTGTACCGGGTAAAGCTGCCGCTTGCAGTGCTGGCATCCCAGATGGGCGCAGGTTCAAGTCCTGGCTGCTCCACTTCTGATCCAGCTCTCTGCTATGGCCTGGGAAAGTAGTAGAAGATGGCCCAAGTCCTTGGGCCCCTGCACACATATGAGAGACCTTGAGGAAGATTCTGGCTCCTGGCTTCGGATCAGCTCAGCTCCTGCCATTGTGGCCATCTGGGGAGTGAACAAGTGAATAGAAGACCTCTCTCTCTCTCTCTGTCTCTCTCTCTCTCTCCCTCTCTGCCTCTGCCTCTCTGTAACTCTGCCTTTCAAATAAAATAAATAAACCTTTAAAAAAAGAGATTTGAAGAACAGTATAGTGTGCATGGAGAAGACAGGTGCAGGTGCCCTGACCTCAACCCCTCCCCCCCCACTCTGTATTTCTGGGAGCCCTGTGTTAAGAAAGGCATCCAGCCAGCCTTCCAACTATCCATCTGCCCACCCTTCCATCAGTCCTCACCCGTCCATCTGTCCATCCATCCGTCCGTCCATCCAGTCTCTGTCTACTTCCCTATTTGTTTCCTCTATGCACCCATCAATTTCCTCTACAAGCTGCAAAGGCATCTGGGCCTCTGATGGACACTGTGGGAGGTTCTGCAGACTGAGACGTCAGGCGGAGTCCGTGTCTGCAAGGCATTTAAAGATCAGCTGAGGAACAAGACAAGCGACATTTGCAAGACAGCGTGTGCGCTCAGTCTTCCAACAGAAGGGACCTGGAGTGGGGAGTGAGCACTGAGCAAAGGTATCTTCCAGTCTTGGAAAATCCAGAGGGTCCTTCCAGGTAGCTGAGCTGAGCATCACGTGACCGTCAAGGGGACGGCGGTGTGAGAAGAGGCACTCCGAATTGCAGGTGCAACTGACCCAAAACCTGAAGCACGGGCTCGCTGGGGGAACGGAGCCTTTGCCAGCTCAGCTTCTGTAACCAAATATCATGGACTGGGCAGCTCATCAAGAGGCAGTGACAAGCCCAAGTTCAAGGTGCTATCAGGGTTTACTTATGCTGGGGCCTCTTTCCTGGGTGGCAGACACCTGTGTGTCCTTATGGGAACTTCTCTCGGGTGCACATGGAAAAGAGATGGCTCCAGAGCCCCGGGGCCCCACTCTTTTGATCTCATCTCACCATAATGGCGCCCCTACATGCCCTAGTTCCAAACAGAGTCGCTTGGAGTTCACAGGCTTTCAGACATAGATTAGGGGAGCAGAAGTTCACTCTGTGACAGGTGGCGACTGGCCTCCTACATCTGGCTCTCAGGAGGGTTGGGGCAGCACTGCAAGGCAAGCGGGGTGCACTGGCAGGGGCCCTGGGCCAACGAGGTCACGATAAGCACCCACTTAGCACCCGGTGGGTGTGAGAAGGCAACTACCACTCAGTCCAGGAGACCAAAGCCAGGAACCATGAGCCACTTTCACACTCCGTTCCCTGCACACGAACCCCCTCCCACCAAAGCCCTGCGGGTCTCAGAGCTCTGCTTCCCGGGGCTTCGTCTGCAGGGTGGAGGCGTCCGTCCGCAGAGGCCGCACACCGGCCTGGGCGCCCCCTCTTGGACAGCAGGTGCTGGCTGGCGGGTTTCCACTCAGGATTCCGTCCCCTTGGAGACAACCCCAAGTGGTCTCCGTCTCCGGAGGAGGCTCAACTCTTCTCTGGGACCTGCGAACAATGAGCAGCGTGGGCCTGGCTGCTGGGCAGTTGGCAGAGGAGCCCTGGCCCCTGGGACGCAGCCTGAACGCCCTGGGTCCGCGGATCTCATTCCCTGCTGAATTTACGCAGTCGGTATCGAGTCACCGTGTCCCTTCCTGATAGTACACAAATCCTCCGAGCGCTGCAGAACCCCGGGTCTGTCCTCTGACCTGTCAACACAGCTGCCTTTTAGTGATGTTAAAAGAAACCCTGACTGTCACTCACATCACCCATTCACTTTGTTCCCTGGCTGTGACACTCTTGTTTTGTTTCTCTCGTCGCCGCCACCGACTCCCGCGAATTAGCATTCACCAAATTTATACGCGCTCATTAGCCTGAATAAATTTAAAAGCTGCTGCTCCCGAGTTTTAAAAATGTAACCACGCTTCTCCTTGGATATAATTGAGGCGTCTTTAGAAAAGTAAATTACAAGCCGGCGCTGCGGCTCACTAGGCTAATCCTCCGCCTTGCGGCGCCGGCATACCGGGTTCTAGTCCCGGTCGGGGTGCCGGATTCTGTCCCGGTTGCCCCTCTTCCAGGCTAGCTCTCTGCTGTGGCCCGGGAGTGCAGTGGAGGATGGCCCAAGTGCTTGGGCCCTGCACCCCATGGGAGACCAGGATAAGCACCTGGCTCCTGCCATCGGATCAGCGCCATGCGCAGGTCCCAGCGCCAGCCTCGGCGGCCATTGGAGGGTGAACCAACGGCAAAAGGAAGACCTTTCTCTCTGTCTCTCTCTCTCACTATCTACTCTGCCTGTCAAAAAAAAAAAAGAAAGAAAGAAAGAAAGAAAGAAAGAAAGAAAGAAAGAAAGAAAGAAAGAAAAGTAAATTACAGTCTGACTGACTCCCAAGGAGGCATTTTCTGCGTTGAGAGGCAAGGGGTCTCTTTGTGGCATCCTGTGGGCTATAAATAACCGGGGGTGGGAGAATAAAATAATAAAGCCCCCCATCAATTGTTCCTGCCCCTGTAGACTCTTCACCCCCAGCCCTCTCCCCCACACGTTCAGAGCACAGCAGCGGCTACTCCTGCTGACCAGTGGAGACTCAAGTGCAACTCTCTCGGCCATCTCCATGGGGAGCAGCAGCTCGGAGCCTGGGACCCTCAAAGCTGGGTCCAGGGCCCTGGCTCTTCAGAGCCACCCGGGGCTGCTTGCGCGAGAGGGGATTCCCTCTCGTCTGTGTCCTGAGACCCCGCAATCAGAAACTACATCGCCAGGGCCCATGAGCCCCGATGCACCAGACAGCTTGTGTCAGCTTCTGGCATTGAATAAGCTTGCGATGGGTTAGCCAAAGACCCCTGGCTCCCAACTCTGGTTTCCTCCCCCACCCGTGAGGCTGCCAAGGGAGTGGCTCCTTCCCCAGAAGGGGGCGATGCTCAGTCCCTCATCTTCCTCTTGCAGTAGGAAGAGGGAGTCCAGCCTGGAGCACTGGGGGTGGTGGACATGCAGTTGCTGTACTGTCACAATCAGCAGTCAGCCGGGGAGTCTCCTGTGGGTCAACATTCATCAGGCCGTGAGTGCCTGGACTCACCTCTGCCCAGCCTGCTGGGTCAGAACACCTGCTGCCTGAATTCCACCCTGGGAGGTGGGGGCCACAGCTGGGAGTGTGGCAGGTGTGTCCGCGGAGGCCCCCTGACACCGAAATCAAGTCCTAGAGCAACTTGGCCACCAAGGTAGACAGCACAAGTGTCCACTGCATAGCGTGGTGTGTGGTGGGGGGAGGGTGTCACGCAGTGGGGAGGATAAAGGCAGAGGTACAGGAAATCCAGTGGCGGGGATGGCGGTCCGGAGGCCACATGCAGGGGATAGCATTTCAGCAAAGGGCACCAGCCCGAGCCTGCGGGAGAAAGCTGTGACCTCCCAGTGACAGAGAGCACGGGGGAGCCCCAGGGGCACATCAGCGCGGCTTCCCCACGGGAAGGTGGGGTGCAGTCTCGTTAGGACTGGGCTGGGACGTGCTCTCGCTCCACTCAGCATCCCCCTGCTCTTGCCTACGGCAAGGGTGACTCCAGGTGTCTGGTGCAGGCAGCCAGCAACACCTCCTCCAGGCAGGCTTCCTTAAACACGCAGGATTAGGTAAATGTCCGTGTTCCTCACCAAGGCACTGCAGCGCCTCCTACCCCTGCACAACCCTGCGCTGACCTGACGGTCTCCTCCTGACTCTGGTCTTTGCCAGGCTGCCACGGCAGGATGCTGCAGAGAGATGGCTGCGGAGGCCGGGGGCCACAGCCCAGTTGGCAGCAGAAATGGAGAGAGCCCACTTCCTGGCCACAGATGGCCACCTCCTCCTGGCTTCTCTGAGCTCTCTTTCCCAGGACACTGGTCCCATTGCCTTCCTGGTGACTTCCCGGTGGCCGGAAACCATCACTGCAGGGACAGGGAGTTCAAGCTGTCGATTTCGGCGGACACATCTGCTTCACTCTGCAGCGGAGGTAAGTGCCTGGAGACTGTGTTGGACACACACTTGCTCTGCAAGGTTTAGGACACACACAGAATATTGCCAAAACTTGCATGTCTGTTAGAAAACAGCCAACTTGAACATCGGAGGTTATCCAGGATCTGCTTGTCTCAGTGGAACGCAGGAGCTAATAAAACCTTGTCATTCCAAGGAGTACAGTGAGACAATTAAGAAGAGCCTGGGGCAGGCATTTGACCTGGCAATTAACACGCCTGTCGGAACACCCACAGCTCCGACTGGAGAGCTACAGTTCAACTCCCGGCTCCGCTCTTGATCCAGCTTCTTGCTAGTGTGCACCCGGGAGGCAGCTGGTGGTGGCTTAAGTACTTGGGTCCCTGCCAGCTGTGTGGGAGACCCAGACCGGGGTCCTGGCTCCAGCTTGGGTCTGGCCCAGCCATGCCATTGCAGACATTTGGGGAGTGAAACAGTGGATGGAAGATTTCTCCTCTCTTTCTCCCCCGCCCCCTGGTTTTTCTATCTGCCTTTCAAATAAATAGATGAATGAATAAACAATATTTTCAAGGCTCTTAATCAATAGTCATTGCAGTCACCATTGATTATCTCCATCACCATCGTCAGCGCTGTCACTTGGATGTCGTCACCATCGCACCTGCATCATCACTACACCAATGTCGTCACCGTCATTGTCACCATCACAGCCAAGTTCCAGTGTCTTCTAGCACTGGGCACGAACGTGAGGAGCAGTTCCAAGTTCCTTTGTCACCAGGGCCCCCAAGTCCACCAAAGCAGGGCTCCAGCTCTGTGGATGAACTGGATTTTATCTCCTACTGTTTCCAAACGGGGCGCAATGGAAGCTGGAGTTTTCCTTTGAGCCTCGCGTTTCGGGAACTTCCCCCGGAGGACTTCACGGGACAGCAGCTGTCGGGCATCTGTGCAGACTCTCCCTCCTTTCCTGTGGCTCTTCACACACTGGGGACGGCCACAGTGCAGTCCCTGGGCAGGTGGCGCTGGTCAGGCACTGCCCAACTGCACCCTGCCTGCGTCCACTCTGGGGTTCTGCCTGGCCACCTTTGTCTCCTCCACACATTTTTATTTGGGCACCTTTGGCAAATGTTTCTTCATAAGAGGACCCAGAAGTTCCCTTGGAAGCCATAGCATAGTCCTGATAAACAGCAAAATCTGCCTTAGCATAAAGTGACTCTGAACCCAAACAACCCAAACAGCCTGTGGCTCTCACCTGACGGAGGGGCCAAGAAGGCTTGTAGGGATTTGTAAAGAGTTTCCTGCCTTGAAGAACTCAGGGCCCCAGTGAACCATCAGAAAGGGCTGCTGGCTGGCAATGACCGTGAGGAAAAGCCACGTCGGGGCATCTGCACGCCGTGTCCACCTCTTATAGGGTGTTTCCAGCGATGTTGGAGGTAGGCCTGCCGTGCGGGCATGCCCACGAGACCTGCTCACTGAAACCCACTTTTCTTTGACAGAGCCCAGGCCTGCTTGACTGATCCAGACCGGGGAAGGGCAGAGGCGTCCTCCATGACGTCATCCAAGGCTGCCTCAGTGGCTCTGAGAAATCGTCACAGACTGGGTCACTCACAGCCCCAGGTTAGAGACCCAAGGTCAAGGGGGCACAGGGCCAGGCCCCTTCTGAAGGCCTTGGGGAAACCTTTTCTTGCCGTTTCTGGCTTTGGTGGCTCCAGGCACTCCTTGGCTTGTGGCTGCATCTGTCCGATCTCTGCCTCCTCCCCCTCCCATCTCCAAACACCCTGAGCCTCCTGTTTCAATCCCCATCAATCCTATCTCTTGCCACAAAAGGCCAGATACAGACCCACAGGTTCTGTAATTAAGGGCATGACTCTACGGGGGCCGCCATTCAGCTCACCCCATGGGGCCGGGGGGCAGGTACTTGGTACCAGGTTACACCAGGGTTTGAATCAGATGAGCATTTGCAAGCTGGTGGCCACAGACGTGCGACTCTGTTCCCTGGGTCCAGGTTTTCTGGTCCTAAATGGTGTGAAGAATCTCTGGGATGCACATCCTCAAAGCGTGATTCAGGGAGGTGACGACGCTAAGAGCTACCTGGAAGTGTGCGTCCAGCGCTCGCTGTAGCCAGATCTTCTTGGCTGTGTGTTGGCGCTGACAGTGAATTCCCGTTGGTCATATTTTTCCTTGCTGGGCTCCTAGATGTCAGTTCCAGCTACACGCAGTCCAGCACTTGGACTTCCTCCCAACACTCGTCCATAGGAACGTGGATTCCTCATCTCTCCTCTGTCCAGGGACAACGAGGGACTTAGCTCTGGGCTACTGAGCTCATTCTCACACACAGTTCCCAGGGAGCTGATCGGTGCTGCTCACTTGGATTCGGCTGACATTAAAAGCCTGTGAATGAAGAAGGGCAAACGTGAGCATGGGAAGGTCAAGACCACTCCCTCCCAGAAAGTAAGCGCACAACGGCACACAGCCACGGCCTTGGGACACACTGGCTCTGATTCCATTATTGTCCAGCTTGTGGCAATGGGTGAAGTTCTTCTCAGGTTAGGAGTAGACTCTCTGGTTTCTAATCCCAACTACACTGCTTGCTTGTGAGTTTGATCACTTCCTAACAGCTTCTGTTTCTAATGTGCACTGTGGAGATAACGGTAGTGTTCACCTGGCAGAGATATGAGGAATTACAAGCTATCATACTCAGGCAGGTTCACCTAGCATCCATCCACCTGCCCGTCCATCCCTCCACCCACTCGTCCATACACACACCCATCCACACCTACCTCAATCCATCCATTTATCCATCCATCCACACATATTTGGTAAACTCAGTAACACTTGAAAAGATGTAGGTAATTGAGAAAACAGATAAAAACCAAGTACCTGCAGAAAACAGCAAGTGCTAAGACTAAACACAAACTCAGACCCAGGACGATGTCCAGCTGAGCCTTGAGGCCCTGACAAAGAAGCAAGAGCTGCATAATTTATGCATAATTTATGCAGGAGCCCTAAGTGATCTGTGAATGAAGGCTCAGGTCCTTAGCTCATGCATCACACATGTGTTAAATAGGAAGCAGCTCATTCCCTGTACCCTTGGGCCAGACATCCTTCCCCACTGGTCTCAGTTTTCTCAACTGCAGCACGGAAGAGCTACACTGGATTGCCAGCCAAATGCCATGACAGAGTCACCCCCAAGCCCGTCACCTCTCCCCGCAAAGGCCTCCAGCCAAGCTCTGATAGTGGCGTGGGCCCACTCGTGTCTCCGGGAGCTTTGGGACTTGCAGGGCGCATTCAGTAGAACAGTGACCCCTCAAGGTGTCCACGGCCTTGGACCTGAACCTGTGGTTGTGCCACTTTTCATTTAGACTTGGCAGATGTGATGAAGATATGTTCCTGAGATGGGAGAGAGCTCCGTGTCACAGGGGGTCTGGGAAGAGGGTGCACGAGGCCCAGAGTCGGGGGACAAGCTGTGAAGACAGCAGAGCACGAGAGAGTTGAAGGCGCTACGGGGCTGACTTTGAAGACAGGGAAGGGGCCACCAGCCCAGGACAGCGGGCAGCCTCAGGGGGCTGGAAAGTGTAGGGAAGTAGCCTAGCTTCTGGGAGGAATGCACCCCCCAACCCCACCCCTATCCAAATACTGATTTCTGGCTCCGGAAGCTCTGTTTTGGAATAAGATGGGAAGTTTCGGAAGAGGTAATGCGAGCCTACCACTTCCATGCACGGTGTGGGTGGGGCTGCCTGTCCCTCTATTGACGGTGCTAACAGTGCTGCCAGGAGCTAACCACAGCAGGAGGAGATGGGGCGTGATGGAGGAGTGCTCAGTATGCCCTCTGACCTCCCACTGCCACAGCCAGTGCATGGAGCAGATGGGGCGTGATGGAGGAGTTCTCTGTATGCCCTCTGACCTCCCGCCCTCTGACCTCCTGCCCTCTGACCTCCCGCCCTCTGACCTTCCACTGCCGCAGCCAGTGCAGGAGCAGACTGGTGTGATGGAGGAGTGCTCTGTGCGCCCTCTGACTCCCGCTGCCACGCTACCCGACCACAGGATTCAGCATCAGGATGGCCCAGCAGCTCCCCTGATCCCTTTCCAGCACTCTGGTGCCCACAGCCCGGCTTTGTCCAGCGCCTTTGAGCCTCTTAGCAGCTCGGGAAATGGAATTCTGAGTCTGACCCAGCTCCCAGGTCCCCCAGCCCTCACCATAGTCAGAGTCTCAGAGGCTGAACAGTGCTCCTCACTGTGTCCTGGTCTCCCCATCTCTGAACGCATGGCAGCAGGGCCGCGTCTGCTCTTCTCTGGTTTCTGCCAGGCCACCTGGACTTCCTCGTGGCTGAGCCAGCCTCTCCGGACCTGCCCCATTCTTGCGAGCCTGTTGAGGGCTGGTAGGGGTGGTCTGACCCTGAGCCCCCAAAGTTGGCCCATGAGGTCCTCCTGAGATGCAGAGCCATAGTTAGAAGCTGGGCTGCAGAGATGCAGGAACCCACGTCTGCTGCCTTAGTCTGGTGGGTTCTGAACAGTGCAAGTCATCTTCCTCAACCTCGGTGCCCTCATCTGGAAAGCAGTGGCTGTGCGCACCTCCCAGGTTCTTGTGGGAATTATGGGAGATCGAGTATGAAAATCACACAGCTTTTATCGTTGTTGCAACACAACTTCCTACTCCACTGTAATGTGCTGGGTGTCTAAAGAGCTATGATCTTTGGGGATAGGAGGGTCAAGGGGTGTGGTGGTTAAGTTTTGCTCGGGCACTCGCAGCTCATGTCGGGGTGCCTGCTTCCAATAGTCCTGGTTACTCCACTTCAGGTCTAATTCCCTGCCAGTGTACATCCTGGGAAGCAGCAGGTGACACCTTAAGTATTTAGGTCCCTGCCACCTGCATGGGAGACTTGGACTGAGTTTCAGTCTGCCAGCTTTGCCTGACTCCAGCCCTGATGGTTGTGGTCACTTGGGGAGCAAGCCAGCAGACGGAAGATCTGGAAGATCTCTCGTTGTCATCTCTCTGTCTTTCTGCTTTCAGATAAAAAAAATATCCAAGTCCTAGTCTCAGGGTCTCTGTTTGCCTTTGAAACACTCAATCCAGTCAAGAGTTATAAAGCCAGTGTCGCTGCACTTCCAGCTTGTCATCTGCCGTGCCTATGTCAACTCGCTCTTTCTCTGGCGATGTTGCGGCTAAAATGCTGAGCCCTGACGACTCCTGTGTTTTCTTGAGCAAGGGTCCTGACGTCTCTGTTACTGCATCTCCTCAACTGGGGAAGAACCGGATTGAACAGCCTCCTCTTGCAGGCTTCCCCCCAGCCTGGGGCCCCACAGTCCCGAGGAACATGTGGCCTTCACCTTGAATTAGCCAAGGTCCATCTGAATTTGGAGTCAACATTTACATCTGAGGAAGATGCTAAACTCTACAAGGTAAGTACATTTTAATAACAAGCATTGGGCAGGGAAGAAGACCATCAGGCCTCCTGCCGTGTTCTGCAGAGAAATGACCTCAGCGAGCTGGGTGGGGACGAGGCTGAGGGAGACCCAGGCCCCTTCTAAGGACAGGCGTCCATTTGAAGGAGGATGAGCAGGTCTCTGGGCACGCGGGTGAGGAGGTCCAGGGGAAGCCCTTGACCCTGCAAAGGAGGGTGGACCCAGCAGGTGCTGGGGTCACTCTGATCAGTACCAGGACCCTCTCAGCATCACTCAGAGCCCCCAGGACCAATCAGGAAGACCATTGCAAAATATCGGATTCCAAGGGGAATGAACACTGAGACTATTTCCTCCTAGGGAGTCCAACTGTGGAGTAGAAACATCTAGAAGAAAGGCACACATAAGGGCACCCACCCCAATCAGAGAATCTGGAGAGAAAACAAGACTGGTGTTCATTTTAACAATCTGTGGCGCAAGGGGAGAAGGAGAGACGAGGCAGGCCTCCATGGCTCCCCTACTCGCTAGCTATGTGGGGTGAGCTTGTGTCCACCTGACAGGGACCAAGGGAGTCCAGAGAGAAAGGAACTCCTGGGCGTGTCTGCCAGGGCTTGCAGGTGGGGTCGGCATTTGAATCAGTGGCTCCAGCGAGGAGTGAGCGGGCATGCTTCACCCCATCGGAGGTGGGACCAGAGACCACAGGCAGGGGGGTCTGGCCACAGACACAGGGGGCCTCACCTCCCTGCAGCAGATCCATCACTTCCATGGCACTGTGAAGCCACCAGGCCTCGGCGGCTCTGCTGCCTCCTCTCTGCCATGCGCAGGAGCAACTGAACCCAGGGTGGAAGAAGACACCGACGTAAAGCATTTTACAAGGTTCCGAGGCTATATATATATATATATATATATATATATATATATATATATATATATTTTTGCCTAGATTTGCTTTTGTTGCCTGTGCTTTTGGTGTCTTATCCAAAAAGTCATTGTCTATAACAATGTCTTGAAGTGTTTCCCTATGTGTTCTTCCAATAATTTCACAGATTCTGGTCGTATATTTAGGTCTTTGGTCCATCTTGAGTTGTGTTTTGTGGTGAGAGTTAGAGGTCTAATTTCATTCTTCTACACATGTGTGTCCAGTTTTTCCAGCACCATTTATTAAAAAGATTCCCCTTCCTCCAATGCATGATCTTGGCCCCTTTGTCAAAAATCAGTTGACTGTATGTGCATGGATTAATTTGGGGGTTTTTATTCTGTTCCATTTATCCATATGTCTGTGTCTCTGCCAGTACCATGTTGTATTAATTACTGTAGCTTTGTAGTATATATGTTTTTTTAAAAAAACTATTTTCTTTCTTTTTAAGATTTTTAAAAAATAGTATTTGAAAGTCAGAGTTACACAGAGAGATAAAGAGAGGCGGGGGGGGGGGCGGTCTTCCATCCGATGGTTCACTCCCCGATTGGCTGCAATGGCCAGAGCTGTGCCAATCCAAAGCCAGGAACCAGGAGCTTCCTCCAGGTCTCCCCCGCGGGTGCAGGGGCCCAAGGACCTGGGCCATCTCCCACTGCCTTCCCAGGTCACAGCAGAAAGCTAGATCAGAAGTGTGGCATCCGGGCCTCGAACAAGGGCCCATATGGGATGCCATCACTGCAGGTGGCAACTTCACCCACTACACCACAGCGCTGGCCCCTCTGTAGTATATCTTGAAATCAGGTATTGTGCTGCCTCCACCTTGACTATTTTTTGCTCAGAATCACTTTGACTGTTCTGGGTTTTTTGTGGTTTCATATGAATTTTAGCATTGCTTACTCTAATTCTGTAAAGAATGTCATTGGTATTTTGATAGGGATTACATTGAATCTGTAGATTTCTTTCTTTCTTTTTTTTTTTTATGGCCCTGAAAAGGGCCTTTGGGTGAGGTTCCGGGGCCGTGGGGGCCGCTCAGCCACCGAAGCCGTAGAGCGTGCGCCCCTGGCGCTTGAGCGCGTAGACCACGTCCATGGCCCTGACCGTCTTGCGCTTGGCGTGCTCCGTGTAGGTGACGGCGTCGTGGATGACGTTCTCCAGGAAGACCTTGAGCATGCCGCGGCGGGTCTCCTCATAGATGAGCCCCGAGATGCGCTTGACGCAGCCGCGCCGGGCCAGGCGGCGGATGGCGGGCTTGGTGATGCCCTGGATGTTGTCGAGCAGCACCTTGCGGTGGCGCTTGGCGCCGCCTTTGCCGAGGCCCTTCCCGCCCTTGCCGCGACCAGACATCTCTATCTGCTATCAGAACCAGCTCAGGAGTAACTGAATCTGTAGATTTCTTTAGGTAGTGTAGTCATTTTAGTGATATTAATTCTTCCAATTCATGAATGTGGAATATCTTTCCAATTTTTTGTGTGCTTAATTTCTTTCATCAGTGTTTTATAATTTTCATTTTAGGAATCTTTCTTTAATTTAATTTATTCCTAAATCTTTACAAAGCTTTGTAGCTGTTTCTAATGGAATGTCTTTCATCATCTCAGCAAAATCATTATTGATGTATAAAAAATGTTTATGATATGTTGATTTTTGTATCCTGAGACTTTACTGAACTGGTTTATTAGTTCTAACAGCTTTCTGGTGGAGTGTTTACATGTTTCCATTTACAAACTCATGCCATCTGCAAGCATGAATATTCTTACTGTCTTCTTCCTAATTGTGATGCCCGTTATTTTTCTTCTCCCTAACTTACTAATACCTCCAATACTGTATTGAAAAGAAGTGGTAAAAGTGGACATCCTTGTCTTATTCCAGATCTGAGGGGACATGTTTTCAGTTTTTCCTTATTCAGTGTGATGTTGTCTGTGAGTTTGTAGTGTAATGCACTTGTAATTTTGAGGTATGCTCCTTCTATACCTACTTTATTGAGGTTTCTTTCATGAGAGGATGTTGAATCTTTCCAATGCTTTCTCTGCATCTATTGAGATGATTGTAGGGTTTTTGTTCTCCATTCTGTTGATGTTATTTAAAACAACTATTGTTTTTAAAATGTTGAATCAGCATTGCATATTTGGGATAAATCCAACTTGAACATGATGTGTGATCTTTTTGATAAAGATTTTGATTCAATACGATAGTGCTTTGTTGAGAATTTTTGCATTCATGTTCTTCATGGCTGTTGATCTACAGTTTTCTTTTTGTGTTATATCCTTGTTTACTTTTGGTATTGGAATAATGCTGACTTCATAACAAGAGTTGGAAAGAGGTCTGTCCTTTTCAATATTTTGGAAAAATTGCTTCTCAGCCTTTTGGTTAAGACCCAGTATAATATTTTGGAATAACTTGAAAACTATTAGAATTATTTCCTCTTTAAATGTCTTGCAGAATTTATGTGAAGCCATCAGTTCCTGGACTTTTCTTTGTTGGAAAATTCAATTCAATTCAATATTGTTACTTAGTATTGGTCTGTTTATATTTTCTATATCGTCTTCTTTTTTTAAGATTTATTTATTTACTTGAAAGAGTTAACACAGAGAGAAAGGGAGAGGCAGAGAGAGAGAGAGAGAGAGAGAGAGGTCTTCCATCTGCTGGTTTACTCCCCAATTGGCCGCAACGGCTGGAGGTGCGCCAACCTGAAGCCAGGAGCCAGGAGCTTTCTCAGGATCTCCAATGCGTGTGCAGGGGTCCATCTTCTACTGCTTTCCCAGGCCATAGCAGAGAGCTGGATTGGAAGTAGAGCAGCCGGACTTGAACCGGGGCCCATATGGGATGCTGGCACTACAGGCGCTGGCTTTACCTGCTATGCCACAGCACCGGCCCCTCTATGTCTTCCTATTTTAATCTTGGAAGGTCACATGTAGTTGGACATTTATTCATTTATTTGAGATTTTCTTCAATTTGTCAGTATGTATTTGTTCATTATAGTTTCTTCTGATTATTTGTATTTCTGTGATATCAGTGGGAGTGTATCCTTTTTCAGCTCTAGTGGCATGTTTTTGAGTTTTTTCTCTTTTTTTCTTTGTAAATCTGGCTAAAAATCTGTCTATTTATCTTTTTTAAAAACTAGCTTTTGTTTCTTTGATCTTATTGTTTTTTAGTTTCAATTTCATTTATTCCTGCTCTGATTTTTGTTATTTCTTGCCTTCTGCTAAGTTGCATTTTGTTTTATTCATGCCTTTCTAAGTTATTGAGATTCATAATTAGATTAATAGGTTTCTAATTTTTTTCAAGTAAACACTTATTGGTATAAACTTTCTTGTTTTTTTAAAGATTTATTTATTTATTTATTTATTTGAGAGGTAGAGTTACACACACAGAGAGAGAGAGGTCTTTCTTCCATTGATTCACTCCCCAAATGGCTGTAACAGCTAGAGCTGCGCTAATGCGAAGCCAGGAGCCAGGAGCTTCTTCCAGGTCTCCCATGCAGGTGCAGGGGCCCAAGTACTTGGGCCATCTTCGCCTGCTTTCCCAGGCCATAGCAGAGAGCTGGATTGAGAGTGGAGCAGCCACTTGAACCGGTGCCCATATGGGATGCCGGCACTGCATGCCGTGGCTTTACCTGCTATGCCACGGCACTGACCAGCCCCTCCCAGTGTTTTTGTATTTGATTCTATCTCTCCCTTTAAATCTAATAATATTTGGTTTCTATAATAAGGCAATATTTTGTTGGCTGCATGTGTATTTCTGATTGTTATATCATTTTGCTAAATTGAACCTCTAACTGATATGTAATGTCTCTTTTTAAAGTTCTTTGCTTTAAAATCTGTTTTATCTGATGTGAGTATGGCTACTGCCTCTTGTTTCTGGTTTCCATTTGCATGACATATCTTTTTCCAACCCTTCATTTTCAATCTGTGTGTATCTTTAACTGTGATGTGAGTTTCTTGTAGGCAGCATAGTTATGTCATTTTAAAAAAATCCATTCTTCAAATCTGTATCTTTTGACTGGTGAATTTAATTCATTCACATTTAAGGTTAGTATCCATAGATAAGAACTAACTCCTGTCATTTTATCTTCGGTTACTGGTTGTATCTGCTCTGTTCTTAAGTTTTGTTCTGTTCTATATTTTCATGATGGTTACTTCTAATGTAGGACTCTCATCAGGAATTATTTTAAGGGTGGTCAGGTAGTGATGAATTATCTGTTTCTGCTTGTCTGGGAAATATTTTATTTCTCCTTCACTTCTAAAGGATAACTTCACTGGATATAACATTCTAGTTTGAAGTTTCTTTTCTTTCTTTTAAGACCTTGAATATATCATCCCATTCTCTTCTTGTCTTCAGGGTTTCTGCTGAGAAACCTGCTGTTACTCTAATGGATTTTCATTAACATTTAATTAGACATTTATCTCCCACTGTTTTTAGGATTCTCTCCTTGATGTTAACTTTTGACAATTAGACTTACAATATTGCCTTGCATAAGGTCTTCTTTTGTTGAGTCTGTTTGAGGTTCTTTGAATTTCCTTTATCTGGATGATTGTATCTCTTTCAAGGCTTGGGGAGTTTCAATTATTGTTTCATTTAGGAGGTTGTCAATGCCATTTTCGTTGATATCTTCTTCTTTTTGTAACCTTAAATCCCAAATGTTTGTTTGTTTAATGATCTCCCATATGTCACGTAGGGTTTATTCACTTTTTAAAATTCTTTTCTCTTTATTTTTGTCTGGGTTGTTCCAAATGTCTTCTCCTTCAGATCAGACATTCCTTCCTCCACTTGGTCTATTGTGTTGTTGAAACTCTCAACTGAATTTACATCTCATTGCTTGAAGTTTTGGCACCAAAGTTTCTATTTGCTCATTTATCGCAATTTCTATCTGCTCAGTGAATTTCTCAGTCATGTGGTCTATTTATTTCCTAATTTATTTCAGCTGTCTATCTGTATTCTCTTGCATTTCATTGAGCTTCATTAGGATCAGTATTTTAAAATCTTTTTTAGACATTTCATAAATTTCCTTCAGATCAGAATTTATTTCTGGAGAACTATTGTGTTCTTTTGGAAGTGCCATGCTTCCTCACTTGTTCACCTTTCCCATGTCCCTGTGCTGACATTTGTGCATCTAGTGAAACAGTTTCTTCTTTACGGAGAAAGTTTCACTGGAAAAGATTATTTAGGTGGAATGCAGGGTATCACTTGGGTTGTTGATTTGGCTCTGATTTTAGTTGAGTGCAGATGTGTAACTTCTAAGTGATTAGTTTTTATCAGTTCAGCAGTGTCTACGAGTGTCACCATTGTCTTGTCTGCAGCAGGTTGTGGAGGTAGAAGTATAACTTTGAAGTGGATATAGGCTTCCTAGGTTTTTTGTCTTCAGTCTCCAGAGAGTTGGGTGTCAATCATACTAGGGTTTGTGATGGCTAGACCCTACATCTTGGTGTTGCAGAACACAAAGCAGGTTCTTCTCTTGTCCCACCCGGCAAAGGTGAGTGATATTGTAGTTAATGGTTCTTAGACTGTATGATGTGGATGGAACCTTCCTCAGGCCCTGTTATGAAAGTGTGATTGGTGCTGGGTCTTATAGCACCAAAATTCTTAATCACTAATTGGAGAATGTGAAAAGGACCTTGTCCCAGTTCTACAGGATGGCTACAAGGTATACTGGGGGATTTATGCTGTAAGGTGTGGCCTGGAGTGGTGGAATTCAGGTAGCTTTTTCCCTAAGTTCCTCAGGGTAGATTTCAGTGACACTGGGGACTCTAGTATTGAAAGTCACCATCCTAGCATTGCAGGATACATCGGGTCTTCCCTCAAGTCTCAAGGGCAATAGCCAATTTTGTTGGCAATTGTGGATTTGCAGCCACTAGGCTGAAATGGAGGAATAAGATAAGGCTCTCCAGATACCTCAGGTGAATTTGAGTTATTCTAGGAACTGTAGCACCCGTAGTAATTGTCCCATATCTACAAGGTACAAGCAAATCTGTGCACAGGTTCCCTAGGGCATTAAGGGGTTGCACTGGGGATTGTGCATGGGGCACCCAGCACTGTGTGTAAGGAGACACAGTGGAGCCTTCCTCAATTGGATATTTTATGCGCTACTGGTGGTGCTGAGCACCAAGATGACAAGGGGAACTTTCCTGGAATATGTAGAATGAGTGAGCGAGGCTCCAGGTGCAGAGGGCTTGCTCTCTGTGCTTGGAAGTACACTGTTGAGGTGGAGCCAAGATGGCAGAATAGTGAGGGCATGCATTGATTGTCTGAGAAAAGATAGTTTAATAACAGTGGAGTTACTGTAGTCTCAGGGAAAGGTTCGGGAAAAAAACTGCAGAGGAAACTCTTCCGGATCTAGTGGATATGACATGGAGGACCTATGGGGAGAGCAAGGGCACCTATGGTTTGGCAGTCCAGCCATGGAGTCTACACACCAGCGCTGGAAGGGGAGGGGAGGCGAAACCTCAGTAGCCCGATACATTGATGGGGAACCTAACAGAGCTCCCATCACAAGCCACACCCATCACAAGCCTCTAAGGATCCATCAAAAGCAGACAGTCCACTTAATCTGGAGTCATAGTATGAGAAAAACCATGACAGCAAAGAAACCAAAGAATATCTCCACAATGCCAAGCAACGAACGCAGAAACAAAGGAAACAAGAACAAGGAAGACACTATGACGCCCCCAAATGAACAAGACACCCCAATTCAAGATTATGAAGATGATGAGATAGAAGAAATGCAAAAAACGGATCTCAAAAAGTAGATAAGAACATTAAGAATTTCTCAAAAACAGATTCTTGAACTACAGAAATCTTTACTGGACAGGATAGAAAATCTCTCTCGCGAAAATGAAATATTAAGGAGGAATCAAAATGAAATGAAACAACTAGTAGAACATGAAACTGTGATAGTGACGAGAAATCATAAGAAATGAAGAATTCAATAGATCAAATGACAAACACATTAGAGAGACATACAAACAGATTTAGTGAGACAGAAGAGAGAATATCGGACGTAGAAGACAGAGCACAGGAAAGTATACAGTCAAACCAAAGAAAAGAAGAGGAAATTAGAAATCTAAAAAATATTGCGAGGAATCTATAGGCTACTATTAAAAAACCAACATTCGGGTTCTAGGAGTTCCTGAAGGCATGGAGAGAGAGAAAGGATTAGAAGGTCTTTTTAGTGAGATACTAGCAGAAAATATCCCGGGTTTGGAGAAGGACAGAGACATCTTAGTACAAGAAGCTCACAGTACCTCTAGTAAACATGACCAAAAGAGATCCTCACCACGACACGTAGTAATTAAACTCACCACAGTGAAACATAAAGAAAAGATCCTAAAATGTGTAAGAGAGAAATAATGTCAGACCACTCTCAGAGGATGTCCAATTAGACTCACAGCTGACTTCTCATCAGAAACCCTACAAGCGAGGAGGGAATGGTGAGATAGAGCCCAGGTACTAAGAGAAAAAAAAACTGCCATCCCAGAATATTATATCCTGCAAAGCTCTCATTTATGAATGAAGGTGAAATAAAGACCTTTCATACCAAACAGAAATTGAAAGAATTTGTCACCACTAGTCCAGCACTGCAAAAAAATGCTTAAAGATGTGCTACACACAGAAACACAGAAACACAGCCATCAATATGAAATAAAGTAAAGGAAGAAAACCTCACAGTAAAAGATCACAGGAAGCTCAAAGCATATATTAGAAAATATCTTTGGGAAAATGGCAGGGCAAAGTTACTACTTATCAATAGTTACATTGAACGTTAATGGCCTGAACTGTCCAGTTAAAAGACACAGGCTGGCTGAATGGATTAAGGAAAAAAACCTATCTATTTGCTGCCTACAAGAAACACATCTTTCCAACAAAGATGCATACAGACTGAAAGTGAAAGGTTGGAAAAAGATATTCCATGAAAACAGAAACCAAACAAAAGCAGGTGTAGCCATATTAATATCAGACAAAATAAACTTTAACACAAAAACTGTTAACAGAGACAAAGAGGGGCACTATATCATGATTAAGGGTTCAATTCAACAGGAAGATATAACTATTATAAATGTATACGCACGTAATTACAGGGCACTGGTTTATTTAAAAGATACATTAAGAGACTTAAAGGGAGACTTAGATTCCAATACAATGGTACTGGGTGAATTCAATACTCCACTCTCAGAAATAGACAGATCATCCGGACACAAGATCAACAAGGAAACAGCAGATTTATTCGACACTATAGCCCAAATGGATCTAACAGACATCTACAGAACTTTCAATCCTACATTTAAAGAATTTACATTCTTCTCAGCAGTGCATGAAACCTTCTCTAGGACTGACCACAGACTAGGCCATAAAGCAAGTCTCAGCCAATTTAAAGGAATTGGAATTATACCATGCAGCTTCTCAGACCACAGCGGAATGAAGGTGGAAATTAGCAACTCAGGAATCCCTAGAGACTATGCAAACATATGGAGAATGAACAACATGCTCCTGAATGAACAATGGGTCATAGAAGAAATCAAAAGAGAAATCAAAAACATTCTGGAAGTAAATGAGGGTAACAACAAAACATATCAAAACTTATGGGATATGGCAAAAGCAGTGCTGAGAGGAAAGTTTATAGCAATAGGTACCTACATCAAGAAATTGGAAAGGCACCAAATGAGCTTTCAATGCATCTCAAGGACCTAGAAAAACTGCAGCAAACCAGACCCAAATCTAGTAGGAGAAGAGAAACAATTAAAATCAGAGAAGAAATCAACAGGATTGAATAAAAAAAAAAGTACAAAAAATCAGCCAAGCAAAGAGCTGGTTTTTTGAAAAAATGAATAAAATTAACACACCATTGGCCCAACTAATTAAAAAAAAGAAGAAAAAAAGACCCAAATCAATAAAATCAGAGATGAAAAAGGAAATATAACAACATACACCACAAAAATAAAAAGAATCATCAGAAATTACTACAAAGAGTTGTATGCCAGCAAACAGGGAAATCTATCAGAAATGGATAGATTCCTGGACACATGCAACCTACCCAAATTGAACCAGAAAGACATATAAAACCTAAAAAGACCCATAACTGAGACAGAAATTGAAACAGTAATAAAGGCCCTCCCAACAAAGAAAAGCCCAGGACCTGATGGATTCACTGCTGAATTCTACGAGACATATAAAGAATAACTAATTCCAATTCTTCTCAAACTATTCAGAACAGTCGAAAAACAGGGAACCCTAACAAATTCTTTCTATAAGGCAGCATCATGTTAATTCCTAAGATGGAACTAGATGCAGCAGAGAAAGAGAATTACAGACCAATTTCCCCAATGAACACAGACGCAAAAATCCTCAATAAAATTCAGGCCAATAGAATACAACAACACATCAGAAAAATCATCCACCCAGACCAAGTGGGATTCATCCCCGGTATGGAGGGATGGTCCAATGTGAGCAAATCAATCAATGTGATACACCACATTAACAAACTGCAGAAGAAAAACCATATGATTATCTCAATAGATGCAGAGAAAGCATTCGATAAAATTCAACACCCTTTCATGATGAAAACTCTAAGCAAATTGGGTATAGAAGGAAAATTCCTCAATACAATCAAAGCAATTTATGAAAAACCCACGGCCAGTATCCTATGGAATGGGGAAAAGTGGGAAACATTTCCACTGAGATCTGGGACCAGACAGGGATGCCCACTCTCACCACTGCTCTTCAATATAGTTCTGGAAGTTTTAGCCAGAGCCATTAGGCAAGAAAAAGAAATTAAAGGGATACAAAATGGGAAGGAAGAACTCAAACTATCCCTCTTTGCAGATGACATGATTCTTTATTTAGGGGATCCAAAGAACTCTACTAAGAGACTATGGGAACGCATAGAAGAGTTTGGAAAAGTAGCAGGATATAAAATCAATGTACAAAAATCAACAGCCTTTGTATACGTAGGCAATGCCATAGCTGAGAAAGAACTTCTAAGATCAATATCATTCACAATAGCTACAAAAACAATCAAATACCTTGGAATAAAATTAACCAAGGACACTAAAGATCTCTATGATGAGAATTATAAAATATTAAAGAAAGAAATAGAAGAGGATACCAAACAATGGAAAAATCTTCCCTGCTCATGGATTGGAAGAATCAATATCATCAAAATGTCCAGTCTCCCAAAAGCAATTTAGAGATTCAAGCTATACCAATCAAAATACCAAAGACATTCTTCTCAGATCTGGAAAAAAATGATGCTGAAATTCATATGGAGGCACAGCAGACCTCAAATAGCTAAAGCAATCTCATAAAACAAAAACAAAGCCGGAGGCATCACAATAGCAGATTTCAGGACATACTACAGGGCAGTTATATTCTAAACAGCATGGTACTGGTACAGAAACAGATGGAAAGACCAATGAAGCAGAATAGAAACACCAGAAATCAATCCAAACATCTACAGCCAACTTATATTTGATCAAGGATCCAAAAACAATCCCTGGAGCAAGGACAGTCTATTCAATAAATGGTGCTGGGAAAACTGGATTTCCATGTGCAGAAGCATGAAGCAAGATCCCTACCTTACACCTTACACAAAAATCCTCTCAACATGGATTAAAGACCTAAATCTATCACCCGACACCATCAAATTATTAGAGAACATCGGAGAAACCCTGCAAGATATTGGCACCGGCAAAGACTTCTTGGAAAAGACCCTGGAGGCACAGGCAGTCAAAGCCAAAACTAACAATTGGGTTTATATCAAATTGAGAAGTTTCTGTACTGCAAAAGAAACAGTCAGGAAAGTGAAGAGGCAACTGAAAGAATGGGAAAAAATATTTGCAAACTATGCAACAGATAAATGATTAATAACCAGAATCTGCAAAGAGATCAAGAAACTCCACAATAACAAAACAAACAACCCACTTAAGAGATGGGCCAAGGAACTCAATAGACATTTTTCAAAATAGGAAATCCAAATGGCCAACAGGCACATGAAAAATGTTCAGGATCACTAGCCATCAGGGAAAAGCAAATCAAAACCACAATGAGGTTTCACCTCACCCCAGTGAGAATGGCTCACATACAGAAATCTACCAACAATAGATGCTGGAGAGGATGTGGGGAAAAAGGGACACTAACTCACTGTTGGTGGGAATGCAAACTGGTGAAGCCACTATGGAAGTCAGTTTGGAGATTCCTCAGAAACCTGAATATAGCACTACCATACAGCCCAGCCTTCCCACTCCTTGGAATTTACCCAGAGGAAATTAAATTGGCAAATAAAAGAGCTGTCTACACTTCAATGTTTATTGCAGCTCAATTCACAATAGCTAAGACCTGGAATCAACCTAAATGCCCATCAACATTAGACTGGATAAAGAAATTAGAAATTAGAATACTACACATAAGTTAAAAAAATGAAATCCGGTCATTTGCAACAAAATGTAGGAATCTGGAAAACATCATGCTGAGTGAAATAAGCCAGTCCCAAAGGGACAAATATCATATGTTCTCCCTGGTCGGTGACAACTAACTGAACACCAAAATGGAAACCTGTTGAAGTGAAATGGATGAGGAACAAGTTACTACTTTATCCCTTTTAGTATTTTTTTTGTTCTACTTAATACTATTGGTTGAACTCTTTAATTAACACAGAATTATTCTTAGGTGTTTAAATTTAACTGAAAAGTGATCCCTGTTAAATATAAGAGTTTTGGGAATAAGAGAGGGGGGAGATATACAATTTGGGACATGCTCAAGCTGACTTGCCCCAAATGGTAGAGATAGAAACGTGCTAGGGGATTCCAATTCAATCCCATAAAGGTGGCATGTACCAGTGCCATCTCACTGGTCCAAGTGATTAATTTCAGTTCACAATTGATCATAATGATAGGTCTAAGAGTCAAAGGGATCAAATAAACAAGACTAGTGTCTGCTAATATTAACTGATAGCATTAAAAAGGAGAGAACGATCCAACATGGGAAATGGGATACACAGCAGACTCATAGAATGGCAGGTGTCCTAAACAACACTCTGGCCTCAGAATCAGCCCTTAAGGCATTCGGATCCAGCTGAAAAGCCCATGAGAGTATTTTAGGCATGGAAAGCCAAGACTCTCTGGAAAAAAAAACAAAAGTCCTAAATGAAAGATCTCTGCGAGTGAGATCCCAGTGGAAAGAACGGGCCATCAAAGAAGGTGTTACATTTCTCTGAAGGGAGGAGAGAACTTCCACTTTGACTATGGCCTTGTCTAAATAAGATCAAAATTGGCAAACTCAAAAGGCTTCCATAGCCTTGGCAACTCATGACAAGAGCCTAGGGTGATTACTGACGCCATAAAAAAAGAGTGTCAATTTGTTAAGTCAACAAGAGGAGTCACTGTGCACTTACTCCTCATGTAGGATCTCTGTCCTTAATGTGTTGTATAATATGAATTAATGCTATAACTAGTACTCAAACAGTTCTTTACACTTTGTGTTTCTGTGTGTGTGCAAACTGTTGAAATCTTTACTTAATATATGCTAAATTGATCTTCTGTATATAAAGAGAATTGAAAATGAATCTTGATGTGAATGGAATGGGAGAGGCAGCGGGAGATGGGAGGGTTGTGTGTGGGAGGGAATTTATGTGGGGGAAAGCCACTGTAATCCGCAAGCTGTACTTTGGAATTTTATATTTGTTAAATAAAAGTTTAAAAAAAAAGAAATTGTGGGGGGGTGGAGCCAAGATGGCAGAAGAGTGAGAGCGCACACAACAGTTTGGGAAAAGAAATTTAAACAAGGGTGGAGTTACTGTACCCTGAAGAAGAGTCTCAGAGGAAAAAACTGCAGAGGAAACTCTTCCGGATCTAGTGGATGCGACACGGAGGACCTACTGGGAGAGTAAGGTGGTCCACTGCCGTGCCGCACTGATCCCTGCCGAGCTGCACCTAGCCGCACTGAGCCGCACCTAGCAGCGCCCAGCCGCGCCGCACCGACACGACCCGACCCGCACGGAGGCGCGCCACGGACACGGCCCACCCACAGAATTTGAGCCCCGGCGCTGGAAGCAAAGGTAACCGGGAGACATTGGCCGTGAAGGTTAGACCATGGTCGGAGCTCACGCGGTGGGGAGGGGGAGCTACACCAGGCTGACTGGAAGAAAAAAAAGGGGGGGGGGACCAGCTGGGACACTAGCCTCTCTCTGCACTCTCCTTACAAACCCCAGAAAGACAAAGAGCAGGGACCAATTACTTTACATAAGTAAAACAAACTCCTTAGCCTAGGCAACACTGAAGAATCAGAGCTCTTTGGCAACACCTCCAAGATGCCAAACAAACGTAGAACAATCCAGTTAAAAGACACTGATAGGCTGATTGGGTTAAAGAACAAAACCCATCTATCTGCTGCTTACAAGAAACACATCTTTCTAACAAAGATGCACACAGACGGAAAGTGAAAGGCTGGAAAAATATATACCATGCCAACAGAAATGAAAAAACAGCGGGCGTAGCCATCTTAATATCAGATAACATAAATTTTACCACAAAAACTATTAGGAGAGACAAAGAGGGGCACTATATAAAGCTTAAGGGATCCATTCAACAGGAAGATATAACGATTATCAATATATATGCACCTAATTACAGGGCACCAGCTTATTTAAAAGACTTGTTAAGGGAATTAAAGGGAGACTTAGACCCCAACACAATAGTACTGGGGGACTTCAATACTCCACAGTCAGAGATAGACAGATCATCCAGACAGAAGACCAACAAGGAGACAGTAGATTTAAATGACACTATAGCTGACTCTGGGGGGAGGGGTGAAATAACAGGAGATTAGCATCTAACTTGGCAACCCAGTGGGAGACTGCAGGAGAATTGGAGCCCACACTGAGGACAGCACAGATTCCCTGTGTGGTCCTTGGGAAAGAGCTTCCAAACTCTGGCTCCTGTGGGTATATCATTTACCTGCTAACCACCTCCAATTACATTCAGCTGTGCGGAATTACTTCCCTTTTGAATCAAAAAAAGAAAGAGAGATTTACCACACCTAACCTGGGAGTGTCATCTTTGACACACCCTCAACCCTGAGGAACCAAACACAGCTCTCAGTCCACACTCATCTCAAGCCTCTAAGGCTCCACTGAAAGCAGACAGTCCACTTAATATAGAGCCATAGTGTAACAAGAAAAGACACCACAGTGAAGAAACCAAATATCTCCAACATGCCAAACAACAAACGCAAAAACCAAGCTAACAAGAACAAGGAAGACACTATGAGACCCCCAAATGAAAAAGACACCCCAATGCAAGATTATGAAGATGATGAGATCGAAGCAATGCAAGAAGCGGATCTCAAAAAATTGATAAGAACATTAAGAAGTTCTCAAAAACAAATTCTTGAACTACAGAAATCCTTAATGGACAAGATAGAAAATCTCTCTCGTGAAAATGAAATATTAAGGAGGAATCAAAATGAAATGAAACAACTGGTGGAACAAGAAACTGTGATAGTGATGAGAAATCATAATGAAATGAAGAATTCAATAGATCAAATGACAAACACATTAGAGAGCCTTAAAAACAGAATGGGTGAAGCAGAAGAGAGAATATCAGACTTAAAAGACAGAGAACAGGAAAGGAAACAGGCAAACCAAAGAAAAGAAGAAGAAATTAGAAATCTAAAAAATATTGTCGGGATACTATTAAAAAACCCAACATTCGGGTTCTAGGAGTTCCTGAAGGCATGGAGAGGGAGAAAGGATTAGAAGGCATTTTCAGTGAGATACTAGCAGAAAATTTCCCAGGTTTGGAGAAGGACAGAGGCATCTTAGTACAGGAAGCTTATAGAACCCCTAATAAACATGACCAAAAGAGATCCTCACCACGACATGTTGTAATCAAACTCACCACAGTGAAACATAAAGAAAAGATCCTAAAATGTGCAAGAGAGAAACGTCAGATTACTCTTAGAGGATCTCCAATTAGACTCACAGCAGACTTCTCATCAGAAACCCTACAAGCTAGGAGGGAATGGCGAGACATAGCCCAGGTACTAAGAGAGAAAAACTGCCAGCCCAGAATACTATATCCTGCAAAGCTCTCATTTGTGAATGAAGGTGAAATTAAGACTTTTCATAGCAAACAGAAACTGAAAGAATTTGTTGCCACTCATCCTGCCCTGCAAAAGATGCTTAAAGATGTGTTACACACAGAAACACAGAAACACGGTCACCAATATGAAAGAAGGTAAAGGAAGGAAACCTCACAGCAAAAGATCACAGGAAGCTCAATTTCTCTTTGACATAGAATTAAACTCTGATGCTCTGTTAAAGCAATGTGTTAAAGTAATCTATTATGTTCTCTTGATGTCTGTTAAATTCTAATTGTTCAAAAACAGCTGAATTTTTATTAAGAGCTATGGGTTATTTAAATATGTGCTTATTTTCAAAGATTTGAATAATCACGTGTAACAATGATCAAATTTTGTCTATGTTATGTCATGATTTTAAGGAATCTTATTTCAACCAGATAATTTGGATTATGAGCCTTCTTGGCATTCTTGACAGGCATTCAAAAAATCAAAGTTTCAAACAATCTGGTCTCTAACATTTCCAGTAAATCCTGGACTTTGGTTTTTCCAGTTTGGGCCCAACTGAAAAAATCGAAGGACCTATGTCTCTCATCTTATAGAGGCACCAACTAATCAGGCTATTTGGATTATATTAGAAGGACTGTCAAGATGTGATGTGGTACCAGACTTTAAGTTTCTATAATGGAAAATGCTATTAATACAAATGTTTGAGAATTAAAAAGTCTAATGATCTTGTGTTACTAGACATGATAGTTATCTTGATGAGAAAGCACCAGAGGCCTAAAGGGTTAAATACTTGTAAAATCCTACAGGTGCTTTCAAAAATACTGTGAAGTAAGCAAGTGCCTCTTGTTGGTTGATGAGTTTATAATTTTAAACATGGCGAATTAAAGTCTTTTGTCATCCATAGTTATATATGATGTGCTGCTCATAAAACTAAAGCATTGTTGGTTCTGTGTTTAGCTGTCCTCCTATAGGTTCCTATGGACTTTTTCCAGCCACTTTTATTGTATTCAGTACTTTGGGATGGCTCTGTAAACAGATGAAGCCAATAATGTATTAACAGTACCAACTGAAAGTATGGTTAACTGAGGTTACTAAAAAGAAAAATCAATTCAAATCAATTGGCAATCTACAAAAAGAGTTAAAGATTTTAAAAGCTATTATTAAAATTGCTATATTGGTTTATTATGCTATGTTACATGTGTGTACATATTGTATGTCCAAATGGGAAAATTTTATTAAGAGTTTTATTTTAAATGGCTTATAGATAAGATTGTCCATAAATTTAAGCTGCTAAAATCAATCAAAGATACATTTTAATTTGTGGGACCTGAATCTGTGTATCATATGTTTTAGACTTGTTGGTAGAAAGAAACTAAAAAACATTTTAGATGGTTGTGCTTAAGTTTACTGGCTAAACAAACTACACCATGTTAGATATTTAAGAGGTGTTTTCAAATACATGATTCTTAAAATTTATAGAAGGCATTGGACCTTCTGGTAAATGTTTTTCTTAAGTTGTTATCTAATGGTTGAAACGGTTTGCTAAGTATTCATGTGATACTGCTATTGTCAGCAAGCGATCTAGGACTCGCTCCCTCATTTCTCTATTCTAAGCCCAACTTGTTCTTTCATTTCTCTATTCTCTTCAAGGTAGGAAACTAATTCTATTATGAAGGAATCTGTAGGACGCACAATTTAATCTTTAGACCTTATAAAAGAGATGGCTAACATTTTTCTGTCATAGCATAGCCAAAATAAGAACTTAAATAATAATCTCATAGCTAGATTCACTTGTCCATCAGCGAAGTATACAGTAAGTAGAAAAAACCTCCCTTTCAGACCAAAGGGAAAGAAAGTTTTAAAGTGAGAATATAATTTTCCTCATGGGCATTGTCTACCTTAGAAAAACTACTACAGAACATGCCTGTGACTATAGACTTGTAGTTCAGGCCACTGAAGATTAGAGATGGGACTTGGGCACTCCCCTGACTTGCATCCTCTGGTCTGCTTTAACACAAACTAGGAGGAAATAAAGCTTGGCATCAGAAGCAATGGGTGGCAGGCCTATTAATGGCTGACCTGTACAGTGATCTGCCCTTAAGGAGACCCAACAGGCCAGTCCACTGCAGTGGCTTTCAATGTGGTAAGCCTGGGCTTCAGCAGAAGTCAGCTTGTGAAGAGCCCTGGCAGCTCTGCCAAGAGTTGGATCACTGGAAATGGACCTGCCCTGGAGTCGAAGGATGCCCAGGTCAGAGCCACAGATCTTATTGGCTCTAAGCTGAAAAGCCCTTCACTCAGCCCAACTTCCAAAGTGACCACTGCAGCTGAGGGGATGGTCAAGTAGGGTCAGCAACATTGCAGGCAGAACTGTAAATTTCTTGTTAGAGATGCCCCCTGCCTTTACCTGGCCAGCTCTCCTCCCAGGCCAGCCAAGTAATGAAAGTCAACAGAGTGCCTTCCCCTAGGAGGTTCACACCTCTCTTAGGATATACCCCATGTGAAGAGATAGATAGGTCTGGGCCTCTGAATTTACAAGGCCTAAAGCCCACCAGATTATTATCAAGCCCCTTCTATCAGGTTCTATTTGCCTCTCAATCAGAAAAATTACTTGTAGCTTAGACAGCACCTTTCTTAGCTCCTCTAATAATGACTCTGTGCTTTGTTCTAGACCCTGTCTAGTGCACTTGGGCCTCATTCCTTTGTAATCATAACCTCTACTCTACCACCAATGGCTCTACTCCCAACCTGTGTGTACTGATGGTCCTCTTCCCCACTTAATGCTGTATAATTTTTCAAACCTGGTAAATTCCACTCTTAGGATCATTGGTTACTATCCTCACTCTGTCTTTTATGACCTTGTCTAAATATGATCAGAGTCGGCAAACTTGGAAGGCTTCCATAGCCTTGGCAACTCATGACGACAGCCTAGGATGGTTACTGATGCCATAAACTAGAGTGTCAATTTGTTGGGTCAACAACAGGAGCCACTGTGCACTTGCTCCTCATGTGGGATCTCTATCCTTAATGTGCTGTACATTGTGATTTAATGCTATAACTAGTACTCCAACAGTATGTTTCACTTTGTGTTTCTATGTGGGTGCAAACTGTTGAAATGTTTATACTTAATTGATCTTCTGTATATAAAGAGAATTGAAAATGAATCTTGATGCAAATGGAAGGGGAGAGGGAGCGGGAGAGGGGAGGGTTGCGGGTGGGAGGGAAGTTATGGGAGGGGGAAGCCATTATAATCCATAAGCTGTACACTGGAAATTTATATTCATTAAATAAAAGTTAAAAAAAAATAAATGACACTATAGCTCAAATGGACCTAACAGATATCTACAGAACTTTTTATCCTACACAAAAAGACTTTACATTCTTCTCAGCAGTACATGGAACCTTCTCTAGGATTGACCACATGCTAAGCCATAAAGCAAGTCTCACCAAATTCAAAAGAATTAGAATCATACCATGCAGCTTCTCAGACCATAAAGGAATGAAGTTGGAAATTAGCAACTCGGGAATCCCCAGAGCATGTACAAACACATGGAGACTGAACAACATGCTCCTGAATGAACAATGGGTCATAGAAGAAATTAAAAGAGAAATCAAAAATTTCCTGAAAGTAAATGAGGATAACAG
Source organism: Lepus europaeus (assembly GCF_033115175.1). Taxonomy (NCBI): domain Eukaryota; kingdom Metazoa; phylum Chordata; class Mammalia; order Lagomorpha; family Leporidae; genus Lepus; species Lepus europaeus. The sequence continues at coordinate 98,568,387 of NC_084850.1, read as the reverse complement.
CACAACATACCAAAACCTATGGGATACAGCAAAAGCAGTGTTAAAAGGAAAATTTATATCAATAGGTGCCTACATCAAGAAATTGGAAAAGCACCAAATAGATGAACTTTCAACTCATCTTAAGGATCTAGAAAATCAGCAGCAAAGCAGAACCAAAGCTATTAGGAGAAGAGAAATAATTAAAATCAGAGAAGAAATCAACAGGATTGAATCCAAAAAAACATTACAAAAAATCAGCCAAACGAGGAGCTGGTTTTTTGAAAAAATAAACAAAATTGACACCCCACTGGCCCAACTAACTAAAAAAAGAAGAGAAAAGACCCAAATCAATACAATTAGAGATGAAAAGGGAAACGTAACAACAGACACCACAGAAATAAAAAGAATCATCAGAAATTACTACAAGGACTTGTATGCCAGCAAACAGGGAAATCTATCAGAAATGGATGGATTCCTGGACACATACAACCTACCTAAATTGAACTAGGAAGACATAGAAAACCAAAAAAGACCCATAACTGAGACAGAAATTGAAACAGTAATAAAGGCCCTTCCAAAAAAAAAAAAAAAAAAGCCCAGGACCAGATGGATTCACGGCTGAATTCTACCAGACATTTAAAGAAGAACTAACCCCAATTCTCCTCAAACTATTCAGGGCAATCGAAAAAGAAGGAATCCTCCCAAACTCTTTCTATGAAGCCAGCATCACCTTAATTCCTAAGCCAGAAAAAGATGCAGCATTGAAAGAGAATTACAGACCAATTTCCCCAATGAACATAGACGCAAAAATCCTCAATAAAATTCAGGCCAATAAAATGAAACATCACATTAGAAAGATCATCCACCCAGACCAAGTGGGATTTATCCCTGGTATGCAGGGATGGTTCAATGTTCGCAAAACAATCAACGTGATACACCACATTAACAGACTGCAGAAGAAAAACCATATGATTCTCTCAATAGACACAGAGAAAGCATTTGATAAAATTCAACACCCTTTCATGATGAAAACTCTAAGCAAATTGGGTATAAAAGGAACATTCCTCAATACAATCAAAGCAATTTATGAAAAACCTACGGCCAGTATCCTATTGAACGGGGAAAAGTTGGAAGCATTTCCACTGAGATCGGGTACCAGACAGGGATGCCCACTCTCACCCCTGCTCTTCAATATAGTTCTGGAAGTCTTAGCCAGAGCCATTAGGCAAGAAAAAGAAATTAAAGGGATACAAAATGGGAAGGAAGAACTCAAACTATCCCTCTTTGCAGACGATATGATTCTTTATTTAGGGGATCCAAAGAACTCTACTAAGAGACTATGGGAACTCATAGAAGAGTTTGGAAAAGTAGCAGGGTATAAAATCAATGCACAAAAATCAATAGCCTTTGTATACACAGACAATGCCACGGCTGAGAAAGAACTTCTAAATTCAATCCCATTCTCAATAGCTACAAAAACAATCAAATACCTTGGAATAAACTTAACCAAGATTGTTAAAGATCTCTACGATGAAAACTACAAAACCTTAAAGAAAGAAATAGAAGAGGATACCAAAAAATGGAGGAATCTTCCATGCTCATGGATTGGAAGAATCAACATCATCAAAATGTCTATTCTCCCAAAAGCAATTTAGAGATTCAATGCAATACCAATCAAAATACCAAAGACATTCTTCTCAGATCTGGAAAAAATGATGCTGAAATTCATATGGAGACACAGGAGACCTCGAATAGCCAAAGCAATCTCATAAAACAAAAACAAAGCTGGAGGCATCACAATACCAGATTTCAGGACATACTACAGGGCAGTAGTTATCAAAACAGCATGGTACTGCTACAGAAACAGATGGATCGACCAATGGAACAGAATAGAAATACCAGAAATCAATCCAAACATCTACAGCCAACTCATATTTGATCAAGGATCCACAACCAATCCCTGGAGTAAGTACAGTCTATTCAATAAATGGTGCTGGGAAAATTGGATTTCCACGTGCAGAATCATGAAGCAAGATCCCTACCTTTCACCTTACACAAAAATTCACTCAATTTTGATCAAAAACTTAAATCTACGACCAGACACCATCAAATTATTAGAGAGCATTGGAGAAACCCTGCAAGATATTGGCACAGGTAGACTTCTTGGAAAATACCCCAGGAGCACAGGCAGTCAAAGCCAAAATTAACTATTGGGATTGCATCAAACTGAGAAGTTTCTGTACTGCAAAAGAAACAGTCAGGAAAGTGAATAGGAAACCGACAGAATGGGAAAAAATATTTGCAAACTATGGAACAGATAAAGGGTTGATAACCAGAATCTACAAAGAAATCAAGAAACTCCACAACATCAAAACAAACAATCCACTTAAGAGATGGGCCAAAGACCTCAACAGACATTTTTCAAAAGAGGAAATCCAAATGGCCAACAGACACATGAAAAAATGTTCAGCATCACTAGCCATCAGGGAAATGCAAATCAAAACCACAATGAGGTTTCACCTCACCCCAGTTAGAATGGCTCACATACAGAAATCAACCAACAATAGATGCTGGAGAGGATGTGGGGAAAAAGGGACACTAACTCACTGTTGGTGGGACTGCAAACTGGTTAAGCCACTATGGAAGTCAGTCTGGAGATTCCTCAGAAACCTGAATATAACCCTACCATTCAACCCAGCCATCCCACTCCTTGGAATTTACCCAAAAGAAATTAAATTGGCAAATAAAAGAGCTGTCTACACTTCAATGTTTATTGCAGTTCAATTCACAATAGCTAAGACCTGGAACCAACCCAAATGCACATCAACAGTAGACTGGATAAAGAAACTATGGGACATGTACTCTATGGAATACTATACAGCAGTTCAAAACAATGAAACCCAGTCATTTGCAACAAAATGGAGCAATCTGGAAAGCATCATGCTAAGTGAATTAAGCCAGTCCCAAAGAGACAAATATCATTTGTTTTCCCTGATCGGCGACAACTGAGCACCAAAGGGAAACATGTGGAAGTGTAATGGACACTATGAGAAATAGTGACTTGATCAGCTATGGTGCTGACTGTTGATGTACAATGTAACACTTTATCTATTTTAGTATTTTTTGTAAACTTTGTAATTAACACACAATTATTCTGAGGTGTCTAAATCTTAACTGAAAAGTGATCCCGGTTAAATATAAGAATGAGAAAAGGAGAGGGAGGAGATGTATAATAGGGGACATGCTCAATTGGATTTGCCCCAAATGATGAATTTAGAAAAGTTCCAGGGGATTCCAATACAATCCCATCAAGGTGGCATGTACCAATGCCATCTCACCAGCCCAGGTGATCAATTTCAGTTCACAACTGATCACACTGATAGGCCTAAGAGTCAAAGGAATCACACAAACAAGATTAATGTCTGCTAATACCAACTGATAAAAAAAAGGGGAGAGAGAAGGACCCAACATGGGAAGCAGGATACACAGCAGACTCATAGAATGACAGATGTCCTAAATAGCATTCTGGCCTCAGAATCAGCCCTTAAGGCATTCGGATCTGGCTCAAGAGCCTATGAGAGTATTTTAGGCATGGAAAGCCAAGACACGCTGGGGAAAAAAAAAGATGAAGAAGAAGAAGACCTAAATGAAGGATCTCAGCGAGTGTGATCCCAGTGGAAAGAATGGGGCCATCAAAGTAGGAGGTAACTTTCTCTGAAGGGAGGAGAGAACTTCCACTTTGACTATGGCCTTGTCGGAATAGGATCGAAGTCGGCGAACCCTAAAGGCTTCCATAGCCTCGGCAACTCATGGCTAGAGCCTAGGGAGATTACTGATGCCATAAACAAGAGTGTTAAATTGTTGAATCAACATCAGGAGTCACTGTGTACTTGCGTCCCATGTGGGACCTGTCCTTAATAGGTTGTCCAAGGTGAAGTAATGATATAGCTAGTACTGAAACAGTATTTTTACACTTTGTGGTTATGTGTGGGTGCAAACTGATGAAAGCTTTGCTTAGTATATACTGAAGCGATCTTCTGTATATAAAGATAATTGAAAATGAAAAAAAACCTTGTTTTTAAAATTGAAATTACATAGAAAAATAATCAATCTTTTTTTAAAAAAATATCTTGCAGAATCTCGGTCATTAATGTGATGTACACTGTTATTTAATGCTATAACTAGTACTCCAACAGTATTTTTTCACTTTGTGTTGCTATAGGAGGACAAACTGTTGAAATCTATATATATATACTAAACTGATTTTCTATATATAAAGAGAATTGAAAATGAATCTTGATGGGAATGGAGGGGGAGAGCGAGTGGGAGGGGGGAGGGTTGTGGGTGGAGGGGAAGTTGTGGGGGGGAAGGCTTTGTAATCCATGAGGTGTACTTTGGAAATTTATATTCACTAAATAAAAAAATAAAATTAAATTAAAAAAAGAAATTGTGGGACATGTATACCATGGAATACTACACAGCAGTAAAAAAGGATGAAATCTGGTCCTTTGCAACAAAATGGAGAAAGCTGGAAGTCCTCATACTCAGTGAAATAACCCAGTCCCAAAGAGACAAGCACCGTAAGTTCTCCCTGATTCAGGAGAATTAACAGTGCAGCTAAAATGAAAGCTATAGAAAGGAAATAGTCACCTTCAGAACTAATGTCCTCAAGAACACTTGACCTGACTGTCGAGAGACAGTTAACTATTGTTACCTTTTACTGTGAATATCCCTTTGGTTTGGTTTTGTCGGTTGTTTTTTTTCTTTTTCCTTTTTTTTTCTTTCTCTCTCTCTCTCATCTTCCTCACACTATAGGCTGAACTCTCTATGTAACACAGAGTTAATTTTACGTATTTTAAAGCAATCGGAAAAAGATTACAGCTGAAAAAAAAGGAGGGAATAAGAGATGGAGGAGGTAGTCTAAAACTGTAAAAAAAAAGTATAGTTCTGTATACAAACATATAGATTCATTTCTAAGGGTACAGCCTAAGATCTAATCAAGGGGCTCCCAACCCATAAGAATTGGTGGTATAAACACCATCTTCAATGTTACAATAATCAACTTAAGTGTTAAATTCAACAGATAGACCGGTCTAAGTTTAAAAGGGATGACATAAATAGCATCAAGTACCCAGTAAAAATAATAGAATTAAAAAAGGAAGGAGGGACCAACATGGGGAGCAGTCCACACAGCAGACTCCTAGAATGCCTTTCTCAGTAAACAACATTCTGACCTCAGAACCAACCCACAAGTCTTCCTGATTGGGCTGAAAGGCCTGCAAGAGCATCTCAGGCAGGGAAAGATAAGACTCTGCGGGAAAAAAAAAAAACCCTACACGGAGGATCTCTGTGAGACCTCAGAGGAAAGGAAGGGTCATCAAAGAAGGAGACACTCTTCTCTGAAGGGAGAGGAGAACATCCTCTTTGCTTATGGCTGTGTCTAAATAACGATGGAGTCTATGGGCACAAAAGGCCTCCATAGCCCTGGCAGCTCACGACAAGATCCTCGGGTGATCACTGACGTCATAAAAAGAGTGTTAATTGTTAAAGGAACAACAGTAGTCAATGCGCACTTGCCCCCCCCCCCCATGTAAGACCTCTGTCCCTAATGAATTGCAATATGAGAATCGACTGCAATTTCTCACCCCAAACTGTATTCTATATATTGTGTGTGGGCGTGGGGGCAAATTGTTGAACTCTATGATTAGCATAGAGATGGTCCTCTATATATAAAGTCATACTAAAAAATGATCCATAATGAAGAAGGAGATGGGAGAGGGAATAGGAGGTGGGAAGGGAGTGGGGTGGGAGGCATGAGGGAAAGAACCACTGTATGCCTAAATTTGTATCTATGCAAAAATGCATTCATTAAATAAAAAATAATAAAAAACTACATTATTATCTCAAAATATACACAGAAAGCAGTTGATAAAACACAATATCTTTTTGTGATAAAAATCTTTAAAAATTGGGTATGGAAGGTACGTACCTCAATAAAATCAAGGCAATATATGACAAACCCCAGCCAGCAAGCATCATATTGAATGGAGAAAAGCTGTAATCATTTGCACTAAGATCCAGAAAAATAATCACTTGGCATTCTATGAGTCTGCTGTGTATCCTGCTTCCCATGTAGGATCTTTTTTAATTCTATCAATTATTTGCAGAATCCCTTTGACACTTAATCCTATGTTTTGATCAATTATGAACTTAAACTGATCACTTTAACAAGTAAGATGGCATTGGTACATGCCACCTTGATGGGATTGAATTGGAGTCCCCAGGCACGTTTCTAACTCTACCATTAGGGGTAAGTCTGAGTGAGTATATGTCGAACTGTATATTTCCTCCCTCTCTTATTCCCACTCTTATATTTAACCAGGATCACTTTTCAGTTAATTTTAAACGCCTTAGAATAACTGTGTGTTAATTAAAGAGTTCAACCAAATGTATTAAGTAGAACAAAAAAACACCAAAAGGAATAAAATAATAAGTTGTTCCTTGACAGTCAGGACAAGGGCTGATCAAGTCATTGTTTCTCATAGTGTCCGTTTCACTTCAACAGGTCATAATTACAATTATTAAAGAACTAGAGGATTAATTGGATAATGTAGTGAATGAATTCCTAGAGACATACAACCTACAAATAGTTAATCATAAAAAATAGAAAATTTGCCATTCTATAGATGACATTTTCATTCTTTGTCATTTCCTTTGCTGTTCACTTTCTTTTTTTAGTTTTATATAGTCCTATCAATTTAATTTTGGTTTCATTGTTCCTGCTTTTAGTGTCAAATCCAATAATTCATGCCAAGAGCAATGCTAATAAGTTTTTTTCTCTGTTTTTTGAGTGCTTCATGCCTTATGATTAACTCTTTAATTAATTTTAGTTGAATTTTGTGTGTTATTTAAGGTAGGGCTTCTATTTCATTATCTTACATGTGGACATTTAGCTTTTCCAATGCTATTTATTTATGAAACCTTAATTTCTCACTTGTGCATTCTTTGTACCATCTTTTTTTTTAATCTTTTATTTAAAGAATATAAATTTCCAAAGTACAGCTTATGGATTACATTGGCTTCCCCCCCCCATAACTTCCCTCCCACCCGCAACCCTCCCCTTTCCCGCTCGCTCTCCCCTTCCATTCACATCTAGATTCATTTTCAATTCTCTTTATATACAGAAAATCAGTTTAGTTTATATAAAGATTTCAACAGTTTCCCTCAAATAGCAACACAAAGTGAAAAAATACTGTTGGAGTACTAGTTATAGCATTAAATAACAGTGTACAGCACATTAATGACAGAGATCCTAAATGATATTGCACCATCTTCTAAGGTCAGTGGTCCATATATGCATCTTTCACTTTCTGGGACCTTTATTCTGCCCCATTTGGTTTATTTGTCTGTCTTTGTGCCTGAAGCATGCTTATTTCATTACTGTAGCCTTGTGATATATTTTGAAATCAAGAAATATGATGTTATAGATATTTCCAACTATCTATCTGGGAAGAGTTTGATATTCTAACTATATAAGAATTACTTATAACTCAGTAGCAAAAAATAAAATAGGCTCTCTATATAGGGACAAAGGATTTGAATAAATATTTCTCTAAAGACACAAAATGACCAACAAATATGTACAAAGGTGTTCAATATCATTATTCATCAGGGTAATATATAAGAAATCATAATTAATTATCTCCCATGCTTGATAGAATTGATACTATAAAAAAGAAATAAAAATATTGAAGAATAAATTGGTATTTGAATCCAAATGCACTGTTGATAGAAATGTAGAATGGTGCCAGCCACAGTGGAGAACAGTACTGAGTTTTCTCAAAAAACTAAAAATAGGACCGCCACACAATCCAGCAATCCCACTCTGAGTGTATAGCCAAAAGGATTGGTAACAGAATCTTGAAGTAATATATGTACTCTTTTTTTTTAAACCAAATACCTTTTCAGCAGGTTTGGCTTTCACTGCTTATTTATTTATTTATTTATTTATTGACAGGCAGAGTGGACAGTGAGAGAGAGAGAGAGACAGAGAGAAAGGTCTTCCTTTACCGTTGGTTCACCCTCCAATGGCCGCCGCAGCCAGCACACCACGCTGATCCGAAGGCAGGTGCCAGGTGCTTCTCCTGGTCTCCCATGGGGTGCAGGGCCCAAGCACTTGGGCCATCCTCCACTGCACTCCCTGGCAACAGCAGAGAGCTGGCCTGGAAGAGGGGCAACCGGGAGAGAATCCGGCGCTCCGACCGGGACTAGAACCCGGTGTGCTGGCACCGCAAGGCAGAGGATTATCCTGTAGAGCTGCGGCGCCGGCCTGGAAATTCTACTATCTTTTGACAACATGAATGACCCTAGAGGATATTATGGGCAAAAAGGCAAATATGCATGATTACATTAATGTGATGTATTTAAAGTAGTCAAACTCATAAGTGCAGAAAATAGAAAAGTGTTTACCAGTAGTTAAGGGGAAGAGGAAATGGGGAATTGTTCAGTGAGTATAAATTTTCAGTTACAGAAGATGAATAATGTCTACCAGTGTGCTATACCAACATAGTACTTATAGTTAACAATATAGTATTAGGTATTTTAAAATATGTTGAGACTATATTTCATGTTGAATGTTATCACAAAAGGACACAAGAAAATTTCTGAAAGTGATTGATATGTTCAGTATCTTGATTGTGGTGATTGTAAAAGTTATCTAGATATCCAAACTCTTCACAATTTATACATTAAATATGTATTGTTTTAGTGTATCAATGACATATCGATAGAAATTAAAATACAAAATATAAACAGACCTGTAACTAATAAAGTGATTGAATCAGTAATCAAAAACTTCCAAACATATAAAAAAGAAAGACCAAATGAATTCACTGGTAAAAAAAAAAACACATGCTTGAATTCTATCAAACATATAAACAAGAATTAATGCTAATCTTTAAAAGATACTTTTTGTCTTTTCCATGGTGTCTTGGCTTTCCATGCCTACAATACTCTCATGGGCTCTTCCGCCAGATCCAAATGCCTTAAGGGCTGATTCTGAGGCCAGAGTGTTGTTTAGGACGCCTGCCATGAAAGATCTCTGTGAGTGAGATCCCAGTGGAAAGAACGGGGCCATCAAAGAAGGAGGTACCTTTCTCTGAAGGGAGGAGAGAACTTCCACTTTGACTATGACACTGTCGGAATAAGATTGAAGTCAGCGGGAGAGCAGCAAGATGGCGGAATAGGCAGGGAGCACACTATTAGTCCGGGGGCAGAGACAGTTTAATATAAGTGGAGATACTGCAGGGTCAAGGAAGAGTAGGGGATGAAACAGCAGAGGAAACTCTTCTGGAACTAGTGATTCACAGTGGACCTGTGTGGAGAGCGTGGGAGCCCAAGTTCTGGACACCAGTGGCAGACTCAACACACCAGCGCTGGAACGCGAGGTGAGCCGAACCTCAATAGCCCGAGACACCAGCGGGCAAGTGGAAAGAGGAGGCTAGAGGGCACGAGGCTGGAAACTCCGTGGGGGAAAAATTCACCACGCTAACTAGAAGAGAGAGAGGAAAAAAATAAAAAAAAAGTGACCGATACGGACACAAGTTTTTCTCTCTCTCCGCTCATCTCTCAAAGGCGAGCAAGACAGAGCAGGCGCCATTTTGACATACGTCATAAGCAGGGCGACCTCAGGTCTGCACCAGCCTTGAGCCTAGCAGAAAAACCTGACTCTCGGGGGAGGGGTGAAATAACAGGAGATTAGCATCTAACTTGGCAACCCAGTGGGAGACTGCAGGAGAATTGGAGCCCACACTGAGGACAGCACAGATTCCCTGTATGGTCCTTGGGAAAGAACTTCCAATCTCTGGCTCCTGTGGGTATATCATTTGCCTGCTAACCACCTCCAATTACGTTCAGCTGTGCGGAATTACTTCCCTTTTGAATCAAAAAAAGAAAGAGAGATTTACCACACCTAACCTGGGAGTGTCATCTTTGACACACCCTCAACCCTGAGGAACCAAACACAGCTCTCAGTCCACACTCATCTCAAGCCTCTAAGGCTCCACTGAAAGCAGACAGTCCACTTAATATAGAGCCATAGTGTAACAAGAAAAAACACCACAGTGAAGAAACCAAATATCTCCAACATGCCAAACAACAAACGCAAAAACCAAGCTAACAAGAACAAGGAAGACACTATGAGACCCCCAAATGAAAAAGACACCCCAATGCAAGATTATGAAGATGATGAGATCGAAGCAATGCAAGAAGCGGATCTCAAAAAATTGATAAGAACATTAAGAAGTTCTCAAAAACAAATTCTTGAACTACAGAAATCCTTCATGGACAAGATAGAAAATCTCTCTCGTGAAAATGAAATATTAAGGAGGAATCAAAATGAAATGAAACAACTGGTGGAACAAGAAACTGTGATAGTGACGAGAAATCATAATGAAATGAAGAATTCAATAGATCAAATGACAAACACATTAGAGAGCCTTAAAAACAGAATGGGCGAAGCAGAAGAGAGAATATCAGACTTAGAAGACAGAGCACAGGAATGGAAACAGGTAAACCAAAGAAAAGAAGAAGAAATTAGAAATCTAAAAAATATTGTCAGGAATCTACAGGATACTATTAAAAAAACCAACATTCGGGTTCTAGGAGTTCCTGAAGGCATGGAGAGAGAGAAAGGATTAGAAGGCATTTTCAGTGAGATACTAGCAGAAAATTTCCCAGGTTTGGAGAAGCACAGAGGCATCTTAGTACAGGAAGCTTATAGAACCCCTAATAAACATGACCAAAAGAGATCCTCACCACGACATGTTGTAATCAAACTCACCACAGTGAAACATAAAGAAAAGATCCTAAAATGTGCAAGAGAGAAACGTCAGATTACTCTTAGAGGATCTCCAATTAGACTCACAGCAGACTTCTCATCAGAAACCCTACAAGCTAGAAGGGAATGGCGAGACATAGCCCAGGTACTAAGAGAGAAAAACTGCCAGCCCAGAATACTATATCCTGCAAAGCTCTCATTTGTGAATGAAGGTGAAATTAAGACTTTTCATAGCAAACAGAAACTGAAAGAATTTGTTGCCACTCATCCTGCCCTGCAAAAGATGCTTAAAAAATGTGTTACACACAGAAACACAGAAACATGGTCACCAGTATGAAAGAAGGTAAAGGAAGGAAACCTCACAGCAAAAGATCACAGGAAGCTCAATTTCTCTTTGACATAGAATTAAACTCTGATGCTCTGTTAAATCAATGTGTTAAAGTAATCTATTATGTTCTCTTGATGTCTGTTAAATTCTAATTGTTCAAAAACAGCTGAATTTTTATTAAGAGCTATGGGTTATTTAAATATGTGCTTATTTTCAAAGATTTGAATAATCACGTGTAACAATGATCAAATTTTGTCTATGTTATGTCATGATTTTAAGGAATCTTATTTCAACCAGATAATTTGGATTTTGAGCCTCCTTGGCATTCTTGACAGGCATTCAAAAAATCAAAGTTTCAAACAATCTGGTCTCTAACATTTCCAGTAAATCCTGGACTTTGGTTTTTCCACTTTGGGCCCAACTGAAAAAATCGAAGGACCTATGTCTCTCATCTTATAGAGACACCAACTAATCAGGCTATTTGGATTATATTAGAAGGACTGTCAAGATGTGATGTGGTACCAGACTTTAAGTTTCTATAATGGAAAATGCTACTAATACAAATGTTTGAGAATTAAAAAGTCTAATGATCTTGTGTTACTAGACATGATAGTTATCTTAATGAGAAAGCACCAGAGGCCTAAAGGGTTAAATACTTGTAAATTCCTACAGGTGCTTTCAAAAATACTGTGAAGTAAGCAAATGCCTCTTGTTGGTTGATGAGTTTATAATTTTAAACATGGCGAATTAAAGTCTTTTGTCATCCATAGTTATATATGATGTGCTGCTCATAAAACTAAAGCGTTGTTGGTTCTGTGTGTAGCTGTCTTCCTATAGGTTCCTATGGACTTTTTCCAGCCACTTTTATTGTATTCAGTACTTTGGGATGGCTCTGTAAACAGATGAAGCCAATAATGTATTAACAGTACCAACTGAGAGATAGTATGGTTAACTGAGGTTACTAAAAACAAAAAGCAATTTAAATCAATTGGCAATCTACAAAAAGAGTTAAAGATTTTAAAAGCTATTATTAAAATTGCTACATTGGTCTATTATGCTATGTTACATGTGTGTACATATTGTATGTCCACATGGGAAATTTTTATTAAGAGTTTTATTTTAAATGGCTTATAGATAAGATTGTCCATAAATTTAAGCTGCTAAAATTAATCAAAGATACATTTTAATTTGTGTGACCTGAATCTGTGTATCATATGTTTTAAACGTGTTGGTAGAAAGAAACTAAAAACATTTTATATGGTTGTGCTTAAGTTTACTGGCTAAACAAACTACACCATGTTAGATATTTAAGAGGTGTTTTCAAATACATGATTCTTAAAATTTATAGAAGGCATTGGACCTTCTGGTAAATGTTTTTCTTAAGTTGTTATCTAATGGTTGAAACGGTTTGCTAAGTATTCATGTAATATTGCTATTGTCAGCAAGCGATCTAAGACTTGCTCCCTCATTTCTCTATTCTAAGCCCAACTTGTTCTTTCATTTCTCTATTCTCTTCAAGGTAGGAAACTAATTCTATTATGAAGGAATCTGTAGGACGCACAATTTAATCTTTAGACCTTATAAAAGAGATGGCTAACATTTTTCTGTCATAGCATAGCCAAAATAAGAACTTAAATAATAATCTCATAGCTAGATTCACTTGTCCATCAGCGAAGTATACAGTAAGTAGAAAAAACCTCCCTTTCAGACCAAAGGGAAAGAAAGTTTTAAAGTGAGAATATAATTTTCCTCATGGGCATTGTCTACCTTAGAAAAACTACTACAGAACATGCCTGTGACTATAGACTTGTAGTTCAGGCCACTGAAGATTAGAGATGGGACTTGGGCACTCCCCTGACTTGCATCCTCTGGTCTGCTTTAACACAAACTAGGAGGAAATAAAGCTTGGCATCAGAAGCAATGGGTGGCAGGCCTATTAATGGCTGACCTGTACAGTGATCTGCCCTTAAGGAGACCCAACAGGCCAGTCCACTGCAGTGGCTTTCAATGTGGTAAGCCTGGGCTTCAGCAGAAGTCAGCTTGTGAAGAGCCCTGGCAGCTCTGCCAAGAGTTGGATCACTGGAAATGGACCTGCCCTGGAGTCGAAGGATGCCCAGGTCAGAGCCACAGATCTTATTGGCTCTAAGCTGAAAAGCCCTTCACTCAGCCCAACTTCCAAAGTGACCACTGCAGCTGAGGGGATGGTCAAGTAGGGTCAGCAACATTGCAGGCAGAACTGTAAATTTCTTGTTAGAGATGCCCCCTGCCTTTACCTGGCCAGCTCTCCTCCCAGGCCAGCCAAGTAATGAAAGTCAACAGAGTGCCTTCCCCTAGGAGGTTCACACCTCTCTTAGGATATACCCCATGTGAAGAGATAGATAGGTCTGGGCCTCTGAATTTACAAGGCCTAAAGCCCACCAGATTATTATCAAGCCCCTTCTATCAGGTTCTATTTGCCTCTCAATCAGAAAAATTACTTGTAGCTTAGACAGCACCTTTCTTAGCTCCTCTAATAATGACTCTGTGCTTTGTTCTAGGCCCTGTCTAGTGCACTTGGGCCTCATTCCTTTGTAATCATAACCTCTACTCTACCACCAATGGCTCTACTCCCAACCTGTGTGTACTGATGGTCCTCTTCCCCACTTAATGCTGTATAATTTTTCAAACCTGGTAAATTCCACTCTTAGGATCATTGGTTACTATCCTCACTCTGTCTTTTATGACCTTGTCTAAATATGATCAGAGTCGGCAAACTTGGAAGGCTTCCATAGCCTTGGCAACTCATGACGACAGCCTAGGATGGTTATTGGCGCCATAAACTAGAGTGTCAATTTGTTGGGTCAACAACAGGAGCCACTGTGCACTTGCTCCTCATGTGGGATCTCTATCCTTAATGTGCTGTACATTTTGATTTAATGCTATAACTAGTACTCAAACAGTATGTTTCACTTTGTGTTTCTATGTGGGTGCAAACTGTTGCAATCTTTATACTAAATTGATCTTCTGTATATAAAGAGAATTGAAAATGAATCTTGATGCAAATGGAAGGGGAGAGGGAGTGGGAGAGGGGAGGGTTGCGGGTGGGAGGGAAGTTATGGGAGGGGGAAGCCATTGTAATCCATAAGCTGTACACTGGAAATTTATATTCATTAAATAAAAGTTAAAAAAATAAAAAAAAAAGATTGAAGTCAGCGAACTCTAAAGGCTTCCATAGCCCTGGCAACTCATGACTAGAGCCTAGGGTGATTACTGACGCCATGAACAGGAGCGTCAAATTGTTAAGTCAGCAACAGGAGTCACTGTGTACTTACATCCCATGTGGGATCTGTCCTTAATGTGTTATCTAATGTGCAGTGATGCTATAACTAGTACTGAAACAGTATTTTTACACTTTGTGTTTCTGCGTGGGTACAAACTGATGTGATCTTTACTAATTATATACTGAATCGATCTTCTGTATATAAAGATAATTGGAAATGAAAAAAAAAAAACAACCCTGGTGTTAAATTGGAAATGGCATAGAAAATTAATTAATTTTTAAAAAAAATATTATGTAGGATCTCTGTCTTTAATGTGCTGTACACTCTTATTTAATGCTATAACTAGTACTCCAACAGTATTTTTTTTCACTTTGTGTTGCTATATGGTGGCGAACTGTTGAAATCGTTACCTAATATATACTAAACTGATCTTCTGTATATAAAGAGAATTGAAAATGAATCATGATGTGAATGGAAGGGGAGAGGGAGCGGGAAAGGGGAGGGTTGCGGGCGGGAGGGAAGTTTTGGGAGGGGGAAGCCATTGTAACCCATAAGCTGTACTTTGGAAATTTATATTCATTAAATAAAAGTTTAATTAAAAAAATACTTTTAAAAAATGAAATGAGGTAATACGTCCTAACTCACTCCACCAGGCTAGTGTTACCATGATTACGAAGTCAAACAAAGAGACCATAAGAAAGAAAAATTATAGCTCAATATTCATGATGAATATTAATGTAAAAATCTTGAGCAGAATACTTGTAAGCTAACTGAACAGCATGTCAAAGGGATTATACATCATGATCAAGTGTGATTTATTCCTGGAATTCAAGAATGGTTCAACATATGAGAATCAATCAATATAGAAATCATATTAACTAAATGAAGGTGAAAACTCCATATGGTAGTTTCAACTGATGCAGAAAAGCATTTCACAAAATTCTGTACTTTTCCATAAAAATGAGCGAACTAGGCACAGAAGAAAACTATTTTAAAATAACAAAAGTCACATATGAAAAACCCACACCTAATATCATACTCAATGGTGAAAACTGAGAGTTTTTTCTCTAAGGTCAGGAACAAGAAAGATTCCCACTTTGCTACTTCTATTTTGAAAATATTGGGTGTTCTTGGCAGAGCAATTAAGCAAGATAAAGCAAAACAAGTCCTCCAAATTGTAAAGGAAGAATTAAAATGAGTGCTATTCACAAATGACATGATCTGATATATAGGAATATCTAGTGCACACACAACACACACAATTAGCACTTAACAAATGAATTCAGCAAAATTGCAAAATACAAAATTAATATGCAAAAACAGGCTGTATTTCTATATACAAACAATTAACAATGTGAGAATGAAACTAGGAAAAACAATTCCATTTATAATAGTATCAAGTAAAAAATACTTAGGTATAAATTTAAACACAAAAGAGAAAGATTTATATACTGAAACTTGTGCACCATTACAGAAAGAAATTACAGAATATACAAATAGAAAGAATCCTGTGTTATTGTATTCAAAGACTTCATATTGTTAAGATGCCCACACTACCCAAAGTGATCTATGTATTTGATATGATTTCTATAAAAATACTTGGGATGTTTGTTGCAGAAATTGAAAATTCCATCCTAAAATCCATATGGATGCCAAGAGAACCCTCACCAAAGCCAAAAATAATCTTGGAAAGGAAGAAAAATTGGAAGAATAATACTACCTGATTTCAAAATTTACTATAAAGCTACTGTCATAGACTGATGGAATAAAATAGAAACCTCCAAAGTAAATTCTCATAAATATGGCCAAATTATTTTATTCATATGTGCCAAGACTATTAAATGTGGAAATGACAGTTTTTAAACAAATGACATTGGAAAACTATATATATGTATATATATGTATATATATATATATATATATAGACTTAAGATGGATCAAAGAACTAAATATAAGATCTGTAGCTATGAAATATATAGGAAAATCTTCAAACATTGGATTTGGCAATTTTTTTTAAGGGAAAGGGTTTATTGGGGGAAACCCGACAGACTGTAGGGAAGGGGCAAAGAGGGGAAAAGAGGGAGAAGGAGAATGTAAGAGAGATCCAGAGAAAGAAAGAGACACACAGAGAGAAAGAGATCAGGAGAGAAAGAAAGAGCCACGTGTTCAGGAACAGGTCCTTTTAAAACTTGGCTGGAGGGGGGCGGGCAGGGAAGTAGGAGCAGGGAATCCCATTAGGATGGGGTGGGGCTGACACCAGTGGTTGGGCCATGTGGCCACCTGGCTTCCAGCAGTGGCAGCGGAGGCTAGATTGGCAATGATTTCTTAGACATAACATCAAAAACACATGTATCAAAAGAGCAAATATGTAAGTTGAATATCATCAAAATTAAAAACCCTTTTACATCTAAAGACACCATCAGTAGAGTGAACAACCGACCCACAGAATGGGTGGGGAACCAGTTGCAATTAATATTTGATATGAGATTAATATCCAGAATATATCAATGAAGTCCTAGAATGCAACAATAAAAATACAAACAATCAAATTCAAGGTTGGGCAAAGAACTTGAATAGAATTTTTCTAAAGAAGATTTACAAATATACAATAAATGAATTAAAAAGATGCTCAACATCACTAATCATAAGTAAATGCAAGTCAAGATATCAATAAGGTATCATTATGTATCCTTTGAAATAGCTATTGTATTTTTAAAAACACACACATACACACAAAACACACACACAAAAAAATTGAAAACCCCAATGAGATATCACCTTAACACCTGTTAAAATGTCTATCATAAAAAAGATGAAAGATAACACGTGTTGGTGAGGAAGTGAAGGAAAGGAAATTCTTTCACACTGTTAGTAGGAATGCACATTAATACAACCATTGGGGAAAAGTATGGTGGTTCCTCAAAATTTAAAAATATAACTACAATATGATCCAGAAGTTCCAGTACTGATTATATATCCAAAGAAAATGAAATTATCTAATGAGATAGCTGTTAGGAAACTGGCACAGTTTTATCTATGGTGCGATCTACACCCTGATTTACATCCCAAGCTCTAGCCCCCACCGCCATTGCTGGAAGCCAGGTGGCCACATGGCCCAACCACTGCTGTCAAGCTCCACCCCCATCCTAATGGGATTTATTGCTCCTGCTTCCCTGCCTGCCCTTGGGCAAAGTTTTTTTTTCTATCAAACTTTTATTTAATGAATATAAATTTCCAAAGTACAGCTTGTGGGTTACAATGGCTTCCCCCTCCCAAAACTTCCCTCCCACCCACAACCCTCCCCTTTCCCGCTCCCTCTCCCCTTCCATTCACATCATGATTCATTTTCAATTCTCTTTATATACAGAAGATCAGTTTAATATATATTAGGTAACGATTTCAACAGTTTGCCGCCATATAGCAACACAAAGTGAAAAAAAATACTGTTGGAGTACTAGTTATAGCATTAAATAAGAGTGTACAGCACATTAAAGACAGAGATCCTACATAATATTTTTTTAAAAAAAATTAATTTTCTATGCCATTTCCAATTTAACACCAGGGTTTTTTTTCATTTCCAATTATCTTTATATACAGAAGATCGATTCAGTATATAATTAGTAAAGATCTCATCAGTTTGTACCCACGCAGAAACACAAAGTGTAAAAATACTGTTTCAGTACTAGTTATAGCATCACTGCACATTAGACAACAAATTAAAGACAGATCCCACATGGGATGTAAGTACAGAGTGACTTCTGTTGCTGACTTACCAATTTGACACTCCTGTTCATGGCATCAGTAATCTCCCTAGTCATGAGTTGCCAGGGCTATGGAAGCCTTTAGAGTTCGCTGACTTTGATCTTATTCCGATAGGGTCATAGTCAAAGTGGAAGTTCTCTCCTCCCTTCAGAGAAAGGTACCTCCTTCTTTGATGGCCCTGTTCTTTCCACTGGGATCTCACTCACAGAGATCTTTCATTTAGGTCTTCTTCTTTTTTTCTTTTCCATGGTATCTTGGCTTTCCATGCCTACAATACTCTCATGGGCTCTTCAGCCAGATCCAAATGCCTTAAGGGCTGATTCTGAGGCCAGAGTGTTGTTTAGGACGTCTGCCATTCTATGAGTCTGCTGTGTATCCCACTTCCCATGTTGGATCTTTCTCTCCCTTTTTGATTCTATCAGTTAGTATTAGCAGACACTTGTCTTGTTTGTGTGATCCCTTTGACTCTTAGACCTATCAGAGCCATCAATTGTGAACTGAAATTGATCGCTTGGACTAGTGAGATGGCATTGGTACATGCCACCTTGATGGGATTGTATTGGAATCCCCAGGCACATTTCTAACTCCATCATTTGGGGCAAGTCTGATTCAGCATGTCCCAAATTGTACATCTCCTCCCTCCCTTGGGCAAAGTTTTAAAAGGACCTGTTCCTGAACACGTGGCTCTCCTGGCTCCTCTCTCTTGGTTCTTCTCTCCTGCTCTGCTCTCTGCTGCTCGCTCTCCTCTTTTGGCTCCTCTCTCCTGCTCTCTTGGCTCCTCTCTGCTCTCCTCTCCCCCTCTTGTCTCTCTTCTCTCTGTCTCTCTCACAGTCTCCATCTCTCTTTTCTTTCTTTGTCCCTTCCCTCCAGTCTGCTGGGTTTTCCCCAATAAACTCTTTCCCTTACTCCAGTGTTCGGTGTGTTTTGTGATGGCTAACAGAAATATATAACAATAGCTACACTCACATGTTCATTTAAACACTATTCATAATAGCTAAGATATGTATTCAATCTGTTCATCAATGGATGAATGCACAAAGAAAATGTGCTGCATATACACAGTAGAATACTATTTAGTCTTTAAAAAGAAGGAAAGCTGATGTGGGCATGTGGCTTAGTAGATTAAGCTGCTTGGAATACCAGCATCTCATATTGGTGTGCCAGTTCAAGTCTTGGGCATTCTGCTTTCAATTTAGCTTCCTGCTAAAGTGTCTGGAAAGGCAGCAGATGATGGTTCTAGTACTTGAGAGACCCTGACGGAATTGCTGGCTTCTGGCTTTGGCCCAACCCTGCCTTGTCTGCCACAGACATCTGGGAAGTGAACCAGCAGATGCTAGATTCTCTCCTTCCCTCCTTCCTACCCTCCCTCCCTTTGCGTGTGTATGTGTTTGTGTGTGTGTGTGCCACTCTGCCTTTCAAATAAAAATAAATAACCCTTTTTAAAAAGAAGGAAACCCTATCATTTTCAGCAATGTGAATGAACCCAAAGGACATTATGCTAAATGAAATAAGCCAAGCACATAAGGAAATACATCATTATTTCACATATGATGATATTCTAAAATGTTTATGAAAAAGTGGAATTAAAGAAAACATTTCTTTGGCTACCAAAAGTTTGAAATCTATGCATAGTTTTTTTTTGTAATGTGCATTTTCTGTGAACTTTTTGAAGACCCACTGTATAAGTGGAATCTAAAACTATTGAAGTCATAGAAGTAGAGAGTAGAATGGAAGTCATCACTGGGTGGAGGAAGTGGGGAAATGGAAATGTTGGTCAAATAATACAAATATTTATTAAGAAGAATAAATCCAAGAGATCTATTGTGCAACATGATGACGATGGTTAGTAACATATTGTATTCCTGAAAATTGGTAAGAGAGTAGATTTTAGGTGTTCTTACTAGGCAAAAAGATAATTATGTAAAGCAATGCATATGTTAACTGACTCAATTTAAAAATTTCACAATGTATACATATTTCAGAACTGCATGTTGTTTGCAATATACAAAATTTTTATTTTTTCAATTAAAAATACTTGTAGATAAATGTTTAAAAACACATGCAAAGAAGATAACAAATTTAGATGATGATGAGTAGAAATTACAATTTACAAAGTTACATGGTAGAATATTACATTTCTACCATGCGTTGCTGGTAGAAATGTAAATGGTATAGCCACAATCAGAAATTCCACTTCTGGATATCCAGAAGAATTGAAAGCAGGGACTCAAGCAGATATTTTTATAACCGTGTTCTTAATAATATTATTCTCAACAGCCAAAAGGTGGAAACAATCCAAATAGCCAATGATGGAATGATTGGGCAAGCCAAATGTAGCCATGAACACAATAGAATTTTGATCAGACTATAGAAAAATGAAATCCTGGCACATGTTATAACATGTATAGAACTTGAGGACATTATGCTAAGTGAAATATCCAGACACAACTTGGAATAACTGCATCCCATATCAAAGTGCTGGTTCAAGTTTTGATTCTTCTGCTTCCAATCCAGCTCCCTGTGAATGCACCAACAAGGGTAACATATGATGACTCAAGTACGTGGTTCCCCTTCACCCACATGAGAGATCCAGACGGAGTTCCTGGCTCCTAATTTTGGCCTGGCACAGTCCTTACTGTTGAAGACACTTGAAAAGTGAACCAATGAATGGAAGATCTCTTTGTCTCCCTTTCTTTAGTCATTCTTTCAAGTAAATAAATATATCTTTTTAAATGACAGCTTCCAACTAGATTTTATTGACCATAGAATCTTTTTAAATTTTATTTAAGTTACATAAGTTTCATGTATTTCATATATACAAATTTAGGAACATATTGATACTTTCCACCCTACCCTCCCTCCCGCCCATGCTCCAACCCTTCTTCCTCCCTCTTACACTCCCACTCTTAATTTTTACAAAGATCTATTTTCAGTCTACTTAATGATTGTATAGTTAACCCTATACTAAGTAAAAGAGTTCAACAAATAGTATTTAGAAAGAAAAAATACTGTTCCTCAATGGAAGAGAAAAAGGCTGTAAACAATCATTGAATCTCAAAATGTCCATTTCATTCCAATACATTACATTTTAAGTACTATTTTCATTATCTTGGACCAGGGAAAACATATGATATCTGTCTTTTGGGGACTGGCTTATTTCACTAAGTATAATGGTTTCCAGTTGCACCCATCTTGTTGCAAAGGACAGGATTTCATGCTTTTTTATAGCTGAGTAGTACTCCATAGTGTATATATAACCATCATCTCTTTATCCAGTCAATAGTTAATGGACAATAAACATATCTTTAAAAAAAAAACCCTAACAGTTTCATTGAGGGCCCTCTGTGTGGAAAGTAAAAATACCCAACCTCTTTTGGTTTAACATAGAAGAAAGGATTCAAAGGCTTAGGGAGATTGAAATGTTAATGTTCACTTCTCACATTTGGAAAGTCCAGAAGTTCAGAAAATATAACTTTCATTAATACTTTAAGAAATAAATTTGTGAGGGGAAACCCATTATCCTTGAAGAGTTCTTTGATTGTTCTTCTCTATAGGCAACATTTTACAGTGAGAACTGCAGCTGTTCAACTGTAAAATCTAAGTACAATGGGAAGAATTGGATTCCTAGGTAGTTGGAGCCAAGTCTCAGCACTTAGCTACCAAAGGCAAGGTGAAGCACAAAGTGAAAAGCAGCAGCCAGAATAGCCTGACTCCTGCAGACCTATGGAGCTGGGAAGTAAATCACGGTGTTCTTAGAAGTGAAATATATAGCAAGTTCTTACTCGATTTGTGTAAGCAGAAAAAAATTCTAGGTCAAGTGAACAAAAGTATAACTTGAATCATAAAAGCAGTCAGTTCCTAGACTTTAGCAAGTTTATATATACAGAACCATTTGAATGGAGATGAGGCTGAGTCTCTTCAAGGAAATACTCTAGTCCACTATCCAGAATCTGTATCACCAACCTTTCTTCTAGCCTTCCCCCAGAGAAGCTTATGGCCTTTTACCAAGGTTCACTACACATTAAGGAAAATAAAATGATCAGATCTTCCAGGGATTGCAGGACACTGGCTTTGAATAAGCATTGACTCCAGGAGACCCAAAATGTCACTGTCATCCTCAAATCAGAGTAGGGCTTATGGATATTGGCTGATCAATGATTTTTAGATCCATCTCATAGTGGGTCTAGTGGTTCCCTGAACCTATCCTGTGTTTATTTCCTCAGTTTCTAAACACATAAATGGAAACACATAAATGAAAAAAAAAATGAAGTGAAAAATGGAAAAACTAGCTAACCTAATTCCTACATTGATTCCCTGATTTTTAGACTGATAATGATTATGGTGAGAAAAGCCAAGTAGAAGCCATTAGGGCTTCCTCTATCTAGGAGAATACTAAATCAAGAGTAATACCAGATTCCTTGCCTGATTGCTGAGATTAGTGTCATCATTAAGGACTTGAAAGACACAGGAGTAGCAGTAATGATTCCATTCCATTCATTCACCTGAGCAGAAGAAGATAGATGGGATTTGGAGAATGAAAGTGGATTACCATAAGCTTAACCAAATGATGACTCCAATTGCAGCTGCAGTGCCAGGTCTGGCAGTTCATTGCTAGGACAAATTAACATAGTATGCAGCTGTTGACCTAGCAAATGCCTTTTTCTCCATGCCTATCCATAATAATGACCAGAAGCATTTTGCTTCAAGCTGTCAAGACCATCAATATATTTTCACTATCCTACATAGGGGACATGTCAACTTTCTGGCCCTACACTATAATTTAGTTTTCAGGGAACTTTATTGCCTTTCCCTTCCACAAGATATCATACTAATACATTATGTTGATTGTACTTAATGAGTAAGAAGAAGCAGCCATTCTAGATTTATTGGTGAGACTGTTCTATGTTAGTAAATACATTCAACTAAAATCTAGGTACCTTTTATCTCAGTGAAATTTATAGGGGTCTAGTGGTATGAGGCATAGAAAAAGAGGAGGCTCCACAGTGGTCAGGTTGCCGTGCAAACTGCAGTGGTACTTGAGCCCTATGATCTAGCAGATCCAATGTGCTTGACAGGAATGTATTAGCAGGCCCATTAAGTAGATTGCAGTACAGTATTTTAGGACTTTAAAGCAAGATCCTGCTGTCTTCTGCATATAACTACTCTCCTTTTGGGAAGCAGCTTTTGGTATACTACTGAACCTAAGTGCAAACTGAATGCTTGACCATATGGTCACCGGTTACCATAATACCTGAGCTGCTTATCATGAACTGGGTGTTATCTAACTTACCAAGCTATAAATTTAGATATGTACAGCAGCATTCCATCATCAAATGGAAGTGACATGCGTGTGATAGTCCAAGAAGGCTCAAAAGACACAAGTAAGTTACATAAACTAGCCCAAATGTCCATGGCCCACTTTCTCTTTCCCAACCTGTGTCTTTAGGCTCATAAGTAGTTCCCTTTGAATGCTTGACAAAGAAGGACAAGTCTTGGGTTTGGTTTACAGATAATTTTGCATGAAATATAGGCACCATCCAAATGAAGACAGTGTTATCACTGCAGACTTCTCTGAGATATCTTTGAAGGACAGTGGAGGCCGGCGAAGCTGCTCAATAGGCTAATCCTCCACCTGTGGCACCAGCACCCTGGGTTCTAGTCCCAGTCGGGATGCCAGATTCTGTCCCGGTTGCTCCTCTTCCAGTCCAGCTCTCTGCTGTGGCCCGGGAGTGCAGTGGAGGATGGCCCAAGTGTTTGGGCCCTGCACCCACTTGGGAGACCAGGGGAAGCACCTGGCTCCTGCCTTCGGATCAGTGCGGTGTGCCGGTCACAGCACACAGGCCGCAGCAGCCATTGGGGGGTGAACCAATGGAAAAGGAAGACCTTTCTCTTTGTCTCTCTCTCTCACTGTCCACTCTGCCTGTCAAAAAAAAAAAAAAAAAAGGACAGTGGAAAAGGAAAACCATCCCAGTAGGCAAAATTTGGGGCAGTAACCTGATTGTACACTTTGCTTAGAGGGAAAAAAGGCCATATGTGTGATTATGTAAGAAATCATGGGCTGTGGCCAATGGTTTGGCATGATGATCAGAGACTTGGAAGTGACATGTTTGGAAAATTGACAGCAAAGATATGGGGAGGGGAGAAGTATGTGTATAGATCTCTCTAAATGGGGGAATATGAAGCTAATAATGTTCCATATGAATGTTCACCAAAGGACACCATCAGCAGAGGAGGTCGTTAGTAATCAAGTGAATAGGATAATCTATCCTATGGATGGATGTCAGTCAGCCTTTATCATGAGCCACCTCATCCATTGCTCAATGGGCTAATGAACAAAGATGCCATGTTGGCATGCATGTTAGAGGTTATGCATGGGCTCAACAACATGGACTTCAACTCACTAAAACAGACCTGGATATGACCACTGCTGAGTGCCCAACATGCCAGCAGCAAAGATTAGTAACCAAGCCACTGATATGGCACCATTCCCTGATGTGATCAGTCAGTTACTTGGTGACAAATTAATTACATGAATGGTTTCCTTCATGAAAGGAGAAATATTTTGTCCTTGCTTTAACAGATAATGCAAATAAATATGCCAAAACTTCCATCCATGGAGTTCTTATTCTATTAGGTTCTCAACAGATTGAATGATGCCCATACAACATTGGCAAGAGCAACTCAACTAGTTCAAATCATAATCTCTTCCAGAAACACTCTCACAGACATATTCAGTAATAATGTTTTGCCATCTATATAGGTGCCCCTTATCCCAGTCCAGTTGACACATGAAATTAATCACCACAATATTTTTTTTCCTTGAGTACATACCTAAGAGTGGCATGGTTAGATCATATGTCAGCTCACCAGGATTTTAATTTTTAAGAAATTAGCAAAATATCTTCCAAGTGCTATGGTTTGGATAGATTATGGCTTTCAAACTTGCACATAGGGTTAAATCTCAAAGTCATAAGTTGATAGTACTAAGAGTGTAGAAACTTAACCTAATCAAAGTGTCTAGGAGGTGGGCCTAGTGAGAGGTCCTTAGGTCATTAAAAGTTCACCTTGGCAATGTAGTTCTAGTGAGAGGGTTTGTTATAAAATCTGATTTTAGCTAACCACACTATCTGCTTTCTGGCTCTCCACATAGCTTCCTCCACATACACACTTTGTCATCGCCATCCTCCAGCTGTTCCAAATGGCTGAATCAATAGAACTCACCTGAATTTGAACTGTGAAACTCCAAAACCATAAACCAAAATAAGCATTCTTTCTTGAGAAGCAGCTTATCTTAAGTATTTTATTATAGTAATCAAAAGCTGAATAATACAAATAATTGGTACTGAGGAGTAGATTTGTTAGTGTATCCAGATCTACTAAGTTCTGTAGAGGTAGCTTTGGAATTGGTTATCCAGAAAAGGTTGGAAAAGTTTGAAGGAGCAGACTAGAGAATGTTGTGAGCAGAGCATTATGGACGATTCTGGTGAGGGAATAGAATACCAGGATGCTGATTGGAATGTGAATAGTAAGAGCCATGATGATGAGGTTTCAGAGAGAAATGAGAATTCTGCTGCAAACTGGATGAAAGACCTCCTTTGTGATGTTATGGCAAAGCACCTAGCTGTACTGTGTCCAGACTTGGTGGAAGTTTGAAGATGGTGAACTAGTTTACTGGTGGCGATTTCAAAGCAGCAAAGCACTGATGCTATGGCATGGGTATCATTGTCCTCTTTTGGTCGGTTTTACAGTGAGAATCAGGGACAAAAAGAAGTAGTGCAGAAAGTTTGGAAAATTTGCAGCCTGGCCAGAGGCGCAAAGAAAAAGCAAGATCAGGACAGGTGAGTGGGGCAGAGAAACTGCTTGCTAAAAAGATTAGTGCAAGTAAAAGGGAGCAATGTTATTAATTGGAAAAACAATGGAAGAAAGACACTGGGGGTCTGAGCTGTGGCATAGAGAGTAAAGCCACAACTTGCAGTGCTTGATCCCATATGGGTACCAGTTCCAGTCCACTTTTGATCCAACTCTCTGGTTGCTCCACTTTCTTTTCTTTTTTTTTTATTATTATTTTTGACAGGCAGAGTGGACAGTGAGAGAGAGAGACAGAGAGAAAGGTCTTCCTTTTGCCGTTGGTTCACCCTCCAATGGCCGCCGCGGTAGCGCGCTGCGGCCGGCGCACCGCGCTGATCAGATGGCAGGAGCCAGGTGCTTCTCCTGGTCTCCCATGGGGTGCAGGGCCCAAGCACTTGGGCCATCCTCCACTGCACTCCCTGGCCACAGCAGAGAGCTGGCCTGGAAGAGGGGCAACCAGGACAGGATCGGTGCCCCGACCGGGACTAGAACCCGGTGTGCCGGCGCCGCAAGGCGGAGGATTAGCCTAGTGAGCCGAGGCGCCGGCCTGGTTGCTCCACTTTCGATCCAGCTCTCTGCTATGGCCTGGGAGAGCAGTAGAAGATGGCCCAAGTTCTTGGGTCCCTGCACCCAGGAGGGAGGCCCAGAAGAAACTCCAGTATCCTGGCTTCGGATCCAGCTGTTGTGGCCATTTAGGGAGTGAACCAGTGAATGGAAGACACCTCCTTTCCTTCCTTCCTTCCTTCCTTCCTTCCTTCCTTCCTTCCTTCCTTCCTTCCTCTCTCTTTCTCTCTCCCTCCCTCTGCCTCTCTGTAACTCTGCATGTCAAATAAATAAATAAAATTTTTTAAAAAGAAAGAAAAAAAGGCTCTGAAGGCAGTTCAGGAATATTCCAGAGGGATCCTCCCATCACAGACCCAGAGGTCTGGAAGGGCAGGATTGCTTTGTGAAATTCCTGGAAGTTTCTAAAAACTAGGTCAAGAGTGCCTTGGGATTTGTTTCTCTGGATTCAGCCTGTGAAGCATTCTAGAGCTGTAACCGTGATTCAAACAGGCCTATGTGCAGCTCATACTGGCAACAAATCTTGGCATTTGTGTCCCTGTGATGCTGGTTTTGTAGATGTGTAGATACGGGAGTTATAGGGCCATGGTGGCTTCCATTGAGATTTCAAAGGAAAGCTGGAGAGGACAGAGTTGTGACACAGGTCTGGAGCCCATGCAAAGAGTCCTTTAACAGGCAATGCTTAGCAGAGTGTTGGAAATGGAGTTGAAGAAAGGATCCCAGAGAAGACAAGAAAACAGCAATGTGCAATGCTCACAGAGGAAAGCCACCAGTATCAGTGTGCAGTCTTAGAGTACAACTATGTGGGCAGAGATCAACAGATGTCTCTGACTATCTGCTGGCCTGGGAAGATTCTTGTCACAGGAGTGGAGCCATTGAAAAGAACCCCACTAGAGCAATGCCAAGCCCAAAATATTAGATCAGAGCAGCAGCAGATTCCCTACCAGGACCATGTTTAGTGGAGCTACAGAGATAAGACACCAACCTGTGAGAAACAAATCATGGGTTGGGATCAGGAAAGTCATAGCAGCAAGGCTGCCTCTGCCACGGTGTGCCAAGGATGCTGCAGGTTTTTGGTTTTAGATTTTGCTTCAGTCCAGTTATTTATTTCTGTTTCCCTGTCTCCCCCTTTTGGAGTGAAAAATGTTTACCTTGAGCCTGTCTCACCACTGTATATTAGAATCATGTAGTTTGGAGTTTTACAAGCTCATAGAGTTTGCCTTGATTCCTAGATGAGATTTTGGACTTTTGAATTACTGTTGGACTGAGTTAAGATTTTGGAATTATTGAGTAATAACAGTGTGCTGTGTGTGTGAGGAGGACATCAGTTTCAGGGAGCCAGGATACAATGATGTGGTTTCAATAGGACATGGCTCCCAAACTCATGGAGATAGTTAAATCCCAAAGGCATAAATTGATGGTACCAAGAGAGTGGAAACCTAATCCAACTATGGTGTTTAGGAAGTAGGCCTAGTGGGAGGTTCTTAGGTTATTGCAATATGCCTTCACAAGACAGTTTTTGAGAAAGGGTGGGTTATAAAAGCCAGGTTGGCCCTAGATACTCTCTGCTCTTTGTTTCCTTGCTTTCCTTTTTTTTATTTGACAGATAGAGTTATAGACAGTGAGAGAGACAGAGAGAAAGGTCTTCCTTCCATTGGTTCACTCCCCAAATGGCTGCAAAGACTGGAGCTGCGCCAATCCAAAGCCAGGAGCCAGGAGTTTCTTCTGGGTCTCCCACATGGGTACAGGGGACCAAGGAGTTGGGCCGTCTTCTACTGCTTTCCCAGGCTATAGCAGAGAGCTGGATCAGAAGTAGAGCAGCCAGGACTCGAACTGGCACCCATATAGGATGCTGGCACTGCAGGCAGCAGCTTTACCTGCTGCACTACAGCACCGGCCCCAATTTAATAGTATTTTACGTTGAAAACAGATCTATTGAAAATGCAAGAGCAACCATGTGATTCAATAGAGCCTATATAGCCATAAAATATCAATTAGACCCAGAGAAAGCCAATACAAATGCCTAACAACAGAGCTTTAAAATATATGAGACAAAAGTGGATAGATCTGAGAGGAAAAGTGGAAAGTTCTGCAGTGATAGTGGTTGAGTTTAAAGCCCATATCTTTTCCCTTGCGTCTTCCAGAAGTTTTAAAACAAAACAACAACAACCGATCCGAAGTCAGGAGCCAGGTGCTTCCTCCTGGTCTCCCATGCGGGTGCAGGGGCCCAAGCACTTGGGCCATCCTCCACTGCCTTCCCGGGCCACAGCCTGGAAGAGGAGCAACCAGGGCTAGAACCCTGTGCCCATATGGGATGCTGGCACTTCGGGAAGAGGATTAACCAAGTGAGCCCCAGCGCTGGCCCCTTCTGGCTTTCCTTTTTATCATTCTTCCACACAAGCTCTGTCAATGCCATCCTTTGGCCTCACCAGATGGTTGAATCAATGGGGCCTGCTTGATCTTGAGCTGTTGACCTCCAAAACTGAACCAAAATAAGCCTCCTTCCTTCATGAGTATGTTGTCTTAGATATTTTGCTGTAGTAATGAAAAGCTAACACAATTACTAACAGTGTATGAGAGTTCCAATTGGTCAATATCCTTGACAGCAGTTAATGTGGTCAATCCCTGTTTTAATTTCAGTCATTTTAGTCATTCTGTGGAGGTATTTCATTGTGTTTTTATTTTGTATCCCCTAATAAATGAAGATGTTGAGCATTATTTCATATCTTTTGGGCATCCATTTATCTGTTTTGTAAACTGCCTGTTCTTTTTTTTTTAACTTTTATTTAATGAATATAAATTTCCAAAGTACAGCTTATGGATTACATTGGCTTCCCCCCCATAACTTCCCTCCCACCTGCAACCCTCCCCTTTCCCACTCCCTCTCCCCTTCCATTCACATCAATATTCATTTTCAATTCTCTTTATATACAGAAGATCAATTTAGTATAAAGATTTCAACAGTTTGCACCCACATAGACACACAAAGTGAAACATACTGTTGGAGTACTAGTTATAGCATCAAATCAAAATGTACAGTACATTAAGGACAGAGATCCCACATAAGGAGCAAGTGCACAGTGGCTCCTGTTGTTGACCCAACAAATTGACACTCTAGTTTATGGCGCCAATAACCATCCTAGGCTGTCGTCATGAGTTGCCAAGGCTATGGAAGCCTTCCAAGTTTGTCGACTCTGATCATATTTAGACAAGGTCATAAAAGACAGAGTGAGGATAGTAACCAATGATCCCAAGAGTGGCATTAACCAGGTTTGAACAATTATACAGCATTAAGTGGGGAAGAGGACCATCAGTACACACAGGTTGGGAGTAGAGCCATTGGTGGTAGAGTAGAGGTTATGATTACAAAGGAATGAGGCCCAAGTGCCCTAGACAGGGTCTAGAACAAAGGACAGAGTCATTATTAGAGGAGCTAAGAAAGGTGCTGTCTAAGCTACAATTAAGTTTTCTGAATGAGAGGCAAATAGAACCTGATAGAAGGGGCTTGATAATAATCTGGTGGGCTTTAGGCCTTGTAAGTTAAGAGGCCCAGACCTATCTATCTCTTCACATGGGGTACATCCTAAGGGAGGTGTGAACCTCCTAGGGGAAGGCACTCTGTTGACTTTCATTACTTGGCTGGCCTGGGAGGAGAGCTGGCCAGGTAAAGGCAGGGGGCATCTCTAACAAGAAATTTACAGTTCTGCCTGCAATGTTGCTGACCCTACTTGACCATCCCCTCAGCTGCAGTGGTCAATTTGGAAGTTGGGCTGAGTGAAGGGCTTTTCAGCTTAGAGCCAATAAGATCTGTGGCTCTGACCTGGGCATCCTTCGACTCCAGGGCAGGTCCATGTCCAGTGATTCAACTCTTGGCAGAGCTGCCAGGGCTCTTCACAAGCTGACTTCTGCTGAAGCCCAGGCTTACCACATTGAAAGCCACTGCAGTGGACTGGCCTGTTGGGTCTCCTTGAGGGCAGATCACTGTACAGATCATCCATTAATAGGCCTGCCACCCATTGCTTCTGATGCCTAGCTTTCTTTTCCTCCTGGTTTGTGTTGAAGCAAAACAGAGGATGCAAGTCAAGGGAGTACCCAAGTCCCATCTCTAAACTTCGGTGGCCTGAACTACAAGTCTATAGTCACAGGCACGTTCTGTAGTAGTTTTTCTAAGGTAGACAATGCCCATGAGGAAAATTATATTCTCACTTTAAAACTTTCTTTCCCTTTGGTCTGAAAGGGAGGTTTTTTCTACTTACTGTATACTTCGCTGATGGACAAGTGAATCTAGCTATGAGATTATTATTTAAGTTCTTATTTTGGCTATGCTATGACAGAAAAATGTTAGCCATCTCTTTTATAAGGTCTAAAGATTAAATTGTGCGTCCTACAGATTCCTTCATAATAGAATTAGTTTCCTACCTTGAAGAGAATAGAGAAATGAAAGAACAAGTTGGGCTTAGAATAGAGAAATGAGGGAGCAAGTCTTAGATCGCTTGCTGACAATAGCAATATTACATGAATACTTAGCAAACCGTTTCAACCATTAGATAACAACTTAAGAAAACATTTACCAGAAGGTCCAATGCCTTCTATAAATTTTAAGAATCATGTATTTGAAAACACCTCTTAAATATCTAACATGGTGTAGTTTGTTTAACCAGTAAACTTAAGCACAACCATATAAAATGTTTTTAGTTTCTTTCTACCAACAAGTCTAAAACATATGATACACAGATTCAGGTCCCACAAATTAAAATGTATCTTTGATTGATTTTAGCAGCTTAAATTTATGGACAATATTATCTATAAGCCAATTAAAATAAAACTCTTAATAAAATTTCCCCATGTGGACATACAATATGTACACACATATAACATAGCATAATAGACCAATGTAGCAATTTTAATAATAGCTTTTAAAATCTTTAACTCTTTTTGTAGATTGCCAATTGATTTGAATTGCTTTTTTAGTAAACTCAGTTAACCATACTTTCTCTCAGTTGGTACTGGTAATACATTATTGGCTTCATCTGTTTACAGAGCCATCCCAAGGTACTGAATACAATAAAAGTGGTTGGAAAAAGTCCATAGGAACCTATAGGAGGACAGCTACACACAGAACCAACAACACTTTAGTTTTATGAGCAGCACATCATATATAACTATGGATGACAAAAGACTTTAATTCGCCATGTTTAAAATTATAAACTCATCAACCAACAAGAGGCACTTGCTTACTTCACAGTATTTTTGAAAGCACCTGTAGGATTTTACAAGTATTTAACCTTTTAGGCCTCTGGGGCTTTCTCATTAAGATAACTATCATGTCTAGTAACACAAGATCATTAGACTTTTTAATTCTCAAACATTTGTATTAATAGCATTTTCCATTATAGAAACTAAAGTTTGGTACCACATCACATCTTGACAGTACTTCTAATATAATCCAAATAGCCTGATTAGTTGGTGCCTCTATAAGATGAGAGACATAGGTCCTTCGATTTTTTCAGTTGGGCCCAAACTGGAAAAACCAAAGTCCAGGATTTACTGGAAATTTTAGAGACCAGATTGTTTGAAACTTTGATTTTTTGAATGCCTGTCAAGAATGCCAAGAAGGCTCAAAATCCAAAATATCTGGTTGAAATAAGATTCCTTAAAATCATGACATAACATAGACAAATTTGACCTTGTTACAAGGTGATTATTCAAATCTTTGAATATAAGCACACATTTAAATAACCCATAGCTCTTAATAAAAATTCAGCTGTTTTTGAACAATTAGAATTTAACAGACATCAAGAGAACATAATAGATTACTTTAACACATTGCTTTAACAGAGCACCAGAGTTTAATTCTATGTCAAAGAGAAATTGAGCTTCCTGTGATCTTTTGCTGTGAGGTTTCCTTCCTTTACCTTCTTTCATATTGGTGACCGTGTTTCTGTGTTTCTGTATGTAACACATCTTTAAGCATCTTTTGCAGGGCTGGACGAGTGGCAACAAATTCTTTCAGCTTCTGTTTGCTATGAAAAGTCTTAATTTCACCTTCATTCACAAATGAGAGCTTTGCAGGATATAATATTCTGGGCTGGCAGTTTTTCTCTCTTAGTACCTGGGCTATGTCTCGCCATTCCCTTCTAGCTTGTAGGGTTTCTGATGAGAAGTCTGCTGTGAGTCTAATTGGAGATCCTCTAAGAGTAATCTGATGTTTCTCTCTTGCACATTTTAGGATCTTTTCTTTATGTTTCCCTGTGGTGAGTTTGATTACGATGTGTCGTGGTGAGGATCTCTTTTGGTCATGTTTATTAGGGGTTCTATAAGCTTCCTGTACTAAGATGCCTCTGTCCTTCTCCAAATCTGGGAAATTTTCTGCTAGTATCTCACTGAAAATGCCTTCTAATCCTTTCTCCCTCTCCATGCCTTCAGGAACTCCTAGAACCCCAATGTTGGGTTTTTTAATAGTATCCTGTAGATTCCCGACAATATTTTTTAGATTTCTAATTTCTTCTTCTTTTCTTTGGTTTGCCTGTTTCCTTTCCTGTTCTCTGTCTTCTAAGTCCGATATTCTCTCTTCTGCTTCGCCCATTCTGTTTTAAAGGCTCTCTAATGTGTTTGTCATTTGATCTATTGAATTCTTCATTTCATTATGATTTCTCGTCACTATCTCAGTCTCTTGTTCCACTAGTTGTTTCATTTCATTTTGATTCCTCCTTAATATTTCATTTTCACGAGAGAGATTTTCTATCTTGTCCATTAAGGATTTCTGTAGTTCAAGAATTTGTTTTTGAGAACTTCTTAATGTTCTTATCAATTTTTTGAGATCCGCTTCTTGCATTTCTTCGATCTCATCATCTTCATAATCTTGCATTGGGGTGTCTTTTTCATTTGGGGGCGTCATAGTGTCTTCCTTGTTCTTGTTACCTCGGTTTTTGCGTTTGTTGTTTGGCATGTTGGAGATATTTGGTTTCTTCACTGTGGTGTTTTTTCTTGTTACACTATGGCTCTATATTAAGCGGACTGTCTGCTTTCGGTGGAGTCTTAGAGGCTTGAGATGAGTGTGGACTGAGAGCTGTGTTTGGTTCCTCAGGGTTGAGGTTGTGTCAAAGATGACACTCCCAGGTTAGGGGTGGTAAATCTCTCTTTCTTTCTTTTTTTTTTTTTTTTTGATTCAAAAGGGAAGTAATTCCGCACAGCTGAACGTAATTGGAGGTAGTTAGCAGGCAAATGATATACCCACAGGAGCCAGAGATCAGAAGCTCTTTCCCAAGGACCACACAGGGAATCTCTGCTGCCCTCAATGTGGGCTCCAATTCTCCTGCAGCCTCCCACTGGGTTGCCAAATTAGATCCTAATCTCCTGTTATTTCACCCCTCCCCCCAGAGTCAGGTTTTTCTGCTAGGCTCAGGGCAGGTGCAGACCTGAGGTCGCCCTGCTTATGACGTATGTCCAAAGTGGCGCCTGCTCTTTGTCTTGCTCGCCTTTGATAGGTAAGTGGAGAGAGAGAAACTCGTGTCCGTATCGGTCACTTTTTTTTTTCCTCTCTCTCTTCTAGTTAGCCTGGTGAACTTTTCCCCACGGAGTTTCAAGCCTCGTTCCCTCTAGTCTCCTCTTTCCGCTTGCCCGCTGGTGTCTCGGGCTATGGAGGTTCGGCTCACCTCGCGTTCCAGCGCTGGTGTGTTGAGTCTGCCGCTGGTGTCCCGAACTTGGGCTCCCACGCTCTCCACGCAGGTCCACTGTGAATCACTAGTTCCAGAAGAGTTTCCTCTGCTGTTTCTTCCCCTACTCTTCCTTGACCCTGCAGTATCTCCACTTATATTAACGTGTGTCTTGACGAACTACCAATGTGCTCCCTTCCTATTCCGCCATCTTGCCGCTCTCTAACACCAGTTTTTTTTTTTTCATTTTCAATTATCTTTATATACAGAAGATCAATTCAGTATATACTAAGTAAAGATTTCATCAGGTAACTGCCTTTTCAAATCTTCCCAGCTTCTTATTGCATATTTTGTATTCTTTGAGTTATAAAAACTTTTTATATATTTTATATACAATTATAATGTCTAATATAAATTCTGAAGATGTTTTCTGATAGTTTTTAGATTGTACTTTTCCTCTCCTACTAGTTTATTTTGAAAGTCAAATGGTATTGTCCTTGTGTAGTTTGCTCTTTTGTGTCCAACATAAGAAATCATTGCCAGACACAAGACCAATAATATATTTCTCCTATTTTCCTTTAAGAATTTTACAGTTTTAGCGTTAAAATTTAGATTTATAATTCTTTTCAGTATTTTAAAGATTTATTTATTTGAAAAGTGGAATTACAGACAGAGAGAGGGAGACAGAGAGAAATGTCTTCCATACACTGGTTCACTTCCCAATTGGCTGCAATGGCTGGAGCTGGGCTGATCCAAAGTCAGGAGCCTGGAGCTTCTTTGGGGTCTCCCACGCGGGTACAGGGCCCAAGCACCTGGGCCATCTTCTACTGCTTTCCCAGGCTGTAGCAGAGAGCTGGATCAGAAGTGATGCAGCCAGGACATGAACTGGCACCTATATGGGATGCCAGCACTACGGACAGAGGCCTAGCCCACTATGTCACAGCACCAGCCTCTACTGTTGTTTTTGTGATACTTGAAAAAAAAATGATTGAATTCATTAGCTGTATATGGTAATCCAGTTGTATTCATAATGTTCATTGAAAATGTTACTTTTAACTCATTGAATTGCTTTGTTACTTTATGAAAAATGACTTGACCTTCTGTGTGTGAATCTCTAAATATTTTATTCTGTTCCATTGATATTTCTGCCTGTTTTTACTTCAGTCCCTCATGAGTTTACTTTGTAATATGTCTTGAAGTATATTCTCCAACTTACATCTTCTTTGTCAAAATTGTTTTGAATATTATGAGTAGTTTGCATTACCAAAAGGATTTTCCACTGATGTTGGCAATTTCACAGAAAAGGGGGATTTCAATTGCAATGATATTGAAGATATAGATCAATTTGGAAAAAATTGACACCTTAAAGACACTGAGTCTACAATCCATGAATCCTTTTATTCATATCTTTAATTTCCTTACGTAATGTAGTTACTTAAGTATGAAATAGTACTGTGCAAAACTTGCAAGTATTTTGCCTTCTTAAATGTATTTTTAAATTTCTAATCTATTCCTACTTCACTAGTTTAATAGTATAATGAATTCATTATGAGCAGAAACATAAGTTGTTGTATATTGACCTTACATTCTGCACACTGACTGCATCATTAGTTCTAGTAGCCTTTATAGATTGCTTACGATTTTATACATAGACAATTATATCTTCTCCAAATAAAGCCATTTTTACTTATTGTTCCATAAGGATGATTTTATTTCATTTTCTTAATTTATTGCTTATTGTGCCTTCTAGAGACAGTACTATAATATTGATAGAAGTGTTGAGTAGTAGTTAGCCATGCCTTATTCCTGATACTGGGTAAAGAGTATTCATAATAATAATAATAATGTCATATTTCATATGACATTAATTGTAGCTAAACGCCCTTTTTCTGGTTTGGGAAGTTTTCTTATATTCAAATCATGTATTCAAATCTTGCTTATATATTTTAATAAGTAATTGATGCTATATTTTATCAAATTTCTTCATCTATAAATTACATAATTTAGATTATTAATATGGTGAATTGAATTGATTTTCAAATGTAAAACCACATTAGTATTTCTGGACAAAAAGTGACTTATAATGCATATTCCATTCCCTTATGTTGCTAGATTCCATTTGGCAAAATTGTGTTAAGAAATTTTTTATCTATATTTATGAGACACAGTGGTCTATAATTGTCTTTTCTTGTAATATATTCTTTTGGCTTTGATGTAGTAGTGCTGACCCCATAAAAATATACAGGAAATATTGCTTGCTCTTCAATTTAATGAAAACATTTGTATAAAGTCAGTATTGCTACTTCAGTAGATATTTGATAGGGTGCAACGGAGACATCCTCAACTTGGAGTTTTCTTCATGGAATGATTTTGAACTATTTATTTGACAGATAACCTGGAATTCATGATATCTGTTTCTTCTTGAATGAGCTATGATAGCTTTTCTCTACTTCTTGTTAATTACCAATTATGTCTAAGTCTTCCCTGTGTTTTATTTTGGATATATTTTGTTGCAATTGTTTCAAGTTGATGACTTCTCTTTCATAGTGTCTGCTCTTCTGTTAATCCCAATCCAATGTATTGTTCATTAGAAATATTATATTTTTAACCTCCAGGAGATTAACATAGGTCTTTTGTATTATCTCATTAGCATATCAAGGATTGCCTCTAATTTTATGAATAAATGGAATATGGTAACCATAACTGTTTATATCCTTGTCTACTAACTCTATCATTGAGTTATTTCTGTATTGGTTTTCAATTGTTTGATTTCTCTCTTTCATATACATCTTAGTTGCCTGTGGTTTAATAAAGACTATGAATTTTATTTTGTTGACTGCTGGAATTTTTGGTATTTCTGCCAGTGTATTTCATCTTAATTTTGGAATGCAGTTGGGTTATCCGGAAACAGCTCGAATCTTTCAAACTTGATTTTAAGCTTTATTAGGATGAACAATAGCAAAGTCTATTCTACAGTTAATTTAACCTCATCACGTGGTGATATTCTTTCTGAGTACTTTATTCAATGCCTTCCCTTTTTATTAAAAGATTTTTTCCATGCAATACATTTCCAATTTGTTGGGGTTGTAGTAATTGTTTTATGCACTTTTCTGTGGTGATTCATTCTCTCACTTCTAGTACTTTCCTCACATACAGCCACACAGTGGTGACTCAGGGCTTGAGGGTACACAGATTTGTGTATGAATACTCACAAGAAGTTTATCTGTGGCAGCCAAAACGAAAAAAATCTGGAAAGAAATCAAATGTTCATAACAGGGGGATGCATATATAAAGTACATGCAGTGAAGTGAAAGGGTTTTTCTGGCAAGAAACCACTTCACTCCCCCATTTTAAGATATTTTATTAATTTTTATTTGAGAAGGAGACAAGGAGGGAAAAAGGGAGAGAGGAATCTTCCATCAGGTGATTTTCTCCACAGGTGTTCATATTAGCTGGAATGGGGTTGAAGCAAAAGCCAACAAAGAAGAAGTCAATCTAACTCTCCCATGTCCATAGCAGGAACCCAGTTATGGGAGCTATCACCACTGTCTCTGGGGGTCTGCATTACCTGGAAGCTCGAGTCAGGAGCAAGCGGCAGGTATCAAATCCAACTACTCCGGTCCAGGACAAAGGTGTCTTAATTGGCAAGGTAATCACTAGGCTAAAATGTCTGTCCTGACCATCACTTAAATTATTCACACTCTTATACTTTTTTATGTCCTGAAAACTTCCTCCACAGCATTTATGAGTATGTGTCACAGGGATATATAAACTTCAGAGGGATCCTTTTTGAAACCTAGGTGTCTCCATCTCAGTGCAATCCCCATGGTGAAAGATAACATAACCTGCTTTATTCTCACTGCATATCCTGAGGACCTAGTCCAGTGCTTACTACATAAGCAAATCACATTCTCAGAGACATTTGTAGGAGGAATGAATGAGCAAACTGAGAAATGAAATGGAAAGGATGGAAGAGCTGATAGAGGGACTGCAGGATCAGTGTATATACGAAAGCTCTCCCTGCAGGTACAGCACCACCTGACCCCAGGGCTGGGAGACAGACCCGGATGTGTGAGGGAGGGCAAAGGGCAGAAAGACAACCAGGGTGGAATATACAGAGGAGAAAAGGAAACTGAGAGAAGGATGGAGTTAAAATCAGACGGGGGACTGAAAACTGTAGGAAGGAGGAACAATCTCTCTCTCTCTCTCTCTCTCTCTCTCTCTCTCTCAATATCTCTGTAAATCTCTCTCTCTCTCTCTCTCTCTCAATATCTCTGTAAATCTCTCTCTCTCTCTCTTTCAATATCTCTGTAAATCTCTCTCTCTCTCTCTCTCTCTCTCTCTCTCTCTCTCTCTCTCTCTCTCTCCCATCTCAAGCTCTGTCATCTCTCGGTCTCTAGCTACGTCTGTGCAGAAAAAGAGAGGGAGGAGGCAGAGGAGATGAGGGAGAGATGGAGGACAGAGACAGGAGGCCAGCTGCAAGGTGACAAGCAGAGGGTCAGCGCAGGAAGAAAGTAAAGGAGCCCCTCTCCTGAGCCTGTGCAGCGAGGAAGACACTGATTCGCAAGTTCCCCCTTTTCTTCCCCTCACCACCAGATGTCAACATTTGCTATGGAAAACGAAAGGCGCTGGCCCACA
Source organism: Lepus europaeus (assembly GCF_033115175.1). NCBI lineage: Eukaryota > Metazoa > Chordata > Mammalia > Lagomorpha > Leporidae > Lepus > Lepus europaeus. The sequence goes on along the minus strand of NC_084850.1, from coordinate 98,529,519 downwards.
GGAAGGCAGCAAAGATCTCATTCCAGTCATCGCTGTTGGCAAAAAGCTAGTAGCTCAGATGTCAGCGGGGCGAAGCCTGAGGGAAAGAGAAAGGGGCAGAAAGGCACTCGTCATTCTGAAGCAAGCGTCGTTCTGGTGTCGGTGTGGGAAACACCGACGGGGAAGGTTACAGACGGATGCCTGGGCTGCAGCTGAAGGAGGAAAGGAGGAAGCACGGAGTCTACGGTCTATCAGTGCACGGAGAACCGTCCACGGTGGGGCACCGGGGAGACACTGAATCCTCCCGGGCACAAAGGGAAGAATTCCAGATGGCACGCGGCCCTCTGCTAGCCGTGGCCTTCATGACATCAAACCTGGAACATGAACTCCTGAGTTCAATCTCCCACGCCATGAGAATGTCGGAGTCAGGGTCACTTGACTCCCAGGACGTTTTCGCAAGTGATGTAAGGGTAACGAGTGGCCAAAAAACCATCGTATTTTTCAGCACCAGTGTTTCTCAAGCGTGGGCCAGAATTGCCAGCTGAGGCTGACGGAGGCTCACGGGCAACAACCTGAGTATCAGAGAGCTCTATCCTGGAGGGCCGCCTCCCAAACAGAAGGCACTGGAGCGCCCTCACCTTAGTTTGGTCACCAGTCTGTCCCTTTCCCTCTCCTGAGACAAGGGGTGGATCGCAGGGATGCAGTGTGGGTACCAGTGGGCGTGCAGGCAGCAGGGCTGCGGGGAGGACAGGGGTTGGGGAGGAAAGGGGTTGGGGAGGAGCGCGGTGTCAACTTCCAAGGCTGTCATTTTGGTATTCTGGGGACACCAGCAGCCCTACGGCATCAAATACAGGCTTAACCAAGAGGCTGAGCAGCCCGCACAACGTCAGACTCCTTCCACGAAGGGTCATCAAGGAAAACTTCATCATCAAAGAAATTGTCTCATCTCCTGCCCCTTTCTGGGGGTTGGGGGTGAGGCCAGAGACGCTGCTCCCTGCAATGTCATGATGAGCTGTGGAGGATGCTCTCACACTGTTAAGTCAGTAGTGGCTGAAAGAGCTGTGCCTAGGGCCAGCCGTGAGGTGTGTTGTCCATCTCCAGGTGACAGTAAAATGCCAGACACGTGAAGCACCGTTGTCCATGTATGAGAAAAGACAGGCATTAAGGAGTCACGTGGCTGTCCTCATGGGAGACGACGGGAAGTGGCCACATCTAGTTATGAGTGGTACACCTGAGGAATCTGAGCAGTCGGTGAGTTGGCCACGGGATGGCAGAGCAATCTGCACCTGTCAGACATCAAGGTCAAAGAACTGAGGAAGAAAATGAGTCCTCAATGAGGATGCACCGTTTGCTGAGAGGCCAGCTTGGGCACAGTAGCAAGGGCTTGCGGGAACTTGCGGTCGGTGAAAGAGGTCCTGAGGGAAAAGAGAGTTGTGGGAGAGTTGCTGGCACTCGGAAGGCCTTGAGCGTCCACCCATCATCAGATCTCCCGGGTGCCCACAATCGTGCTTTTGCACTGGCACACGCGTGAGAAGTGACATGAACCCTGGTGACATCGTGATATGAAAGCAGAAAAGGCGGCAGATGCCATAGAGGCCAGACAGGAGCAAAAGTCACTGAGAATCCAAAGGAAGAAACATCTCCTTCTCCCTGGAAGCCATCGTTCAACACAGCAGTACTTCCGACCTGTACAACACAAAGCCTCCTAGCTGGGTCTCCTGCGTCTCCCACCTTACTCTTGGACCATCCCAGACACACTCCACAGAAAACGGAAGACTTATAAAAACAAATGTGCTGCTTAGAACCCTTAGGCGTGCATATGACCACAGATGGGGACACTGCATTTCTGCCCTCCGGAGAATGGCAAGGTGCAATGTCAGGATCACACACCATGCACTTTCCATGCACAGCGATGCGGAAACTTCTTAGACGCAAGCGTGGTGCCGTGCATCGATCTTAAAAGCATGGGTTTCAGTGAAAAGTTTGAAGAACTCTGCTGCATACTAGGGCTACCAGCTGGGGTGGCTTAACGTGCACCCAGTAGAGTTTTGCGGTTTTTGTTCTTTTTTCAGGTGGATGCACCTACAGCATATCAAGGTCTACCCACGGGTCACTTTGGGAACTTTTCCTTGCACAAACCGTAGATGAAGAGGAACCACAGGTACCATCCCAGCTAAACACCTATAAATAAAACAAAACCACAGAATGCATTCTGTCATGGCTCCACCTACCATCCGGGACCGCAGGCAACCTGAGCAGGTGAGCCCTGACTGCCCAGTGCCCCGGCCCCAAGGTCTTGCCTGCCTAGAGCTCACGGGCAGCAGCACAGGGAGAGTGCACACAGAGTCTGAAGGGCAACCAGGGTGACGGGCACAGCGTGGAGGATGCAGAGAGGCCAATGTGATGATAATTTGCCAGGACTCCTGCAGGCGAGAGAGCTGCCCTGAGAGGCAGCTCGGGAGAGTTCGAGTGGTTGTCCGAGTACATGAGAAAGGGGGAGTGGAGGTCTATGAATCCAGCTTTCCGCTGTGAGTCCTTGTGTGGCTAACGGTGGCGCTTACTGGGCTTGTGAAGATGGCAGAGCAGCAAGAGAGATGGGGATGTGTGGGGGCAGGGGAGGGGTGAGGACACCCAGTGACCTCACACAGGCTGACTGCGAGGAGCCCCTCCGACATGCGACAAGAGCTGTCACCTAAGCAGGCGCACGCCTGCACTCCGTGCTCGGAAGTGCAGTGCTGCCTGCGGTTGCAGAGCCGGCGGTTACTCACAAAACCCCAGTTCTTTGACAGGGTCTGTACTTCTTTGACAGGGTCTGTACTTCCCTCACAGAGCACCTGTTACAGGCAAAGGGCCGAGAGATGCAGGCAGCTGACGGGGAGATCGACACGCAACAGCCGAGGAAAGCCACGGAGCCCAGTATGCTTCACATTGGCCCCTGAGAGTGAAACCTTGGGTCCCGCCATTCACCCGGGCAAGGCTGAGAGAAGACAATAGGTAAAGACCTGTAACGGATGTGCCAAAATGTCCAGGTTCAATTTGAGATGAGGCCACAGCATTTTCTGTTTTTACGGTGCTGGCTGCCACCCCAGAAGCAGCACCTCATATGTGCTGTTGGGGAGGACCCACTTGATGTGCTCTCCAGGCTGCACATTGAGGATCCAGCTCAGAGAAGTCCAGCGACTGAGCGGGCTCACATAGCCAGGGACAGACAGGGCACTCCACGGCTGGAATTCTGAAGCCAGCCCAGCCTACTTCCAGAGGACCACAGCTGCCCCAGGCTCCAGCCCTGGAAGGAAGCAGGGCAAACATTGAACACTGGCAACACCACGAACCAGATACCTGAGCCAGAGCCTGCCGTGCTCACACACACACACATGCCTGATTGTCCCGGCCACTCCAGGAGGCACCTGGAAGGCCTTGAGAGCAGGGTGATGGTGTCAGTTTTGGGCAAAAGGCCTGACCTTGGGAGCAGAGAGTGCACCCCGAGGAGCAATGCCCAAACCTGCATACACCCCCATAGTACATACTGGTGTGGGGGGGAGCTGACCACAGGTGTGTCTTCCTGACCACAGAACAGGAGCGTAGGCCTCGGAGAAGACACACCTTGCTTGTTTGTGACAGATGTTGCAGTCAGGGAGAACACTCAGTCGGACAGAGCAGGGGAGGGTGCGTCATCTCCACGCACCACTGCACCACTGGGAGAACACGAGCCCTAGGCGCAACATGTGCACTTTCTCTTGTGGCCTTGTGTGGTTCATGCAAGGTGTCTGCACCTCAGCTTCTGGGTCTGTCAAACGGGGATGCAGCCATGCATCCCCCAGGGCTGCTGTGAAAGGAAGGCGAGCCGCAGGTGCTGGGGTGACATTGAAAGCTGCTATGCAGGGTAGCTGGGGAAGCAGGTGTCGCAAGCCTGATTGGGGGTAAAGAGCCGGAACAGGGAGGAGAACACAAAGGTGCACAGTGGGGAGGAAGCGAGAAGGGAAGTGGAGGGGACAGAGATGGACAGTGGGGAGGAACAGAGATAAACAGTGTAGGGGACAGAGGAGGACAGTGGCGGGGACAGAGACGGACAGAGCAGGGGACAGACATGGACAGTGGAGGGGACAGAGGACAAGGAAGTGGACATAGATGGACAGTGGAGGGGACAGAGATGGACAGTGGGGAGGAACAGAGATAAACAGTGTAGGGGACAGAGGAGGACAGTGGCAGGGACAGAGACGGAAAGAGCAGGGGACAGACATGGACAGTGGAGGGGACAGAGAAGGACAAGGAAGTGGACAGAGATGGACAGTGGAGGGGACAAAGATGGACAGTGGAGAGGAACAGAGATAAACAGTGTAGGGGACAGAGGAGGACAGTGGAAGGGACAGAGACGGACAGAGCAGGGGACAGACATGGACAGTGGAGGGGACAGAGAAGGACAAGGAAGTGGACAGAGATGGACAGTGGAGGGGACAAAGATGGACAGTGGGGAGGAACAAAGGAGGTCAGTGGAGGGGACAGAGGAGGTCAGTGGAAGGGACAACAGAACACAGTGGAGGGGACAGAGGTGGACAGTGGAGGACAGGTGTGGACAGTGGAGGGGACAGGGGACAGCGTAGGGGATGGAGATGGACAGCAGAGTGGACAGAGGAGGTCAGTGGAGTTGACAGTGGAGGACAGTGGTGGGGTCGGAGATGGTCAGTAGAAGGGACAACAGAAGATAGTGGAGGGGACAAAGGAGGTCAGTGGAGGTGGACAGTGGAGGACAGTGGAGGGGACAGAGGAGGTAAGCCGAGGGAAACAGAGCTGGACATTGGACAGGAACAGAGGCACTGGCGGGAACAGAGCAGGACAGCGGAGGGGATGGAGGATGGCAGCAGAGGGGACAGAGATGGACCGTGGAGGGGACAGAGGGCAGTGGAGGGCACGGAGGAGGACAGTGGAGAAGACAAAGGAGGACAGCGGAGGGAAACAGGGTGGACGTTGGAGGGGACAGAAGAGGCGGACAGAGGAGGTCAGCGGAGGGGACAGAGATGGACCGTGGAGGGACGGAGGACAGCGGAGGGGAACAGAATGGCGACTGCCACCCTCTGGCCATTGAAATGCCCTGGCTCGGTGGGCTGAGGGTTCCCACGTGTTTCAGGTGGAGACCCTGCGGGAGCCGTCTCTAGCGCGGTCCACGGGGACGCGCTGGGGAGTGGGGCACGGGGCATCGCAGACTCGCCTCGGGCAGCGTGGGTGTGCGGGCAGGAGGACTGAGCGGACACGGGGCACGGCAGGGAGATGGACAGTAGGTGATGGGGAGGTGGAGCTGCGGCGCAGGGAGGGAGCTTGCGCGCCAGCGGCGGCAGCGTCAGGGCTGGGAGGAATCGCGCGGGAAGAAGAAACCCCCCACCCACCCGCGCCCCGACACGCACACCCGCCCACCCACCTGCGGGACCGCATGCGCACTGGGGAGCTGGAGGAAAGGGCTTTTGTTGGGAAAGCGGGCGGGCTGGAGGGGTCGGCGCATGCGCAGCCTGCCGAGCCGCGGGGGGTGCGCGGAGAAAAGGGGCGGGGTGGTCGGAGCTGCTGTGCTGGCAGCAGTAGGCGAGGGCGCGGCTGCGGGGTTCCTGGTGCTGAGGACGGACGCCATTGGAGCCCCAGGGAAGGTAGGGATCCAGCCCCAGGGCGCAGCGGGCCGGGGCGAGTGGAGGCTGACACGCGGCGCCCTCCCCGCGCGCCCTCCGTTCGGAGCGGAGTCCGAGCCCGAGGACGCAGAACCCGTTAGCCCCGAGGTCCACGCCGACGCCCCCGCCCCCGCGGCCGTCTCCGTCAGAGCCGGGCGCCGCGGTGCGAGCTTGGCCCCGCCGAAGCCCGCGCTGCGACCCGGTCAGCAGCTCGAGCACTGGGAGCCCGGGGGCCCCACCCCCACCCCCACCCCGGCGCGCCTAGATTACTCCAGCCCGGCTGACCGCCTGCCCCTTCCTGGAGAGCCAGTGCTGGGAGTCCAGAGCCGTCGCGCTCCATCCAGTTCCAGCCGCACCTGGGTGTCAGGCGCCCACCCCTCGCACCCCCCGGCGCTCCAGCGCGGGCCGGACCGAGACCGGAGTCCGCTGAGCCCCGCGCTGTGACCCAGCCAGAGGGTCCCCCGGGATCCAGTTTCCCGGAGCCTGGAGCCTCACGCTGCCCCCGCCTGTGTGCGCGTCCGCATCTGCCCCCCCCACCCCCCACCCCCCGCCATCCCTACCTGGACGCCTGCCCCAGCCTTCCCACTCTAGTCCTTTGTTCCCCCCGTCTTGGTGAGTCCCCTTGGTGACTCTGGGGACCCAGCCCTATGGAGAGCCCAGTGCAAATCTAGCCCCTGGGAGGGGGAGTAGGGGGAGGGGGCGGCGGGACTCCTGCACGCGGCTTTCAGGGTCCTCAAGTCCCCTCCTACATCCTTAGCCTCTGGGCGAGGGCCCTGTCCCTGACCTCGTGGGCCCAGCACACACCCACCTCCATGCAGTACTGCCCACTAGCCCGAGGATCGCCCGCCCTCCCTGGCCTCCTGGGAGATCTGCTCCCGCCTGAGCCCAGCCCCTGCCCGCACAGCTGCCTCGCCTCCCTGTCCTCCAACGCTGTGCCCTCACTCTGCTCCGCTTGGCACTCGCAGCATGGCCGAGGGAAGCTACAGCGTGCAGTCGGGGAGCTACGCTGTTGAAGACATGGAGGAAGGCAGAGGCGAAGCGGGCAGGGAGGAAGAGATGGTGGAAGGAAACGACTACGAAGAATTCGGTGCTTTTGGTGGCTATGGCGCCCTCACCAGCTTTGACATCCACCTGCTCAGAGCCTTCGGCAGCCTGGGGTCGGGCCTTCGCATCTTATCGGTGAGGCGCCCGGGCCTGGACACCTGCTTGCCCCCGGGAAGGAGGGCTGGCTGAAGGGGAGGGCCCGGTGGCCAAGGCCAGCCTCCCCCACCCTCCCAGTGGCCAAGGCCAGCTCCCTGCCACCTTCCCGCGGGTGCTCAGAGGAAGGGGGCTGGGAAGGTCCTGGGGGTGGTCGGCACTGGCTTCTGGGAGGAGGCTGGCGGGCACAGCGAGGCCTGGGTGCAAGTGTGCCAGGCTACGTGCCTCCCTTCCCCTTCTCTCTGGCCTTGCAGAACGAGCCCTGGGAACTGGAAAACCCTGTGCTGGCCCAGACCCTGGTGGAGGCTTTGCAGCTGGACCCGGAAACACTGGCCAATGAGACGGCCGCCCGTGCTGCCAACGTAGCCCGCTCTGCCGCCTCCAACCGAGCCGCTCGGGCTGCTGCCGCTGCCGCCCGCAGGTCCTTCAACCAGGTGATGGGGAACCACCGGCAGCCCACACCGCAGGCCTCGGGACGTGTGAGCCAGCCCGTGCCGGACGCCAGGGCCCCGGGGGCCGCCCCGGAAACACCTCCTGCTTCTCCGCAGATCTCCCCCCCGATGTCGGGCCCCAGCACGATGGCTGCCCCTGGGGCTCCGGCCGCCTCCTCCTCACCGTCGCCCACTGCCTCCCAGGCCCAGGAGGCTGCTGCCGAGGGCCCCAGTGCGGCCCGCACATCCTCGCAGGCCCCCAGTGCCGCCGAGACGGATGCCACCCGGGCCCCGACCGCCTTGCTGGGTCAGAATGACGTCTTTGATTTCACTCAGCCCGCAGGTGTCAGCGGCATGGCCTTCCCACGCCCCAAGAGGCCGGCCCCGGCCCAGGAAGCGGCCACAGAGGGCCCCAGCGATACGTCCGGGGGCCCCCAGGCTGCATCTGCCGGGGAGGTGGAAGCCACCCGGCCCAAGATGACCAAGTCTGGGAAGGCTCTGGCCAAGACTCGCTGGGTGGAGCCTCAGAATGTTGTGGCAGCAGCTGCGGCCAAGGCCAAGATGGCCACAAGCGCCCCTGAGCCTGAGGGTGCAGCTGCCACCGCTCAGCACAGCGCTGATCCTTGGGCCAGGATGGGAGGCAAGAGGACAAAGAAGGTGAGGTCTGCCCTCCCCACACCCCATTCCCTGTGCTCTGGGCCCTCTGCTTTTGCTGCAGGTGCTGGTGCTCGCTGCCTCTCTTCCTCCCGCCCCTCCTCTCCTCTCCTCACCTCGCCTCCTCTCCTCCCCTCCCCTCCCCTCCCCTCCCCCTGTGCCTTCCCTCCAGGGACCCCAGGCCTCAGGTCCCTGCTCCCCCAACCCCAGTCTGCTGAGCAGGTTCTGATGGGCCACACTTCCTGCGCTCAGGACTGGTGGGAGAAGAGGCCAGCCCAGGGCCTGGCATTCAGAGAGTGCACAGCACAACAGGCGTCAGGGGCCGGTTGCGCTACTCTTGTGGCCGCTGCCTGCTGAGGGTGGGGCGTGGGCCAGGCGCTCGGGCACGGGCAGCCTGGCAGCCCTGCGTCTCCCCTCTGTGCAATGATGCAGTCCAAGCACCTGGACGAGGAACACGAGAGCAGCGAGGAGGAGAGAGAGCCTGTGGCGGTCCCACAGACCTGGAGAGCGTCACAGCCGCCCCTGCCGGCGCGGGCTCAGGTGGCCCCTCGGCCCCCGATGGCCGCCACGTCTCAGATCCCGTCCAGGCACGTCCTGTGCTTGCCCCCACGCAACGTGACCCTTCTTCAGGAGAGAGTAAGGAGTCTGCGCACCCATCCCCGTATCCCCTCCTCTGCTGTGCCCGGGGCCAGTACCCTGGGGACACCCTGCCTCGGTCTCACCTCGGGCTCTTCCTCCTTTAGGCAAACAAGTTGGTGAAATACCTGATGATCAAGGACTACAAGAAGATCCCCATCAAGCGCTCAGGTAGGCAGCCTGTGCCCTGGGCCAGCCCCGATGCTGGCCACCCCTCACTCGAGTGCCCTCCCCCGCCCCCCGGCAGGCCTGGGCTGGGGTTGCCTTGCCCTGGGAGCCTCCCTGCACTGCCCTCGGCAGAGTTGCCTGTGGGGGAGCAGCCCAGGCGCCTCTGAGCCCGGCTGCTCTCTCCAACTCTGCCCTGCTGCAGACATGATGAAGGACGTCATCCGAGAATATGACGAGCACTTCCCCGAGATCATCGAGCGAGCCACCTACACGCTGGAGAAGGTGGGTCGGGCCTGGGAGCAGCTCCGGGACTTCAGAGCGCTGGCTGGCTCGGCCTGCCACACTTCCGGACCCACTGTAGTGATGCTGCTACTGGAGGGACCCGTGGCCTCTGCTCCTGCCGGACTGCCTCGCATGGCAGGAAAACACGTGCCCCCTGCCCGGGTGCCTCTCCCTGCTGCTCTCCCAGTGTCTTCCTGCCTCGTGAGGGGCGGGGGCTCCCCTGGGGCAGGACCTGCCTGTCCTCTCTCCCCCCTGACCCCACCTGCCCAGTGCTGCCCCTTGCCGAGGAAAAGCCCTACCTGTGCCTGAGCTGGCTACCTACAGGGTGCCCGGCCTGGGGCTTCCATGTCACGTCCTGCTGCCTTCCCCTCGTAGAAATTTGGGATCCACTTGAAGGAAATCGACAAGGAGGAGCACCTGTACATCCTCATATGCACGCGGGACTCTTCAGCTCGCCTCCTGGGAAAGTAAGAGGGAGACAAGGGGGCCCCTCCCCTTCCTGCCCGTGTCCCCTGGGAGACCTGGGACCCAGGTTCAGGTCCGCAGCCTAGCCCTCACGCACAGTCCTTGGTGCCCGGTGACTGCTGGGTCCAAGAGCAACAGCCTCCTGGGGTGCTGTGTTGGGGTACGGAGTGGCGGGAGTGGGCACATGCCCTGTACCGGCCCTGGGAGCTTAGAGGAAAGGAGCGGGAGTCTTCCTCCCCCATTCTGGCCCTGGCAGAGCAGAGCCTCCTGGAAGGGGCTCTTCTTGCTGAGAACGGTCCCAGCTCTAGGGAGGACAGGCGAGGCTTGCAGGTGTTTCTGCACAGTGCCCCCTGCCGTGCGTCTGTTCCTTCCTCTGCGTGTCCTCCGCAGAGCCCCGGGGGTGACTGGTCCTGCTCCAGTCTCAGGTGCAGGTGTGTCCCGTGGGAGCTGAGGAGGTGGGCCCTGAGAACAGCCGGGGAGAGTCTGCTGGGGCCAGGACAGCTCGGGAGCCGGCTTGCGATCCCGGGGGCATGTGGCCTGCAGACAGGATCCCTGTGTCTTTGCCCTCAGGACCAAGGACACCCCCAGGCTGAGTCTGCTCTTGGTGATCCTGGGCGTCATCTTCATGAACGGCAACCGCGCCAGCGAGGGTGAGTGGGCGGCCCTGCCGCCGGGAGGCTGGCCCTCGGTGCCCTCCTGGCACGCCAAAGCCTTTTCCTCGTCTCCCCTCACAGCTGTTCTCTGGGAGGCGCTCCGCAAGATGGGACTGCGCCCCGGGTACGATTGGCCTCTCGGCTCCTGCCCCTCTGTGCTGAATTCCTCCAGAAGAGATCCTGGGATTGCAATACCTGGTGGTCTGGTGCAGGGGAGGGGGCTCCCTGCATGAGGTAGGGGACAGGGGTCCTCAGCAGAGCGCATGGCGACAGCTCGCGGCCGATCAGCCCCATGTCTGCGCCGTCTCCAGCAGAGACGTCAGAGACAGAGTCGGGGCTCTCGGGCAGCACGCTCTTAGGGCACCCTGATAGGCAGCCACTGGCCCCTGCTGTGGGGCCGCGCCCCCGTGACACTGCCCTGTGGGCTGCAAGGCTCCTGCTCCCGCCAGGGAGTGCTGTGGCCCACGTGTGGGCACTGCCGCCACCGCCCCTCATGGGCTCCTTTGCTTGCCCTCAGGGTGAGGCACCCGTTCCTGGGCGACCTGAGGAAGCTCATCACTGATGACTTCGTGAAGCAGAAGTAAGTGTCGGCTGAGCCCACAGGTTACACTACACGAGAGGGGTGTGGCCTCTGGCTGCCCGTGTCAGGGGCCTGTGGTGTAGAGTTCCTGTGGGCAGTAGAGCTCTGGGCCAGTCTGGGGGACAAGAGCAGACGCGGACTGAGATGCGGCAAGGGCTGCCACAGCACCGCCCTCTCCCTGTGCACCTGCCCCAAGGGCTCACACAGGAGAGGGGCACCGAACCAAGTAGTCTGAGCCAGCCCAGGCTGGGGAGGCCTCAACCCGCTCTGCTGATTTTCAGGCCAGGGCTCACCCTCCCCATGGCCCTTGGACACTGTGGGAGTGGGCAGGGAGGCACTCACTGGGGCATGCATGTGCACAACACACCAGGGCCGCACACACGCACGCACATGCCCGCACACACACACACAGTGACAGGAATTTCCAGTGTACCTGGGGATGCTGTTCCTGGCTATTTCTTCCTCTCGGGTAGGTTTGCACCTGGGGCCTTCCCAGGGTTTGGTCTGTCTGCACAGAAAACCCTGGCGGGGTAGGGCTGGGCTCAGAGCAGTGGGCGTGCTGGTGGCTCACCTGCTGAAAGGCAGCCAACAGGAATCGGGTCATGGCGAGGAGGGGCAGCAAACCTGTGGCCTCCGTAGGAGCTCCTGACCTGTCCCTGTGCCTGCACCTGCGCCTGCGGCGCTCTCGTGTGACCCAGGGCAGTGCTGGTGTCAGAAGGCTCTGGAGGCCAGGGTCCAGGCAGGGAGTTAGGGAGGGAGCCAGGGGCTGCAGCAGGAGGAGCTGAGCTGCAGTGTATGGGTGGAAGGGGGGCCTGGGAGCTCATCACTTCAGCCACAAGGCCGCTGGACCAGAAGCCGAGCTCGTGTTGGCATCACCCTCAGGTACCTGGAGTACAAGAAGATCCCCAACAGCAGCCCCCCGGAGTATGAGTTCCTGTGGGGCCTGCGCGCCCGCCACGAGACCAGCAAGATGCGGGTGCTGAGATTCATCGCGCAGGTACGGGAGTCCCCCTGGCCGGCACCACATCCCGAGAGAACAAGGGCTGAGCCTGCCTCCTTTCTGGTTCCTGGCCTCCCTCCGCCAAGTTTCTGGGGAGGAAGCCGAGGCCGAGAAAGGTCCAAGAACTCCCAGAAGCTCGCTGCAGCCAGGAGCATGAGGGGGCAGGGAAGTCCCCAGCAGGGCCCACACAGCAGGAGCCCGATGGCTGCCTTCTGCCTTGTGCTGGTTCTCCGGGGTCGCTCGCTGCACCCTGGAGGGCGTGTGGCAGGCGGCGGCGCCCCTGTTACCGTGGCCTCTGTTTTGTGCCTCAGAACCAGAACCGAGACCCCCGGGAATGGAAGGCTCGCTTCCTGGAGGCTGTGGACGATGCCTTCAAGACGATGGACGTGGACATGGCCGAGGAGCACGCGCGGGCGCAGATGAGGGCCCAGATGAACATCGGCGACGAGGCTCTGGTCGGCCGCTGGAGCTGGGACGACATCCAGGCCGAGCTCCTGACCTGGGATGAGGACGGGGACTTTGGCGACGCCTGGGCCCGGATCCCCTTTGCCTTCTGGGCCCGCTACCACCAGTACATCCTGAACAGCAACCGTGCCAACAGGAGGGCCACGTGGCGAGCTGGCGTCAGCAGCGGCAGCAACGGTGGGGCCAGCACCAGCGTCCTAGACGGCCCCAGCACCAGCTCCACCATCCGGACCAGAAACGCCGCCCGGGTCGGCGCCAGCTTCTTCTCCTGGATCCAGTAAGATTTGTCGGGAGAGCAAGCAGGCTGTGCAGGAGCTGGGAGACCTTGGAGGGAGGCTCAGGGTGGGGGCCGCTGGCCCAGCAGTGAGCGTGGGGAGAGGTGCAGGTGGGGGTGCCGACGTCCCGTGTGGTTTCCCGCGGCGGGCTCAGCGATCGCGCCCTTGTTCCCTGCGTTGACAGACACCGTTGATGGCCTGAGCCATCTTCCTCACCAAGCCGGAGTGCCGCCTTGGATTCCTTCTTAACACAGCCCTCCCGGCGGTGGCTTTCCCTGGGGGTCGGACGTGGCCTGCAAGACGAAGCTCTCCTCGCTGCTCCTGCTTTCTCGTGTGCTTTCTCTTGTGCTTTCATGTTTTTGGTATCAGTGTTACATTAAATTTGCAGAATGAACAGGGTCGCGTCCTCCTTTGCCCGGGGGCGAGTCGCTGTAGGGGGCTGGCGAGTGAACACCCAGCTAGGCAGCGCCTCAGGGCTCTGTGTGATCAGTGACCCACCTGCGAAAAGGCCTGAGCATCGCGCTTGGGTGCAGGCAGGCGTGGCGGTGCGAGCGCCAGCTGCGGGGGGAGACCACAGGGTCTGAGTGGTCCCCACTCGGATGCCAGCAGTGCGTGTGCAGGACAGAGGGACCTGAGGACCAAGGGTGGCAGCCTCGCCCATGGCAGGGGCAGACCCGGTGCGCAGGCCCTCACCAGGAGCCGCCTCCTGCACCTGGTGTTCCAGAACCTGTGCTCCTCCAACCCACAGCAGTGCCCCGGGGCGGGGTCCTCAGCACAGTGAGGTCACGCTCCCGCGAGAGGCCCACCCTTCTGCAGGAAGAGGGAGAGTCAGGGCGCTGAAAGCACGCACACTTCCTGCACAGCCACTGCCTCCCCCATGGGCTCGGGAGCGCTTCTTTCCCACAACCATGGCTCCCCAGCGACCTGAAGGCCAGGTCCTCCCGTGTTAAAGGCAGGGAACGCGGTGGGGTCTCACAGTGTGCATGTGGAAACGCTCCACGCCCAGGCAGCCTGCACTCCTGTGGAGGACTTGGAAGCAGGGAGGGCCGGGTCCAGGGAATTGCACCACAGTGGTCACTGCTTAGGGTCACAGAGACACAGAGGAGAAGGGGATGGTCCTGTAAGTGTGTCTGCCTCCCTCTCCACAAAAGGCTCCCAGCCCAGCCAGACCCAGCTGCTGCCCCTCTCTGGGCTGTACTCACTGAGAGGCCCAGGCGACAAGGCGTGCACAGGGCCCCAGCTCAGAAGGGATTCCGGTTTTCTAGGCCTTCTCAGCAAAGCCGATCTGACTTGTGGAGCCCCCGTGAGCGTGAGAGTGCACAGAGCAGCCACCTGTGGTGGCTGCCTGGTCCCTGACACGGGTTCTGGCTGGTTCTCCAGCTCAATTGTTGGATCTGTGGGTGGACAGCAGGAGCGAGAGGAAGAAAGGAAGGGAGGCAGGGAGCACCCCTGAGGCTTGGACTGTGGGAGAGACGAGGGATGCTGGGGACCACAGCCCTGCTGTGGGAACTGCACACACAGCAGGCAGGAACCCATGGGACTCTGTGCACCCGGTTTGCCCATGCCTTGCCCAGATTCAGTAGTGGGGGGGCCTCATTATCAGCCACAGGTGTGAGATTGAGCACTGTGCAGAGGGCTTACTGAGGGTCTTGCAGAAGACCCTCCCCCTCTTGTCTGCAGGCGGGAGCACTGAGAGCCGCTGCAGTGAGGGAGGGCAGAGCAGGAGCAAGGGGGCTCTGAGGAAGGGCACAGGCGAGGTGGTGGGCCATAGGAGGGTCAGGCATGGCCACAGGGAGGCAGGCGCCTCCTCACTCAGGGCTGACAGGAAAGCAGGTGTACACACACACAGAGAGACACACACAGACGCAGAGATTTCCAAAGGAATAAGCAGGATCCACAGTTCCTGTCCAAAAGTGTTTCCTGGGACCCTTGGGAGCCCCAGGGTCCGTGGGACATGTGCGCGGCTCTTGACCGAGCCCACAGCCTTCTCCCAGGCCAGGGCAGGCCCTCGCCCTCTCGACTCCTCAGCACTTGTTGGAGAACACAGCAGTCATCTCACTTGCTTCCAGGACACGACGGTCACATCTGAGGCTCCTCTGACCCTTCGTGAACAATTTCTTGTCTGGGCCGGTGTCCCCCTTCGTCTGCAGCCCTGAGGGAGGCGGGCCCTGGGCCGCCTGTCCCACGGATCAGGAGACTGCAGCTGCGTCCAGGGGGGAGACCCCACCCTGAAGTCACACAGCAGGAAGTGGCTGCATGGGGACCAGACCCCAGGAGGCTCCCTGGTCAGGATGCAGGCTCAGGGCCCCACCTCCCTTCACTGACCCTGAACAGCACCGCAGGCTGCTTCCCCGCCCCTGAGGATCATCCTGAGCTTTCCAGCCTGTCCCCCAGCCCAGCCTCCTGGGACACCAGGTTGGGCCTCCATCCTGCTCCTCCCCCACTTGGTCCTCATTGTCCTCGACCCTGGGCAAGGGCTCTTGGCACACAGTCTCCCTGCTTCCTCACTGATGCCCCTGGGTTCCGTACGTCCACGATGTCCACGTGAGGAACAGACTCAGAGAAGCGCCTGAGGTCTGGGACCCAGCCACCCCACTGCCTCTGCTAAGGAGCTTCATCCATCCCCGCCTTCCCTTGGCCCTGTGCACCTTCTCTCTGTGTGCACTGTCCCCTCATTAATGGCAGGATTACCTCGGTAGTAACTGGCAAGTAGCAGTCTTCCTGTGGATTACACACGTTTCCTTTATCAGGTGTACCCACTGCAACTGTTCTCACAGTCCACGGTTTGCCTGTGCGTTTGTTCGTGGTGAAGAGCAGGGTTTCTCCATCTGATGGAACTTGGTCCACATTATCTGGTCTCTCGCTGTGGTTGTCAGTCTGTCAGAGCTGATAGCATTTGCCTTGAACAATGGCACCAAGATTGTCCTGCGTTGATTTCCAGAACTTTCACATTGTGGGGCTTTGTTTGACACTCAGGTTCTTACCAAGTGTCAGAACTTTGAGACTGCGCCCGCTATCTTTTCTGGGCACAGTGGAAGGACACTAGACAGCAACACCAGAAGGGAAATGGGAAAATTCACAACTGTGGGAGATGAAACAACAGCCTCTTAAATAAGCAACCAGTGGGTCAAAGAACAAACCCAAAGGGATGTGACAAGACAGCTTGAGAAACAAGCAGAAAGAGAGACACAGCCTGCCACAACTTAGGGAACGCAAGGAAAGCGGCACTGCGGTATTAGGGATGGAGTTTACGGCAGTAATTGCTGGCCTTGGAAGAGAAGAGATCTCGAATCAAACACCTCAACACGTTACAGGAACGAGAAAAGGAAGAGCAGCCCTGACCTGGCGTTGGCAGAAGGAAGGGAGTTATAAACACTAGAGCAGAATGAAGCAAAACAGAGAGCAGAGAAAGCACAGAGGAAATCCATGAGATGAGCTGCATGTTCAGACACGGTCGACGGCAGGAGAGACCCTTCAGTACAGCAGCTAAGAAAAAGGAATGAAGGACCCCAGCGACTGAAGTCACATGAAAGAGTGGACAGCTCAAGGGGTGTGGCGCATAGAAAGCCGTTCTGCGAGAAACGATGAACCATTTGTAGCAACAAATTGCACTGCCTAGCAGAAACGGTCAGATTCGGAGAAACAGATACAAAGGAGAGGGAGTGAGTCGAGAAGAAATAAGGCATCCATGGGACCCTTCGTGAGGAGGGAGACCGAAGCCACAATCACAGTCCTGCCACCCGTGCAAAGCCCAAGACTAGCTGGCTGCACTGGCAAAGTCCACAAAACATTTTTTTATTAAACTTTTATTTAATGAATATAAATTTCCAAAGTATAGCTTATGGGTTACAATGGCTTCCCCCCTCCCATAACTTCCCTCCCGCCTGCAACCCTCCCCTCTCCCGCTCCCTTTCCCCTTCCATTCATGTAAAGATTCATTTTCAATTCTCTTTGTATACAGAAGATCAGTTTAGTGTATATTAGGTAAAGATTTCAACATTTTGCCCATATAGCAACATCAAGTGAAAAAACTACCATTGGATTACTAATTATAGCATTAAATAGCAATGTCACAAAACATTTAAACAGCAATGAGCAGCCATCGGCAGCAACTCTTCCCAAGGTGAAACAGAGGGAATTCTTGCCACTCCTGTGACGAGGCCAGCATCACCGGTCAGACCACAAGGAAAGAAAACAACAGAGCAATCTGCTGAAAGACTGTCGATGAAAAACCACTCACCCAAACGGCAGGACTCCGAGTTCAACATTACAGTCAAAAGCCCAGGACCTTATGCGGTCCATTCGTGTAATGTAAAGAAGGTCTCACAGAAAGCAAGGACAGAGAGCTCTTGATCATCCCAATGCATGCAGTGGAGGGATCCGAAAGAAAAAATGCAACACCTTTCAAGATCGAAAGAAAACAAACTTAGCCAAGTAGGAGCAGAAGGAAACTACTTCAACATATTAAGAGGCATTCTTGAAAATCACAAGTGGCCGGCGCCTCGGCTCACTAGGCTAATCCTCCACCTGCGGCGCCGGCACCCTGGGTTCTAGTCCCGGTCGGGGTGCCGGATTCTGTCCCGGTTGCCCCTCTTCCAGTCCAGCTCTCTGCTGTGGCCCGGGAGGGCAGTGGAGGATGGCCCAAGTACTTGGGCCCTGCACCCGCATGGGAGACCGGGAGGAAGCACCTGGCTCCTGGCTTCGGATCGGCACAGCACACCAGCCGCAACGCACCGGCCGTAGTGGCCACTTAGAGGGTGAACCAACGGAAAAGGAAGACCTTTCTCTCTCTCTCTCTCTCTCTCTCTCTGTCTCTCTCACTGTCTCATTCTGCCTGTCAAGAAAAAAAAGAAAGAGAATCACATGCGGACACCACTCCATGGGTAACTGTGAAAGCTTTTCCTCTGTGATCAGGAGCAAAGCAAGGAAACCTGCATCTACCACATGTTCTCAACATCCTGCTGGAAGCTCTAGACAGGGCAATTAGGCAAGAGAATGAAACAAAAGTAGTTTCCAATATGCCTTTATGTTAAGAAATATCCCATTAAACAACTCATCACTCTAAGAGGATAGCTGGTGAAATAGACTGTGAATTGTATAATAGGGAAAACCTGAAAGGGCTGTACCTGAGATAGAAAATGAACAATCCACGTCTGTCCCTCACATGTTTAGGAGAGAGACTTCATCTTAAACCTAGAGAGAGCAGATGAAGGGAAGTAGAGAACAACTACAGAGTAGTTAAAGGTAGGATGACGCAGCCAATAGTCGGCTCTTCGTAAAGACAACGCCTTCCACACATGCCGTGGGTTTGCCCGGAGGAAAAGTGGGGAAGCAGGAAAGCACCCCAATGGAGACAGTAAGGACCTCATCCATCAGAATGGCCAGCAGCTTTATGCTGAGAAGCTGGGAGATTTGGGCATCAGGTGCAGACTGGAACTCGGCACGGCATGATGAAACAGAAACAATCTGAACAGCGAATGTTCCTGCAAGGAGAAGAGGTGTGGAATCTGAGGGAAAGAGTCGCTGCAGGACCGACAGCAGAACAACCAGCGGACACAGATGGTGCCCAGAAAGGTCACAGGTGGAAAGCACAGGACTGTCTGTCAGAGAGCACAGAGGGAAACGTCTTGACCAAAGCATCAGCCACGCAAATCCAACTCTCTTCTAAAAACAAAAGTACAGCAGAAAGGAGTCAAGAGCATTCTAGACATGGAGTGGCTCTAGAGTGGGAATTTTTTGTATTGCACAGAGGCAATGTGTCAAGGGGAAAAATATATGATGTTCCTTACAGAAGCAGAGAAATGCTGATTTTTAGAAAATGAACATCCACTTACGATGAAGCATCTTAGCGAACTAGGAGGGAACAGGAACTGTAATATAGACAAATACACACACACGCACATACACAAACACACACATATTTATACATGCACACCTATATAAAGGGATCAAATTTCATGTCCCCCGTGTGTCCGCCACCCCCTCCCCCCGGGCCTTCTTAAGAGAGCTGTCTCAGTCCAGTGAGCGGATCTGCTGAAAGCCTGTATAAACCATGGCACTTCACTGCAACTCTGAAAGCCTTCCCCTGAGTGTGCGTGGCCACTGTCACCACTTCCAGGGCCATGGGCGATGTAAAATCACAGATACGCTTCAGCAAGTCTGTCTTCAATGCGCATGTGCGTTCCCCAGAGACGTACGTGTGCACACGCCCCATGGGGCTGCCTGGCCTTCTCCAGCACCGGGAAACCCTGAACCGCCCAGGAGAAGTTGAGCCCGTACTTCAGCACAGCCAGAAGCTGTGGTGTGTTTTTGTTGGGGACAAACCACTCGCTACCGAAACCATGAGCTAGTTATACCCTGCACCGACCCGAAGAGCAGCAAAGGGAACACCCAGTCCTGAATCAAAGCTGCATTGGAAGAACCCTGTGTGAGGAGGCATTGTGTTACACACACAGAGGGCTCAGGGAGGCAAAGCTACACTGCTCAAGTCCTACCCGGGGGATGTGCTGTGGCAGCACACACGAGTGCCTGATCAGGGCCCCAGTAAGGGGGTCCGTGGCACACCACCTCCTAACCCGAACGTGTAGACGTCTACAATGTGACAGCTCACTAAGCAGTTCATTCACGTTCTGCCACTTCCCTTGTTGTATTGTAGTCCACGAAGTTTGCATAAGGGTATTACCAGGGCTAGAATCCCAGGAGGGTGCACACACACACACAAAGTGAATCTTTGGTGACCTGTATATTCTCTGCACAAAAGGCCACACATCTAGGACTGAATAACAGAGATCTCTAGAAAATCCCCCATATGTTTGTAAATGGGGAACTATTCTTCATGTGACCCCTGGCTATGAGGGAAAGAAATCATAGTGAAAACAGGAATTATCTTGGACTCATAGAGAAATCTTGAATGGACTTTTGCTAGCTGATTCCACTGTGTCTTGTCTTTTGCATTTGCAAGATTTATATATTTATTTGAAAGGCTGAACGAGAGAGAGAGAGAGAGAGATTCTATCTGCTGGTCCTATCTCCTAATGGCCACAATGGCCATGGCTGGGCCAGGCTGAAGCCAGGAACCTGGCACTTCATCCGGACCTGCCGTGTGGGTGGCAGGCACCCAAGCACTTGGACCATCCTCTGCCTCTTTCCTAGGTGCACATCAGGAAGCTGGATCAGAAGCACAGCAGACCAGACTGGAACAGGTGCAGTGACATGGGACACAGGTGACGCAGGCCACATCTTCCCCAACTGCTCCACAAGCAGTGTTCGCTCTCGGGTCTTGAGGTCAGATTAGCCAAGGAAGAATCTGCTGCATAGGTCTGCTGCGTTCCAGACACCAAACTGCAGACGAAGCTAGTGACTGAAGATTTCTCTGGACGTCAACGGATGTCCCTGTGTTGGCTTGGATATGGGCCTTCACCAGAGCCTGCAGCTGCAAGGCCCTTCCATGGACTGGTCAGCCTGTGCCAGTGAGAAAATCTGTGCTCACACCCCAGCATTGGGGGAGGGCGATTGCCTGGCTTTGGGGAGTGGAGACGGGATCCGGTGTGGCAATGAGTCTTGACACACCTGTACAATTCCCTGCCCCACCAGTACCCTCAACCTGCAGGAGTCCTTTCAACGGCAACCTGTCAGGCACGTCCAGGGGTTGGCGAGAGCACCTTGGGGAAAGAAGGCTGCTCTTGGGCCTCCCCACTGCTGGTTGAATTGCAAGCTCTCTAACACCGACCAAGTCGGCCATGCTTCATCCCCCTCCTTTCCACCTTCTAATATTACGTAGGTGCCCTCTCCTCACCTGTCCTTTTGTCTTCATGGACTCAATCCTCCAGGAAGAATCCGTACAGGAAATGGGGAGGGGGAGGGAGGAGAGGGCAGAAGTGAGGCTGAGGGCGAGAATAGGTGGATGACGCCCATGAACAAGGGTGCCCCTGGGGAAGGCCTGGGCGGGACAGAGTCATCAAGAAGCTGAAACTGCTCCTGGCTCCCCCTTGGCCTGGTGCTGAGTCCCATGGCAGGGGCCGGGCAGCTGGTGGTGCCGGGCCTTGCCAGTGCCATGGGGCTGGAAAGGCCAGAGGAAGCCAGGTGCCCCTGTCGTGAGAGGGAAGGGAGCTGGGGGAAGAGGCCTTGGGGGTGCAGGATGGGAAAGTGGCCAAGGGCAGTGAGGTTGCCCACGGAGCCCTTCACTGCCTAACCGGGCGTCCTTTACCCACACGCTACACCTGCTGTTGGTTACATTCGATGGGGCAGTTGCATCCATGAGTGATCTCAAGGTGTGCTGCCCTAGCAAGGGAGGCTAGGGTGAGAGGAAGACAAAGCTCAGGGGCCAGGAGCCAGGAGCAGGAGAGGAGGAGGCAGTGGAGCCGGAAGGAGGCAGTGAGGGGCCTGGGCAAGCTGCACGGTGAGGCCGGATGGGGTGCGGAACCTGGGCAGAGCGCAGGTGAGGCTCATGCCGGAGGTGGGGTGAGGTGGGAGGGGAGGGCCAAGGGCAGGGGATCCGAGAGCAAAGAGAAGGCGTAAGGTCTGAGGTTCTCCCTCTCTCCAGTTGGAGAGGGTGGAAGCCAGGCAGTGTAATCGGGGAGCAAGGACTGAGAGCAGCGGACAGGGGAGACCGGTCCATAGGGGCAGAGCATGGGGGATGGGATCTGCCAGGTCTCTGGGGCCCTCCCCTGCCTCTGGTCCAAGGGCCTCCTCATTCCAAGTAGGGCCTGGCGCTCCCCCTGAGGGCTGGCTTGCGGGGCGCGGGTGGATTGGGAAAACCAAGAATGAGGGGTGCATGTGGCCATCTGCCTTGCTTCATCCCCCATCTCAGAGCCTTCTCTCCAAAGAGGGGCCCTTGTCCAGCTACAGGCTCCACCTGCCAGCCCAGGCTGTGTCCTTCCCTCCCTTTCTCCGCCAGCGGCTTCCCACAAGCAAGCTGGATGAAGGGCACTGCTCCTCCTGGGTCCTCTAACGCCAAGATTCTTCCTGACTCCCAAGCCTCTTCACAGTCACACACACACACATACACACACAATCACACACACACACAACTATGCCTGTTAGAACACCATGGGCCAGCCAGTGTGATGCTAACATCTCTGCTCAGGTGAAGCATGTCAGAGAGAGCGAGAGCGAGAGCGAGAGCTAGAGAGAGAGAGTGCGAGAGAGGGAGAAGAGGAGAGATTAATCCAGGGATCAATACATCTGCAGAGATTGTGCATTCTTTCGCTGTGAGTGCTTGGCTGCAATCTCATCCCCCGGGAGCCTTCATTTCAAGGACCCAGTCTGCTTTTCTCCCACAGTCCAATGAATGCATCAGCCACTCAGTTTCTGTTCCCATGGCAACTGGGACTAATGGCCTAGGGACTAGGATGAGACAAAGAGAAAGCAAAGAAACCTGCCTGCTCTCTCTTCCTCTGAGGCACACCAGCCTCTGTTCAGCGATAAATAGGAAATTCTATTTAGTTCTGGTGTGCCCTCCCCTCCCTTCCCCGCTTCGGGGAGGACAGTAGAAAGGTACAAGGATCCAAGAAGGATCTAGCGTTCTGTACCTACACCAAGTGCCTTAGTGGCTTGGAGACCCAGGCTTCTTTGTCCCCTGGATACTTTCTTACTGTTTGCTCTATCTCCAAATGCTGCCTGTGCAATCCAGCATCCTGCTACCCTCGCCTCCCCTGCACTGTTCCCATCCCCTAGACTCCACTGTGTGGTGGGAATCTGCCTGCCGCCCCAGTTTCATTCCACACAGCTCAGTTCCAGCCCAGCTTCAGATGTGCTGCCCCCAGAACACTTCCAGGGTCTTCATTCGTGGTTCCCACAGGGCAGGCTCCTTCTCTTCTCCTCTGTGTCTGTGCCGGGGGGACTTCTGCCCAAATCACGGCTCTGGATTATAGGGCTGCCCCTTCCTGCCCCACTATTCCTTTACCCATGGACCCACTCAAATGTTGGTTTGGTGCAGGGGTTAAATTACTCTATAGTATTCCTTATCCTATATCAGATTCCTTTTTTGCCTCCAAATTCTACTCCCAACTCCAGTTTCTTGCTAGTGCAGTTGTTTTGGGGCAGCAAATAATGGCTCAAGTAACTGGGTCCCAACCCCAACATGGGAGGCCCAGATGGAATTCTGGGCCCTTGACTTCAGCCTGGCCCAACCCACAGATATTTGGGTGTGAAATGGCAACTGGAAGATTCTCTCTTTCTTTCTGCCTTTCAACTAAAATGAAAATAAATAAATAAATAAATGAATAAATCCATTAGATTGAGCTCTGCATCAGAGAAGAAATAAAACAGCGGAAAAACTGCCTTTCCAGGAGACTGACCGAGGGAAAATTTAAGGAAAGTGTGGGTTACAGAAACTCTCAGCAGCACAGAGACTTAGAAAGCTAGAACAGAGAGTAGCACAAAGCACAGCGCAGCTCCTCCTCTGACTCCCAGGGTTGGGGAACTCCATCATGCCAGGAAAGCTGATGTGCAAACTCTGTGCCCCCATCTTTGCTGCAGACAGACCAGCCTAGCGACAGAATCCCACAACTGTCAGTGGCATTAAATTCCAGCTAGGAAACTGAATGCTGCTTGGGCAACTGCTTTGTTCCAGGAAAGCAACACACATTACCTTTCATCCAAAGACCCAGACCTGAGCTGCTGCAGCATAGCCGCTGCTATACTCCTTCTGTCTTGGGGAATGGAAGATAGTCTTGCCAACATGAGAAGTTTCCAGAGCCGGAGCCAGCATGCTCCACAGGGTAGAGAACAGGCCCCTGTGCATTCTGTAGCTGCGGGATTGCTGGTTACTAGTCCTAGAGGCATGTGTTTCTACCCTGAAGGATCTAGGGAGATTCCCCTCTGATTCTTGGGGCTTGTCACCAGTAGCAGCCAACACAGAACTCAGAGGACCAGACCTGGTCCTTCATCTCTTAGCACAGGGTTCTGAGGCTGCAGGCTTTAAGTTGAAGCCAATCCTTGTTTATCATTCTGAAAAATCCTAAATCCCTAAAGAATTTATAACATGGCTTACTGAATATTTTAATCCAACAGTTGAGACCTATTATACAGAAAAGAAAAATATTTTCAATATATTATTGCTCATTGGTAATGCACATGGCATCCAAGCACTCTGATGGAGATGCACAGGATTAAAGTTCTGTACATGTCTGCTAACAATGTAATTTCTGCAGCTCATGCATGAAGGAACAATTTT
Organism: Lepus europaeus; assembly: GCF_033115175.1. Classification (NCBI taxonomy): domain Eukaryota; kingdom Metazoa; phylum Chordata; class Mammalia; order Lagomorpha; family Leporidae; genus Lepus; species Lepus europaeus. The sequence goes on along the minus strand of NC_084850.1, from coordinate 98,505,907 downwards.
GATAACTTAGTTTTATTATTTAAGAAACTGTTTTGGAAGGTTATAGTTGCCATAGATAGCAGTTCCTCCAACAGATATGGACAAAGTAAACTGAAAAACATATAAAAGCATTTACTATTCTAGATACCATTGAAGCATTTATGATTCCTAATGAGAAATTCAATTTATAAGCAGTAACAAGACTACTGAAGAAGTTGAACCCAGCCTTCATGGATGGCTTTCAGAGTTCCAAGACTTCAGTGGAAGAAGTAGCTGGAAGATAATAGCAAGAGAATTGTTATCAGGGAACTGAAGATGTAACAGAATTGCTGCACTCTCATGATAAAAATTTAATGGATAAGGAGTTGCTTCTTACAGATGAGAAAATAACAATGTTTCTTTTTAAACAAAATATCTACTTATTTCAAAAGCGGAGTTACATAGAGATGGAGAGACAGATGGGGGGGGTTGAGAGAGAGAGAGAGAGAGAGAGAGAGAGAGAGAGAGAGAGAATTGTTTGTTCCCACCTCAAATGGCCGCAATAGCCAGGGCTGGGCAAGGCCAAAGGCAGAAGGCTGGAATTCCATCTTGGTTTTCCATTTTGGGTCATCCTCCACTGCTTTCGCAGGCACATTAACAGGGAGCTGGATTAGAAATGGATCTGTCAGGACTTGAATGTATGCTCATATGGGATGCCTGGCAGCTTAACATATTATGCATGGCAGCTTAACACATTGCAGCACAATGCCAGCCTTAGAAAGTGGTCTCTTAAGATAGTAATGGACACTATAAGAAACAATGAACTGATCAACTCTTGTCCTGACTCTAGATGTACAATGTAATACTTTATCCTTTTTAGTATTTGTTGTTGTTTTTGTTGTTGTTGTTCTAGTACTAGTGGTTGAACTCTGTAATTAGCACACAATTACTCTTAGGTGTTTAAATTTTAACTGAAAGGTGATCCCTGTTAAATTTAAGAGTGGAAAAAGAGAGGGAGGAGATGTACAATTTGGGACATGCACAATCAGACTTGCCCCAAATGGTGGAGTTAGAAATGTGCCAGGGGATTCCAATACAATCCCATCAAGGTGGCATGTACCAATGCCATCTCACTAGTCCAAGTGATCAATTTCAGTTCACAATTGATGGCTCTGATAGGTCTAAGAGTCAAAGGGATCACACAAACAAGACAAGTGTCTGCTAATACTAACTGATAGAATCAAAAAGGGAGAGAAGGATCCAACATGGGAAGTGGGATACACAGCAGACTCATAGAATGGCAGACGTCCTAAACAACACTCTGGCCTCAGAATCAGCCCTTAAGGCATTTGGATCTGGCTGAAGAGCCCATGAGAGTATTGTAGGCATGGAAAGCCAAGATACCATGGAAAAGAAAAAAAGAAGACCTAAATGAAAGATCTCTGTGAGTGAGATCCCAGTGGAAAGAACGGGGCCATCAAAGAAGGAGGTACCTTTCTCTGAAGGGAGGAGAGAACTTCCACTTTGACTATGACCCTGTCGGAATAAGATCAAAGTCAGCGAACTCTAAAGGCTTCCATAGCCCTGGCAACTCATGACTAGAGCCTAGGGAGATTATTGACGCCATGAACAGGAGTGTCAAATTGTTAAGTCAGCAACAAAAGTCACTGTGTACTTACATCCCATGTGGGATCTGTCCCTAATGTGTTGTCTAATGAGCAGTGATGCTATAACTAGTACTGAAACAGTATTTTTACGCTTTGTATTTCTGCGTGGGTACAAACTGATGAGATCTTTACTAATTATATACTGAATCGATCTTCTGTATATAAAGATAATTGGAAATGAAAAAAAAAACCTGGTGTTAAATTGGAAATGGCATAGAAAATTAATTAATTTTTTAAAAAAAATATTATGTAAGATCTCTGTCTTTAATGTACTGTACACTCTTATTTAATGCTATAACTAGTACTCCAACAGTATTTTTTTTCACTTTGTGTTGCTATATGGGGGCAAACTGTTGAAATCGTTACCTAATATATACTAAACTGATCTTCTGTATATAAAGAGAATTGAAAATGAATCATGATGTGAATGGAAGGGGAGAGGGAGCGGGAAAGGGGAGGGTTGTGGGTAGGAGGGTAATTTTGGGAGGGGGAAGCCATTGTAACCCATAAGCTGTACTTTGGAAATTTATATTCATTAAATAAATGTTTAATTTAAAAAAAAGATACAATTACCTCTCGGTGAAGATGCTGTGAACATTGTTGAAATGATAACAAAGGATTTAGAATATTGCATCAACTTATTTGATAAACCAAAAGCTGGATTTGAAAGGACTGAGTCCAAATTTGGAAGAAATTCTACTGAAGGTAAAATACAATATAACAGCATGAAATGCTATAGATAAATCTTTTGTACAAGGAAGAATCAACTGATATGAGAAACTTCATTGTTGTTTTATTTTAAGAAAGTATAGTAACCTCATCCTTCAGTTAGCACCAGTCTGATCCTTCAGTAGCCATCATCATCAAGGCAAAACCCTCCAGCAGCAAAAACATTATGATTTGCTGAAAGCTCCAATGATCATTAGCATTTCAGTTATAAACTATTTTTAAATTAGTTTTAAATTAAGTTACCTTTGTTTTTAGACATAATGCTGTTGCACACATAACATACTACAACATAGTGTGAACACAGCTTTTATATGCACTATGAAACAAAAAAAATTGATTCACTTTATCACAATATTCGCTTTGTTGCCATGGTCTACAGCTGAACCCACAATATTTCCAAAGTAAGCTTGCAGTTTACCTGTGTGGAGAGGGATGGAATTAGGAGAGTGACAGCTGATTATCATAAGTTTACCCAAGTGGTTACTCCAATTGCAGGTGCTGTACCCTCTGTGGTATCACTGTTTGCACAAATTAGCGCATTTCTTTGTACCTGGTTTACAGCTACTGATCTGTCAAATGCCTTTTTCTTTTACTTGTCCATAAGGTCCCCCAGGAGCAGTTTTCTTTCAGATGACAAAGCCAGAAAAACACCTTCACCGTCCTACCACAAGGTTATGTCAGTTGTCCAGCACTATGCTATAATTTACTTAACCAAGACCTCAATGATCTTTCCATTTCACAAGCTATAACACTGATCCCATGAAATTGATGACATTATGCTAACTGGACATGGTGATCCAGAAATAGAGATTATGCTTATTAATTAGACATTTACTGAGAGGGAAATAACTCTGCTGAAAATTCAGTGGTATTCTACTTTACTGAAAATCCCAGGTTTCCATAAATATGGGGCATGTCAAGATACTCATTCTGAAGTACAGAAATAATCATTGAATCTGTTCACCCTCGCAAAGATAGGGGCACAATGTCAGGGGCAATATGGACTTTGGAGACAACACATCCCTCCCTTGTAATACTTTACTCCATTTGCCTAACAACTCCTAAAGCTGTTGGCTTCGAGTCAGGCTCAGAACAAGAGAAGGTTTCACAATAATAGGTCTAGGCCCATATGAAATCTGCTCTGCCTCTTAGGCCATGTGATCCCCACTAAATGCAATGGTGCTTGAGGTGTAAGTGGTAAATAAGGTGCTAGTTTAGGGCCTTTGACAGGTCCCTGTAGTTGAATCACAGAACATACTTTTTAGATTTTGCAGCAAGGCCCTGCCATTATCTACTATTCTCCTTTTGAAAACAACACTTGGCTTACTACTGGGTTTTTGTAGAAACTGAATTGCATGACCTAGGGCAACCAGGTTACCATGTGACCTGAGCAGCCCATCTTGAACTGGATGTCATTTGACTCATCAAGCCAGAAAGTTGACTGTATACAGCAGCACTCTATCATCAAATGGAAGTGATGTGTGTGTTGGGGGTGGGGGAGATACGAGGCCTAAGCAGGCTCTAAAGGCACAAAGAAGTTACATGACATGTCCAAATGCCCATTGTCTTTTACTACACTGACTTCTCTCTCCCAGATTGCACCTATGGCCTGATGAAGAGTTTCCTATGATCAGATGGCAGAGGAAGAGAAAACTCAGGCCTTGTTTGTAGCTGGTTCTGAATGGTAATGCAGGTATCACTTGAAAGTGGACAGCTATAGCATACAGTTCTACCGTGAGACATCCCTGAAGGACAGAGAAGGGAAACCTTCCTAGTAGGCAGAATTTGTGGCAGTACACTTGATGGTGCACTTTTCTTAGAAGGAGAAAGGTCAGTTCTAGATTTATATACTGATTCATGGGCAGCCAGTAGTTCAGCTGGGTAGTCAGGGACTTCATTGAAACATGACTAAAAATTTGTGACAAAGCAGTTTGTGGGAGCATTTGTGGGAGAGACAGATAAATCACTCTGAATAGGAGAGAAAATAAGATATTCCTTTCCAGTTAATGCTCAACAAAGTGTGACCTCAGCAGAGGAGTATCTTTTAACAAGATGTATTTATTGGGGCCGGCACTGTGGCACAGTGGGTAAACGCCCTGGCCTGAAGCGCCAGCATTCCATATGGGCGCCGGTTCAAGACTCAGTTGCTCTGCTTCCAATCCAGCTCTCTGCTATGGCCTGGGAAAGCAGTAGAAGATGGTCCAAGTGCTTGGGCCCCTGCACCCACGTGGGAGACCTGGAAGAAGCTCCTGACTCCTGGCTTCAGGTCAGCACAGCTCTGACCATTGCGGCCAATTGGGGAGTGAACTATCAGATGGAAGACCTCTCTCTCTCTCTCTCTGTAACTCTGACTTTCAAATAAATAAATAATTCTAAAAAAGGTGTATTTATTTATTTGAAAGTCAGACTTACAGAGTAGGAAACACACACATGCACACACACACACACAGAGAGAGAGAGAGAGAGAGAGAGAGAGATCTTCCATCCACTGGTTCAATCCTCACATGGCCACCATCGCCAGTGCTGGGCCAGGCTCAAGCCAGGAGCCAGGAGCTTCTTCCAGGTCTCCTATGTGGGTGCCAGGGGCCCAAGCACTGTTTCCATCTTCCACTGCTTTTCTCAGGCCATTATTAGGTAGTTGGATCAGAAGTGGAGCAGCTGAGACTTGAACTGACACCTATATGGGATGCCAGCATCACAGGTGGTGACTTTACCAGCTATGCCACAATGCTGGCCCCAAGCAGAGAAGTATTTTTATATAATTAAGTTGACAAGATGACATTCAGTGATAGTCATCAGCCTTTCACCAACCACATCTGTCATCACCTAATGGGTTCATGATAAAAAGTAGCAGTGGTGGCAGGGAGAGAGGTTATGTATGGGCTCAGCAACATGAACTTCCACTCAACAAAACTGACTTGGCTACCATCACCATCAAGTACCCAGTCTTCAAGCAGTAAAGGCATCATTGAGCCCCTTTGTGTATCATGAGTCCCCAGAGTATTCATCTGGCTAGCCAGTGGACGTTTCTTTACATTGGAAGGCTCTCTTTATGGAAATGGCAATGCTTTGTCTTTACTGGAATCGGTACTCTGGATATAGTTTTCCTTCACCTGCATGCAGTGTTTCTTCCAAAACTACCAACTATGGAGTTACAAAATACTTTAACCATTTCTGTTATATTCCACATACCATTGCTTCTGCTCAAGGAACATACTTCACATCAAAAAGTGTGGAAATGGGCTCATACTCATTAAATTCAACTGTTACTTACCATGTCCCCACACCCCACCCCATGCTGAAGTATCCAGGTTTATAGAATGGTGGGGTGGGCTTTTAAAGGCTTTCTAGGGTAGTGTCAAGATTCTATAGAAGACCATATTTACTCTGAGTCAATAGCCATTATGTGATGCTGTTCTCTGGCTGCCTGAATTTATAGGTTCAGAAATAAAGATTGTAGAATGGAGGTGACACCACTTAACAGAACTTCTAGTGATCCTCTAGCAAAATTTTTCTTTGTGTTACTGCAACTTTATGCTCTGATGGGCTAGAAGTCTTAGTTCTAGCATCAGAAGACACAACAACAACTCCATTAATGTGGAAGTTAAGACTGCCACTCCGCCAACTTGAGCTCTTCACCCTTGTGTCAACAGGCCAGTGACCTCTCTTAGTGTTACTATACCCCATGATTAAGGTCAATGGAAGCCTTTAATAACTTAATCCAGGCAGGGCTACAAATGACCCTTACACTCCAGGAATGAAGATATGGACCACCCTCTCATGTAAAGAACATTGAGCAGCTGAGATTTCGTTCATTCCCCAAATGCCTGCAACAGTTAGCACTGGGCCAGACTGGCCAGACTGAAGCAAGGAGCCAGTAGGAACCCAATCAGAGACTCACATAGATGGCAGGGACCTACTACTTAAGTCATCACCACTACCTCTTCCACATTAGCAGGAATCTGGAGCTGGGTATCCAACTAAGATACTCAGATAAGGGATGTGAGTCTCTTAAATGCTAGGCTAAATAACTGCTTAATTTATATGTCTTTTGTATGCTAATTAGGTGATTGATGACTGCGGGATCCTAGAAAGCTTTGACATGAGGGCTAGTTGCCAGAGGAACCAACCTTGTAATAAGAGGATTGCAACCTCTGGAGAGCCAAGCTGAATATGCTGAGCTGATCATCAATGACTGTTAATTTAATCAAACATGCCTGCATAAGGAAGACCTCATAGAAACCCAAGAGGACAGAGTTCAGAGGGTTTCCAGGGTTGCTGCACATGGAAATGGTGAGTTTGGGGCTTGGCTGAGGGGACATGGAAGCTCCATGCCCTTGATCCATGCTTTGCCCTATGCTTCTCTTGCATCTGAGTGTTCATCATAATCCTTTGCAATATACTTCATAATAAACCAGTGAACAAAACAAAGCACTTTCCTGACTTCTGTGAACAATTCTAGCAAATGTTTGAACTCAGAAAAGAGAGAAGCCCCAATTTTTAGACAGCTGGTCAGAAGTTTGAAGGCTTGGACTTGAAATTGGTACATGAAGTGGTAGGATAGCTTGTGGGACTCTGCCCTTAACCTGTGAGATCTGACTCTTGCTCCAGGTGGATAGTGTCAGAATTGAATTATAGAACACATGATTGGTGTCCACTGAAGAACTGTTTCATGTGAAGGGAAACTGTCACACAACTAGTTATAAAAGTGATTTGTGGGACTGATGTTGTAGCATAGCAAGTAAAGCCATGGCCTGTGGTGCCTGTAATCCCATATGGATGCCAGTTCATGTCCCAGCTTTTCCACTTCTGATCCAGCTCTCTGCTATGGCCTGGGAAAGCAGTAGAAGATCTCCCAAGTGCTTGGACCCCTGCACCTGCATGGGAGACCCAGAAGAAGCTCCTGGCTCCTGGCTTCATTCTGGCCTAGCCCTAGCCATTGCAGCCATTTGGGGAGTGAATTAGTGGATTGAAGATCTCTCTCTGTGTCTCTCCCTCTGTCTCTGTAACTCTGCCTCTCAAATAAATAAATAAAATGAATCTTTTTTTAAAAAGTGATTTGTGTTGAGTATAAAAGGAGAAGAAACAATAAGCATGCACAGTTGCTTTTTCCTCTTATAAAACATTTTGTGTGATTTCTATTCTGTTAACTTTGTTCAGCCTTTTTTTATGACCCACCATGTGATATCTCTTAATGAAGAACGAAGAGTGTCTTGATGTTGCGTATAATGCTCTATTTGGTCAAGTTGTTTGGAAGTGTTGTTTAGGTAATTTATATCTTTATTGATTTCATGCCTACTAATTCTATTCATTACTGAGAGATTAGGTAAGGTTTTTTTTTTTTTTCTTAAAAGACTTTAGCTTTTTGCTTTATTTTGAAGCAAAGGTAATCTTACACACAGGAATAACAACTAATATAATTGCAAGCTTTATTAAGAATTTTACACATGCAAGGTCTTGCTTGAAAATTAATTTTAGTGGAATAACACTTTTACTCCTCAAAGTCTTCCTAAGCCTCAATTTCTGTTTTTGTTGTTGTTGTTTTGTTTTAAAACTTCTGGAAGACGCAAGGGAAAAGAGATGGGCTTTAAACTCTCCCACTATCACTGCAAAACTTTCCACTTTTCCTCTCAGATCTATCCACTTTTGTCTTATATTTTAAAGCTCTGTTGTTAGGCATTTGTATTGGCTTTCTCTGGGTCTAATTGATATTTTATGGCGATATATGCTCTATTGAATCACATGGTTGCTCTTGCATTTTCAATGTCCATTTTTAAAAGATCTGTTTTCAATGTAAAATACTATTAAATTGGGGCCGGTGCTGTAGTGCAGCAGGTAAAGCCGCTGCCTGCAGTGCCGGCATCCCATATATGAGTGCCAGTTCGAGTCATGGCTGCTCTACTTCTGATCCAGCTCTCTGCTATAGCCTGGGAAAACAGTAGAAGATGGCACAAGTCCTTGGTCCCCTGTACCTATGTGGGAGACCCAGAAGAAACTCCTGGCTCCTGGCTTTGGATTGGCGCAGTTCCAGTCTTTGCAGCCATTTCGGGAGTGAACCATCAAATGGAAGACCTCTCTGTCTCTCTCTCTCTCTCTCTCTCTCTCTCTGCCTCTGCCTCTCTGTGACTCTGCCTTTCAAATAATAAATAAATCCGGCCGGTGCTGCGGCTCACTAGGCTAATCCTCTGCCTGTGGCGCCGGCACCCTGGATTCTAGTCCCAGTTGGGGTGCTGGATTCTGTCCTGGTTGCTCCTCTTCCAGTCCAGCTCTCTGCTGTGGCCCGGGAAGGCAGTGGAGGATGGCCCAAGTGCTTGGGCCCTGCACCCACATGGGAGACCAGGAGGAAGCACCTGGCTCCTGGCTTCGGATCGGCACAGCACGCTGGCTGTAGTGGCCATTTGGGGGGTGAACCAATGGAAAAGGAAGACCTTTCTCTCTGTCTCTCTCTCTTTCTCACTGTCTAACTCTGCCTGTCAAAAAAAAAAGTTGTACTGTTTTTTTCTTACCTCACAAAGTCCCCTTGCCTATTCTCATTCTGATACTTTATCAACCATTGCGCAAACTCAGTATATAACTCTAGTGGCTATTGAGCTCTACTTACCAAGCAAAGAGAGTCCTACTGAGCAATTTAGTTTCTTTATACACAGCTCTTTTGTGTCTTTTAAAGTATACACTCTTGTATTTCTTTAACTTTATCAAGTTTTTGTTTTAGTTGTTACTATTGTCAAACAGAAGTGGCACAGCTGTACGTTATTTAAATGGTATGTTCACAGAAGCTATATTGAAGGCTACTTTATCTAAGACATTTCTGACTAAAAGCCCTTATGTTTATTTTCCAAAACTAAATTGGAAAAATACTCAAAATATTTTGCAAATTGCATATCCCATATATTGCAGACATACTTGAATATTTTGTTATGTATATTTGTTAATGCCTATGGGGGATACGCCATAATTCATTTAAAGAACCCCCTATTATGATCATTTAGATGTTCTCCTGGTGATAAGTAGGAAAACCAACAAGTTTGAGTAATAACTGCACAAGATAAAATTATTTTTTTCTTATTTTAAAAATGTTTTAAAATATTTTATTTATTTGAAAGCACACGAGAGAGAGAGAGAGAGAGAGAGAGAGAGAGAGAGATCTCATCAGCTGTTCACTCTCCAAACGTCCGCAAGAATTAGGGCTAGGCCAGGCTTAAGTGAGTAGTTGAGAACTCAATCCTGGCCTCCCATGTGGGTGGCAAAGACCCAAGTACTTGAGCTATTACTTGATGCCTCCAAAGTGCACATAAACAGGAAGCTGGAATAAGGGGCAAAACTGTGACTTAAACCCAAGCATGCCTTCCTATGAGTAGGTAGTTGTTAAAGGTGCTGGAAGATTTTTAACTATGTTTGAAGATTACATTTTATTTTAGAAGAATTTGAAAGAACTAAATTAACGTATGTAGTGGAAAACTCTTGATCAGTAAAATGTAGGAGATGCCGATGAGATAGGAAGAAAAGACTGCATATATTCTCAAGTCCCGGGACCACAACCTTTTTCTGAGCCGAAGATAGAGTAGAGATATGAGTAGGTGAGGGAGAAGTTGCATGTAAAACTAGAAATGACAAATCTACTTCAGGTTCCTTCCATCATGGAGACCACCTCCCTCTGACAGTACACTTCTTAATAAAGCTTCGATGAGCAAATTCAGCTGCAAGGGAAATAAATTGAAATGAAGGGTAGACATGTATGACCCTTGTGAACTTCATCTTAGGGAGAAGTTTGACCAGAGAATAAAGTGTGATAACTTAAAGAAGGACTTGGAGCTAAACACAGAGAGATTTTGAACCTGTAAGTTTGAGAAATTCTTAACCCTTGTATGTACCTGTTATTTTCCCAGCTGCAATAAGCAAGATAAATATAAATGCATCTTTCTGTGAGGGTACTTCAGAAAGTTCATGGCAAAAGGAATTAAAAGTATATTCTGGTGCAAAACATTTTTGTTATCTATTCAACAGTATTTTCCAATATTCTCTTTACACATATGAAGAAAATATTTGCAACAATTTTTTTCTACGTCAAAATAAATACATATGTTAAATTTCATTTTAGTATGTTTATTTATTCTCTTTGAAAGGCAGAGAAAAAGAGACAGAGAGAGACTCACACCAAGGTACTCTGCTATGAAGATGTGGTTGTCCCACAGAATAGGTTACACTGTTTCAACATGTGAGTCCAAAGCAATTCTTATACTTAGAATGTGTAAAGAACTCACAGCCTCAATACAAACAAAACAGACAAACCAGTAGAAAAAAGTGACAAAAGTGTAGAAATGACATTGCACAAGAGATCATTCCAAATGGTTAAAAATTACATGACAATTTTATTCACATTTTTAGTCATCAAGAAATTAAGTAAATTAAGCCTATAATGACATTGCTGTTATGTGCCAAGTTGAATGAATGAATGAAAGAAAAAAAATGCCAAAATTTGATGAGAATGTAGATAAATACTAACTACAATAAACAGCTGGTGGTAATGTAAATTGCTATGAAAATTTTTTGAAATTGTTTTGGTCACTCTGGAAAAAAAAAAAAGAAGACCTAAATGAAAGATCTCTGCGAGTGAGATCCCAGTGGAAAGAACGGGGCCATCAAAGAAGGAGGTACCTTTCTCTGAAGGAAGGAGAGAACTTCCACTTTGACTATGACCCTGTCTGAATAAGATTGAAGTCAGCGAACTCTAAAGGCTTCCATAGCCTTGGCAACTCATGACTAGAGCCTAGGGAGATTACTGACACCATAAACAAGAGTGTCAAATTGTTAAATCAACAACAGGAGTCATTGTGTACTTAGGTCTCATGTGGGATCTGTCCTTAATGTGTTGTCCAATGTGAAGTGATGCTATAACTAGTATTGAAACAGTATTTTTACACTTTGTGTCTCTGTGTGGGTGCAAACTGATGAAATCTTTACTAATTATATACAGAATCGATCTTCTGTATATAAAGATAATTGGAAATGAAAAAAAAAACCTGGTGTTAAATTGGAAATGGCATAGAAAATTAATTAATTTTTAAAAAATATCATGTAGGATCTCTGTCTTTAATGTACTGTACACCCTTATTTAATGCTATAACTAGTACTCCAACAGTATTTTTCACTTTGTGTTGCTATGTGAGGGCAAACTGTTGAAATCTTTACTTAATATATACCAAACTGATCTTCTGTATATAAAGAGAATTGAAAGTGAATCTTGATGTGAATGGAAGGGGAGAGGGAGTGGGAAAGGGGAGGGTTGCGGGTGGGAGGGACGTTATGGGGGGGAAGCCATTGTAATCCATAAGCTGTACTTTGGAAATTTATATTCATTAAATAAAAGTTAAAAAAAAGAAATTGTTTTGGTAGCATAAAATAAAGGTGAATGTGTGCCCTTTACTGTGATCTAAGAACCACATCTAGGTAGATACTTAGGAAAATCGACATATATGAGTATAATTATCACCAGTAACATATATAAGACTGTGCATATAGGGCAATATATACTATCCCAGGTCAGAAACCCCACAAAATTGTATAGAGTAGAATTGTTGAATAAATTTTGATATAGTCATATGATATAAAACAGAGTAGCAGAAGAGTGATTGAATAATTACCATATTCAAAAACAGGGAATAAATACAGCAAAAGAAGCTAAAGAAGCTGATCACAAAAGAGTCCATAGCATATCATTTCATTTGTATAAATTTCAAATCAGACAAAAGTTGGCCATTGTGTTGGGGATGAGGATCAGAGTTACTTTTGCAAGATGAAGTACAAAGGACCTATCCTCCTGAAATTTTATCTCCTAGAGCAAGAATTTTCCTGACCTTGAGTAAGGTTTAAAATGCCCCTAAAAATATTTAAAGTTTCAAAGTTGCATTTTCAAAAGTTCTTGTAGCTTAACCTTGGAAGAATCTTCCAGGAACTAATATTTCAGTTAAATAATTCATAAGCTAAAGATTCACCTCTTTCTTGCTTCCCTTACCTTTATTTTGTTATAGTGTTATAAAATGAAATCTAATACTTGTAAAATGTGAAGACCGGCACCGTGGCTTAACAGGCTAATCCTTCACCTTGCGGCGCCGGCACACCGGGTTCTAGTCCCGGTCTGGGCGCCGGATTCTATCCCGGTTGCCCCTCTTCCAGGCCAGCTCTCTGCTATGGCCCGGGAAGGCAGTGGAGGATGGCCCAAGTGCTTGGGCCCTGCACCCGCATGGGAGACCAGGAGAAGCACCTGGCTCCTGGCTTCGGATCAGCGAGATGCGCCGGCCGCAGCGGCCATTGGAGGGTGAACCAACGGCAAAAAGGAAGACCTTTCTCTCTGTCTCTCTCTCTCACTATCCACTCTGCCTGTCAAAAAAAAAATAATAATAATAAAATGTGAATCATACATGTGATAGAAGCTCATCATTTATAAAACCCATTTCTGCAAAGTTATTTCTTTTTCTTGATATTCATTTATGTACTTGTCCATTTATTTCATAATGGAATAGAAAAATGTTTATAGGGGAGCTAGTGTTGTGGCACAGTGGGTTGAGCCGCAGCTTGTGACACTGACGTTCCACACTGGAGTGCTGGTTTGAGTCCTGGCTGTTCCACCTCCAATTCAGCTTCCTGCTAATGAGCCTGAGAAGGCAATAGAGGATGGTCCAAACGATTGGGCCCCTGCCACACATGTGGGAGACACAAATGAAATTCCTGGCTTCTGGCTTCAGCCTGGCCCAGATCTAGCTGTTGTGGCATTTGGGGGAGTGATAAATGAATGGAAGATTCTCTCTCTCTCTCTCTCTCTTTCTCTCTCCATCCATCATGAATGGAAGATTCTCTCTCTCTCTCTCTCTCTCTCTCTCCATCCAGCCATCCTTCCCTCAATCCTCTCCCCCTTTCAAATAAATAAATACATTTTTTAAAAAAGCTTTTAGAGATTTATTTATTTATGTGAAAGTCAGAGTCACAGAGAGGCAGAGGCAGCACGCGTGCGCGAGAGAGAGAGAGGTCTTCCATCTACTGGTTCACTCCCCAAATGGCCGCAATGGCTGGAGCTGGGCCAATCTGAAGCCAGGAGCCAGGAGCTTCTTCTGGGTCTCACACACAGGTGCAGGGGTTCAAGGACTTGGGCCATCTTGCACTGCTTTCCCAGGTCATAGCAGAGACCTGGATCAGAAGTGGAGCAGTCGGGACTCAAACCAGGATCCATATGGGACGCTGGCATTGCAGACGGCAGCTTTACCCAATACACCAGAGTGCCAATCCCAATAAATATATTTTTTTATTTAAAATTTTTTTTTGTCAGGCAGAGTTAGATAGTGACAGAGAGAGAGAGAGAGAAAGAGAGAGAGAGAGAGAGACAGAGAGAAAGGTCTTCCTTTCCGTTGGTTCACCCCCCAAATGGCCACCACGGCCGGCGCGCTGCGCCAATAGGAAGCCAGGAGCCAGGCGCTTCCTCCCAGTCTCCCATGTGGGTGCAGGGCCCAAGCACTTGGGCAATCCTCCACTGCACTCCTGGGCCACAGCAGAGAGCTGGACTGGAAGAGTAGCAACCGGGACAGAATCCGGTGCCCCAACCGGGACTAGAACCTGGGGTGCCAGCACCACAGGCGGAGGATTAGCCAAGTGAGCCGCAATGCCAGCCTTGTATTTTTTAAAAAGATGTTTGTATGGAGTGATTTTCACCTGGTGCTAGAACTAGCTAATTGTAGATATTGCAGTTTTATGTAACTTTATACATCTGCCTTTACTTTTTTCTTGCATTACTTGAATTTTAAACAATGAAAATGTCATAATAATATAATAAATTTATTAAGCTATTATCCTCATATCATCTTACTATACTTTGTAAATGTAACTCTATATTATCTACTAAAGTAGTTTATTATACTGTAATAAAAGACTTAAAATCTTGAGCATTTATATGCTATATTGTTTTTTCTTAATTTTCTTTTATTTATTTTTTTATTTGACAGATAGAGTTAGACAGTGAGATAGAGAGACAGAGAGAAAGGTCTTCCTTCCGTTCGTTCACCCCCCAAATGGCCACTATGGCTGGAACTACACTGATCTGAAGTCAGGAGCCAGGCGCCTCCTCCTGGTCTCCCATGCGGGTGCAGGGCCCAAGCACTTGGGCCATCCTCCACTGCACTCCCGGGCCACAGCAGAGAGCTGGACTGGAAGAGGAGCAGCTGGGACTAGAATCCGGCACCCATATGGGCTGCGGGTGCCGCAGGTGGAGGATTAATCAAGTGAGCCACGGCGCTGGCCCCTTCTTAATTTCTAATAAGTTTCCTTTTGTTTTGTTCAAAGGTCAACATTTTAACAATATTCACATTTAATATGCTAGAGATTTTCACTGCAAAATAAATTTTTAGATATGGCCTAGTTTTTCTATGGTCAAATTCCTTTCCATGATTCTAGTAAGTGGATACATAGGATAGACGATAGATGATAGAAAATAGATAGAGTTATAAATATAGATACAGTTTCCTTGCACAAAAATCTCACACAGGCCCATGTCAAATGAATAGAATTAAAATAAGATGAGATAAGCTTCTTTTTGGGGATCAGTTCCAAATAGGCCTCCACATGAACAGGTGGTGTCTTCTCTATAGTCTTTGTAATCCATCCTAAACTGCCTGTTCCACAACAGTTTGTCCAACTGAAAAATCAGTTCTCTGTTCCCATAGGCTCTGGTCATGCCTGCATTCCTCTGCCATCTCAAAATAAATCCACTACTGAGCTCACACTCATATCACATGTTGCCATCGCTCAAATTGAACCCTAGTGAAATGGTGATACACTAAGCACTTTCTAATCCATGCTCAGGAAAGAGGAATGAAAGACCTCATGGCAATATTAAGATAGACACTGTTCTATTTACATTTGTCTGGATATTGCAAAAAGGGCTTGGCTAAAGGGCTCAGTATCAGACTATGTCAACAGTAATGACTCGTGGTGTATTATAACACAATACACAAGTTGAAAAAATTCTAATATATTACAGCTTATTTTATTAACATCCACCTAGGTGTTTAATTGTCATAGTTGATAATATTTACATCTGCTGAGGTACTAATTTCTTCATAGTTCTTGAATGTAAGTTCCCTATTTAGTAGCCTTATTTTTACCAAATCATTAAAAATACCACAGGAGTAATTTTGCTAAAGAGAGAGAATTCAATAACATCCCAATGTCCCAAGAAGAGGCATGTCTGCATCATGACACATTCAGAAGATTTCCAAGAGAAAC
Source organism: Lepus europaeus (assembly GCF_033115175.1). Lineage (NCBI taxonomy): Eukaryota > Metazoa > Chordata > Mammalia > Lagomorpha > Leporidae > Lepus > Lepus europaeus. The sequence continues at coordinate 98,490,284 of NC_084850.1, read as the reverse complement.
CTTTCTGCAAAACAAATGAAGCAGTCTATGCTATCACTTCATGAGAGATGAGGTTGTTCTTGCCTGTACCCAACAGTGTGATAATAGGAACATCCTTAAAACATTTTCCTGTCAGCATTATTTCAAACATCACCTACATAACAAAGTTAAAATGTGTTGGCATCATACTTCAAAAAACCATTTATTTTTAGGGCAGTTTCAAGTTCATAGCAAAAGTGAACAGAAAGCTCAATTTCTATATTCCTATTTCCCCGTATACTCTCACAGACTCCCCTACTATCAACATGCCCAACCAGATTGGTACATTTATTATAGTCTATGCTGACATATTATCCTGCAACGGCCATAGTTACATTAGGGTTCATTCTTGGTTTTGTGAATTATGTGAGTTTAGACAAATGTATAAGGACATGTTTCCACTATTAAGGCATCCTGCATACAGTTTCATTGCCCTAAAAATCCTCTGTGTTCCAACTGTTTGTTCACCTCACCTTCCTTCTAATCCCTGGAAACCATTGATCTTTTCACTGTCTCCATAGTTCTGTCTTTCCCAGAATGTTATATAACTGGAATAACATAGTATATATATATATATATATACACATATATATATATACATATATATATATATATATGAATGGCTTCTTTCACTGAGCAGTATGCATTTCAGCTTCCTCCATGTTTTTTCATGGTTTGACAGATCGTTATTTTAGCACCAAACAATGTTCTGTTGTCTATGTACACCACGTTTTGCTTATCCATTCACCTACAAAAATATATTTTGTCCATTATGAATAAAACTTCTGTAAACATTTGTGTGTAAATTTTTGTGTGGCCATAGGTTTTCAACCTTTTTGGGTAAATACCAAGTAGAGCAGTTGCTTAATCATATTGTAAGAATCTGTTTTATTTTGCAACAAGCTGAAAAACTGCCTTCCAAGGTCATACCATTTTAAATTCTTACCAGCAACAAATGAAAGTCCCTGTTACTCCACATCCTTACCAGCATTCATTGTTGCCAGTGTTCCAGAATATGGCTATTCTAGTAGGTTGCAGGTGGCATCTCATTATTGTTTTAATTTGTATTTCCCTGATGACATGATTTTGGTCATTTTTTAATAGGTCTGTCATACATACATCTTCTTTATTCATTTGAAAGAGACAGAGAAGAGAGAAAGATCTTCCACATGCTGGTTCATTCTTCAAATCACTGCAACGTCCAAGTTTGGGCTAATCTTAAGCCAGGAGCCAGGAACTTCATCCGGGTCTCCCACATGGGTGGCAGGGACCCAAGTACTTTGGCCATCTTCCACTGCCTTCCCAGGCACATTAGCAAGATGCTGTATCAGAAGCAGAGTAGCAGGAACTATAACTGGTTTAATCCACTGTGCTACCAGATTCTGTACATTTTCTTTGGTGAGCTGTCTTTGGCTCATTTTTAATAGGGTTTTTTATTTTCTTAAGATTGAGTTCTAAGTATTATTTATACTTTTTGGATAATTTCCTTTATCAGATGTGTCTTTTACAAATATTTCCCTCTAATATGTGACTTACCTTTTCATTCTCCTGAAAATCTCTCTCACAGAGCAGAAATTTTTTTTTCATGAATTGTGCCTTTGAAGTTGTATCTAAAGTCATTGCCCAATACAAAGGTTCTAGATTTTCTCCAATATTATCTTTCACAAAATTCATAGATTCCCATTTTACATTCAAGTCTTGGATACATTTTGAGTTATTTTTGTGAAGGTGTAAGAACTGTATCTTGAATTTAGATTCATTTTTTGCATATCATATCCAGTGTTTTTTTTTTTAAAGATTTATTTATTTATTTGAAAGTCAGAGTTACACACAGAGAGAATGAAAGGCAAAGAGAGAGTGAAGTCTTCCATCCACAGGTTCACTCCCAAATTAGCTGCAATGGCCGGAGCTATATCAATCCAAAGCCAGGAGCCAGGAGCTTCTTCCTAGTCTCCCACGTAGGTGCAGGGGCCCAAGGACTTGGGCCATCTTCTACTGCTTTCCCAGGCCATAGTAGAGAGCTGGACCAGAAGTGGAGGGGCCAGTAATTGAGCTGGCATCCATATGGGATGCCAGCACTGCAGGTGGCAGCTTTACCCCCTACACCACAGCGCTGAACCCCATATCCAGTTTCTTCAACAACATTTGTTAAATACTATATTGATCCATTATGTTGCCTTTGCGTCATTGTCAAACATCAACTGACTTTATTTGTGGGTATTTATTGCTAGGCTCTGCATTCTGTTCCACTAATCTATTTGAGTTTTTTAAAAAATTGTTAAAAATTTTAGCAGATATTTAAAAAGTATGTATATATACACATATTTATGGTGTACTATGTGGTGTTTTATTACATGTATGCATTTAACAGTGTTCAATCAGGTAAATATATTTATTTTTTCAAGTATTTAATATTTCTTTATATGGAAGACATCCAAAATCATATCCTTTAGTGTTTTTTTTTTTTTTGACAGGCTGAGTTAGACAGTGAGAGAGAGAGAGAGAGACAGAGAGAAAGGTCTCCCTTTCCGTTGGTTCACCCCCCAGATGGCCACCACAGCCGTTGCGTTGCGCCGATCCGAAGCCAGGAGCCAGGCGCTTCCTCCTGGTCTCCCATGCGGGTGCAGGGCCCAAGCACTTGGGCCATCCTCCACTGCCTTCCCAGGCCACAGCAGAGAGCTGGACTGGAAGAGTAGCAACCGGAACAGAATCCGGCGCCCCAACCGGGACTAGAACCCAGGGTGCGGGCGCCGCAGGTGGAGGATTAGCCAAATGAGTCGCGGCGCGGGCCATCCTTTAGTTTTTTAAATGAAATACATAGTGCATTAGTACTATCTGAGGTCTCCTGAACACCAGTACTTCTTACACCTATCCAGCTATATTCTAGTACCTGTCAATCAACATTTCCTCAACCTTTTTCTTCATTTCCCTCCCCATTCTCTGGTGACTATCATCATATTTTAATTTTTTTTTTTGAGATTGCCTATTTTTTAGACTCCACATAAGAGTGAGATCATGTGATACTTGCTTTTCTGTGCTTAGCTTATTTTATTTAGTATAATTACCTCCAATTACATCCATGTTGTTGCAAATGATAAGATTTCAGTCTTTATTATGGCTGAAGTATATTCCATTGTGTATACGTACTACATGTGCCTTATTCATTCCTCAGTAGATGGACACTTCAGTTGTTTCTATTTCTTGGTCATTGTGAATAGTGTTGCACTAAACATGGGAGTGTAGATGTTTACTCACCAGACAGACTTCACCTCCCTTGGATGTGTACCCAGGAGTGGCTTTGTTGGATCATATGTGGTAGTTCTAATTTTAGTTTTTATGAGGAACCTCCATATTGTCTTTCACAATGGCTTTACTAATTTACATTCCCACAAACAGTATGCAAGGGCTTCCTTTTCTCCACATCCTTGCCAACACCTGTTAACTTTTGTCTTTTTGATGATAGCCAGTCTTACTATAGTGAGGTGATATTCCATTGTGGCTTTTATTTGCATCTCACTGAAGATTAGTGATGTTGAACATTTTTTTGACATACGTCTTGACCATTTGACAAATGTCTGTGTCTACTGCCCATTTTTAGATAGGATTATTTGTTTTGGGGTTATTGAGTTGAGTTCTTTATATATTTTGATTATTAGTCCCTTGTCAGATGTATAGCTTGTGAGTAATTTCTCCTGTTCTGTAGGTTGTTTCCTCACTCCTCTGATGGTTTCCTTTGCTGGGAAAAAGCTCATCACTTTGATAAAATCCTATTTCTCTATTTCTATCACCTGTGCTTTTGAGATCTGATACAGAAAAATCCCCATCCCAATGTCCTGAAATATTTTTGCTGGTATTCTTTTTATAGTAGTTTCAAAGTTTCAAGTCTCCAATCCATTTTGAGTTGCTTTTTGCACATGGTGACAGATAGAAGTCTAGTTTCATTCTTTTGGATGTGATATCCAATTTTACTAGCACCATTTATTAAAAATACTATCCTTTTCTGGGCCGGCGCCGCGGCTCAATAGGCTAATCCTCTGCCTGCGGCGCCGGCACCCCGGGTTCTAGTCCCAGTCAGGGCGTTGGTTTCTATCCTAGTTGCCCCTCTTCCAGGCCAGCTCTCTGCTATGGCCCGGGAGTTCAGTGGAGGATGGCCCAAGTCCTTGGGCCCTGCACCCGCATGGGAGACCAGGAGAAGCACCTGGCTCCTGGCTTCGGATCAGCACAATGCACTGGCCGCAGCGCCCCGGCCGCAGCGGCCATTGGAGGGTGAACCAATGGCAAAAGGAAGACCTTTCTCTCTGTCTCTCTCTCTCACTGTCCACTCTGCCTGTCAAAAAAAAAAAAATACTATCCTTTTCCAAGTGTGTTTTTTCACTATTTTTATCAAAGGTCAGTTGCCTTTAGAAGTGAGAGTTTGCTTCTAGGATTTCTATTCTGTTCCATTGGTCTTTAGACTTGCTTTTATGCCAATTTCCAATACCATCCTGTTTTTTAAAAATATTTAATTTGTTTACTTGAAAGAGAGAGAGAGAGAGAAACTTCCAAGATGGTTCACTCCCCAAATGGCCACAACAACCAGGGGTGGGCCAGGTCGAAGCCAAGAGCCAGGAGCCTGGAGCCAGGAACTCCATCTGGGTTTCCCACATGGGTGGCAGGAGCCCACCCAAGTACTTGGGACATTTTCTGATACCTTCCCAGGAGCATTAGCAGAAAGCTGAATCAGAAGAAGAGGAGCTGAGACTTGAACTAGCACTCTGATATGGAATGTCAGTATCAGTAGTGGTAGCTTAACCCCCAGCACCACAATGCAAACCCCCTACCATTGTACTTTAATAATCATAATTTTGTAATACATGAAGTCAGTTATTATAGTGCTTCCTGCTTTGTTATTTTTGTATATGAGCATTTTGGCTACTCAGGATATATTATGGTTCAATTACAAATTGTATTGTTTTTTCTATTGTGAAAAATGCTTTGGGATTTTGGAAGGGTTACACTGAATCTATAAATTGTTTTAGGTAGTATGCACATTTTAATGATATTGATTCTTCTTTAATGATATTGATTCTTTTAATGATATTGAGTCTTTCCATTTCCTTATGTCCTCTTCAATTTCTTTCAACAATGATTTATAATTTTCATTGTAGAGATCTTTCAACTCTTTGGTTAAATCTATTTCCAGATATTTTTTGCAGCTATTAGAAATGAGACTGCTTTCTTGATTTCCTTTTAAGATGATTCACTATTGTTATATAACAAAGCTAGGGATTTTTTTTTATATTGGCTTTGTATCCTGCAACTTTGCATAAGTTATTAGTTCTAACAGCTTTTTGGTCGAGCCGTTGGTTAGATATGTGTGTGTGTGTGTGTGTTCATGTGATCTGCAAACAGTGACAATTTGACTTCTCTCTTCCAATTTGGATGCTTTTATTGTTATCTCTTGCCTATTTGCTCTGGCTAGGACCTCCAATACTATGTTAAATAAAAGTGAAAGTGAGAATCCTTGTCTTGTTCTATATCTTACAGGGAAAGCCTTCAGTCATTCCCATTCAATATGATGTTAGCTGTTGGCTTATTGTATGTGACCTTTATTATGTAGATGTATGTTCTTTCATTTTGGTCAGATGCCTTATCATGAAGTGATGTTGGATTATATCAAGTGCCTTTTCTGCATCTACTGAGATGATGATATGACTTTTGTCCTTTGTTCTGTTGATGCAGTATATCACATTTATTGATTTGCCTATCATGAGCCATCCTTGCATCCCTGCAGTTAATCCCACTTGATCATGGTGAACATCTTTTTAATGTGCTGATGACTTGGATTTGCTAGTATTTTGTTGGAGATTTTTCAATCTGTATTCATAAAGGATATTGGCCTATATCTTCCTTTTCTTGTTATGCCCTTGTCTAGTTTTGGTACCAAGACAATGTTGGCCTCATAGAATGAATTTGGATGAATTACCTCCTCTTTTAATTTTTGCAATAATTTAGTAAGTGTTGCTGTTAATTCTTTAAATGTTTTAGTGTAGTTCAGCAGTGAGGCCATCTGTTCCTGCATTTTTCTTTCATGGGAGATTTTTTAATTATAGATTCAGTCTCACTACACAAAATATTATTGTGTGTACGAATTTTGTCTGGGTAAAGTGTGTATGTCTGGAAATTTGTCCATTTCTTCAAAGTTAATGAATGTATTTCCATGTAGTTGTTCATAGTAACCTCTAAAAATCTTTTGTATTTCTTCACTGTCCCCGATGATGTCTCCACTTTGATCTCTAATTCCATGAATCTAACATTTTTTTCTTATTTTCTTGGTTAGTCTAGCTAAGGGTTTATCGATTGTGTTTATGTTTTCAAAGAGCCAGCTCTTGTTTAAATGATTTTTGGGGAGGCGGCAAGATGGCGGAATAGGCAGGAAGCACACTTATTCCGGGGGGAGAGAAAGTTTAATATAAGTGGAGATACTGCAGTGTCAAGGAAGAGTAGGGGATGAAACAGCAGAGGAAACTCTTCCGGAACTAGTGATTCACAGTGGACCTGCGTGGAGAGCGTGGGAGCCCAAGTTCGGGATACCAGCGGCAGACTCAACACACCAGCGCTGGAACGCAAGGTGAGCCGAATCTCCATAGCCCGAGATACCAGCAGGCAAGTGGAAAGAGGAGGCTAGAGGGAACGAGGCTTGAAACTCCGTGGGGAAAAGTTCACCAGGCTAACTAGAAGAGAGAGAAAAAAAAAAATAAAAAAAGTGACTGATACGGACACAAGTTTCTCTCTCTCCGCTCACCTCTCACAGGCGAGCAAGACAGAGCAGGCGCCATTTTGGACATACGTCATAAGCAGGGCGACCTCAGGTCTGCACCAGCCCTGAGCCTAGCAGAAAAACCTGACTCTGTGGGGAGGGGTGAAATAACAGGAGATTAGCATCTAACTTGGCAACCCAGTGGGAGACTGCAGGAGAATTGGAGCCCACACTGAGGGCAGCAGAGATTCCCTGTGTGGTCCTTGGGAAAGAGCTTCTGATCTCTGGCTCCTGTGGGTATATCATTTGCCTGCTAACTACCTCCAATTACGTTCAGCTGTGCGGAATTACTTCCCTTTTGAATCAAAAAAGAGAGAGATTTACCACACCTAACCTGGGAGTGTCATCCTTGACACACCCTCAACCCTGAGGAACCAAACACAGCTCTCAGGCCACACTCATCTCAAGCCTCTAAGGCTCCACTGAAAGCAGACAGTCCACTTAATATAGAGCCATAGTGTAACAAGAAAAAACACCACAGTGAAGAAACCAGATATCTCCAACATGCCAAACAACAAACGCAAAAACCAAGCTAACAAGAGCAAGGAAGAAACTATGATGCCCCCAAATGAAAAAGACACCCCAATTCAAGATTATGAAGATGATGAGATCAAAGAAATGCAAGAAGCGGATCTCAAAAAATTGATAAGAACTTTAAGAAGTTCTCAAAAACAAATTCTTGAACTACAGAAATCCTTCATGGACAAGATAGAAAATCTCTCTCGTGAAAGTGAAATATTAAGGAGGAATCAAAATGAAATGAAACAACTAGTGGAACAAGAAACTCTGATAGTGACTAGAAATCATAATGAAATGAAGAGTTCAATAGATCAAATGACAAACACATTAGAGAGCCTTAAAAACAGAATGGGCGAAGCAGAAGAGAGAATATCAGACTTAGAAGACAGAGAACAGGAAAGGAAACAGGCAAACCAAAGAAAAGAAGAAGAAATTAGAAATCTAAAAAATATTGTCAGGAATTTACAGGATACTATTAAAAAACCCAACATTCGGGTTCTAGGAGTTCCTGAAGGCATGGAGAGGGAGAAAGGATTAGAAGGCATTTTCAGTGAGATACTAGCAGAAAATTTCCCAGGTTTGGAGAAGGACAGAGGCAACTTAGTACAGGAAGCTTATAGAACCCCTAATAAACATGACCAAAAGAGATCCTCACCACGACATGTTGTAATCAAACTCACCACAGTGAAACATAAAGAAAAGATCCTAAAAGGTGCAAGAGAGAAACGTCGGATCACTCTTAGAGGATCTCCAATTAGACTCACAGCAGACTTCTCATCAGAAACCCTACAAGCTAGAAGGGAATGGCGAGACATAGCCCAGGTACTAAGAGAGAAAAACTGCCAGCCCAGAATACTATATCCTGCAAAGCTCTCATTTGTGAATGAAGGTGAAATTAAGACTTTTCACAGCAAACAGAAACTGAAAGAATTTGTTGCCACTCATCCTGCCCTGCAAAAGATGCTTAAAGATGTGTTACACACAGAAACACAGAAACATGGTCACCAATATGAAAGAAGGTAAAGGAAGGAAACCTCACAGCAAAAGATCACAGGAAGCTCAATTTCTCTTTGACATAGAATTAAACTCTGATGCTCTGTTAAAGCAATGTGTTAAAGTAATCTATTATGTTCTCTTGATGTCTGTTAAATTCTAATTGTTCAAAAACAGCTGAATTTTTATTAAGAGCTATGGGTTATTTAAATATGTGCTTTCTTCAAAAATTTGAATATCTGCTGCTCATAAAACTAAAGCGTTGTTGGTTCTGTGTTTAGCTGTCCTCCTATAGGTTCCTATGGACTTTTTCCAGCCACTTTTATTGTATTCAGTACTTTGGGATGGCTCTGTAAACAGATGAAGCCAATAATGTATTAACAGTACCAACTGAGAGAAAGTATGGTTAACTGAGGTTACTAAAAAGAAAAAGCAATTCAAATCAATTGGCAATCTACAAAAAGAGTTAAAGATTTTAAAAGCTATTATTAAAATTGCTATATTGGTCTATTATGCTATATTATATGTGTGTACATATTGTATGTCCACATAGGAAATTTTATTAAGAGTTTTATTTTAAATGGCTTATAGATAAGATTGTCCATAAATTTAAGCTGCGAAAATCAATCAAAGATACATTTTAATTTGTGGGACCTGAATCTGTGTATCATATGTTTTAGACTTGTTGGTAGAAAGAAACTAAAAACATTTTAGATGGTTGTGCTTAAGTTTACTGGCTAAACAAACTACACCATGTTAGATATTTAAGAGGTGTTTTCAAATACATGATTCTTAAAATTTATAGAAGGCATTGGACCTTCTGGTAAATGTTTTCTTAAGTTGTTATCTAATGGTTGAAACGGTTTGCTAAGTATTCATGTGATATTGCTATTGTCAGCAAGCGATCTAGGACTTGCTCCCTCATTTCTCTATTCTAAGCCCAACTTGTTCTTTCATTTCTCTATTCTCTTCAAGGTAGGAAACTAATTCTATTATGAAGGAATCTGTAGGATGCACAATTTAATCTTTAGACCTTATAAAAGAGATGGCTAACATTTTTCTGTAATAGCATAGCCAAAATAAGAACTCAAATAATAATCTCATAGCTTGATTCACTTCACCATCAGCGAAGTATACAGTAAGTAGAAAAAACCTCCCTTTCAGACCAAAGGGAAAGAAAGTTTTAAAGTGAGAATATAATTTTCCTCATGGGCATTGTCTACCTTAGAAAAACTACTACAGAACATGCCTGTGACTATAGACTTGTAGTTCAGGCCACCGAAGATTAGAGATGGGAAACGGGCACTCCCTTGACTTGCATCCTCTGGTCTGCTTTAACACAAACCAGGAGGAAAAGAAAGCTCGGCATCAGAAGCAATGGGTGGCAGGCCTATTAATGGCTGATCTGTACAGTGATCTGCCCTCAAGGAGACCCAACAGACCAGTCCACTGCAGTGGCTTGCAATGTGGTAAGCCTGGGCTTCAGCAGAAGTCAGCTTGTGAAGAGCCCTGGCAGCTCTGCCAAGAGTTGGATCACTGGAAATGGACCTGCCCTGGAGTCGAAGGATGCCCAGGTCAGAGCCACAGATCTTATTGGCTCTAAGCTGAAAAGCCCTTCACTCAGCCCAACTTCCAAAGTGACCACTGCAGCTGAGGGGATGGTCAAGTAGGGTCAGCAACATTGAAGGCAGAACTGTAAATTTCTTGTTAGAGATGCCACCTGCCTTTACCTGGCCAGCTCTCCTCCCAGGCCAGCCAAGTAATGAAAGTCAACAGAGTGCCTTCCCCTAGGAGGTTCACACCTCCCTTAGGATATACCCCATGTGAAGAGATAGATAGGTCTGGGCCTCTGAATTTACAAGGCCTAAAGCCCACCAGATTATTATCAAGCCCCTTCTATCAGGTTCTATTTGCCTCTCAATCAGAAAACTTAATTGTAGCTTAGACAGCACCTTTCTTAGCTCCCCTAATAATGACTCTGTCCTTTGTTCTAGGCCCTGTCTAGTGCACTTGGGCCTCATTCCTTTGTAATCATAACCTCTACTCTACCACCAATGGCTCTACTCCCAACATGTGTGTACTGATGGTCCTCTTCCCCACTTAATGCTGTATAATTGTTCAAACCTGGTAAATGCCACTCTTAGGATCATTGGTTACTATCCTCACTCTGTCTTTTATGACCTTGTCTAAATATGATCAGAGTCGGTGAACTTGGAAGGCTTCCATAGCCTTGGCAACTCATGACGACAGCCTAGGATGGTTACTGGCGCCATAAACTAGAGTGTCAATTTGTTGGGTCAACAACAGGAGCCACTGTGCACTTGCTCCTCATGTGGGATCTCTGTCCTTAATGTGCTGTCCATTGTGATTTAATGCTATAACTAGTACTCAAACAGTATGTTTCACTTTGTGTTTCTATGTGGGTGCAAACTGTTGAAATCTTTATACTAAAATGATCTTCTGTATATAAAGAGAATTGAAAATGAATCTTGATGCAAATGGAAGGGGAGAGGGAGCGGGAGGGGGGAGGGTTGCGGGTGGGAGGGAAGTTATTGGGGGGGGGAAGCCATTGTAATCCATAAGCTGTACACTGGAAATTTATATTCATTAAATAAAAGTTAAAAAAAAAAAGATAATTGAAAATGAAAAAAAAACAAACAAACCTGGTGTTAAATTGGAAATGGCATAGAAAATTAATTAATTTAAAAAAAATATTATGTAGGATCTCTGTCTTTAATGTACTGTACACTCTTATGTAATGCTATAACTAGTACTCCAACAGTATTTTTTCACTTTGTGTTGCTATGTGGGGCAAACTGTTGAAATCTTTACTTAATATATACTAAAGTGATCTTCTGTATATAAAGAGAATTGAAAATGAATCTTGATGTGAATGTAAGGGGAAGAGGGAGTGGGAAAGGGGAGGGTTGCGGGTAGGAGGGAAGTTATGTGGGGGAGCCATTGTAATCCATAAGCTGTACTTTGGAAATTTATATTCATTAAATAAAAGTTAAAAAAAAAAAAAAAGAATATTCCCAAAAAAAAAAAAAAAATGATTTTTGATACTTTTTAAAATCTCTCTGTAATTTACTTGTATTCTCAATCCTATTAATTTTTTTCTTCCACCAATTTCATTCTTTTTTCTACTTCCTTGAGATTTAGTGATAAGTTGTTTAGTTGAGATTTTCTCCTTTTATGATCCAGTCATCGATTACTATAAATAACCTCTCTGTACTACTTTTTCTTCTATCCCACAGGTTTTGCTATGTTGTGTTTCTATTGTCATTCATTTCTGGACATTTTCAGATTTCCACATTGATTTCTTCCTTGATCCATTGGGTGTTCAGGAGTAAGTTGTTTTGTGTATTTGTGTAGTTTTTAACATTATTCTTGTTTTCCGGATTAATTTCATTGTGGTTAGAAGAGATACTTGTATGATTTCTATTCTTTTAAGTCTGTTGAAATGTGTTTTGTGACCTGTGATGTGATCTGTCCTGGAAAACAGTCTATGTGGTGTTGAGGAGAATGTGTCTTCTGCAGCTGATCTGTCCACTTCTGAAAGTGATGAGAATCCCTAATATTATTGGATTGGAGTCTATATCTCCTTTTAGGCCTATTAATGTTTGTTTTATGTGTTTTGGTGCTCCAATATTGTGTGCATATATGTTTATAAGTTATTTTTCCTCTTGCTAGATAGAAACATTTATCATTAAAATGGTCCCTTATCCGTTTTTACTGCTTTTGGCTTAAAATAGATTTTATCTGACAGAAGTATGATTATGCCTATATCATTTTGAGTTACATTTGCAAAGAATATCTTTTTCTATCCTTTCACTTTCAGCCCATGTATGTCCTTAGAGGTTAAGTGAATTTATTGTAAGCAGCATATAGTTGGGTCCCATTTTTTAACTCATTTGGTTCTCTGTGTCTTTTAATTGCAGGATTTAGTACAATGACAATTAAGGCACTTATTTTTTTTATTTGATAGATAGAGATAGACAGTGAGGGAGACAGAGATAAAGATCTTCCTTCCATTGGTTCACTCCCCAAATGGCTGCTACGACCAGAGCTATGTTGATCCGAAGCCAGCAGCCAGGTGCTTCCTCCTGTTCTCCCACGCGGGTGCAGGCGCCCAAGCACTTGGACCATTCTCTACTACCTTCCCGGGCCACAGCAGAGAACTGGAGTGGAAGAAGAGCAACCAGGACTAGAACCTGGCACCCATATGGGATGCCAGTGCTGCAGGCAGAGGACAAACCAAGTGAGCCACTGCGCCGGCCCCAAGGCACTTATTTTTTAATTACTGAACAATTTATTTTTATTTATTTATTTTTATTTAAGTTAAACAAACTTCAAGTAATTCATATATATGAATTAAGGAACATAATAATACTTCCCACCCTAACCTCCCTCCCACCCACATTCCCATCCTTTCTTCTCCTTTCTCTCTTAATCCCGTTCCTAATTTTTACAATTATCTTCTTTTAGTTTACTTTATACTCATAAGATTAATCCTACACTAAGTCAAGAGTTCTTGATAAAGTCTTACTACTGCTATTTTGATAACTTGGTTTGTACTTTTACTGTAGTTCCTTTCTTTCTATGTCCCTAAATCCAATTTTCATTTATGGTGAAGTGATTTTCTTTACTGGTGTACTTTGATTCTCTGATTATTATTTTCAGTAAGTCTGTGTATAGATTTTACTTTGTGGTTACCTTGAGGCTTAGAAAAATCTTTTGGCAGTAACAAGCTATCCTGAAATGATAACAACTTAACATTGATTATAAAATATGAAAACAGACAAACAAAAACAGGGATAAGTTATCCTAATAAAGCACAGCAAATTTGTGATAATTCCTCCATACATTTTGAATTTTTGATGTTATATTTGACCTTTTTCCACATTGCTTGTCTCTTAACATGTTAGTGTAGCAATTATAATCATATATTCATCTTCATAGTAAAGACATAAATGGTTTACACACCATATTTTTAATATTAAAGCATTCTGAATTTCTTGGTATACTCTTTTAAAAAGATCTTTAAAATTTATTTATTTGAGAGGCAGAGTTAGAGAGAGAGAGAGGGAGAGGCAAAGAGAGAGAGAGAGAGAGAGAGAGAGAGAGAATCTTCCATTCACTGGTTCACTCCCCCAAATAGCTGCAAAGGCTAGAGCTGGGCTGATTCAAAGCCAGGAGCCAGGAGATTTTCTAGATCTCCCACATGGGTGCAGGGGCCCAAGAACTGGGCCATCTTCCACTGCTTTCCCAGGCACATTAGCGGGGAGCTGGATTGGAAGTGGAGAAGCCTGGACTCGAACCGGCACCATATGGGGTGCCAGTGCCACAGGTGAAGGCTTAACCTTCACAACACAGTGCTGGCTGCTCTTGATATAATCTTAGCAGTGAGTTTTCTTCCTTCTGATAGTTTCCTTTATTAGCATCCTTTTTCTTTTTCAAATTGAATAACTTCCTAAAACTTTTCTTGTGATACACGTCTCATGGTGATAAATTATTTCAGCATTTGTTTGTCTTAAAATGTATTTATCGCTCCCTCGTATTTGAAGGGTAGCTTTGGTGGATACAGTATTCTTGGCTAGAATTTTTTTCCTTCAGTACTCTAACAGTCTCACCCCACACCCTCCTGGCTTGTAAAGTTTCTGTTGAGAGGTCTGCAATCAGGTGAATCGGAACCCCTTTCTTTGTTATTTGCTTCTTTTCTCTTGCAGCTTTGAAAAGCCACTCTTTATGTTTAACCTTGGAGAACTTGATTATAGTATGTCTTAAGGTACACTTTATTTGATTGAATCAAATTGGTGATCTTTGACCTTACTATACCTGTGTCATTGTACATTTCTCAAGATTTGGGAAGTTTTCTGTCATTATATCTTTGTGTTTTTTTTTAGGTTTATTTATTTATTTGAAAGTCAGAGTTACACAGAGAGAGAAGGAGAGGCAGAGAGAGAGGTCTTCCATCGCTGGTTCACTCTCCAATTGTCTGAAACAGTCTGAGCTGAGCCAATCCGAAGCCAGGTGCCAGGAGCTTCCTCCGGATCTCCCATGCAGGTGCAGGGGCCCAAGGCCTGTTTCTCAGGCCATAGCAGAGAGCTGGATAGGAAGTGGAGCAGCTAGGACTTGAACCGGCACCCACATGGGATGCCTGCACAACAGGAAGCAGCTTTACCCACTATGCCACAGTGCTGGCCCCATCATTGTCTCTTTGAATATGCTTTCTACACCATTGGCATTCTCAAGTCCATCTTGAATCTCAATCTGTTTGCTTTTTTTAAGCTATGCTATATTTCCTATAAACTTTCTTCATTCCCCTTGGTTATTTTTCTGCCTCCTACTGTGTATTTTCAAATAGCCTGTCTTCAAGTTCACTGATTTTTCTATTTGGTGTATCCTGATATTGCTGCCTTCCATCATGTTTTTAATTCCACTTAGTGCACTTTTAAACCAAAGGATTTCTGCTTGATTTTATTCCATTTCTCTATCAAAACTCTGTTAGAATATTGAATTGTTTCTCTGTGCTCTCTTGAAATTCATTGAGTTTTCTTAAAACAGCCACATTGAAATCTTTATTCAAGCATTTGCAAATTTCAATTCCTAGCTGGTTTGTTTCTGGTACCATATTTTGCTTCTTGGTTGGGGTCATTTTTCCCTGAAAGTGCTTCACATTCACAGGTGCAAAAAGTTATCTGAACATTTAAGGATTATTTTTAGCAATCTTGTTTCATCTTTAGCTGTCCTAGAAGTTCTAAGCATTTTGTTTATTTTCTTTGAGCCTACAGATACTTCTACTATGTCAGCACTAGGTAGCACTATATGAAGAGATTTTCCCCAAGTCTAATGATACATTTTTACTGATTCAGTCCTACAATACTCCCCAAAGTTAAATTTGTCCCAAATCTGCAGTTGATGTATTGTTCAGTATGAACTGGGAAATGGGACCAGCCTTGTGGCATAGTAGATAACCCTGTCGGCACCTGTTCATGCCCCAGCTGCTCCACTTCCAATCCAGCTCCTTGCTAATGGCCTGGGATAAGCAATGGAAGATGGCCCAAGTGTTTGGACCCCCGCCACCCATGTGGGAGACCCAGATGAAGCTCCTGGTTTTGGTCTGGCCATTGGGGCCAACGGGGGATGAACCAGCAAATGGATGCTCTCTCTCTCTCTCTCTCTCTATATATATATATATATATATATATACATATATACACATGTGTATATATATATATATATATATATATATATATATATATACACCTGCTTTTCAAAATAAATCTTAAAACATGTATAAGAACTGGGAAAATTCCTAAAAATAATTACTCTGTCACTGCAAGCCTCTTCCTAGGCTGTGGGGGGCTCTGACTTCTTGTCTTGTGTCCTTGAAGACCATGATGCTAGATTACTCCTGGAGCTCACCATTCACCATGGCCAATACAGCCTGCAAGAGTAGGACTGAAGCCAACCCTGCTATTGTCTGTCAGCTGCTACGGTGGACTCAGCGCCTGATGATTCTCTTGCCAGTCAGTGGTGATTCTGGCTGGGATATTATACTGATCAACCAGAACCCTAGAACTCTGCTGGGCACTGAGGCAGCTGGAGTTTAGAGGACTATTAGTATCTGGTCAATACTGGGTGATAGAGTCAGACCTCAGCCACTCAGGCAGGCCCCAGGTGGGTAACACCTGGTTCTCACAGTCACCAGGCCTTGTGACATCTTGGGGGTGCGCACCAGGCTAACAATGGGCTGGTGGTGAGACACACAAGACTGTCTCACCAGGGCACAGGTCTTCACCTAATACTAGGGCAAATCTAGTGACTCTGTTCACATGCACTGGCCTAGGGATGGAAACTGTTAGGAACTTCCCAGCATTGGGCTTTACCTTCTCAGTACTGGTTTTCAAGACACAGCCCTGTAGACCCTCAGTATCTGCCAAATGTTGGAGGAGGGTGATAAAGGCACCCTGCTTACCTCCAAAATTGGTTCAAGTGTGGTCATACCTGTGTCCCACAGCTACTGGGTCCCATGGAGTCCCAGTAGCACTCACCAAGCCCACCCAAATCTGGCAGTGACCCACCTCAAATTGAGTTGATGACACCGGAGCACAGGTCTCTGTCTGATGCTGGATAAGTCTAGAGGTTCATTCTGTGAGCACTGGCTAAGGAGTAGAGATCTTTGGGGGCACAGACGCATATGGTGGACCTGGTTCTGAGCTCTGAGGCATGATCCTAAGCTCCTTTTTGTGGTCTCTTCGCATTGATGAGGTTTTGCTCCCTGCAGGCAGCTGGTGGAGGGGTGGCAGAGGTAGCCTGGCTTTGGAAGCTCCAAATATTCACTCTGTTGGTATGGGCCTCAGAGTAGGTCAGGGTGGGGGAGAGGGTGGCGGTTAGTCCAACTAAATTTTTTCACAGTGGACCTGGCATTGGGATTCAGTTCATTTTCCCTCTCCCAGACAGAAGGCATCTCTCTATCCTGTGCCCCTTTTAACTGGGAAAGGGGTGATGCAGGCATCTCTTTTCTTCTTGCTTTCCTCAGTGTGACTTTTCTTATGTTTATAACCGAAACAGGAACTGTGATCTCTCATCTGACTTCTGTAGCTCATATGAAGGTGACTTGGTGTGTGTAGTTGTTCACATTGGTGTACTCTGTGTGGAGGTGGTCATTGGAGTGCCTTATTTAGCCACCATCTTGATTCTCTGGCCTACTAATACTTTGTGTGTTTTTCACTGATACTGCATTGTCTTAATTACTGTGCCTTTTTATTCTGTCTTAAAGCTGGGAAGTGCAGTCCTTTCACTTTGTTCTTGTCCTTTAATATTGTGTTTGCTGTTTTGTCTCTTTCACCTTTCACAGAGTATTTGCAATGAGTTTGTTAACATTTGCAAAATAACCTTCTAGGATTTTAACTGAGAGTGCATTGAATCTATACATCGAGTTAAAAAGAACTGAAATGTTAGTAATACTGAGTTTTCCTATGCATAAACATGGAATATCTCTCCATTTATTTAATTATTTGATTCTCATCAGAAATTTTTGCTTTTCCTCATATAGATATTATATATATATACATATATATATACACACACACAAGGGTAATTGTGGGGAAAATGGAATTAAAAGATAAGATTATGGGATTGGTGTTTGGCTCACTTAGTGGTTAATATGTAAATTGGGATGTCCATGTCCCTCATTGGAGTACCAAGGTTCTACTCTCAGCTCTGGCTCCTGATTCTAGCTTTCTGCTGATGTAGACACTGGGAGACAGCAGTGATAGCTGAGAAAAATTGGGTACCTGTCACCTATGTCAGAGATCTGAATTTAGTTCTTGGCTCCTGGACTTGGCCCAGCTCAATCTCACCCATTTTGAACATTTGAGAAGTGAACCAGCAGATGGGAGCTGTTTCTGTCTCACACACAAATAAATAAATAAATATTTTTAAAGGGTAAAATTATCTTAATGTCAAAATTTTTTGAAATCTATACACAAATTTTCCATAATACATATTTCCTGTGAACTCTTTAAAGGAATCCAGCTAGATTTACACTACTGTTTGGATACTATTGGAAATTGCATGGTGGTTTAAAGTTCCATTTGCCTTTTATTGATACCTATGGAAGAAATTGACTTTAGGGTTTTTCCAAGATGGCAGAATAGGGAGGAAGCTTACTTTTCTAGTCTAGTGGAAGATAGTTTTTAAAAACCAGAGAGAGTGCACTCTCAGGGAAGTTAGGTAGAAAACTGTAGAGGAAATGCCACACAAATTAGAAGTACACTGTAGACCTATGTGGAGGGTATAGACACACATAACTCAGGACCCCAGTAGTGGATACCCTCAGTACCAGCTTTGGAAAATGAGGTGAGACCAAACTGCAGCAGCCCAAGCCACCGGCAATAAAGCTGTGGGAAGAGCCTGGCCCGAGTCTGGCTTGAAGCCCTATGGGGGACAGCGCACCCGCCAACCTAGAGGAGAAAAAGGGATACGTTTCTCTCTCCCTGACCACCTAGCACTGGGGACCTGTAACTAACCAAGAGTAGGTGGGCACCATTTTGGACACATGTAACACCCGTGCCAGTTTGTGTCTGCACACTCAGCACTAGCCACAAGGAGTGCCCGAGTCCGACTGGGAGAATTGACAAGGGGCTGGTTGTGCATGACTGCGGGGCCTTGTGTGCTAGGACTGTATAAACTCTGTGGCTGCCTGTGAGGGCACAGAGTGTGGCTGGATCTTTGGGCAGTCACTGTAGGTGGCTTCACATACCTGGGGCTCCCTGAACCCTTGGAGAGGGCCATTGCTGTGGGAACCGTGCTAACACAGAGGACTCAAGGGATCCATGGTGTGGTTCTTATGGCCAGTGCAAACAAATATTGTACCCATTGTGGCTAGCGCCTAGGCATTGGTCTCCTTGGATGATAGAAGTTGAGTGTAAGTGTGACTAGGCCAACAGA
The DNA here is from genome assembly GCF_033115175.1 of Lepus europaeus. Classification (NCBI taxonomy): domain Eukaryota; kingdom Metazoa; phylum Chordata; class Mammalia; order Lagomorpha; family Leporidae; genus Lepus; species Lepus europaeus. Next base: position 98,471,497 of record NC_084850.1, on the reverse strand, counting down.
GCTGAACAAACCTCCCCTCAGATTGTGAAAAAAAGGAGGATATTTACCAGGATGTCACCTTGGACACGCCCCTCATACAGGGAGCACAGAACAGAGCTCTCTAACCACATGCAGCACATGCCTCAGGGTATTCATGGAAAGAGTGGACACTCCACGAAGGCACAGAGGCACAGTCCAAGGATAAAAGCCATCACAGGGAAAAAATCAACAGGTGTCTCCACAAATGACTAATAATAAATGTAAAACTTAAAGAAACAAAGCAAAAAAAAGAGAGAAGAAATTAGAAAATTAAAAAGCAGTATTGGTATTTATAGGATACTATCAAATGACAAACATATGGGTGTTAGGAGTTCCTGAAAGAGTGGAAAGAGAAAATGGATTAGAAGGCTTTTTAATGAAATGATTATAGAACATTTCACTAATCTGGAGAAAGAAAGGGACGTCCAAGTACAGGAAGCACATAAAACTCCCAATAGAAATGACCAAAAAGACCTTCATCACAACACATTGTAGTCAAACTCTCCAGAATAAAACATAAAGAATAGATTCTACAATGTACACAAGAGAAATGCTAGATTCTTTCAGAGGATCTCAAATCAGACTCACAGCTGACTTCTCATCAGAAACCCTACAGGCTATGAAAGAATAGTGAGATACATTACAAGTCTTAATAGAAAAAAAAAAAAACTGTCAACCCTGAATACCGTACCCTGCAAAGCTCTCATTTATGAATGAAGGTAACATAAAATCCTCCCATGACAAACAGAAAATGAAAGAATTTTTCACAACTCATCCAGTCTTACAAAAGATGCTAAGGATGTCCTATACACAGAAACACAGAAACATGGTCATCACTATGAAAGAAGGTTAAGACAGAAAATCTCCCAGTAAAAGTACAAAGGAAATCCGATGGCAGGAGCCAGGTGCTTATCCTGGTCTCCCATGGGGTGCAGGGCCCAAGGACTTGGGCCATCCTCCACTGCACTCCCTGGCCACAGCAGAGAGCTGGCCTGGAAGAGGGGCAACCGGGACAGGATCGGTGCCCCGACCGGGACTAGAACCCGGTGTGCCGGCACCGCAAGGCGGAGGATTAGCCTAGTGAGCCGCGGCGGCGGCCATTGGAGGGTGAACCAACGGCAAAAGGAAGACCTTTCTCTCTGTCTCTCTCTCACTGTCCACTCTTCCTGTCAAAAATAAAAAAATAAAAATAAAAAAATAAAGTACAAAGGAAATCCAAAGTAAACAATAGGAATATTTATGGAAAAATGGCAGGGCCAAGTCGTTAGTTATCACTAGTCACCACGAATGGAAATGGTCTCCACTCTCCAATTAAAAGCTTGGTTGAATGGATTAAAAAACAAAACCCATCTATTTGCTGCCTACAAGAAACACAACTCACCAACGACAGATGCAGACTGAAAGTGAAAGGATGGAAAAAGATATTCCATGCTAACAGTAACAAAAAAAGAGCTGGTGTAGCCTTCCTAATATTAGACAAAATAGACTTTAACACAAAAACTGTTAAAAGAAACAAAAAATGACACTATGTAATGATTAAGTGATCACTTCACAAGAAGATGTGACTATTATAAATGTATATGCACCTAATTACAGGGCACCTGACTAAAAGAAATCTTAATGGACCTAAAGGGAGACATATACTCTCATGCAACAGTAATGGGGGACTTCAATACCCCACTTTCAGGGATGGACAGAACAACCAGATAGAAAATCAGCAAGGAGGCCGGCGCCGTGGCTTAATAGGCTAATCCTCCGCCTTGCGGCGCCGGCACACCAGGTTCTAGTCCCGGTTGGGGCGCCGGATTCTATCCCAGTTGCCCCTCTTCCAGGCCGGCTCTCTGCTATGGCCCGGGAAGGCAGTGGAGGATGGCCCAAGTCCTTGGGCCCTGCACCCGCATGGGAGACCAGGAGAAGCACCTGGCTCCTGGCTTCGGATCAGCAAGATGCGCCGGCCGCAGCAGCCATTGGAGGGTGAACCAATGGCAAAAAGGAAGACCTTCCTCTCTGTCTCTCTCTCACTATCCACTCTGCCTGTCAAAAAAAAAAGAAAAAGAAAATCATCAAGGAAACAGTGATAATCGACACTATAAATTAACAAGTGTACCTACAGATATCTATAGAACTTTTCAACCTATCGATGTGGAATACACATTCTTCTCACCAGTGCATGGAACTTTCTCTAGGATAGACCACAGGCCAGGCCATAAATCAAGTCTCAGCAAATTTTAAAAAATTGAAATCATACCATGCATCTTCTCTGACCACAATAGAATGGAGCTGGGTATCAACAATTCAGGAACCTCTAGAACATATGCAAACACATGGAGAATTAAACAACATGCTCCTGAATAAAGAGTGGGTCATAGAAGAAATGAAAAGAGAAATAAAAAAATTTCTGGAAACAAATGAAGGTGAAAATACAACATATCAAAACTTGGGGGGGGGGCGGCATTGTGGCGCAGCAGGTTAACTCACTGGCCTGAAGCACTGGCATCCCATATGGGCGCCAGTTCTAGTCTTGGCTGCTCCTCTTCCAATCCAGCTCTCTGCTATGGCCTGGGATAGCAGCAGAAGATGGCACAAGTCCTTGGGCTCCTGCACACAAGTGGGAGACCCAGAAGAAGCTCCTGGCTTCTGGCTTAGGATTGGCACAGCTCCAGCCATTGTGGCCATCTGGGGAGTGAACCATCAGATGGAAGACCTCTCTCTCTCTCTCTGTGTGTGTAACTCTGACTTTTGAATAAATAAATAAATCTTTTAAAAAAACTTATGGGATACAGCAAAAGCAGTGTTAAGAGGAAATTTTATAGCAGTTGGTGCCTACATCACGAAATTGGAAAGGCACCAATAAATGAGCTGTCAATGCATCTAAAGTACCTAGAAAAACATCAGCAAACCAAACCCAAAAAATAATAATTAAAATTAGACAAGAAATAGACAAATTTTAAACAAAAAATAAATACAAAATATCAGCAAAATGAAGAGTTGGTTTTTTGAAAAAATTTTAAAAAATTAACACACCATTGGCCAGTTAACCAAAAAAAAAAAAAAACAACCGGGAGAAGACCCAAATTAATAAAATTAGAATATGAAAAAGGAAATGTAACCACAGACATCACAGAAATAAAAAGAGTCATCAGAAATTACTACAAAGAGCTCTATGCTAACAAATTGGGAATCCGAGAAGAAATGGATAGATTCTTAGACACATGCAACCTACCTAAATTGGGCTATGAAGACAGAAAACCTAAACCGACCAATTATCAAGAAGAAAATTGAATCAGTAATAAAGACCCTCCCAACAAAGAAAAGCCTAGAACAGGATAGCTTCACTGCTGAATTCCACCAGACATTTAAGGAAGAGCTAACTCCAATGCTTCTCAAACTATTCAAAACAATTGAAAGGGACGGAATACTTCCAAACTCCTTCTACAAAGCCAGCATCACCTTAATTACTAAACCTGAAAAAAGATAAAACAGAGAAAGAGAACTACAGATCAATTTCCCTGATGAATATCCTCAACAAAATACTAGCCAATCAAATAAACAACACTTTGGAAAGATCATACACTCAGACTAAGTGGAATTTATTCCTGGTATGCAGGAGTGGTTCAACTTTCACAAATCAATTAATATAATACATCACATTAACAAATTGAGAAACAAAAATCATATGATTATCTCAAGAGAAGCAGAGAAAACATTTGATAAAATACAAGATCCTTTAATGATGAAAACTTTAAGCAATTTGGATATAGAACGAACATACATAAACACGATCAAGACAATTTATGACAAACCCATGTTCATGGATTGGAAGAATCAATATTATCAAAATGTTCATACTACCAAAAGCAATTTACAGATTCAATGTGATACCAATCAATATGCCAAGGACATTCTTCTCAGATAAAAAAAAATGATACTGGGATTCATATGGAAACACAAGAGACCCGAATAGCTAAAGCAATCTTTCACAACAAAAACAAAGCCAAAGGCATCACAATACCAGATTTTAAGACATGCAACAAGGCAGTTATAATCAAAAGAGTCTGGCACTTGTACATAAACAGATAGATAGACCAGTGGAAGAGAATAGAAACCCACACATCTGCAATCAGCTTGTCTTTGACACAGGAGCTAAAATCAATCCCTGAAGAAAGGACAGTGTCTTCAACAAATAGTGTTGGAGAAACTGGTTCTCCATATGAAGAAGCATGAAGCAATACCCCTACCTTATGCCTTACACAAAAGTTCACTCAAAATGCATAAAAGATCTAAATCTACAAGCCAATACCATCAAATTATTAGAAATTATTATTGAGGAAACACTTAAATATATTGTCATAGGCAAAGAGCTCTTGGAAAAGACCCCAAAGGCACAGGCAATCAAATCCAGAATTGACAAATGGGATTAGATCAAATTGAGAAACTTCTTCACTGCAAAAGAAACACTCAGCAAAGTGAAAGGCAGCTGACAGGATGGGAGAAATTATTTTCAAACTATGCAACTGACAAAGGATTAATAACCAGAATATATGAAGAAATCAAGAAATTCAATGACAACAAAGCAAAGAACTCAGTTAAGAAATAGGTGAAAGACTTGAACAGGCATTTTTCAAAAGAGGAAATCCAAATGGCTAACAGACACATGAAAAAATATTCAGGGTCACTAGCTGTCAGAGAAATGCAAATAAAAACCACAAAGAGGTTCCACTTCATCCAAGTTAGAATGTCTTTCATGCGAAATCAACAAATAACAAATGTTGGCAAGGATGTGGGGGAAAAGGTACCCTAATCCACTGTTGGTGAGAGTATAAACTGGTACAGCCACTATGGAAGACAGTATGGAGATTCCTCAGAAATCATAATATAGACCTACCATATGACCCAGCCATCCTACCTCTGGGAATTTACCTGAAGGAAATGAAATCAGCATATGAAAGAGTTATCTGTACCCCCATGCTTATTGCAGCTCAATTCACACAAATCCCCATCAACTGAAGATTGGATAAAGAAATTATAGAATATATACACCAAAAAATTCTATACAGTGGTTAAAAAAAAAGAAATGAAATCCTGTCATTTGCAACAAAATGGATGAAACTTGAAATCACCATATTTAGTGAAATAAGCCAGTCCAAAACAGGCAAATACTATATGTTCTCCTTGACCTGTGATAACTAATAGAGTACCTAAAAGGTAATCTATAGAAGTGAAATTGACACTTTGAGATGCGATGACTTTGAACAGCCCTTTCAATTGTTGAGTAATATTTTTTGTACTAGTTGTTGAACTTTTTTTACTTAGTATAGAATTAGCCATATGTGTGTAAAGTTAATTGAAAATAGATCTTAGTAAAAAATATGAATGGGAATAGGAGAGAGAGGAGGAATAGGGATGGGAGTGTGGGTGGGAGGGAGGATATGGTGGGAAGATCACTATGTACCTGAAGTTGCACTTATGAAATGCATGAAATTTGTATTCTTTAAATAACAGTTTTCTGGGGAAAAAAAGAAATTGAATATATTAAACTTTCACACTGTAAACTTGCTCTAGAGCTCAAGATGTTTTTCTGTCAATTCTTTCAGATTTTCTACAAAGACAATCATGTGACCTGTGGAGAAAGTTTTAAAGTCAAGCCTGATACATATACCTTTTATTTATTTTTCTTGTTTTATTGCATTAGATAAGAATTTCAGTACTATGTTGAAAAGTAGATGCGAGAGGCAACATATTTGTCTTGTTCTTGTTCTTAGTGGGAAAGCTTCTGGTTTCTCACCTTAAGTATTATGTTAGCTTCAGTGTTTTGTATCACATTGATGAAATTCTTTTCTATTCCTATTTTCCTAGTTTACTGAGGGATTTTGTTATAAAATGGTGTTGGATTTTGTTAAATGCTCTTTCTGAGTTTGTTGATGTGTGATTTTCTTCTTTTTTTTTTTTTTTTTTTGGCAGGCAGTGTTACACAGTGAGAGAGAGATAGAGAGAAAGATCTTCCTTTTCCGTTGGTTCACCCCCAAAATGGCCACCACAGCCGGCGCACTGCGCCGATCCAAAGCCAGGAGCCAGGTGCTTCCTCCTGGTCTCCCATGCGGGTGCAGGGCCCAAGCACTTGGACCATCCTCCACTGCCTTCCCGGGCCATAGCAGAGAGCTGGCCTGGAAGAGGGGCAACCGGGACAGAATCCGGTGCCCCAACCAGGACTAGAACCCAGGATGCCATTGCCACAGGCGGAGGATTAGCCAAGTGAGCTGCAGCGCTGGCTGATTTTTTCTTCTTTAGCCTGTTGATGTTATAGATTAGTTTATTTTTTAAGGCTGAACCAAACTTATAGAGCTGGAATAAATAACACCTAGCCGTGGTGTATAATTGTTATAAATTGTTGTATTTGATTTGCAGAAACTTAGAGTTTTGTAATTATGTCTGAAACATATTGGTCTGTAAGTCTCTCTCCCTATTATATCCTTGCTTGGTTTTGGTATCAGGATAATAATGGCCTTGTAGAATCAATTATGAACTATTTTTGGGCCTCTCCTTTCTTAAAGAGACTGTAGAGGATTGTTATAACTTTATGTTTAAATGTTTGCTAGAAGAGCTGACATTGTTGCCCAGCAGGTTAAACCTCTTCCTACAATTCCAGCATCCCCTATCAGTCAGAGTATTGGTTCAATAACTCTTCCCATCCATTTCTCTGCTAATGTGCCTAGGAAAGCAGTGAAAGATGGTCCAAGTGCTTGGGCCTCTGATCTTAAAGTAATTTCCGTTAGCCTCTTTGTTACAGGGTTCGAGGTCAATTGTAACTCTGTGCTTACCATGAATTTTCATTAGTTTTGTTCTCCAAAGCCTATTAGTGGGAAATTTAGTCAGGGGATTCAAAGCACAAAGAATAGAGATAAAAACAAATACAAAGTGCCTTAAGAAGCCTTTTTAGCTTTGTATTGAAGAGTGAAGTTAAGTATGAAAAGATGGATAGATTTGGCTACATAGAGTTAAAATAAGCAGGGCAAGCCTTTGGTACAGCAGCTAAGTTATCACCTAAGATGCCCACATCCCATATCCGAGTGTTTGGTTTGAGTCCTGGCTACTCTGCTTTGGATCCAACTTCCTGCTAATAGACACCCGGGGAATCAGCATGAAATCACTCAAGTTCTTGGGTCTCTGCCACCCACATGGAAGATCTGGATTGATTTAAAAAGTAAAAATTAGGGTAATATTTGCAATGTATGTATGGGGTATCGATTTCTTCATATATAACTGATAAAAATCAGTACAATGACTTTAAAAAAACAATGCTGACAAAATATGAAAAATGAAGAATTGTCATGCAACATAAGAGGCAATACAAATGGGTATTATTTTTCTTGCAAAATACAACAACAGAGTTAAAAGTGTTCATGAATTTCAATCTATTTAATCTCCTACAAATCTATGATAAATAATCAAAGATGTGAAGAGGTGAAAAACATTTTTCACTTAATGGAGGGATAAACTTTGAGGATTTATCAATATGCTTTCCTTTTATATACTACTTTTCCTAAATTTTCCTAGACATTATTATAGTGAATTTTCTGTCTGAAAATAGAAATGGGAAATTGAAGAGCAGAGATCTGCTATAAGTAACTCTAAATAATATATTTTATCAAACTCAGTGTCATGGCTTGAAAATCTCTGCCTAATACACAATACATTGTAGTCAGTATTGGAGGTAACAATCATTATCCGATATGTACAACTTCCAGAAACCAGGCAGAGATTTATTTATGGTGAACACCCTTTCATGAAGCAGATGCTATTATAGCGCTCATTCTGCACATGAAGATTCTTGGGCACAGAGATGGAGTCTGTTAGCTCTGGAATACCTTGTGGTTCTGGTCTTTTGTACCCCCAGAAAGGAGAGATGGAAAAAGGAAACGGAGACCAACCTCAACAGAGACAGGTTGCCTTGCTGGCAGCAAAGAGGTTGGCAACAGTCTGTTCTTGTACAGAGATTGCGTGCAGGGTGCATTTGGGACTCGGGTTTTATCCAGCTAGGAGGGAATTTGCGGGGGTGTAGAAGGCAGCTGGCAGAAGAGTGAGGCTCTTTGAAGTCTCTGGGAATTTCCCCCTTATCAGTTCCATAGCTGCCCTGTGAAGCTTATCTGTTTTTCTATTTGCATTGCAAGCAGTTCAGGAGGGTCTGGTTCCGCACCAAGGATCTCAGGGAGGAAGCGGGCAGGGTGGGGGAAGGAGGAAGAATGGGAGGAGGTGAAAAGTGGCACAAGTCCTTTAGAGTCAGGGTCTCAGGTCCCTGAAAGAAGCCAAAGTTCACCAATATCCCTGGCAGTATGCCAGATTCTAGATTACACACTGGTTTGCAGGATTCTTTCCAGCCCCCAATATAAGAATGAAATAAAAGACACACTGGGGAGGAATGTAAAACAGCCAGTAAAACTTTTTTGAAAGCAGTGATAACACAGTTATTGCTAAAATAAAGTGCCAAATGGAAGGGAGAAAAGCCACATGGGTTCATATAGTATTGGAATCAACCCCCTAAAATATATACAAAAATGTGGCCCCTTAAAGTTCCCCAGAGGTCGAGACTGGGGTGCCACATATGTTATCAAATTTGGAGTGCCATACGATATCACCATATGCTTATTAATAAATCCCCAATATTAATAAGCCCGCGTGGGTTCTTGTCTAATATTTACAGAAGAATTCTAAATACCGGCATAAATGAACGAGGCAGCATGGTACATTTTAGGCTTTTATTTAGTGCAAAAGATGCATAGGAGAGAGAGGGCTTTAGTTCAGTCTGAGAAGGGAAAATCTTGAAATTAGGGTAGAGTTCATACCAAGCAGAAAGCAGGACAAAAGCCATGTGCAGCAAGCGCTTTGAGCAGCTATCCACCGTTTATCACTGGCAGCAAAGCAGAGGCAGATGGCCTTTTGGGGCACTCCTTGCCTTTTATATATTTCTCACAAGGGAGTGGTTATGTTACCAGTAAATGGCAGGGTTCTTGTGCTTGTGCAAGAAAGAATTCAGGCCGGCGCCATGGCTTAACAGGCTAATCCTCCGCCTTGCGGCGCCGGCACACCGGGTTCTAGTCCCGGTTGGGGCGCCGGATTCTATCCCGGTTGCCCCTCTTCCAGGCCAGCTCTCTGCTATGGCCCGGGAAGGCAGTGGAGGATGGTCCAAGTACTTGGGCCCTGCACCTGCATGGGAGACCAGGAGAAGCACCTAGCTCCTGGCTTCGGATCAGTGAGATGCGCCGGTCGCAGTGGCCATTGGAGGGTGAACCAACGGCAAAAAGGAAGACCTTTCTCTCTCTCTCTCTCTCTCTCTCTCTCACTATCCACTCTGCCTGTAAAAAAAAAAAAAAAAAGAATTCAGGCATGAGACATGGAGTAGTGGAAAGTAAAGTAGCAAGGTTTATTAGGGAAGGAACATCCGTAAGAACGGATGGGCACCTCTCCAGACAGAACCTGAGAGAGAGTGCCCAGCCACTCGGACTGGGGGAGAGTGGGGTTACATGGTTGAGTGGAGAGAACACACCTGGGCAGGCCAGGTGGGCAGATCAGCAGAGAGACAGTGGGCTGAGCGCACAGTCTAGTTGAGGCTGGGGGTTTTTAAGGACATGGGTCTTTGTCTTCACACATCTCCTCCTGAAACAAAGGATTTTATGGATGTAAATATTAAGAAGCTCCTATCTGAGTTTTCCCCTGAAGGTATCAGATAGGAGGAAGCCTAGCTGGCACCGTCCTAACCCAGGATCCAGAGCAGGGTATTTGAAATGCAGACACTGGGCTGCATCTGGAAGATTGTGGAAGATTGTCAGGCAGAAGGGGCGGGGACCCCCACCTGGAAGGTTATCGGGTAGAAGGGGGCAGGGCAGGATGCGAGGGCCAGGCTGCCCCTGAAACATTATGGGGATGACTTTGAGATGCAGATGCATATGCTGGACATAGACATCTTCTCTTTAGGCGTTTGTCACACACACATAAGCTCATATCTGACTTCCTACCTAACAGTCACATGGTCTAGTGGGCAGGTGGGCACTCAGGTAGGGTCAAGTAGGGCATGATGTCACATGGGGGTGTGATGAGAGTATCAGGTAGGGCTTGAGGTCACACAGGGGCATGGCGAAGGTGTGGTCTTCCAGCTCACAAACCTAATCAGTTTTAGCCTGTATGCCTGTCTATTTCACCAGTATTGTGAAAAAATACATTATACCTAAAAGAATAAGTTTCTAGAAATTAGGTACTTGTGATTTTGTTTAAACATTTAATTTATTTGAAAATCAGAGTTACACAGAGAGAGAAGGAGAGGCAGGGTGGGGAGGTAAAAGGTGGGGGGACCTTCCATCCACTGGTTCACTCCCCAAATTGCAACAAAGGCTAGAGCTGGGCTGATCTGAAGCCAGGAGCTAGGTGCCAGGAGCTTCCTTCGGGTCTCCCATGCAGGTGCAGGGGCCCAAGGATTTGGGCCATCATCTACTGTTTCCCAGGCCAGAACAGAGAGCTTCTGGATCAGAAGTGGAACAGCTGGGTCTTGAACCAGTGCCCATATGGGATGCCAGCACTGCGGGCGGCAGTTTTACCCTCTGTGCTACAGCACCGGCTCCTAGGTACTTGTTCTTTTACTCAGCACATAAATATTGAGAACACACTGCTAGACACTTAATTTGGTTTCCTGAAAATGTAGTGGTTAGCGAAACAACCACAGCTCCTGTTCTTGGGAAGATGACACTATGCTATTTACCCTTAAGCTAGAGGGTATATTTCGCTTTCCATCTGTTATTAAATATTTTTCCTTTCTTATAGATTATGTATTTTTAGGAAGGGAAATGAATATTTTCAAATGAAAATGAATAAAAATTAATAAAACTTGTTCTTCATTTAAAAGTCTTTTTCAAATGACTTTAAGATAGGGAAACTCTTCAAATATTTTTGTTTAAAAGACTTTGAAGCCACAATGCAATATAAACCTTATTGAGTATGTTCTATACAATTATTTATTCGTTTGGAAGGCAGGAGGAGGGGAGGAGGAGAGAGGCAGAGAGAGACCTTCTGCTGGTTCACTCCCCAAATCCCCCCAACAGCCTAGGAATCCGGGTCTTCTATGTGGGCGGCAGAGACTCCAGTACTTGGGCCATCACCTACTGCTTCCCAGGAGCACATTAGCAAGAAGCTAGAATGGGGAGCAGAGCAGGGACTTGAACCCAGGCACTCTGATATATGATGCGGACTTCCCAAGTGGCATTTTAACCTCTGTGACAAATGTCTGTCCCCTTCATTGTGTTTTAAAAATGAAAAATAAATGCATTTGTATGAATAAAAAATATGTAAGGAAATGTGTTGCAAAATACCATGGTTATCTCTGGGTGATGGGACTGGGGATAAGATTAAATGAACAATTACAATGATAGAAAAATATACTGTATCAACATAAAACAGATCTATATAAAGTCCAGCACAAGGTGGGGAAAGAGAAAGACAAGACTATTTAGAGAAGCGGAAATACAGGTTGCTAGGGTACCCAGGCAGCCTCGCATGAGAAATGGTAATTACAAAAGCAAAATGTTTTTGTCCACTAGCTGTGAGTCTTCATGAGGGACACATCAGGAAAGGGCAGCCTCAGCAAGCAGACCTGACACGCAGAGACAACAAAAAGAATTAGCTTCTTCCTTTGGCTTCCGTGGAGTTTTTTTCAAACACAAAGGGCGGGGCAGACAGGCGGGCAGAGCCGTTTCACGTCGCAATACTGCCATCTGCAGGTATTGCAGACTAAGTACCGCCAATTTCCCACAGAAAAATCCATCTTTTCCGCTGATTTCTGCCCCAAACCGGGAAATGTCGGCTAGGTAAATCCAGCGGGATGAAAGCTCCGACCAGATGCTGGCTCGGTACCGGCCGCTGGCCCTCCGGCGACCCGTCCTCTGCGCGGAAGCCTTCCCTGGTCCCACCCTCGGAACCATAGCAACAGCTGCCATAAGTCCCCGCGCCACGGGAAAAACGCAACCTTGCGGGCGGGACTACACGCTGATTGGAGGGTTCTGGGCCTGCGCGTCGGTGCCGAGTGACGTCGTTGCCAGTCTGCATTTCGGCGTCAGACTGCCAGTTTACTTCGCGGAAGCCCTAGAGGATGAGACCTGTGATGTCCAGGATTTGCTGCGCGACTGTCCCAGCCTCCTCCACCGCTCCTCGCTGGACACCTGTACCAATCCCCTCATGCACCGCAGCCTGTGAACACGCTTCTCACGTAATACACTCAGTGTCTGTCTCAGCCCTCACCCCTTTGGTCCTTTCTGTGTTAAGTTTTAGGAATTTAGGGTTTGAAGAAGGCGAGGAGGCGGCCAGTTAAAGTAGAAAGGACTTTGTTTTAGGGGGAACAGAATGGGAGGAGGGTAAAAACAGTGGGTGTGTGTGTGTGGCTGAAGCCAAGTTTCATTCCTTTTGAGCAGTAGGCAGAGTCCCTTCTTAAGATGCTTGTTGGGGGATGTGCAGAAAGGCTCTTTGGTGAAATGTACAATGATTGAGCAGTTTAGAATGTCCCAGGTGAGGGTCATTCCTGAGCAATAAACACTTCACTAGCCTTTGGATTATCTCTCTGTGCCAGTCCCATCAGGTTTGGGGGCTTAGGGTTAAGTGGCCTAGCAGGTTCTAACATTCTGGAGACCTCTGCCCACAAGGCTGATGAGAACACCACCTGTGCTTCTCTGTCTTCACAAATGTTCTCGCCATCTCAGTCTCTCCCACCCACAGTCATGCCCTGGGCATCAGGCAAAACGGTGCCTTTCCACCATGTCCATTACGTCCTCCGTCTAATGGTCTTGCATCTGCTGCCTTCAACTACATGGAGGTTTCCAGTCCACCTACCACACCGTGATGCTCATCATCTACCAGGCCTTCCTAACTTAGCACATCAACTCCCCCCCCCCCCACCCACACACACACAACTCTTCTGTTTCATTCTCCTTCCTCCCTTCTCTCCAGACAAAAATAACCTACAAACTCTGCACCCTCCATAACTATTTTCTGTCTCCTCTACCTACAAGAGCCCTGCTCAAGAACCAGAACCCAATCTTCTTGTGATAATCACTGATATTTCCTTGAAACAAAAATAGAATAGATCAAAGAAAAAACACTCATCATTTCCCCAAAACACTGGATCGACATTGTAATCTATGCTGCCCCTGTGGATGAAGCCAGGATCACCAACCTCTCCACACAAATCCTATAGCCTTACACCTTCTCAAGGAGCAGGCTTTTGTGATGGTCATTATTTTTCCTGAGTTGTCATACCTCTCATCTGAATTTGATGACCCACAAACATGTTCATGTTTCTTACCCCTTAAACAAAATGAAATAAAACATAAGCCTGTTCTTTATCCCACGTGCCTTGAAGGTACCATCGCATTTTCCTGATGCTCAAAACAGCAAATCTGTTTCAAGTAGTGAGATTTTGCAGTTCTCATTTCTTTCTCTGGAAACATCACATTCTTTACTGGATACTTCCATCTATTACGAACATGCTCATCTTTCTCACACCTTAAACAAATCGAAGTAAAACATGAGCCAAGCCCTTATCTCATGTGCCTCCAAGGTGTGCCACATTTCCCTCAAATGGCAAACAGGAAATTTATCTCCACTTTGACAACCATTATCATTGCAAACCAGTTCAATCCTTCTTTTCTGTCTACCTTCTCCCTCACGAGAAAACTGATCTCCACATCAACTAATTTATGATCATGCCCCCTCCTCACTTTACCATATCTCACATGACTTTAGTACATTTGATAGTCCCTTCTTTAAAAAACTGTCCCCTATGGCCAGGGCTGCGGTGTAACAATTAAAGCTGCCATCTCCAACACCGGTCCCCTATATGGGTGCGGGTTCAAGACCCAGCTGCTCCACTTCTGATCCAGCTCCCTGCTAATGTACCCATGTGGGAGACCTGGAAGAAGCTCTGAACTCCTCGCCTTGGCCTGGCCCAGCCCTGGCTGTTGCTGCCATCTGGGGGAGTGAACCAGTGGATGGATGCTTGCTCTCTATTTTTCTGTCTCTTCCTCTCTTTGTAATTCCGACTTTCAAATAAGTACATAAATAATTTTTTTTAAAAAAGAAACTGTCCTTCTTATGCTGCTTCTTGTCCTCTCTCCGTTCCTTTCATTTTATGTTTTATTTTTGGGTTAGCGACAATACACTTTCCTGGTGTTCCTCCTACCACAGTGACCACTTAACTCCTTTTCAGTGTTCATTACTTCTCATTTCCATTTTTGTTTGTTTTTTAAAAAGATTTATTTATTTATTTGAAAGTGCTAAGGTGGGGGAGGGGAGAGAGATCTTCCATCTGCTGGTTCACTTCCCAGATGGCCACAATGACTGGGGCTGGGCTAGGTCAAAGCCAGGAGCCAGGAGCTTCTTTTGGGTCTCCCACATGGGTGCAGGTGCACAAATACTTGGGATGTCTTTTGTTGTTTTTCCTAGGTCATTATCAGGGAAATGGATTGGAAGTGGAACAACTGGGATTTGAACCCATGCCCATATGGGATGCAGGTATCAAAGGCCAAGGCTTAACCTATTATGCCATAATGGAGGCGCCTTGCTTCTCACTTTCTGCATGAATGTTAACAGCCCATCATCCACCCCTTGCTTCTCATGTCACTCTCTTTCTTGTTTTTTTTTTATTAATTTGTCCATCATACAGCATTATATAATGTGATCTCCTACATTTATATGTCACTTTCCAACACATCCTCTGAGATCTTGATTTTTCTCTCTGTTTCAATGACCAAGGGATATCATATATTTAATAGGGTGCCCTAAGCATGTCTCTTCTGTGCATTACATTTTGCTTCTACTGTATTCTTTTTTTTATATCTTTTTTTTTGACAGGCAGAGTTAGACAGTGAGAGAGAGAGACAGAGAGAAAGGTCTTTCTTCTGATGGTTCACCCTCCAAATGGCCACTACGGCCAGCGCGCTGTGCTGATCCGAAGCCAGGAGCCAGGTGCTTTCTCCTGGTCTCCCATGCAGGTGCAGGGCCCAAGCACTTGGGCCATCCTCCTTGTATTTTATCATCATGCCTTTTCTTTTAATTTTTTGAATTTGGAAAGTTTCCAAAATTCACAGAAGCAGAGACTAGTGTAATGAAATTATATGTTCCCTGGATTCAACATCAATTGATTTTTGCCACACTCATCTTATTATCCCCCTTTTTTTGCTACAGTATTTTAAAGCAAATCCTTGCCATCATGCCCTTTTGGCCTCCTACTTTGATATGTATTTCTAGAAAATAATATATTGTTACATAATTTCTTGGTCATTATCATGGCTAGTATGTAATTATCAAGTAATTGTAAATGGCATGTAAGTGTCAAGTAATTGTGTAACAATATAACTGATTTGCTAAACTTGACTCACTTAGATTTTGAAAGGAAGATGTTCTTGCCTTCAGAAATATGGAGTACAAAAAGTATAATTAAAGGCAATCTTTGCTTAATATTTAACATCCACAAGGCATTATGATAAGAATATGCATTATCCTGTACTTTACTTCTCCCAACAGTTTTATGCAGCCAGTCTTGGTTGTACCCCTATTTTTATCCTGATTTTACAATGAGGGTGTTGATATTTTGAAATGTAAGGTAGCCTGGCATATCCTTTTGGATTTAGCCATCTGAATGTTTTTTGTATCCATCCCCTTGTTTCCTTAGGTAAAAACAATCACATCATCTTTTGTCCTCATTATGATTACCCTGACCTATTTTGGTTCTTTGAATATGCCTAGAGTATTTCCTCAGTAAGGCATTTGAACTGTCTACCCACAGATCCTTAAAAAGCTGGTTCCTTCTCAGTGTTACAGTTTCTATTCTACTATTACCTTTCCAAGGAGGATTTCCCTAACTTTCTATGTATTTTATCCCTAGTCTAAGATTTGAATTATTTTGTTCCTAATATTTATCTCATTAAATCGTTTGTTCATTGGTTAGTTGGCCTTATATCTCCTTCCCAGCAAATCGCCAAGTTGCCAGTTACTAGCTACTACTACAGTACCAAATGCCTATTGTAAGAGGTTCCATTAATATTTTTGAATGAACAAAGGACCACTTGAAACCTGCTTGTTTGTAGTTTTGAGCGGATAGCGAAAGTCGATGTCACTTGATAACATCTCTTCCAATTGATAGCTAATAATTCCTGTAGGATTCTGGGTATGCATTTTAGAGCTTTAAGTGAAACATTTCCCTGCCTTGTCTTCCTTCCAAATCATGAAATTATTTTATTACTACATAAAATGGTACATCCATGATAAACGGGGGGTGGGGTGGGAAAGGAAGATGTTAGCCAATTGTAAGGTCAACTAGGGTGGGCAGTAGTACCATCTTTTTTTTATTTAAGGGAAAGTGTTTATTGGGGGAAACCCAACAGACTGGAGGGAAGGGGCAAAGAAGGAAAAGAGGGAGAAGGAGAGTGTGAGAGAGAGACAGATATCAGGAGACAGAGAGGAAGAAAGAAAGCCATGTGTTCAGGAACAGTTACTTTTAAAATTTTGACAGGGGGTAGGCAGGGAAGTAGGAGCAGCAAATCCAATTAGGATGGGGGTGGGGCTGACACCGGTGGTTGGGCCATGTGGCCACCTGGCTTCCAGCAATGGCAGCGGGGGCTAGAGCCTAGGATGGTGTCAGTGTGTAGATCGTTCCATAAAGACTGCACCATTTTCCTAACATTCTCCCCTTTTGTTTTTTATAAAGCAGGAGTTGTATGGGATTACACTAGTCCCAAAACTCCAGGAGGGGTAGAGGGATGATGATCTGTCTTTAGAGCTACTTCCTGCTGACATGGGGCGATGAGTTACTCTTGGCTGGCATGGGGCGATGTCTCAAGCCACTATCTCCTCAGTGGGGAGCCGAGTATATCCCTGTAGCAGCATTTGGTTGACCGCCTGGTTGCTGAAGGCCTTGGTTCGTTCCATTATCACCAGCTGTAAACACTTAAACAGACACTGTAGTATAAAAGACAGGGTGAGAATAGCAATCAGTGATCCTAAGACTGGCATTAACCAGGTAATGAGAGGATTTCATAGAGGAGAGGAAATGAAGAGGGGTCTCTGGACCCTTGTGAAGACTGTTTGATGGATGTGATTTAAAGCTGATGCCAGCCAAGACCGGGAGAAAGGCCACTCATCTTATGCAGGTAGAGGGGTTTGTCTGTAGAGAAATTCTGAACAATCATACAACATTAAGTGGGGGAGAGGACCATCAATACACAGGTTGGGAGTAGAGCCATTGATGTTAGAGTAGAGGCTATGATTACAAAGGAATGAGGCCCCAAGTGGGCTAGACAGGGTCTAGAACAAAGGACAGAGTCATTACTAGAGGACCTAAGAAAGGTGCTATCTAAGCCACTACTAAGTTTTCTGATTGAGAGGCAAATAGAACCTGACAGAAGGGGCTTGATAATAATCTGGTGGGCTTTAAGGCCTTGTCAGTTATAAGGCCCAGACCTATATATCTCTTCACATGGGTTACATCCCAAGGGAGGTGTGAACCTCCTTGAGGAAGGCACCCTGTTGACTTCTGTTACCTAGCTGGCCTGGGAGGAGAACTGGCCAGGTAAAGGCAGGTGGCATCTCTAACAGGAAATTTACAGTTCTGCCTGCAATGTTGCTGACCCTACTTGGCCGTCCCCTGAGCAATGGGGGTCACTTTGGAAGCTGGGCTGAGTGAAGGGCTTTTCAGCTTAGAGCCAGCAAGGTCTGTGGCTCTGACCTGGGTGTCCTTCGACTTCAGGGCAGGTCCATTTCCAGTCCAACTCTTGGCTGGCAGAGCTGCCAGGGCTCTTCATAAGCTAACTTCTGCTGAAGCCCAGGCTTAATTGGTGCCATCATAACTTTATCTGTAGAGAAACACTGTGGCTGCAGAAATCCTTAATCTCTGTGTTCTGGATTCATCAACTGCACATTAGATAGTCAATATATGTGCACATAATGGGACTGGAAATTGCTTATTCTTAGAACAGAACAGGTATTTGTGAGCTCTCCAAATATGTTTGATAGGGTCATTGCTTTTCCTGTTAGCAGCTGCCAGCTACTGGACCCAGGAGCCTGAGAAAAGGCTGAAGGATGCCAGAGCAATCTCAAAATCTTGAGATGATGGATAGTTATAGGAGAAAGTGAGAAACAAATGCCTTATTTAATACTGAGCCATGAACATGTACCCATAATTCAGTAGAAAGACCACTGAAGGCTATTTTCCAGGGATGAGACGTTTTCAAGCATTCTCATTCCAGTGATTTTATAATTAGAACAGTTGTACTTTCATTTTATTTTTCAATAATCTAGAATGTATGCCAACTGGTAATGAGAAAAATAATGTCTTAAAAGTTTAAACTATTTGAGGCCAGCACCATGGCACAGTAGGTTAATCCTCCACCTGCAGCGCCGGCATCCCATATGGGCGCCAGTTCGAGTCCCAGCTGCTCCTCTTCCAATCCAGATCTCTGCTGTGGCCTAGGAAAGCAGTGGAAGATGGCCCAAGTCCTTGGGCCCCTGCATCCGCATGGGAGACCAAGAAGAAGCTCCTGGCTCCTGGCTTTGAATCAGCGCAGCTCTGGCTGTTGCGACCATTTGGGGAGTGAACCAACGGAGGGAAGACCTTTCTCTCTGTCTCTTCCCCTCACTGTCTGTAACTCTACCTTTCAAATAAATAAACAAAATCTTTTTTAAAAAGTTTAAACTATTAAGCTTATATCAATTGTTGCCACTTTAATTTATTAGATAGCAAATATGAAAGTCTAAAGATAAAAAAAAAATTTGTGGAGGCCGGCACTGTGGTACAACGGGTTAAATGCTCTGGCCTGAAGCGCCAGCATCCCATATGGGTGCGGGTTCAAGACCCGGCTGCTCCACTTCCAATCTGGCTCTCTGCTACGGCCTGGGAAAGCAGTAGAAGATGCTTTGCCTATGGTTCTGGGTAAAATTTCCAGTATTATATTGAATAATAGCAATGAGGAGTGAGAACCTTACTTCAGTCTGCCACTGCCTTCCTGTGCCTTCTATTCCTCTTTAACTGGCACAGAACACTCTTTTCCCTTTGTTTTTTCTTTCACGCTGACACAAGTATTCTCGTAATGTATTCAGGTCATAAAAAGAAGCCTTTAGTATTTACATTTTCTGTTTAAGAGTCAAATATAGGCTAATAAACAATCATAAAATAGGAGATAATTATGTATCATTTGCATCAGCAGGAGCAGGACAAGCTCTTGGTAAAAATGAACTAAACATTCAAGATAACCAGTTTGCTTAAAAGGAGCCTACAAGGTGCTGCATCAGCAAATTTCGTGAGTGCCCAGAGAGCTTCACTCCTAAGAAATCTTGCCTTATCATCATCTGATAACCATTAAGGATTGTTGATCAGCATAGAACTCTTCTGGAGCATGTGATGTGTTCCAAGAGCTATGGGTCCAAGCTTGGGTGTGTGTTCACATCTGTGTTAGTTCTGGAACTTCATGAACACACAAATTTTTTAAAAGATTTATTTATTTATTTGAATGTCAGAATTACACAGAGAGAGGAGAGGCAGAGAGAAAGAGAGAGAGGTCTTTCATATGCTGGTTCACTCCCCAAATGGCTGCAATGGCCAGAGCTGTGCCAATCTGAAGCAGAAGCCAAGAGCTTCTTGTGGGTCTCCCATGTGGGTGCAGGGGCCCAAGGACTTAGGCCATCCTCTACTGCTTTCTCAGGCCACAGCAGAGAGCTGGATCGGAAATAGAGCAGCCGGGAATCGAACCAGTGTCCATACAGGAGGCCTGTACTGCAGATGGCGACTTTACCCGCTAAGCCACAGTGCTGGCCCCAAGTTTCGCATATCTTATGGAACTGTGCCCAATATCTGCTGGCCATAGATAAGATAAACCATGTAACTAGAAAACACTCAGAGCTGCTGCTACCCTTCAGAGTTTTTGGACCCAAAATTTCCCTTCAAGCTGCTGATTGTATCTCGGTATGTAATCCCCTCTCTGATTTTCCTTTCCCTGAGAAGTTTCCTTTCAGTCTTATATTTCCCTGCCCTCTATGCAAATCTGTGTCATCCAAATAAAAATGATTGCATGCTGCTGCCACCCTGTGGTCACATCTTTTCCCACTGGGGTATAACAGCACTTGAAGGTGTATTGTAATAAAGATGTTCTTTATAAACCCTGATGTGGCCACTAAAAAAATTATAGCTGCTAAGCCAAGGAAGAAGAAAAAATGCAACCATAAAAACAGTTGATTAATCCACAGATAGGAAAAGCAGAAAGGGACCAAGGTTTTATACTTACATTATGGAGAGGAAAATGGTAGATTATTATTGTTAGCAAATGAAATATTTGCGATGAAAATGGCTGTATCTACAGCCATATCCCAATTCACTGTTCACTTTAACATTCACATAGTAAATCTTGTGAGACTGTGAATTCAGCTCACATTCTAAGTTGGAAACCTACAGTGCCAAATTGTTGATTTGTCCAGTTACCTCAACTCTGTGACTATAACAGAAATTTTGAGAATTATCATAGGGGTTTCAAGGTGGATCTTAAGCTGATGACTCAGGGGCTTATAATGGTTCACTTTTGTAAAGCTATCCACCCTTCAGTAATTGACATTTTCAGGCTCTTACTATTGTTCCAATACAGCAACAACCTAGTCCCCCTTTTCCTGTCTCAAAAGGGAACTTCATTCTAGGGGATTATTGAGTATTCTTGCATGAAAAATTAGCTTCTTGTCAATTTTGCTTAGTGTCTTTTTTAAAAAAAAATTATTTATTTATTCAAAAGTCAGAGTTACCTGGCCGCAGTGCGCCAGCCATTGGAGGGTGAACCAACGGCAAAAGGAAGACCTTTCTCTCTCTCTCTCTCTCTCTCTCTCTCTCTCTCTCTCTCTCTCTCTCTCTCCCTCCCTCCCTCCCTCCCTCCCTCCCTCCCTCCCACTCTCACTGTCCACTCTGCCTGTCAAAAAAATAAAAAACACAAAAGTCAGAGTTACACAGAGAGAGGAGAGGCAGAGAGAGGTCTTCCATCTGATGGTTCACTCCCCAATTGGCCACAGCAGCTGAAGCTGTGCTGATCCGAAGCCAGGAGCCAGGAGCTTCTTCCAGGTTTCCCACGCAGGTGCAGGGGCCCAAGGTGCTTTCCCAGGCCATAGCAGAGAGCTGGATCAGAAGTGGAGCAGCTGGGTCTCAAACCAGCGCCCATATGGGATGCTGGCACTTCAGGCCAGTGTGTTAACCAGTTGCGCCACAGCACCAGCCCCAGATCCTTCAATTTAAAAGCCACTCAACTACACCCCCAGGTACACTACTTAAGCCATCCCTTCTCTCCCCAGATGTAATCATTGGCATGAGTTCTGAATATTAAATGATTCTTTCATGGACTATTTCAACACTGCCTTCATGGGGTGCCAAGTTCTCATCCCTCAGTATCAGCTAGATATCTAGATTTTTTTAACCCTAATTGAGCCAGATAATCAAACCTAGATTTCTCACAACAGCCTGCCCCATATCAGTCAATGTCAGTTATCTACTTCTCACTCATTGTATCAAAGCCTGAAACAGTTTGGGTCCTTGGTTTCAGCCAAGGTTATATTTTCAGGAAACACATTTATTGGAAGCAAAATTTCTCACAGAATGAACAAAAAATTTGGAGAACCAAGGTCAGAAAACTGGTAGCCAGTTAGCTGGAATCACACCACAGGGACAACCTTGGCTGGGTGTAGCTCGTGCATTCAATCAGCAATGAACACCACAGATGGCACTGTCATTGGATGCTTATTAAGCATGTAATGAGTATTATAGGAAATGGTCAATGCTAAAGGGACAGAAATAATAAGAATGAGTAAAGGCAGCGTTGGACAAGTGCAGAAGCACATACATGAACACGTTCACAGGTGTAGAAAGTAAGCTGGACATTGTCAGAGATAATGAACCATAAAGCCCCATCATTAGTCAGATGTTCTTTTCACAATCCCAGGATTCCATAAGTGATTCTGCTGTGGGTCAAATGCCTATACTAAAGCTGAACCAATTTTAACTGTACTAAGAACCATTTCAAGCATTATGCAGAAACCAATTGACAACAGTGAGCTTACTCAGGGCTGGTGTTGTGGTGTAGCAGGTAAAGCTGCTGCCATATGGGTGCTGGGTTGTGTCCTGGCTGCTCCACTTTCTATCCAGCTCCCTGCTAATGGCCTGGGAAAAGCAACAGATGATGGCTCAGGGGTTTGGGCCCTTGCCACCCACGTTCAAGACCCAATGAAGCTCCTGGCTTTGGCCTGGCCCAGTGCTGGCCATGGCAGCCATTTGGGTAGTGAACCAGCAGTTGGAAGACATTCTCTCTCCCTCTCTCTCCCTCTCTCTCCCTCTCTCTCCCTCTCTCTCCCTCTCTCTCCCTCTCTCTCCCTCTCTCTCCCTCCCTCTCCCTCCCTCTCCCTCCCTCCCCCTCCCCCTCTCCTTCCTTCCTTCCTTCCTTCCTTCCTTCCTTCCTCCCTCCCTCCTTCCTTCCCTCTGTATGTCTCATTCTCCATTCTTTCTCTGTAACTCTGACTTTCAAAATAACCAATTTTTTTTTAAATAGTGAGCTTGTTCTGGTCAGGTCCTAATTGTTCATCTTCATAGATGGCTAAGGAAATAGCCTCTAGGTATTTGTATTGTACCTATTAAGTAGTGAACTTCAAATGCTTTATTGCAATGCTGCTTGTAGCCTACAACATTAACCTCGTGAACCACTGTGGATTGCAAATCAGTTTGGAAACATTAAAGTTTTTCACAGAAAATCTTTAGTGATTAGTAAAAGGTGCAATACAAGTATATGCAGACACACACAAGAACCCCCATCCATTTTGTCCTCATCCTTGGGAATTCAGGTTTTTTTCAGACAAAATAACATCTTTGATATGAGCCGCAATGGCTACCATAAAACATGTAGTGTCTAATGAAATGCACTAGTAAGTTCCACTAGCAGAGCTTCACATGAAAATTCTGATAGCAGCACCTGATTTGCATATGACAGCTGCCACCTGGTACAGACTGGAACTCACTGGTAAAAGAATCAGCAAGGGCATGTGACCTCTTATACTCTTTGTATCCTATGGACAGCTGTGCTGGAGCTGGGGTACAGTGGCTAACCATCTTCCTTCTGTGTTCTCTTTTTTTTAAAGATTTATTTTATCTATTTGAAAGACAAAGTTACACATAGAGGTAGAGACAAAGAGTTCCTCCATCTGCTGGTTCACTCCCCAGATGGCCACAATGGCTGGGGCTGACTCGATCCGAAGTCAGGAGCCAGGAGCTTCTTTTGGGTCTCCCACGTGGGTGCAGGGACCCAAGGACTTGGGCCATCTTCCACTGCTTTCCCAGGCCACAGCAGAGAGCTGGATCAGAAGAGGAGCTGCTGGGACTAGAACTGGCACCCATATGGGATGTTGGCGCTGCAGGCCAGGGCTTTAACCCATATGCCATAGTGCCAGCCCCATGTATTCTCTTTTTTATAATCTAATTGTAAGACTCTTATTTAGGATTCCAAGGCATCAATAATTTGACCTCAAATGCCAACAGGTGTGTGATATTAGATGTCAGTTGTTTAGAGGGCTTTTGAAAAGTATCAACTGCTCAGAGTCAATGGAGTTTGACCCCTAATTTTCTCAGTCCCATGGAAACCAACTTTTTCATAGATTCTCCTGTTTGGATGAATGGAGGCCTCTTACCATGTGGAAAGTTGCAGAAAGAACTCTTATAGGAAGAGGGGCTACTGTTCATTCCAGGAACCACTCCTTGTTATAGCAGCCCAGAAAGAATTCCTGGGTCAGCTATCAGGTAATTATTTTTTTTCTTTATAGTGTCATTCATACATTCTTCTGCTTTCTGTTGTGTCACAAGAATTACTTCACAACTTTCTTCCATCCAAATCAACATACATTCCCTGTAAACTCATTCAGTGGGCCAGGATTTACCTCACAGGAACAACAGGAGGAAAATAAAAATTGGCATCAAATTGAAGACCTGGAGGCAAGTCATTCAAGAATCATCAAAGCCCTGTTTCTTGTGACCCTCAGCTATCAAGGTATATGGTGACATGTATTGGCCATCTTCTGGTTAAGTGTTCACAGAAAGATTAAATGCAGAAGTCCCTATCTCATGTACTGAGGGCTTCTGGAATACACTACCAGAAACTGGGGTTAGGAGGGAAAATGTCAACTAAAATTTGGTAAGCAGAGTGTCCTTGCTGAGAAAGAAAAACATGCAGAAAGATATCAAGGATTATGTTTGCTTCCACCTTAAAAACAGAAGAGCTGGGGTCAGTATTGTGGTGCAACCAGTTAAGCCACCACTTGCGGTGCACCACATATTAGCCAAATCCCACATGAGTTCAAGTCCTGGCTGATCCACTTCTGACTCAGCTCTCTGTTAATGCACTTGAGAAAGCAGGGGAAGATGGCCCAAATGTTTGTGCCTTTACCACCCACGTGGGAGAACTGGATGGACTTCCAGGCTCCAGGCTTTGGACTGGCCCACCCCCAAGGCATTCTGGCCATTGCAGGGAGTAAACCAGCAGATAGAAGATTGAGCGCTCTCTCTCTCTCTCTCTCTCGCTCTCGCTCTCGCTCTCTCTCTCTCTCCATCCCTGTAGCTCTGCCTTTCAAATAACTAAAATAAATTTTTTTTGAGACAGGCAGAGTGGATAGTGAGAGAGAGAGAGAGAGACAGAGAGAAAGGTCTTCCTTTTTGCCATTGGTTCACCCTCCAATGGCCACTGCGGCCGGCGCACTGCGGCCAGCACATCGCGCTAATCCGAAGCCAGGAGCCAGGTGCTTATCCTGGTCTCCCATGCGGGTGCAGGGCCCAAGGACTTGGGCCATCCTTCCACTGCACTCCCTGGCCACAGCAGAGAGCTGGCCTGGAAGAGGGGCAACCGGGATAGAATCCGGCACCCCAACCGGGACTAGAACCCGGTGTGCTGGCGCCGCAAGGCAGAGGATTAGCCTGTTAAGCCACGGCGCTGGCCCTAAAATAAATTTTTAAAAAAATCATAAGAGCCATAATTTGTTTTCAAGCTATTATTAGAGAGAGACAGAGACAGACAGAGAAAGAGAATCTTTGCTCTCCTCACATGAGTATTTCCTTAAAAGAAGTATAGCTGAATGGAATATATGAGTCAGTTCAAATATATATTCTAATTCAGTACAAATAGCTACTTTCTTATGAAAGGACTCCTATCTATCCTTCCCTTCAACATCTGCTCTCCTATATTCTTTGATGAGATAAATTCTATGAACTGAAATAATGCACACAACTTACTGTTACATAAACAAGAGCTTATGACTCCACTGGCTTCATCAATGTAACTTTACTGTTCAAGAATCTCTTGTCTGGGAAGTTATTCATTCCAGGAGCTATTCAGAAAAAGAGCTAAATGTCATTTTAGAACCCCAAGACTCTACACCGCTTGTCTCAAAATTCTTGCTTAACTTTGTCTACCAAACCTAAACTGCATGATTCCTACCCAATCATAAGTATCTCTAAGGTCTTTTCACCCATGAGATGCTAGTGTGTCTGTGGAGGTATTGTTCCCCCTTAACAGCATTATGCAATCATGTCAGCACTGTCTTTTGAACAGGTTACTTAGCTGATGATGAACCTAGTCACTACTGCTATACTCATCCATCATGTGACAAGAGACTGAGCCTGGATCCTAGATTTTAGCACCGATATCTATGCATGTTTCTAAATCATACATTGAATTATCACAGGCATTTTCAGGGAAATTAGCTACCAGTCCAAAGACTTAAATGCACAGCAATGTAACCAAAAAATGAAGAAAATAAATCTGACTGTATTTATTCTATGCAAATGAAGAAAGTCATTGAAAGCATGACCAAAAAAGACAAAAAAACAGCTACAGAGAAGGAAATCACAGATCAAAGCATATATAAAAATAGGTATTAAGATCCTCAGGCACTATTTTTATCACAGGTGATCTTTGTGAGACACATTCTTCCATAAAGTTATCCTAAGGAAGTTCCTTCAAAGTTCCTGGAAAAGAAAGATTGGTCAAGAGAAAGAATTGGGGCTGGCTCTGTGGTGTAGCAGATGAGGTCACCACCTATGACACTGGCATCCCATATGGGTAATGGTTCAAGTTCTGGCTGCACCACTTCCCATATAGCTCCCTGCTGATGTGCCTGGGATGGTGAGGGAGAATGGCCAAGTCCTTGGGCCTCAGTACCCACTTAGGAGACCTGGAAGAGGCTCCTGGCTACTGGCTTCAGACTGTCCCAGCCCTGCCCATTGTGACCATTTGGGCAGTGGGCCAGCCAATGGAAGATCTCTCTCTGTCTCCCCTTCTCTGTCTGTAAATCTGCCTTTCAAAGAAGTAATTAAATCTTTTTTTTTTTTTAATTTTAAGAGATGGGCCGGTGCTATGGTGTAGTAGATTAAGCCTCTACCTGCAACACCAGCATCCCATATGGGTGCTGATTCTAGTCCTGAGGTGAGAAAAGCTGGTTTCTCCATTCCTGGCTCTGACTCAGTGGCTGTTTCTGTGCATGTCTGTTATTGCACATGTGTCTTGCTGTTCCCTTTTTGAGCACAGACCTATGCCAGGAGATGCCCTCTTCCTATAGTGTTCTTTCTGTGTTGCTGACTGAGAGTCAGCTGGTAGGTCCCCAGATCAGTGTTCCAGGAAAATTAAGTAGGAGTGAATGTGCTGAGGAGCTAACAGGCATTGGTTAAGTGGGGGACAATGCCCTTGGCTGGGAGGAAGAAGGGCTTCAAGATCGTCAGCCCTCTCTTTTCCCATGGTG
Source organism: Lepus europaeus (assembly GCF_033115175.1). Lineage (NCBI taxonomy): Eukaryota > Metazoa > Chordata > Mammalia > Lagomorpha > Leporidae > Lepus > Lepus europaeus. The sequence continues at coordinate 98,444,659 of NC_084850.1, read as the reverse complement.
CATACTTTGTTGTCTTGGCAGGTCCAGGACAAGGGATGTAGGTGGGTTGCTGAGAATTGGGGGTCAGGTGATGAAGGATTCAGCGCTGGATGTGCTTTGGGAAATACCTGAATCTTGGAGGCTCCTGGAATGACTTACAGACGATGTATTCCCAGTCCTCAGTTGGGGACCCAGGCAGGGATTGGGGTGGGCAATGTGGAAAGGGCCTTGCAAACCTGGGTTGCTATGGGATGTGACTGTGTCTCTGAGATCTGTGGAGCACTAGGAAGAGGAGCCAAGTGAAGGGTGTACTCAGCGCTCTGCATCACAACTTCTCATCTGATGTATAGACAGTGCAGAAACAGTCATAGATGGTACGTGAAAGGACTGAGGCCGTGCATTTCAGCAAAACATCATCCTAGGAGGCAACAAGACTATTCAGTGGGAATGTGACAAAAGCAGTAATCACTCAAGGGTTCATTCTCTAGTAGTACTTCCCTAAATGTATCCATGATGGGGAGTCTAGTATAACAAAACCTCATCAATATTGTCCTCTTTTTCCATGTGTCTTAACATGGTTTCTCTGAAAACTTGGCCAGCATAAATGGCTTTGCAAGCACTAGAAAGCATACACATTTAAACTTACCCTGGAACTTCTCTTAAACATATTTTAAAAATTACAAAACAATTATAAGTTGACATTTGGCCATGGAAGTTATCAAACATAGCTATGCTCTTAAGGGCATTTTCCAGATCAAGCTTTAATTTCTTTCAGTGTGACATATGGATGATCAGACAAATTGACACTCTTGTTTAAGAGCACTAGGTCTGATATAATCTCCCCTTTGACATCTAAACCATCTCCTTGTTTACCTCCAATTGTCGGCTGAGATAGATCCTGCAGATCAGCTTCCAGTTCTGGTCCTTAGAATACAAAGTTTACTGGGGTTAGCTCTGTGAGGTAGCGAGTTAAGCTACCACCTACAGTGCTGGCATCCCATATGAATGCTGGTTCAAGTCCCACCTGCTCTACTTCCATTCCAGCTCACGGCTAATGCACATGGGAAAGCAGTGGAAGATGGCCCAAGTGCGTGGTTCCCTGCCACCCAAGTGGCAGACCTGGATGAAATTACTTGCTCCTGGCTTTGGCCTAGCTCTTCCTTATGGTTGCTGTCATCTGGGAAGTGAACCAGTAAATGGAAGATCTCTCTCTGTAGCTCATATTTCAAATAAATGAATAAATATTTAACAACAACAACAAAAGAAGCAAATTTTTCAGTTTTCCCTCCAAAGCACTTACTTTTAAAAACAAATGTTCTGCTTTTCCAGGTGTCTTACTCTTTCCGTAATTTTCTATTTCCCTCTCCCTGCATTTCTTTCTTTTCTTGTCATACTGTGGACATGGTATATGTCCCTTTCATATTTTGATATCAAAAATGATGGTGATGGCTCAAAACTACTGTGATTTTGTAATTTATTATCAAACTAGAATATCTTCAAGTGTAAATAGAGATATTATTCATATTTACACCTAGTGTATCTATGAAAACTTGGGGAAAATGGCTGCTTTAGTTTTAAAAAAGTCATAAGGGTAAACTACTTTTAACAAATATTTTTGTATTTCTGCACAATAGAGAAAAACAAATATTTGTCTTTCTATTTGCTTCCCTTATATAGTTGCAAATGTGACATTAACTTTTAGCTATTTTATATTCAGGAATTAAATTACACATTTTTGTGAACTCCTTTTTCCTTAGTTTTCTGTGTGTTGGTCAGATTTTTAGTAAAAATATACAAATTGTTGTTTTCACTTAAAATGATCTTTCAATGGGTTCAGTTAATCCATTCTGAAATTGAACGACTTCTTGATCTCCTTGCAAAACTAGAAAACATGGTGTGAATAAAAAGTAGTGACAATAATAGGGCTTTTACAAGTTCATGGTGGGTGTGGCCAGCATTGTGCCATAGTGGGTTTAACTGCCACTTGAGATGCCAGTACCCCATATGGGAATTCAAGTCCTGGCATCTCCACTTTCTATCAAGTTCCATGCTAATTCTCCTGAGAAAGCAGCAGATGATGGATCAAGGTTTGGGTCCCTGCCACCCATGTGAGAACTAGATGGAGTTCCTGGCTCCTGGTTTTGGCCTGGCCCAGCTCTGGCTGTTGCAGCCATTTAGGGAGTGACCCAGCAGATGGAAGATTCACATTTTCTCTCTCTGCCTCTCTCTCTCTCTCTCTCTCTCTCTCTCTCTCTCTCTCTCTCTCCATGACCCCCATTTCTTTGTTTTTCAAGTAAGTAAATATTTAAGAAAATGAAAATTCATGGTAAGTTTGTATTATGAAAAACTTATGTAGTGAAGTATCAACACTTAAGAATAACTGTGTATTAATTACAGAATTCAACCAATAGTATTAAGTAGAACAAACAAAAAAAATACTAGGAGGGATAAAGTATTAAGTTGTTCATCAACAGTCAGGGCAAGGGCTGATCAAGTCACCATTTCTCATAGTGTCCATTTCACTTCAACAGGTTTTCTTTTTGGTGGACAGTTAGTTGTCCCTGATCAGGGAGAACATATGATATTTGTCCCTTTGGGAATGGCTTATTTCACTCAGCATGATGTTTTCCAGATTCCTCCATTTTGTTGCAAATGACCGGATTTCATTGTTTTTGACTGCTGTATAGTATTCTATAGAGTACATATCCCATAAGAAGGAGGAACCTTCCTGTGAAGGGAGGAGAGAACTTCCACTTTGACTATGACCTTGTCTAAATTTGATCAGAGTCGGTGAACTCAAAAGGCTTCCATAGCCTTGGCAACTCATGACAAGAGCCTAGGGTGATTACTGATGCCATAAACAAGAGTGTCAATTTGTTAAGTCAACAACAGGAGTCACTGTGCACTTACTCCTCATGTAGGATCTCTGTCCTTAATGTGCTGTACATTGTGATTTAATGCTATAACTAGTACTCAAGCAGTATTTTTTACTTTGTGTTTCTATGTGGGTGCAAACTGTTGAAATCTTTACTTAATATATACCAAACTGATCTTCTGTATATAAAGAGAATTGAAAATGAATCTTGATGTGAATGGAAGGGGAGAGGGAGTGGGAAAGGGGACGGTTGCGGATGGGAGGGACGTTATGGGGGGGGGGAAGCCATTGTAATCCATAAGCTGTACTTTGGAAATTTATATTCATTAAATAAAAGTTTAAAAAAAAAGATGCACAAGAATTAAAAACTGTAAATTTCAACGATTTTTGCACCAAAAGAAACTTATTTTTTAATTCCATGTTTGACAAACTCTTTTTTTTTTTTTTTTTGACAGGCAGAGTTAGAGAGAGAGAGACAGAGAGAAAGGTCTTCCTTCCATTGGTTCACCCCCTAAATGGCCACCATGGCCAGCAGGAGCCAGGTGCTTCCTCCTGGTCTCCCATGTGGGTGCAGGCACCCAAGTACTTGGGCCATCCTCCACTGCACTCCTGGGTCACAGCAGAAAGCTGAGCTGGAAGAGAAGCAACCGGGACAGAATCTGGCCCCCTGACCGGGACTAGAACCCAGAGTGCCAACACCGCAGGCGGAGGATTAGCCTAGTGAGCCATGGCGCCGGCCTGACAAACTCTTTGAAATACCCTTTTATATATGTTTAGAAGTCCACCTTAAAAGCTTCTGTAGAGATCTAACTGAATGTATGTCAAAAGTTGACTCTTAGGGTTCTGGTTTTAATCCATTATATATTTCTCCATTTCTCCACTAGAAGAATGTTTTCATGCTAAACAAATGTTAAATGTTTGAGGAAGGCCCCTTGTTGTGGCACAGCAGGTTAAACTGATGCCTGAGACCCTAGCATCCCATGTTGGAGCACTACTTTGAGTCCTGGCTGCTCCACTTCCAATGCAGCTGCCTGTTAATGCATCTGGGAAGGCAGCGGAATATGGCCCAAGTACTTGGGCCCCTGTCACCCTCTTGAAAGATTAGGATGGAGTTCCAGGCTCCTGGCTTCAGCCTGGCCCAGCTCTGGCAGCTTTTCGCTATTTAAGGAGTAAACCAATGGATGGAAGATCTCTTTTTAGCAGTCTCTCCTTCTTTCGGTCACTCCACCTTTCAAATAAATGTTTAAAAAAATTTGAGGACATAGATGTATTTACCCTGATTGGACATTATGCAATGTATTCATCTATTGAAATATCACATGATACCCATCAATATGAACAATTTCTACCTGTCTGTTAATTATGTTTAATAAGGAAAACAAAATTTGGTATACTTTGTGTGCCTTTAGTGTCATCTAAATAAAATTCTGCTCAGTAGTGTTCCTAACTATTATGCCCATATTAGGTGAAGGGCAATCAGAAGTTTGAACATAAACAAGCTGAAACAATATAAACCGTTCTCATATTGGGTATCTTGCTTCAAATTCTTGTTTCTTAGCATGTAACTTTTCATTTTTAAAAGATCTATCTATTTTAAAGGCAGAATGACAGAAACAAAGACAAAGAAAAGAAAGAGAACTTCCATTCCCTGGTTCACTCTCCACATGGTTGCAATAGTCAGAGATGGACCACACTGAAGTTATGAGCCAAGGATTCCATCCTGGTCTTCAGACCATCATCCCTTGCTTCACCAGGCACATTAGCAGGGAGTTGGATTGAAAGCCCAGCAGCTGGGACTTAAACATGCACTCATGTGGTATGCCAGTGTTGCAAGTAGTGGCTTAACATACTATACCACAACACCGGCCCACTTTTGGTTCAAATTCTGATGATAAAGTTTTGCTGTTTGTCCAAAGAAGTGTTGAACTTCTTTTGTTAAATGCCGGCACTGTAGCATAGAAGATTGGGACTCCACCTACAGTGCTAGCATCCCATATGGGCGCAGGTTTGAATCCCAGCTGCTCCTCTTATAATCCAACTCTGTATTAAAACCTGGGAAAGCAGTGGAAGATGACCCAAGTTCTTGGGCTCTTACACCCACATGGGAGACCCAGAAAAAGCTCCAGGCTCCTCCTGGCTTTGGCCTGGCCCAGCCCCGGCTGTTGCAGCCATTTGAGGAGTGAAACAGAGGATGGAAGACATCTCTTTCTTTCTCTCTCGCTCTCTCCCCTCCTTTCTCTTAAATTATGCCTTTCAAATAAATAAAAAAAATCCTAAAAAAAAAATTAAAAAACAAGGGGCTGGCACTATGGTGTAAAAGGTTAATCCTCCGCCTGCAGTGCCCGCATCCTATATGGACACTGGTTTGAGTCCTGGCAGCTCTACTTCTGATCCAGCTCTCTGGAAATTGAGAGTATAAGTAAATGACATAGAGACTTTAAAAAGTACCAAAAATCAATGAAACAAGAGCTGGCTCTTTGAAAAGATAAACACAATTCATAAACCCTTAGCTAGACTAACCAAGAAAATAAAAGAAAAATTTTAGATTCATGGAATTAAAGAACGGAGACATCATTGGGGACAGTGAAGAAATACAGAGGATTTTTGTAGATTACAATGAACAACTACATGGCAATGCATTTGATAACCTTGAAGAAATGGACAAATTTCCAGACACACACACTTTACCCAGACAAAATTCCTATACAGAATAATATTCTGTAGTGAGACTGAATCCATAATTTAAAAATCTCCCGTGAAAGAAAAGTGCAGCAACAGATAGCCTCACTGCTGAACTACACTAAAACATTTAAAGAATTAACAGCAACCCTCCCTAAATTATTGCAAAAATTAAAAGAGGAGGTAATTCATCTAAATTCATTCTATGAGGCCAACATTGTCATAGCACCAAAACTAGACAAGGGCATAACAAGAAAGGGAAGCTATAGGCCAATATCCTTGATGAATACAGATTGAAAAATCCCCTGGGGCCAGCAGGTAAAGCTACCGCCTGCAGTGCCAGCATCCATCTCTCTGCTATGGCCTGGGAAAGCAGTGGAAGATGGCCCAGGTGCTTAGGCCCCTGCACCCGCATGGGAGACCTGGAAGAAGCTCCTGGCTTTGGATCGGCGAAGCTCCAGCCGTTGTGGCCACCTGGGGAGTGAACCAGTGGATTGAAGATCTTTCTATCTGTCCTTCTCACTGTCTGTAACTCTACCTTTCAAATAAATAAAATATTTTAAAGAATTTAAAAAAATTTGTTAAATTTATTCCTAAGTATTTGGTACTATCAAAACTATTTTTTAAATTTCATATTTTGAATGAGCTTGCCTATACAGATGTAAGGTTGTATATTGATTTTCTATTTTGCATCACTGATAAATATGCTCATTCCAAATTTATATCCTTCTTGATTTCCAACATACACAAACGTATCATCTTTGCATACTAACATCTTGTTTCTACCGTTTTACATGTTACTCATCTTCCCTTTTCCTATTTTACATCATTGGAATAGGTACACCTAATGCAGTGTTGAATTAAAACTGATCATAGTGAATGTCCTGGTATTTTTTAAGATTTATTTATTTATTTGAAAGTCAGAGTTACACAGAGAGATAAGGAGAGACGGGGGGAGGTGCTCTCCCATCCGCTGGTTCACTCCCCTATTGGCTGAAACTGCCAGAGCTGTGCAGATCCGAAGCCAGGAGCCAGGAGCTTCCTCCAGGTCTCCTATGCGGGTCCAGGGGCCCAAAGACTTGGGCCATCTTCTACTGCTTTCCCAGGCCATAGCAGAGATCAGGATTGGAAATGGAATAGCTGGGACTCGAACCGACGTCTATATAGGATGCCGGCATTGCAGGCAGTAGTTTTACCTGCTACACCACAGTGTCAGTCCCATACATCCTTGTCTTATGCTTGCTAGGACATGGAAAAGCTAACATCTCACAATGTTGACTGTGTTTTTTTTGTTGTTGTTGTATATATATTTATCAGAATAAGGAATTCCTGTTTTATTACTAGTTGGCTAAAAATATTTCTCTTGAATATATGTTGACTTTCTTTTTTTAAAAAAAATATTTATTTATTTATTTATTTGAAAGTCAGAGTTACGAAGGCGGCAAGATGGCGGAATAGGCAGGGAGCACACTTAGTCCGGGGGGAGAGAAAGTTTAATATAAGTGGAGATACTGCAGGGTCAAGGAAGAGTAGGGGATGAAACAGCAGAGGAAACTCTTCCGGAACTAGTGATTCACAGTGGACCTGCGTGGAGAGCGTGGGAGCCCTAGTTCGGGACACCAGCGCTGGAACGCGAGGTGAGCCGAACCTCCATAGCCCGAGATACCAGCAGGCAAGCGGAAAGAGGAGGCTAGAGGGAACGAGGCTTGAAACTCCGTGGGAAAAAGTTCACCAGGCTAACTAGAAGAGAGATAGGAAAAAAATAAAGTGACTGATACAGACACAAGTTTCTCTCTCTCCGCTCACCTCTCAAAGGCGAGCAAGACAGAGCAGGCGCCATTTTGGACATAGGTCATAAGCAGGGCGACCTCAGGTCTGCACCAGCCCTGAGCCTAGCAGAAAAACCTGACTCTGTGGGGAGGGGTGAAATAACAGGAGATTAGCATCTAACTTGGCAACCCAGTGGGAGACTGCAGGAGAATTGGAGCCCACACTGAGGGCAGCAGAGATTCCCTGTGTGGTCCTTGGGAAAGAGCTTCCGATCTCTGGCTCCTGTGGGTATATCATTTGCCTGCTAACTACCTCCAATTAGGTTCAGCTGTGCGGAATTACTTCCCTTTTAAATCAAAAAAAGAAAGAGAGATTTACCACACCTAACCTGGGAGTGTCATCTTTGACACACCCTCAACCCTGAGGAACCAAACACAGCTCTCAGTCCACACTCATCTCAAGCCTCTAAGGCTCCACCGAAAGCAGACAGTCCACTTAATATAGAGCCATAGTGTAACAAGAAAAAACACCACAGTGAAGAAACCAAATATCTCCAACATGCCAAACAACAAACACAAAAACCAAGCTAACAAGAACAAGGAAGAAACTATGAAGCCCCCAAATGAAAAAGACACCCCAATTCAAGATTATGAAGATGATGAGATGGAAGAAATGCAAGAAGCGGATCTCAAAAAATTGATAAGAACATTAAGAAGTTCTCAAAAACAAATTCTTGAACTACAGAAATCCTTCATGGACAAGATAGAAAATCTCTCTCGTGAAAGTGAAATATTAAGAAGGAATCAAAATGAAATGAAACAACTAGTGGAACAAGAAACTCTGATAGTGACTAGAAATCATAATGAAATGAAGAGTTCAATAGATCAAATGACAAACACATTAGAGAGCCTTAAAAACAGAATGGGCGAAGCAGAAGAGAGAATATCAGACTTAGAAGACAGAGAACAGGAAAGGAAACAGGCAAACCAAAGAAAAGAAGAAGAAATTAGAAATCTAAAAAATATTGTCGGGAATCTACAGGATACTATTAAAAAACCCAACATTTGGGTTCTAGGAGTTCCTGAAGGCATGGAGAGGGAGAAAGGATTAGAAGGCCTTTTCAGTGAGATACTAGCAGAAAATTTCCCAGGTTTGGAGAAGGACAGAGGCATCTTAGTACAGGAAGCTCATAGAACCCCTTTCTCTCTGTCTCTCTTTCTCTCTGTCTCTCTCTCTCACTGTCCACTCTGTCAAAAAAAAAATAATAATCTCATAGCTAGATTCACTTCGCCATCAGCGAAGTATACAGTAAGTAGAAAAAACCTCCCTTTCAGACCAAAGGGAAAGAAAGTTTTAAAGTGAGAATATAATTTTCCTCATGGGCATTGTCTACCTTAGAAAAACTACTACAGAACATGCCTGTGACTATAGACTTGTAGTTCAGGCCACCGAAGATTAGAGATGGGACACGGGCACTCCCTTGACTTGCATCCTCTGGTCTGCTTTAACACAAACCAGGAGGAAAAGAAAGCTCGGCATCAGAAGCAATGGGTGGCAGGCCTATTAATGGCTGATCTGTACAGTGATCTGCCCTCAAGGAGACCCAACAGGCCAGTCCACTGCAGTGGCTTTCAATGTGGTAAGCCTGGGCTTCAGCAGAAGTCAGCTTGTGAAGAGCCCTGGCAGCTCTGCCAAGAGTTGAATCACTGGACATGGACCTGCCCTGGAGTCGAAGGATGCCCAGGTCAGAGCCACAGATCTTATTGGCTCTAAGCTGAAAAGCCCTTCACTCAGCCCAACTTCCAAAGTGACCACTGCAGCTGAGGGGATGGTCAAGTAGGGTCAGCAACATTGCAGGCAGAACTGTAAATTTCTTGTTAGAGATGCCCCCTGCCTTTACCTGGCCAGCTCTCCTCCCAGCCCAGCCAAGTAATGAAAGTCAACAGAGTGCCTTCCCCTAGGATGTTCACACCTCCCTTAGGATATACCCCATGTGAAGAGATAGATAGGTCTGGGCCTCTGAATTTACAAGGCCTAAAGCCCACCAGATTATTATCAAGCCCCTTCTATCAGGTTCTATTTGCCTCTCAATCAGAAAAATTACTTGTAGCTTAGACAGCACCTTTCTTAGCTCCTCTAATAATGACTCTGTCCTTTGTTCTAGACCCTGTCTAGTGCACTTGGGCCTCATTCCTCTGTAATCATAACCTCTACTCTACCACCAATGGCTCTACTCCCAACCTGTGTGTACTGATGGTCCTCTTCCCCACTTAATGCTGTATAATTATTCAAACCTGGTAAATGCCACTCTTAGGATCATTGGTTACTATCCTCACTCTGTCTTTTATGACCTTGTCTAAACATGATCAGAGTCGGCAAACTTGGAAGGCTTCCATATCCTTGGCAACTCATGACAACAGCCTAGGGTGGTTCCTGGCGCCATAAACTAGAGTGTCAATTTGTTGGGTCAACAACAGGAGCCACTGTGTACTTGCTCCTCATGTGGGATCTCTGTCCTTAATGTGCTGTACATTTTGATTTAATGCTATAACTAGTACTCAAACAGTATGTTTCACTTTGTGTTTCTATGTGGGTGCAAACTGTTGAAATCTTTATACTAAATTGATCTTCTGTATATAAAGAGAATTGAAAATGAATCTTGATGCAAAAGGAAGGGGAGAGGGAGCGGGAGAGGGGAGGGTTGCGGGTGGGAGGGAAGTTATGGGAGGGGGAAGCCATTGTAATGCATAAGCTGTACACTGGAAATTTATATTCATTAAATAAAAGTTAAAAATAAAAAAATAAAAAAAAAGAAAGTCAGAATTACACAAAGAGAGAAGTTGAGGCAGAGAGAGAGAGAGGTCTTCATCTGCTGGTTGACTCCCCAGTTGGCTGCAATGGGTGGAGCTGCACCTATCTGAAGCCAGGAGCCAGGAGCTTCTTTCAGGTCTCCTATACAGGTGCAGGAGCCAAAGGACTTGGAGCCTCTTCTCTGTTTTCCCAGGCCATAGCAGAAAGCTGGATTGGAAGTGGAGCAGCTGGGACTGAACTGACGCCCATATGGGATGCCGGGCTGCAGGTGGCGGCCTTACCCACTATGCCACAGCGCGGGCCCCTATATGTTGATATTCATCAAACACTTACAGAACATCTATTTAGATGACCATATGATTTCACCGATCCATCAATTTGTTAATGTGGTAAATTGCATTGATAAGTTGCCATGTTTAAACCAATCTAGGGAAAATATTTAGTTATGATACATGAGAGGGTGTTCAAGAACTTAATGGAAAATATGCTTTATGAAAAAAGTCTGCATGGACTTGAAAAGCTTTTTTGCACCCCAATAACCATATTTTAATGCCATTTTCCCATGAATATGTTGAAGTTCCCTAATACTATCCTTTTGGGATAATCTATATATTCATTTTTTTCAGATTTTTACATGTATCCTCCTAAGTGACATTTTTTTTGGCAAGGAAATATTTTATTGACAGCCAGGGACATAGCCATAAGAGATGGAAGCACACAGGACTTTTTTCTAAAAAGTTCATGGAAACGCATATTATGAAAAACTATGAGTGAGTTTCAAATTTTTTTTGCATAAAAATAAAATCCAAAATTTTTCACATATGCTTTGAAGTACCCTCATATTCTCTCTGTTGGACTTCATTACAGAAGATAAACTAGCTTCATAAAATGATATATAAAGCCTCTTTCTCTACTCTCTAACTGAAATCTCTACTAGGCACTCAGTAATATAGGGCTAGGATTTCCCAAGTTACCTGTTTGTGGATTACATTTCTTTTAGCATTGAGCCCTACTTAAAAGAGACAAGAGGCACAGGTTCAGGTTTCTATCACTTCAAACTTTTAAGGCCTTTTTCCCCATGCAAGATGCCCCTACTGTAACTGCCATTCTAAAAACAATCTGGGAGAGAATACATGATAGCTCAAGTAGTTATGTCCTGCACCACCTCCCTATGTGGAAGACCCAGATGAAATCCCTGGCTCCTGACTTCAGCCTGACCCAGCCCTGGCCATTGAGCTTGTTCCGGGGAGTGAACCAGTGAATGGGTCTGTTTCTGTCTGTGTCTCTCTGTCTGCATCTCTCTGCCTTTCAAATAAATGTTATAAAATAGTTATGAAAGCTGAGATACATCTTAGCTTTTTTAAAGTCAAGGAACACTGTTCAAATTCTTCTATACTGTTTGTTATTATAGCTCAGTGCCCAAATGTTAATTTTTCAACATTTGTATTTCCTTGCTTGCAATATTCTAATGTATAACGATATGAAATGGTCTTCATTGCTCTTGTAATTAAGTACAGTTTGGCTGTTCATTGATGGAGTTAGCTATCATCTTGACCTTCTGTTTCATAGTACATTCTGGATACACAGCATTCCTAATCCTCATAATCACTGTAAGTCTAAACATTCATTGAAATCACTTGGTGTAAACACTGTGTAGGGATTTCAACATGTGCTATCCCAGTAAACCTCCAAAACATTCCAGGCATTTAGATATGCATTTCCTATTTTATAGAGAAGGAGCTGAGAGGATAAGAGGTTGATTTCCCACAAACTGGATGTCAGTTTTGTATTTTACAGGTTCTGCCTTTAAGATGTTCTGTTTGTAGTTTACCTTGTTATAAGCCTCAGTTTCCCCATCTATAAAATGGGGTTAGTTTCAATATTTACTACAAGTGTATTTTTATGAATTCAATAGAACACACTTTCTTGGTGTTTGTGTGGATTAAATGAGATCACATATGGTCCTCATGTGGCACTTTCTCATTGTGCCCTCACATGGTGGAAAGGGAGAATACTTCTTTAAGCTTATTTTATAATGGAACTAATCCCTTATAAAATGTTATAAAATGTGGATCTAGCCACCTCCCCACAGTTCCCTCCTCTCATTGAAATCTTCTGGTGGTTATGATTTCAACATAAGAATCTGGGGAAAGAGTCACAGACATTTTGATCATAGCAGTTCTAATCATCTGAGCATTACTTTTAAAAATATCATAGTATAATTTTGTTTTTGCTATACTTAATTTTGGTCAGGTTTTGTTTGCTTTGTTTTCTTCTAAGGTATTTCTTTTTAAACAAATTTGTCGAGTCGCAGTTCAATGAAGTGAAGAGAAAGTAGTAACTCTAAGGGGCAGGCACTGTGGGGCAGGGGGTTTAGGACACTGCTTGGTTTGCCTATATCCCATTATCAGAGTGCCAGTTGAGTCCCAGCTAATCTACTTCCTGTCCATCTCCCTGAAGGTGGAGATGGCTCAAGTACCTGAATTCCTGCCACCCACATGAGAGACCTGGATGGACTTCCTGCATCCTGGCCCAATGGATGAAAGATCTCTCTCTGTCACTATGGCTTTCAAATTAAGAAATAAATGATTTAAAAAGTAGCAACCCTGAAACTGATACTTAATGACATATGTCTGGGAACTAACTGATAGAAGATCCCTGACCCACAAAAGCTAACAGTCCCTCAGGAGTGGTGATTGGTGAAAGATACCAATTTATGGTTCATTTGATGTAGTCATGTGCCTGGACTCTGCCAATAGCATTTGAGGACAGAATATTCCAATAACTCCTTGACTACACACTAAGGCCAAGAAGAAACATTAGGGTTAAAGAGACATACTCTATTTTAGTCCTGTTGAGTTGCTCCACAAGTAGGCACCCATGATATGCCATGTCACCAGGCTTGTAATTGTGGTGTAATCTGTGATGTCAGTGGTTCCTAGGGTATTCAAAGCTGCAGAGGGCCATGGTGACAGTCATCCCTTTTCAACACTCCAGCCAACAACTAGACTCACCATCAAGCTACGTTGGAAGTCCCCTATTTAATTTATCTTTTAGAGTGGTAAGTAAAGTTTTACTATATTCTTGAAGAACTATGATATGTCTTTTCAAATAGCAAGTTACTTTTTTCACATAGATTTTAATGGGAGATTAATATTGTCAGATTTTGTTCTTTATTGCTCTCCTTTTCCAGATGTCCTGTGCTCAACTTTTAAAGTTATTGTATTTTAAATGGAAAGTAAAAACAAAACAATTTAATAACCTTGGCCCAGTTATTTTCCTTTACTGAGCTTTAATTTTCTCCTTAGTTAACTGGGCCTGATGCTTCTTAGTATGGTCAACACAAAATGATTAGAAATGATAATCAATGCTGTTATTCTTGAGTGTTCTTTAGTGGGAGGAAAAGATCAGGTTGTGATGAAAGCATTCATTGTTCGCAGGGTAATCTGTTTTTAATACCTTCCAACTAAATACAGGTCGTTCAGAATTCGAAGCATGTGAAAAGTAAACTTGAGGTTTGATAAGTTTTCCTTGCAGTAAGCTGTCAAGGACTCTAGCTACAACTTTCTGTCTCTGGCCTGCCCTCCATACAAGGTGTGGATGATCTGACAATAAGGATGGTGCCAACTCTGGGCAAATGAAAGAAGCTTACTCAGTCCAGGATGGCCAGCGTTCTGGCTTGGGCAAGGAGAGGGAGGTGACCAAATACAAGCAATTTCCTTCCTGTGTGGGTCTGTAATTTGTGCTCTTCCCTCACTATCTCCTCAACTAAAGAAGCCAAATTAACAAGAAGGCTGTAATTCACTGAGTAGCTCATTTGTGTCAGGCACTTTATCCACTTCAGATATGAACATTTATTGATAGCCATTGGTGTGCCAGGCAGTGTCCTTGGAGGTGAGGATCTACCAGAGCCTGATGGCAATGTTGATTATATCATGAGTGAATGTGTATCTGTATTTTCTAATAACTCTGATGGGAAGAACACCTCCTCAAATCTTGACGTCAGTATTGAAGAGCTATTTGTGTCCTCACTCACCTGTAACAATTCCTCAGGCTTTCTAGGATACCACATTATATGTAAGTGTACTGGTTACTTAGATTTACAGAATGATTCACTTTATCCCCAAAGCCCTGGTTTCTTCTACTAGACAATGATATAGGAAAATAAAATTCCATGTGCTGGGTGTGCTCATTGTGGCTTATGGTGCAAATTTCCTAAAACACAGTATAATAATTGGCAAACTAGTAAGCATGTGGCTTCCATGCTTGAAAGACAGAAGCAGAATCTGGGATAAGGAAGTCACTTTAGTATGGCATTCACTGTATTTTTTAATCATTAACATGCTTCACTGTTACTGGCTTAATTTTCATTGGGGTAAGAGAGACATTTTCCTGTATATAGAAGAAACTAAAAACTGGTTTCATGATGCTCTCTTTCTTTGCTCCCTACTATTTTTTGCAGTTTGGAAACATTTGAATACAGTACTTTACTCACTAAATTTAAGTAACTTGATAGTTTCAAGCTTCAATTTAATGTCACAGCCTGAAGATCCAAGAGAAATTTCAAGTGGGGACTACACCTCCATGGAGCCAAAAAAGACAGTTACCCCTAGTTTGAGTTCTGATTCATGCCTGACTGCAACTAAAGAAATACCCCAGGAAGTTACATCAACCTCCCAAATATCTTTCTCTGAAATACAAAAGCTGGACCTCATTAACTTCAACCCGGATCCTGGTAGCAGCTACCTCACTCCTCTCCCTGAGGATCTGGTCCAGCTGCAATACAGAGATGAGATAACTCAAAAAGATAGGCAGAGGCAGTGGGAAAGATCAGCGCTCCCTCAGAGAAAAAGATCATTCATGGAGCATATAAGACAGAAAACCCTCAATCACATGGCACCTTATCGAGTTGAAAGGGAAGGAAAAACCTTATACTCACACAATAAAGATCAGAGTAGATGCAAATGTCATTACTATCAGATTGGCAGGGAGGAAACTGCTAGTAATACTAACGGGAAGGATCCAGCCTTTTGGAAAATGCTGGTACAAGGCTTTAACCAAATGACCCTCAGTCCTAATGCCATTCAAGCTGGCCGTCTGCAAGAAGACCTGCCACCAGATCAGTGAAGAAAGAAACGGTGTCATGAGAGGCAGAAGAAAAGCAAAATAATTTTTGCAACGCCTCCTAAAACAATAGTTGAAATAAACCTAAGATTCTCATCCTTGTGTTGAGATCTGAATTGACTCAGATGTGTGAGCACTGATTTTTAGCTAACTTTTTGGATAGAGCATTTTGTGAAACAAATTATGAGGAATGGTCATTAGAAGAAGCAAGGTCCAGTTTTGACCAAAAAAAATTTGCAGGATATTGCATGTAGTTCTAGGAAAGCAATGATCACTCTTCCAGTGACTTTAGAGTCAATCTGGGCATACTGGGAGGAGCTACTTTATGGCAAAGAAGATGGGTAAACATTGGTTCTTAACAACCCATTATTTGGTTTTCATGATGCGACTTATCTTTTCTCCTTCTTGGCTCTCTTCTCCCCTATTCTGTTTTCACTAAGGTACAAAGGATCACTGAAGAGTAAATGACTTGCTGATTTTTTCCATTCCATGTATTCATCACCAGAAAAAAAAGCACTATGCCTGATGAAATGCATGTGTGTTTTTAAATCTGAAGTTAACGAACAGATAAGATTCACTTTTAAGGGTTTGAATAAAAATGATATATGGAAAAGGCTGTGTGACTAGAACTTGGGGGCTTCACATTGATTTTTGGTTAAAATATACATACGAAGAGGCAGATAGGGAAGTATTTTCATATTCCTCTAAAATTGAATACTAATCACTCTCCTGAAGAATTTTCCAACAAGTTATCTCAATTGTCAGCACCAAATACTCATGTACAGTTTTTAACAAATCCACAAATTATGCAAAATCATATTTTATTCAGTATTGCCTGAGTGATAAATGGTCAAAGGGCACTACACTTGTTGATTTAGAATAGGAGTAGGATGAGGAAGGGACGGAGTAGCGTTATATTCTTAGAATTGTACATATGAACTACATTGAAACTGTGGAAAGCTAATTAAAAGTCTTAAACATCAAAAAAGTTCAAAAATTTTTTTAAAAGGATAGGTAAGAAAGGGGCTTTTGTGGGGCTGGTACTTTGGTATAGTAGGTTAAGCTGCCACCAGCAGTACCAGCATCCCATAAGGGTGCTGGTTTGAGTGCCTGCTGCTCCACTTCCTATCCAGCTCCCTGCTGATGTTCCTGGGAAAGCAGCGGAGGATGGCCCAAGTGTTTGGACCCCTGCATGGGAGGCCTGGAAGGAGCTCCTGGCTTCTGATGTCAGCCTGGCCCAGCCCTGGTCATTGTAGCCATGGGGGAGTCTCTCTCTCTCTCTCTCTCTCTCTCTCTCTCTCAGCTTCTCTTTCTCTCTGTAACTCTAACTTTCAAATGTATAAATCTTAACAAAGGACTCTTGAATACATTTGCATTATTTTTTGACTTACCATGATCAGTATGGCCTGTGGAGAAGCCACTGCATAGACAAATTGACCCATTGGGGTAGCAGTGGGAAACAGAATACTCTGCCCACAGTGACAACATATGCATGGCATACATCTGCCACAGCTTTAGGTGTACCATGATGCATTCTTCCCTCGCAGGTTCCCCTTCTGTGTTTTCTGTGAACACCACTCCCATGCTAACTACATGGGAGTCCCAGAGCATCATTATATTATTTACATTTCTTCCAAATGTGTGCCAGATATTAATCTGTATTATATATGTATTTTTAGCTTAATGATATGAAAGTGATTGCCATAAATTCGTTCATGTAAAATACTCTGAGAGTTACTTCAACACAGATCATAACTTTCTGCTGATAGGAGCCAGCATTGTGGTACAATGGGTTAAGCTACTGTCTGCTATGCCAGCATTCCATAAGAGTGCTAGTTTGAATCCCAGTTGCTCCACTTCTGATGCAGCTGCCTGCTAATGTGACTGAGAATGCAGTAGAAGATGATCTGAGTACTTGGGCCCTTGCCATCCACATGGGAGACTCGGATGGAGTTCCTGGCTCAGTCCCAGCCATTGTGACTAAAGAGTGAACCAGTGAATGGAAGATATTTTTCTCTTTCTGTGGCTTGCTCTCTATCACCCTGCCCTTCATATGAAACAAATGCATCATGAATAACAATAAAAAGGCAGACAGAGGAATACATACATTCAGACAGATATCTTCCACCTTCTATTTCTCTACCCTAATTTCTGAAACAGATAGTGCTGGGCCCAGCTGAAGCCCAGAGCCAGGGGTTTAATTAAGGTCACCCACATTAATGGCACAGAGGGAGTTGGGTGCTGTGTCATAGAGAGCTAAGCCACAGCTTACAACTGCAGCACTAACTGGGTGCTTTAGGTCCAATCCAGCTCCTTGCTTATGTGCCTGGGAAGGCAGCAGAAGGTGGCCGAAGAACTGAGGCCTCTCGCACCCACATGGGAGAGACCTGGATGGAGTTCTGGAATCCTGGCTTAGGCCTGGCCAAGTCCCAGCCCTTGTGGTCACTTGGGGAGTGAACCAGTGATGGAGGACATCTCTCTCTGTCTCTCCCTCTCTTCGTAATTCTGCTTTTGAAATAAATAAATAAATCTTCGAAAACATTCTGCTGATAACAAAGCAAATTTGCTTCTGGGGCAATCTGCTTTATTATGAAATATTCAGTGGTGTGATATAGCAAAAAGCTCTGGTGTTTTCATACTCATGGAAATAACTTCAGGACATGAAATGGATTCTGGACTTGTGATTTCATCAGAGAGTGTGTTACAGCAATCCTGAATGGTTTACATCACGTTTCAAGAGAACCATGTAAAAAGATGGGTGGTTTTTGTATCACTGCAGACTGATCATTTAAGCAGTACTATATATTAAAATGATAATATTACAAAATCACAGGAAGAATACTTTCTTACACTGAAAGTAGCTGAATAAAAAAGAAACCTATTATGTTTAAATTATATTGTTTATAAACTTTTAGTAAAGCTTCACATTTTAATCAGTAAAATATTTAATAACTTTATAAAACATCCACTGAGCATGAATGGAAATTATAAATCACTGAAATCTTTGAAAGTTGTATTTATAAAACATGCTTGTGGCCGGCGCTGCGGCCCTGCGGCACTGGCACTGTGGGTTCTAGTCCTGGTTGGGGTGCCAGTTCTGTCCTGGTTTCTCCTCTTCCAGTCCAGCTCTCTGCTGTGGCCCAGGAAGGCGGTGGAGGATGGCCCAAGTGCTTGGGCCCTGCACCTGCATGGGAGACCAGGAGGAAGCACCTGGCTCCTGGCTTCGGATCAGCATAGCGCGCCAGCCGTAGCGGCCATTTTGGGGGTGAACCAATGGAAGGAAGACCCTTCTCTCTGTCTCTCTCCCTCACTGTCTAGCTCTGCCTGTCAAAAAAAAAAAAAAACACATGCTTGTATATATTAATCCAATTTTGATATATTGTGTTAGCAAGAATCACTGCAATTTCTACCCACTACATAAGAATGTACCTGGTTATATTCATAACCAGGGCATAGAAGAAATCAGAAATGATTATTATTAAATATTTTATGGAAATAGTTCTTTATGTTTGGAGAGATCTTATTAAGTCATTCAACTAAATGTCCTTAAGTTACTGATAAGGATGACATTTAAAGCTATTAAATTATTAAAGTCACCATCTAGTTGACATTAGTGCCAATTAGCATGGATAATTGTTACTTTTTAGGCAAAAGTTTCTTTTTTTTTGACAAGCAGAGTGGACAGTGAGAGAGAAAGGTCTTCCTTTACCGTTAGTTCACCCTCCAATGGCCGCTGTGGCCGGTGCACTGCGCTGATCTGAAGCCAGGAGCCAGGTACTTCCTCCTGGTCTCCCATGCAGGTGCAGGGCCCAGGGAGTTGGGCCATCCTCCACTGCTCTCCTGGGCCACAGTAGAGAGCTGGACTGGAAGAGGAGCAACGGGACTAGAACCCGGAGTGCCGGCGCCGCAGGCAGAGGATTAGCCTATTGAGCCGCGGCGCCAGCCAAAAGTTTCTTTCAAAAAGCTTTTATTAATTAATTAATTTATTTATTTTACCCAAAGAAATCTTTTATTTAAGGAATACAAACTTCATTCATTTCCTAAGTATGACTTTAGGAATATAGTGATTCTTCCCACCATACCTGCCCTCCCACCCACACTCCCACTCTTCCTCCTCCTCCCTCTCCCAATCCCAGTCCCATTCTTCACTAAGATCCATTTTCAATTAACTTTTACACAGAAGACCAACTCTATACTAAGTAAAGAGTTCAACAATTTGCAAGAAAAAAAAAAATGTTCCTCAGCCGTTGAGACAAGGGCTGTTCAAAGTCATTGCATTTTTTAAAAGAGTTTATTTATTCATTTGAGAGGTAGAGTTACAGACAGTGAGAGGGAGAGACAGAGATAAAGGTCTTCCATCTGTTGGTTCACTCCCCAGATGGCCACAACATCTGGAGCTGCACCAATCCAAAGCCAGAAGCCAGGAGCTTCTTCTGGGTCTCCCACATGGGTGCAGGGGTCCAAGGACTTGGGCCATCTTCTACTGTTTTCCCAGGCCATAGCAGAGAGCCAGATTGGAAGAGGATTAGCAAGGCCTAGAACCGGCGCCCATATGGGATGCTGGCGCCGCAGGCGGTGGATTAACCTACTGCGCCACAGCGCGGGCCCCGGTCATTGCACCTTAAAGTTAATTTTACTTCTTTTTAAATTACCTTTAATTATCTTTAACTTAATTACATTTAAAGAAGCACCCAAGAATGATACATCTTCTGCAAGCAATTAGACATAATTATAATACAACTCTGAGGACAGAGGTCTTGCATGGGGAGTTAGTGCACAGTGACTCCTGTTGTTATTTTAACAAGTAACACTCTATGTATGATGTCAGTGATTACCCAAGGCTTTTGACATGAGCTGCCAAGGCTATGGAAGCCTTTTGAATCCACAAAGTCCGTCAGCATTTAGACAAGGCCACAAGCAAAGTGGAAGTTCTCTCCTCCCTTCAGAGAAAAGTCCCTTCCTTGATGACCACTTCTTTCCACTGGGGTCTCACCCACTGAGGTCCTTCATGTAGGACATTTTAAAAAGTTTTTAAAAGTCTGAATATAAACTACAAATTTGTCATCTTTAATCGTTAAATTTTTTTTGCTATTTAGACAAGATATTTTCCTTAAGAATATATTAAAACATCTGTATATAATAAATTTTGAACAAATGGGGATTACACTACGAATGAAAAGTTTAGTTCAACATTGTAACCATCACTGTAACACATATATACTACAGAATAAAAATGAAAAATCTTTTTTAAAAAAAAGAGTGGTTTTACATGGTTGGAATTTCATGACCTAGTTTTGTTATACAAAATGGGATGTTTTGAGAGAAATAAAGTATTTTCTTCCTGCTATAGTCAGTATTCCAGGTGTTTATAGATACATGGACATTTTGAGTTATAGCTGATGTGGAAATGTTCAAAATGAAAACATGGATATTGACATACAATCTTGTTCAAGATTGTTTGCTATAAATAAATTTTTTAAAGATTTATTTGAAAGGCAGGATTACAGAGAGAGAGGGAGATACAGAGAGAGATCTTCCATCCACTGTTTTACTCCCCAAAAGGCTGCAACATCCAGAGCTGGGCCAATCCAAAGCTAGAAACCAGCAGCGTTTTTTGGGTCTCCCACGTGGGTGCAGGAGCCCAAGGACTTGAGCCATCTTCTGCTTCTTTCCCAGGTGAGTTAACAGGGAGCTGGATTGGAAGTGGAGCAGCCAGGACTCGAACCAGCACCCATATAGGATGCCAGTGCCACAGGCGGTGGCTTAACCTGCTATGCCACAGCACCCACCCCTATAAATAAATCTTTAAATAGAATTTACAGGGCAGGCATTTTGGCATAATGGGTAAAGCTGCCGCCTGTGGCACCGGCATCCGGTATGTGGCTTCTTGCTGTGAACTGAGTTCTGGGGAACGTGCTCCAGTGCCTCTTTAAAAACTGCCTCCTTTTTCTCTGCAGTCACAAGAACTGGCAAATTGCAAGGTCTTCCACTCCCAGAGCTAGGCCGACATAGGTGTCCATCCCTCATGTGGGGACAACAGAAGTTCGGGGGAGCAGAATGTCTGCACTGAGCCTGTCACTCTTTAGAGAGAAGCTGAGCATTAGGAATTCCCTCTTCATCGCAGGGCTCTGTGCTGTGAGTGCGGAACGTGGCAACAGTGTGTCACAAGTTCTACACATGTAACTGTGGATGTTTTCTCAGTTTTCTGGTGAACACGTGGCTGTCAAACACTTTCGGGATTTCTCTCAGAGGGAATTGATCTGTGTCTAGAAGTTTATTTCCTGTAATTCCAGGAGGACGGAAATTCAGAAGCCTCTTATTGTCACATCTTGCTGATATTATTCAGTAATATTTTTATTTCTCTTTTTAAAGATTCATTTATTTATTTTAAAGGCAGAATTACACACACACACACACACACAGAGAGAGAGAGAGAGAGAGAGAGAGAGAATCATCCATCTGCTAGTTCACTCCGCAAATGGCTGCAACAGCTAGAGCTGGGCCAGATCACAATCAGCAACCAGGAGCTTCATCTGGGTCTCACACATGGGTAGCAGCAGCTCAAGGACTTAGGCCATCCTCTGCTGCTTTCCCAGGTGCATTAGCTGGGAGGTGGATCTGAACTGCAGCAGCCAGGTTTGGAACAGGCAACCAAATGGGATGCCAGCACTGCAGGAGGTAGCTATACCAGCTAAACCACAGCGCTGGCTCTCATATTTTTGCTTCTAAAGGCCTCACTTGGAACATGATAACCAGAAACTTTCTCAGACCCAAACTGCACACAAGGAGAATGTCCCAAAATCAAATGGGTCACCACATCATTTCTAGATAACTAAGATGCCAGAAGCAGGTATGCAATCCATTAAGGTGCAACATTATGTGACTTTGTTTCCTACAACAGTAAACTTGTCATAACACCGTAAAGATGACTTTAATGCTACTTTAATAACAGCATCTGCATAAAGATTCCCTGAATGACAGTTCAGACTTCAAAGCCCTGACTGCCACTTTGAAACACTTTCAAATAACTGAAACAAATTGTGTCAATGCCATATTAAATTGTAATATATGAATAATTTTCTTTCACTATAAATCTTCTAGCACATAGTAAGCCTTTTTAACATTATTTCATAATTTCTTTTAGCAAATACATAATGAGTTTATGATATTGTATAAAATATGCCGAGGCACTGAAGCAGAATCAGGTCAGTTTTAATATAATTATGTTTCTGGATGAGGTCTTCGGATTCCAAAGAAACCACTGCTCTTATTACCAATTGGATAAACAGACCCAACAACTGTGTGGTACCTAAAAAGGTCCAGGGTTCCTGATGTCTTACAGCATTTTCATCTCTAGCATCAGAACTCTTTGGCTACAGTGTGTCCCATTCACACTCCTCCCCAACTTCCGTGGGTGCCTGCAAGAACCTTGCCACCACCAATGTGGTTCCTTCACATCGTGTGCACTCTCCTCTCCTTAATCTGAGTCCTTGCAGCTGCTGCCCTTGCACTTTCTTTCTTCCTCTCCCACTTCCATGGGTGCCTGCCTGAATCTTCTGACCACCAATGCAGTGTTCCCTACAGTTCCTTAAACCTTTGTGTGCTTTCATTTCAAATATCAGAATCATTTCAGCCACACTCCTTTGCCATTTACCTCTTCCTCTTAACCTGGTGCACCTAACAATCACCAATGTGGTGCATGAATAGGGTTCCAGGTTTCCTGTCAGTGTTGTACCCTGTCTCTCAGGATCTCAGCCCTTGTGGCCACTGTCCTTGCCCTCAACACTTCTCCTTCTCACCTCCATGAGTGCCTTATGAACTTTACAGGCACAAATGTGGTGCATCCATAAAGTCTGGGTTTCTTCCTGCCATGTACACTTTAACCTCAGTAATCAGAGCCCTATCAATCACCATGCTGGGCCCTTTTCCCCTTTCACCCTCACTTCCATAGGTGCCTGGATGAACATTTCCACCGTGTATGATGCCAAGAGAATTCCTGGGGTCCCTTATAGCTTTGCTGCATTCATCTCAGGCATCGGAACGCTTTGGGCCAGTCCTGTACACTTCGTCCCATCACCCCACTCCCCTTTGAGACTGCCTGAATTTTTGCCGGACCAGTGTTGTGCCTCCATATGGTACTGGATTCCTTCTAGCTTCGTGGACTTTGATCTCAGTCATCTGAGCCCTGATAGCTACCATACTTTCCTTTCACCCACATCCCCTGTACCAGGGCTGCACCATGACCATTCTGCTGTGGGCTAGATTGGGTCTAAATTAATACCCCAGGCTGTTGCCTTTTATGTAGAGAATTCTAAGTAGAGGCACAACCATGGCATGCAATGTGATAAGCTTTATTTACAAAGTGAGAAGAATACAGAGGTACATGAGGGCTTCATTTAGGGAGAGTGCACCAGAAGAGGTAAAGAGGGGAATTTCGTACCCTGCTCTGCTCATCCTGAGTCCAGGAGGTGGGAAGAGAGGAAGAGCCCCGTCTTCATCAGGCTTTTTATTAGCTTAGAAAAGGGGAGTGGTTACATAAAACTGCCCCATCCCACGTCCCAAAAGGTACACCTGGGGAGGGGTCATCTGATTGACAAGTGGGTTGACAGGATTACATGGGGGTGGGGAGGTGTGGTCTCCAGTTCATGAACTCTCTGACTTCCCACATCAATTCAAACCATGTATGTGCTGCTGTGAGAGCATTCCTGGTTTTTTTCTGGCTTACTGCACGTTTATCTCAAGAACCAGAAAGCTTTGGGCTAGAATCCTGCCTCCTCCTCTCCTCTTCTCACTCCCTTCTGTGCCTTCTTGAATTTTTCTGACATGATGTTGCACCTCCCTATGGCACCGGGTTCCTAATGGCCTTGAGCACTTTCTTTGTAATTTTAACGTGAGGAGACAGTCCTTGTGGTTTCCCCCTTCGCCTCTCCACTTCCTCCGGAGCGTGGATAAACATTCCCACCGGCCCAGGTTTCCCCGGATAGGGTTCTGGAGTTCTTTCTGTCTTTAAGCACATTTGCCAAAGGCATCAGAATTCTTTTGAGGAGTTTGGTCGCCTTCTCCCCTTGCATCCCCCGCACCCCCACCCCGTGTGGCTAGACTTAACCTTTCTGCAACCCATGTGCCACCTCTATATAGTACCGGGTTCTTTCTGTTCTTGCGCACGTTCACTTTAGTAATATGAACGCCTGAATCCACCGTGCTCGCCCCTTTTCCCTCCTCCTCCGCACTTCCGTGGCTGCCTGGGTAAACATTCCCATCAACTGTGAGGTGCCTCGCTAGAGACCCGGTGTTCCCTGTCTTTGGGAACTTTCGCCTCAGGAATCAGAACCCTTTTGCCCATTCCTGGTCCTTCTACCCTCGTCTGACCCCAAAGTCTTTGCCTGAATCTTCTCACCACCAATGTTTTGACTCCAGAAGTTACCCGGGCAGCTTGTATCCTTTTCTCTTAATAATCTGAGCCCTGGAAGCCGCCGTCCCTGCCTGTCCACCCCACCTCCTCTCTAAACAAGACTGCAGGATAAACGTTCCCAGCGTGTGGTGCCTAGATACGGTTCAGTGTTTGGTTTGGACACTAACATGTCAGCGATCGGAACCTTTTGGGCCAAAGTCCCCACCCCAACCGCTATCCCCCAGCCAATTGTGTGCCTGCCTGAATTTTTAGACACTCGTGTGGCGCCTGCATTTGGTGCCACGTTCCTTCTGGCCGTGTGCATTTTGTTCTCAGTACTCCGAACGCTAGAAGACACAGTCCAAGCCCGCTATTTCCTCTTCGGCTCCCCACTTCCTTGTGTGTCTGAATAAACATTCCCACCAACTTCTTTTACCTGGATAGGGCTCTGGGGCCGTTCTGTCTTTGGGCATTTTTATCTCTGACATGGGAAACCTTTGGCCAGTTCTATGCCCTTTGATTTCGCACCCCATTCCCGCGTGTGCCTGCCTAAAGCTTTCTACCGCAAAAGTGACGCCCCCATATAATACCGGTTTCTTTCAGAGTTCGTGCACCTTCATCTAAGAAATTGAGCCCTGGAGGCCGCCGTCCGTGCGCTTTCGCCCCATCTCTCCTCTTCCGGGGCTGCAGAATAGACATTCCCACATTACCATGTGGTGCCTCAATAGGGTTCCGGTGTTCCTTTAGGCATTGGGCACTTTGAGGCATCGAATCACTTTGGGCCACAAATTCCCCCTCCCCTCTTTTACTGTGTCCGTCTGGATTTTTCTGACACCGATGTAGCGCTTCCATATAACACCGTGTTTTGTTTTTTTTTTTTCCCTCGCTGGTGGTACTTTCATCTAAGAAATCTGAGCCCTAGAGGCCACCGTCCTGCCCTTTCACCCCACGACCCTTCTTCCGGGGATTCCTGATAAACGTCCCCTCAATGTTTGTGCTGCTTCGATAGGGTTCCGGTGTTCCTTTAGGCATCTGGCACTTTCAGGCATCGAATCACTTTGGGCCACAGATTCCCTGCCGCTTCTACTGTGCCCGTCTAAATTTTTCTGAAACCTATGTGGCGCTTCCATGTAACACCGTCCCCCCTCCCCCCCGGCTAGCGGTACTTTCATCTAAGAAATCTGAGCCCTGGAAGCCACCGTCCCCGGTCCCCGCCCTTTAACCCCCACGGCGCCTCTTCCGGGACTTCATGATAAACATTCCTTCAATGTATGTGCTCCTTCAATGGGGTTCCGATGGTCCTTTAGGTATTGGGCACTTTCAGGGTTCGAATCACTTTGGGCCACAGATTCCCTGCCACCTCTACTGTGCTCATCTAAACTTTTCCGACACCGATGTAGCACTTCCATATAACACCGGGTTTTTTCTTGCCATGAGCATTTTCATCTAAGAAATTTGAGCCCGTGAGGCCACTGTCCCTGCTCTTTCAACCCCCCCCCCCCCCACGACCGTTCTTCCGGAATTACAAGATAAACAATCCCTCAGTTTATGCGCTGCTTCCATAGGGTTCCGGATTTCCTTTAGGCATTGGGCACTTTGAAGTATCAAATCACTTTGGGCTACAAATTCCCCGCCCCCCCGCCTCTGCTGTGCCCGTCTGAAATTTTCAACACCGATGTAGCGCTTCTATGTTACACCGAGATTTTTCTGGCTGGTGGCACATTCATCTAAGAAATATGAACCCTAGAGGCCACTGTCGATGCTCTTTGGCCACCACGACCCCTCTTCCATGGCTTCATGATAAACATTCCCTCACTGTATGTGATGCTTCGATAGGGTTCCGGTGTTCCTTTGGTCATTGGGCACTTTCAGGCATGGAATCACTTTGGGCCACAAATTCCCCCTCCCCCACCACCAGCCCCACCCGTACTCCCCTCTGCCTCTACTGTGACCGCCTGGATTTTTCTGACACCAATGTAGTGCTTCCATATAACATCGGATTTTTTCTGGTCATGGGCATTTTCCTCTAAGAAATTTGAGCCCAAACTGAAACAGTATTTTACACTTTGTGTTTCTGTGTGGATGCAAACTGATGAACTCTTTACTTAATATATACTAAATCGATCTTCTGTATATAAAGATAATTGAAAATGAATCTTGATGTGAATGGGAGAGGGAGCAGGAGATGGGAGGGGTACGAGTGGGAGGGAAATTATGGAGGGGGGAAGAAGCCATTGTAATCCATAAACTGCACTTTGGAAATTTATATTTACTAATAAAAGCTAAAAAAAAAATAGATAGATAACTAACAGAGAAAAAAAAGGAATTTGAGCCCTAGAGGCCACCGTACCTTCCCTTTCACCCTACTAGCCTTCTTTTCGGTCGCTGCAAGTTACACGTTCCCAGAGTGTGGTGCCTAGATACGGTTCAGTGTTTGGTTTGGACACTAACATGTCAGCGATCGGAACCTTTTGGGCCACAGTCCCCACCCGAACCCCTATCCAATTGTGTGCCTGCCTGAATTTTTAGACACTCGTGTGGTGCCTGCATTTGGTGCCACGTTCCTTCTGGCCGTGTGCATTTTGTTCTCAGTACTCCGAACGCTAGAAGACACAGTCCAAGCCCCCCTTTTCCCCTTTGATTCCCCACTTCCTTGTGTGTCTGGATAAACATTCCCACCAAACTGCTTTACCTGGATAGGGCTCCAGGGCCATTTCTGTCTCTGGGTACTTTTATTTCGGAGATAGGAAGCCTTTGGCCCGTTCTATACATTTGATTCCGCACCCCACTCCCATATGTGCCTGCCTAATGCTTTCTATCACAAAAGTGTTGTCTTGCTTGCTTTTCCGATTTCCTTTTGTGAGCCCTTCTGTCACCCATATGGTTCCTTCTGGCCCTGCCCACTTTCAATAATCAGTGCCCTGTCAGCCACCAACCTTGACCTTTCATCCCCACACTCTCTTGATCCTTTCCAGAGCTGCAAGATGATCATTCCCAACATATGTGTGGTGTTTCAATAAAGTTCCAGGTTCCATCCTCTATGCAAGGATGCATCAGAACCCTTTTGGCCACAGTGCTGCCCCCTTCTCTCCTTTTGACACTCCCTTGTGTGTGCCTGCCTGAACCCTTCTACTACCAGTGTGGTGCTTCCATATGGGTTCCTTCTGGTCTTGTGAACTTAATCTCAGTAATCAGAGCCCTATCAATCACCATGCTTGCTCTCTTTCCCTCCCATCCTCACTTCTGTAGGTGCCTATTTGAAAGTTTCCACCAACTGAGTAGTATCTTGATAGGGCTCCGTGGTTCCTTTTGGCTTTGGACACTTTCATCTCAGGTATCAGAACCTTTGGCTAGTCCTGTTGTGTTCTTCTCCTTTCCATACTCCAGTGTGTGACTGCCTGAAGCATTCTGTCTCCAATATGACTCCTCTGTATGGGTCCTTGCCCTTTCTTCCCTGCCATTTGTGCCTTGATGAACCTTCCCACCAACAATGTAGTCCCTTTTTGGTATTCCAGGCTCCCTTCCAGCTTGGGCACTTCCATCCCAGGCATTTTAACCCTTTTTGCCATGCTCCTTTCCCTTTCTCACCCCTCTTCCACTCTTGGGATGGTTGGTGAACCTTCCAACCACTAATGCAGTGCCTCAGTAGAATTCCAGTTTTCCTTCTGCTCTTGTGCACTTTTTTCTCAAGCATTTGAACCATTTCAGTCACTGTTATATTCCAATGGATTACTGGGTGAACCTTCCAGCTACCAATGTGGTGTTTTAATATGAGTCCTGGGTTCCTTCAGGACTTGGGCATATTCCTTTCAAGAATGTAGACCCTTTAGGCCACTGTTTTCAGTCTTTCTTTCCTTCACCCCTACTCCTGTGAGTGTTCCACTGCACTTATCACCACTATACTGTCCTGTTGGTTTCAGTACTTCTTCTAGCCTTCTGCACTTCCCTATATGAATTTAATGCTGTTTTGACTGCTGTCTTTTCCTTTCCATGAGTTCATAGGTGCCCTGGTGGACCTTCTAATCAACAGTATCACCCCTATGAGGATTTTGGGGTTCCTTCCAGCCTAGACTCATCCTATGTACCTTAGATCCCAAGGTCATCTGCCAATAACCTGTTTGGTTGATGCAGTAAATAGAACATTTATATTATGAGTCTTCAAGGCTCCCTGTACTAGGAGACCAATGATTCTTCTGTACCTTAGCTGCCCAATTTGCAATGTAGCCTGAAATCCTTTAGGTCATGGTCCTGCCCATGAGCTTGGCTGTTTGCCTAGGGTGGCAAGCTATTTTCAGTCATGGCACTGGCATTCCTCAAGCAATTCCAGAACCTAACAAGCTTTCAGTAGGTAACACAGCTTTGGAATATTGGGCCCTCTTTGCCACCATGTGTACCACAAAGTGTGCCCTCAGGATCTTTCCTTGCACAAACATGCCTTTCACCAGGATTTCAGTTATCCTTTAGACCCAAACAATATCTTTTTGCAGTGGAACTCCAGATTTCTAATAGGCTCTCAGAAGGCACAGTTGTGTCCTTTCAAGGTCCAAGACTCTTCACGACATTGTCTGACAACTCTCTTGGTGCCTCAGATGGCACTTCCAGGCATTATCTGCCCTGACACTGCTTTTTGGTGGTCCTTTTTGATGACTAGACTACCCATGCACTGGAGTTCAATGGGTTGTTAACAACAGTAGCCAGATCCTGTGTTTTGGAATATTATAGTTCTTTTGAGAACCATGTTTTCAGCCCATTGATGCTTCTTTTGGTCCTGTACTTCTACCACACTATGGTCATTAAGGCTCTTTGACCTCTAGATGTTCCCCATGTTGTTTCTAGCCCACAGTACACCAGTCTGGTGGGGACATGGTTTGTATTTCCAGCTATTATTTTGTATTTCTGTTGTTGGAAGTGGAGAATAATTGGTCATAGTGATGATCACCACTGGAGAACCAAGGGCCCATGTGACTACTACCTCTCTCCCTACTCTGCCCATCACTGGTGCCCAGTGGAAACTCTTGACCAC
This sequence comes from Lepus europaeus, assembly GCF_033115175.1. Taxonomy (NCBI): domain Eukaryota; kingdom Metazoa; phylum Chordata; class Mammalia; order Lagomorpha; family Leporidae; genus Lepus; species Lepus europaeus. The sequence continues at coordinate 98,415,007 of NC_084850.1, read as the reverse complement.
CAACCTTGTAGAGTTCCAAGGTTCTTACTGATCCCAAGTCATCCTTTACACTAATAAACCAAAGGTTTTTGCACCAACAGCCTATCTGTGTTAAGCAGAAATCAACCCCTCTGATCACTGGCAGGCATGACTCTGGGGAATCAATGGCTTTTTCAGTCCTTAGCTATCTCATGTGCTATGGAACCTGGAAAAATTTGGTCGCTGATCTTCCCATACAATATCTCCTTGGGGACATTGTGGACAACAGAAAACCCAGACACTAAAGATCCTAGGGTCTTCATGTCTCCCAGCTTATGCATGTGCTTGGGAACTACACAACTTTGGAACCTAAAGCCTGTGAAACATAGACTGTTGTACATTGAGTCTATCTCAACCTATAGAACCCTGGGGTTCTTCCAGGCATATGTTGGCCAGAGCACTGGTATCTTGCATCACCTTTAGGTATGTTCTCCCCTTACATTCATTCCCTGTGGGGCCTTTGTGAAACCAGACTCCTGACATGTTGGATTCAGGAAGCCTTATGGACATGAGTTCCCATACTATGAAGTATAAGACCATACAGGCAGTCATCCTTACAGCATTGTGGTGCAATAAGAATCCTTTCAGCCACCATATGCAGTACACTGGGGAAATGTCTTGCCACCAATGTCCTTACCACCTAGGATTGGGGTGTTTTTGTCCATCCCCAACTTATACTTTGGCTGGGGAACCAAGGGCTTTTTGGCTCCCAGACTGCCCACAGTAGAAACAAAAGCATTTTAGATCACAGTACTATCCTACCTTAGGTATGCCATAAGATGTTTTGAATCCCAGTCTGCCTATAAGCTACAGAGGCAGGAGCCCATGCGACCACAGTCCACAGAGGTAATGTCTTAGGGAAAATCCTGCCACCAGACGTTCCACTAGCTACAGTTCCAGCCTTCTTCGTGCTACACTCTGCTAGTATGCATTCAAGGGATTTTCTCCATTGTCCTACTGCCTGATATGGGAAGCACAGTACATTTGGCATGGATCAAGGAGCTAAATACAAAACACAAAAATATAAAAAATCCTACAGGATAACATAGGAGAAAATCCAGGAAAATTTGATTTTGACAGTGACTTTAAAAAATATATAATACAAAAGCATGAAACATGGGAAAATAAATGGACAAATTGAACTTCATTAAAATTAAAAATGTCTTCTCTGTAAGACACTGTTAAGAGAGTGCAAAGAGCCAAGACTGGGAGAAAAAAACTTGCAAACATATTTGGTAAAAGACCAATACCCAAAATATACAAAGATCAGTTAACATTAAGAAAACTAGCATCCCTGTTTAAAAATAGGCAAATGAAGAAATGCCTCACCAAAGAAGATAGTTAATAAGCATATTAAAAGATGCTCTGGAGCCGGTGTTGGTATTGTGGCACAGAGGGTAAAGCCACTGCCTGTGATGTTGGCATCCCAAATAGGTACTGGTCCCTGCTGCTCCACTTCTAATCCAGCTCCCTGTAATGCACCTGGGAAAGCCACGGAGGATGGCCCAAGTCCTTGGGCCTCTGCATCCACTTGGGAGACCTAAAAAAAGCTCTTGGATCCTGGCTTCAGCTCAGCCCAGCCCTGGCAGTTTCGGCCATTTGGGGAGTAAACCATCTGAAGAGAAATCTCTACCTCCCTCTCTCTCTCTCTCTCTCTCTCTCTCTCTCTCTTCTCTAACCCCCTAACCCCCTCTCCCTGTAACTCTGATTTTCAAATAAATAAAAATAAATCTTATTAGAAAACATGTTCAACATCATATGTGATTAGGGAGTTACAAATTCAAACAAGATACAATGACACTGAAATGGTTAAAACACAAGATCCTGACAATACCAAATTCTGGAGAGGATATGGTATGACTGAAATTTTTGATTGTTGTCCGTAGGAGTGCAAAATGGTATAGACACTTTGGAAAGCTGTTTGACAGTTTCTTACAAATTTCTATGCTTAGCACACTCATACCATATAATCCAGCAATTACACACTGCTTTACATTTATCCTAAGGAACTGAAAAGTTACAGCTCCACAAATATTTGCACACAATTGTTTATATTGGCTTTATTCACAACTGCTAATATTAGGAAGCAACCAAAGTATCCCTCAGTGTGTGAATGAATTAAAAAAAAAACAACAACTGCTGTACATCTACACAATGTAATATTATTTGGCAATGCAAGGAAATGATATATCAAGTCCTGAAAATACAATGAAGAACCTTAATTGCACACTCATAAGTGAACTAAAGCTATTTACTGTATGATAACAACAATATGACATTCTGGAATTGTAAAAAGTATGGAGACAGTAGAAACGTCATTGGCTGCCAGGGATTTGGAGGCAGGAAGTAAGGGGAGAGCAAATGGAGAACAGGGAATTTCAAAGGCAATGAAAAAATTCTATATAACACTATAGTGGTAGATATGTGTGAGTTTTGCATTTGTGAAATCCCATATAATGTGTAACACCAAGAGTGAACCTTAATATAAATTATATATCTTAGTTAATAATATTGTGTCAATATTGATTCATCAGTGGTGACTAGTAGATAACACTAATGTAAGATGTTAATAATAGGGGCAACCATGTGCATGGGATGGGAACTTAGTACTTTCTCTTTTTTAATTTTATCTTTTTAAAGGTTTATTTATGGGGTCTGCGCTGTGGCATAGTAGGTTAAGTGTCCTCCTGTGACACCGGCATCCCATATAGGTGCCAGTTCACGTTCCAGCTGTTCTTCTGATCTAGCTCTCTTCTGTGGCCTGGGAAAGCAGTGGAAAATGGCCCAAGTCCTTGTGCCCTTGCACCCACGTGGGAGACACAGAGGAAGCTCTTGGCTCCCGGCTTTGGATTGGCTCAGCTCTGGACGTTGAGGCCATTTGGGGAGTGAACCAGAGGCTGGAAGACTTTTCTCTCTGTTTCTCCCTCTCTCTGTCTGTAACTCTGCCTGTCAAATAAATAAATTTTGATTTTATTTATTTATTTTAAAGATTTACTTTATTTATTTGGAAGACAGAGTTACAGAGAGAAGTAGAGCTGCACAGGGGCCCAAGGTCTTGAGGCAACTTCTACTGATTTCTCAGGCCATAGAATGGAGCTGGATCAGAAGTGGAGCAGCTGGGACTCGAACCGGCACCCATATGGGATGCTGACACTGCAGGCCCGGGCTTTAACCTGCTGTGCCACAGCGCTGGTCCCAATTTTATTTCTTTGAGAGGCAGAGTTACAAAGAGAAAAGGAAAAGGAAAAGGAAGAGAGAGAGAGAGAGAGAGAGAGAGAGAGAGAGAATGAACGAGAATCTTTCATCTGCTGGTTCACTCTTCAAATGACTGCAATATCTGGGGCTGAACCAGAACAAATCTAAAAGCTTCTTCTGGGTCTCCAATGTGGGTGGCAGGGGCCCAAGCCCTTGGGCCATCTTCTGCTGCTTTCCTAGGCGTTTTTAGCAGGGAGCTGGATCGGAAGTGGAGCTGCTGGGACTTGAGTTGGCACCCATATGGAATACTGCCATCGCACATTGCACTTAATCCACTGTGCCACATTGCTGGCTTCAGGAACTTAGTACTTTCTGATCAATTTATTTATAGACATAAACCTGCTAGAAACATGAAGCCCATTGATTAAAAGGAAGGAGAAGAAAAATAATAAAAATAAAATTAATAACCTAACTTTACACCTTGCAGAACTAGAAAAGGAAAACTGAAACCAAAGCTAGGAGACAGAAGGAAAAAATAAAGATTAGAGAAAAAATAATATGAAACAGAGAACAGAAAAATAAAGAAGAAAATCAGTGAAACTGAAAGCTGGTTCTCCGGAATGATCAGCAAAATTGACAGCCCTTTAAGCAGACTGACAAAGAAGAGGACGATGCAAATTATTTAAGATTAGAATCAGAAGTGAAAGTGGGGGCAGGGGGCTGGCGCTGTGGCACAGCTGGTTAAGGCCCTGGCCTGAAGCACCGGTATCCCATATGGGCACTGGTTCTAGAGCCTGTTGCTCCTCTTCAGATCCAGCTCTCTGCTATGGCCTGGGAAACAGTGGAGGATGGCCCAAGTCTTTGGGCCCCTGACCCATGTGGGAGACCCGGAAGAAGATCCTGGCTCCTGGCTTCGGATCGGTGCAGCTCCACTTGTTGTGGCCATCTGGGGAGTGAACCAGCAGATGGATAGACCTATCTCTGTCTCTATTTCTCTCTGTAACTCTGTCTTTCAAATCTTTAAAAAAATGAAAGTGGGGGCATTTCTAATGACCACTGAGGAAAAAATGAATTGTAATTACAAGAGAAAAATGTATGCCAATGAATTAGATAACTTGGATGAAATAAATTCCTAGAAACCCACAGATACCTACATTGATTCAAATAAACAGATCTATATTGTTAAAGAGATTGGACTGGTGACCAAAACCCCCCAAGAAAGGATAATCCAGGATCTGATGGCTTCACCATTGAATTCAATTAATAAAGAATTAATACCAATTCTTTAAAGAAAAATCTTGCAAAATCTTCTATCTCATAGTGAATAATCACCCCCAAAGGAATATATGCAGTTAAATATTGCAATAATAATTTCTGAAACAACATTTTTTCTAACTTTTCTTTAAAGGTATAGGATTTATTTAAGCATCGAGTTGCCTTAAATTAAAAGCAAACAAGTAGGCATAATAGTAACTAGATATGGGACCAGCACTGTGGGCTGGGTAAAGCTGCCATCTGCTGTGCTGGCATCCCATATGGCCACTGGTTCGAGACTCAGCTGCTCCACTTCCCATCCACCTCCTTGCTAATGAACCTGGGAAAGCAGTGGAGGATTGTCAAAGTGCTTGGGTCTGCACTCACGTGGGAGACCCAGATGAAGCTCCTGGTACCTGGCTTTGGCCTGGCCCACCCTGGACCATTACAGCCATTTGGGGAGTGAATTAGTGGGTGGAAGACCTTTGTCTCTATCTCTCCTATCTCTGTAACTCTTTCAAATAAGTAAATGCATGTTAAAAATAACTGGATATTAATAACTACATATGATGAGCTAATTTCTTATTTCTTTGGGTTTGTATTTTCTCAATACTGGATATGTAAAACAAAATTCAGAAAGACATTGGATGCTGAGGTCGATATTACACTAATGTGGGCCGGCACTGTGGCCCCAGCAGGTTAAAGCCCTGGCCTGAAGTGCTGGCATCCCATGGGAGCCAATTCTAGTCCAGGATGCTCCACTTCCAATCCAGCTCTCTGCTATGGCCTGGGAAAGCAGTAGAAGATTGCTCAAGTCCTTGGGCCACTACACCCACATGGGAGACCCAGGGCTGGCTCCCTACTCCTGGCTTCGGATCAGGGCAGCTCCAGCCGTTGCGGCCAACTGGGGAGTGAACCGGCGGATGGAAGACCTCTCTCTCTCTGTCTCTACCTCTCTCTGTTACTCTGTCTTTCAAATAAATAAATTAAAAAAAGATATTACTCTAATGACTAATTTAAAGTTTTTAAAGTTTTTATATTTCATCAGAACAACTGGTTTATTCTAATTTACCTACTTTATTTTGGCAAAAATTATGTATCTGATCCTATATAATAAATGTACATTAGGATTATATATTTTGTATCTGTGCTGTTTCACTTTAGATTTATTTGAAGGATTCTGCTAGTAAACACAATCTAAAAGAAACACTGCACCAGTTCATTTGGCCTCCTTTTAAGTCTGAGATTTGAATTGTGAGACCAATCTTAGACATTGTCTCTGGAATTCTAACAATTGCTACATATTGGTGCTCTTCAAGTGTGCATTACTTCCAGTACATTGGATATCCCCAGGGATCAGCAATTGAAAACAGAATAGGGCCAACTGATACTGTCATGCATTAAAATATAAAAAACTAAAACAAATACATATAAATATCTGTATAATAAATTGAGTAAGGAGTAACTCATTGCCTTATATTTAATGGACAATAAGTACATTTTCTACAAACCTGAACTGAAATAGCTTTGTTTTTGAATTTGCCATTCTAACATAAGGGTAGCTATCACTCACTACCCACTATCTGGGAATCTGTAAGATATGTTCTTTTCATTTAAAGGGGCACCCCACTTATAATTGGTTTTACTCCAGTTTTGCCTATACTAATTAACAAACGTATATGGTTCAGAACTCAACTTCTGGGAGCAACTAACCATGCCGGGGGGGGGGGGGGGGGGGGGACACAGACATTGGCAATAATCGAAACTACTCCAGCTCACAAAGCAAATTCGTTAGATAGGATAGACAGAGACTTCCAAACCCTAGATAGGCAGGGCCTGCACTACGCCCCCTCATAAGCAGGGAGCAGTTACAGAAGAGATGATTCGACGTCCATCAACTTCCCTTAGGATTAAGGGGATGGAGTCTCTGAGAGGGAAATGAAGTAGGCAGGCACACAGGTTAAAATCGATTAGGTTTGTGAGCTGGAAGGCCACGCCCCTGTGTGACCTCACACCCTACCTGATACCTTCACCACGCCTGTGTGACCTCATGCCCCTACCTGGCCACACCTGAGTGCCCACCAGCCAATCAGGTTAATTAAACACTCCCCTTTGGAAGTGGGTTAAAAGCATGGGACACGGTGTGTCCTGCCCTCTCTTCTTCCCTGGTTTCTTGCTGGGAGGGGCTGGCTACAGCCCTGTGCCTCCAGGATATGTGGCCTTCAGGCCATGTGCTCTAGGCTTCCTGGCCTAGATGCTCCTCCATGTAGCTGGTTCCTGGTGCTCGGTATGAACCCAGATTTCTCTCTCTCTCTCTTAGATAAAGCTCTCACTCTCCTATGCATCTTTTACACTAAATAAAAGCCTAAAATGTAAAACAAAAAACAAAAAACAAAAAAGTTAACTAAACTGATTTTTGTACCCTCATCCCTTCTTTTACATAGTGATTTTGTTAAAAGAACACAAAGAACACTCTTCTGTCTACATCCTTTAGTGGGTTTTGTTTTCACTCAGGGTCACATGGTACACACTCTCCTCTCCTCACTCAATATATAGTGGATAATCAAATCGCTCCCTTACAGTCTTCCTTAGGTTCCCGTTCACCTTGGTGGTTGAACGTTCCTTCTTCATCCTATATAAAGAGGCAATCCTCTGCCAACTGTTTCTAATCCTATATTTATCATTTTTTAATCTTCCTAGAACTCATTATTTGGCATATTAATAATTTGTATTTGTTCATTGTCTTTCCTCATAAGAATATAAATTTATAATCTTTATTTTGTCTCCTGCTCCATTACTAGCACATTGAACAGTGCCTGACACACAGCAGCATGTGTACAATAAACATTTGAACAAGTGTGTGAACCTGGGATTCCGCTTTCTATCATTTCTTACAATTCTAGGTAAATTACAAAAGTATCTTCAAATTTCTTTGTTTCACATAAAATAATTTTGAGTATGTGTGCACCCTCTCATTTTAAATCGACATGTTATATTTTCTGCCATACGTTTAAATAGATCTTTGTCTCTGTGTCTCTTCCTCTGTTTCATTGCCTTTCAAATAAAATTAATTCAAATTTTAAATTTTAAATAGAGCTGCATGGGATGTGATTTTGGCATATTTCAAAATAGTGTTGTATTTAAAGTGTTACATCACTTTTAAAAAAACCTCCAATAAAATAGAATAAGAGGAAACTCTTTCTAAGTCCCTGTTTGAGAACAGCATTACTTTCTTGTTTTAACTTTTATTTAATAAATATAAATTTCCAAACTACAGCTTTTGTATTACAGTGGCTTGCCCCCCCCAATAACTTCCCTCCCACCTGCAACCCTCCCGTTTTCCACTCCCTCTCCCATTCCATTCACATCAAGATTCATTTTCAATTCTCTTTATGTACAGAAGATCAATTTAGTATATATTAAGTAAAGATTTCAACAGTTTGCACCCACACAGAAACACAAAGTGTAAAGTACTGTTTGAGTACTAGTTATAGCATTTATTCACACTATACAACACATTAAGAACAGAGATCCTACATGAGGAGTAAGTGCACAATGACTCCTGTTGTTGACTTAACAAATTGACACTCTTGTTTATGGCATTAGTGATCACCCTAGGCTCTAGTCATGAGTTGCCAAGGCTATGGAAGCCTTTTGAGTTTGCCGACTCCAATCTGATTTAGACAAGGCCATAGTCAAAGTGGAAGTTCTCTCCTCCCTTCAGAGAAAGGTACCTCCTTCTTTGATGGCCCGTTCTTTCCACTGGGATCTCACTCACAGAGATCTTGCATTTAGGTGTTTTTTTTTGTTGTTGTTGTTTGTTTGTTTTGCCACAGTGTCTTGGCTTTCCATGCCTAAAATACTCTCATGGGCTGTTCAGCCAGATCCGAATGCCTTGAGAGGAGAACAGCATTACTTTCATACCAAAGTCAGATAAATACAACACAAGGAAAGAGAATTACAAGCTAACACCAGTTATGAATGCAGATGCAAAAATACTCAGTGAAATACTATCAAATCAAATCCGAAAGTACACTGAAAAAATTTTACACCATTACTAAGTGGGATGTAGTTGAGGAATGTAAGTGTGACTCAACATTAAAATAAAGAAGATCAATCAACAGAACAAAGGGGAAATACATAATTATCTTAATTGACAAGGGAAAGGCATTAAACAAAATCCAACAATCTTTTATGATAAGAATTCTCAGAAAACTGGGAATATATGGAGACTTTCTCCAAAGGATAAATTTTTTTCTATAGTATGGACTTTTTTTAAAAAAAGGTTTATTTATTTAATTGAAAGTTGGAGTTACACAGAAAGAGAAGGAGAGGTGCAGAGGAAGAGAGAGAAGTCTTCCATCCCACTGGTTCGCTTCCCAAGTGGCCGCAACAGCCGGAGCTGTGCCATCTGAAGCCAGGAGCCAGAGCTTCCTCTGGGTCTCCACGTGGGTGCAGGGACCCTAGGACTTGGACCATCTTCCACTGCTTTCCCAGGCCACAGCAGAGAGCTGGAGTGGAAGTGGCGCAGCTGGAACTCAAACCGGTGCACATACAAGATGCCGGAACTGCAGGTGGCAGCCTTATCCTCTACTCCACAGTGCCGGCCCCTGGACATTTTGATAATATTAATTCTTCTGATCCATGAACATGGAGGACTTTTCAATATTTTGTGTTTTCTTCCATTTCTTTCGTTAGCTTTTTGTAATTTTCATTATAGAGATCTTTCACACTCTTGTTAAGTTTATTCTAAGTTATTTAATTTTTTCTAACTATTGTGAACATGAGTTTTATCATAAATTCTTTATCAGCCAGACCACTGTTGGTGTATAAAAATGCTACTTATTTTTGTATCCTTCTACTTTGTTGAGTTCTCTTTTCAGTCCTTATAGAATTTTAGTAGAGTTTTCTTTTTTTTTTTTGTTCCTCTATAAAAAGAATCATGTAATCTTATAAACAGGGATAATTTGACTTCCTCCTTTCTGATTTGTATACTTTTTTCTCTTTCTTTTGCTTAATGGCTCTGACCAAAGCTTACAGAATTCTATACAACTAAAGAAATGAGAGTGGACACTCTAATCTAGGTCCATGTTTTTGTGAAAATGCTTTCAACTTTTGTCATCCAAAATGATGTTGGTTGTTGGCTTCTGATATGTAGTCTTTTTCTTTAAAAGACTTATTTTTATTTATTGTGGCATAATATGTTAAGCTACAACCTGCAGCACCATATGGGTGCTGGTTCTAGTCCTGGCTGCTCCTTTTCCAATCCAGTTCCCTGTTAATATTCCTGGGAAAGCAATGGAGCATGTCCTAAGTCCTTGGGCCCCTGCACCCACGTGGGAGATCCAGAAGAAGCTCCTGGCTCCTGGCTTCAGCCTGGCCCAGCCCTGGCTGTTGTAGCATTTGGGGATTGAACCAGCAAATAGAAGGTCTCTCTCTCTCTCTCTCTCTCTCTCTCTCTCTTTATTTGAAAGACAGAGTTTACAGAGAGAAGGAGAGAGAGAGAGAGAGAGAGAGATCCTCCATCTGCTGGTTCACTCCCCAAGTGGTCACAATGACTAGAGATCCAAAGCTAGTATCCAGGAGCTTCTTCTGGGCCTCCTACGTGAGTTCAGGGGCCCAAGGACTTTGGCCATCCCCCTGCTACTTTCCCAGGCACATTAGCTGGGAACTGGATCAGAAGTGGAGCAGCCTGGACTTGAAATGGCATCCATATGGGATGGTGGCAGCTTTACCTGCTATGCCACAATGTTGGCCCAGACACATAGTCTTTATTATGTTGTGTTATATTCCTTCCACACTTAATTTTTAAAAGTTTTTTAAATTATGAATTGATGTTGCATTTAAAAAAGATTTTATTTATTTATTTGAGAGGTAGAGTTACAGATAGTGAGAAGGAGAGACAGAGAGAAAGGTCTTCCATCTGCTGGTTATCTCCCGAAATGACCACAAGGGCTGGAGCTGAGCTGATCCCAAATAGGAGACAGAAGCTTCCTCCAGATCTCCTGCATGGGTGCAGGGGACCAAGCCTTTGCACCATCTTCTACTGCTTTCCTAGGCCATAGCAGAGAGCTGGATCAGAAGAGGAGCAGCCGGGACTAGAACTGGCACTCATATGGGGATGCCAGCACCGCAGAAGGATTAACCTACTGCACCACAGCATCGGCCCCTAATGTTGCATTTTATCAAATGCTTCCTCTGCATCTATTATGACGATCATAGGAGTTTTATTCTTTATTTTGTTCATGTGATATATTATATATATTTATTCCCATCAGTTTAGCCATCCCTACATCTTTGGGATAAATCCCGCTTGGTCAAGACAGGTGCTCTTTTTGATGTGTTATTGGGCTCAATGTGCTGATATTTTGTTGAGGATTTTTGCCTTTACATTTATCAGGAACATTGATATATAGGTAACCTTTTGTTGTTGTTGTATCCCTGTATAGTTTTGGAATTAAGGTAAGGTTGGCCTCATAGAATATGCTTGGAAGGCTTCTCTCTCTTTAAATGGTTTGGAATAGTTTGAGAATAATCAGTGTTAGTTCTTCCTTAAATTTTATATAAGTAAGCAGTGAAGCCATCTGGTCTTAGGCTTTTCTTTGTTGGGAAACTTTTTTTAAAAAAGAAATTTATTTATTTATTTGAGAGGCAGAATTACAGAGAAGCAAAGGCAGAGAGAGAGAGAGAAAGAGATAGATAGATAGATAGGTAGGTAGATAGATAGATAGATAGATAGATAGATAGATAGATGACGGCTTTACCCTCTTTGCCACAGCACCAGCCTTGGGAAACTCTTATTACTGATTAATCTCATCCTAGGCTATTGGTCTATTCAAGTTTTCCATGTGTTTATGACTCAGTTTTGATATGTTAAATATGTTCAGAAAGCTGTTTCTTCTAGATTTTCCAATTTGTTGGCATATAGTTTTTCATACCAATTCCTAATGATTCTTTGAACTTATGCAGTGTATCAGTTGTAACATCTCTTTTTTCATCTCTGATTTTATTAATTTCAGTCCTTTCTGTTTTTTTCTTTTTAAAATATTTATTTTTATTTGAAGGTCCTAGTAAAAGATGGGAGATGGGGAGGGGGAGGGAGAGAGGGAGGGAGGGAGAGGGAGAGGGAGAGAGAGAGAGAGAGAGAGAGAGAGAGAGAGAGAGAGAGAGAGAGATGTCTTCTATTAGTTGGTTCACTCCCCAAATGGCCGTGATGGCCAGGGCTGGGCCAGGCCAAAGCTATGAACCAAGAGTTTATTCTGTGTCTTCTACACAGGTTCAGGGGCCCAAGTACTTCAGTCATGTTCTGCTGTTTTTCCAGACAATTAGCAGGGAGCTGGATCAGAAGTGGAGCAGCTGTGAACTGGCATTCATATCAAATGCTCATGTTTCAGGCGGTGGCTTAACACATGGTACCCCAATACTGGCCCCTGTTTTTTTCTTGGCTAGTCTAGCTAATGTTTTATCAATGTTTTAACAAATATTTTATTTATTTGAAAGATGGAATTACACACACATGCACGCACACACACATACACATGCACACACACAGAGAGAGAGAGAGAGAGAGAGAGAGAGAGAGAGAGAAACAGAGAATGAAATCTTCCATTTGCTGGCTCACTCCCCAAACAGCTGCAATGACTGGTGCTGGGTAAGTTCAAAACCAGGAGCCTGGAACTCAATCCAGGTCTCCCGATGTGGGTGACAGGAGTTCAAAGACTTTGGCCATCTTCAGTGGCTTTACTAGACCCAATAGCAGAGAGCTGAATCAGAAGCAACACAGCTAGGACTGTAACCAGCACTCTGATATGCGATGCCAGTGTCACAAGCAGTAGTTCAAGCTGCCATGCCATAGCATCAGCTTCTGTTCTCTAATTTTTGTATTTTGTTCTTGCACTAATTTTAAATTTGCTTTGCTCTTGTTTTTCTAAGTCCTTAAGATGTATTGTTTGGTAATTTATTTGATGTAGGCGCTTATTACTATAACCTTTCCTCCTAACACAGCTTTTGCTGTTTCCCATAAGTCTTTTGTAAACATGTATTTATTTATTTATTTGAAAGGTAGTGTCACAGAGAGGCAGAGAGAGAGAGAGAGAGAGAGAGAGAGAGAGAGAAAGAGAGAAAGGTCTTCCACCCACTGATTCACTCCCCAAATTGCCGCAACAGCCAGAGCTCGATTGATCTGAAGCCAGGAGCCTGGAGCTTCTTCCAGGTCTCCGACACAGGTGCAGGGTCCCAAGGACTTGGGCCATCTTCTGCTGCCTTCCCAGGCACATTAGCAGGGACCTGGATCAGAAGTGGAGCAGCCAGGACTTGAACCCATATGGGGTGGCAGCACTGAAGGGAACAACTTTACCCACTATGCCACAGCAATGGTCCCTGTATCCCATAAGTTTTGATAATTTGTTTTTCCACATTTACTAGTTTCAAGGAATTAATTTCGCTTTTGATTTCTTCTATGACCCACTGTTCATTCAATATCATGTTGTTTAGTCTCCGTGTATCTCTATAATTTGTAGAGTTTCTTTTATTGTTAATTTCCAACTTCATTACATTGTGGTTAGAAAAGATGCATAATATGATTTGAATTTTTTTGAATTTATTGATACTTGTTTTGTGGCCTAAATGTATGGTCTGTCCTAGAGAATGTTCTTTGCACTGATAAAAAGAATATGCATTCTGAATCTGTGAGATGGACTATTCTGTAGATGTCTATTATATCCAATTGGTCTATAGTGTAGATTAATTCTGTTCTTTCTTTCTTGATTAGTTTCTGGTTAATCTGTCAATTGATGAAAATGGGGTATTAAAGTCCCCAGTGTTATTGTTTTGGAGCTTATTTCTCCATTTATATCCACTAACTTTTATTAAACAAGATGCTCTGACATTAGATGTATATATACGTATTAGTCATATCTTCTTGTTGAATTTATCCTTTAATCACTACATAGTGACCATCTTTGTCTCATTTAACAGTTTTTGTCTTAAAGTCTATTTTGTCTGATATGTCTAACTATTCCTCCTTGCTTTTTATTTTCATTTGCATGCAATATCTTTTCCCATCCTTTCACCTTCAGCATGTATGTCTTTTTTAAAGATTTATTTATTTGAAAGGCAGAGATACAGAGAGAAGGCAAGAGAGAGAGAGAGACAAGGAGAGAGAGAGAGAGAGAGAAAGGGGGAGAGGGAGAGAGAGAGAGAGAGAGAGAGAGAGAGAGAGAGAGGTGTATTTTTCTTCTGCTGGTTTACTCCCCAAATGGTCACTGAAGCCAGGAACCAGGAGTTTCCCAGGCACTTTAACAAGGAACTGGATTGGAAGTGGAGCAGCTGAAACTAGATCTGGCACCCCATTGCAGGTGGTAGCTTAACCCAATACACCACAATGCTGGCCCCAGTCTGTATCTTTTAGACAACAAATTTAGTTCATTTATATTCAAGATCATTAATGATAAATAATGAGATGGCAATGCTATTTTCTTTTACAATTCCAAATGTTTGTTTTGAATCTCCTTTGTTATTTTGCTGGCTGATTTCCTACATTCACATTCTTTCATGATGCTGATTGCCTTATGTAACATCCTTATGTATCATTTGTAACCCTGGCCATGTGGTGAAGAATTATTTCAATTTTAGCTTGTGTGAAAGGTATTTATTTTACCTTCATTAATGAATGAGAGCTATGCTGGGAAAAGTATTCTGGATTGGCAGTTTTTAAGATTTATTTTATTTAATTGAAAATCAGATGGGCCATCACTGTGGCATAGTGGGTAACGCCACTATCTGCAGTGCCAGTATCCTGAATGGGTGATCGTTTGAGTCTCAGTTAATGTGTCTGGGAAATCAATGGAAGATGGCCCAAGTACTTGGGCCCCTGCACTCATGTGGGAGACCTGGAAGAATCCCCAGGCTCCTGGCTTTGGATCGGCCCAGCTCTGGCCACTGTGGACATTTGGGGAGTGAACCAGTGGATGGAAGATGTCTCTGTCTCTCATTCTCTCTGTGTATAGCTCTGACATTCTTTTCTTTTTAAAAAAATATTTGTTTATTTATTTGAAAGGCAGATTTATGGAAAGGCAGAGGCAGAGAGAGACTCACTCCCCAAATGGCTACAATGACTTGGGCTGGGCTAGGCCAAAGCCAGGAGCCAGGAGCTTAATCCAGGTATCCCAAATGGGTGCAGAGGCCCAAGCACTTGGGCCATCTTCTACAGCTTTTCCAGGCACATTAGCAGGGAGCTGGAACAGAAGTGGAACAACTGGAACTTGAACTGGTGCCCATATGGGGTGCTGGTGCTGCAAGTGACAGATTTATCTGCTACACCACAGCAGTGGCCTCATAAATAAATGTTTTTTTTAAAATATGCTCAATTTGGAGAAAGATATGGATTTCTAAATACAAGAAGCTGATAGAAACCTAAATTGACATGATCAGAACAGAACCTCTGAAGGAAACATTATAGTCAAACTTTCATATGTAAAACACAAATAGGGTATCCTGAAATTTGCAAGAGAAAAGTACCATGTCACTTTTAAAAGAAATACCATTAGATTGGCAGCAGATATGTCTGCAGGTACTTTACAAGTCAAGAGAGACTTGACTTGTAAATGGAGAGGCGCTGGTGCTGTGGTGCACTAGGTTAATCCTCCACATGCGCGCTGTCATCCCATATGGGAGCCAGTTCTAGTCCTGGTTGCTCCTCTTCCAGTCCAGCTCTCTGCTGTGGCCTGGGAAAGCAGTAGAGGATGGCCCAAGTCCTTGGGCCCCTGTACCCTCATGGGAGACCAGGAGGAAGCACCTGGCTCTTGGCTTCGGATCGGCGCATCTCCTGCCGTTGCAGCCACTTGGGGAGTGAACCAGTGGAGGGAAGACACTTTGTTTCTCTCTCTTTCACACTGTCTGTAACTCTGCCTGTTAAATAAATAAATAAATAATTTTAAAAAAGAGAGAATGGAGAGATATAATCCATATTCTGAAAAAAAAAATAACTGCCAGGGGCCTGTACTGTGGTGCAGGATGTTAAGCCGCTCTAAACAGAAAGGATTTATTTATTTGTTTGAAAGTCAGAGTTAGAGACAGAGAGAATGCAAGACAGAGAGGGAGAGATCTTCCATCCAAAGGTTCACTTCCAAAGGGGCTACAATGGCCAGGGCTGAGATAGGCTGAAGCCAGGAGCCAGGAGCTTTTCCCAGATCTCTGAAGTGAGTGCAGGGGCCCAATGACTTGGACCTTCTCCCTCTGCTTTTACCAGGGAGCTGGATGGGAAGTGGAGCAGCTGGGTCATGAAGCGCCCCCAAATGTGATGCTGGTGTCACAGGTGGCAGCTTAATCCTCTAAACCACAACACTAGTCCCAAATTGGGAAAGCTTTGTGCTCTTATTTCATGGAATGGATTTTATAACCCATTTTTTTCACCCCACCCTGTCCTTCAGAAATTCTCATGATTCAGATATTGGATTGTTTGATAATGGTCCAGACATCCTGAGTGCCCTTTTCTTTGTTTTTAATTTTTTCTCCCTTTTTGTCTGACTGAGATGTTTAAAAAGACCTGTCTTCAAGGTCAGAAATTCTTTTTTCTGCCTGATCTAGGCTTTTCACTGTATTTTCTATTTGACTCATTAATTTCTTTTTTTTTTGACAGGCAGAGTGGACAGTGAGAGTGACAGACAGAGAGAAAGGTCTTACTTTTTGCCATTGATTCACCCTCCAATGGCCGCCGCAGCTGGTGTGCTGCAGCCGCCGCATCGCACTGATCCGAAGCCAGGAGCCAGGTGCTTATTCTGGTCTCCCATGCAGGTGCAAGGCCCAAGGACTTGAGCCATCCTCCACTGCACTCCCAGGCCATAGCAGAAAGCTGGCCTGGAAGAGGGGCAACTGGGACAGAATCCGGCACCCCCACCAGGACTAGAACCTGGTGTGCTGGCGCTGCAGGCGGAGGATTAGCCTATTGAGCCGCGGCACTGGCCAGACTCATTAATTTCTAATATTTCTGTTTGGTTCCTTTTCAATATCTCTATTTCTTTGCTCAATTGCTCTTTCATGTCATGTGCTGATTTCTTAATTTCATTTAACTCTTTATCTCTATTCTGTTGTATCTCTTTGGGTAACCTTACAATAATTTTTTTGGAATTTTTTTCTCAGGCCATTCATCAAACTCCGTTTCTTCAGTAATGCATCATTGTATTTTTGGGGGACGCATACTAATTCCTTGCTTTTTCATATCTCTTGTTTTTCTACATTGATTTTTGTGCATTTAAGGGATAAGTTGATTCTGTCACTTTTAGAGAATTTTTTGTTGGTCAAAGGTTTTTCCTGGAAACGTGACTGTGTGTATTGATTTCATAGATTGCCTTAACTTTAGTTCTGGTTAGTTTTTGTTGTGTAGTCTAGACCTTTATTTGCTGTAGTTGATGGTTGCTACATTAGGGATCTGTGGCGCTCCTGTAGCTCATTATGGTCACTGTGATCCACGTTACACAAATATCCACCAGTCTCCAGAGGAAGGGATTAGAATAGAAGCTGCTCACGTGTTGGTAGCAGGCCCTTGTTGTGGTGTAGGTGCACCTCACACACAGACTCCAAGCCAATATCCACATCAGGAATTGGAGCTGTAAGATAAGTGCTGCCTACAGGAATAGGACGGTCTCACAGATTCCTAGCAGGTGCCTAACTCTATACTTTCAAGACTAGCACTAGTGATGGATCCAACAGGTGCTGTCTGATAGAGTAGTTGATCTCTGAGAGCATCTGGCTCTGTGAATAAGGCATCTTTGTTTGTGGGATCCTTGCTGGTCTGGGTGGGCTTCAAGAACCTCTGGTCCAAGCTTCAAGTGATCAGCAGGACTCAAAACCTAGCAGTTTCCATGGGGATGAGCTGGAGCCCTGAACCCCATGCTGGGTCTGGGCAGAGCACAGAAATGGTCTAGAGACACCAGCATGCAAGGACTATGTGCTGGGTTAGGAGGGACACACAGAGCCCAATTCAATGCTATAGGGAGAAAACTGCTCTTGGGCTAGGTGGGGCACAGTCAGCCTAAACATAAGACCCCTAGGTACATGTTTGATGGGAGCAGAAATCTTTGGTAGCTGTTTATGGGAGATCCTAGATGGGCAGGATGCAGAAACTCTGGCTACTGCCTATGGGAGGGGCTGGAGTCCAGTGGTATGGAACTTAGATCACAAACCCTTTTCTGAGCCCTTGTTGGGAGAAGGTTGATTTCCTATTAAGAGTGCATGCAGTCCCAGGCATCTTCCCCCTCTTGGATGTGCACACTGTTCAGAGCATGGGCACATTCCTTATTGTGCTCAGAACATGCCACAAGAACCATTCTGCAGGAACTATCCCAAGTGCACAGGGAGCTCTGAGCCTTCACAGGAACCCTGACTGAATTCCTGTGAGTACATGTTTCAGCTACAACCAGCAATGTTTCAAATGGTCACAGGAAAGGAGACAATGGAGATGAGCCAAGATCCTTACTTCCAGGGCCATGGGAGATGTCCTTCTTCCATTGTCCACTAGCCTGCAGAGTACTGTGTGTGCAGGGGTGCAGAATATGCCCTTGCTCTGTTGGTCCCACTTGTGTCTGAGGGGGTATGCTTTGCTAAAAATGCAGGAATGTCCTCCACACCTCTTGGAAGAAAATAAGTAAGGACTTCTATATCCTAGTGTTATGAACATTAGTGCCTCAGTCTTTATTCCAAGTTCTTGCCCCCACAGAGATATGAATTCAAGGCAGAGGCACAAATACTGTGAACAGGTGACAGCAGGATTTATTTAGAAGTGAGAAAGTGAATATACATTCATGTGAGAATGTTAGCAACCCCACACAAAGAGATGCCCATCGTGAGTGAGCTAGAGAGTTGCCTATAAGGAGAGATAGCTGGAGGAGTTCCAAGAAGGACCAATATGCAAAGTCCAAGACCCCAAAAGCAAAAATGATGTTCCCCCAGCTACTTTTATGGGGGTAGGGGTGTTGCCCTAACCAAATGTACCAGGAAGGTGGAGTTTAGTGTGTGTAAGGCTTTCATGGAGTTTCATGGCTCCCACGTAGCCATAATGGCATCTCCTCCTTCTTGATCCCAGATAAGACACAATGCATCATGGGAAAATGGGTGTACTGGAATGGCAGCTAAGAGGTAAAGTTGCAATGCAGGGCTATGCAGAAGTTATTAGGAACATATTCTGGCTTACCTAATCCTACCTAATCTTCTCACCTAGTTCCCCCATATTAATAGTGTCATATGGCCGGTGCCGCAGCTCAATAAGCTAATCTTCCACCTGCGGCAACAGCACACCAGGTTCTAGTCTCGGTCGGGGCACCGGATTCTGTCCCGGTTGCTCTTCTTCCAGTCCAGCTCTCTGCTGTGGCCCGGGAGTGCAGTGGAGGATGGTCCAAGCCTTTGGGCCCTGCACCCGCAAGGGAGACCAGGAGAAGCACCTGGCTCCTGGCTTCGGATCAGTGCAGTGCACCGCCCGCAGCGCGCCGGCCGCAGCGGCCATTGTGGGGTGAACCAACGGAAAAGGAAGATCTTTCTCTCTGTCTCTCTCTCTTTCACTGTCCACTCTGTCTGTCAAAAAAAAAATACTGTCATATGGCTTGTGAAAGTGACTCGTCAAGATGGCTCCCCAGCCTCTGCTCTGAGGGTTGAGGGTGGAGAAAGAGCCAGTTGACTCTGAAGCAAAGGTGCCCTGAGTTTTTCCGGGAGCTCTCCTTACTGGACAGCTGGTCTGTGGTGACTGGATTCCTCTTTACAAGGATCTTCTGCACAAGAGATCAGTGTAGATGGGTTCTGCTGAGGCTCGACTGCTCACTCTTTTCCCTGAAACAGGGAATATCCCTTGCTTTGGAGCTTTGCTGTATGTTTGGCTTTGTTCCTCTTCCTATGCTGTCATGTCTGATCTTGGAACACTACTGTTCCCACTATTCTCTTATTACATTGAGGAGCTCTACCTCAGGCACCCACCTTGAGATGTATCTGCTTTGGGATTTCTCAGTGGAGGAGGCAGGGGATGCTAGGTCTTCCTATATCATCATTTTGAATCCAGAATAATTGCATTTTAAGTCCTACTTCCAATGAAGCCTGGAATGACTCAATAATAAAATGGCAAGGAATCATCTTGTTTTTGTTTGTTTGTTTGTTTTTTTGTTTCAAGCAGAGAAAGAGGGAGAGAGAATGAGCTTATAAGTCATGGATATTGAAGGTAAGTGAGTGTAAGATGCCTACACTGAGAAAAAGCTCTGCCCCACTGTCAAACTTCAGTGATAGTTCTAACAACACTGTAGACACTGCATGAATGACTGCTAATACATCAGATGTTACATATTACAAGTTTCTGCCTTGAGACAAAGTTGATACAATTTGAAATACAAAGACCATGACATTGTACATCCTTAAGTGATCAGTTTAAATGTATTTTCATATGTATTTTCCAAATTGATGACCTTTAATTACAACAGTTTCTTAATTTAAAAGGGTACAGGTGATCAGCATACCAGTTACGACATCCAAATCCAATATCAGAGTACCTGAGTTTGAGTCTCTCTTCTGCTCCTGATTCTAGTTTCCTGCTAATGAACACCCTGGAAAGTCGTGTGTGATGGCTCAAATAGCCTATTCTCTGCCACCCAAATGGAAAATATAAATTTAATTCCTAGCTCTCAAGTTTGGCCTAACTTTTTGCAGGCATTTGGGGAGTGAAACAGAAGATGAGAGTACAGTCTCTCTGTCTCTATCTCTTTCTCTACTAATACTACTTCTACTACTACTAAAAAGTAAATTAATAAAACAAAAAGAAATAAACACAAGTAAGCCATTGATATTTAGGATTAAGTTATTTTGTATTGATATTCTAAATACTTTATTTCTACCATGGTGAAAAATTTTGTGGGAGTACTTACATGAAAGGACAATTTTAGGGCTACATTCAAGAGTCTATTAATTATGACTAAAATTCAATTTTAGAAAGATCTTGCTCTTTAAATGTTTATGTTATAAGAGATATTAAATAAACAGGTGTTAAAACATGAACATCCTAATAAGAATAATAAAACCAAGTGAACTGAAGGGAAATGGAAATAGATAACAAAAGACAGACATGACTTATTGATAAAATGTGAAAGCATTAAAAATATTCATCTTATTAAAAATTAACTCAAAATATAATATCTAATAGCTTACACAATCTTCAAGAAAATAAAAACATTCAAACATGGAATGTACAAAAGAGACAATATATATTGAATATATTGTGTAATTGAAAGGAAATTTATTATTGCACATAAATTTTCAAAACATATAAAAATGTGTGTTGATTGTTTAATCTACTGCTTTAATAAATTTATTTATCAGTTCTAATAGTTTCTAGGTAAAGTCTTTTGTTTCACTCTGCACAAGAATCATGATATATGTAAATAGGAATAATCTGATTTGTTCTTTTCATATCTGTATTTAATTTCTTTGTTTTACCTAATGGTTCTGGGTAAATCATCTTGTATCAAAAATTGAATAACAGTAGTGAGAGTGGATGCTTGTCTGGTTCCAGGTCTTAGAGTGAACACTTTCAACTTTTTTCCATTCAATACAATGTAGTCTTTTTTTTACTATGTATAACCTTTATTATGTTGAAGTATTTTCAACTAATTTCACTAATTAGATCAAGATTTTTATAGTGAATGGATGTTGAATTTTATCAATTTTTTCTGTCTTTTAAGATAATCATATGATTTTTTTTATCTTTCACTCTGTTGATGTAATGTATTATGCTTACTATTCTGTAATCAGTGAACCCTTACTGCATTCTTGGGATAAATTTGACTTGGTCATGACCAATGATTTTTTTATGTGTTGTTGAATTCAATTGGCTAGTATTTTGTTTGCAATTTTTGAGTCTGTATTCATCCAAGATATCTGCTTATAATTTTTATTTTGTCATTAACATTAGTCTAGAAAATTAATATATTTATTTCATCATATGCTTAGATTTAGCATCCATGAAACTGTTAGTGGTAATAGCACTGAAAGTCTATTCTTTCAGTAAACTTAAGTTAAAATATTCCATCAACTAGTGTACATATTATACATTAAATCTTTACATTGATTTAACTTGCAGATTATTACCTTGAAATGAACATTCCCCATCCCATCCCATTCCCCATTGTGACGTCTAATAATCAATGTTCTTCTTTGCTTCTATGTATTAAATTATTTTAAATTCCACATATCAGTGAGATGATGCAGTATTTTTATTTCTGCATTAAGTTTATTTTACTTAGCATGTTGTTTGTCAGGGTCATTCATGTGTCACGAATCATAGAATCTCCTTTGTGAGGATCAGCAATATAATATCTAAGATACACATGTATCCCATCACATGCACACACACACACAGACACAACACACTGCAATTAGTTTTTCCATATATCTGTTAGTGATATTTCATTCTCTGTGGTCCAGAGAATGTGTCTAGGGAAAACAGAACTTTGTCCACAACCAGAGCTAGGAGATTGAGGAGCCAGTCTCTCGGCTAGAAGCACTAAGAGTTGGAGTGCTGCATATATGGACAGACTCCATCCAGACAGAAGTTGAAGACCTGGGTTAATCACTAGACCTGTGGTGAGTGAATAAGCAGACTCATAGAATGGCAGATGTCCTAACAGCACTCTGGCCTCAGAATCAGCCCTTAAGGCATTCGGATCTGGCTGAAGATCCCATGAGAGTATTTTAGGCATGGAAAGCTAAGACACTCTGCCAAAAAAATACATAAATGAAAGATGTCTGTGAGTGAGATCCCAGTGGAAAGAATGGGCCATCAAAGAAGGAGGTACCTTTCTCTGAAGGGAGGAGAAAACTTCCACTTTGACTATGACCTTGTCTAAATAAGATCAGAATCAGCAAACTCAAAATGCTTCATAGCCTTGGCAACTCATGACAAGAGCCTAGGGTGATTACTGATGCCATAAACAAGAACGTCAATTTGTTAAGTCAACAACAGGAGTCACTGTGCACTTACTCCTCATGTAGGATCTCTGTCCTTAATGTGTTGTACAGTGTGATTTAATGCTATAACTAGTACTCAAACAGTATTTTACACTTTGTGTTGCTATATGAGGGTAAACTATTGAAATCTTTACTTTATATATACTAAAATGATCTTCTGTATATAAAGAGAATTGAAAATGAATCTTGATGTGAATGGAATGGGAGAGAGAGTGGGAGATGGGAGGGTTGCGGGTGGGAAGGAGTTATGGGGGGGAAAAAGCCATTGTAATCCAAAAGCTGTAGTTTGGAAATTTATATTTATTAAATAAAAGTTAAAAAAGAAAGTAAAATATGTTGCAAAAAATACATTTTTTCCAGTACCTGCTTGAAATATGTAAGCACTCCATTGTAAAAAGTATGAAATGACTTTTCCCTTTTTTATTTTTTTAATGATTTATCCATGTATTTGAAAGGCAGAGATACAGAGAGAGAAAGAGAAAGTAGGAGAGGGAGAGAGAGAGAGAGAGAGAGAGAGAGAGAGAGTCCATCTGCTGGTTTACTCCCTAAATGTCCACAATGGCCAAGGCTTGGCCCAGCTGAAGCCAGGAGCCAAGAGATTCATCTGGGTCTCCTACATGGGTAGCTGGGGCCCAAGGAGTTGGGTCATCTTCCACTCCTTTCTCACGTGCATCAGCAGGTAGCTGGTTTGGAAGTGGAGCAGCTGGGACTCAAACTGGCACCCCCATGGAATGCTAGTACTGCAGGTGGTGGCTTAGCCTTCTATGTCACACGCAGACCCCAAGTGACATTTTTCAACCCCAAAACTCTGTATATCTTTTCTCAAAATCCTTTCTTTGCTCACAAATAGACAAACACTGAATGTTCTCATGAACATGTTGATCTCATAGAAATAACAGTACAGATGTACCAGAGGATGGGGATGGTGGAAGAAAGGGCATACAGGATGGACAGTAGATGTGAAAATACAGTTAGAAAGGAACAATAAATTTTATTATTCTATGGTACTCTAAGTTGATTGTCGTTAAAAATTTATAGTGTTTTTCAAAATCACAAGAGAAGATATCAAATATGCACAACCCAAAGTAGTAATAAATGCTTGAGATGATGTTAATGTTAATTATTTTATTGTGATTATTAGACATTATATACATGTATGGAAAAAGCACCCTGTATCCAATACATAAGGACAATTACTATGTACCAATTAAAATTTTAAAAATTTAAAATCATTGTCCACCAATCCTAAAGTATCATATTACCATTTATGTTAGATTCTAAGCAAACTGTTCCACCACCTTGATAAGTTTGCTTTCCCCAGACTTCAGGATGAGTACAAATATCTAGAAGGTTTTTCCATTTCTGAGATGCTAGTGCCCCTGTGGAGGGGGTACTGAACCTGAAAGTGCTGTGCAATGATGTCAGCTTTGTCCTATGGACAGGACATATGAATGGCACTGGGGAAGCACCGTATAGGTTGGGCATAATCACTCCTGCTATACATCATGTGACTATAGACTGTGCCTAGATCCTAGGACCAGTATCTTTGGATATTTTTGAACCTTGAATGGACCAGTCATATTCATGGAGGAGAACTACCACTATAGAGATGTAAATGAATCATAACATAGCCCGGAAACCAAAGAAAATATGTCTTCATGTATTTATTCTGTAGGCGTAAACAAAGCCTTTGCAAGCATGACAAGAACAAAAACAAAATGGCCACAGTCAGGGAAAGAAATTACTGGTGTAAAGAGATATAAAAATAGATGTTAACATCTTTAATAGCTACATGTACCATAGCAGGTTTGAGACATATTGGTCCAAAACAATAACCTTAGCGCTCCTAAAAGAACAATACTGCTCACAAAAAACACTAGGATCGATTCCTTCGTACTTCCGCAGAGCTTTGGGAATCTAAGTTCTGCCCACACGTGTCTGACTCAGTGCGCATGCTCACTGACTCACGTGTTCCCTATTGCGCATGCGCCTTTGTATTGGCGTTCCGTGTGCACACCTGTGCTGCGGGAGCCATTTATAGCAGTCTTCTTCCTTTTTGCCTGCCTGAGAGTCAGTTGGTAGGTGCCCTCTGTCGGATCAGTTTAAATGTGAATGAGTGTGAGAAGGTGCCAGGTATCTTCATGGGGTTGACTGATGTGGTACGTGGACTCGGAAGAGAAAGGGCCTCGGAGGAGAATGGGTCAAGTGAAGATGGGGGAAGGGTTGAGGCTATTGATGTTTTTGTCCCAGAGGCTCCTGGAATGGCTCACAGGGGACAGATTTCAAGTCGTCAGTGGGACATAAGGCTGGGCAGATGGTGAGGGAAGGACAAGGAGACTGGGGACACTTAAGTGATGACAGGATCTCCAAAATACTTAAAGCGCTAGGCGGAGATGCCCAGTGAGGGGTGTGGCCGTTGCTTTCTATAACGACTTCTCACTTTTCTCTGGACGGTGTAGAAACACCAGCAGAAGGAATGATAGAAGCTGTGAATCTTAACAAGAACTATTTTAGATGACAAACAGGCCTAGTCAGTGGGATTATGACAGAAAGAATAGTCACTTGAATTTTCATTGTGTGGTAGATTTCCTAGAATGTCTCCATAACTGGAAATTCAATTAAGTGACAAATATCAATTTTTTTGCCAGACTTGTCAGTGTAAATGCTGTTACCAATAATCAAAAAGTATGGAAATATATGCATATCCTTGGAGTTTTTTGAAAATACTTCTAACATATTTGAAAGTTACAAATTGACATTTGGCCATGGAAATGCTCAAATACAGAAATTCTATTAAATACACTTTTCAAATCACAATGTTCTCCTTTCAGTGAGAAATATGAGTGACACAAAATCAACATCTTCAGCTACAGGAGGAGGAAATGCACAAGAACTTTTTCAAGAGGAAATTGAGCCTGTGGAAGTGAGTGCTTAAGTATCTAATGTTTTCTGTTAACAAATTTATCTTTGAGAAAGTGTTATTGAGTAGTACAGATACACTAATAAAGGTCTTCCATGTTGATAATGGTTGTCAGTTGGTCTCATAAAGGAAATATTCATTCAGGAGAATTATATCTGCTGTATCCCGGATGGTTGCTCTTAGGTTCCTGAAAGATGTAGTCAATGATTTCACTCTCAGGCTTCCTCGGAAAAGATAGCACACATGCATCCCAGCACAGAAAAAAAAAAAACTTCTATAGGCATTGGCGGTAACTTTTCTGGGAGATATCTCTCTGAGGGAAGAGTAATTTTTAAAAAAAATTATTTATTTGAATGGCACAGTTACTGTGGAGATGGTGGGGTAGGAGAGATTGAGAGCATTTGGACTTACTGATTCACTCCTAAAATGACTGCAAATAGCCAGGGGTGGCTGGGCCAGGCCAAATCTGGGATCCTGGAACTCTGTGGGTCTCCAGTGTGGGTAGGACTTCGGCAATCTTCTTCTGCTTTCTAAGGCTCAGAGATCTGGATCAGAACAGGGAGTGGATCACAAGTGTAGCATCCAGGACTTGAACCAGCGCCCATATGGAATTCTGGCATCACAGTCATTGGCTTAACCTGCTGTGCCACAAAACCTGTACCAGGGAAGAGTAATTTTTTGAAAAATTAGTATATAGGATCTTGCTGAAAAATGTAATCAATGATCTAGTATATACCTATATATTAAGTGTAGTTATTGTAAAACAAAACTTTTTCTTTACAAAAACTCATTTCAATAGATACATCAGTCTGGTGGTGGGCCTCAACCAGAGGAGCCAGCAGTTCAAGGTCAGAATATTCCACCTGGTCAGGAGGTGGAGGAAGAAGGAACACCTGAGGCTGAAGGTAAAGGGAAGGGGATGTAAAATGCCTTTGGCAGTGAGGGGTATGAGTGCATTACATATTATTACACAGGAGGAAGGAACACATTAGAGAAGTATCTTTTTTAAAAAAAAGATTTATTTATTTATTTGAAAGTCAGAGTTACAGAGAGAGGGAGAGAGATCTTCCATCCACTGATTCACTCCCCAGATGGCTACAATGCCCTGGGCTGGGCCAGACTGAAGCCAGGAGCCAAGAAATTTATTGGTTGGAAAAGTGAAGAATATAGCTTTTAGCTTTGTGCTTTCCATTGTTATAAGGAATTTTCTTTTATTCTTTTTAAAGGTATTTCTGTATCTTATTTATTTCACTTAGCATCATGTCTTTCATGATCATCACTGTTGACACAAAGGACAAGATTTCCTTCCTGAACAGTACTATTAGATTTTACACCACACACACACACGCGCGCGCGCACACACACGCACACACACACTGCACTTAGTTTTTCCATTCATCTGTTTAGGGATATTTCATTCTCTGTGGTCCAGTGTAACTGAAGAAAGTAGAAATTTTTGTTTTGTATTTAACTTGTAAAATTCTCATGTTAATGTGCCATTAATACAAAGAGAACAGATTCAATGTGGTTCATAGATGTAATTCTTTTTTTTTTTTTTTTGACAGGCAGAGTGGATAGTGAGAGAGAGAGAGAGAGAGACAGAGAGAAAGGTCTTCCTTTTTTGCCGTTGGTTCACCCTCCAATGGCCGCTGCGGCCGGCGCATCTCACTGATCCGAAGCCAGGAGCCAGGTGCTTCTCCTGGTCTCCCATGCGGGTGTAGGGCACAAGCACCTGGGCCATCCTTCACTGCCTCCCCGGGCCATAGCAGAGAGCTGGCTTGGAAGAGGGGCAACCGGGATAGAATCCAGCGCCCCAACCGGGACTAGAACCCGGTGTGCCAGCGCCACAAGGTGGAGGATTAGCCTGTTGAGCCACGGTGCCGGCCCATAGATGTAATTCTAAGAATATACTTGCCTCCCTCCTTTTTTCCTCTTTTTTTTTTAAAGATTTACTTTATTTATTTGAAAGATAGAGTTAGAGAGAGAGGGCGAGACAGAGAGAAAGATCTTCCATCTGCTGGTTCACTCCCCAAATGACCGCAATGACCAGAGCTGAGCTGATCTGAAGCAAGGAGCCAGGAGCTTCCTCCAGGTCTCCCACGTGAGTGAAGTCCTGCTTTCCCAGGCCATAGCAGAGAGCTGGATCAGAAGTGGAGCAGCCAGGACTTGAATTGGCACCCCTATGGGATGCTGGCACTGCAGGCTGGGGCTTTAACCCGCTGAGCCACAGAGCCGACCCTTCCTCTTCCTTTCTTTTCCTTCCTCCTCCCTCCTTCCCTCCTTCCCTCATTCCCTCATTCCTTCATTCCTTCCCACATATTTTAATTGACATTCTAGTCCAAAAGCTTAATGCTGGGGCTGGCACTGTGGCTTAGCGATTGAAGCCTCAGTCTGCAGAGCTGGCATTCCTTATGAGTGCCAGTTTGAGCTCTGACTGCTGCACTTCCAGTCCAGCTCCTTGCTAATTCACCTGGGAAAGCAGCAAAGGATGGCCCAAGTGCTTGTGCCTCTGCACCCATGTGGGAAATCCAGAGGAAGCTCCTGGCTCCTGGATTCAGCCTGGCTCAGTCTTGGCTGTTGCAGCCATTCGGGGAGTGAAACAGCAAGATGGAAGATTCATTATCCTCTCTCTCTCTCTCTCTCTCTCTCTCTCTCTCTCTCTCTCTCCCACCCCCTCCCTCTTTCTCTGTAACTCTGTCTCTAAAAACAAATAAATAAATCTTTTTAACAAAAGGGCTTTATGATCCATTAAATAAAGGGTTCAGTAAGTAAAAAGTGTTCTTCGCTAGAGCAAGGTGATTCTGGATCCAGTCCCTTGGCTGTAAGCACTAAAAGTTTGTGGTGCTGTATATGTGGACAGACTAGTTCAATTGAGAATTTGGACACCTGGATTAATCAGTAGACTTGGGTGAGTGGGGAAGGGAAGCACACATGTGCCCATTCAGATTCACACCGATCTCTTGTTTATGTGTCCCATTGCTTTCCAGATGTACACTAGCTAGAAGGCCAATCTCTGGGCAGCATCTGGGAAAACTTGTGGGTAAATCCCTTCCAGGGAGAAACAGAAAGCTGGGCACTGTGCCTGCTTGCTATGCACTGAGTTCTGAGAGACATACTACCATTCCTGTTTGAAATTCCCAGGGATCTCAGGGATCACCAAGGTCTTTCACTCTCAGAGCTATGTGATGACTAACCTTTCCTGTGAGAACAGTACAAGTAGGGGGAACTGGATCCAACCTGTCACTCCTTAGGGAAAAGCTGAGATCTGAGGGATTCCACCATCATTGTAAGGTGCTGTGCTCTAGGTGGGGTGTGGGGTGACACTGTGTCACAAATTACTTTATCTAGATAAGTCGGACATTTTTTCTGTTTTCTATTGGAGTTTGTCCACCATTTTCTGGTTTTCTCTGAGATGGAATTGATCTGGGTATGGATGGCTTTTTTGTTGCTGCAACCCCAGGAGAAAGGAAAGTAGGAAGCTTTCTATTCCACTATCTTACTGATGTCACTTGGTAACATTTTTATCTCTAAGGGCCCCATGTGGCATCTGATGTCCAGGAACATTTTCAGCCTGACCCTGGTGATATATATGAAAATGGTCCTGAAATCAATGGAACAGAACCTCCTAACTAGAGCACTACAATGCCAAAAGCAGGTATGTATAGCTCACTAAGGGCCAACATTATGTGACTTTGTTTTTCATGATATTAAACCATTTATAATACCATAGATATAACATTAATGCTACTTTAATAACAGCATTCACATAAAAAGACCCTGGATGACAAGTCAAACTTCAGAAGCCTGACTGGCAACATGACACATTTTCCAATAAGTGAGACAAAATGAGTCAAAGCCGTATCGAATTAAAATATATGAAAACAATTTCTTACTTGTCAACATTAATCTTCTAACCAACAGCTAATGCTTTTTACACTGTTAGAATTTAAGTTTTCATGAAATACGTATAGCATTTTTATTATCATTTGCATGAAGGACTGAGGCATCGCAGAATATTTTATTTTTAATTTCTTAAAAAGATATATTATTTATTTGAAAGTCAGTTACACAAAGATAAAGAGAGAGAGAGAGAGAGAGAGAGAGAGAGAGAGAGAGAGAGAGAGATCTTCCACTTACTGGTTCACTCCTCAAATGGCTTCAACAACCAGGGATGAGCCAGACTGAATCCAAGAGCCAGGAGCTTCTTCTGGGTCTCCCATGTGGGTGCAGGGGCCCAAGGACTTGGGCCACTTCTTCCTGCTTTCCCCTGCACATTAGCAGGGAGCTGGATTTGAAGTGGAGCAGCTGGGACTCAAACCAGCACACATATGGGATGTTGGTGCTACAGGATACTTGCTACGCCACAACATTGGCTCCCTGAATTAGATTTTAGCTCCAGCTCTAATATAATTTGTGTTTCTCGCAGAATCCTTTGGATTCTTTTTATTTTTTAAACAATATATTTTCAGTTTACATTATAGTCATAGGCATACTATTCCACTAAATAAAGAGTTCAACAAATAGAAAGTAAAAATACATAGTTCAGCAGAAATATAGGAAGTCTATGTTCAAGGTCCCTGTAGAGACCCAACTGAATGTAAGCCAAGGGGTGACTTTGAGGATTCTAGTTCTAGTCTGTATTAACACCCCAAAACCTTGGTCTGCCTTTGATGTCCTCTCAGCGAGTTCCACATCATATGGTTGTTCACTCTATGTTTGTATTACAGGTGAAGGACATGCAGACGTTCAAATGGAGACAACCAGAACCCTGCCAGCTGTTCTTGTATCAGTTGCTTGACTTCCAATTCCCTCAATAAAACTTTATATTTCCCTGTGGAGAAAGCTTGGGTGTCTTCTCACTTTTTTCCTAGGCTTCTGATATTGTTGAAAATTGCATCACTTTTGAAATGTTGTATTCTGACTGATTGCATATATAGAGATGATGTTTGTATATTCCTTTTTTATCCATCAACCATGAAAAATTTATCTATTCCAAATGTATTTCTACACTTTTTTGATTTCAACACACAGAATCATATCTTTGAATCATAACAATTTGTCTTTGCCATTCTACACATTATATGCTTCTTGGTTCCGTTTTTACAACACTGGGCAGCCTCAACCTGTACAGTGGTGAATAGAGCCAGAGAAGTTGGTCATTCTTGTCTTAATCTGACAGGAAATGGAATTTGGTTTAGCATTCGCCGCATTTGTTTACAGATTTACCTTACCTGAAGCAGCACATCCCATTCTTTTTTAACTCACTATTTTTGTTCCTTTCATGTGTGAAATTTTTTTTAAATTTTTATTTTTTAAGATTTATTTATTTGTTTGAAAAAGTTAGAGAGAAAGAGAGAGGTCCTCCATCCACTGGTTCAGCCCCCAAAGGGCCCCAACAGATGAGGGTGGGCCAGCCTGAAGCCAGGAACCAGGACCTTCTTCGAGTCTCCCACATGGATGCAGGGGCCCAAGGACTTTGGGCATCTTCCACTACTTTTCCAGGCATGTTAGCAGGGGCTGGATTGGAAGTGGAGCAGTCAGCACTCCAACTAGCACCCATATGGGATGTTGCATATGGTTTATGCTGGTGGCCCCACACATGAGAAATTTATTTATTTATTTATTTATTTATTTAATGAATATAAATTTCCAAAGTACAGCTTATGGATTACAATGGCTTCCCCCCCATAAATTCCCTCCCACCCGCAACCCTCCCCTTTCCCACTCGCTCTCCCCTTCCATTCACATCAAGATTCATTTTCAATTCTCTTTATATACAGAAAATCAGTTTAGTATATATAAAGTAAAGATTTCAACAGTTTACCCTCATATAGCAACACAAAGTGAAAAATACAGGTGGAGTACCAGTTATAGCATTAAATCACAGTGTACAGCACTTCTTCTTCTTCTTCTTCTTCTTTTTTCCAGAGTGTCTTGGTTTTCCATGCCTAAAATACTCTCATAGGCTCTTCAGCCAGATCCAAATGCCTTAAGGGCTGATTCTGAGGCCAGAGTGCTATTTAGGACATCTGTCATTCTATGAGTCTGCTGTGTCTCCCCCTTCCCATGTTGGATCCTTCGCTCCATTTTTGATTCTATCAGTTAGTATTAGCAGACATTAATCTTGTTTGTGTGATCCCTTTGACTCTTAGATCTATCAGTGTGATCAGTTGTGAACTGAAATTGATCACCTGGACTGGTGAGATGGCATTGGTACATGCCACCTTGATGGGATTGTATTGGAATCCCCTGGCATATTTCTAACTCCATCATTTGGGGCAAGTCCGATTGAGCATGTCCCCAATTGTACATCTCCTCCCTCTCTTTTTATCATTCTTATATTTAACCGGGATCACTTTTCAGTTAAGATTTAGACACCTAAGAATAATTGTGTGTTAATTATAGAGTTGACAAAAAATACTAAAATGGATAAAGTATTACATTGTACATCAACAGTCAGCACCATAGCTGATCAAGTCACTATTTCTCATAGTATCCATTACAGTTCCATAGGTTTCCCTTTGGTGCTCAGTTAGTTGTCACCGATCACGGAAAACAAATGATATTTGTCTCTTTGGGACTGGCTTAATTCACTCAGCATGATGCTTTCCGCATTGCTCCATCTTGTTGCAAGTGACTGGGTTTAATTGTTTTTGACTGCTGTATAGTATTCTATAGAGTACATGTCCCATAGTTTCTTTATCCAGTCTACTGTTGATGGGCATTTGGGTTGGTTCCAGGTCTTAGCTATTGTGAATTGAGCTGCAATAAACATTAATGTGCAGATGGCTTTTTTGTTTGCCAATTTAATTTCCTTTGGGTAAATTCCAAGGAGTTGGATGGCTGGGTTGAATGGTAGCATTATATTCAGGTTTCTGAGGAATCTCCAGACTGACTTCCATAGTGGCTTAACCAGTTTGCATTCCCACCAACAGTGGGTTAGTGTCCCTTTTTCCCCACATCCTCTCCAGCATCTGTTGTTGGTAGATTTCTGAATATGAGCCATTCTCACTGGGGTGAGGTAAAACCTCATTGTGGTTTTGATTTGCATTTCCCTGATGGCTAGTGATCTTGAACATTTTTTCATGTGTCTGTTGGCCATTTGGATTTCCTCTTTGGAAAGATGTCTGTTGAGGTCTTTGGCCCATCTCTTAAGAGGGTTGTTTGTTTTGTTGTTGTGGAGTTTCTTGATCTCTTCGTAGGTTCTGGTTATTTATCCTTTATCTGCTGCATAGTTTGCAAATATTTTTTCCCATTCTGTCAGTTGCCTCTTCACTTTCCTGACTGTTTCTTTTGCAGTACAGAAATTTCTCAGTTTGATACAATCCCAATAGTTAATTTTGGCTTTGACTGCCTGTGCTCCTGGGGTCTTTTCCAAGAAGTCTTTGCCTGTACCTATATCTTGCAGGGTTTCTCCAATGCTCTCTAATAATTTGATGGTGTCTGGTCATAGATTTAAGTTTTTGACCCATGTTGAGTGGATATTTGTGTAAGGTGAAAGGTAGGGATCTTGCTTCATGATTTTGCACGTGGAAATCCAATTTTCCCAGCACCATTTATTGAATAGACTGTCCTTATTCCAGGGATTGGTTTCGGATCTTTGATCAAATATAAGTTGGCTGTAGATGTTTGGGTTGATTTCTGGTGTTTCTATTCTGTTCCATTGGTCTATCCACCTGTTTCTGTACCAGTACCATGCGGTTTTGATAACTGCTGTCATGTACAGTATGTCCTGAAATCTGGTATTGTGATGCCTCCAGCTTTGTTTTTGTTGTACAAGATTGCTTTGGCTATTCGAGGTCTTCTGTGTCTCCATATGAATTTCAGCATCATTTTTTCCAGATCTGAGAAGAATGCCTTTGGTATTTTGATTGGTATTGCATTGAACCTGTAAATTGATTTTGGGAGAATGGACATTTTGATGATGTTGATTCTTCCAATCCATGAGCATGGAATATTTCTCCATTTTTTGGTATCCTCTTCTATTGCTTTCTTTAAGATTTTGTAATTCTCATCATAGAGAACTTTAACATCCTTGGTTAGGTTTATTCCAATGTATTTGTTTTTGTAGCTATTGTGAATGGGATTGATCTTAGCAGTTCTTTCTCAGCCATGGCATTGCCTGTGTATACAAAGGCTGTTGATTTTTGTGCATTGATTTTATATCCTGCTACTTTGCCAAACTCTTCGATGAGTTCCAGTAGTCTCTTAGTAGAGTTCTTTGGGTCCCCTAAATAAAGAATCATATCATCTGCAAAGAGGGATAGTTTGAGTTCTTCCTTCCCAATTTGTATCCCTGCAATTTCTTTTTCTTGCCTAATAGCTCTGGCTAAGACTTCCAGAACTATATTGAATAGCAGTGGTGAGAGTGGGCATCCCTGTCTGGTACCAGATCTCAGTGGAAATGCTTCCAACTTTTCCCCATTCAATAGGATACTGGCCGTATGTTTTTCATAAATTGCTTTGATTGTATTGAGGAATGTTCCTCCTATAACCAGTTTGCTTAGGGTTTTCATCATGAAAGGGTGTTGTATTTTATCAAATGCTTTCTCTGCATCTATTGAGAGCATCATATGGTTTTTCTTCTGCAGTTTGTTAATGTGGTGTATCACGTTGATTGTTTTGTGCACATTGAAACATCCCTGCATACCAGGGATAAATCCCACTTGGTCTGGGTGGATAATCTTCTAATGTGATGTTGCATTCTATTGGCCAGAATTTTATTGAGGATTTTTGCATCTATGTTCATCAGTGATATTGGTCTGTAATTTTCTTTCAATGCTGCATCTTTTTCTGGCTTAGGAATTAAGGTGATGCTGGCTTCATAGAAAGAATTTGGGAGGATTCCCTCTTTTTCGATTGCTCTGAATAGTTTGAGGAGAATTGGGGTTAATTCTTCTTTAAATGTCTGGTAGAATTCAGCAGTGAATCCATCAGGTCCTGGGCTTTTCTTTGTTGGGAGGGCCTTTATTACTGTTTCAATTTCTGACTCAGTTATGGGTCTGTTTAGTTTTTTTTTTTTTTGACAGGCAGAGTGGACAGTGAGAGAGAGACAGAGAGAAAGGTCTTCCTTTTGCCGTTGGTTCACCTTCCAATGGCCGCCGCGGTAGGCGCGCTGCGGCCAGCACACCGCGCTGATCCGATGGCAGGAGCCAGGTGCTTCTCCTGGTCTCCAATGGGGTGCAGGGCCCAAGCGCTTGGGGCATCCTCCACTGCACTCCCTGGCCACAGCAGAGAGCTGGCCTGGAAGAGGGGCAACCGGGACAGGATCGGTGCCTCGACCCGGACTAGAACCCGGTGTGCTAGTGCCGCAATGCGGAGCCTAGTGAGCCACGGCGCTGGCCTGTTTAGGTTTTCTATGTCTTCCTGGTTCAATTTAGGTAGGTTGCATGTGTCCATGAATCTGTCCATTTCTCCTAGATTTCCCAGTTTGCTGGCATACAAGTCCTTGCAGTAATTTCTGATATTCTTTTTATTTCTGTGGTGTCTGCTATTACATCTCCTTTTTCATCTCTGATTTTATTGATTTGTCTCTTTTCTTTTCTTTTTTAGTTAGTTGGGCCAATGGTGTGTCAGTTTTGTTTATTTTTTTCCAAAAAGCAGGTCTTCGTTTGGCTTATCTTCCGTAATTTTTTTTTTAGTTCAATACTGTTGATTTCTTCTCTGATTTTCATTATTTCTCTTCTTCTACTAGTTTTGTGTTGCTTTGCTGTAGTTTTTCTAGATCTTTGAGATGCATTAAAAACTCATTTATTTGGTGCCTTTCCAATTTCTTGATGTGGACACTTATTGCTATAAACTTTCCTCTTAACACTGCTTTTGCTGTATCCCATGTTTTGATATGTTGTGTTGGTATCCTCATTTACTTCCAGAAAGTTTTTGGTTTCTCTTTTGATTTCTTCTATGGCCCAGTGCTCTTTCAGGGCATGTTGTTCAGTCTCCATGTGTTTGCATATGCTCTAGGGATTCCTGAGTTGCTAATTTCCAACATCATCCCACTGTGGTCTGAGAAGGTGCATGGTATGATTCTAATTCTTTTGAATTTGCTGAGACTTGCTTTATGGCCTAGTCTGTGGTCAATCCTAGAGTAGATCCATGCACTGCTGAGAAGAATGTAAATTCGTTATGTGTAGGATTGAAAGCTCTGTAGATATCTGTTAGATCCATTTGGGCTATAGTGTCGATTAAATCTGCTGTTTCCTTGTTGATCTTCTGTCCAGTTGATCTGTCTGTTTCTGAGTGTGGAGTCTTGACGTCCCCCAGTACTATTGTATTGGAGTCTAAGTCTCCCTTTAAATTTCTTAACATATTTTTAAATAAACCAGTGCCCTGTAAGTAGGTGCATATACATTTATAATAGTTACATCTTTCCTTAAGGAACTCCTAGACCTCGAATGTTGGTTTTTTTTAATAGTATCCTGTAGATTCCCAACAATATTTTTTAGATTTCTAATGTCCTCTTCTTTTCTTTGGTTTGACTTACACTTTCCTGTGCTCTGTCTTCTAAGTACGACATTTTCTCTTCTGCTTCACTCATTCTGTTTTTAAGGCTCTCTAATGCATTTGTCATTTGATCTATTGAATTCTTCATTTCATTATGATTTCTCTTCACTATCACAATTTCATGTTCTAGTAGTTTCTTCATTTCATTTTGACTCTTTCTTAAGATTTCATTTTCATGAGAGAGATTTTCTATCCTGTTCAGTAAGTATTTCTGTAGTTCAAGAATTTGTTTTTGAGATCTTCTATATGTTCTTATCATAAATTTTTTGAAATCTGTATCTTGCATTTCTTCTATCTCATCATCTTCATAATCTTAAATTGGAGTGTCTTAGTCATTTGGGGCATCATAATATCTTCCTTGTTCTTGTTTCCTCTGTTTTTGCATTTGTTTCTTAGTATTATAGAGATATTTTTTGGTTTCTTCTTTTTTTCCCCCTCGCTGTGTTGGTTTTTCTTGTAATACTATGACTCTTGATTAAATGCACTCTGCTTTTTTTTTATTTTTTTGACAGGCAGAGTGGACAGTGAGAGAGAGAGAGAGACAGAGAGAAAGGTCTTCCTTTGCCGTTGGTTCACCCTCTAATGGCCGCCGCGGTAGCGCGCTGCGGCCGGCGCACCGCGCTGTTCCGATGGCAGGAGCCAGGTGCTTATCCTGGTCTCCCATGGGGTGCAGAGCCCAAACACTTGGGCCATCCTCCACTGCACTCCCTGGCCACAGCAGAGAGCTGGCCTGGAAGAGGGGCAACCGGGACAGGATCGGTGCCCTGACCAGGACTAGAACCCGGTGTGCCGGCGCCGCAAGGCGGAGGATTAGCCTGTTGAGCCACGGCGCCGGCCTGCACTCTGCTTTTGATGGAGCCTTAGAGGCTTGTGGTGGGTGTGGCCAGCGATCTCTGTTTGGTTCTTCAGGGTTAAGGGTGTGCCAAAGGTGATACACCCAGGTTAGTCGTTGTAAATCAATCTCTCTCTCTCTCTCTCTCTCTCTCTCTCTCTATTTAATTCAGAAGGGAAGTAATTCCACACAGCTGAGTTAAATTGAAGGCAGTCATTGTCTGGGTTTTGGCCTCTGTGGGTATAACATTCATCTGCTCTGTCCCAAAGACCACACAAAGGGTCTGTGCAGTCCTCAGTGTAAGCTCAGATTCCCCTACAATCTCCCTCCGGGTTGCCAAGGTTACCGAGTTTGTGGTGTCTCTCGAGAGTACTCACATTTCAGGCACTCCGTGAGTTCTCTCACACACCCTCAGTTTTTTTTTTTTAACAGTCTCAGTTCATATGCTCCACACATCCACTAGGACCTAACCTGTTATTTCTTCCCACCAGAGTCAGGTTGTCTGCTTGGCTGATTTCGGGCACAGCCCTGAGGTGGCAAAGCTTTTATATGTCCAAAATGGCACCTGCTCTTTGCCTTGCTCACCTTTGTAAGGTGAGTGGAGAGAGAGAATCATATCCATGCCAGTCCCTTTTATTTATTTTTTCTCTCCTCTAGTTAGCCTGGTGAACTTTGCCCCATGGGGCTTCAAGACTCGTTCCCTCTAGGCTCTTCCTTCCACTTTCCCTCCAGTGTCTCAGGCTACCAAGGTTTCGCCTCACCTCCCTCTCCAGTGCTGGTGCATAGATTCGGTGGCTGGGGTCCCGAGCTGTGGGCACCTGTGCCCTCCATGTAGGTCCACCGTGTCCCACTAATTCCGGAAGAGTTTTCTCTGCAGTTTTTTTTTTCCCTAACTCTTCCCTGAAACTATAGTATCTCCACTTTTATTAAACTATCTTTTCCCGGACTATCAGTGTGCTCCCCTCTCTATCCGCCATCTTGGATGACTCCTGTGTTACGTATTTTTATGAAAGCAGAAATTATAAAAGATTGTGAAAAGAGTTAGCTCTTGGTTAGAATGGGTAAGAAAAATCTTCTATATAATATAGTTTGAAAATATGTTTGACAAATGTTTCAGTTATCTGATAGTGTTTCAGTGTCAGTCAGGTCTTTGAAGTATGAACTTTTGGGGCTGGAGCTGTGGCAAGTAGGTTAATCCTCCGCCTGTGGGGATGGCATCCCCCATATGGGCTGTTCCAGTTCTCTGCTATGGCTTGGGAAAGTAGTAGAAGATGGCCCAAGTCCTTCGGCTCCTGCACCCGCGTGGGAGACCTGGAGGAAGATCCTGGCTCTTGGCTTTGGATCAGTGTGGCTCTGGGGAGTGAACCGGCAGATGGAAGACCTTTCTCTCTGTCTCTCCCTCTCACTGTTTGTAACTCTACCTCTCAAGTAAATAAATAATCTTAAAAATAAAATATGAATCATCATTTGAGGAACCTTTTTATGTGAATACTGTCATCAAAGTAACATTAATATTATCTTTATGGTGTGATAAAAGATATAATACTGTAGAAAACATACTCACATAATGTTGCACCTTAATAGATTGCATACCTGCTTCTGGCATTTTAGTGCACTAGACATGCTACAATGTCTCATTGATTTTAGGACCATCTTCTCCATCTGCGTTTGGGGTGTGATAAAGTTTTGGATATCTGTTTCCATGTGATGTCCTTACAAATAAAAAGGTTATTGAATGACATCAGCAAGATGGCAGAATAAAAAGCTTCTAACTTTCCTTCCTCCCGGAGTTGCACCAAATAAGCATCTAGACACAAATCTTTTCCCTCTGTGAGAAATACAGGAAATGGTTGATAGGCTGCTATTTACCAGAAAACTGAGAAAAGTATCCACAATCAAATGGGTAGATAATGGTTGACACAATGTCTCCACATACCCCACCCAAATCACAGTTCCTTACAATGAGGAGGGAATCCCCAACTCTTGGCTTTTTCTTACAGATTAAGAGGCTCAGCCTAGATGTATAGTTCCCTCTATACTTCTACTACTTCTCCTCTGCCCACCTGGGGTCTGGACACCTACATCGCCTAGCTCTGGGGAGTGGAAATCCTTTGCACTCTGTGATTTCCCTGGGACTCAGACAAAAAGGAGGCAGTTTTAAACAGGCATGGGAGCACATCCCCCAGAACTCAGTGCACTGCAAGCAGGCACAATGCCCAGCTTCCTGTTTCTCACTGGAAGACATTTGCCCACAGGCTTTCCCAAATGCTGCCTGAGGATTGGGCTTCTAGCTAGTTTGCATCTGGGAGACCATGGGGCAGATAAGCAAGAGACATGTGGGAGTCTGAATGGGCATGTGTGTACTTCCCACACCTTATTCACTCAACACAGGTCTAGTGATTATTTCAGGTCTCCAGCTTCTGCCTGGAAGGAGTCTGTCCATATATGCAGCACTCCAACTCTTAGTGCTTCTAGCCGAGAGACTGGCTCCTCAATCTCCTAGCTCTGGTTGTGGACAAAGTTCTGTTTTCCCTAGACACATTCTCTGGACCACAGAGAATGAAATATCACTAACAGATATATGGAAAAACTAATTGCAGTGTGTTGTGTCTGTGTGTGTGTGTGATGGGATACATGTGTATCTTAGATATTATATTGCTGACCCTCACAAAGGAGATCCTATGATTTGTGACACATGAATGACCCTGACAAACAACATGCTAAGTAAAATAAACTTAATGCAGAAATAAAAATACTGCATCATCTCACTGATATGTGGAATTTAAAATAATTTAATACATAGAAGCAAAGAAGAACATTGATTATTAGAAATCACAATGGGGAATGGGATGGGATGGGGAATGTTCATTTCAAGGTAATAATCTGCAAGTTAAATCAATGTAAAGATTTAATGTATAATATGTACACTAGTTGATGGAATATTTTAACTTAAGTTTACTGAAAGAATAGACTTTCAGTGCTATTACCACTAACAGTTTCATGGATGCTAAATCTAAGCGTATGATGAAATAAATATACTAATTTTCTAGACTCGTAGAAATGATTTAACTATATAGGTATGTATATACAATCACACACATATATCTCAGCATACCAGTTTGTACCTATCAATTATAACCAATAAAAATAAAATAGAATGCTAACCAAATTAACATGAAATATTCATAACAAGATGGTCAAATTATTCTCTAACTGTTGTGAAATAAAACCTGCAGGCTCATGTGATAATGAATGTGATGCATGAGAAACCCAGGATCATTGTATCAGGACTCTATTGTCAAGGGACGGTGGAATTTCCTCAGTGTCATCCTTGCCTTTACCATGAGTTCCCCTTCATTCCTACCTGTTATTATACTCACCATATTAAATCAGTGATATTTTTGGACCTCTCTGATTAGATTGTGAATGTAAAACCAAAGTCATGCCTCTAATTACTATTTATATTATTAGCACCTAACATGTAACATAGCATGAGTAGGCACCAGTTGAGTATTGTGAAGAAATGTGTTAATAATCAACTGATCTCTTTACAATGTGATTGTTGGGGTATGTGTTTTACCTTAGCAGTTCAGCCATCAGTTGGGATGCTCATATCCCACATCAGAGAGCCTGGGTTCAAGCTATGGCTCTACTCCCAATTCCAGCTCCTGCTAACTCACACCCTGGGAGACAGTAGAGCATGGCTCAAGTGGTTGCTCCCTGCCACACATGGGAGACCTAGATTTAATTCCCAGTCCTGGCCTCTACAAGGTCTAACCCTGGCTATTGAAGGCAATTCAGGAGTGAACCAGCAGGTGATATTTTCCTCTGCATGTCTGTCTACCATTCTCTGTCTCTCGGGTTCTAAAATACATACATAAATAAATAATTTAAATCTCACTGTTTTATACACTGTTGGTGGGAATATAAATTAGTACAGCCAATATGGAGATTCCTAAAAAAATAAATATAGATCTATCATATGACCCAGATATCCAACTTCTGGGTATACATACCAAAGAAATGAAACCAGATCATTTGTTTCAAAAATAGTCTATTTCATGGATAGTATTGGAATCATAATTACACTTGATCTTAGCCAAAAGGCCGAGAAGCGATTTGAATCATAATTAAAGTGTCATTTTTTGGCCAGTGCCACGGCTGAATATGCTAATCCTCCGCCTTGTGGTGCCGGCACACCGGGTTCTAGTCCCGGTTGGGGCGTCAGATTCTGTCCCGGTTGCCCCTCTTCCAGGCCAGCTCTCTGCTGTGGCCTGGGAGTGCAGTGGAGGATGGCCCAAGTGCTTGGGCCCTGCACCGCATGGGAGACCAGGCACCTGGCTCCTGGCTTCGGATCAGCATGGTGCGCCGGCCGCAGCGTGCTGGCCATGGCGGCCATTGGAGGGTGAACCAACTGCAAAAGGAATACCTTTCTCTCTGTCTCTCTCTCTCACTGTCCACTCTGCCTGTCAAAAAAAGTGTAATTTTCCTATAGGATTAGCTGAATACATTTGAAGGTCTGTGGAAAAATAACATCTCTTGTTGATTAACAAGAACATATTTAATGACTATAATGATATGCTTTGGTGTAGAAAAACTTTCTGGAACATTAAATGAATGAATCATACATAGAACAAGTTACCCAAAATAAGAACAAAATTACTGGGGCACACTGTGGTTTAGCTGGTGATGCCACCACCTACAGTGCAGGCATCCCATATGGGCACAGGTTCAAATTCTGCCTGCTCTACTTCCAATACAGCTCTCTGTTATGGCCTGGAAAAGCCATGGAAAATGGTTCAATTCCTTGGGCCCCTGTACCTGTGTGGGACACCCAGAGGAGGCTACTGGGTCCTGGATTCGGATGGGCCCAGCTCTGGCCATCTAGGGAGTGAACCAATGGATGGAAGACCTCTCTATCTCTCTCTCTCTCTCCTTCTGCCTCTCTGTAACTCTGCCTTTCAAATAAATAAATAAATATTTATAAAAAATAAAAAGAACAAAATTATTTTTGATTCACAGGAAAGCTACAAGTCTTACAGTGAGAATACAGATGTGAAGTACAAAAAAAATGAACGGGCATTGCTATCAGTCATATTGTGTAAATCCCTTAATGGTAAACTACTAAATAATCCATAAACTAAAATAAAGTTTAGAATATTGCCTTGCAAAGAAACAACTTTTTTTTCCACAGCATATTCATAGGTTACTTTGACTTTTTCCCTTTTTTAAACATTTATTTGTTTGAAAGACAAAGTTACAGTGTGAAGGGGAGAGAAAGAGAGATTGACTCACTCCCCAAATTGCTGAGAGTTGGGAGGGAGGGGATTGGCCCATGCTGAATCCAAGAGACTGGAACTCCATCAGGGTTTCCCATATTGATGACAGGGGCACAAGCACTGGGGTCATCCTCCTCTGCTTTCCCAGGCACATTAGCAAGGAGCTGGATCAGAAGTGGAGTATCTGGGGCTAGAACCTGCACTCATATGCAATGCTGGGATCACAAGTAGTGGCTTAACCTATGGCATCACAATGCTGGTCCTGCTACTTTGACTTTTTCTAATCCTACAAGTATTTAAACACTTTTAATGCCCCTTCAAAATCATAGTAATCTGCGAGAATGTAAAAAAAAAACTATGGAAAATAGAATTAAAAGAGAAATCCAGTTTTGTGTAAGAAAAAAAACCTGAAATACACACATACTGTACTCCTCAAAGTTTGGTAGGTTTTGAGGAAGCAACAAAGATTATATACTTTCAGGACAAAAATGAAACACTATATTCTTGTCTTTGGTGGAAATGCCTGACAAGGAAGTTGCTTTGCAGCACTCAATATAAGTATTAACGAATGAGAGAAAATGCCTTAGAGCAAGGGAATGCATAAAGCTGCAAACTATATTCTTCACTATTCCAACCACCATTCAGGAAGGGTTTATGACATTTGCCTAATGTGATCTTTCCTCCTGCTATGGAGTGTACCCTAATGCATGCGGCACACATACACTGTACCCCCCAAAGCATTTTACTTCCCTTTCCCTTTCCCTTCCATCTCAGATGCTCCCTCACCTTCTCTCTCTTGACTAGATGGAATAAGGAACAAAATAATTCAATAGGAAAAGAGAAACAAAATAAAGTAAAAATTGGGCAGTAAGCCTCAACAGTTATTACTCAAATGAAGACATACAAATAGCCAATATGCCCATGAAAAAATGCTCAGTCTCTGAACATCAGGGAAATACAAACTCCAAAACTATGGTGAGATATCATCTCACTACAGTTAGATTGGCTCTTATCAAAAAGAGAAAAGACAGCAAGGGGTGGCAAGGATTTGGAGCAAAGGAAGCCCTTGCACACTGTTGGTGGGAACATAAATTAGTATAACCATTGTGAAACAGTATGGAGGTTCCTCAAAAGAACTAAAAATAGAACTATCATCATATCCAGCAATCCGACAACTGAGAATACAGCCAAAGGATAGGAAATACGTCTGTCTGAAGAGGCCACTGCCTTCCTCTGTTTATTGTTGCAGTATTCACAATAGAGTAGAGCTGGAAACAAGCTAAGTGGGTGCCAGCACTGAGGTACAATGAGCTAAGCTGTTAACACCAACACCAGAATGCGTGTTCAAGTCCTGGCTGTTCCGCTTCAGATTCAGCTCCCTGCTAATGCACCTGGGAAAATGTCAGAACATGGACAAATTACTTGGGCCCCTGCCATCCATGTGGGAGACTCTGATGGAGCTCCAGGCTTCTGGTTGAGCTGGTCACTGTGGCCACTTGGAACCGAACCAGTGGATGGAAGAAGTCTCTCTCTTGTCCTCCTTCTCTTTCTGTTTATTACTCTTCCTTTCAAATAAATATATAAAATTTTTAAAAAGGAAACAAGTTAAATGTCCAATCAGTGACTAATGGATAATGGAGAATGAAAATGTGGTACATACACAAAATGCAGTACCATTTATCCATAAAAAGTGGTGAAATCTTGTCATTTACAACAATGTGGAGAAATAAGCCAAATACAGAAAGACAAGTGCCACATGCTCTCAGTCATATACAGAATATACAACGTTTGATATAATGGATGTTAAGATTATAGTGGTGCTGACTTGAGCCTTAGGGAGTAAAGGAGCAAGAGGAATGGGGAAAGGTTAATGGATACTGAGTTCCAGTTACACAAGAGGAAGAAGTTCTGGTGTTCCATTTCACAATAAGGTAACTATAGATAAGAATATTATTCTGTGGAATTATGTAAAAATATCAGAAGAAAGAATTTTGAAGCTCAGTTGTCCAACTTCTGGGAATATATCTAAAGAAAATGAACTCAGCATATAAAAGAGATACTCACACTCCCCAGTTTACCGAAGTTATGGAATCAACTTAGATATTATATATATATATATATATATATATATATATATATATATATATATTCCTCTCAACAGCAATTGGAACAGTGTTATTTACAGTGTTCAGGATAGGTCATGTTGGAGGTCACAGAACAAATCTCAATAAATTAAAAAATAGAAATAATATTTCACATCTTTCATGTTAATAATGCAATAAAAATAGAAGTAAACAATGACAAAAACTTTGAACACTATAGCAATATCTGGAAATTGAACTACTTCTTCTTGAGGAATCATCAGATCAAGGATGAAATTGAGAAGGAAGCTTTTAAAATTCTTGAAAAAGAAAAGCACAGTATACC
This sequence comes from Lepus europaeus, assembly GCF_033115175.1. NCBI lineage: Eukaryota > Metazoa > Chordata > Mammalia > Lagomorpha > Leporidae > Lepus > Lepus europaeus. The sequence continues at coordinate 98,370,585 of NC_084850.1, read as the reverse complement.
CAAACTTAAATGACATATCAAAAGCACTACCATGAGGACACGTATAGCAATCAACATCTACATCTAGAAAGCGGAGAGACCAAATAAATAACTTATTGCCACACCTCACACCACTAGACTAACAAAACAAATCAAATTCAAAATTAGTAGAAGGAAAGAAGTAATAAATCTCAGAACAGAAATAAATGAAGTAGGGGCAAAAAATACAAAAACTGAATGAAACAAAGAGTTGCTTCTTTGAAGAGACAAACAAAAATGACAAACCACTATTTACAACAGTTAAGAATTATAGAGAGAAGATATACATACATAAATTCAGGGCTGGAAAGTGAGTTATTACAAATGATATCAAAGACATCCAAAAGAATATTAGAGATTATTATGAAGAATTGTTCGGCATCAAATTTGATAATTTAGAGGAAATGGGCAAATTCCTGAACATATACAATTTACCAAAAGTGAATAAAATACCTAAACACAAAAAATGGGACGTAGAAAGACAGAATCTGTAGTAATAATAATAATGGTAATAATAATAATAATAAACCTACATCAATGAAAAGCACAGGACAACATGGCCTCATTACTGAGTTGTACCTAACAATTAACAATGAGAACAAATTGTCATTACATTCTTTCAAAATCTTGGAAAAGCAATTTTTCCTAGCATTCTATGAGGTCAACCTTACCTAAATAGCAAAATAATAATAATAATAATAATAATAATAATAATAATAAAATACAAGGATACAGTAAAGAAAGAAAACTACAGGCCAGTGTCCTTGAGAAAGTCTCCTTAAATCCCAATGACTCAGCTATTTGCTCTTTTAATGCTGAAAGGATTTTAATGTGAGAGAAAATCCTACAGCATCCCTGTAGTTTCAAGGGGGAGAACACTTCCAAATATTCTATGGTTTAATATTTATTAAGTAACTATTTTAGCAATGTTTGTATCTCAGAATTTCAGTGGTTATTTGCATGAGATTCATGGTGATATAAAAACTCAAGTGCAACAATTGTTACTCTGATTACAAACTCAAACGAACTATTTTCCAATAAGGTCTAATAACAAATACAATATTTAATGACATTGAAGTACTCCAAACGCTTAGAGGGAAGTTGGTAAGGATAACTATTCATGTTTGAATCTATTTTGACAGGGCTGGAACTTTGGCTTATTAGGTTATGCTGCTCTCTGCAGCACTGGCACCCATAAGGGCACCAGTTCAAGTCCCAGCTGCTTCACTTCAAATCCAGTTTCCTGCTAATGCTCCTGGGAAAGCAGTGGAAAATGGCCCAAGTGCTTGGGTCCCTGCACCCACATGGGAGACCTGGAGGAAGCTCCTGATTCCTGGCTTTGGCCTGGCCCAGCCCTGGTCTTTGTGGCCATTTGAGAAATGAGCCAGCAGATGGAAGATCTTTGTCTTCTCTCTGTCTCTCCTTCTCTGGCTGCAACTCTGACTTTCACATAAATAAATAAATTTTAAAAAAGAAAGTGAGGAACAATGTCTTTTGTTTGTTCTCTTTTCTTCATGTTATTTGTTGAACTCTCTACTTAGTACAGGGTTAGTCTTATTAGTATAAAGTCAACTGAAAATAGATCTTTGTAAAAAATAAGACTGGGAATGGGAGAGGGAGGAAAAAGAAGGGTGGGAGTATGGGTGAGAGGGAGGTAGGGTGAGAAGAATCACTATGTTACTAAATTTGTATATATAAAATGCATAAAGTTTATATCCCTTAAATAACATTTTAAAAAAGAAAGTGTTTTCAACTACGTGTAAAGTGAGTTAGCACTGAATACTACATGTAACAGTATCACTCAATGGTAATGAAGTAGATTATAGGATCTATAAGGGACCATAGATAATAAAAGAGAAACAGTTGGAAAGAATGATCCAGGGATCCTCAGACAAGAGCAGAAGAACTCACATGAACACTCACCGTGTCATAGGAAGCCATGTTGGAAATAAGTTGGGCACTGACCGACAACTGAAAAACCTCAGACTTTCTTCTCACCATATTAACATTTCAAAATTGAGTTGGTTTAGGATCAAATGCATACAGTAAAAATTAGCATTTAAAACTTCTTAGAGAGAATGCAAGTATTAGGTACAAAGCAACAGACAATAGTGAATTTATTCTGAACAGATCTCAAACCATGACCCTCATAAGTAGCTCAAGAAATGGTCTCAGAGAGTTTTTCTGATGCCCACTTAAGTACTTACCTTCAACAGTTTTTATAATACATGTGAAATACTGTGCATATAATTGAATAAAGTATATGTATGTTCATGTACTTGTCTGTGTTATCTCCTTGTATACTCCATATGAATTACAAGTTGATATTCTGTAATTTTTAAATATCGATTATGTAAGATCCTGTTTTGGGCAAAGAGCTGTTATCTTATGACCCACTATGGATTGCAAAGCACAGTTTGGAGAACATGAAAGCCTTTTCACAATACGTCCTTGGTGATTAATGAATGCTGCTGTCGAGGTTAAGCCACTGCCTGAGACCCCAGCATCCCATATGAGCATTGCTTTGAGATCCAGATGCTCCACTTCTGATCCAGCTCCCTGCTATTGCACTTGGGAAAAACAGTGGAAGATGGCCCAAGTACTTCACCCATTTCCACCCATGTGGAAAGCCTGAATGGAGTTCCTGTCTCCTGGCTTCGGCCTGGCCTAGTCAGGGCCATTGTTACCAATTTGGGGAATGAACCAGTGGGTGCAATGTTTCTTTTTCTCTGTGATTCTCCCTCCTTCTCTCTGTCACTCTGCCTTTTGACTAAAATAAATCTTTTTTTAGATTTATTTATTTATTTGAAATCAGAGTTATATACAGAGAGAAGGAGAGGCAGAGAAAGAGAGAAGAGAGGTCTTCCATCCACTGGTTCACTCCCCAATCGACTGCAATGGCCAGAGCTGCTCCGATCTGAAGCCAGGAGCCAGGATTTTCTTCGAGGTCTCCCACATGGGTGCAGAGTCCCAAGGACTTCAGTCATCTTGTACTGCTTTTCTGCCACCCTTTACTGTTTTCCCAGGCCATAGCAAAGAGCTGGATTGGAAGTAGAGCAGACGGATCTCAAACTGGCACCCATATGGGATGCCGGAACTGCAGGTAACAGCTTAACCCACTATGCCACAGCGTTGGCCCCACAAATTAAATCTTAAAAGAAAAAATAAATCATTATCTTGGGCTGGCATTGTGGTGCAGCAGGTTAAGCTGCTGCCTGCAGTGATGGCATCCCATATGAGTGCTGATTCAAGTTCTGGTTCCTTCACTTCTGATCCAGCTCCCTGCTAATATGCGTTGGAAGGCAGCAGAAGATGGCCTGAGTGCTAAAGCCCCTGTCACCCAAGTGGAAGTCCTGGATGGAGCTCTAGGCTCCTGGCTTCAGCATGATCCACTCAGTTGGGGAGTGAACCAACAGATGGAAGTTCCCCTCTCTCTCTCTCTCTCTCTCTCTCTCCTGACTCTGCCTTTCAAATGGATAAATCTTTCAAACAAAAAAGGAGAAATCACTACCTCTCATTCTTGAGCACTTCTCATTCTTCAGTATTACACGAAAAACTTGACTTATGAGAAGAAAAATAAGTAACTTTCAACAATGATAATGTCCTTCCTGAGACAGAACACAACAGAGAAAAGATAACCAGAATATGAATACTCTCACCCTATTGAAAAATTGAAGAATCACAATCCCATACTAGATACTTTTCAGGAGCAGAAAGAGATTGAGAAATTCCCTTTTTTCATTCCAAATATTGCCTTAAAAGAAGCCAAACTGGATACAGTATATTGGAGTAACCTCAACAATATAATCAAATTTACTTACAAAAAGCTACTTGTTCATCCAGGGACCCTGATCTGTGTTTCACTACCATGCACTATTACCCACACTAAGGTGTTAAAATTCACAAGGGTACATCCAAAAGTTTGTGTAAAATATCCATCATTTTCATTTTTTCCACAAGTCTTTGAAACAACCTTGTTTAAAATAAATAAGAACAGAAATCATGCACACATCTGTTACATAAGCGAGAGTTTGCATTCTATTGGCTTCACCAATGTAACTTTAGAAATACAGAAACGTCTTGCTTAGGAAAGCAAAACTTGAAATAAAAACTCTAGTTTATTCCAGCACCTGTCTGAAATATATAAAAATTCCTGAATAAAAAGTGTCAAATGATTTTTAAAAAATATTATTTATTTACTTGGAAAGCAGAATTACAGAGAGCGTATGAGAGACACAGAAAGATGGATCTTTCATCCTCTGGTTCACTATCCAAATGGCCAAAATGGCCAGGGCTGGTCCAGGTTGGAGCCAGGAGCCAGAAAATCCATTCAGGTCTTCCATGTAGGTGGCAGGGCTCCAAGCACTTAGACCATCTTCTGCTGCCTATCCCACGTGCATTAGGGGAGCTGGATCTGAAGTGAAGCAGACAGGACTCAAATTGTTGCTCCTATGGGATGTCAGTGTCACAGTGAGCAACTTAACCTGTTGCGCCACAATGCTTGCCCCTCAAATGACATTTTTCAGTCCTCAAATTATTTGAATATCTTGCCTCTAATTTCTTCCTTTGCTCAAAACCAGAGAAATGCTACATGTTTTACTCTTACATGGAGGCTACAAAAAGTTGATTTCATAGAAAAGCAGCAGATAGAACAGAGGTCACCAGAGGGTGGAGTTCTTAGGAGAGACAATGCATACTAAAATGTAGTTAGAAAACAAAAATAAATTCTAGTGTCCTAGAGGACAGTGAGGTGACTATAGTTAAACATTTAAAATGTATGTGAAAATCGCTACAAAACAGGATTTTGAATGTTCCCAAACTTGTAACAAACCTTTGAGGTGAAGTTAACGTTAGTTACCTTAACATACATTGTATGTATACATGGTATGTATGTAAGGGAAAAGCACACTTTACCACATATGTATGTGCAATTGCTGTATGTCAATTAAAGTTTAAAAATTAAAAAAATGTTTTCTGAGCCAGCGCTGTGGTACCGTAGGTTAATCATCTGCCTGCAGCATCGGAATGCCATATGGGTGCTGGTTCTAGCTCTGGCTGCTCTTCTTCCTTTTTTTTTTAACTTTTATTTAATGAATATAAATTTCCAGTGTACAGCTTATGGATTACAATGGCTTCCCCCCCCATAACTTCCCTCCCACCCACAACCCTCCCCTCTCCCGCTTCCTCTCCCCTTTCATTCATATCAAGATTCATTTTCAATTCTCTTTATATACAGAAGATCAATTTCGCATATATTAAGTAAAGATTTCAACAGTTTGCACCCACACAGAAACACAAAGTGTAAAATACTGTTTGAGTACTGGTTATAGCATTAAATCACAATGTACAGCACATTAAGGACAGAGATCCTACATGAGGAGTAAGTGCACAGTGACTCCTGTTGTTGACTTAAGAAATTGACACTCTTGAGTGATTCACAGTGGACCTGCGTGGAGAGCGTGGGAGCCCAAGTTCGGACACCAGCGGCAGACTCAATGCACCAGCGCTGGAACGCGAGGTGAGCCGAACCTCCATAGCCCGAGATACCAGCAGGCAAGCGGAAAGAGGAGGCTAGAGGGAACGAGGCTTGAAACTCCGTGGGGAAAAGTTCACCAGGCTAACTAGAAGAGAGAGAGAAAAAAATAAAAAAAGTGACTGATACGGACACAAGTTTCTCTCTCTCCGCTCACCTCTCAAAGGCGAGCAAGACAGAGCAGGGGCCATTTTGGACATACGTCATAAGCAGGGCGACCTCAGGTCTGCACCGGCCCTGAGCCTAGCAGAAAAACCTGACTCTGTGGGGAGGGGTGAAATAACAGGAGATTAGCATCTAACTTGGCAACCCAGTGGGAGACTGCAGGAGAATTGGAGCCCACACTGAGGGCAGCAGAGATTCCCTGTGTGGTCCTTGGGAAAGAGCTTCCGATCTCTGGCTCCTGTGGGTATATCATTTGCCTGCTAACTACCTCCAATTACGTTCAGCTGTGCGGAATTACTTCCCTTTTAAATCAAAAAAAGAAAGAGAGATTTACCACACCTAACCTGGGAGTGTCATCCTTGACACACCCTCAACCCTGAGGAACCAAACACAGCTCTCAGTCCACACTCATCTCAAGCCTCTAAGGCTCCACTGAAAGCAGACAGTACACTTAATATAGAGCCATAGTGTAACAAGAAAAAACACCACAGTGAAGAAACCAAATATCTCCAACATGCCAAACAACAAACGCAAAAACCGAGGTAACAAGAACAAGGAAGAAACTATGATGCCCCCAAATGAAAAAGACACCCCAATTCAAGATTATGAAGATGATGAGATCGAAGAAATGCAAGAAGCGGATCTCAAAAAATTGATAAGAACATTAAGAAGTTCTCAAAAACAAATTCTTGAACTACAGAAATCCTTCATGGACAAGATAGAAAATCTCTCCCGTGAAAGTGAAATATTAAGGAGGAATCAAAATGAAATGAAACAACTAGTGGAACAAGAAACTCTGATAGTGACTAGAAATCATAATGAAATGAAGAGTTCAATAGATCAAATGACAAACACATTAGAGAGCCTTAAAAACAGAATGGGCGAAGCAGAAGAGAGAATATCAGACTTAGAAGACAGAGAACAGGAAAGGAAACAGGCAAACCAAAGAAAAGAAGAAGAAATTAGAAATCTAAAAAATATTGTCGGGAATCTACAGGATACTATTAAAAAACCCAACATTTGGGTTCTAGGAGTTCCTGAAGGCATGGAGAGGGAGAAAGGATTAGAAGGCCTTTTCAGTGAGATACTAGCAGAAAATTTCCCAGGTTTGGAGAAGGACAGAGGCATCTTAGTACAGGAAGCTTATAGAACCCCTAATAAACATGACCAAAAGAGATCCTCACCACGACATGTTGTAATCAAACTCACCACAGTGAAACATAAAGAAAAGATCCTAAAAGGTGCAAGAGAGAAACGTCAGATCACTCTTAGAGGATCTCCAATTAGACTCACAGCAGACTTCTCATCAGAAACCCTACAAGCTAGAAGGGAATGGCGAGACATAGCCCAGGTACTAAGAGAGAAAAACTGCCAGCCCAGAATACTATATCCTGCAAAGCTCTCATTTGTGAATGAAGGTGAAATTAAGACTTTTCATAGCAAACAGAAACTGAAAGAATTTGTTGCCACTCATCCTGCCCTGCAAAAGATGCTTAAAGATGTGGTACACACAGAAACACAGAAACATGGTCACCAATATGAAAGAAGGTAAAGGAAGGAAACCTCACAGCAAAAGATCACAGGAAGCTCAATTTCTCTTTGACATAGAATTAAACTCTGATGCTCAGTTAAAGCAATGTGTTAAAGTAATCTCTTATGTTCTCTTGATGTCTGTTAAATTCTAATTGTTCAAAAACAGCTGAATTTTTATTAAGAGCTATGGGTTATTTAAATATGTGCTTTTTTCAAAGATTTGAATAATCACCTGTGACAATGATCAAATTTGGTCTATATTATGTCATGATTTTAAGAAATATTATTTCAACCAGATATTTTGGATTTTGAGCCTTCTTGGCATTCTTGACAAACAATCTGGTCTCTAAAATTTCCAGTAAATCCTGGACTTTGGTTTTTCCAGTTTGGGCCCAACTGAAAAAATTGAAGGACCTATGTCTCTCATCTTATAGAGACACCAATTAATAAGTCTATTTGGAGTATATTAGAAGGACTGTCAAGATGTGATGTGGTACCAGACTTTAAGTTACTATAATGGAAAATGCTATTAATGCAAATGTTTGAGAATTAAAAAGTCTAATGATCTTGTGTTACTAGACATGATAGTTATCTTAATGAGAAAGCCCCAGAGGCTTAAAGGGTTAAATATTTGTAAAATCCTACAGGTGCTTTCAAAAATACTGTGAAGTAAGCAAGTGCCTCTTGTTGGTTGATGAGTTTATCATTTTAAACATGGCGACTTAAAGTCTTTTGTCATCCACAGTTATATATGATCTGCTGCTCATAAAACTAAAGCGTTGTTGGTTCTGTGTTTAGCTGTCCTCCTATAGGTTCCTATGGACTTTTTCCAGCCACTTTTATTGTATTCAGTACTTTGGGATGGCTCTGTAAACAGATGAAGCCAATAATGTATTAACAGTACCAACTGAGAGAAAGTATGGTTAACTGAGGTTACTAAAAAGAAAAAGCAATTCAAATCAATTGGCAATCTACAAAAAGAGTTAAAGATTTTAAAAGCTATTATTAAAATTGCTATATTGGTCTATTATGCTATGTTATATGTGTGTACATATTGTATGTCCACATGGGGAAATTTTATTAAGAGTTTTATTTTAAATGGCTTATAGATAAGATTGTCCATAAATTTAAGCTGCTAAAATCAATCAAAGATACATTTTAATTTGTGGGACCTGAATCTGTGTATCATATGTTTTAGACTTGTTGGTAGAAAGAAACTCAAAACATTTTAGATGGTTGTGCTTAAGTTTACTGGTTAAACAAACTACACCATGTTAGATATTTAAGAGGTGTTTTCAAATACATGATTCTTAAAATTTATAAAAGGCATTGGACCTTCTGGTAAATGTTTTCTTAAGTTGTTATCTAATGGTTGAAACGGTTTGCTAAGTATTCATGTGATATTGCTATTGTCAGCAAGCGATCTAGGACTTGCTCCCTCATTTCTCTATTCTAAGCCCAACTTGTTCTTTCATTTCTCTATTCTCTTCAAGGTAGGAAACTAATTCTATTATGAAGGAATCTGTAGGATGCACAATTTAATCTTTAGACCTTATAAAACAGATGGCTAACATTTTTCTGCAATAGCATATCCAAAATAAGAACTTAAATAATAATCTCATAGCTAGATTCACTTCGCCATCAGCGAAGTATACAGTAAGTAGAAAAAACCTCCCTTTCAGACCAAAGGGAAAGAAAGTTTTAAAGTGAGAATATAATTTTCCTCATGGGCATTGTCTACCTTAGAAAAACTACTACAGAACATGCCTGTGACTATAGACTTGTAGTTCAGGCCACCGAAGATTAGAGATGGGAAACTGGCACTCCCTTGACTTGCATCCTCTGGTCTGCTTTAACACAACCCAGGAGGAAAAGAAAGCTCGGCATCAGAAGCAATGGGTGGCAGGCCTATTAATGGCTGATCTGTACAGTGATCTGCCCTCAAGGAGACCCAACAGGCCAGTCCACTGCAGTGGCTTTCAAAGTGGTAAGGCTGGGCTTCAGCAGAAGTCAGATTGTGAAGAGCCCTGGCAGCTCTGCCAAGAGTTGGATCACTGGAAATGGACCTGCCCTGGAGTCGAAGGATGCCCAGGTCAGAGCCACAGATCTTATTGGCTCTAAGCTGAAAAGCCCTTCACTCAGCCCAACTTCCAAAGGGACCACTGCAGCTGAGGGGATGGTCAAGTAGGGTCAGCAACATTGCAGGCAGAACTGTAAATTTCTTGTTAGAGATGCCACCTGCCTTTACCTGGCCAGCTCTCCTCCCAGGCCAGCCAAGTAATGAAAGTCAACAGAGTGCCTTCCCCTAGGAGGTTCACACCTCCCTTAGGATATACCCCATGTGAAGAGATAGATAGGTCTGGGCCTCTGAATTTACAAGGCCTAAAGCCCACCAGATTATTATCAAGCCCCTTCTATCAGGTTCTATTTGCCTCTCAATCAGAAAACTTAATTGTAGCTTAGACAGCACCTTTCTTAGCTCCTCTAATAATGACTCTGTCCTTTGTTCTAGGCCCTGTCTAGTGCACTTGGGCCTCATTCCTTTGTAATCATAACCTCTACTCTACCACCAATGGCTCTACTCCCAACATGTGTGTACTGATGGTCCTCTTCCCCACTTAATGCTGTATAATTGTTCAAACCTGGTAAATGCCACTCTTAGGATCATTGGTTACTATCCTCACTCTGTCTTTTATGACCTTGTCTAAATATGATCAGAGTCGGCAAACTTGGAAGGCTTCCATAGCCTTGGCAACTCATGACGACAGCCTAGGATGGTTACTGGCGCCATAAACTAGAGTGTCAATTTGTTGGGTCAACAACAGGAGCCACTGTGCACTTGCTCCTCATGTGGGATCTCTGTCCTTAATGTGCTGTACATTGTGATTTAATGCTATAACTAGTACTCAAACAGTATGTTTCAATTTGTGTTTCTATGTGGGTGCAAACTGTTGAAATCTTTATACTGAATTGATCTTCTGTATATAAAGAGAATTGAAAATGAATCTTGATGCAAATGGCAGGGGAGAGGGAGCGGGAGAGGGGAGGGTTGCGGGTGGGAGGGAAGTTATGGGAGGGGGAAGCCATTGTAATCCATAAGCTGTACACTGGAAATTTATATTCATTAAATAAAAGTTAAAAAAAAAGAAAAAATGATGCTGAAATTCATATGGAGACACAGAAGACCTCGAATAGCCAAAGCAATCTTGTACAACAAAAACAAACCCGGAGGCATCACAATACCAGATTTCAGGACATACTACAGGGCAGTTGTTATAAAAGCAGCATGGTACTGGTACATAAACAGATGGATAGACCAATGGAACAGAATAGAAACACCAGAAATCAATCCAAACATCTACAGCCAACTTATATTTCATGAACGATCTAAAACTAATCCCTGGAATAAGGACAGCCTATTCAATAAATGGTGCTGGGAAAATTGGATTTCCATGTGCAGAAGCTTGAAGCAAGACCCATACCTTTCACCTTACACAAAAATTCACTCAACATGGATTAAAGACTTAAATCTACGACCCGAAACCAAACCATCAAATAATTAGAGAGCATTGGAGAAACCCTGCAAGATATAGGTACAGGCAAAGACTTCTTGGAAAAGACCCCAGGAGCACAGGTAGTCAAAACCACAATTAACATTCGGGATTGTATCAAATTGAGAAGTTTCTGTACTTCAAAAGTAATAGTCAGGAAAGTTAAGAGGCAACCGACAGAATGGGAAAAAATATTTGCAAACTATACTACTGATAAAGGGTTGATAACCAGAATCTACAAAGAAATCAAGAAAATCCACAACAACAGAACAAACAACGCACTTAAGAGATGGGCCAAGGACCTCAATAGACATTTTTCAAAAGAGGAAATCCAAATGTCCAACAGACACATGAAAAAATGTTCAAGATCACTAGCCATCAGGGAAATGCAAATCAAAACCACAATGAGGTTTCACCTCACCCCGGTGAGAATGGCTCACATCCAGAAATCTACCAACAATAGATGCTGGAGAGGATGTGGGGAAAAAGGGACACTAACCCACTGTTGGTGGGAAGGCAAACTGGCTAAGCCACTATGGAAGTCAATCTGGAGATTCCTCAGAAACCTGAACATAACCCTACCATCCAACCCAGCCATCCCACTCCTTGGAATTTACCCAAAGGAACTTAATTTGGCTAATAAAAAAGCCATCTGCACATTAATGTTTATTGCAGCTCAATTCACAATAGCTAAGACCTGGAACCAACTCAAATGCCCATCAACAGTAGACTGGATAAAGAAATTATGGGACATGTACTCCATAGTATACTATACAGCAGTAAGGAACAATGAAACCCAGTCATTTGCAACAAAATAGAGGAATCTGGAAAACATCATGCTGAGTGAATTAAGCCAATTCCAAAGAGACAAATATCATTTGTTTTCCCTGATCGGCAACAACTGAGCACCAAAGGGGAAACCTGTTGAAGTGAAATGGACACTATAAGAAACAATGACCTGATCAGCTCTTGTCCTGACTCTAGATGTACAATATAATACTTTATCCTTTTTAGTATTTGTTGTTGTTGTTGTTGTTGTTCTAGTACTAGTGGTTGAACTCTGTAATTAACACACAATTATTCTTAGGTGTTTAAATTTTAACTGGAAAGTGATCCCTGTTAAATTTCAGAGTGGAAAAAGAGAGGGAGGAGATGTACAATTTGGGACATGCACAATCAGACTTGCCCCAAATGGTGGAGTTAGAAATGTGCCAGGGGATTCCAATACAATCCCATCAAGGTGGCATGTACCAATGCCATCTCACTAGTCCAAGTGATCAATTTCAGCTCACAATTGATGGCTCTGAAGGTCAAAGAGTCAAAGGGATCACACAAACAAGACAAGTGTCTGCTACTTCTAACTGACACAATCAAAAAGGTAGAGAAAATCCAACATGGGAAGTGGGATACACAGCAGACTCATAGAATGGCAGACGTCCTAAACAACACTCTGGCCTCAGAATCAACCCTTAAGGCATTCGGATCTGGCTGAAGAGCCCATGAGAGTATTGTAGGCATGGAAAGCCAAGACACCATGGAAAAGAAAAAAAAAAGGAAGAACACCTAAATGAAAGATCTCTGTGCGTGAGATCCCAGGTGAAAGAACGGGGCCATCAAAGAAGGAGGTACCTTTCTCTGAAGGGAGGAGAGAACTTCCACTTTGACTATGACCCTATCGGAATAAGATCAAAGTCAGCGAACTCTAAAGGCTTCCATAGCCCTGGCAACTCATGACTAGAGCCTAGGGAGATTACTGACGCCATGAACAGGAGTGTCAAATTGTTAAGTCAGCAACAGAAGTCACTGTGTACGTACATCCCATGTGGGATCTGTCCTTAATGTGTTGTCCAATGTGAAGTGATGCTATAACTAGTACTGAAACAGTATTTTTACACTTTGTGTTTCTGCGTGGGTACAAACTGATGAGATCTTTACTAATTATATACTGAATCGATCTTCTGAATATAAAGATAATTGGAAATGAAAAACAAACCTGGTGTTAAATTGGAAATGGCATAGAAAATTAATTATTTTTTTTAAAAAAATATTATGTAGGATCTCTGTCTTTAATGTGCTGTACATTCTTATTTAATGCTATAACTAGTACTCCAACAGTATTTTTTTCACTTTGTGTTGCTATATGGGGGCAAACTGTTGAAATCGTTACCTAATATATACTAAACTGATCTTCTGTATATAAAGATAATTGAAAATGAATCATGATGTGATTGGAAGGGGAGAGGGAGCGGGAAAGGAGAGGATTGTGGGTGGGAGGGAAGTTATGGGAGGGAGGAAGCCATTATAACCCATAAGCTGTACTTTGGAAATTTATATTCATTAAATAAAAGTTTAATAAAAAAAGAAGTAAACTGAAGATAAACAAAAAAATAGTTTTGAAACCAATGGGAGAATGTATTATATCTGGAACATTAAAATGCCAGAAGCAGGTGCAGCATTATGTGAATTGGTTTTCCAATTGTTAAAACATTTATCATACACTGGAAAAAGCATGAATGCTACTTTTTTTTTTTTACTTTTTTAAAAAACTTTATTTAATGAATATAAATTTCCAAAGTACAGCTTATGGATTACAATGGCTTCCCCCCCCCCATAACTTCCCTCCCATCCACAACGCTCCCCTTTCCCTCCCGCTCCCTCTCCCCTTCCATTCACATCGATTCATTTTCAATTATCTTTATATACAGAAAATCAGTTTAGTATATATTAAGTAAAGATTTCAACAGTTTGCCCCCACATAGCAACATAAAGTGAAAAAAAATACTGTTGGAGTACTAGTTATAGCATTAAATAACAGTGTACAGCACATTAAAGACAGAGATCCTACATGATATTTTTACAAAATTGATTAATTTTGTATGGAATTTCCATTATTTTTTTGACAGGCAGAGTGGATAGTGAGAGAGACAGAAAGAAAGGTCTTCCTTTTTGCCGTTGGTTCACCCTCCAAGGGCCGCTGCGGGATCCGAAGCCAGGAGCCAGGTGCTTCTCCTGGTCTCCCATGCGGGTGCAGGGCCCAAGCACTTGGGCCATCCTCCACTGCCTTCCTGGGCCATAGCAGAGAGCTGGCCTGGAAGAGGGGCAACGGCGATAGAATCCGGCACCCCAACCGGGACTAGAACCCGGTGTGCCGGCACCACAGACAGAGGATTAGCCTGTTAAGCCACAGCGCCGGCCCTGCAATGTCCAATTTAACACCAGGTTTGTTTTGTTGGTTTTTTTTTTTTTTTGCATTTTCAGTTATCTTTATATACAGAAGATTGATTCAGTATATGCTCAGTAAAGATTTCATCAGTTTGCACCCACACAGACACACAAAATGCAAAAATACTGTTTTAGTACTAGTTATAGCATCACTTCACATTGGACAACACATTAAGGACAGATCCCACATGAGACATAATTACACAGTGACTCCTGTTGTTGGTTTAACAATTTGCCACTCTTGTTTATGGCGTCAGTAATCTCCCTAGGTTCTAGTCATGAGTTGCTGAGGCTATGGAAGCCTTTAGGGTTCGCCAACCTCTATCTTATTCCGATAGGGTCATAGTCAAAGTGGAAGTTCTCTCCTCCCTTCAGAGAAAATTACCTCCTTCTTTGATGGCCCCATTCTTTCCACTGGGATCTCACTCGCAGAGATCTTTCATTTAGGTCTTTTTCTTTTCCATGGTATCTTGGCTTTCCATGCCTACAATACTCTCATGGGCTCTTCAGCCAGATCCGAATGCCTTAAGTGCTGATTCTGAGGCCAGAGTGCTATTTAGGACATCTGCCATTCTATGAGTCTGCTGTGTATCCCGCTTCCCATGTTGGATCGTTTTTTCCCTTTATGATTCTATCAGTTAGTATTAGCAGACACTAGTCTTGAATGCTACTTTAGTGACAGTGTTTACATCAAAAGAGTGCTGGGTTGGGGCGGTGCTGTGGCATAGTGGGTGAAGTGGCCGCCTGCAGTTTCAGCATCCCATATGGGCGTTGGTTTGAGTCCTGGCTATTCCAGTTCTGATCCAGCTCTCTGCTATGGCCTGGGAAAGCAGTAGAAGATGGCCCAAGTGATTGGACCCCTGCACCCACATTGGAGACCCAGAGGAAGCTCCTGGCTACTAGCTTGGGATCGGCTCAGCTCTGGTCATTGTGGCCAATTGGGTAGTGAACCAGCAGATGGACAACCATTCTCTTTTTCTCTGCCTCTGCCTCTCTCTGGCTCTGCCATTCAAATAAATAGATAAATCTTTATTTTTAAAAAGAGTGCTGGAATGACACTTTATATGGCAATGCCCCAACTGTCAGCACTGAGTCACTATCAAATAACTGAAAGAAATTCTGTCAAAGCCACAATTGATTAGAATTCAAAAATGCAATTTTAAAATTCAGTTTAAATTTTCAAATGTGCACCTTGTACTTTTTATATTCTTTAATAATTTCTGCTTTTATTAATGATGACTTTGTAATATCAGTTTAGTCAAAGTATTCTGAGACACTAAAGTATATTCTAGTGTCAGCTCTAGTATAATTTATGAGTTTCTTGGTGAATCATTTAGATTCAAAAGAGCCACTGCTCTCATTAACATTGGAATACAAATCTCATATGTTAAATACATTTTCTTTTCTTATTAATTTTCTTTTTAATAATGTTGGATATACATGTAGTACAGTGATCAGGTACAGTGTGATTCCTCTCTTTTCTCTGTCTCATTTCAGTCGTTGATATCTAGTTCTATTCATTGTGTTGAAATTGTCAAGATTTCCTTTTCTTTTTTGGCTGAATAATATGTCCTTGTATTTATTAGAGTGCACAATCCACGCAACCACAGATGGACTCATGCATAGGTTGATTGCTCATCTTAGCTGTTGTGAATTGTGCTCCACTGAACATAGACTGCTGACATCACATTCATATACTGATTTCATTTCCTATGCATATATTCCCACTATTGGGATAGCTGGGTTATATCTTAGTCTAGTTTACATTTTTGAGGAATTTCCATACTATTCTGTATAATGGCTACCTTAATTTCCATTCTTACTGTCACTGTATTAAGTATCACTTTTTTTCCATATTCTTACCTACATTTGTTTCTTCTTTAAAGTTTTCTTTATTTGAAAGCTAGAGTGATATAGACAAGGAGAGCCAAAAAGACAAAAGAATCTTCTATCTGCTGGTTCACTCCTCCAGTGGCCTCCCTGGAACTCCATTTGTGTCTCTCACATGGGTGGCATGAATGCAAATACTTGGACCATCATCTCCTGCCTTTTCAAGCACATTAGCAAGAAGCTAGATCAGAAGCTGAGTAGACAGGACTTGACCTGGCATGGAACAAGGGATGCCAATGTTGCAGGCTAAGATTTAACAAGTTACAACACAATACTGGACCCTACTTTTTCTGTTTCTGATAATAACCATTCCATCTGGAATGAGATGGTATCTCATTTTAGTCTTTGTTTGCAATTTCATGATAGCTAGTAATACTTTAGATTTTTAAAAAATGTGTATTTTGGCCGTTCACTTTTCTTCTTTTTCAAAAGTATTTATTCATTCAAGAGGGAGAAAGCAAGAGGGGGAGGGAAAGAGAGGAGAGAGGAGGAGAAGCAAAGGAAGATGGAGAGGGAGAATGAGCGTACACACCTTAGGGAGAACACTCCTATCCACTAGCTCATGCTCCAGATTCCCACAACCTTTAAAATTGGTCTGTTCCATTTCCAGGAGCTGGGAATGCAATCGAGGTCACACATCTGGGTATTAGGTACCCCCCGACTTGGGTCATCACCAGTGCACCTGCATGGCGACATTATTGGGAAGCTGGAATCATGAGCTAGAGCCTGGAATCAAGCCTAGGCAGTTCAGTCTGAGACATGGACATTTTAACTGGTGTATTACTGCTATGTCAAATGTCTTCCCACTGTTTCTTGTTTTGAGAAATGTCTGTACAATCCTTTGTGTAGTTCTTAAATACGTTGTTTTTATTGGTGTTGAGTTTATTGAGTCTATTTAATATTCTAAATATTAATCAATTGCAAATGAAGATGGATAATATGGAATTATTTTCTCCTATTCTCTTGCTTGTCTCTTCACATGGTTGATTGTTTCCTTTCCTGAGCAGAAACTTCTTATTTCCATTCAACAATATATAAATTTATAAACATTTATATTTGTACTTAATTTATTTAAAATTACTACAAAATAATTACATTTGTCTAATTTTCTTTTTTTGTGTCTGCTTTGGCAATCTTATCCAAAGAAATTGTTGTGTATTACAAGATTTTGAAATGTTTTCCCCCATTGTTTCCTTGTCATTTCATACTTTCAGATCTTTTTTTTTCAGATCTTGTATTTATATCTATGATTCATTTTTATTTGATTTTTGTTTAAAGAATTTTCAGTGCCATTTTTTTCCTCTGATTTTGTTAGAATGCAAAGAAAGTTTTGTTTTGCATGTTGTTTTTCCAGAAAATATTCCTTGAGTCACATTGTAACATCTGAACTTAGATTTCATTACTGCTAAGTCTACTAAATTGAAAAGCATTTCTACTTGGTATTTTCAGATATTAGATTTAGATCTTTGCTCGGTTTTTAGTTGATGGTTGTATAGGTTTTAAGGTAGGGTCTTGTTTCACAATTCTGCATATGGAAATACAAATTTCCCAGCACAATTTTGTAAGAGACCATCTCTAGGAAGTGTTTTTAGCACATTTGTCAAATATAATTTGCTTGTAGATGCATGTATTTATTTTGGGGGATTCTATACTGTCATGTTGACCTACATGTCTGTAACACCAGTACCATGCAGTTTTGTTTATGGAAGATTTTCATCTCTCTGTGCCTTTCCTTTCCTTTCTGTTACTCTGTTCTACCACTAAATGAAGGGAATCTTTAAGAAGAATAAAATAAAAGCAGAGAGAGGAATGCAGACAGACAGCCAACCAGGAATTTTCACTGTTCTCTTTCCTCTGCTAATTACTGCAACAGATAAGTGATAGGCCAGACTGAAGCCTGTGTGTGTGTGTGAATGAGAGAGGGCAGGTGGGAGAGAGAGAAAGAGAGAGAGAGAGACAGAGAGAGAGAGAGAGAGAGAGAGAGAGAATGTCCATCAAGTAGTTTGGAAACAAATGCCCAAAGTATCCCCTATTTTGCAATTATTTTAAAGCATCCCTTTCATACATATATTAATTAATTTAAAAAGCAGAGAGAGTGCTATAATTGTTTGGGGGAAAGTTTTTGCTACAGCTTGCAACTCCAGGAGTGTCTACTGGAGCCAGGTTGACTTACCAGGCTTCCCAGGTTTCCGTCCAGCTGCCTGTCAATGTGCCTGTGACGGAGGTGGAAGATGGCTCAAGCCCTCACACCTACATTGGAGAGAAGGATGGAGTTAATGGTGGCTTAGGAGTGGTTCCAATACAAGTTTGGAGGATGTTTGAGGTGTGAAATATGCCTGGCAAATCATGTTTTCTCTCTTCCTTTCCTTGTCTCTGTCAGTTTGTATTTGAAATAAATACATCTTTTTTAAAAAAAATATTTTCATTTATTTGAAGGACAGAGTTACAGAGAGAGGGATAGAGACACAGAAAGAGAGAGGTCTTCTATCTGCTGGTTCACTCCCCAAATGGCCACAACGGCAGGAGCTGAGCTGATCCAGGAGACAGGAGCTTCTGGGTTTCCCATGTGGGTGCAGGGGCCCAAGGACTTGGGCCATCCTCTGCTACTTTCCCAGGAGCATTAGCAAGGAGTTGGATCAGAAGTGGAGCAGCTGGGACTTGAACTAGCACCCACATGAGATGACGATACTGCAAGCTGGGGCTTTCATCCACTGTGCTACAGTGCTGGCCCCTACATAAATCTTTAAAAATTCTAAATGCAGAGACAGCAGAATACAGACAGGCAGAAACCTCCCACGTGCTCTTCTCATCCCCAAATATCTGAAACCTTGAGTGTAAGGCCAGCCTGAAGCCAGGCTCCAAGATTTTCATCCAGGTCCCCCATGAGGATGACAGGAGCTTCATCCAGGTCTCCCGTGTGTTTGGCAGGGACCCAGTTATTTTTGCCCTCGCCTGCTGTCTCCCACAATGTGTATGGGCAGGAAGTAGGAATTAGAACGAAGCCAGGACTGGAGCACAAGCTCTACAATGTGACAAGTGGGCATCCAAGGAGATTGATCTGACATGCTGCACCAAATGTGCATCCCACAGTTTCACCTTTTGAAAACAAAATCTAGGGACAAGCATTGTGGCCCAGTGGTTTAAGCCTGTGCAGGCAGTGCCAGCTTCTAGTTTGAGCAGGGTTTTCAGTTTTGGCTGCTTGACTTTCCAGCTGGCTCCCTGACAATGTACCTGTGAAACAGCAGAAGCTGACCTGAGTGCTCAGGCTCCTGTTCCCTATGTGGGAGACCCTGATGGAGTTATAGCCACCTGGCTGTGACGTGGCCCAGCTTAGGCCATGGAGGCTATTTGGCAAAGGACCTAGGCTATGCAAGATATCTATCTCTCTGTGTCTGTCTGACATGGTCTTTCTCGTGTGCTCTCTCTCTCTCTCTCTCTCTCATTCTATAGCATTGTCAGCTTCCCTTTAATATGAAAAATATTTCATTTTCCATAGGAAAAGCTGTGGGATGCAAACTTGCATCAGGGAATATTGATATTTCTTGGGATGCCCACAACCACATTGGAAACCCAGGGATTAAGTAGAGGCTCTGTTCCCAATTGCAGCTTCCAGCCAGTACACACAGGTAGAGGATGCAGGTGATGGTGCATTCCCAAAGAACTTGGAGACTTGGATTAAGCTTGCAGAGCCTGGTTTAGCCTGGCCAATCATTAGGTGTTGCAGAAATTTGCAGAGGGAAAGAATGATAGAGATGAAGCCCAAGCCGGGAGTTCAGAACTCTATCTTGGTCTCCACTGTGGTGGCAGGGAATCAGGCAGTTGGGCTGTCTTCTGCTGACTTCTGAGGCACAATCACAGGGACCTGTATTAGAAGTAGAATATAAAGCAATGGAACTATGGTTTCCATATGGCATTGAAGTTGCGAGATGGCTCTTCACACCTTGGACTACAAGATTAGCCCCCTCTCAGGCTTTGACATTGTGTAATTTGTTCATTAATTCATTAAATGTACTTAACATTTGTTTTCAAGTTCAGCTTTAACATGATTGGTAATGGAATGGGTATTGAAGGCATTCAGGGACTGATCTAGCAGATAAGAGAATTTTTGTGTTTCTATTTCTGTGTCTCTGTGCCATATGCAAATGGATACAGTTATGCAATTTGTTGATATTTTATAGTATTATGTTGATTGTTTATTGTATTAGTTTTTCAGAATTATTTATTTTAAATGCCCAGTTGCAGAGGGAGAGAACTAGAGAGACAAGCACAGAGATTAAGTTAGATCTTCCATGGGCTGGCTTCTTCTCCAAATGGCCTGGGTAGCAGCCACTAGACCAGGAGAAATACAGGAAGCTAGAACTCCATCTAGGTTGCCCAAAGTATTGGCAATGGCCCAGGAACTGAAGCCATCATCTGTGGTTTCATAGTCGCCTCAGGAGGGAGCTGCAGGGGAAGTGGATCAGCCAGGACTGGAACATGTGCTCATCTAGGAAGCTGGTGCTAGGCACAGGGGCTAAAACCACAGCAGCACAACACCAGCACCCACACTGATGCTTTACAAAGCTAAAGCTCGGAGATGCCCATTTGGTTCAGCAGCTTTCATGTTTCCCGGAATGCACACTGGTCCCATTGGAGGGCCCAGGCTCCAATCCTGGCTCTGTTCCTATCCCAGCTACTCTCCAGCCCTGGCTCTGTTCCCATCCCAGCTACCTGCCCAAACACAGCAGTTGGGCACCTGCCACCCACACGAGAGACCTGAATGAAGCTCCTGGCCTCTGGCTTCAGCCTGGCTCTGCCTCTGCAGTTTCAGCAATTGGGGGCTTGAAAGAGCACATGGGAGGTTTCTGTCTGTTCATCTGTCTCCCTCTGTCTCTGTCTTTGTTTTATGATTTTAAAATTTTCTTATATTTATATCAAAGGCAGACTGACACCCAGACAAGGAGAGGCAGAGAGAAAACAAATTTTCCATGCTCATTTCACAACTCACATGTGCTCCATACTTGTGTTG
This sequence comes from Lepus europaeus, assembly GCF_033115175.1. NCBI lineage: Eukaryota > Metazoa > Chordata > Mammalia > Lagomorpha > Leporidae > Lepus > Lepus europaeus. Next base: position 98,349,665 of record NC_084850.1, on the reverse strand, counting down.
GTGACATTCTGTAAGTAGATTCCCAGAGAAACTTGCACATCTCCCAGGTGGGTGGTGTGGTTGAAGGACTTGGGATATCTTCTGCTTCCTTCACAGACACATTGGCCATCAGCAGGATTGAAACCAGGGCAGCCTGAACAGGCCATCTGGCTGCAAAATTCATTTTGGAGTTGCGAGCTGTAGGCAAACTTTCCTCCATACCATAACAGTACCATATCTGTTTTTTAAATTAATGTACATATTGAACGGATGCCTTTAAACCATAGGAAATCAAGTAGCTCTTGTGGGCATTTGGGAACCAAACTACCTGATTTGTCATCTTTCTCACTCTCTGGTTCTCTCTCTCTCTCTCGGCATGTCTCTCCTGTGAACTCTCTCTCTCTCCTCCTCCCTATACTGCACCCTCAGTCTGTCTTTAAAATAAATGTGATTATGTTTTCTAAAGAAAAGCTATGGTATGCGCACCTGTTGTAGCAGGGAAGGTAACTCTTAGTATGACCACTTCCCACATTGGAAAGGCTAGAATTCAGTATAGCCTCTGCTATACTGAATTGGCAGCACCCTGCCAATGCACACTGAAGGAGGAGGCAGGTGATGGTGCAAGCAAGCACGTTTGACACTGCCACAGATGTCAGAGACCTAGAGTGACATCCTTGGGCCTGGATCCTGCCTGGCCCATCATTAGCCACTACAGAATCTTGTGGTAGAAGCAAAATCTTTAGGGATTTTTGGCTAGCAGTCTGTCTCCCTGCCTTTCCTTTGCTTGTTAAAAATTTTTATTGATTTAGTTAAATGAAAGTGAAACAGAGAAGAACATCTTCTATCCACTTGTTCATTCTCCAAATGGCCTTAAAGTAGGGGTAGCATTAGGCTGAACCCAGGATCTGAAAATTCCACCCTCATCAATCCCTGTGAGTGGCAGGGCCTGAGGTAGTTGGGATGCCTTCTGCTGACATTCAGGGAACATCTGCCGGGAACTGCATTGGAAATAGAGCATAAAGCAATGGCACCATGTTTCCCATGTGGCATGCTGAAGTTGTGAGATGACCCATTACACTTTGTACCAAAAGGGTAGCCATTCTCATTCATTGACGTTAGGTAATTAATTCATTGATTTATTAAATGTACTTAACATTTGATTCAAGTTCAGCTTTAACATGATAGGGAATGTCGTGGATATTGCTGGCATTTGGGGACTGATTTAACAGATATGAGAATTCCCATGTTTCTATTCCTCTATATTTCTGTGTTGTAGGCAAATGAAAATTATTATGCCATTAAATTGTTTTTTTATTTTATCAACTTTTCAGACTAATATATTCCAAATGCAGAGGGAGAGAAGGAGAGAGAAGCTGACAGAGAAACTGAGGAAGATCTTGGGTGTGCTGGTTCACTCCCCAAATGAACTCTGTGGCTGGCCCATGGCCAGGTGAAACTTTGAAAGCCAGCACTCCACAGGGGTCTCCCAAGTTGATGTGAGGGGTCTGGGAACTCAAGCCATCTTCTGGGCTTCCCCAAAACCATTAGGTGGGTGATTGATGGGAAATAGAGCAACTGGGACTGGAACACGTGCTCATCCAGGAACCAAAAATTGTACTCAGAAGTTAAACCACTGCAGCACAATAATTGCACTCAAATTTATGCTTTGAAAAGGCAAATCTGTGTGATAAACACTTGGCAGAGCCAGCCCAGTATTTCCTCAGATACCCACTGGTCACATTAAAGGCCAGGGATCCATTCCTGGCTCTCTTCCTACTCCAGTTCCCTGCACAACACAGGGCAGGAATGGAGGGTACAGGAAGTGATGGAAAGAGCAGTCGGGACTCACCCATCCATGTGGGAGACCTGCATGCATCTCCTGGCCCCTGCCTTCAGGGTGGCTCTGCACTCTCAGTTTCAGAAGTTTGTGGGTAGAAAGAGCATATGGGAGGTTACTGTCCGTCTGTCTCCGTCAGCCTCTGCTTTTGATTGAGGAGTTTTCAAGTTTGATTGGATTTCTTTTTTTTTTTTTTTTTGAGGAACTGTAAAATTACGTAATTATTTATTTATTGTCCTTGCAAAGCAAGTAAAATTGTCTAGACAACACCTCTCCAGTAGCAATTTACCAATCCTACAGAATTAGTTGCAAATCAGGAGCCAGTGCCGTGGCATAGTGGGCAAAGCTGGTGCCTAGGACGCAGGCATTCCCTATGGGCACTGATTCCTGTCCTGGCTGCTCCACTTCCAATCCAGTCCTCCCTGCTAATGACCTGGAAAAAGCAATGGAAGATGGCCCAAGTGTTTGGCCCCCTGCCACCCTTGTGGGAGACCCAGAAGAATCCACTGGCTCCTGCCCTTGGCCTGGCCAAGTCCTGGCTGTTTCGGCCATCTGGGGAGTGGACCAGTAGTGGAAGATCTCTCTGTGTCTCCCTCTTTCTGTAACTCCTACTTAGTTGCAAATCTAGTGTTCAAAGAACTTCCTATAGAATTAGTTAAAAATACAGATACTTAGTGTTACTGAGATTCTTACAAATCTGAATGAAATAAAAATGAGAAAGCCTAGAAGCATACACATAAATCTCCAAATAAAGATATAACGGAAGTAAAATTTCTAATCAATAAGGAAGTGGTATTGTGAAGATCCAATCAATGGGCTTAGAACAGTCTTCCTTATAGATAAAACCACAAAGGGGCCATTTAGGTCCAACAGGAAACAGATGCACCTTCACATTAGGGCACCTGAGGAGGGTTTAATAAAGGGATTCTTCACAGAGGTACTGCAGGCAGGGGAGTGAACAGGACTCCTGCAGGCAGGAAATAAGTAGAGCGGCTACCCCCCCCCCCCGCCTGCCCAGAGAGAAAGGGGTGAGACGGGTCAGCGGGATCTCAGGCAGAGCTGTGTGCACGGGGTGAGCTGCCCTCGGAGCTCCCCTTTAGCCAAAGGCGACACTTCCAGAAGGGTGGTGTTCACAAGTGCCTGGGCTTCCTCTCCACACCCCACTCCCACCACTTCCTTTGGTTCCTCACTGCCTGAAGCAAACCAGAGGCCAGAGAGCAAGGGACCCCTGTGTCGTGCACCTTGGACGAGCAGGGCGCAGAAAGCACAAGAAACCATCTGGACTGGTGGACAGGAGACATCAATGAGCACAGCTACCGCACACCAGCAGGGAGTCAGCTCCAGGTGCGAGGAGCCGCCTCTTCTTGAGGCCAGTGCTGCTCAGTGTGGTTGGCACTGGCTTCTCCTTGCAGATATTAACATACCTACCTCACGGTTGTGTTGTTATTCAAGGACAAACCTTCTCCCGTGGGGTCAAATCCAATCAGCGTTCATGGTTCTGTTCTTGCCAAGGATACGGCAGAGCACAGCTTCACGTTGTCTCTCCCAGCAACAACTCCCAAGGACACGGGAGAAGAAAGCAGATGCCCCAAACCCTGCGAGAACCTTCTGGGTGCACCCCAGGCACAGTGAGCAGATTCACAGAAAAATAAAGAGGAGACTCCTCCTGCTTATCCTCAGCCATCGCTACGAGATGGCCAGCACCTCTCAAAGTCCGTCTAGAGGCAACAGACACAGCGTCTGAGAACACCCGCGAAACTCCAAGTCCTGTCTCTGTCCCAGGGAAACCAAGTCAGAAATGGTTGGGAGGAAGCCCTGACGTCTGTGTCAGCAAGCACTCTGGAAGATTCGGCCACTCGCTGATGCTTGAGAACCTCTTAAAAAAATTGGTGCTCCAGCTTGTATGTCGCAGCTCCGTGAGTATATGACTTGGTGGGAAACAGGTGAGCTTCGGTGAGGCAACTGGCATCCCTTCCTCTTCCAGGGCAGCCCTGGGGCTCCACTCAGCTGGGCGATAAGCTTCTAGCACTGACCGCTGAATGATTCTGTGTGAAACACATGGCTGCAGTTTGCCCAGCGTGGGGTGGGAATGGCGTGATGAGTCTCACAGGCCAGTCTGGCTCCCAGGGCAGCATGGGGACTCATTCCTGTCACACTGTAGGGTCCGGTAGGTTGATATCACGGGACACGCCCGGGACGCCCTTATTCTTGCATGGTCAGCAGCAGAGAGGAAGGCGGAGAAGCAGCTCTGGGGAACACCAGGAACCGGAGTCCTGGCGGCCTTCAGCCTTTCTGAACAGTTACATGCCACCGGGCAGGCAAGTAGCCGCTTCTCCCTGGAGTGCAGAGAGGCCTTCTCTGGAGCAGCACAGGGCTGGGGTGCAGCCTTCATGTGGATGGGCACTGGCCTGGGCAGTCCACGATGGGAGGGTTCGTGTGCCCTGCGGGCCTGCTAGGCGGGTCCGCTCTCGGTGCTCCCGGGCCTCGTCGTGCCCTCGGCTGTCAGCGCACGAGCTGTGGTGGCGTCTCCTCCTCGGAGCACGTGAGCCGCACTCTGTCCCTCGCACTGGGGGCACGTGGCGCGGCTCCCTACGCCGTAACCCTGTCGGCGCGCGTGGGCTCCGTGCTACGTCACCCCGTTGCCTTCTGTGAGGAACCGCGTCTCCTCAGCGCGGGAGCTACGCCGTCTGGTTGACTGTCGGCGCTCGTGGGCTCCGTGCGACGTCATTTCGTTGTTGGTGTGTCAAGTTTGATTGGATTTCTATCAAAGGCAGACAGACACTGAGACAAGGAGAGGCAGAGAAAAAGTGTGATTTTCTATGTCCCTTTCATGGCTGGAATGTCCTCCAAAGTTGTGTGGCACAGAGCCTTTGAGCAGGCACCCAGAACAACTTGAAGGTATTTCAGGTGGGTAATTGTGGCCGCAGGACTTGGCCCATCTTCTGTCCCCTTCACAGGCATATCAGGGGCAGCTACGTGGGTATCGAGCAGCATGGCAGCCAAGCTGGCTGCAAAATTCCTTTCTGGAGTTGCAGTCTCTAACAAAACTTTCCTGCAAACCATGACAGCACCTTTTCTACTTTTTGGATGATTGAATGTATGGATTGGCAGCATTCAAAGTACAGGAAAGACAGTGGCTATTGTGGTCCTGTGGGGAATAAGCTGCCTGATTGTTCCTCTCTCTTTCTCTATCTCCAGCTCCAGCTCCAGCTCCAGCTCTATGTCTATGTCTATGTCTATCTCTCTCTCTATCTCTGTATCTATCTGTATCTCTATCTCTCAATCTTTCTGTCTCTCTCCTTGTCTCTATCTCTCTGGGGCCATATCTCTATTATGGGCAATCAGGGACCAGGCTACTTGACTGTTCCTCTTTTTCTTGTTCTCCATCTCTCTCTCTCACTCACTTCTCTCTCTCTCTCTCTCTCTCTCTCTCTCTCTCTCTCTCACTCTCCAGTAATCTATCTCTGTCTTTGTCTCACTCTCTCTGACACCATCTGTCTATTGCACGTAGTCTTTCATTTTCCCAACAGAATATCTAAATCGACCCTCAAATCCCATAAGATTTTGTTTTGCAAAGAAAAAGTAGGGCACACAGCTGTTGAGGCTGGGGAAGATATTTGTTGAGATGCCCACATCCCATGTTGGAAATTTTGTGTTCCAGCGCTGGCTCCAGGCCCCATTGCAGCTTCCTGCCGATACACGTTGAAGGAGGTAACAAGTGATGGTCTGAGCATGTGGGACACTGCCAGAGAGTTCAGAGACCTGCACAAAGCTCCTGGCACTGGCTTAACCCTGGTCTGTCACTAGCCATCGGCAAATTTGCTGTGGCAAAGACATCCTTGGTGTTTTCTGCCTGCATATCTGTCTACCTCTGTCCCTGCTTTCTGTCAAGGAGGTTTCTGTCTGTCTGTGTCCCTCGGCCTCTGTCTTTGATTGAGGAGTTTTCAGGTTTCATTGGATTTCTTTCAAAGGCAGACAGACACAGAGATAAGGAGAGGCAGAGAGCAAGTGCGATTTTCCACACCCCTTTCACAGCTGCAATGTCCTCCAAAGTTATGTGGCATACAGTGCTTGAGCACCACCAGAAAATAACTTGCAGGTCTCCCAGGTGGGTGGGCGTGGCCGCAGGACTTGGCCCATTTTCTGCCTGCTTCACAAGCACATTGGCCAGCAGCAGTGTGGAAAGCCGAGCAGCACAGCTGTTGCAGCTGTGGAAGATATTTGTTGGGATGCCCATTTATTAGTTGTTAATCATAGAATCTAGTGCAGGTTAAGGCATTTGGATCTGGCTGAAAATCCCATGAGAGTATTGTAGGCATGGAAAGCCAAGATACCATGGAAAAGAAAAAAAAAAGAAGAAGAAGACCTAAATGAAGGATCTCTGTGAGTGAGATCCCAGTGGAAGAATGGGGCCGTCAAAGAAGGAGGTACCTTTCTCTGAAGGGAGGAGAGAACTTCCACTTTGACTATGACCCTGTCAGAATAAGATCGAAGTTGGCGAACCTTAAAGGCTTCCATAGCCTCGACAACTCATGACTAGAGCCTAAGGAGATTACTGACGCCATGAACAGGAGTGTCAAATTGTTAAGTCAGCAACAGGAGTCCCTGTGTACTTACATCCCATGTGGGATCTGTCCTTAATGTGTTGTCCAATGTGCAGTGATGCTATAACTAGTACTGAAACAGTATTTTTACACTTTGTGTTTCTGTGTGGGTACAAACTGATGAGATCTTTACTAATTATATACTGAATCGATCTTCTGAATATAAAGATAATTGGAAATGAAAAACAAACCTGGTGTTAAATTGGAAATGGCATAGAAAATTAATTAATTTTTTAAAAAATATTATGTAGGATCTCTGTCTTTAATGTGCTGTACACTCTTATTTAATGCTATAACTAGTACTCCAACAGTATTTTTTTCACTTTGTGTTGCTATATGGGGGTAAACTGTTGAAATCTTTACCTAATATATACTAAACTGATCTTCTGTATATAAAGAGAATTGAACATGAATCTTTATGTGAATGGAAGGGGAGAGGGAGCGGGAAAGGGGAGGGTTGCGGGTGGGAGGGAAGTTATGGGAGGGGGGAAGCCATTGTAACCCATAAGCTGTACTTTGGAAATTTATATTCATTAAATAAAAGTTTAATAAATGAAAAAAAAAGAATCTAGTGCAGGTTCCATGCCCCACTGCAGCTTCGTGCTGATCCACAATAAGGGAGGCGGCAGGTGGGACCATGCCAAAGAGCTCAGAGACCTGGAGAAATCTTCTGGCACTGGCTTCAGCCTGGTCCTTCGCTAGCTGATGTCAATTCTCCGTAACATAGACAGCCTTGGGGTTTTCTGGCAGGCTATCATGGTTCAGAAAGGGCCATCCACACATGACATCAAACGGAGTCAGACCCTAAAATCTGGGAGTATTTTTGACTCGAATCCAAGCTATGAAAAGTAGTCGAGTCCACTTTAGCTTGGTTTCCTAAGTTAGCTTAAGTAGATGTTGTTTTAAGAGTCCATTAGCCGGCCGGCACCGTGGCTTAACAGGCTAATCCTCTGCCTTGTGGCGCCGGCACACCAGGTTCTAGTCCCGGTTGGGGCGCCGATTTCTATCCCGGTTGCCCCTCTTCCAGGCCAGCTCTCTGTTATGGCCTGGGAAGGCAGTGGAGGATGGCCCAAGTGCTTGGGCCCTGCACCCGCATGGGAGACCAGGAGAAGCACCTGGCTCCTGGCTTCGGATCCCGCAGCGGCCATTGGAGGGTGAACCAACGGCAAAAAGGAAGACCTTTCTCTCTGTCTCTCTCTCTCTCACTATCCATTCTGCCTGTCAAAAAAAAAAAGAGTCCATTAGCCCTTTCCACATGCCCTGATGACTGAGGTCACCACACACAATGGAGTTGGTGGTTAGTTCTGTTTGCCTGAGTGAGTGCTCACAGAGGAGCACCACACTCTGAGCCTAAGGTCTTCAACAATTCTCCATTGTCCTGGACCCTTTTTGACACCCTAATGGGTGAACTGTAGGGGCTAACACATTCCTTCAGTACTCCGTGATTGAGGGGGGCCCTGAATGCTGGGTTCTGAGCCTCTTGTACCTCTGGACAGAGAGGATATTGTTTTTCATGTGGAAAACCTGTGGATCTTTAAGTCTGACTTTTATGGGAATTGCTCTTTGCCTGTTCCGCAGTTTCTTCATCTGACCATATCTGAGAGTCTCCTTTTCCTGGATGAGGGTATCACAGCCTGTGACTCCTAATGCTAACAGGAGTCTGGGAAAGGATGTCTCAGCCTAATAGTGGGGAGTGTTTGCAGTACTGTTAGAAAGGGATGGGATGATGCCTGAAGTGCTTGGGTCGCTGCCACCCACATGGGGGACATAAATTGAATTCCTGGTTCCTGGCTTTGTCTCATCCAATCTTGGCTGCTGTAGGCATTTAGAGTGTGAACCAGTGGTAGAAGATGCGATGGCTCCTCTTCTCTTCTCTTCTCTTCTCTTCTCTTCTCTTCTCTTCTCTCCTCTCCTCTCCTCTCCTCTCCTCCCCTCTCCTCTCCTCTCCTCTCCCTCCCCTCACATAATTAGAAATAAGTGAATAAACATAGAATCGTACCAGTGTAATACACCAACTTTATGGATTCACGGTAGAAGAAGGTCTAAGATCATCTAAGCAGTCACACTACAAGTGACTGATGAAAGTTAGCAGTACTCAAGATAAATATTCTCAGCAAACTAGGGACAGAATGGGACTTCTGCCGCTCTGCTCCAGGGACACTGCGCCACCTCACCAGGTGCGAGCGAGCACCCAAGCGCTGGCACCATCGTGGCTCCAGCACCGGTCACCCTCATCTGATCGGGCCCTGATAAAGTGGAGACCTGAGAGCAGGTGACCGGTGCTCCTGCGCACCTGTGCACATGTCCTCCTGGACGGGGCTGGGGAGCGACTGCAGCCTCAATCTTCAGGGGAACCAATGTGCCTGGTGTCACTGAGCAGGTGGCCCGTGGGCCTGGCGCCGAGAGGGAGTGGGCACATGGGACAGACAGGTGCGTCTGAGCTGAGCTGCAGTTGCTTTTCCAAACTGTGTAGGCAGTATGTCCGCTGCCCTTAGGACAGTAGAATCACTGCACTGACCTGGACAATGGTGGGAAGAGAGGCTGCCTCCAACTTCCAGGTTTCGCTGTCTCCTCTCAGGATCCTCCCGAGTTCTTTATAAGACGGGCAAGGGCTGTGTGGGGGAACCATCTCAGGAAATGCGGGGCCCCAAGGGAACCAGCCACAGGCCTGCCCTGAAGCTCCGCTCTGCACACTGCACAGCCCTGACTGCCCTGACACCGCCCGTGTCACCGGAATGGTAATTGGGTTCCTGACATCCACGCAGGAAACTCGGTTGGAGCTCCTGGCTCCTTGTTTCAGTCTGAGACAGCCCTGCTGTTGCAGACATCTGGGAAGTGAACCAATGGAAGCAAGTTCACTGGCTCGGTCTGGCTCTAACTGCCTGTCTCTCTCTCTGCCTGTGTGTGTGGTGCCATCTCCCCCTTCCAGCAGCAAATGTATCCATTTTTTAAGATTGATGTTTTGGTTTGAAATCATATTCTGAACACAACACTGATACAACTGTTAATGTTGTCTCATTGGAACTGCCTAAGTGAAGTGCAAGGAAAAGTCAGTATTGCATTTGTTTTCTCCTTGATTGGGCAGATGTGCAAAAATATTTCTTTACATGTAGTGTTTCTTTTAGAAGCAAGTGCAATCATTTGTTTCCAGTTTTCACATTTATTCCACCTGTACATATGAATAACACTTCCTTTTAAATTTGAAAGCATTCATGTTTGTATAGTGAATTACACTGTCACACAAATTTTCTGCTATCACCATCATTTTTGCCATCAAATTGTGATGATACATATGCCAAGTCTCACTGTTTGAGACAAGAAAGGAAATGATGAAACGAACAGAGAATGAAATGGAGACAGAAAGGAGAAGCAGAGTGAGACATCTGGAAAAGCCAAACATTTGTTAATAAATGGAACTGTGTTTGATCGACAAATTTTCCACATGGAAAAATCCATGGTGCTTGTGATGTTTAGATTCTGGTACTACTGGGATTTGTTAAATAATGTATGATTTCTAGCATATTAAATACTTTCTCCATAAAATCACAGAATAGGATATGTTGCAAATGATATCACAGAAATACAAAAGGCTATTTGGGACTATTATAAACAACCATACACCTACAAATTGGAAAACCTAAAATAGAGATGAATTAATTTCTTGATATCCATAACTTACCAAAACTGAACCATGAAGACACAGAAAACATGAAAACACCAGTAGTTCAGTAATGAAAAGTCACCAGCAAAGAAAATCTACAGACCAATGCTGAAGTCCATCAAACTTTTAAGGAAGAACACCAATCCTCCTCAACCTCAAATATCAGAAGGGAGCAAATCCATCCAAACTCATTCTCCAACACCAGAAGTATCTTGAATCCAGAGTCAGACATGGATAAAAAAAAAACAGAAAGAAACAAATAAAGAACACTATAGGTAAATATCCCCAATAAACATAATTGCATAAATTGTAAAGAAAACACTAGCAAACTGAATCCAACAATACATTGAAAAGCTCATTCATAATGGACAATTGTGATTTTTCTCAGGGATTGCAGCATGGTTCAACATTTATAAATCTATAGGCATACTATATCACATCAACAGAAGGAAGATAAACATCATATGGTCATCACTATTGACACAGAAAAAGCATTCAGTAAAATTCAACATCCATTCATGATAATAAAAAAAAAACCTTGGACAAAATACTATAGAAAGAAAACTCTTCAAGATAATAAAGGCTGTACATGACAAAACCACACCAAATGTAATAGTGAATGGGGAAAACCTTAAAGCTTTTCATGTAAGATCTGAAACCAAGCAAGGATTCCCTCTCACTGCTGTTATAAGATAAAATACTGGGAGTTTTACCTAGAGCCATTAGGCAACATGAGCAAATAAAAAATATACAAACAGGAAAGGAACAAACCAAGTTACTCCTGTTTGCAGATGACATGATTCTATATACAGAGGCACCCAAAGACTGTACCAAGGAACTATTACAACTAATAAACAAGTCCAATAAAGATGCAAGATGCAAAAGCAATACACAAAAATCAGTCACATTTTATACCCATTCTGGAAAAGTCACACTTCAAGAACATATTTACTCTTAATTATGTAACATTCAGTATCTATTAATCTCTTTTCCACACTCATTGTCTGGCTTTTTCCATTTTCTTCAGGAATATAGAAACTAATATTATATTATATTACTATAGAAAGACAAGTACCTTTACTTTATTCATTGGATTACTTCCACTTTTACTAAAGTAACACTTGTCTTTATTAAGTTTTCCCTTCCCTTTCCCTTTGATTTATTAACTCTGTGGCTCTTATTACTAATATCCATATTGTGTGGTCATGTTTTAATACCTCTTTATTTAACATTTGTCTTTTTATCATACATATTTCATGTATATGAACTTCGCAAGACTTACTTTTTGTCAAGTTCAGTAGGCTCCTGGAAGTAGTGTTAAAACTGTCCTTTAACTCTTCCCCTCCCGGTTTCTCTCCCCCTCCCCCATCTCCCTCTCCCTCTCCATCTCTCTGACTCTCTCTTCCTGTGTATCTCTGCTTCATACATAAAAAATAAGTTTTCAAAAAGTGGATGGACATTTGGCACATTTGACGCTATTTGGGACATTCACACACTGCACTAGAGTTCCTGGGTTTGGGTTCTGATTGCACTTCTGAACAAACTTCCTGATGTTGTGAACCCTGGATACAACAGACGATACAGCTAAAGTACCTGGGTCCTCGACACCCCCATGGGAAATCCCAAATGAGTGCCAGTCCTAGACATATCTGTTGTGGGCATTAGGGGAGTGAGCCAGCAGATGATGGACGACCTCCCTCTCTCTCTCTCTCTCTCTCTCCCTCTCTCTCTCTCTCTCCCTCTCTCTCTCTCTCTCTCTCTTAAGATTTTTTTTTTAATTTAGCCGGCGCCGCAGCTCAATTGGCTAATCCTCCGCCTTGCGGCACCGGCACACCGGGTTCTAGTCCCGGTTGGGGCGCCGGATTCTGTCCCGGTTGCCCCTCTTCCAGGCCAGATCTCTGCTGTGGCCAGGGAGTGCAGTGGAGGATGGCCCAAGTGCTTGGGCCCTGCACCCCATGGGAGACCAGAAGAAGCACCTGGCTCCTGCCTTCGGATCAGCGCGGTGCGCCGGCCGCAGTGCACCAGCCGCGGCGGCCATTCGAAGGTGAACCAACGGCAAAGGAAGACCTTTCTCTCTGTCTCTCCCTCTCACTGTCCACTCTCCCTGTCAAAAAAAAAAAAGATTTTTTTTTTAATTTGAAAGGTAGTGTTACAGGGAGATAGTGAGAGACAGAGAAAGGTCTTTCATCCCTGGTTCACTCCCCAAATGGCAGCAACAGCTGGAGCTGGGTGGATCCAAACCCAGGTGCCAGGAGCTTCTTTCATACAAATAACAAAAATGCATTATGTATTTCATAGAAACATAAATTATAACAGGGTGTGAAAAGCATTAGCTGGTGGCTAGAAGACATACTGCTAAGTAAGAAAATATTTTCATACATTTCACTTCAATATGGCTTGGACCCAGTTTGTTTCAATTATCTGAAAACATGTCAGGGTGACAGTCTTCTAAAGGCTGACTAGTCATCCAAGGGTCGTTTTATGTGAACACTGTTATTAAAGTAGAATTAATGTTATCTCTATGGTATTATAAATGGTTTAATATCATGAAAAACAAAGTCACATAATGTTGGACCTTCATGAATTACATACCTGCCTCTGGCATTGTAGTGCTCTAGTTGTGAGGTGCTGTCTCGTTCAATTCAGGACCATTTTCATATACATCTCCAGGGTCAAGCTGAAGATTTTCCTGGACATCTGGTTCCACGTGGGGCCCTTAGAGATAAAAAGGTTACCGAGTGACAATAGCAAGGTGGCAGAATCGAAGACTTTTCTTTCCTTATGTCCAGGATTTCAGCAACAACAACAAAAAAATCCATACCCAGATCGGGAGCACATACCCCATTACCCAATGTACTGCATGCAGGCATGAACACTCTAGTTAATGTTTCTCACTGGAAAGTATTTATCCACAGCATTTCCCAGACAAAGTAGAGATGGGCCTTCTAGATAGCGTGCATCTGAAGCCAATGGGGTGCACAAACAAGAGACCTGTGTGAATCTGAATGGGAACATGTGTACTTCCTTTCCTTCCCCACTCACCCAAGTCGACTAATTCAAATGTTCAAATTCTTAATTTAACTAGTCTGTCTGCATACACAGCACCCCAAACTTTCACTGCTTGAAGCCAATGAAATGGATCCAGAATCACCTCACTCTAGCTATGGACAAAGTTGTGCTTTCCTGTGAACACAGGACCACGGAGGATGAAACATGTCTAAACAAAGGAACAGAAAATTCTAATTGTGCTTTATCTCCGTCTCTCTCTCTCTCTGTGTGTTTGGGGGTGCAAAATCTAATATTACTGATACTTTATGAAGAAGATCTTATCATTTGTGTCAACATGGAAGACCCTGGAAGACATGATGCTAACTGAAATAATCCATAGGCAGAAAGAAAAATACTGCAGAATCTCACTGAGGTGGGGACTCTGAAAATGAATACATGGAAACAGAGTAGAATGTTGGCTAACAGGAGTGTTGGATAGTGAATTGGGAAATGTACGTGCAAGGTAAAAAGTTGCAGGTTAAATAATACTAGAGATGCAAATCCAACGTGTGTATTGATTAACAATAAATTACTACAACTTTAAGTTTACTGATAGAAACATTTTAGGAGACAGCATAGGAAGAGATTGATATAGTAGTTCTTTGGGATCACTTACAAATATTTATCAACAAATAATTTTGTATACCTAAAATACAAAAAATAAAGGATGAAAGAGTGGGGCCCGTGCTGTGGTGTAGCAGGTAAAGCTGCTGTCTGCAGTGCTGGTATCCCATATTGGTGCTGGTTCGAGTCCCGGCTGCTCCACTTCCGATCCAGCTCTCTGCTATGGCCTAGGAAAGCTGTAGAAGATGACCCAAGTCCTTGTGCCCCTGCACCTGCATGGGAGAACTGGAGGAAGCTCCTGGCTCCTGGCTTAGGATCAGCACAGCTCAAGCCGTTGTGCCCAACTCAGGAGTGAATCAGCGGATGGAAGACTTTCTCTCTCTCTCTCTCTCTCTCTGCCTCTCCTTCTCTATCTTGTGTAACTCTGACTTTGAAATAAAGAAATAGAATGAAAATACAGTTAAGCAGTAAGACATGAAATGTGAAAAATAAAATGGCAAATACATTCTCCCAGTGTTGTGAAATCAAACCTGCAGGTAAGTGGGATGCGTTAAGATCCCAGAATCCTTATTTCAAGATTCTGTTGCCAAAAACCAAGGGGACGTCATATGTCCCCGTTGTTATCCTTTTTCTCAAGCCACGATTTCCCTCAAACTACTTTCCTCATTACTCTGACTTGATGTTATACTCGAAGTACCAAACCAATATTATTCTGGGTCTGTCCGATAAGAATGTGAGACCAAGACTAAAATTAAATTTCTGGAGAGTATTTAGATTCCAAGTACCTGACATGTAATATGGCATGAGTAGAAACCAGTAAGTGTGGCATGAGAACATATGTTAATAAAAGATTAATCTCTTTAAGGATGCCTCCATTGGCACAGGTGCTTGGTGCTTGGTGTAGCTGTTGGAATGCAGACACTGTATATCAGAAGGGCTAGGAATGAAATCAGCGTAGCAAAGAAGGTATCTGCATTCACCGGTTTTTCTACCATGCTATCTGCAAGAACTAAGGAATGGAAGCAACATAGATGCCCATCAACAGATGAACGGATACAGGAAATGTGGTTTGTATACACAATGGAATTTTATTCAGCGATAAAACAATGTTATCCTAATATATGCATAAGAAAATATGGACGAGTGAGATAGCCAATCCAGGAAAAGCCAGACACAAAAAGCAATCATCCCATGTATTAGCTCACATGTGGAAGCCACAAATAACTTCGACCTGAATGTTGTAAAATACTGATTTATAGGAGATTGTGAATGCCGGGGTGTCTGATAACTCGTACCAAGAGACAGAGAAGGAATGCACTCTAGTGTTCTACTGCACAGTGAGATGACTATAACTAAGAATAGCCTCTCCTACAGCCTGTGAATAGATAGAGAAGAGGCCCTCCATGGCTCCAAGCATAGAATGATGACAGGGACAGACTAAAATCCATTGCTTTATCTGACTGGTACACATGGTGTACATTTGAAATGTCACATTGTAACCCATAGATATGTGGAGCCATTAGGTGCAAATCCGAAAAACAGAACACTATTTAAAGAGAGGGAAATGTTACATAACCTTACTTTATCAACATCCATTGAATACTTGTTTCCATGTATCAGAGGGTACCCCATAAATATGCACAATCAAGAATAATTGAGTATAAACAATTAATAAAGTAATTAAGATGCCACTGTCATGAATGATAGGGATAGAGAAGTTCATGTAGATTAAATGGGACAAAATTTAGACTAGAATCAAATGCAATGGATTAGACTCTGGATGACAAAAATATGTACAAAGGAAATTACTGGGACAGTTAGGGAAATTTGAATGTAGACTGCATCTTAAACAATTACATCACTGAACAATTAAATTTCCTGAATTATAGAATTATACACTGATTTTCAAAAAGAATGACTTTATCCCTTGGATTTGCACACACACAGGGTAATGATGTTTCATACTACCTGAAGATGAATATAAGTGGGTTTGCATCAGAACAAAGATCATGTTAATAAGTATATAGTCATGTTAATATATGCTTCTAATCAGGGCCGAAGGGAGACAAACTGTAGGTGTGGGAGAGAAGGGAAGGAGGAAACCCACAGGGCCTGGAGCATGACACTTTGTGACTCTAGATGAAAACTCTGGGAGATTTTTATGCCAATTGTTAACTTTTGTATAAATGTAGATTTCCAAAACCCGAAATAAAAATGAACGAATATGCAAGAGCTGGATTATAATTCAGAAAGACAGCACTTATTTTTGCAATACGGGCAGCAACAAGGATTGGACTTTGCCTTCCTTGCTTTCCTGTATTATGAAGCCATATTTTAAACAAAGAAAAGCAGAACAAAACACACTACATCGACTCCTCCAATGCCATAGTGTACTAAGAGGAGTCAATGTTAACTTTCTCAGACATCTGAAATCTACACCATGCATAGAATCTGAATTATAAATGACATATACTTTTTTGCTGTAAGATTCGATGAGTGGATTTGTAGGTCTACGCTAAATATAATCATGACATTCACCCCTACCCAGGGTAAGCAAATCTTATTTTGTGAAAAGAAAGGCATATTAGGTACAAAGGGCACTTATTTCACATTTCATGAACGAAACCCATGTGGAAGAAAGTAGCAGAATTAAGAGGAAAATTGTTTGTGACTCATGGTAAAACTACTATCTTACAGCGAGAATAGAAAGTGGGGTGTAAAGAAATGAATGGGCATTGTTGGCAGTCACATTTCGAAAAACAGTGAGTTGCTAAAAAACAAAACAAAAAAGTATACCATGAAATATGTAAATGTTTAGGTTGAGAATACTACTCGCAAAGAAATAATTCGGCACATAGCAATTTGATGAAAGTTGCATCGATCCAATCCCACAAGAATTTGTGTGGCTTTCAAAGGCCTTTAAAAATCATAGTACCTTGAAACAACTTCAAAGCCGTTCAGGGAAAGGGACTGGCGTGACACTGTGGGATAAACCACCACTTGCAACAATGGCACTTCACGTTAAAGTGTTGATTCAAGTCCTGGCTGCTTAGTTTCAGATCCAGGTTCCTGCTATTGTGCCAAGAAAGCAGCTGACGATGACCCAAATGCTTGGGTTTCTGCCAGCAACATGGGAGATCTGGATGGGGTTCCTGGTTCCCAGCCTGACCCAATCCCAAATATATAAAAAAATTTAAAAATGGCTTATAATGAGGAAAGCACAAAGCTGTAATGTATATTCTTCAACTTTCTATCTAATATGCAGGAACTGTCTGAGATACCTTCGCAATGTTAGTGTTATTTCCTCCTGTGCCATAATAAATGAGACATGCATATCCCTCACCCTCAAAAGGTCTCTTCGTTCTCCTTCCCTTTACCTTCAGCCTCAGGTTCTCCCTCCTCTTCTATATCTTGATCAACTGGAATCTCCTGATTTTCCACTGCTGGCTCCTCCGGTTGAAGTACTTCAGCACCAGATTGCTGGGGCTATTACATTGAAATTATACAAATAAACAGTCTTGTGGAAATACATGTAATAACCATCTATAATACATACGTATGCATAATAATCATTTGAGAAATTTCTTCAACATGATCCTACATCCTTATTCTGAATAAAATTAGTCCTCCCCCTGAGAGGTGTCTCCCAGAAGAGTTACCTCCAATGCGTGTGGGAGTTATTTTTTTCTGTGCTGGGATGCATGTGTGCTATCTACTGTGAGTAAGCACGAGAGTGAAATCACTGACTACATCCCATGGGAACGTGAAGAGCATCCATCAGGAATACAGCAGATGTAATTGTCCTGGATGAATGTTTCCTTTGGGACACCAAGTGACAGCCATCATCAACGCAGAAGACCTTTATCAGTGTATCTGTGCTACTCAGTAACACTTTCCCAAAGATAAACTTGTTAACAGAAAACATTACACATTGAAGCACTCACTTCCACAGGCTCAATTTGCTCTTGGAAACTTTCTTCTGCATTTCCTCCTCCCGCAGCTGTAGATGTTGCTGTTGTGCCACTCATATTTCTCAACGAAAGCAGAATATTGTGATTTGGAGAATGCATTTAAAAGAACTGCAGTATTTGAACATTTCCATGGCCAAACGTCAATTTGTAACTTTCAAATATGTTGAGATAACTTTCAAAAATGTCCCTGGATATGCATGCATGTCCACCCTTTCTGATCGTTGGTAACAGCACTTCCTCGGACAAGTCTGACACAGAAAGGCATAAGGAAAAGACAGAGGTCCTAGCTGATGCTATCTGTCGCATCACTGGATGTCCCATATGGAGACATTCTTGGGAAATCTACTACACCATGAAAACTCGAGTGACTATCCTATTTGTCACAACCCCACTAAGGAGGCCAATTAGTGATCTCAAATAGTTTTCGTTGAGATGCACAGCTCCATCCCTCCTTCTCCTCCTGGTGTTTCTGCACCGACCAGGCCAAAGTGAGAAGCTGGGATAGAGGGCGATAGGGGCGCCTCTCCCTGGGCATCTCGGCCTGCGCTTTACGGATTTTGGAGATGCTGTCCCCACCTCGGTGTCCGCACTCTCTATGTCCTTCCCTCAACATCTGCCCAGCCTTCCGTCTGGTTCCCTCTGAGGACTTGTGATCTGGCCCCTGTGAGCCATACCGGGATCCTCTGGGACACAGATCTCTCCAACAGCAGCCTCAACCCTTGCCCTGTCTTCACCTGCCCCATTGCCCTCCAAGCAAACCTTCCGCCCTTGTCCTGGCCCCACCCGGAATGTAACAAACATGGTGGCAGCGCCATCTGTGCGCAGGCCGAGGTCCTTGAAGTCCTTCTTGTTCTCAGCCCCCGCACCTCATCGCCCAATCCCGCGAAGACGCTTGGCGTCTTCTCATACTCATTCATACGTGAACCGATCAGACAGCGGCTACCTACTCGCTGTGTCTCAGGCAGGCAGCAAGACAGAACACAGCGGGAAAATGGCGCCCGCGGCACGGATGTGCACAGAGCCCGCCAACGCGAAGGCTCGTGCGCAGCAAGGGACGTGTGCAGCAATGTGACCCTGCGGCCGAGTCAGGACGCTCGTGGGCGGGACTTACACTCGGAAGCCTCAGCAGTCCTCAGCTACCAAGGAATTGCTCCCCACTGTTTCCTCCAACAGTCTGATTCTTCCAGGAACTCCAAGGAGAGCCCTGGGTTATCCTTTGGGAAAAAACATCTCAAATAGACCTGCTGTGACAGAAGTAGCTTTTAAACATGACAGCGCCGGGGCTGGTACAGCTGCCACTGGTGACAGGATGCCAGTTTATGGGAGACCCGGATGACGCGCATGGCTTCTGGCTCCTGCCGCCACTTGGGGAGCGACCCAGAGGATGGAAGATCGCTTTGTCTCCCTCTCCCCCTCTCCCCCTCTCTTCCCCCTCTCCCTCTCCCCCTCTCTCCCTCTCCCCCTCTCCAACTCGGGTTTTCAAATTAATAAGTACATATAAAATGTTAGTCTATTTTTAAGTTGCCTTTCTCCAGCAATTTCTGCCCCACCTGTGGCCGGTTTGCTTTTGTTGCTTTCGTCATGCTAGCCAACACTTGGTTTTCTCTGGCTTCTGAGTTACGTTTTTTACATTAACATCTGTAGGCCGGTAGCTCACCTGCCTGAATAGGACTGGTCTGGTCCACGCAAGGTTCAGAACTATCAGACAGAGGTCCTAGGATGTAGGCACAGCCTATTGTCACAAGATGGGTAGCAGCAGTGGTTATGCTCATCATACACAGTGCTTCCTGAACATCAGTCACGTGTCCTGTCCGTAGGGTAAAGCTGGCATTATTACCCAACTCTGTCTGGCAGCTCTCCCTCCACAGGGTCACTAGCATCTCAGAAGCGGAAAGGCCTTCCGAATATTGGTACTTATTCTGGGGTCTTGTGTAAAGCAGTTTTATCAAGGTGGGGCACAATTCACTTAGAATTGGACACAATTGGTGGTGTGATATTTTAGGATTCATGGACATAGACAAAGACTTTAATTTTTAGAAATTTTAATTGACGTGTAGTAATTGTCCATAGCCACTGGATACACTGTGCTTGTCCTTTTTCTAGCACAATGCGTAATAATAGCATTCAGGTAATTAGCATTAGCATCACCTCAGGAATTTATTATTACTTTGGGTTGTGCACGTTCTGCATCTTTTCCTTTAGCACTGTGCATTTTCCATTCCAGAACTGTTAACTATAGAGTTATGTAGACTACTATAGAAGAGTAGAACTTAGTCTTCCTTTCTGACTGTGTTGTGGCATTCATTGTCCATCCTCTATGCCCTTTCTCTTACCATCTCCACCCGCTGGTGACCAGCACTCTACCTTCTGTTTCTGTGAGCTCCACTTGTGTAGCTTCCAATGGGAGTGAGAATATACGCTGTTTGGCTATTTGTGAGCAAGGTAAAGATTTTGAGAAAAGCTATTCAAATACTTTGCAGGTTGAAAAACCTCATTTGACTTTTTATTCAGCAGTGCTTATATATTTCAAGGAGGTGCTGGAATAAACAAGGTGGTTTTCCTGTTTTGCAAACTTTACTTTCAGAAACAAGAGATTCCTGTATTTGTAGTTATTTGATGAAGCAAGGAGCTATAAGCTATTGTTTATGCAGACATTAAGATGGATCCGTGACTTCTGTTCAAGTTCATTTCTAAAAGTTTGTGGAAAAGTGAAAATAACATACGATGGACAGTTTCCACAAGCATTAATGAACACCCTGATACATCTTAGCACTTTAGTGTGGGAAACAGTACGTGATAGGGAAAATCAGGCTTGGTGCCTCCATGATCAAATAGGTTTTCACAAATAAATTAAGCTACATTTTTTGGTGCGACTCCAGTGGATTCTGTCAAGTCCGGCTTTTTAAAGTTTATACCTGGATTGAGAAGAGTCAACCGGACTTTGAATAGTGATTACTATAGGGTGTGAGTGACAGACAGGACTGGAAGGAATTTGGATCAACGGGTTCCAAATTAGAATCAGAAAAACAGAATAAGTTCCTAGTGTTGCACAGCATAGTGGGGAGACTGTACTTCACAGTACCCTAGTTTATATTGTACGAACAGACAGAAGAAAGAACTGCTGGGCCTACAACCATGAAGTAATGTCTCGGAACAGGAAATGTTCATTACCCAGTTTTGACCAGTACATTGCATACATATAGTCAAATGTAACACTGTAGCCCTAAATATGTACCGTTACTGTTCATAACAAAGTAAAAAGAAACAATTGTGAAACTCACACAAATGCTTTAGAAAGCCAGGGCTAAAGAGGAAGGATTCAAAAAAGGGGATGAGCAAATCTTCCAGAAAGATCGGTAAAAACACAAAAGAAGTGAAACAATATTTTAAAAAGTACTGATACTCTTAGTTCCAAATTAGAATAAAAGAGTTTCCAGTGACTGAGAGCAAAGAATAGCAGTTAAAATTATCAGGTAAATAATAGGGGAAAGTTGTTTATAAATGAAAGGCATAGTTAATACGAGTATTCAAAGACTTAGACAAAAGAGTATTGCAATCTGATAAATACCAAGAGTAAAGGGAAATGAAAATGAAAGCCTAGAAGGAACAAAGATGAATGTAGTGCAGCAAAATGTGCAAGACATGGGAACGGACAAAAAAAAAATGTGGACGGTCAAATAGCTCATGAATGCATGACCAAAATATTGAAATGCAAAGTGTATTCAAAAGGGGCCAGGACTGCACACCTTTTACAATGGGTAAATTTTAAAAGACTGTCCAAGTTTTGGTTAGAACATGGAGCACATGGAGGTTTTATACTCTGCTTTTGCAAATGCATTGCGCTATGGTATTTTTTTGAAAACTATCTTGGCAATTTTCCAATAGTGTTGTAAAGGAGAACCTCAGATTGCTTTTTAGAAAGAACTTTATGGTGCAAGCAAAAAAAAAAAAACGCAATAAAGTATCTTCAAAAATGTCAAGGAAAATGAATACT
Source organism: Lepus europaeus (assembly GCF_033115175.1). Lineage (NCBI taxonomy): Eukaryota > Metazoa > Chordata > Mammalia > Lagomorpha > Leporidae > Lepus > Lepus europaeus. The sequence continues at coordinate 98,328,007 of NC_084850.1, read as the reverse complement.
ACCACAAATAGGTGCACATATTTCAACTTTTTCAGTATTTATTTATTTGAAATGCAGAGAGAGAGAGAGAGAGAGAGAGACATCTTGTGTGTGCTCATTCACTCCTGAAATGGATGCAAAAGCCAGGGTTAGGGCAGACTGAAGCCAAAAGCCTGGAACTTCATCTGAGTCGCCCACCTAGAATACAGGGACCTAAGTACTTGAGCCCTCACCTGCTGCCTCCCAGAGTGTGCATTACCAAGAACTGGATCAGAAATAGTCAGGATTCAAAACCAGGCACTTCAATATGGATGACGGTGTTCCAAGCCAGCTCCCTGAATTTCAAATTTTTTGGCACCAGATTTTTTTTGACAGGCAGAGTGGACAGTGAGAGAGAGAGAGACAGAGAGAAAGGTTTTCCTTTGCCGTTGGTTCACCCTCCAATGGCTGCCGCGGCCGGCGCCCTGTGGCCGGCGCACCGTGCTGATCCGAAGCCAGGAGCCAGGTGCTTCTCCTGGTCTCCCATGGGGTGCAGGGCCCAAGCACTTGGGCCATCCTCCACTGCACTCCCGGGCCACAGCAGAGAGCTGGCCTGGAAGAGGGGCAACCAGGATAGAATCCAGCGCCCCGACTGGGACTAGAACCCGGTGTGCTGGTGCCGCTAGCCGGAGGATTAGCCTGTTGAGCCATGGTGCCGGCCTGGCACCAAATTAAATTTATTTTTAAATTCTGATTTTCTACAAACTTTTTAAAGGGAGTACCTACCCATGGCTGTGGTGAATGTAATATAAAATAGAGGAAAAATTTAAGAGCACAAAGATAGCAATGAGAACTTGTCTTCAATATCGTGATTCCTACATTGAAAACTGCATGAATAGCTAGTGTTGTGACCCTAAATAAAATCATATTCTCTTATGTTCCGTCATGTCATGTATAAAATGGGGATAATGAGGAGGGCAGTAATTTTTTAGTGAAAAGGGAATATTTAGATAATTTTAAGTGTGAGGTCAGTGTGATGGCTAATTTAGATTTCAATTATGAGACAGAGGTGTCCCACTGCCTTATATGACAGGATTAAAAACATTTATGGAAAACGGGATTAAAATAAAAACATAAGAAATAAACTTTATTTCTCAACACAAACTCCATAAAAAGCATGGCTTTTGTAACTGATAATACTAGCTATTTAGTAGGTCCCTGAACAACTGAAAGTGCTTGGATTTTAATAGAGGACAAATGGGTTGTCTTTAATTTTTTAAAGTTTTTTTATTAATTTACTGGAAAAGCAGAGAGAGAGAGAGACAGAGAGAGAGTGAGTAGGGGGGAGGAAGAGAGGAAGAGAGGGAGAGAGGGAGAGAGAGAGAGCGAGCAAACGATATCTTATATCCACTGCTTCATTTCCCAAGGGCTGCAGCAACCAGGCCTAGGCCAGACTGAAGCCAGGAGCTAGGAACATCATCTGGATCTCCAACACGGGTGGCAGGATGCAGTCACTTGAACCATATCCTCTGCCTTCCCAGGCTCATTAGAAGGAAGCTGCATCAGAAACAGATTGCAGCCTGGAGTTGAACTTGATGGAGTAAGGACAAATGTCTTAGATCTATTTTTGTCCCTTGCCTGTGAGCGAGCTGACAGCAGATCCTAACCCCATACATTCTTTCACAAGTCTCCTTGTTAGCCTCCCCCCAACCCCGTATTCTTCCTCTCAAGCAGGACACTCTGCCCACAGCCCCTGAACCTGTAAGACCCTACCTTACATGCCACTGACCCCTGTCTATGAAAACCCCGGCCTGTGAGGGAGGGGATGCTCTCTACCTTCTGTGATAGTGGTCCCTCTCTCAGCCTTGAATAAACCTGTACTTGTTGTGAGTTCCTGGTCTGCCTCTTTTTGTCTGGTTTGTGCCTCTTTTTTTTAAATCTTAAAACCTTATATTTTGATGCCCATACAGGGAGGGGTGCGAGAGATCGGCCACCTTGCAAACTGTGCTCCCACACAACCTCACACAGCTTTCAGGCAGTCACTGGAGAACCTGCTCTAGGAGCTAAGATCTCTCCTTCCACCTGATCAGGGGGAATATCGACCTGCTGCATGCTTAGAGCTCTGATACCCTCTGGGTGAGGGCCATGACTCTCCCCTCCTCCAAACTCACCACTCCCTTCTGCAGCAAACTGGAGGGGAGGATCATGCAGTAACCTTTGAGGATCTGGCCTCGGGGCACCCCGAGCAAGGTGTGTGGTTGAATTTCTGCCCAGCTCTTGCTCTTCTCAGTCGTCTACCAAGTGCCTCTCCTCGGTGGAGGGAAAGTGAACTTCCCAGGCTCACCCCACGTGTCCTCCTTGGAAAGACTCGGGCAGGTTTGGGTACCACCTCTCCAAACTCCCCAGATGAGTTGAGTACCGCTTTGGTCACCTGTCTACTCATTCCCTGAGTTTGTCTCTCTGCAAACTCACAGCCAGAAACTTTTTTTTGCCAGATCTCTCCACTGCATGCACCCCCAGACTTGATTTTCAACCCACAGACTGCTGAGAAGTTGGCCTTGGTCTCCCCACAGCGCCCAGGGCAGACACTGGCTGTTGTCTCAGCTCCCGAAGGGTCTATGGTCTTTGGCTGCTTTGCTCTCCCTTAGTTCCAAGAACAGTGGATACAGCTTTGGAAGGTGTCCAGAATCCTGCCACGCGTCTTAGACTGGGGACGCCTGGTCTGAGCATGGGGATCCTCTCCTCTGCGAGAAGCTTCTGCTTGTGGGAGCTCCTCTTCAGGAAACATCGAGCAGCAAGCTGAGTGTCACAACCCCAACCTTATTCTACCTGCACCATTGTAGGGAACCAGACCGGAGGAACCGTGCCCCTAAGATGGCGCCGACTCCCTGCTTCCGGGTTCTTCCTCATCTCAGGGAGTTCCCGCTCTTGCTCGCTCCTTCCCGCCTTAGATTTCCCGCTCTAGCTCGCTCCTTCCCGCCTTGCCACGAGATTGTCCTATCCCCGCGCTTCTAGCCTATCACCTGATTTGTGACGTGTATTGTGCATATAAACCCTTGCTACGCGGGTGTAAGGGAAGTTCCTGCCCAGAAGAGATCGAAGCTGGATCTCCTGCTTGCCGAGCAATAAAGGAACCCCGTGCAAAGTGTTCGGTCTCTGTCTCTTGCTGGACGAGGACGGCGCCGAGCAGCTGGTGGCCCGTACGGGGAACTTCCTCTACGTTGCCCGGTAAGTAGAAGGTAAGCGAGGTCAGTCTTACCGTCTGGGCCCCGCGAGTGAGGTATATCTCGTGGTTGGAGGGTGGACGCACCCTAAGATAGCGGACGTGTTTCCCCGCTTTAAACTGAAAGAATAGCAGACTTGTTCCCCCGCTTTAAACTGAAAATAAGATAGCGGACGTGTCTTCCCGCTTTAAACTGAAAATGGGAAATTCATCTAGCCATTCAATGTTGCTTAATCCGTTAAAAGCATTATTGCGTAGCAAAGGGATTAAGGTTTCTAAGACCACACTTGTCAGGTTCCTTGGAAGTGTTGATTTCTTTGCGCCGTGGCTCACCCACGAGGGCCAAATAACTCTTGAGTCTTGGGAGAAATTAGGAAAGGATCTCCGGCGCACAGTTAACGATCCCCAGGAACCCGATATCGACCCCGTTGTTCTCCCCTTATGGGAACTACTGCGGGCGTGCCTCCAAGAGGAGAGGTCGGTGGGAGCGGACCGCCCGACTCTTACGGCGGTTCGCGAGGCTCTCGAGGAAGTTCGTTCTCAGAGCTCGGACGGCGCCCGGGACCTCATACAATTTAAGGACACGGGATGCCAGACTTCCTCACTGGCCTCAGGCTCCGAATGTGGCTCCGCCTCCTCTGAGTCTGAGGGGGAAGGGGACGGCGATCCTAAATCCCCGCCTCCTACGTATGCGCAGCTGCGGCAAAAGTTAAAAGATGCCTGTTTACGCCCTCTAGTGCCTACGGCTCCTCCTATCGATGTCGTGCCCGCCCATCAGATTAAAGACGCAGCGCCTCCTACTGGCGGTCATGTAGGCGTGCCTCAGCCCCATCTAACACCCGTGCCGCCATGGCCATTAAACGTCCCAAATGTGCCACCTTTTTCAGGCAGACAGTTTCATCAACAAGCCTGGAAACAGTTGCGAACTGGCGCTCCCGCTGCCCCCGCTCAGGCTTACCCTGTTTTGGCTTTGGGCACGCGAGAGGCCCGGCACGAACCATTGGACATGACAGTATTAAAACAACTTAAGGCTGCGGTCCATGACTATGGACCCACAGCCCCATTCACATTGTCACTCCTTGAATCAGTCGGCCAGTCCATTTTAACACCTAGCGACTGGACCCAATTGGCTCGGGCCTGTTTAAGTCCAGGCGGCTTTCTTTTGTGGCAATCTATGAATACAGAGTGCTGTCATGACCAGGCAGATGAAAATGCTGAGGACGGCCACCCTACGTGGAATGCTGATATGCTTTTAGGGCGTGGACCTTATCAGGCTGACCAGACCCAATTCCCTAGACAAGTATACAGGCAAATTTCCAACTGTGCCCAACGTGCGTGGAGGCAGGCGTCCAATCCAAGTGACTCAGCTAGCCACCTCACCAAGATCGTTCAGGGCACGGCCGAACCCTTCGCTGATTTTGTCGCTCGCATACTTGAGGCTGCGTCGCGTATTTTCCCTTCCGAGGTTGACGTTCAGCCACTGGTCAAACAAATTATTTTTGAGCAGGCTAATAAAGAGTGCAAAAACATTCTTCGACAATATAGACATAAATCTCTGGACTCCTGGTTAAAATACTGCAGAGATACCGGTGGGCCACTTACTAATGCGGGCCTAGCTGCGATGCTGGCAAAAGTCAAAGAAAACAGTCCAAAATCTAAATCGACCCGACCCCCCATATCTTCAGGACTTTGCTTCCAATGTCATCAACCGGGTCACAGAAAACGCGATTGCCCCAATCTCAGCCATGGGTATTCCACGGCACAGCCTTCAGGCATAGAGCCTTGTCGCCGTTGCCGCAAGGGCCCTCATAGGGCAGAGGTATGCCGTTCTGCTTTCGATATCGATGGCAACCCACTTACAGGTAGCGCCCAGGGGCCAAAAAACGGCCAGAGGGGGCTCCCCAACCCAGCGAGGAGCCCCCAAAATCAAATCTACTCTCAGGTTCCACCTCCCGTGTCTGCGCTACACCCAGTGCACCCTCAGCCCGTGCCACTCACGGGTCCGCAGGCCTGGACCTCCGCGCCACCTCCCCTCTCCTCTTAACTCCGGAGATGGGGGTACAATTAGTGGAGAGCGACTGCTCCGGTCCTCTGCCCCCGGATTCGGTTGGATTAGTGTTGGGTCGGTCCTCCGCCGCCCTCCGAGGGCTAGCTGTGATCCCCGGGGTAGTTGACTCTGATTTCACTGGTAAAGTAAAGATCATGGTTCAGGCCCCTCAGGGACCTTTAGTAATCAATCCTGGAGACCGTATCGCACAAATGTTATTACTGCCCAGTCTTCACTCTTTAATCCCAGCTAAAAACCACGTTCGCGGCACTGGTAACTTTGGGTCCTCTGGCATTAATTTTACCGGCTTACATATGCTTTTAAATGAACGTCCCACTTTAGTGTTGCAGATTAATGGCAAGGACATTAAGGGACTTTTAGACACAGGAGCCGACAAATCCATTATAGCAACAAAGGACTGGCCTAGTACATGGCCTACAAATGTGGCGGAACAAACCTTGCAAGGACTTGGTTTTGCTCATTTCCCAAAAATCAGTGCAGCCTTGTTGTCATGGCAGGATAGCGAGGGTCATAGAGGACAGTTTTCTCCATTCATTTTACCTCTACCCATTTCCCTTTGGGGGAGAGACGTCCTGGCCGAAATGGATGTTGCTTTGGTCACCACTTCCCCTGCAGTACGATCTATGCTACAAAATATGGGTTACGTCCCAGGCAAGGGACTCGGTGTCCAGCTCCAGGGCCACCCTTCCCCCATTGAGCCAAAACAAAGACCAAGTAAAGTTGGCCTGGGTTTTTCCTAGGGGTCACTGTTTCGCCTCCTAAACCAGTGGAGCCTTTACCCATCTCGTGGCTAACGGACGTACCCGTCTGGGTTCCACAGTGGCCCCTATCTCAGGAGAAACTGGAGGCAGTCAACACTCTGGTCTTGGAGCAGGTCAACGCTGGTCATTTGATCCCATCCACCTCTCCATGGAATACGCCTATTTTTGCCATCCGCAAAAAATTAGGTCAATGGAGACTCTTACATGATCTTAGGGCAGTCAACGCACAGATGCAGCCTATGGGCCCTGTGCAACGTGGTCTTCCTCTGCTTTCGGCACTTCCCAACCAATGGCCTGTTATTGTAATAGATCTTAAGGATTGTTTCTTTTCCATTCCATTGGACAAAAAGGATACCCCACGTTTTGCTTTTACTGTCCCCACCCAGAACCAGGAACAACCGGACAAGCGTTGGGAGTGGACAGTCTTGCCTCAGGGTATGACTAATAGCCCCACCATGTGTCAAGTCTATGTAGCCCAAGTACTAAAACCTCTTAGAGACCGATATTCCGACTGCAGGTGCCTACATTATATGGACGACCTACTGTGTGCAGCCCCCACAGCAGAGAGGCTCCTGGCCTTATACAGTACACTCCAACAAGTGCTGGAAGGGGCAGGGCTGCATATTGCACCTAATAAGGTGCAATTGTCGTCTGTAGTTTCTTATCTTGGGGCTATAGTCGCCCCTACTCAAATTAGACCTCAAAAAATTCAAATAAAAATCAATGCTATCTCCACTCTAAATGACTTACAAAAACTTTTAGGGGATATCAATTGGATTAGGCACTACCTTAACATTCCTAATGCTGCATTGCAGCCCCTCTTTAATATACTTAAAGGAGACCCGGATCTTGCTTCCCCCCGAACCTTCACCTCTGAGGCCAAACAAGCACTGTCAATTGTCAACGATGCCCTTAGTAAAGCTGCCCTAAAACGTTGGGACCCTGCGGGAGACCTTACTCTTTGGGTCCTCGACACCCTTAAACAGCCCACCGCGGTCCTATGGCAGGATGGGCCTCTCCTCTGGATCCATCCCTCAATGTCATCTACTAGATCTATTAGTTACTATCCCGTGGCAGTGGCGGAGATAACTCTCCTAGCCATTCAGAGGGCTATCCAACATTTTGGACGCGAACCATCCACCATTGTTGTCCCCTATTCCATGGAACAGGTACGTGTGCTAATCGCTTGTACTGATGCTTGGGCGGTTTTAGTCTGCTCCACTTCCGCAACTATTACAAACAGAACACCCTCTGATCCTTTGCTAACCTTTGTTCAGTCTCACCCAGTTATTTTTCCAAAGTCCACATCCCAAAAGCCCTTACAGGGAGCCCCAGTAGTGTATACCGACGGTTCTAAAACAGGAGTCGGTGCATATGTTGTTTCAGGATCTGTGCCAAAAACATTCCAATTCGCTACTAACTCCCCCCAGGTAACTGAACTTCTTATAGTTAACCAAGTCTTCTCTGATTTCCCCGGACCTGTCAATATTGTGTCTGATTCACGCTATGTGGTTAATTCTGTGTCTATCCTTGAGGCCGCAGGACTAGTCAATTCTTCATCCTCCGTAGCAACAGTTTTCCTCACCCTGCAAAAATCTATTTGGAATCGGTCTGCTCCTTTCTTTATTACTCATATTAGAGCTCATTCTTCCTTACCTGGACCCATGACCACAGGCAATGCTATAGCTGATCAAGCCACACGCCCCATTTGGATACTCCAATTTTCTTCCCCAGAAGAGCAGGCTATCCAGTTTCATTCAGAGTTCCATGTAAACACAAAAACCCTTGCCGCCAAATTCGGTCTTTCTCGTGCTGCCGCTCGCGATATTGTTCGCCATTGTGCCGCATGCCCTACTTTAACCCCTGTGCCTTCGGTGGGGGTTAATCCCCGAGGATTACTACCAGGACATATCTGGCAGATGGATGTCACCCACATATCCGAGTTTGGGACCTTAAAGTATGTTCATGTGTCAGTTGACACCTGTTCCCAAGTAATTTTTGCTTCTCTGGAGACGGGTGAGCGTACCACCCATGTCATTAATCACTGCCTTGCTGCATGGGCAGCCTGGGGCAAACCAAAAACTTTAAAAACAGATAATGGTCCTGCATACACAAGTAAATCATTCCAAGATTTCTGCACCCGTATACAGGTACAACATAAAACTGGAATCCCTTATAACCCTCAGGGACAGGCCATAATTGAAAGGGCTCATCGAACCCTCAAGGCTTTTCTCTTAAAACAAAAGGAGGGAATTGCCACGGGCAAAACCCCTCGAATGCGCCTCTCCCTTGCACTGTTTACTATAAACTTTTTGAATTTGACAGATCATTCTATGTCCCCCGCTGAGAGACACATGTTAAAGGAGCCATCTTCACGAGGCTATGTCCGTTGGAAAGATGTCCTCACGGGAAAGTGGTACGGCCCGGATCCGGTATTATGCTGGAACCGAGGCGCGGTCTGTGTCTTCCCACAGGAATCTGGAAGAGAACCTCTCTGGATACCGGAAAGATTGGTCAGAAAAACAGCCCCGCCGCCACAAGATACACCTCTATCACCTACGGACGACATCTCCCCCGAGATAACCGAGATTACCACGCTCTCACAGGACGACAAATTGCAACAAAACAACGAGACGTGAGATGCACCCCTTCCGCTTCTTCATACTGGCAGCGGCTTTGCTCCCTGGCTCTTATGCGGGCTTTAACTCCAACCCCACTGCTTTACTGCAGAACGTAGGCAACCCTTGCGACTGCAAGGGGGGGACCAGCAACACCGTACTGCAGCGTACTCACATCGCCACAGCTGATTGTGGGGACAAAACTGCATATCTGCCCCTCCAGGGGATCCCCGGCCTACCACGCGGCTACATATGTGTGCCCAAACCCCGCGTTTCTGATCCCCATAGCAAAAACCACTCCTGTCCTTGCTTGACCTTTCAAGAATCCATGCACAGCTCTTGCGATTCCTCATACTTCCAATGCACTTCTGGCGGTCAGTCGTACTATGCCACCCAGTTACAAAGTACTCGCAGGTCCTCTAGTCCTGACCATTTGCCACAGGTAGTCCATTCATCCCCCTACCTCTCAGCCCCCTGTGTTGGTACGCCTGGACAGTGGGCGTGCTGGCGCACTACGGCACCCGTGCATATCTCTGATGGCGGAGGCCCACAGGACCAGCTCCGCCACCAACAGCTAACAAAGCGATTAAAACCCTCGTCCCCCCATCCCTACTCACGCCTCACATATGGACAATGCCTCCATCAGGCACACACCTTCCTCGAGTTGTCTTGTTCCCCCTCTCATTCATTGGGCTGTATCACCCATCCCTGACGGGGAGCGAAAACTGGGTATGCGAGACCAAAGGTACTGCAGCAGGAGTCCACCCGGGGGTTCCGGGGGTCCTGGGAGAGCATATGCATATGCATGCAGGTTCAATTCCCAGCCTGCCCCAGCAAAAGGGAATAAAAACTGATCCCTAACGGAGACATCAGGGGTTGTGGCCAGGCCCTTGAAGTTCCGTAACTAACGGATCACAAGCACGCTGGGTATGCACCTCTACTCTCTGCCTAGTAAATATTCTCCCGGCCCTCATGAGCCAGGGCCGTCGGGGATGTGATTTGTGCAAAAACAAAAGGAGGGAGATGTAGGGAACCAGACCGGAGGAACCGTGCCCCTAAGATGGCGCCGACTCCCTGCTTCCGGGTTCTTCCTCATCTCAGGGAGTTCCCGCTCTTGCTCGCTCCTTCCCGCCTTAGATTTCCCGCTCTAGCTCGCTCCTTCCCGCCTTGCCACGAGATTGTCCTATCCCCGCGCTTCTAGCCTATCACCTGATTTGTGACGTGTATTGTGCATATAAACCCTTGCTACGCGGGTGTAAGGGAAGTTCCTGCCCAGAAGAGATCGAAGCTGGATCTCCTGCTTGCCGAGCAATAAAGGAACCCCGTGCAAAGTGTTCGGTCTCTGTCTCTTGCTGGACGAGGACGGCGCCGAGCACACCATGGCTTCCAAAATTTCTCAGTTTCCTCCTGACTTCCCCCTGACCTCTCTATTAAAAAAGCTGCCAGCCTTAGGCCTAAAGGGCCTTCTCTGAGGTCGCTCCTCCCATTTAGCTCCTCCTCATAATTACAAGTTCTCCTGATGGAGGAAGAACCTTGCTTCCCTGTCCTCTCCCTTCTCAGCCTGGTCATTGCTGCCACCGCCTCAAGGGCATGGCCCCTTGCCTGCCCTACCCCCACCTTTGCTGGCTCCTTGCCCCCCACCCCTCCGTGGTGGCCACAACTACTCCTCCTGTCCCTTGCTCCCTTGCACTCTCCTTGCCATCCTGACCCCTCCCCCTCTGTCCATTTCCCCAGGCACTCTGCTTATCCTGACCTTCCCATAGAAGAATAGCACATTCCGGAAGCCCCCGCCCCACCATCCCCTCCATCTTCACATCCTCTTTGCCATCCTGACCCGCCTGAGGACCCTCCGCCACGTCAACCGCGGGGAGGCTCCTCGCCTGCCACACACCTCATTCCCCACCCAATCTGGCCTTCTCCACCATCTGACTTATCTCCTCCTCACCCTCTCTCCTTGTCTGATGACTCCCACTTGCCATGGCCCCTGTCTTATCTTCTCCTCCAAATTTTATAGCCGATGCCTGTTCTTCCCTCCAGGAAGGTGCATGGAGGGGAAAGTCTGGTCAGTGTCCATGTCCCTTGCTCTCTATGAGACCTTAATCAAACTGAGGAATCTTTAGGCTCATTCTCAGGGAATCCCTCTAAATATCAAAAGAGATTCCTTCCCCGACCCAGTCCTACAGGTTAACATGGTAGGACCCTTATCTCATCCTACCCTCCACGTTAATCCTGGACGAATGGGAGTGCATCTGGCATGCTGCCCAAGAGCTGACAGATGAGATGCACCATCAGATCCCAGACAGTCACCCAGAGGCCGCTCAGGCTGTTCCTAGGGCTGCTCCTGAGCCGGATTGCACCTGCCAACCCTAAGACCCAGGGACATGGGCTCGAGATGACATGGTCTCTGGTCTGTCGGCAGTTATGGACAATAACAGTCATAAGCAGGTCAATTAGATACAATTCATGAAGTCACGGCAAAGTGAAGAAAACCTGACCCTCTTTATGTCTTGCCTGTCAGAGGCGATGATAAAATATACTGACATGGATCCTGGTTTACCAGGCCTGTTGTTGTTACAAGTCCAATTTATATCTCCATCAGCCCCTGACATCCAGTGCAAACTCCAAAAGCTGGATGACCACCCACAAACCCCCCAAAAGGACCTCATGAATGCGGCCTTTCATGTCGTTGACCGTAGGGATGAGGAAACAAAATTCAAAAGGAAAAAAAAAATACAAAATTATAGTATCACATGTTTCCCTCTGTAATCCAGCAAGCCCCTAACTGCACACCAATTCCCAGCCCTCTGGGAACCTGTTATCCATATGTCAATACTGGGCCCTGGGCCAAGGCCTGCCCTAACCCAACGCCTCCCACTAAACCAGATCCCAACTGTAGACGGTGGGAACACTGGAACCTTGGCCCTGGGGAGGATGCCTTGCCCACCGGGGGCAACACTCTGTCCTGCCAACTCCAACACAGGACATCTCCTCTCTGCTAATCTGAAGAGTATAAGGAGGCCTGGGTCCTGTAGCACCCATCAGAGATGAGCCCATGGAACCAGGGGTGTCAGGGACAGTGTCTAGCAAGCAGATTTCTGTCTTGATGGATACTGAGACCCGTTTATCTGCTTTACATGACTATCGTGGTCCAATTCTTCCTTTTTTCCTTGTCTCTGTTGCTGCCATAAAAGGTCACGTTGAGACGCCAAATAGGACTTCCATTTATGTCGCTCCTTTGGAGATATTACTGCCTTACATTCTTTCCTTACTCTTCTCAGTTGCCCCCACCCCCACCCTTCTGGACAGAGACTCTCTCCACTGCTTGGGGACATCTGTCTTCATTCCCACAGGGGATGAAACCTACATGTTTATCCTTCATACTACAGGCTTTCCTCTCGCCACCTCTCCTTCCCAGACCCCCAGTTTTCCCCAGTCAACCCTCTAGTGCGGGATGCACTAGAAAACGAATGGCTCTTATCATCCAGTACAGGACCTCTGATGGTGTATTAATGCCGCTGTCCATCCCACACGCTCCGTTGTGCCTAATCAATAGTCTCTCCTCTCCCACATACCTCCTGTAACTTCATGTGACTCTGTTCTAGACATAAAGAATGCCTTCTTCCTGATTCCTCTCGAGTCATCTTCACAAGCACTCTATGCCTTTACCTGGTCTGATCCCAATTCCCACCTTACCCGACAGCTAACCAGGAATGCCTTAACCCATTTTTTTTTTTTTTCAGATAGTCTCCACTATTTTGGACAGACCGTCCAAGCAGACCTCACCTCTATTAATCTGCTACCCTGTACCCTTCTTCAATATGTTCATGTCCTCCTACTCTGTAACCCCCTCCAGACAATTCTGTCTCCAACATACCACAAGTCTTTTACACTTTCACCGGAAAAGGCTATATGGCATCCCAGAAAAATGTCCAGCTAATTTCTACTTCTGTAATGTTTCTGGAACGTTACATTGGGGGTGACTAAAAATTCTCCAGCTCGTGAATTGGATTCATTAGATGAGATGGGAAGAGATTTCTGAACCCAAGACAGGCAGGGACTATGTCCATGATCAGTAGGAAGCAGATACCGAAGATATGATGAGGTCACATACTTCAGCATTGCCTTAAGGTTAGGGTCAGAAATCTCTGAAGGGGGAATGATATAAGTCATATAGATAGATGAAGTTCATGAGCTGGAAGCCACACCTCTCCCGCTGTGTGATCATCTCCACCCACCTGCAGTCAGATGCCCTTTGCCCAAGAAGTCTTTCCCCTTACTCAGGGGCTGGGTGGGGGAGCAGTATCATGTAAACACTTCCATTTCTTTTTTTAGTGTTTAATTTATGTGAAAGTCAGGGGTGGGGAGAGAAAGAGAGAGGAGGAGCGAGAGAGCGAGAGCGAGAGGGAGAGCGAGAGCGAGAGATAGAAGGAGAGATCATCTGTCCACTGGCTTATTCCCAAAATGGCCAAGCCGTAACCAGGTGCCCTGAGCTTGTTCTGGGTCTAGTGGGTGCATGGGGCCAAGTATTTGTGTAATCTTCTGCTCCCCTCCTGGGCATATTAATAGGGAGTTGGATCAGAAGTGGAGCAGCTGGGACATGTACCAACACCCACATGGGATGCTGGCACTGTGGGCTGAGGGTTAACCCAGTGTGCCACAGCACCAGCCCCTCCATAACTTATTATAAAGAGACATCCTTTCTCTGATGTTTGTATTGGGAAGCTCTTAAGGATAAGTTGACTGTCAGTGGATGGGTTTACTTCAATGATTTCTAATCAGTTGCAATGGTCTTTGGAACAGTTTTTATGCTAGTACCATGCTGTTCTGGTTGAAATAGCTCTGTAGATGTATTGAGGTCTTGTATATTTGAGATCTTGCATTCTGGGGCTTCCAGGTTTGCTACTTTTGTCGAGTATTGATTTGAGTCTTTGAGGATTTTATTACTGCCTTTTGAATATTTAGAATTGGTTTTTCTAGTGCTGTGAAAAATGTAATTTGTATTTTGATTACGACTGCATAGAATCTGTAAAACTATTTCAGTACATTGGACATTTTAAGGAATTTTCCAACCCATGAACAAGGGAGGTCTTTCTTTTATTCCCATCTTCTTCATTTCTTTCATTAGTGCTATGTAATTTTCATTGGGGAAGTCATTCAAATCTTTGGAGATATAATATATATATATATATATATATATATATATATATATATATATATCCCTATATATTTATGTTCTTATAATTATTAATGGAACTCTTATTCTAGTTCCTTTTATATTGAGTACATAATTGGTGTATATAAATGCTACTGAGATTTTATAATTTTGAATATGGAAGTTATTTATAAAATAAAGGATGAAAACTATAGAAGCCCGACATAGGACTGGCCTCTAAAAAATAAATTTTCACTAAAATCAAGAAACCAACACTTGACAAGATTTAAGTAAGCCTATAGCAGTTTTCTAGGTTTTGTCATCGCCAGGCCAAATCACTTTTTTCATATAAAGGCAGTGCAGTTGTTCAAAGAAGGCATCATGAGCCAGTTCTATCACTAAAGGAAATTAAAAGCTTATTGGTGAAAGAATGCAAGTAAACTGTTTAAATCATATTTAAAGACAATGATAGGAAACAAATTCCAACGTGGTAGCTTATTAATTGTTGACCGTATCCTGCAGTCAGCAACTGGAGAAGGCCTTGTCTCAGTTTGAGTGACTGGAAAACATGTATAGACAAGGTGCAACTAAAGTTGAGAGTGAGCTATAGGATACATTTGCATATTTAATTAGAAGGCAGAAGGTCATAGGCAAAGGGGTCCTAGGGAAACTAAAAAATGTGTAAAAGTGTTCAACTGTACAAAAATGGACACAAATATCTGAAACGCTCTTCTCTATCTTCTTATCTAACTGGACATCGCTCGAGCTGCTCAGGTTCCTACTGGAAACCAACTCCTCTTTGAAGGCTTCCCTTAATCTCTTTTCTTTTTCTTTTGTGAATTTCAAGTGTTATTTAAGTTCTACAGTTTCATATGTACAGCCTTAGGAACACAGTGATACTTTTCACCCGACCCTCCCTCCCGTTCCGGCTTCCCCCCTTCCTCCTCCTCCTTCTGTTTATAAGCTCATAAAAAGCCAGAGAAAGTGAAAGCACTCTCTCTCTCTCCTCCTGAACCCAGAGTGTGCAGAGTAGGAAGAGTCTTTGTCTTTGTCTCTCTTTGCCTTTCCTGGGTCATTCTCCCTAAATAAAGCCCACATATGCATGTGTATTTTCCTCACTTTGTAAATAAATGTTGTCACTCTGCACGTCCTGTTTGTGCCTGTACTTAGGATGGTTCTAAGTAAAAGGCAAGAGTTGAGAATAGACATTTAGGCCCAACCTAGCCCATAGCAGTGTGATGAGCTTCACAGGGATTTGGAGCAGGTTGTAGGTATTCCCTGCACAACACTTCACAGACGGTATCCACGGCAGGCCCTGGTGTTGCAAGATCAGAGTTGCAAGATCAGTGCTAGCTCCAAGAGTTGGCTAGATTTAGAGACGTCAAGGTGCTTACCAGATCCAGAGATTCAAGAGTTGCACTAATGCTGAGTGGAGGAAGAAGGACCCACAGATGCTGATAGGTGAGAGAGATTTTAGCCCTGTAACAGTAGGGAAAGCTGTCTGGGGCCACTCTCTGTGTGTTCTTATTGGTTTGGGTTGGGCGCTGCTACCTCTGGCCTGAGTATTGAGAGTGTGGTAATACCCAAACTCTGGCCATGTCCATGGGAGAGGCTGGAGCCTGAAGCCCTGAGTCCCTTGCTGGGCTTTGACTGAGCATGGGTACGCTGGGTCATAGCTTTCTGAATGTTGCAGTGTTGTACTGTATTAGGCTTAGCACAAAGAGACCGATTTGGAGTCCAGGTGATTAAGTGTTGCTGAGCTGAGTGAAGCACCTAAGGATTACACCCTAGCAGTGGGCGTGTGAGCTGGGTGCAGTCAGGGAGTTCCAAGGACCATTCATAGGTGGCCCAAGACTCTAGAGTGATACCTGAGATGGATGTGTTGGAGCACCTCTGGCTACTGTCAGTGTGGGCAGGGGATGTTGAAGCTGACTGGTATACTTGGAGCACCAGCTCTTCAGGGTACAATAATGAAACCAGCCAATTTATAGTCAGAGTGACCTCACATTATTAGTGCACTTCACCCTCTCTGACATGTGCACCATCCAGAGCACCATCTCACTGTTATGTGCCCTCCACCCCACTGAGGTCCATGCCCAGTGTGCAGCCTCTGTAGTCAGACTGGCGGGTACATGAGAACCCAGCTGCAACCTGCTATTACAATTGGAGAGGCCTTCTTATTTCAAGAGACCTAGGGGCCATCTATCCCATTTGTCCTACCCCCACTCACCACTGCACACTCACCACTGCACCGCAGAGCACAGTGTGGACCTGTGCTCTGGGATCATGGCTGCACTGTTGGACCCAGCTTGGTGATTGGCTCTCAGTCTGCCTTGTTAGCATGCAGAAATTTCTTCGTGGCCCCTCAGAAAAAGATAATTAAGGAGTTCTGGTGGGTGTCCATCCTAATTTTCAGACATTATGTTCACTATTTTTGTTCTGTGTTCCTTCCCTGTATTTCTCCTTTGCACTTAAACGTTTCTTCTGTGGAAGTATCTGCCTCTAGCAGATACTTGATATTTCTACTTTAAATTCAAAAGTAGTATCACTTCCTAGAGTTGTAATTTTAAAGGTGAATTTAAAATATTTTAACACTGAAATGATTACATTATGTAATGAATGAAACCAATGACAATACAGCACCCATTTCTTATGTTATCCCCTTTATTATCTCTTTTTTTAAAGATTTATTTATTTATTTGAAAGAGTTACACAGAGAGAGAGAAAGACACACACACACACACACAGAGAGAGAGAGAGAGAGAGAGAGAGAGAGGTCTTCCATCCGATGGTTCACTCCCCAGTTGGCCGCAATGTCCGAAGCTACGCAGATCCAAAGCCAGGAGCCAGGAGCTTCTTCCGGGTCTCCCATGCAGGTACAGGGGCCCAAGGACCCGGGCCATCTGCTACTGCTTTCCCAGGCCATAGCAGAGAGCTGGATCGGAAGTGGAGCAGCCAGGTCTCGAACAGGCATCCATATGGGATGCTGGCACTTCAGGCCCTGGCGTTAAACCCACTGTGCCACAGTGCTGCTCCCCACCCTTTATTCTCCATAGACACCATGCGCTTTATAAAGTGCGATTTACACTTTGAATATGGGGAGTCAGACTAAACAGAGGGAGAGAGCGAGTAAGGGAGGGAGGGAGAGAGGGAGGGGCGGGGGGAGGTGACGTCCTCCACCTGCTGGTTCATTCCCCAGTTGCAAACCACAGCCAGCACTGTGTGAGGACAAAGTCATCCGAGTCTCCCACATGTGGAGCAGGGACCCAAGTACTTAGGCCATCTTTCACCGTTTTTCCCAGGCCATTAGCAGTGAGCTGACTAGGAAGTAGAAAAGCGTGGAGCTGATCTGGCACCCATATGGGATGTCAGCTTTGCAGAGACCAGCTTTATGCACTACTCAACAACACCTGCCTCAGATTTATCCTTTATGTTGTAAGGAGACAGCAGAGCCTCAGAGTTACTATTCTTGAAATGCATCGATAAGAGAGGTATAAGGCTATAAGTGTTATGAGGTCCGGCTACCTGAGTTAGGACTGAAGCATGGCCTTGCAGGAGAGGTGTTGCACTGATTCTGAAGGGATGGAGTAAGCCTGCTGCAGCCCCTTCTGTCTCTGTTCTTCAAGCAGGGTCCAGTAGTAAAATGAATAAATGATCTCACTACAGCTGAACGGAGGAAAGTAATTCCTACCTTACTGAGGCCTTTCAGGGACATAACTTCTAAAGTATAGAAAAAAAGAAGTTCGTAGCCCAATTCATTCTACTAACATAAAATTGGGAAGCAAGTCCATCAAGGAGAATAGATACCTGTAGAAGCTAATGTCACTCATGAGCACATACAAAAAGACATGAAACATGCTTTTCATACAGAGATTACCCCAAAGGGATAATACAGTTTCACGATCTTCTCAGAAAAATACAAGGTTGCTTTAAACACAGGAATGTACCACACAATCCGCCAAATTAACGCAACAGTGCAGAAAGATCCGCAGATCAATAGTGTGGAAAGATCATCTAAAGGGATGTACCACAAGTGATTAATGAAAGTCCACAATATTCAAGAATTTTTCTTTCCAAAGTAGAAACAGCAGAGAACTTCACATTCTGATAAAGTATATTTCAAAACAGGAAAACCCCACACTTATATGCTGAAGTGCTTAAATTTTTTCATTTCCCATATGCATAAGGAAAGAAGCTGCTATATTTCTGGCTTTATTTCAAATTGTATCGTGTGGGCCTATCGAATCTTTTCAATTGTTTAATGATTTCAATGACGGGAATAGCTGTTGCTACTCAAGGAACGTATGATTGTGTGTGCTGAAAATCAGAAAAGACCTAGAGAAAAAAAGTATAATAAAATATTTCACAAGGTTGACAAACAGAAACTCAATTAGCAAACATGATTTCTGTACCTACCAAACCCATCAGAACATAAAATTTCAAATTGGATACAAAGATGACCAAGATTTCTCTACCACAGGAAAAACTTTATTGAGAAACTGAGTTTAAACATCCATCCAATGGGAGAACAAATGGCCGGACTTCTGGTTGTCTTCGTTTAAACCTCTGGCCATGCTTCAACCTATAATACAAACACAACATTCAGGAACAGTCCGATGCAGAACATGCCTGAGACAACCTCCGTGAGAAACCTCTGCTTTGGTGTTATAAGACAGACTGAACGTAGAGGCTTGTAACTGTCAGGCTTGGGCTTACTTTTAGTTAGATCTCTGTGGAAACATGGAAGTTGGATGGCTGAGCATACATATTATCACTACTTGTTAAACACAAACACAATACGCATTGTAGTACGACAAGGAAACCTAGAAGCTGAACCTTCTAAAAGGTAGTTTGAAGTAGAAAGCAAGAACCTGTTTTCTTTTAAAAACTAAGAGACACATAAAAATATCCTAAGCCATACAGCAACATTTTTATAAAGGTGTGATTTAAATGTGGCTTGATATCAAATTCGGATTACAAGATGCATAAAAGTTAATGTCACATTTGCCACAGCCTATGTGCAATAATGGGAAGTCTACCAATGTGTTTGTTTTTTTATGTTGTGGAGATGTGCAATGAGGATTCTGTGACCTGTTTTCTACTATGCATATTTTTAAGTAAGATAAACATTTATCCCAATTTTTCATGCATACCGTATGTGTAAATAGGAATCAATGTTTTTTTTTTTTTAAAGTTTGACAGCGTGAGTGGGCGGCAAGATGGCGGAATAGGCAGGGAGCACACTATTAGTCCGGGGGGAGAGAAAGTTTAATATAAGTGGAGATACTACAGGGTCAAGGAAGAGCAGGGGAAGAAACAGCAGAGGAAACTCTTCTGGAACTAGTGATTCACAGTGGACCTGCGTGGAGAGCGTGGGAGCCCAAGTTCGGACACCAGTGGCAGACTCAACACACCAGCGCTGGAACGCAAGGTGAGCCGAACCTCAATAGCCCGAGATACCAGCGGGAAAGTGGAAAGAGGAGGCTAGAGGGAACGAGGCTTGAAACTCCGTGGGGAAAAGTTCACCAGGCTAACTAGAAGAGAGATAGGAAAAAAATAAAAAAAGTGACCGATACAGACACAAGTTTCTCTCTCTCCACTCACCCCTCAAAGGCGAGCAAGACAGAGCAGGCGCCATTTTGGACATACGTCATAAGCAGGGCGACCTCAGGTCTGCACCACCCCTGAGCCTAGCAGAAAAACCTGACTCTGTGGGGAGGGGTGAAATAACAGGAGATTAGCATCTAACTTGGCAACCCAGTGGGACACTGCAGGAGAACTGGAGCCCACACTGAGGGCAGCAGAGATTCCCTGTGTCGTCCTTGGGAAAGAGCTTCTGATCTCTGGCTCCTGTGGGTATATCAATTGCCTGCTAACTACCTCCAATTAGGTTCAGCTGTGCGGAATTACTTCCCTTTTAAATCAAAAAAAGAAAGAGAGATTTACCACACCTAACCTGGGAGTGTCATCTTTGACACACCCTCAACCCTGGGGAACCAAACACAGCTCTCAGGCCACACTCATCTCAAGCCTCTAAGGCTCCACTGAAAGCAGACATTCCACTTAATATAGAGCCATAGTGTAACAAGAAAAAACACCACAGTGAAGAAACCAAATATCTCCAACATGCCAAACAACAAACGCAAAAACCAAGCTAACAAGAACAAGGAAGACACTATGACGCCCCCAAATGAAAAAGACACCCCAATTCAAGATTATGAAGATGATGAGATCGAAGAAATGCAAGAAGTGGATCTCAAAAAATGGATAAGAACATTCAGAAGTTCTCAAAAACAAATTCTTGAACTACAGAAATCCTTAATGGACAAGATAGAAAATCTCTTAGTACAGGAAGCTTATAGAACCCCTAATAAACATGACCAAAAGAGATCCTCACCACGACATGTTGTAATCAAACTCACCACAGTGAAACATAAAGAAAAGATCCTAAAAGGTGCAAGAGAGAAACGTCAGATTACTCTTAGAGGATCTCCAATTAGACTCACAGCAGACTTCTCATCAGAAACCCTACAAGCTAGAAGGGAATGGCGAGACATAGCCCAGGTACTAAGAGAGAAAAACTGCCAGCCCAGAATACTATATCCTGCAAAGCTCTCATTTGTGAATGAAGGTGAAATTAAGACTTTTCATAGCAAACAGAAACTGAAAGAATTTGTCGCCACTCATCCTGCCCTGCAAAAGATGCTTAAAGATGTGTTACACACAGAAACACAGAAACATGGTCACCAATATGAAAGAAGGTAAAGGAAGGAAACCTCACAGCAAAAGATCACAGGAAGCTCAATTTCTCTTTGACATAGAATTAAACTCTGATGCTTTGTTAAATCAATGTGTTAAAGTAATTTACTATGTTCTCTTGATGTCTGTTAAATTCTAATTGTTCAAAAACAGCTGAATTTTTATTAAGAGCTATGGGTTATTTAAATATGTGCTTATTTTCAAAGATTTGAATAATCACCTTGTAACAATGATCAAATTTGGTCTATGTTATGTCATGATTTTAAGGAATCTTATTTCAACCAGATATTTTGGATTTTGAGCCTTCTTGGCATTCTTGACAGGCATTCAAAAAATCAAAGTTTCAAACAATCTGGTCTCTAAAATTTCCAGTAAATCCTGGACTTTGGTTTTTCCAGTTTGGGCCCAACTGAAAAAATCGAAGGACCTATGTCTCTCATCTTATAGAGACACCAACTAATCAGGCTATTTGGATTATATTAGAAGTACTGTCAAGATGTGATGTGGTACCAAACTTTAAGTTTCTATAATGGAAAATGCTATTAATACAAATGTTTGAGAATTAAAAAGTCTAATGATCTTGTGTTACTAGACATGATAGTTATCTTAATGAGAAAGCCCCAGAGGCCTAAAGGGTTAAATACTTGTAAAATCCTACAGGTGCTTTCAAAAATACTGTGAAGTAAGCAAGTGCCTCTTGTTGGTTGATGAGTTTATAATTTTAAACATGGCGACTTAAAGTCTTTTGTCATCCACAGTTATATATGATGTGCTGCTCATAAAACTAAAGCGTTGTTGGTTCTGTGGTTAGCTGTACCCCTATATGTTCCTATGGACTTTTTCCAGCCACTTTTATTGTATTCAGTACTTTGGGATGGCTCTGTAAACAGATGAAGCCAATAATGTATTAACAGTACCAACTGAGAGAAAGTATGATTAACTGAGGTTACTAAAAAGAAAAAGCAATTCAAATCAATTGGCAATCTACAAAAAGAGTTAAAGATTTTAAAAGCTATTATTGAAATTGCTATATTGGTCTATTATGCTATATTATATGTGTTTACATATTGTATGTCCACATGGGGAAATTTTATTGAGTTTTATTTTAAATGGCTTATAGATAAGATTGTCCATAAATTTAAGCTGCTAAAATCAATCAAAGATACATTTTAATTTGTGGGACCTGAATCTGTGTATCATATGTTTTAGACTTGTTGGTAGAAAGAAACTAAAAACATTTTACATGGTTGTGCTTAAGTTTACTGCCTAAACAAACTATACCATGTTAGATATTTAAGAGGTGTTTTCAAATACATGATTCTTAAAATTTATAGAAGGCATTGGACCTTCTGGTAAATGTTTTCTTAAGTTGTTATCTAATGGTTGAAACGGTTTGCTAAGTATTCATGTGATATTGCTATTGTCAGCAAGCGATCTAGGACTTGCTCCCTCATTTCTCTATTCTAGGCCAACTTGTTCTTTCATTTCTCTATTCTCTTCAAGGTGGGAAACTAATTCTATTATGAAGGAATCTGTAGGATGCACAATTTAATCTTTAGACCTTATAAAAGAGATGGCTAACATTTTTCTGCAATACCATAGCCAAAATAAGAACTTAAATAATAATCTCATAGCTAGATTCACTTCGCCATCCGTGAAGTATACAGTAAGTAGAAAAAACCTCCCTTTCAGACCAAAGGGAAAGAAAGTTTTAAAGTGAGAATATAAGTTTCCTCATGGGCATTGTCTACCTTAGAAAAACTACTACAGAACATGCCTGTGACTATAGACTTGTAGTTCAGGCCACCGAAGATTAGAGATGGGATTTGGGCGCTCCCTTGACTTGCATCCTCTGGTCTGCTTTAACACAAACCAGGAGGAAAAGAAAGCTCGGCATCAGAAGCAATGGGTGGCAGGCCTATTAATGGCTGATCTGTACAGTGATCTGCCCTCAAGGAGACCCAACAGGCCAGTCCACTGCAGTGGCTTTCAAGGTGGTAAGCCTGGGCTTCAGCAGAAGTCAGCTTGTGAAGAGCCCTGGCAGCTCTGCCAAGAGTTGGATCACTGGAAATGGACCTGCCCTGGAGTCGAAGGATGCCCAGGTCAGAGCCACAGATCTTATTGGCTCTAAGCTGAAAAGCCCTTCACTCAGCCCAACTTCCAAAGTGACCACTGCAGCTGAGGGTATGGTCAAGTAGGGTCAGCAACATTGCAGGCAGAACTGTAAATTTCTTGTTAGAGATGCCACCTGCCTTTACTTGGACAGCTCTCCTCCCAGGCCAGCCAAGTAATGAAAGTCAACAGAGTGCCTTCCCCTAGGAGGTTCACACCTCCCTTAGGATATACCCCATGTGAAGAGATAGATAGGTCTGGGCCTCTTAACTTACAAGGCCTAAAGCCCACCAGATTATTATCAAGCCCCTTCTATCAGGTTCTATTCGCCTCTCAATCAGAAAAATTACTTGTAGCTTAGACAGCACCTTTCTTAGCTCCTCTAATAATGACTCTGTCCTTTGTTCTAGACCCTGTCTAGTGCACTTGGGCCTCATTGCTTTGTAATCATAACCTCTACTCTACCACCAATGGCTCTACTCCCAACCTGTGTGTACTGATGGTCCTCTTCCCCACTTAATGCTGTATAATTGTTCAGACCTGGTAAATGCCACTCTTAGGATCATTGGTTACTATCCTCACTCTGTCTTTTATGACCTTGTCTAAATATGATCAGAGTCGGCAAACTTGGAAGGCTTCCATAGCCTTGGCAACTCATGACGACAGCCTAGGGTGGTTACTGGCACCATAAACTAGAGTGTCAATTTGTTGGGTCAACAACAGGAGCCACTGTGCACTTGCGCCTCATGTGGGATCTCTGTCCTTAATGTGCTGTCCATTGTGATTTAATGCTATAACTAGTACTCAAACAGTATGTTTCACTTTGTGTTTCTATGTGGGTGCAAACTGTTGAAATCTTTACTTAATATATACTAAATTGATCTTCTGTATATAAAGAGAATTGAAAATGAATCTTGATGTGAATGGAAGGGGAGAGGGAGTGGGAGAGGGGAGGGTTGTGGGTGGGAGGGAAGTTATGGGAGGGGGAAGCCATTGTAATGCATAAGCTGTACACTGGAAATTTATATTCATTAAATAAAAGTTAAAAAATGAAAAAAAAATAAAATGATGGAAGGGGAGTGAAAAAAAAGAAGTACATATTCACTTAATATCTACCTTCTAACACATGCATTTAAAGGTCATGATCTTCCCTAGACTGCATTTTAGTCATGTATAATAGAGTTCAGAGGTAGCCTTAAGACAGACTTTTTTTGTTTATGCAACTTTATTGGAGAAAAATAAATCTATTACTAGAAGAGCTATGTCAATATTCTCACACATTTTAAAAGATCTATTATCTATTTTCTTTGAAAAGCAGAGCGACAGAGAAAGAGGGAAAGAGACAGAATGAGAGAGATCTTCCTTCCTCTGATTCACTGACCTAAAGGTCAAAACAGCCGTGTGCAATGGCTAAAGCCAGGAGCCAAGAACCCCATCTAGTTTTCCGACATGTGCAGCAGGGGCTCCAGCACAAGGGCCATATTCTGCTGCCTTCCCAGGAGCATTAACGGGGAGCTGCTCTGCAAACAGGACGCTGGGTCAAAACCGGCGCTCTGATACGCGGTGGCAGTGTCACGACCACTGACCTTCTCATGAGATTTTAAAGCAATATAGGGTAACCGCTTTTAGAAGAGTATTGCAAAGTTACTTTGTCCCTGAAATCAAATTTTTCACTGTATTAATCTTTTTCCTAGTTTTATACATTTTTGTTTTTAAGAGAGAGAGAGAGAGAGAGAGAGCAAGAGAGAGAGAGACAGAGAGAAACTTTGGGTCATAACATGCGTTTGAATACTGTTTCTCTTATTGCCTGCGAGGGCCAGTTCTGTGTTAGGATGAGACTGAGAGCTGGGAATTTCATCCATGTTTCCCAGTAGGGTGGTGAAGAACCAATTACTGAGCCATCACATACCACTTTCGAGGGTGTGCATTGTCAGGAAGCTGAAATCAAGAGCCCGATGAGCCCTCAAACTCAGGTGCACTGATAGGGGATGCAGCTGTCTTACTTAGTGTCCAAGCTGCTATGTGAAATCCCATGTCCCTCTTTGCACAAACACATTACATATTTATTAAAACAAACTATAATGGAATGTAAAAAAAGGTTAGTTGCTGTTAGGAGATTTATAATGAAAATAAGAAAATGTTTCGATGTATTATAATTCCAAAGACTTAGACTCAACTTGCTTCAGTTCTTTGATAGTGTTTCAGGGAGGCGATCAGGCATTTGCAGACCAAATGATGATCTTTTTTATGTGAATGCTGCCTTAAGGGTAACACTAAAGTCATGACTGTACGTGTTATAAATGTTATACTAATGTAGAAAACAAACCCAATTGATGTTGCACCTTCATGGATGACATACCTGCTTCTGGCATTTTAGGGCTCCTGATATTCTATGATGCCCCATTGGTTTCAGGATGTTCATTTTCTTCATCTGCAGGTTGGTCCTGAGAAGGTTCCTGGAGATCCTGAAGATCAGCTTCCATGTGAGGCTCTTGGAAATAAAAACATTATCGAGGCCGGCGCCGTGGCTCAACAGGCTAATCCTCCGCCTTGCGGCGCCGGCACACCGGGTTCTAGTCCCGGTCGGGGCACCGATCCTGTCCCGGTTGCCCCTCTTCCAGGCCAGCTCTCTGCTGTGGCCAGGGAGTGCAGTGGAGGATGGCCCAAGTGTTTGGGCTCTGCACCCCATGGGAGACCAGGATAAGCACCTGGCTCCTGCCATCGGAACAGCGCGGCGCGCCGGCCGCAGCGCGCTACCGCGGCGGCCATTAGAGGGTGAACCAACGGCAAAGGAAGACCTTTCTCTCTGTCTCTCTCTCACTGTCCACTCTGCCTGTAAAAAAAAAAAAAAAAAAACAAAAAAAAAAAAAAAACATTATCGAGTGGCACCAGCAACATGGCAGAACAGGCTTCTGACCTTTCGTCCTCCAAGATTTGCACCAAAGAACCATCTACACACAGATCAATTCCCTCTGCCAGAAATCAAGAAAGTGGCTGAAACATGGCTAATCACTAGAAAACAGAGAAGCTGTCCATGCTTAAGTGGGTAGGAGAACTTGTGACACCTGTCACTGTCACCGTGTACCTCACCAAGTGCACAGAACCTCATCATCAAGAGGGAATTCCTATCGCCCAGCATCTCCCTAAGGAGTGACAGGCTCAGTGCAGACACAGAGCTCCCACTGCATCTACTGCTCCCACCTCAGAACCTAGCTCCGAGAGCGCAAGCCCATTGCTGGTCCTGCGTTCCCTGTGAGTTTCCTCGGGTGCGGGTGGAAGGCAGGCTGACTGAAGAAGCCAGGTACAGCAAGAAAATACTGCCTGATCGCACTACATGTGAAACCTAAAAAGAAGGGCCAGATAGAAATAGCAGAATGGTGAGTATCAAGAGGGTGGTGAGGAATGA
The DNA here is from genome assembly GCF_033115175.1 of Lepus europaeus. NCBI lineage: Eukaryota > Metazoa > Chordata > Mammalia > Lagomorpha > Leporidae > Lepus > Lepus europaeus. The sequence goes on along the minus strand of NC_084850.1, from coordinate 98,301,950 downwards.
TAACGCATAGCACAAGGTGAAAAGTAGCAGACTAAATGAAGAGAGAGATGCAACACACAACATGTGTATTAGTCAACAATCAAATACTTAAAGTTTTCTGACAATAGATTCAGCTACTGTCAGCGGTAAAACACAATGAAAGACTAAGAATATGAACAATGAATATACTCAATTTTTGGATTATACTAATTGTTTCTCCCTATATATTTGTATATACTTATCAAACATTATGTTGTGCAACTCACATATATACAATTAAAAGAACTGTCTAAGAAACAAAATATACTTTTATGACAAAAATGAGCCATTATGTTCTCTCTATTGATATAAAGCCCTGGCAAGGATGGCGTTTTGCTGCATTCAAAATAATTTTTGAAGAATGAGAAAAAATTCCTTACAGGAAGGCAATGCACAAAGCTACAACCTGTACTCTTCACTTTTGCAACCAATATTCACCAATGTTTGAGACACTTGTGGAATGCTTTCTTTCTTCTGCTGACTGAATGGACACCTCACCCCCAAAGGAATTTTACTTCCCCTGCCCTTTACCTTCACTCTCAGGTGCTTCCTCATCTTCCATGTCCTGACCCAATAGAATATCCTCCAACCCACTCAGTAGGTCCTCTGGTTGAAGATCTATGTCATCAAACAGCAGCATCTATTGGATTGAGTGAGGGTAAATATAAATTTTGTTGTGCTACATGTACGGACTATACATAATACACAGGTATGTCTAATGACCATCAAAGACAGACTTCCAACACAATTCTATACACTCATTTTCTTAATAAAGTTACACTGCCTCAGGAGAAGTATCTCCCAGAAGAGTTACCCCCAATGCTTTTTAGTTATTTTTATCTATGCCGGGATGGACATGTGCTATGTAGGTTTTAGGAAGCGTGACAGTGAAGTCTCTGGCTATAGCTGCAAGAACATAAGGGTGTCCACCCAGGACACAGCAGAATGAAAAACTCCTGGATGAACGCTTCCTGCAAGGATCCAATTGCTGGGCCGGTGAGGTGGCCTAGCAGGTAAGGCTGCCGCCTGCAGTGCCGGCATCCCATGTGAGCACCGGTTCGAGTCCCAGCTGCTCCACCTCTGATCTGGCTCTCTGTTATGGCCTGGGAAGGCAGTCACGGGTGGCCCAAGTGCTTGGGCTCCTGTACCTGTGTGCAGGAGCTGAAGGAGGCTCCCGGCTCCTGGCTTCGGATCAGCTCGGTTTCGGCCATTGCGGCCAATTTGGGAGTGAACAAGCAGATATAGGACCTCGCTCGCTCACTCTCTCTCTCTCTCTGCCTCTCTTTCTCAGTGTAGCTCTAACTTTCAATGAAATAAATTAAAAAAAAAGAAAGACCAATTGTAGGACTGGTGCTGCGGCGTAGTGGGTAAAGCCACTGCCTGCAGTGCCAGCATCCCATATGGGCACCAGTTCGAGTCCTGGCTGCTTCACTTCTGATCCAGCTCTCTGCTATGGCCTGGGAAAGCAGTGGAAGATGGCCCAAGTCCTTGGGACCCTGCACCCGCATGGGAGACCCAGAAGGGACTCCTGGCTCCTGGCTTCGGATCAGTGCAGGTCTGGCCGTTGTGGCCAAATGGGGAGTGAATCAGTGGATGGAAGACCCTTGTCTCTCTTTGCCTCTCCTTCTCTCTCTGTGTAACTCTGACTTTCAAATAAAAAAAATAAATCTCAAAAAAAGCGAGACCAATTGCCACCAAATATCGACATGGATGAACTGAATTTGTACTACTTGGTAACATTTTCTCAAATATAAAAATATTCAGAAGCATCATCAACCACTGAAACACTCACTTCCTCGGGCTCTTCTGGCTCTTGAAACCACTCTTGGTCATCTTCGAGTTCCATAACTATAATTACTGATTTCACTACCTCAGGCATAGTTCACCCCTGAAAGCAAAATATTATGATTTGGAAAATGCACTGAAGAAGAGTGATATATTGAAGTTTCATGGCCAAATGTCGACCTGCAGCTTAAAAAAAAGTTCTGAACAGACTGACAAAACCAGTTCCAGTTGAATTTTATGTTCCATGAACTCTGATCAGTTTGCAACAGTATTTCTATGGGCGAATAGGGCAAAGAAAGCTCTGACGGCAAATGGCAAAGACAGGTCATCTGTGATGGTATTCATCAGACAATTGGGCACACTATACGGAGATGTTAGGGAATCACCACTTGACAGAGAGATCTCGGGTGGCCATTCTATTTCTCTCAGGGACTACTGTCCCAGTTCACAAACCAGGCCCGCGGGCCGCGGATGAAGCTGCTCTGACGGAGTGCACAGCTTCCTCACGCCTGGGCTGTTTGTCCTGCACTGTCCAGGGCTGAGGAGATAAGCTGGGATAGAGAGCAGGGCAGGCCCCGACATGGCACCTGTGCGGGTGTTCTTCCCATCTTGGGTGCCTGCCCCTGCCCACGCCCTCCCCTCTCCACATGCCCGCCCTTCTTCCCGGGTCCCCGTTGAGGGTTCGGGAACCTGTCCCCCGTGGGACACTCGTGGGGCCGCTAGGACGCAGACATCTCCCCAGTCCTCAGCTACCGTCAGCTGACCCCTCCGTGTTCCTTTCTGCCCGACTACGAAAGTAAGGAACATGGCGGCCACGCCACCAGGGAGGGGAGGGGCACTGTTCTCGAGGTCCTTTCTCCGGCAGGACCTCGGATCACATCTACTGACTGCGTGAAGCCGCTCTGTGTCTTCTCCCTGTCCTTCGCCCTTAAGCTGATAGGAGGACTGACCCGGACCTACCTCTTGCGTCTCAGGAAGAGAGAAAGACAACTCACGACTTCAGGCCTGGCCAACAAAGCAGATGAGAACACGCATGCGCAAGAACACACATGCAGCAGTGAGCATGCGCTCTGAGTCAGCCTCTGGTAGGCAGGACTTGGCCTTTTCTGCCATGGCAGACGTAGGATCCCGAGCTGTCGTGTGTCTGGGAAGGACCTGCTCCCCACTGTTGCTTCCTGCCCACATTTTCTTCTCTTCCAGGAGCTCGGTTGCTAGAAAACCTGAGGGTACGCTCTGGGAAGTATATTCGTCATATGAGCGCTTGTGAAAGAAGGACGTCTTCACGATGTTAATAGCTCCGTTTCTATCTGCATTCATCAGTGATTTCCTTCCCTGTTGCGGTTACGTTGTGGTTATGGATGTATCCATCCATGCAGGGCCTTTTTCCATGGCTGCAGAGTAGAGGCAACATATGCTTGGGTCTTGTTTATTTATCCATTCTTGTAGTGTGTTTCTTTGAGTTAGGGATTTAGTCTATTTATGTTCAAGGTTATTACTTATAAGAAATGATTTGGGCTGCTCATTTTTCTGTAAAGATTCCCATCGCTGTATTTCAGTCTCCATTTTTCCTTTACTAGGAAGTTTTGTGCTTTCACATTCTTTCATGATGCTGAGTGTCTGTCTCTGTTTCTGTGTGTACAGCAGCCATAAATATCCTTACCAGGCTGGCCAGGTGGTGAGAAATTCTTTCAATTTTGCTTATTTTGAGAGGTCTTCATTTCAAAATGGTTTTGATTCAGAGCTCCCTGAATACACCAGTCTGCATCGACAGTGTTGAGTCTTTCAGTACTTACACTATAACTTTCCATGCTCTCCTAGCCTGTAGGGTTTTGTGGAGAAATCTGCCATCCATCTGATAGATGGCCCTTTAAAGTGACCTGCAGCTTTTCCCTTGCAAGTGTTAGGATACTGTTTTTATGTTTCACTTTTAAAAGTTTGACTTAAGTGTGACATAGTGAGGAGCATTTCTGATCATGCCTGTTTAGGGTTTCTATGTTTTTCCGTATTTCAATGCCCTAATGTTCCTCCAAGTTAGCAGAAAATTGGAGAAATTCCTACTATTATTTCATTGAAAGTGTTTTAAAGTTCATTCTTTCAGTCCATTCATTACAGAATTCCCAGGAGTCCTAAAAGGAATTTTTTTTATCCCACGTATCTCAAGTAGTTTTTTCATTATGTCTATTTTTTCTCCTCCTCCTCCTCCTCCTCCTATTGCTCCTCCTTCATCCTCTCCTTTTCCTTTTCCTTCTCCTTCTCCCCTTTAATTCTCCTCCTCTCCCTTCTCTCTCTCTAGCTCTCATTCTCTTTCTCAAGCTAACCCCCTTTCTAATTCTTCTCTGTGATATTTCATAAGACACGTCTTTTAAATCAGATATTCTTTCCTCTACCTCCTTACCTCTGTTGTTTACGCATTCTGCTCTATTTTTAGTTGTTATTATAGAATCCATTTTGAATACTCCTATTCATTTCTTTTAAATTTTTAAAGATCTAGTTCAGAGAACTGTTTCTTCTTTTTAAAATTTACTTTGTTTCTCTGAAAGGCATAGTGGCAGGTAGAGAAAGATCTTCCATTTTTTGGTTTACTCCTCAAATGGCTGCAACACCCTGGGTGGTCTTCAACATCAACAATAAGAGAGATAATACTTTGTGTAATAAAGTGGAAGCCAGCCAGAGGAGACACTTCACAAAAAAGATACCAATGCAGATGTCCTATGTCACATAACACTTAGGAATCGCAAAATAAAATAACAATGAAACTACTATAGCTCTCTTAAAATGCTCAGCATGTGAATCAAGGACAACATCTAGCCCTGAGGGGGTGTGAAGCAGGAACTTTCATTCAATAATCATTTTTTTACTGTATGACTCCATTTATATAAAATTCTTGAAAAGGTAATCTAATTCAGGGTAGAGAGCAGGTGGTTGTTACCTGTGGACAGAAGCCAGAGTAGAGGGAAGTAGGAATTACAGAGGACTCCAGGATACTGATTTGGAACCAAACACCTTATTAATTCTGTTAAGGAAAATCTCCTCTTGAATCTAGGGTCCAGTGGTGGTCCTTAGAGCCAACAAAACTCATTGTCAGTCTCCTATGATATTAGTATTTTCCAAATTACCATCTCATTATTTTGGTTGCTTAATATTTTTAACAACTGACCTCTCAGGAAAGCAATGTGTTTTTTTTTAAACTTTTATTTAGTAGATATAAATTTCCAAAGTACAGTTTGTCGATTCTAACGGCTCCCCCCCCCATAACTTCCCGCCCACCCACAACCGTCCCATCTCCCGCTCCCTCTCCCACTCGACTCACATCAAGATTCATTTTCGATTATATACAGAAGATCAGTTTCGTATATATTAAGTAAAGATTTCATCAGTTTGCCCCCACATGGAACAAAAATTGCCAAATACTGTTTGAGCACTAGTCATATCATTAATTCACATTGAACTACACTTTAAGGACAGAGACCCTACATGGAGAGTAAGTGCACAATGACTCCTGTTGTTGACTTAACAAATTGACACTCTTGTTTAAGGCGTCAGCAATCTCCCCAGGCTCTATTCATGACTTGCCAAGGCTATGGAAGCCCCCTGAGCTCGCTGACTTTGATCTTATTTCGACAAGGCCATAGTCAAAGTGGAAGTTCTCTCCTCCCTTCAGAGAAAGGTACCTCCTTCTTTGATGGCCCGTTCTTTCCACTGGGATCTCACTCGCAGAGATCTTTCATTTAGGTTTTTTTTTTCTTTCTTTCTTTTGCCAGAGTGTCTTGGCTTTCCACACCTAAAATACTCTCATGGGCTCTTCAGCCAGATCCGAATGCCTCAAGGGCCGATTCCGAGGCCAGAGTGCTAGTTATGGCAACTGCCATTCTGTGAGTCTGCTGTGTATCTCGCTTCCCACGTTGGATCGTTCTCTCCCTTTTCAATTCTATCAGTATTAGCAGGCACTAGTCTTGTTTACGTGATCCCTTTGACTCTTAGACCTATCATTATGGTCTATTGTGACCTGAAATTGATCACTTGGACTAGTGAGATGGCATTGGTACATGCAACCTTGATGGGATTGTGTTGGAATCCCCTGGCACATTTAACTCCATCACTTGGGGCAAGTCAGCTTAAGCATGTCCCAAATTGTACATCCCCTCCCTTTCTTATTCCAACTCTTATATTTAACAGAGATCACTTTTCAGTTAAATTTAAACACCTAAGAATAATTGTGTGTTAATTACATAGCTCAACCAATGGTATTAAGTAGAACAAAGAAAAATAGTAAAAGGGATATTGTATTAATTTGTACATCAACAGTGATGATAAGGGCTGATCAAGTCATTGTTTCTCATAGTGTCCATTTCACTTCATCAGGTTTCCTTTTTGATGCTCAGTTGTCACCAATCTGGGCGAACATAGGATACCTGTCCCTCAGGGACTGGCTTATTTCACTCAGCATGATGTTTTCCAGGTTCCTCCATCTAGTTGCAAATGACCGGATTTCATTGTTTTTTTTTTTCCACTGTATAGTATCCTATAGAGTACATGTCCCATAATTTCTTTATCCAGTCTACTGTTGATGGGCATTTGGGTTGATTCCAAGTCTTAGCTGTTGTGAATTGAACTGCAATAAACATTAAGGTGCAGACAGCTTTTGTGTTTGCCAATTTAATATCCTTTGGGTAAATTCCAAGGAGTGGGATGGCTGGGTTGAATGGTAGGGTTATATTCAAGTCTCTGAGGAATCTCCAGACTGACTTCCATAGTGGCTTTACCAGTTTGCATTCCTACCAACAGTGGGTTAGTGTCCCTTTTTCACTACATCCTCACCAGCATCTGTTGTTGGTAGATTTCTGCATATGAGCCATCCTCACCGTGGTGAGGTAAAACCTCACTGTGGTTTTGATTTGCATTTCCCTGATGGCTAGTGATCCTGAACATTTTTTCATGTGCCTGTTGGGCATTTGGATTTCCTCTTTGGAAAAATGTCTATTGAGGTCCTTGGCCCATCTCTTAAGTGGGTTGTTTGTTTTTTGTTGTGGAGTTGCTCGATCTTTTTGTAGATTCTGGCTATTAATCCTTTATCAGTTGCATAGTTTGCAAATTTTTTTCCCCATTCTGTCGGTTGCCTCTTCACCTTCCTGACTGTTTCTTTTGCAGTACAAAAAATTCTCAATTTGACAGGGTATTTTCCAAGAAGTCTTTGCCTGTGTGTATATCTTTCAGGGTTTCTCCAATGTTCGCTAATAATTTGATGGTGCCGGGTCGTAGATTTAGATCTTTAATCCATGTTGAGTGGATTTTTCTGTAAGGTGAAAGGCAGGGGTCTTGCTTCAAGCTTCTGCATGTGGAAATCCAATTTTCCCAGCACCATTTATTGAATAGACTGTCCTTACTCCAGGGAATGGTTTTGGATCCTTGATCAAATATAAGTTGGCTGTAGATGTTTGGATTGATTTCTGGTGTTTCTATTCTGTTCCATTGGTCTTTCTCTCTGTCTCTGTACCAGTACCATGCTGTTTTGATTATAACTGCCCTGTAGTATGTCCTGAAATCTGCTATTGTGTTGCCTCCAGCTTTCTTTGGTTGTACAAGATTGCTTTAGCTATTTGAGGTCTCCTGCATCTCCATATAAATTTCAGCATCAATTTTTCCAGATCTGAGAAGAAAGTCTTTGGTATTTTGATGGTATCGCATTGAATCTATAAATTGCTTTTGGGAGACCGGACATTTTGATGATGTTAATTCTTTCAATCCATGAGCATGGAAGATTTTTGCATTTTTTGGTATCCTCTTCTATTTCTTTCTTTAAGATTTTGTAATTCTCTGCCGGCGCCGTGGCTCAATAGGCTAATCCTCTGCCTTAAGGCGCTGGCACACTGGGTTCTAGTCCCAGTCGGGGTGCCGGATTCTGTCCCGGTTGCCCCTCTTCCAGGCCAGCTCTCTGCTGCGGCCCGGGAGTGCAGTGGAGGATGGCCCAATTGCTTTGGCCCTGCACCCCATGGGAGATCAGGAGAAGCACCTGGCTCCTGGCATCAGATCAGCGCGGTGCGCTGGCCACAGCATGCCAGCCACGGTGGCCTACGAGGGTGAACCAATGGCAAAAGGAAGACCTTTCTCTCTCTCTCTCACTGTCCACTCTGCCTGTCAAAAAAATTTGTAATTCTCATCTTAGAGATCTTTAACGTCCTTGGTTAAGTTTATTCCAAGGTATTTGATTGTTTTTGTGGCTATTGCGAATGGGATTGATCTTAGAAGTTCTTTCTCAGCCGTGGCCTTGCCTGTGTATACAAAGGCTGTTGATTTTTGTGCATTGATTTTGTATTCTCCTTTGCCAAACTCTTCTATGAGGTCCCATAGTCTCTTAGTAGAGTTCTTTGGATCCCCAAAGTAATGAATCATATCATCTGCAAAGAGGGATAGTTTGAGTTCATCCTTCCCAATTTGTATCCCTTTAATTTCTTTTTCTTGCCTAATAGCTCTAGATAAAACTTGCAGCACTATATTGAAGAGCAGTGGTGAGAGTGGGCATCCCTGTCTGGTACCAGATCTCAGTGGAAATGCTTCCAACATTTCCCCATTCAACAGGATGCTGGCCATGGGTTTTTCATAAATGCTTCGATTGTATTGAGGAATGTTCTTCCTATACCCAGTTTGCTTAGGGTTTTCTTCATGAAAGGGTGTTGTATTTTATCATATGCTTTCTCAGCGTCTATTGAGATAATCATATGTTTTTTCTTCTGCAGTCTGTTAATGTGGTGTATCACATTGATTGATTTGCGAACATTGAACCATCCCTGCACACCAGAGATAAATCCCACTTGGTCTGGGTGGATGATCTTTCTGATGTGTTGTTGCATTCTATTGGCCAGAATTTTATTGAGGATTTATGCGTCTATGTTCATCGGGAAAATTGGTCTGTAATTTTCTTTCAATGCTGCATCTTTCTCTGGCTTAGGAATTAAGGTGATGGTGGCTTCATAGAATTTGGGAGAATTCCCTCTTTTTCGATTCTTCTGAATAGTTTGAGGAGAATTGGAGTTAGTTCTTCTTTCAAATGTCTGATAGAATTCGGCAGTGAATCCATCTGGTCCTGGGCTTTTCTTTGTTGGGAGGGCCTTTATTACTGTTTCAATTTCTCACTCAGTTATGGGTCTGTTTAGGTTTTATATGTCTTCCTGGTTCTATTTCGGTAGGTTGTATGTTTGTTGGCATACAGGTCCTTGTAGTAATTTCTGATGATTCTTTTTATTTCTGTAGTGTCTGTTGTTATATTTCCTTTTTCATCTCTGATTTTATTGATTTGAGTCTTTTCTCTTTTTTTAGTTAGTTGGGCCAATGGAGTGTCAATTTTGTTTATTTTTTCAAAAAAACAGCTCCTCATTTTGCTGATTTTTTGTAATTTTTTTATTCAATCCTATTGATTTCTCCTCTGATTTTTTTTAAAACTTTTATTTAATGAATATAAATTTCCAAAGTACAGCTTATGAATTACAATGGCTCCCCCCATAACTTCCCTCCCACCCGCACCCCTCCCCTTTCCCACTCCCTCTCCCCTTCCATTCACATCAAGATTCATTTTCAATTCTCTTTATATACAGAAGATCAGTTTAGCATCTTTACTTAATATATGATTTCTTCTCTGATTTTAATTATTTCTCTTCTCCTGCTAGTTTTGGGTCTGGTTTGCTGCAGTTTTCCTAGATCCTTGAGATGCATTGAAAGCTCATTTATTTGGTGCCTTTCCAATTTCTTGAGGTAGGCACCTATTGCTATAAATTTTCCTCTTAGCACTGCTTTTGCTGTATCCCATAAGTTTTGATTTGTTGTGGTGTTGTCCTCATTTACTAACAGAAAGTTTTTGATTTCTCTTTTGATTTCTTCTATGACCCAGTGTTCATTCAGGAGCATGTTGTTCAATCTCCATGTGTTTGCATATGTTCTAGGGGTTCCTGAGTTGCTAATTTCCAACTTCATTCCTCTATGGTCTGAGAAGCTGCATCATATGATTCTAATTCCTTTGAATTCTTTGACACTTGCTTTATGGCTTAGTATGTGGTCAATCCTAGAGAGGGTTCCGTGTACTGTTGAGAAGAATGTAAATTCTTTATGTGTAGGATGAAAAGTTCTGTAGATATCTGTTAGATCCATTTGGGCAACGGTGTCGTTTAAATCTACTGTTTCCTTGTTGATCTTCTGTCCAGATGATCTGTCTTTTTCTGAGAGTGGAGTGTTGAAGTCCCCTAGTACTATTGTATTGGAATCTAAGTCTCCCTTTAAGTCCCTTAACATATCTTTTAAATAAATCAGTGCCCTGTAGTTAGGTGCATATACATTGATAATTGTTATATCTTCCTATTGAATTGATCCTTTAATCATTATATAGTGCCCCTTTTGTCTCTCTTAACAGTTTTTCCGTTAAAGTTTATTTTGTCTGATATTAAGATGGCTACGCCCGCTCTTTTTTTTTTTTCATTTCTGTTGGCATGGTATATCTTTTTCCAGCCTTTCACTTTCAGTCTGTATGCGTCTTTGTTGGAAAATGTGCTTCTTGTAAGCAGCAAATAGATGGGTTTTGTACCCTAACCCAACCAGCCAATCTGTGCCTTTTAACTGGAGAGTTAAGAGCATTAACGTTCAATGTGACTATTGATAAGTAGTAACTTTGCCCTGCCATTTTCCCAAAGATATTTTCTAATGTATGCTTTGAACTTCCTGTGATCTTTTGCTGTGAGCTTTCCTTCCTTTACCTTCTTTCATATTGATGACCGTGTCTCTGTGTTTCTGTGTGTAACACATCCTTAAGCATCTTTTGCAGGGCTGGACGAGTGGCGACAAATTCTTTCCATTTCTGTTTGCTATGAAAGGTCTTAATTTCACCTTCATTCACAAATGAGAGCTTTGCAGGATATAATATTCTGGGCTGGCAGTTTTTCTCTCTTAGTACCTGGGCTATGTCTCGCCATTCCCTTCTAGCTTGTAGGGTTTCTGATGAGAAGTCTGCTGTGAGTCTAATTGGAGATCCTCTGAGAGTAATCTGACGTTTCTCTCTTGCACTTTTTAGGATCTTTTCTTTATGTTTCACTGTGGTGAGTTTGATTACTACGTGTCGTGGTGAGGATCTCTTTTGGTCATGTTTACTGGGGGTTCTATGAGCTTCCTGTACTAGGATGTCTCTGTCCTTCTCCAAACCCGGGAAGTTCTCTGTAAGTATCTCACTAAAAAGGCCTTCTAATCCTTTCTCCCTCTCCATGCCTTCAGGAACTCCTAGAACCCGAATGTTGGCTTTTTTAATAGTATCCTGTAGATTCCCAACAATATTTTTTAGATTTCTAATTTCCTCTTCTTTTCTTTGGTTTGACTGTGTACTTTCCTGTGCTCTGTCTTCTAAGTCTGATATTCTCTCTTCTGTTTCACTGACTCTGTTTTTAAGGCTCTCTAATGTGTTTGTCATTTGATCTATTGAGTTCTTCATTCATTTTCATTTCTCTTCTCTTTCACACTTCCCTGTTCTACTAGTTTCTGTGTTTCATTTTGATTCCTCCTTAAGATGTCATTGTCTTGAAGGAGATTTTCTATCCTGTTCAGCAAGGATTTCTGTAGTTCAAGAATTTGTTTTTGAAAACTTCTAAATGTTCTTGTCATAAATTTTTTGAAATCCTTATCTTGCATTTCTTCTATCTCATCATCCTCATAATCTTGGCTTGGGGTGTCTTGTTCATTTGGGGGCGTCATAATTTCTTCCTTGATCTTGTTCCCTCAGTTTCTGTGTTTGTTTTTTGGCATTGTGGAGATATTCTTTGAATTCTTCTTCCCTCGCTGTAGTGTTTTTTTCTTGTTATACTATGACTGTGTTAAGTGGACTTTCTGATTTTGGAGGAGCCTTAGAGGCTTGAGGCTTGAGATGCGTGTGGCCAGAGGGCTGTTCTTGGTTCTTCAGGCATAAGGGTGTGTCTACGTTGACACACTCAGGTTAGACGTGGTAAATATCTCTCTCTCTCTCTCTCTCTCTCTCTCTCTCTCTATATATATATATATATATATATATATATATATAGATTCAGGAGGGAAGTAATACCACACAGCTGAGTGGAATTGAAGGTAGTCAGCTTCCGATCTCTGGCTTCTGTGTGTATATCATTCATCTGCTTTTTCCCATGGACCACACAAGGAATCTGTGCTGCCCTCAGTATGGGCTCAAATTCTCCTGCAGTCTCCCACAGGGTTGCCAAGGTTACCGAATTGTAGCATCTCTGGAGAGTACTCACGTGAACTCCATGAGTTCTCTCGCCCACCGTCTCTTTTCTCACCGCCTCAGTTCATTAGCTCCACCCTTTCATTAAGTCTTAACCTCCTGTTATTTCAGCCCCCCAGAGTCAGGTTTTTCTGTTTGACTGGGGGCAGGCGCAGCTCTCAGGTCGCACACAGCCCTGAGGTCGCTCACGCACCTAAGTCCAAAATGGCTCCTGCTCTTTGTCTCCTGCTCGCCTTTGCGAGGTGGGCGGAGAGAGACCATACTGGTCCCCCTTTTTTTCCCTCTCTCCCGTAGTTAGTCTGGTGAACTTTCCCCAGCGGGCCTTCAAGCCAATTTCCCTGCTGATGTCTCGGGTTACAGAGCTCACCTCCCCTTCCCGCGCAGATGCATAGACTCCATGGTTTGGCTTCCGTGGGCGTCCTTGCTCTCCCCGCAGGTCATCCGTGTCACATCCACTAGATCTGGAAGAGTTTCCTCTGCAATGTTTTCCCTGAGCCTTTCCTGAGATTACAGTAATTCCACTTTTATTAACCTATCTTTTCCCGGACTATCAGTGCGCGTCCTCTCTATTCCACCATCTTGGCTCCGCCTCATTCAATAATCATGATAATGACTTCTACCAAATCTAATACATACTGGCCATGTGAATCTGTAATTACATTATTTCTTTTTAATTTTTTATTTAATTAATGCTTTTTTATATAGATACAACTTTAGGCGTATAGTGGTTCTTTCCCCCATGACCCTCCCCCCACCCCCCCAGTTCCCATCCCACCGCCCCCTCCCTCTCCCATCTCCTTCTTCATTATGGATCATTTTTAGTATGACTTTATGTACAGAGGACCAACTCTATGTTAATCATACTTCAACAATTTCTACCCCCCCACACACACAACATATAGAGTACGGTTTGGGGAGAGAATTTGCAGTTGTTTCTCTTATTACAATTCAATAGGGACACAGGTCTTACATGGGGAGCAAGTGCATAATGACCACTCTTGCTCCTTTAACTAGTAACACTCATTTTTTATGACGTCAGTGATCATCCAAGGCTCTTGTCATGGGCTGCCAAGGCTATGGAAGCCTTTTGTGATCATAGACTCCATTGGTATTTGGACACAGGTGTAAGCAAAGTGGATGTTCTCTTCTCCCTTCAGAGAAGAGTGTCTCCTTCTTTGATGACCCTTTCTTTCCTCTGAGGTCTCACAGAAATCCTCCGTGTAGGATATTTTTTTGTCACCGAGTCTTGGCTTTCCATGCCTGAAATGCTCTCGCCAGCCTTTCAGCCTGACCAGGAAGGCTTAAGGGTTGAAACTGAGGTCAGAGTGTTACTTACTGTGAATGTCATTCTAGGAGTCTGCTGTGTGGACTGCTTCCCATGTTCCTTTTTAATTCTATGATTTTTACCGGGTACTTGATGTTATTTATATCATCCTTTTTAAACTTAGACTGATCTGTTTCCTTAACATTTAATATGATCGTTTTAACAGTGAAGATGGCGTTTATACCACAGATTTTTATGGGTTTGGAGCCCCATGACTAGTTCTTAGGCTGTACCCTTAGAGGTAAGTCTGCATGACTGTATACAGAACTAGACTGCTTTACAGTTTTAAACTACTTCCTCCATCTCTTATTCCCCCTCTTATTTTTAACTGGGAGCTTTTTCCAATTGCCTTAAAATACATACAATTAACTCTGTTACATAGAGAGTTCAGCATATAGTATGAAGTAGAGAAATGAGAGAGAAAGAAAGAAAACAGAGGAAAAAACCCCAACAAAAATGATATACACAGTAAAAAGTAACAATGGTAAATTGTCCCTCCACAATCAGGTCAAGGATTCTTGAGGACATTGATTCTAAAAGTGACAATTTCACTTCTAGAGCTTTCATTTTAGCTGTGCTATTAATTCTCCCCAATCAGGGAGAACATGTGGTGTTTGTCTCTTTGGGACTGGGTTATTTCACTAAGTATGAGGTTTTCCAGCTTGCTGCATTTTGTTGCAAAGGACCAGATTTCATCCTTTTTTACTGCTGTGCAGTATTCCATAGTCTACGTAACCCACAATTTCTTTATCCAATCTTCGGTTGATGGACATTTAGGTTGCTTCCATGTCTTAGCTATTGTGAATCGAGCTGCAATAAACATGGAGGTGCAGATAGTTCTTTTATTTACTTTATTTCATTTCCCTTGGATAAATTCCCAGTAGTGAAATGGCTGGGTCGTATGGTAGGTCTATATTCAGATTTTTGAGGTATCTCCATATTGTTTTCCACAGTGGCTGTACCAGTTTACATTCCCACCAACAGTGGGTTAGGATGACCTTTTCCCCGCATCCTATCCAACATTTGTTGTTTGTTGATTTCTGTATGAGGGCCACTCTAACTGGGGTGAGGTAATACCTCATTGTGGTTTTGATTTGCATTTCCCTGATGGCTAGAGATCCTGAGCATTTTTCCCTGTGTCTGTTGGCCATTTGGATTTCCTCTTTTGAAAAAATGCCTGTTAAGACCCTCAGCCCATCTTTTTATTGGGTCGTTTGTTTTGTTACTGTGGAGTCTTGATCACTTTATAGATTCTGGTTATTAATCCTTTATCAGTTGTGCAGATTGCAAATAATTTCTCTCATTCTGTTGGTTTCCTCTTCACTTTCCTGACTGTTTCTTTTGCTGTGCAGAAACTTCTCCATTTGATGTAATCCCATTTATTCATTTTGGCTTTGACTACCTGTGCCTCTGGGGTCTTTTCCAGGAATTCTTTGCCTGTTTCAATGTCTTGAAGGGTTTCCCCTATGCTGTCAATTAATTTGATGGTGCCGTGGTGTAGATTTAGATCTTTAGTCCATGTTGAGTGGATTTTTGTGTAAGGTGTAAGGCTTCATACTTTGACATGTGGACATCCAGTTTTCCCAGCACCATTTGTTGAAGAGGCTGTCCCTGTTCCAGGGGTTGGTGTTAGCTCCTTTGTCAAATATGAATTGGTTCTATAGGTTTGGATTGATTTCTGGTGTTTCTATTCTGTTTCATTGCTCTATCCATCTGTTTTTACACCAGTACCAGGCTGCTTTGATTATAACTGCCCTGTAGTATGTCTTAAAGTCTGGTAATGTGATGCCTCTGGCTTTATTTTTATTGTTTAATATTGCTTTAGCTATTAGAGGTCTCCTGTACCTCCATATGAATTTCAGCATCATTTTTTCTAGACTTGTGAAGAATTTGATTCATATAGCGTTGAATCTATAAATTGCTTTCGGAAGAATGGACTTTTTAATGATATTAATTCTTCCAATCCATGAACATGGCAGATCTTTCCAATTTTTGTGTCTTCTTCTATTTCTTTCTTTAATATTTTGTAATTCTCATCGTAGAGATCTTTAACGTCCTTGGTTAAGTTTATCCCAAGGTACCTGATTGTTCTTGTGGCTATTGTGAATGGGATTGATCCTAGAAGTTCTTTCTCATCCATGGCATTGTCAGTGTATACAAAGGCTGTTGATTTCTGTGCATTGATTTTGTATACTGATACTTTACCAAACTCTTCTATGGGTTCCAATAGTCTCTTAGTGGAGGCTTTTGGGTCCCCTACATATAGAATCATGTCTTCTGCAAACAGGGATCGTTTCACGTCCTCCTTTCCAATTTGTATCCCTATTTTTTCTTTTTCTACCCGATGGCTCTGGCTAAAACTTCTAGGGCTATACTGAATAGCAATGGTGAGAGTGGGCATCCTTGTCTGGTGCCAGATTTCAATGGAAATCCCTCCAACTTTTTTCCCCATTCAGTATAATGCTGGCCATGTGTTTTTCATAAATCGCCTTCATTGTGTTGAGGAATGTTCCTTCTATTCCCAATTTGCTTAGAGTTTTCATCATGAAAGGGTGTTGTTAATTGTCAAATGCTTTCTCTGCATCTATTGAGATAATCATATGATTTTTGTTTCTCAATTTGTTAATGTGGTGTGTCACATTGATTGATTTTTGAATGTTGAACCATCCCTGCTTACCAGGGATAAATCCCACTTGGTCTGGGTGAATGATCTTTCTGATGTGTAGTTGGATTTGGTCGGCCAGGATTTTGTTGAGTATTTTTGTGTGCATGTTCATCAGGGAGATAGGTCTATAATTTTCTCTCTCTGTTGCGTCTTTTCCGGGATTAGGAATTAAGGTGATATTGGCTTCACAGAAAGAATTTGGGAGGATTCCCTCCCTTTCAATTGTTTTGAATAATTTGAGAAGAACTGGGATTAGTTTCTGGTAGAATTCAGCAGTGAAGCCGTCTGATCCTGGGCTCTTCTTTTTTTGGTAGCACATTTATTACAATTCAATTTCTTTCATTGTTTTGTCATAGGCAGGGTGATCTCAGGTCTGCGCCAGCCCTGAGCCTAGCAGAAAAACCTGACTCTGGGGGGAGGGGTGAAATAACAGGAGATTAGGATCTCACTTGGCAACCCAGTGGGAGACTGCAGGAGAATTGGAGCCCACACTGAGGGCAGCAGAGATTCCCTGTGTGGTCCTTGGGAAAGAGCTTCCAATCTCTGGCTCCTGTGGATATATCATTCGCCTGCTAACTACCTCCAATTACGTTCAGCTGTGCGGAATTACTTCCCTTTTGAATCAAAAAAAAAAAAAAGAAAGAAAGAGAGAGAGATTTACCACGCCTAACCTGGGAGTGTCATCTTTGACACACCCTCAACCCTGAGGAACCAAACACAGCTCTCAGGCCACACTCATCTCAAGCCTCTAAGGCTCCACTGAAAGCAGACAGTCCACTTAATATAGAGCCATAGTGTAACAAGAAAAAACACCACAGTGAAGAAACCAAATATCTCCAACATGCCAAACAACAAACACAAAAACCAAGCTAACAAGAACAAGGAAGAGACTATGACGCCCCCAAATGAAAAAGACACCCCAATTCAAGATTATGAAGATGATGAGATCGAAGAAATGCAAGAAGCGGATCTCAAAAAATTGATAAGAACATTCAGAAGTTCTCAAAAACAAATTCTTGAACTACAGAAATCCTTAATGGACAAGATAGAAAATCTCTCTCGGGAAAATGAAATATTAAGGAGGAATCATAATGAAGTGAAACAACTAGTAGAACAAGAAACTGTGATAGTGACGAGAAATCATAATGAAATGAAGAATTCAATAGATCAAATGACAAACACATTAGAGAGCCTTAAAAACAGAATGGGTGAAGCAGAAGAGAGAATATCAGACTTAGAAGACAGAGAACAGGAAAGGAAACAGGCAAACCAAAGAAAAGAAGAAGAAATTAGAAATCTAAAAAATATTGTCGGGAATCTACAGGAAACTATTAAAAAACCTAACATTCGGGTTCTAGGAGTTCCTGAAGGCATGGAGAGGGTGAAAGGATAGAAGGCATTTTCAGTGAGATACTAGCAGAAAATTTCCCAGGTTTGGAGAAGGACAGAGGCATCTTAGTACAGGAAGCTTATAGAACCCCTAATAAACATGACCAAAAGAGATCCTCACCACAACATGTTGTAATCAAACTCACCACAGTGAAACATAAAGAAAAGATTCTATAAGGTGCAAGAGAGAAACGTCAGATAACTCTTAGAGGATCTCCAATTAGACTCACAGCAGACTTCTCATCAGAAACCCTACAAGCTAGAAGGGAATGGCGAGACATAGCCCAGGTACTAAGAGAGAAAAACTGCCAGCCCAGAATACTATATCCTGCAAAGCTCTCATTTGTGAATGAAGGTGAAATTAAGACCTTTCATAGCAAACAGAAACTGAAAGAATTTGTCGCCACTCGTCCAGCCCTGCAAAAGATGCTTAAGGATGTGTTACACACATAAACACAGAGACACGGTCATCAATATGAAAGAAGGTGAAGGAAGGAAACCTCACAGCAAAAGATCACAGGAAGCTCAATTTCTCTTTCACATAGAATTAAACTCTGATGCTCTGTTAAAGCAATGTGTTAAAGTAATCTATTATGTTCTCTTGATGTCTGTTAAATTCTAATTGTTCAAAAACAGCTGAATTTTTATTAAGAGCTATGGGTTATTTAAATATGTGCTTATTTTCAGAGATTTGAATAATCACCTTGTAACAATGATCAAATTTGGTCTATGTTATGTCATGATTTTAAGGAATCTTATTTCAACCAGATATTTTGGATTTTGAGCCTTCTTGGCATTCTTGACAGGCATTCAAAAAATCAAAGTTCCAAATAATCTGGACTCTAAAATTTCCAGTAAATCTTGGACTTTGGTTTTTCCAGTTTGGGCCCAACTGAAAAAATCGAAGGACCTATGTCTCTCATCTTATAGAGACACCAACTAATCAGGCTATTTGGATTATATTAGAAGTATTGTTAAGATGTGACGTGGTACCAAACTTTAAGTTTCTATAATGGAAAATGCTATTAATACAAATGTTTCAGAATTAAAAAGTCTAATGATCTTGTGTTACTAGACATGATAGTTATCTTAATGAGAAAGCCCCAGAGGCCTAAAGGGTTAAATACTTGTAAAATCCTACAGGTGCTTTCAAAAATACTGTGAAGTAAGCAAGTGCCTCTTGTTGGTTGATGAATTTATAATTTTAAACATGGCGACTTAAAGTCTTTTGTCATTCACAGTTATATATGATTTGCTGCTCATAAAACTAAAGTGTTGTTGGTTCTGTGTGTAGCTGTCCTCCTATAGGATCCTATGGACTTTTTCCAGCCACTTCTATGGTATTCAGTACTTTGGGATGGCTCTGTAAACAGATGAAGCCAATAATGTATTACCAGTACCAACTGAGAGAAAGTATGGTTAACTGAGGTTACTAAAAACAAAAAGCAATTCAAATCAATAGGCAATCTACAAAAAGAGTTAAAGATTTAAAAGCTATTACTGAAATTGCTATATTGGTCTATTATGCTATGTTCTATGTGTGTACATATTGTATGTCCACATGGGGAAATTTTATTAAGAGTTTTATTTTAAATGGCTTATAGATAAGATTGTCCATAAATTTAAGCTGCTAAAATCAATCAAAGATACATTTTAATTTGGGGGACCTGAATCTGTGTATCATATGTTTTAAACGTGTTGGTAGAAAGAAACTAAAAACATTTTATATGGTTGTGCTTAAGTTTACTGGTTAAACAAACTACACCATGTTAGATATTTAAGAGGTGTTTCCAAATACATGAGTCTTAAAATTTATAGAAGGCATTGGACCTTCTGGTAAATTATTTCTTCAGTTGTTATCTAATGGTTGAAATGGTTTGCTCAGTGTTCATGTAATACTGCTATTGTCAGCAAGCGATCTAAGACTTGCTCCCTCATTTCTCTATTCTAAGCCCAACTTGTTCTTTCATTTCTCTATTCTCGTCAAGGTAGGAAACTAATTCTATTAAGAAGGAATCTGTTGGACGGACAATTTAATGTTTAGACCTTATAAAAGAGATGGCTAACATTTTTCTGTAATAGCATAGCCAAAATAAGAACTTAAATAATAATCTCACAGCTAGATTCACTTCGCCATCAGCGAAGTATACAGTAAATAGAAAAATACCTCCCTTTCAGACCAAAGGGAAAGAAAGATTTTAAGTGAGAATATAATTTTCCTCATGTGCATTGTCTACCTTAGAAAAATGTACTACAGAACATGCCTGTGACTATAGACTTGTAGTTCAGGCCACCGAAGATTAGAGATGGGACTTGGGCACTCCCTTGACTTGCATCCTCTGGTCTGCTTTAACACAAACCAGGAGGAAAAGAATGCTAGGCATCAGAAGCAATGGGTGGGAAGCCTATTAATGGTTGATCTGTACAGTGATCTGCCCTCAAGGAGACCCAACAGGCCAGTCCACTGCAGTGGCTTTCAAGGTGGTAAGCCTGGGCTTCAGCAGAAGTCAGCTTGTGAAGAGCCCTGGCAGCTCTGCCAAGAGTTGGATCACTGGAAATGGACCTGCCCTGGAGTCGAAGGATGCCCAGGTCAGAGCCACAGATCTTATTGGCTCTAAGCTGAAAAGCCCTTCACACAGCCCAACTTCCAAAGTGACCACTGCAGCTGAGGGGATGGTCAAGTAGGGTCAGCAACATTGCAGGCAGAACTGTAAATTTCTTGTTAGAGATGCCACCTGCCTTTACTTGGCCAGCTCTCCTCCCAGGCCAGCCAAGTAATGAAAGTCAACAGGGTGCCTTCCCCCAGGAGGTTCACACCTCCCTTAGGATGTACCCCATGTGAAGAGATAGATAGGTCTGGGCCTCTTAACTTACAAGGCCTAAAGCCCAACAGATTATTATCAAGCCCCTTCTGTCAGGTTCTGTTTGCCTCTCAATCAGAAAACTTAATTGTAGCTTAGACAGCACCTTTCTTAGCTCCTCTAATAATGACTCTGTCCTTTGGTCTAGACCCTGTCTAGTGCACTTGGGCCTCATTCCTTCGTAATCATAACCTCTACTCTACCTCCAATGGCTCTACCCCCAACCTGTGTGTACTGATGGTCCTCTTCCCCACTTAATGCTGTATAATTGTTCAGACCTGGTTAATGCCACTCTTAGGATCATTGGTTACTATCCTCACTCTGTCTTTTATGACCTTGTCTAAATATGATCAGAGTCGGCAAACTTGGAAGGCTTCCATAGCCTTGGCAACTCATGACGACAGCCTAGGGTGGTTACTGGCGCCATAAACTAGAGTGTCAATTTGTTAGGTCAACAACAGGAGCCACTGTGCACTTGCTCCTCATGTGGGATCTCTGTCCTTAATGTGCTGTACATTGTGATTTAATGCTATAACTAGTACTCAGTATGTTTCACTTTGTGTTTCTATGTGGGTGCAAACTGTTGAAATCTTTATACTAAATTGATTTTCTGTATATAAAGAGAATTGAAAGTGAATCTCGATGCAAATGGAAGGGGAGAGGGAGCGGGTGAGGGGAGGGTTGCGGGTGGGAGTGAAGTTATGGGGGGGGAAGCCATTGTAATCCATAAGCTGTACACTGGAAATTTATATTCATTAAATAAAAGTTGAAAAAATCCCTTAATAATTCTTTCAAATAGCCAGGCGCCCTGTAATTAGGTGTATATACATTTCTAATAGTAATGTCTTTGTGTTGGATTGATACTTTAATCATTATATAGTGTCCCTCTTTGTCTCTTTTAATAGCTTTTGTGTTAAAGTCTATTTTGTGTGATATTAGAATGGCCACACTGGCTCTTTTTTGGCTTCTGTTAGCTTGGAATATCTTCTTCCATCCTTTCACTTTCAGTCTGTGTGCATCGTTGCCGGTGAGGTGTGATTCCTGAAGGCAACAGGTAGATGAGTTTTCTTTCTTAATCCATTCAGCTAGTCTGTGTCTTTTAACTATAGAGTTGAGACCATTTACATTCAGTGTGACTATTGTTAAATACTGTCTTTTCCGTGCCATGTTTCCTTAAGTAGGGCTGTTTATTTATTTTGGTTTTTGTTTGTATTTTAGCTGGGTCATTTTCTACGTTTGTCTTCTTTTGTAGTGAAGTTCCTGTTTCTGTGTTTCTGCATGCAGCACATCATTGAGCCAGTTGTAGGGCTGGGTGTGAAGATACAAATTCTTTCATTTTCTGTTTGTCGTGGAAACTCTTTACTTACCCTTCATTCATAAATGATGGCTTTGCAGGGTATAGTATTTTGGGTTGTCAGTGTTTTTCTTTTAAAACTTGGAATATATCACGCCATTGCCTCCTTGCCTGTAAGGTTTGCAATGAAAAGTTCGGGGTGAGTCTCATTGGATTACCTCTGAATGTGATTTGTTGTTTCTCTCTGGCACATGTTGATTTGTTCTTTGTGTTTCACTGAGCTGAGTGTTACCACAATATGTCGTGGTGAATTCCTTTTCAGGTCGTGTCTGTTAGGAGTCCTGTGTATTTGTTGTATTTGGACATCTATTTCAATCTGCCTATTGTGGAAGTTTTCTGATATTATTTCATTAAGAAGGCCTTCTCATCTGTTCTCTCTTTCCACACCCTCAGGAACTCCTATTATCTGGATGTTACAACGCTTGATTGAATCTTGTAAAACTCCAACCGTGATTTTTAATTTTCTAATTTCTTCTTCTTGTGCTTGGCCTGACTGTATTATTTCTGGAAGTTTGTCTTTGAGTTCTGATATTCACTCTTCTATTTCATCTGTTTGATTTCTGAGAGATT
The DNA here is from genome assembly GCF_033115175.1 of Lepus europaeus. Lineage (NCBI taxonomy): Eukaryota > Metazoa > Chordata > Mammalia > Lagomorpha > Leporidae > Lepus > Lepus europaeus. Next base: position 98,279,741 of record NC_084850.1, on the reverse strand, counting down.
CCATGGCATTTTTTTTTGACAGGCAGGTTAGACAGTGAGAGAGAGAGACAGAGAGAAAGGTCTTCCTTCCTTTGGTTCACCCCCCAAATGGCTGCTAAGGCTGGCGCACTGTGCCTATCCGAAGCCAGGAGCCAGGTGCTTCCTCCTGGTCTCCCTATGCAGGTGCAGGGCCCAAGCACTTGGGCCATCTTCCACTGCCTTCCCGGGCCACAGCAGAGAGCTGGCCTGGAAGAGGAGCAACCGGGGCAGAATAGGCTCCCCAACCGGGTCTAGAACCCGGTGTGCCGGTGCCACAGGCGGAGTATTAGCCTAGTGAGCCATGGTCCCATGGCATTTTTTATTTGATCAATTGAATTTTGCATTGCCAGTATTTCATTCTGGCTTCTCTTCAGAATCTCTATTTCTGGGGTGTGCTTTTCATTCAGATCTTGAATCTGTTTCTGATTGCTTCTGAGTAATCTGATTATTAATTTTCTGAATTCTTTTACTTGCATGACTTCAATTTCTTCTTCTTCAGCCTCTATTATTGAAGGTTTAGATTGCTCCATTGGCGAGTTCATGGGTTCTTTTATATTCTTATTTAGGATTTTCCCTTTGTTTCTTGGCATTTCTGTTTGGTTTCTGTTGGGTTTAATTTTTAAGTTGATTTCCCTCTGCTATGGGCTGTATGGGTCTGTGCCAAATGCCAGTGTAAGCAAGTAGCTCCATCTCCTAGAGTTTTGTTCATTGCTGGGAGCTGAAGGAGGCAGGTACTTAAGGAGGCAGGTACCTGAGCTTTTATGTACTAAGCCCTGCCCACTGGGGCTGGTCTCCCTGTTCCTTTGTTTGCCTGACAGCCCCTGGGCCTCCGTTATTCAGCCTCCCCCATCACTGTGCCCCCTGCGTGATGAGGGGGAGTCACTCTGAACCATTGTGTCCCCTGTTTCCGGGTGGGGTGGCCCCTGCAACAGATGTTTGTGTGCGGGAGCTGAAAGCACAGCCCGCCTGCCTGCACTCCAGAATGTAAACAAACAAGATGGCTGCTCTCCACCCGCTGCAGCTCCAACTGGGGAGGGGGGAAGACACCGAGGAATCATGGCATGTTCAACTCTGTTCATCCCCCAGAATCGCGCCCTCTTCCCCCTTATAGCACCAAGTGCTGCTCACTTTGCTTCCCCACTCATCTGTGCTTGCATCTCTGTGGGCTCGCACCCTCTCACCTGTTTCCCCCAGGATGCAGTGGCAGTTGCCCTCCCATTGATTCCCTCTTTCTGCAGTTCGGGTGCCACTACCTTTCCCGGTGTGGTCCCTGGCACTGTCTGGCGAACTCCCGGGCCACTCTGCGCCAACCTTCCGTGGTTCTGTCACCTGCATGTATCCCCTCTATTCATTAAACTTTCTCTGCCTGACTGGGAACATCCTGCTGCTATACCGCCATCTTCCCCTGAATCCACATTCTTTCATAATAACTCAATGAGTTGAGAATGGATGTCCACCAAGATACCAACACATGGATATTTAATTGCAAATATTTGGAAGCATTCAGTATATCTTCTGTAGGGACATGGATACACTGATGTGAAACCAGAAAATGGAATATTAATTCGGACTAAAAGTAACGGGATTTCAATCAGGGAATACATAGAGGAAATGAAAATACATCTTAGGACGAGAAAGACTTTACTGAAGGAATACCTACCATACATATCCATGCATGATATCTATAAAAGTGTATTATGACAAGACAGCAGATACTAGGGAAACAGCTAAAAGAATAAGCAGAGAATAGTGGATGGTTACTTATTGATTTTATTTAAGTTTTTAAATTTTTGAATTTTAAATTTGATTACCGCAGCTTCCATTCGATTTCCTCTTGCATGTAATTATCTCAGAGGGGGGGAGAGAGAGAGAGAGAGAGAGAGAGAGAGAATGAGAATACAACTGGTACGCTTCCCAGATGGCCACATCAGTCAGGGCTGAGGAAGGCTGAAGCCGGGAGCCAGGAGATTTTCTGGTTCTCCCACTTGGGTGGCCGGGCTCAAGTACTTGGGCCATTATCTGCTGCTCTAACAGGCAATTAAAGGCACCTGCAACAGAAGTGCAGCAGCCAGGACATGAACTGGGATGCTGGTGTCACAAGCAGTGGCTTAACCTGCTAATTAACAGTGGCAGCCCCTTTACAATTCCTACAACCATTAAGTTCTATACCTTCGGATATTTCCTTGTTACTTGTTAATGTCTCGTTCTTTCAGATTGAGGATTCCCTTTAGAGTTTCTACTAAAAATATACCTGGTGACTATCAATACTAAAGTTTGTTTGTGAAAATATTTGTATCTCTTTCATATGTAAAAGTTACCTGTGTTGGGTGTTGAGGAACAATGGCTCAAGCTGGTGTATAATGATTTTCATTTAATAAACATGTCTACAAGCTAAGCTTGAACATGACAGTAACAGCAGTCGTTATTGTGAGTATTCAGGGGCCTAACATCCTGTTGGGTTCTCTCGCTCGCTCGCTCGCTCGCTCTCTCGCTCTCCATCCCCCACCCCCTCTCTAACAGAATAGCATTAAAATTGGATGGCTTTAAAAGTTAAAGTTTGGGGATTGACATTTGTTGTAGAAGGACTGTTATTTCTTGGTATGCCAACATCTCAATGGAATGCCTTTGTTCGAGTCTCAGCTCCATTCCAGCATCCTGCTAATGCACACTGAGGGAGGCAGCGGGTGAAGGTTCAAGTACTCAGACACTTCAAGTTCAAGTACTCCACCAAGTGAAGGTTCAAGTACTCCAAGTCTTGGATTAAGCTCCTGGAGGCTGCCTTCAGCCTGGTCTAGCCCTACCAGTTTCAGGAATTTGGGGAGGGAAACAGCAGATGGGAGATTTCTGTCTGTCATTCTGTCTCTGTTTCTCTGTGCCTTTCTATATTGTTTTAAAGGTTTCTGTGCTTAAGTTGGATGTCAGAGTAAGAGAGAGAAATGGAGTGACCGAAAGAGGAAGCAGATGTTTCTGACACTGAAAAACCCCTAAAATCCTGGATGGTGCTGGACCAGGCAGCATACCGGGCTCTCAGAACTCCAGCCTGGTTGCATCTGTGGGTTGCAGGGCCCCGAATTGATGGGCTATCCTCCCCTTCTTTCCCGGGCACAATATTGGCAGGAAGCTACACAGGAAGCCAGATGGCCTGGATTGGAACCTTTTTTCATATATGGGTTGCCGAATTTGAGAGCTGAGGCTTAACACTCTGCTCCGCTTGGCTAGACCTTTTGCAGGCTTTTATAACATATAATTAAGTAACTAATCAATTTTACTTCACATAAATTATAAAGATAAGATTCAGCAGGATAGGCTATGCAGTGGATATTGCTGGAATTTTGGGCTGAACTAGCAGATAGGAGAAAACCTGTTTTTGTTTCTCTCAGTTTGTGTGCCTTTCACATAAACACGATTTGGGGATTTAAAAAAAATCTCCCTGGGCCGGCGCCACGACTCAATAGGCTAATCCTCTTCCTACGGTGCCTGCACACCAGGTTCTAGTCCCGGCCAGGGCGCCGGATTCTGTCCCAGTTGCTCCTCTTCCAGACCAACTCTCTGCTGTGGCCCGGGAGTGCAGTGGAGGATGACCCAAGTGCTTGGGCCCTGCATCCGCATGGGAGTCCAGGAGAAGCACCTGGCTTCAGATCAGCGCACTGCGCTGGCCGCAGCACGCCGGCCGTAGTGGCCATTGGAGGGTGAACCAACGGAAAGAGGAAGACCTTTCTCTCTGTCTCTCTCTCTCACTGTCCACTCTGCCTGTTCAAAAAAAAAAAAATCTCCCATTGCGTTGATCTGCTTTTAACATTTAGGTGAAAGACAGAATTGCACAGACTGGGAAAGACAGAGACACACGGATCTGGCACGGGCTGCTTCACTCCCCAACTGGCCACCACGTGCAAGGTTGGGCCAGGTGGAAGACAGGTGCCTGGAAACCCAACTGGGTCCACCAGGGGGTTCACAGAGGGATGCCCACTGTGTTATTATTCCTCTGCTTTGACCGTCACACTAGGGGAGCTGGAAGGGAAGTGGAATATCCAGGACTAGACACCATTTTAATACACAAGGCCTGTGTTGTAACCAAGTGATTTAATGCTTGGCACCAGAACGCTGGCCACCAAAAGTACATTTTAAAAACTTCAGCTGTGGATCCACATGGTGACCTTTGGGGTAAAGCTGCCTGTGAAACCCACATCCAATATGGGCACTGGTTTGTGTCCTGATTGCTCCCATTCTAAACCAGCTCCCTGTTAATGGCCTGAGAAAAGGATCAGAAGATGGCCCAACAGTATGGGCCACTGCCACACACGTGGGAGAGGAAGAGAATGCTGCTGGTTTTTCCAAGGCTCAGTGCTGGTCATTGCAGAGAACAGCAGATGGAAGATCTCTTTCTGTCTCTTCCTATAGCTCCGTAGCTTTGAGTTTCAAATAAATAAATGAATAAAACTTGAAAACAAAGCTGTGAGATGGGCACTGTTGCACCAGGTCTGATATTTCTTGGGATGCCCACCTCTCCAGTTGGGATCCTGGGATGGAGGCAGCCTCTGTTTCTATTCCGGCTTCCTGCCCATACACAATGCGGCTGGCAGCGAGTCATGGCAAGAGCAATTGCATCCCTGCAACACGCTGCGACTTGGATGAAGATCCTCACATCTGGATTCTACCTGGCCCAACACGAGCTCTATCCAAAATTTGGGGAGTGAAAAGGCGCACAGGAGATTTCTGTCTTCCTTGGTGTCTCTGACTTTTGTTTATGACACTTAAAGATTTATTGTTACTGGGATTGGTGCTGTGGTGCAGTAGGTTATTCCTCCATCTGTGGTGCCAGCATCCCATATGGGCACCGCTTCTAGTCCCAGCTGATCCTCTTCCAATCCAGCTCTCTGCTATGGCCTGGGAAGGCAGTAGAAGATGGCCCAAGACCCTGGGCCCCTGCACCCCCATCGGAGACTGGGAAAAAACATCTGGCTCCTGAGTTTGGATGGGCGCAGCTCCTGCTGTTGTGGTCATTTAGGGAGTAAACCAGTGGAAGGAGGACCTTTCTCTCTATCTTTCTCACTCTGTCTGTAAGTCTACCTCTCAAGTAAATGAATAAAATCTTTAAAAAAAGATTTATTGTTACTTATTCCAAAGACAGAATGACACTGATACAAGGAGAAACAAGAAATATCTTCCATCTGCAGGTCCATACCTTAAATGGTCCCAACAGCTCTGTTCAGGAGAAAACCAAGAGAAGACACCAGAAGATCATCTGGGTATTCAAAGTGGCAGTCAGGGCCGGCGCCGCGGCTCCTGGCTTCGGATCAGTGCAGCGCACCAGCCGTAGTAGCCATTTAGGGGGTGATCCAATGGAAGGTAAGACCTTTCTCTCTCTCTCTCTCTCTCTCTCTCTCTCTCTTTCACTGACTATAACTCTCTCTCTGTCTCTCTCTCTCTCACTGTCTAACTCTGCCTGGCAAAAAAAAGTGGCGGTTAGGGCCCCAAGGACTTGGCCAACTTCCTCTGCCTTCTGAGGCACATTGTACATATCCTGGTCAGAAACTGAGCAGCTAGACATCAGAACCATAGTTCTGTTTGGGAGCTTCACTTTCAGCCACACAAACCCAAAATGTTTTCTGCACTTTTATCTTTTAATTAATTAGTATGTGTGTTCCAGTTAACATTTAACTTTATAGGAATGCTCTATGTGTTGTTAACATTTAGGGCCTTATCAGGATTATCAGTCGACCCTAGACATAGCCAATAACCCAGGCATTTCCCCTGGCACGACAGCCTCAAAGCATGCCTAACTGTACCCATTAGCAACTCCAACAGGCCACATCACCTTTATTTGGTAGACATTATTGTGGATGTCTTGCTCATAAGCATTTTAGTCATGATCTTTTGTTTTCTGCCACACTACAAGGGAGCAGTCCTGCTGTAGAGCCTATTCGACCATGCACGAAGCCACACAGGACAGGCGAGCGAGAGACCACATTCTGTCTAAGAACTGGCAGAACACTTTATGACTGCTCTCAGTGCATGGAGGGATAAACCGCATGGTGAGGAGCTGTCACAGGCATTGTCTCACCTGCCTGTCTCTCCTGCTGGAGGAAGACACAAGCCCATTCCTCCTCCATCTCCCTAGTTTCAGCTGAGCCCAGAATGTTTGTCTTTGCCTCACCTTAGTGTGCAGTCATGGGCCTTAGGGTCTGGAAGTGGACTTCTCACTGGCGGAGTCAACCACAAGCTGTGCTATCACTGAGCACCACTGATCTAGTGTGAATCTGTGTGGTTGGTGTGGTGATCTTGCTTGTGTGAGTCTTCAAACAATAAACTATTGGGTTCCCTTGGGCTCACTGCCTTCCTACTGGCTAAATCTATGCAAGTTTAACAAGCCAACTCAATTGCGCTAGTAATATTTCCTATGGTCGTACAGGGACATTTGGCTACGTCACTGACAAACTCTGGTGTTGTGTGGTGCTGCATGAATAGTCAGTTAGGTTTCCTGAACTCCCACAGGGCCTGCTTTTCAGTGTGACATTCGGTTGGCTTGCCATTCCTTAGTTATTTACAAAGCAATTTTACAAACATTGTCACATCTAGAGCCAGTTAAGTGGCTATTTAATTCACACATTGATTTTTTTTTTTGAGTTCAACTTCATGTACAAGTTAACGACATATTCCTGACTGAAATTCAAAAGTGGTATCATGGGGCCAGTGCTGTGGCATAGCGGATAAAGCTGCAACTCTTAGTGCCCGCAACCCATATGGATGCCACTTCCGGTCCCGGCTTCTCCATTTCTCACCCAGCTCTCTGCCATGACCTAGGAAAGCAGTAGAAGATAGCCCATGTCCTTGGGCGCCTTTACTCATGTGGGAAATCCAGCAAAGGCTCCTGACTCCTAGCTTTGGATCAACTCAACTCCAGTTGTTGTGGCCATCTGTGGAGTGTACCAGAGGGTGAAAGAGCGCTCTCTCTCTCTCTCTCTCTCTGCCTCTCTGTAGCTCAGCCTTTCAAATTAATAAATAATTTTAAAAAGTGGTATCACTTGTAAAAGATATAAGTATAAAATTAATTTAAAATATTTTAAATTTTAAATGATTATAAAATGAAGGTAATCCAATTATAAAACCTATTTCCTAATTCATCATCCTTATGCTCCATGGATAAGAGTAACTGCTTAAATGTAATTTACCTTGCCGGCGCCACGGCTCAATAGGCTAATCCTCCGCCTGTGGCGCCGGCACACAGGGTTCTAGTCCCGGTCAGGGCGCCAGATTCTGTCCCGGTTGCCCCTCTTCCAGGCCAGCTCTCTGCTATGGCCCAGGAGTGCAGTGGAGGATGGCCCAAGTCCTTGGGCCCTGCACCTGCGTGGGAGACCAGGAGAAGCACCTGGCTCCTGGCTTCAGATCAGCACGCTGGCCGCGGCGGCCATTGGGGGGTGAACCAACGGCAAAGTAAGACCTTTCTCTCTGTCTCTCTCTCTCTCACTGTCCACTCTGCCTGTCCAAAAAAATGTAATTTACCTTAAGAACTGGGGAAGCAGATCAAATGATGTAAGTAACTTCCTACCAGGAGAATGGTCAGTGTGAATCAGAGTCAAGTCGGAGCCCATGGCTATGTCTCACCCTATACCCTTGGATGGCACAGCAGGCAGTTTTTGGCCTTAGAACTTCCCAGGCTTCCTTTCCCCTTCCCCTTACTGGGCCCTAATATGCCATTCTGATCTACACTGTTAGCATTTCTCCCACATTTTTTCACAAAATGTGGTAATTACATCTAGTCTCACCTTATATCTGTACCTTAGATTTTCAGTTCTTTGGAACAGGAAATATTTTAAAAACAAAAGGGGAAAAATACTGCTTATAATACACATCCTTTTTCTAAGCAGAATGGATCCTGAAAAAAGGCCTTTGTTGCAAGATTATCCTTTGAGTTGTAAGGATGCAAATGAGCCTCAGAGTTGCTACTCTTGAAAAGCATATAAGAAGGGAGGTATAAGGCTGAATCCTGGTACCTGGGTCAGAGATGAAGAAGTGTGGCCTTAAAATTGGGTATAAACTGTTTGAAGAAATGGAATAATCCTGCAGCTGCCCCTTTTGTCTCTGTCCTTGAAGTAGGCTCTAATGATAAAATGACTAAATCATCTCAGCACAACTGAACATGGCAAAGCTACTCCTACAGTACTCAAGGCTTTCAGACATATATTCTGAGGTATACCATTTTGGTTTATGGAGAGTAAAATTAGGAAGAAAGTCCATCAAGGAGAAGAGATCACAGTAGAGGCAGGTGTCACTCATGAGCACATACAGAAAAGCTGAAACACTATATACTGTTTTTTAAGGAACGGATGTTTTTATTTTCTGTTCCCAATAGATAAACAAAAAAGGAATAATGTGTCACAAAGGCTTATGACAATATTCATGACTACAAGAATTAGTAATTATGCAGAATGATTATCATAGGAGTAAGTATCTACCAACACATGTCCAGCAATTCTACTTTCACCTGAATTCAGAAAATAAAAATCTGCACTGAGAGATAAGTAGCATGTGCAAATGGATCAGCCAGCTGACTCAGCTGCTTGTGATTCTATGTTCTTTAGATCAACAAAAGAAAACAACACCACTATCTTGTTCTTAAATAAGAAGAAAGATAACTGGGATTGACTGGTGAAATATTAACTTAAATCTTGCTTTTTCACACAACTTAAGTAAATAAGCATTTAAATGAATCCTGTTATCATTATTCAAGAGTTCACCATCTTCAATTACCCATTAATGTTGATTATATCCATAACTTACAAAATACAGAAGTGTTCTACGTTTAAAAAAATAGCCATCTCAAAGGCCAGAAACACAGTTTTAAGCCCACATAACCGTATTTAAGATCTGGACATGACATGCACCAAGTATAGATTTTTGGATTTAATTCCTTTGTAGCCCTTATTGCACAGTATCCCTATTTTTTAAAAAGATTTATTTATTTATTTGAAACTCAGAGTTACACAGAGAGAGTAGAGGCAGAGAGAGAGGGAGAGGGAGAGGCAGAGGGGGAGGGAGGGAGAGAGAGAGAGAGAGAGAGAGAGAGAGAGAGAGATCTTCCATCCGATGGTTCACTCCCCAATTGGCCACAACGACCGGAGCTGCGCCGATCTGAGACCAGGATCCAGGAGCTTCTTCCGGGTCTCCCACGTGGGTGCAGGGGTCCAAGTTTTCGGGCCATCTTCTACTGCTATCCCAGGCCATAGCAGAGAGCTGGATGGGAAATAGAGCAGCCGGGTCTTGAACCGGCACCCATATGGGACGTCGGCGCTTCGGGCCAGGGTGTTAACCCGCTGCGCCACAGCGCCGGCCCCCAGTATTGCTATTTATGACTTCTCAAATGAACGAGAGCCTGTGGCAAAGAAAATGATCTATATGAAAGACCTCTATGGGCAAGAACCCAGTGGAATAAGCAGTCACCAAAGGAGGATGCACTTTCCTCTGAAGGGAGGGAAGTGCTTCCACTTTGCCTATGGCTTTGTTGAAATACTGAAGGAGTTTGTGGATCCAAAAGGTGTCCATAGCCTAGGCAGCTCTTGTCAAGAGCCTTGGGTGATCACTGACGTCATACATTAAGAGTGTTAATTGCTTACTAAACAACAGGAGTGTGCTAACTTCCCATGCAGAACCTCTGTCCTCAAAGAGCTATATTATGAAACTTAATAGTAAATCTTGTTCTCCAAGAATTATGATGTTCTAGTGTATTAACGGGAAGATATTTTGTCACACAAATTCTAGTTACATCTAAGGGCTTGCAAAAGATGTACCACTATTTTCAGGTTCCACTTTAAATATAATTAAGTTTCAAAAAGAAAGTGAAATTACCATCAAGATGCAAGGACTTTGACTAGCCTTTGTCTAGACTGTTGAGGAACAGCTTTTGTTCTTGGTTTTTGTTGTTGGTGGTGGCGGTGGTGGTTTCTTTTGATTTTTTTTTTATCTAGTTTTCTTTTTCTCCCTCATACAAAGAGCAGAGCTTTTTACCTAGAATAGACTTAATCTTCTGTGTATAAAGTTAAATGAAAATAGACTTTAGTAATAAACAAGACTGGGAAATGAGAGGAAAGAGGAAGAGGGGTGGCAGTGTGGGTGGTAGGGTGGGTACGGTGGGAAGCATTACTGTGTTCCTAAAGTTGTATTTATGAAATGTATGCAAATAAAAATAAATAAATAAATAAATAAATAATAAAGGAAATCTACATGTATGCTAGAGCTTCTTATTCTGATATAGCCTACCACACACAAAAATACCCTTACTTAACATGTTTAAGTGTTTGAAGATCTCTATTTCCTATCAGGCCTAAGGAAAACATCTCCAATATTTCAGGTTCTATTCAAGATTGTACAGTAGATCTCTCCAATACATTCAAGTGGTAAAAATGTATGATTACAAGGTCAGGAATAGATGTTCTTACTCAAAGAACGTATACTACGTAAGCTGAAAATCAGAAAGGATTAAGAGAAACAACATGCAATAAGATATTTCACAAGGTTGACTGAAAGAAAGTCAGTACACTAACATGGTATCTGTACCTTCCAAATACATCAGAACATAAAATTACAAAAAGAAACTTTATTGAGAACTTGAACTCAAGTATCCAAAGGAAGTACAACTGGCAGGAATTCAGGTTGTCTTCATTTAAACGTCAGGGTGTGCGTCACCTGTAATATGAACACAACATTTGGGGACATTAAGTTGAAGAACATTACTGAATTAACCTGAAAGACAAAACAAGCTTCAGTTTTACTAAATAGACTGAAACTGCAGGCTTGTAACAGTTACCCTTGGGGCCTGTGCTGTGACATAACACGTAAAGCTGCCACCTGCAGTGCCAACACTCCTTATGGACACACGTTCCAGTCCTGGCTGCTCCTCTTCTCATCCAACTCCTTCCTGATGCACCTGGGAAAGCAGTGGAAGATTGTACATGTCCTTGGGTCCATGCACAGGGGAGACAGACAAGAAATACCCAGCTCCTGGATTTGGAATGATCAGCTCCACTCACTGGGGCCATTTGGGGAGTGAACCAGTGGATGGAAGCGTGCGCGTCTCTCTCTCTCTCTCTCTCTCTCTCTCTCTCTCTCTCTCTCTCTCTCTCTAACTCTGCCTTTCAAATAAAATGTATAAATCTTTTAAAAAAAACCCAGTCACCCTTTGGCTAACTATTAAATGTCTTGGAAACATGAATGAAAGATCGCCAAAATAAAATCTTGATTGTTAAACACACTACAGTTCCTAGTAGTAAAAGGAATCCTAGAAATTGCACAAGTTCAGGACAGACAAAATCAAAGAAACCTACTAAAAGGTAGTTTTTAGTGGAAGGCAAAAACCATTTCTGTGTATCCTAAAAATCTCACAACCACACAAAAATATCCTAGGATATTTAGGAAAGTATTTAAAGATGATTTAAAGGTGGCTTGAAATCATTCTGATTACAAGATGGATAAAAGTTAATCTCACGTTTGCTACTGTCTAAGTGAAGTAAAGGGAAACCAACATGGCAGCAATGGCCGAAGCTGCGCTGATCCGAAGCCAGGAATTAGGCAGTTGTTTTTTCCCAGTCTCCCACGCAGGTGCAGGGGACCAATATCTTGGGCCATCTTCTACTGCTTTCCCAGGCCATAGCAGAGAGCTAGATCGGAAGTGGAGCAGCCAGGACTTGAACCAGCGCCCATATGGGATGCGGGCCCTGCAGATGGTGACTTTACCTGCTACGCCACAGCACCCTATTTTCCTGGTGCGCCCCTATTTTCCTTTTGTAAGGAGTCATTCATACCTCCTATTAACTACTTCCATTTGGCTTGGGTTTCATGTACTATTTTATTGTTATGCTTTATATTTAATGGACACTTAAAAATACCTATTCACTTAATAACTATCTTCTGTTAAATGCATTTAGAAAACATAATATTCCCTAGATTAAATTTTAATCATCTTTAATAGCCTCCCAGTGGTAGCCTTCCAACTGTCCTATTTTCTCTACTATTTTAAAAATTTATTAATTAATCTGTAGGACAAAGGGCTGAGACACTGGGAAAGAGAAAGCAACAGAAAGACTTTTCTTTCTGTGGTACACTGCCCTAAGTCCAAAAAGGCTATTTATATGCCTGAAACCAGGAGCCAAAAACTTTGTCCTGCTTCCTACATTGTTTGTAGAGATTGAAGCACCTGTGCCATCTTCCCCTACTGTCCCAGGCTCATTAGCATACATCTGGATTGGAAATGGATAGGCTGGAACACACCTGGCACTCTGATATAGATGGTCCGTGACTGAAGGAGAGGCTAAACCCGCCATGCTACCACAGTCAGAACCTCCCACAATATTGTTAAGCATCATAGAGAGTAACAGCATTAAGAAGATGAAGGCGTTGGTAATTTTGTCCCCAGACATCAAGGGCATCCTTGTATTATGTTTAGGCCTGATTTATTAATTTTTATTTTTATTAGAGAGAGAGAGAGATGGCATGTGCTTGGTTACTGCTGTTCTCCCCCATAGCAAGCCTGGGGAAGGCCTGCATTTGGCATAGCTGAGAGCTCAGAACTCAAACCTAGTTTCCCACTAGGGTGGTAGAGAATCAACTATCGAGCCATTGCAGGCTGCTTTCTACAGTGTGCATTGTCAGGATGCTGGAATCAAGAGCAGAACATGAAGTCAAACTCAGGTAATCTGATATGGGATGTAGCTGTCTTAACTAGCATCCCAATGGCCATGTCAAAAGCCAGCCACCTAAAATCCCGAAGTTTTGGTCTTTATATTACTCTCCCACCAACTGTTGTCTTAAGGCAGGAACTTGTAATGTGTACCCTGCAATACGATTGGTGTTCATGCTCCCATATGGCATTTGCAGTGTTGTTAGACGTATTAACTGGAGCTGCTACCGGGCTGCCGTAGACTAAGCAGTGGTCCGGGACAATGACATCCACCATTGATGTGGGGCTTCAAGTTCCAGCTGCTCCACTTGTAATCCAGCTCTGTATTGATGTGCCGGGGAGAGCAGTGGAAGATGGCCCAGGTACTGGGTCCCCCTGAGGCCCATGAAGGAAACCTGGATGGAGTTTCTGGCTCCTGGTTTCCACCTTGTGCAGGCCCAGCTGCTACGGTTATCTCGGGAGTGAACCAGCAAATAGAAGGTCTCTTTCTCTCTCTGTCTCCCTGTGCTTTCATATAAATAAATGAATCTTTTGAAAAAGAAGTGACACTCACGATTCATAGTAGGGCAGAGATTAGGCACAGCATAGGTGTTCATTTTCAGTCACCTTCGACATCCAGGACATACAAGCACTTTACCTACTTGATCAGTGCCGAAGGAAAAAAAACAGTTGACCCCTTGCCATTCTATTATTCAGTCATTCTATGCTATACCGGGAGATGGATTTAGAATGAAATCATTCTCTGTGAGAGAATACAGAACATTACAGAATCTAAGAGCAAGCATTCAGGCAATCAAATATCAAATAACCCCATCATGTACTCATTTGTTGCTTTTTCCTATCCCTATTCAAGAACACCACTTTGTTGAAACAATTGTTTTTCTCTGGTTGCCTTGCCATGGCCTCACTGACCCTGATATGCTGCTTCCCTCAGTGTATTCCATCATTTATCAATACTTCTAAAGACTGGTTGTGAGAGAGAGCGGCAAGATGGCGGAATAGGCAGAGAGCAAACTATTAGTCCGGAGACAGAGACAGGTGAATATAAGTGGAGATACTGCAGAGTCAAGGAAGAGTAGGGGATGAAACAGCATAGGAAACTCTTCCGGAACTAGTAATTCACAGTGGACCTGCGTGGAGAGCGTGGGAGCCCAAGTTCGGGACACCAGCAGCAGATTCAACGCACCAGCGCTGGAACGCGAGGTGAGCCGAACCACAATAGCCCGAGACACCAGCGGGCAAGCGGAAAGAGGAGGCTAGAGGGAACGAGGCTTGAAACTCCGTGGGGAAAAGTTCACCAGGCTAACTAGAAGAGAGAGAGGAAAAAAATAAAAAAAGCGACCGATACGGACACAAGTTTCTCTCTCTCCGCTCACCTCTCAAAGGCGAGCAAGACAGAGCAGGCGCCATTTTGGACATACGTCATAAGCAGGGCGACCTCAGGTCTGCACCACCCCTGAGCCTAGCAGAAAAACCTGACTCTGGGGGGAGGGGTGAAATAACAGGAGATTAGCATCTAACTTGTCAACCCAGTGGGAGATTTCAGGAGAATTGGAGCCCACACTGAGGGCAGCAGAGATTGCCTGTGTGGTCCGTGGGAAAGAGCTTCCGATCTCTGGCTCCTGTGGGTATATCATTTGCCTGCTAACTACCTCCAATTACGTTCAGCTGTGCGGAATTACTTCCCTTTTGAATCAAAAAAGAGAGAGATTTACCACACCTAACCTGGGAGTGTCATCTTTGACACACCCTCAGCCCTGAGAAACCAAACACAGCTCTCAGTCCACGCTCATCTCAAGCCTCTAAGGCACCACTGAAAGCAGACAGTACACTTAATATAGAGCCATAGTGTAACAAGAAAAAACACCACAGTGAAGAAACCAAATATCTCCAACATGCCAAACAACAAACGCAAAAACCAAGCTAACAAGAACAAGGAAGACACTATGACACCCCCAAATGAACAAGACACCCCAATTCAAGATTATGAAGATGAGGAGATTGAAGAAATAAAAGAAACAGATCTCAAAAAATTGATAAGAACATTAAGAAGTTCTCAAAAACAAATTCTTGAACTACAGAAATCCCTAATGGACAAGGTAGAAAATCTCTCTCGTGAAAATGAAATATTAAGGAGGAATCAAAATGAAATGAAACAACTAGTGGAACAAGAAATGGTGATAGTGACGAGAAATCTTAATGAAATGAAGAATTCAATAGATCAAATGACAAACACATTAGAGAGTCTTAAAAACAGAATGGGCGAAGCAGAAGAGAGAATATCAGACTTAGAAGACAGAGAACAGGAAAGGAAACAATCAAATCAAGGAAAAGAAGAAGAAATCAGAAATCTAAAAAATACTGTCAGGAATCTACAGGATACTCTTAAAAAAACCCAACATTCGAGTTCTAGGATTACCTGAAGGCATGGAGAGAGAGAAAGGATTAGAAGGCCTTTTCAGTGAGATACTAGCAGAAAATTTCCCAGGTTTGGAGAAAGACAGAGACATCCTAATACAGGAAGCTCATAGAACCCCTAATAAACATGACCAAAAGAGATCCTCACCACGACACGTCGTAATCAAACTCACCACAGTGAAACACAAAGAAAAGATCCTAAAATGTGCAAGAGAGAAACGCCAGATTACTCTCAGAGGATCTCCAATTAGACTCACAGCTGACTTCTCTTCAGAAACCCTACAAGCTAGAAGGGAATGGCGAGACATAGCCCAGGTGCTAAGAGAGAAAAACTGCCAGCCCAGAATATTATATCCTGCAAAGCTCTCATTTGTGAATGAAGGTGAAATTAAGACCTTTCACAGCAAACAGAAATTGAATTTGTCGCCACTCGTCCAGCCCTGCAAAACATGCTTAAAGATGTGTTACATACAGAAACACAGAAACACGGTCACCAATATGAAAGAAGCTAAAGGTAGGAAACCTCACACCAAAAGATCACAGGAATCTCAAACCATATATTAGAAAGTATCTTTGGCTAATGGCAGGGCAAAGTTACTCCTTCTCAATAGTCACATTGAATGTTAATGGCTTGAACTGTCCAGTTAAAAGACACCGATTGGCTGATTGGGTTAAGGAACAAAACCCATCCTTTTGCTGCTTACAAGAAACCCATCTATCCAACAATGATCCATACAGGCTGAGAGTGAAAGGCTGGAAAAAGATATACCACGCCAACAGAAATGAAAAGAGAGCGGGCGTAGCCATCTTAATATCGGACAACATAAACTTTACCACAAAAACTGTTAGGAGAGACAAAGAGGGGCACTATTTAATGATTAAGGGATCCATTCAACAGGAAGATATAATGATTATCAACGTATATGCACCTAATTACAGGGCACCAGCTTATTTAAAAGACTTGTTAAGGGACTTAAAGGGAGACATAGACCCCAATACAATAGTACTGGGGGACTTCAATACTCCACTCTCAGAGATAGACAGATCAACAGGACAGAAGATCAACAAGGAGACAGTAGATTTAAACGACACTATAGCCCAAATGGATCTAACAGATATCTACAGAACATTTCATCCTACATCTAAGGACTTTACATTCTTCTCAGCAGTACATGGAACCCTCTCTAGGATTGACCACATACTAGGCCATAAAGCAAGTCTCAGCAAATTCAAAAGAATTAGAATCATACCATGCAGCTTCTCAGACCACAAAGGAATGAAATTGGAAATTGGCAACTCAGGAATCCCTAGAGCACGTGCAAACACATGGAGATTGGACAACATGCTCCTGAATGAACAATGGGTCATAGAAGAAATTAAAAGAGAAATCAAAAATTTTCTGGAAGTAAATGAGGATAACAGCACAACATACCAAAACCTATGGGATACAACAAAAGCAGTGTTAAGAGGAAAGTTTATATCAATAGGTGCCTACATCAAGAAATTGGAGAGGCACCAAATAGATGAGCTTTCAAGTCATCTCAAGGATCTAGAAAATCTGCAGCAAACCAAACCCAAACCCAGTAGGAGAAGAGAAATAATTAAAATCAGAGAAGAAATCAACAGGATTGAATCCAAAAAAACATTACAAAAAATCAGCCAAACAAGGAGCTGGTTTTTTGAAAAAATAAACAAAATTGACACCCCATTGGCCCAACTAACTAAAAAAAGAAGAGAAAAGACCCAAATCAATAGGATCAGAGATGAAATGGGAAACGTAACAACAGACGCCACAGAAATAAAAAGAATCATCAGAAATTACTACAAGGACTTGTATGCCAGCAAACAGGGAAATCTATCAGAAATGGACAGATTCTTAGACACATACAACCTCCCTAAATTGAGCCAGGAAGACATAGAAAACCTAAACAGACCAATAACTGACACAGAAATTGAAACAGTAATAAAGGCCCTCCCAACAAAGAAAAGCCCAGGGCCAGATGGATTCACTGCTGAGTTCTACCAGACATTTAGAGAAGAACTAACTCCAATTCTTCTCAAACTATTCAGAGCAATCGAAAAAGAGGGAATCCTCCCAAATTCTTTCTATGAAGCCACCATCACCTTAATTCCTAAGCCAGAAAGAGACGCAACATTGAAAGAGAATTACAGACCAATATCCCTGATGAACATAGATGCAAAAATACTCAATAAAATTCTGGCCAATAGAATGCAACAACACATCAGAAAGATCATCCACCCAGACCAAGTGGGATTCATCCCCGGTATGCAGGGATGGTTCAACATTCGCAAAACAATCAACGTAATACACTACATTAACAGACTGCAGAAGAAAAACCATATGATTCTCTCAATAGACGCAGAGAAAGCATTTGATAAAATACAACACCCTTTCATGATGAAAACTCTAAGCAAACTGGGTATGGAAGGAACATTCCTTAATACAATCAAAGCAATATATGAAAAACCCACGGCCAACATCCTATTGAATGGGGAAAAGTTGGAAGCATTTCCACTGAAATCTGGTACCAGACAGGGATGCCCTCTCTCACCACTGCTATTCAATATAGTTCTGGAAGTTTTGGCCAGAGCTATTAGGCAAGAAAAAGAAATTAAAGGGATACAAATTGGGAAGGACGAACTCAAACTATCCCTCTTTGCAGATGATATGATTCTTTATTTAGGGGACCCAAAGAACTCTACTAAGAGACTACTGGAACTCATCGAAGAGTTTGGCAAAGTAGCAGGATATAAAATCAATGCACAAAAATCAACAGCCTTTGTATACACAGGCAATGCCACGGCTGAGGAAGAACTTCTAAAATCAATCCCATTCACAATAGCTACAAAAACAATCAAATACCTTGGAATAAACTTAACCAAAGACGTTAAAGATCTCTACGATGAAAACTACAAAACCTTACAGAAAGAAATAGAAGAGGATACCAAAAAATGGAGAAATCTTCCATGCTCATGGATTGGAAGAATCAATATCATCAAAATGTCTATTCTCCCAAAAGCAATTTATACATTCAATGCAATACCCATCAAGATCCCGAAGACCTTCTTCTCAGATCTGGAAAAAATGATGCTGAAATTCATATGGAGACACAGAAGACCTCGAATAGCCAAAGCAATCCTGTACAACAAAAACAAAGCCGGAGGCATCACAATACCTGATTTCAGGACATACTACAGGGCAGTTGTTATCAAAACAGCATGGTACTGGTACAGAAACAGATGGATAGACCAATGGAACAGAATAGAAACACCAGAAATCAATCCAAACATCTACAGCCAACTTATATTTGACCAAAGATCCAAATCTAATCCCTGGAATAAGGACAGTCTATTCAATAAATGGTGCTGGGAAAATTGGATTTCCACGTGCAGAAGCTTGAAGCAAGACCCATACCTATCACCTTACACAAAAATTCACTCAACATGGATTAAAGACTTAAATCTACGACCCGAAACCATCAAATTATTAGAGAGCATTGGAGAAACCCTGCAAGATATAGGCACAGGCAAAGACTTCCTGGAAAATACTCCAACAGCACAGGCAGTCAAAACCAAAATTAACATTTGGGATTGTATCAAATTGAGAAGTTTCTGTACTTCAAAAGAAACAGTCAGGAAAGTGAAGAGGCAACCAACAGAATGGGAAAAAATATTCGCAAACTATACTACAGATAAAGGATTGATAACCAGAATCTACAAAGAAATCAAGAAAACCCACAACAACAAAACAAACAACCCACTTAAGAGATGGGCCAAGGACCTCAATAGACATTTTTCGAAAGAGGAAATCCAAATGGCCAACAGACACATGAAAAAATGTTCAAGATCACTAGCAATCAGAGAAATGCAAATCAAAACCACAATGAGGTTCCATCTCACCCCGGTTTGAATGGCTCACATTCAGAAATCTACCAACAATAGATGCTGGAGAGGATGTGGGGAAAAAGGGACACTAACTCACTGTTGGTGGGAATGCAAACTGGTTAAGCCACTATGGAAGTCAGTCTGGAGATTCCTCAGAAACCTGAACATAACCCTACCATACAACCCAGCCATCCCACTCCTTGGAATTTACCCAAAGGAAATTAATTTGGCAAATAAAAAAGCCATCTGCACATTAATGTTTATTGCAGCTCAATTCACAATAGCTAAGACCTGGAACCAACCTAAATGCCCATCAACAGTAGACTGGATAAAGAAATTATGGGACATGTACTCCATAGAATACTATACAGCAGTAAGAAACAACGAAACCCAGTCATTTGCAACAAGATGGAGCAATCTGGAAAACATCATGCTGAGTGAATTAAGCCAGTCCCAAAGAGAAAAATATCATTTGTTTTCCCTGATCGGTGACAACTGAGTGCCAAAGGGGAAACCTGTTAAGTGAAATGGACTATAAGCAACAATGAACTGATCAGCTCCTGTCCTGACTTTAGATGTATAATGTAATACTTTATCCTTTTTAGTATTTGTTGTTGTTGTTGTGGTTCTAGTACTAGTGGTTGAACTCAGTAATTAACACACAATTATTCTTAGGTGTTTAAATTTTAACTGAAAAGTGATCCCTGTTAAATCTAAGAGTGGAAAAAGAGAGGGAGGAGATGAAGAGCTATGGGTTATTTAACTATGTGCTTATTTTCAAAGACTTGAATAATCACCTTGTAACAATGATCAGATTTGGTCTATGTTATGTCATGATTTTAAGGAATCTTATTTCAACCAGATATTTTGGATTTTGATATTGGTCTATTATGCTATGTTATATGTGCGTACATATTGTATGTCCACAGGGGGAAATTTTATTAAGAGTTTTATTTTAAATGGCTTTTAGATAAGATTGTCCATAAATTTAAGCTGCTAAAATCAATCAAAGATACATTTTAATTTGTGGGACCTGAATCTGTGTATCATATGTTTTAAACTTGTTGGTAGAAAGAAACTAAAAACATTTTATATGGTTGTGCTTAAGTTTACTGGTTAAACAAACTACACCATGTTAGATATTTAAGAGGTGTTTCCAAATACATGATTCTTAAAATTTATAGAAGGCATTGGACCTTCCGGTAAATGTTTTATTAAGTTCTTATCTAAGGGTTGAAACGGTTTCCTAAGTATTCATGTAATATTGCTATTGTCAGCAAGTGATCTAGGACTTGCTCTCTCATTTCTCTATTCTAAGCCCAACTTGTTCTTTCATTTCTCTATTCTCTTCAAGGTAGGGAACTAATTCTATTATGAAGGAATCTGTGGGACGCACAATTTAATCTTTAGACCTTATAAGAGATGGCTGACATTTTTCTGTAATAGCATAGCCAAAATAAGAACTTAACTAATAATCTCATAGCGAGATTCACATCGCCATCAGCGAAGTATACAGTAAGTAGAAAAAAAAAAAACCTCCCTTTCAGACCAAAGGGAAAGAAAGTTTTAAAGTGAGAATATAATTTTCCTCATGGGCATTGTCTACCTTAGAAAAACTACTACAGAACATGCCTGTGACTATAGACTTGTAGTTCAGGCCACCGAAGATTAAAGATGGGACACGGGCACTCCCTTGACTTGCATCCTCTGGTCTGCTTTAACACAAACCAGGAGGAAAAGAAAGCTAGGCATCAGAAGCAATGGGTGGCAGGCCTATTAATGGCTGATCTGTGCAGTGATCTGCCCTCAAGGAGACCCAACAGGCCAGTCCACTGCAGTGGCTTTCAATGTGGTAAGCCTGGGCTTCAGCAGAAGTCAGCTTGTGAAGAGCCCTGGCAGCTCTGCCAAGAGTTGGATCACTGGAAATGGACCTGACCTGGAATCGAAGGATGCCCAGGTCAGAGCCACAGATCCTATTGGCTCCAAGCTGAAAAGCCCTTCACTCAGCCCAACTTCCAAAGTGACCACTGCAGCTGAGGGTATGGTCAAGTAGGGTCAGCAACATTGCAGGCAGAACTGTAAATTTCTTGTTAGAGATGCCACCTGCCTTTACCTGGCCAGCTCTCCTCCCAGGCCAGCCAAGTAATGAAAGTCAACAGGGTGCCTTCCCCTAGGAGGTTAACACCTCCCTTAGGATATACCCCATGTGAAGAGATAGATAGGTCTGAGCCTCTTAACTTACAAGGCCTAAAACCCAACAGATTATTATCAAGCCCCTTCTATCAGGTTCTATTTGCCTCTCAATCAGAAAAATTACTTGTAGCTTAGACAGCACCTTTCTTAGCTCCTCTAATAATGACTCTGTCCTTTGTTATAGACCCTGTCTAGTGCACTTGAGCCTCATTCCTTTGTAATCATAACCTCTACTCTACCACCAATGGCTCTACTCCCAACCTGTGTGTACTGATGGTCCTCTTCCCCACTTAATGCTGTACAATTGTTCAGACCTGGTTAAGGCCACTCTTAGGATCATTGGTTACTATCCTCACCCTGTCTTTTATGACCTTGTCTAAATATGATCAGAGTCGGGGAACTTGGAAGGCTTCCATAGCCTTGGCAACTCATGACGACAGCCTAGGGTAACCTAGGTAACCTAGGTAACTGGCGCCATAAACTAGAGTGTCAATTTGTTGGGTCAACAACAGGAGCCACTGTGCGCTTGCTCCTGATGTGGGATCTCTGTCCTTGATGTATTGTACATTTTGATTTAATGCTATAACTAGTACTCAAACAGTATGTTTCACTTTGTGTTGCTATGTGGGTGCAAACTGTTGAAGTATTTTATACTAAATTGATCTTCTGTATATAAATAGAATTGAAAATGAATCTTGATGTGAATGGAAGGGGAGAGGGAGCGGGAGAGGGGAGGGTTGCGGGTGGGAGGGAAGTTATGGGAAGGGGAGGCCATTGTAATCCATAAGCTGTATACTGGAAATTTATATTCATTAAATAAAAGTTTAAAAAAAAATTCAAAAAAAATACTTCTAAAGATTGTTATTCCCCCTGGGGGCGAAGCCAAGATGGCGGATAGTGAGGACGTGCGCCGTAGTTTGGGAAAATGAAGTTTCATAAAAGTGGAATTACTGTAGCCTCAGGAAAAGACTCAAGAAAAAAACTGCAGAGGAAACGCTTCCGGATCCAGTGGATGTGACACAGAGGACCAACAGGGAGCCCACCGCGTGGAAACCCAACCGTGGGAGATGAGCCACAGAATCTCGCCAGCGCGGGAACGAATGGAAGGTAAGACAAAGACGTCAGAAACCCGAGACATTGGGGGGGAAAGCAGAGGCCTCTCTCTTCACTCACGGAGCAAAACAAAGAGCAGGTGCCATTTTACATATGTAAAGGGCCGCCAAGGAGTTCACAAACTCAGTAACTTTGGAACTTTGGTGAAACTTGAGAACACATTGAGGGCTGCATAAACTCTTTGTGTGGTCCCAGGGGTAGATTTAAACGAATACTCACAGAGGCCAGATTTCAACTACCCTCAATTCCACTCACCTGTGCCGAATTACTACCCAACTGAGTCAAAAAAAAAAGAGAGAGAGAGAGAGAGCGATCCAGCAAGGAGCAAGGGAGAGAACAATCTGGGTGAGTCACTTTTTGCACAGCCTTAAACCTGAAGAATCAAGCAGAGCTCTCTGGCCGCACCCATCACAGCCTCTAAGGATCCATCAAAGCAGACAGCCCACTTAGAGGCATAGTATAACGAGAAGAAAAACACCACAGCCAAAAAAAACCCACAAAAAACAAAAAACATAAATTATCTCCAACATGCCAAACAAAAAATGTAGAAACCGAGGTAACAAGATAAAGGAAGACACTATGATGCCCCCAAATGAAAAAGACACCCCAATCCAAGATTATGAAGATGAAGATAGAGGAAATACAAGAAGTGGATCTCAAAAAATTGACAAGAACATTAAGAAGTTCTCAAAAACAAATTCTTGAACTACAGAAATCCTTAATGGACAAGATAGAAAATCTCTCTCGTGAAAATAAAATATTAAGGAGGAATCAAAATGAAATGAAACAACTAGTAGAACATGAAACTGTGATAGTGACAAAAAGCACAATGAAATGAAGAACCCAATAGATCAAATGACACATTAGAGAGCCTTAAAAACAGAATGGGTCAAGCAGAAGAGAGAATATCGGAATTAGAAGACAGAGCACAGGAAGGTACACAGTCAAATCAAAGAAAAGAAGAAGAAATCAGAAATCTAAAAAATACTGTCAGGAATCTACAGGATACTATTAAAAAACCCAACATTCGGGTTCTAGGAGTTCCTGAAGGCATGGAGAGGGAGAAAGGATTAGAAGGCCTTTTTAGTGAGATACTTACAGAGAACTTCCCGGGTTTGGAGAAGGACAGAGACATCCTAGTACAGGAAGCTCATAGAACCCCTAATAAACATGACCAAAAGAGATCCTCACCACGACACATCGTAATCAAACTCACCACAGTGAAACACAAAGAAAAGATTCTAAAATGTGCAAGAGAGAAACGTCAGATTACTCTCAGAGGATCTCCAATTAGACTCACAGCAGACTTCTCAGCAGAAACCCTACAAGCTAGGAGAGAATGGCGAGATATAGCCCAGGTACTAAGAGAGAAAAACTGCCAGCCCAGAATATTATATCCTGCAAAACTCTCATTTGAGAATGAAGGTGAAATAAAGACCTTTCACAGCAAACAGAAATGGAAAGAATTTGTCGCCACTCGTCCAGCCCTGCAAAAGATGCTTAAGGATGTGTTACACACAGAAACACAGAGACACGGTTATCAATATGAAAGAAGGTGAAGGAAGGAAAGCTCACAGCAAAAGATCACAGGAAGTTCAAAGCATACATTAGAAAATATCTTTGGGAAAATGGCAGGGCAAAGTTACTACTTATCAATAGTCACATTGAACATTAACTGAAGAAAAGCAGATATGAAAAGAGGTATTAATACATTTAAACCTGCTCGTATCAAAACAGTTCTCAAGATGTATAGCCTTACCAAAGGGAAGCATAAGAGTTGTCTGTCCCCAGAGTTCCTGGGAGACAAAGAAAGACTGGGCTGAAAACGAACACTTTGGTTCCGCTGAAAACAAACATGGGACAGCTTGTACTTCCGCGTCTGCCGAGGCTGGAAAACTCCAAGACCCACCTACAGGTGTCTGACACAGTGCGCAAACTCACTGCTGCACTTGTCTTCTTGCGCATGCGCCTTCACGTTGGCGTTCTCTGTGCAGACGCGTGGCACGCGAGCCGTTTGCTGCAATCATCTTTCTTCTTGAGACTAAACAGGTAGGTCCTCATGAGTCCTCTGGTCGATTTAAGTGTGAATGCGTTTGAGAACGCCACGCGGTTTCACGGGGTTGGGCGATGTGACGTGTGGTCCCAGAGGAGGAGAAAACACCTCGAAGATGATGTGTTTCTCACTGGTGGCGCTGGCGCCATGTGCCTGATGTTTGTAATGAAGCCCGAAAACGGAGGAAGGTGGGCCTCGGACAGGAGCGGGGTCACGTGAAGTTAGGGAAAGGGCCGGGAAGGCCGTTCGAGATGTCCGCACTCCAGTGGCTCCTGGAGTGGCTCGCAGAGGCCAGATTCCCGAATCCTCAGTGGAGAGCCAGGCTGGCAGAAGTCCTGGCAGGTGGACAGGGAAGGGCATCGGGCCTGGAGACAGTGGGGTGATGTCAGCATCTCCGAGTTCAGTGAGGGGTCAGGCAGAGGTGCCCGGTGAGGGGTGGTGTGCCCATCGGTCCGTACCCCAGCTTCTCACCTCTGCCTTGGACCATGCAGAGAAACCGCCAGGAGGAAGGATGGAAGCTGGACACTCCAACGAAACCGCCTCATCTGAGGCAAATGGGCCTAGTGTGTGAGATTAGACGAGAAACCCTCAAAAACCAACCAAAAAGTCTGCTGCCCTGAGTTTTCTCTCCCTAGTGGTGTTCTCCCAACAGTCTGCATGATGGGGTATCCCGATGTGTGACGGATGTCATCACAAATGGCCCGTTGTGGCCATTTGCCTTAAGAACGTTCTTTGCCAGACTGGCCAACATCAATATGATTGCCGACTTGCGGAAAAACGGAAACGTATACCCAATTTGGGACTTGTTTTGCAATTGCATTCAAAACTTTTTCGTAATTACAGGAGGACACTAGGCTGTGGAGACAAATATAAATACAGCAATTGTCTTAAGTGTATTTTCCAAATCATAATGTTCTGCTTTCAGTGCAAAACATGATTGAGAGAGTGAAATCAACATCTTCAATTATAGCAGAAGACATAGCAGCATGGATCCAAGAGCCAATTGAGCCTGAGGAGGTGAGTGCTTCAACATCTGATGATTTCTGTTGATAAATTCACTTTTCACGGAAGGTTACTAAGTGATACAGATATGCTGCTGATGTAGGTCATCCGTGTAGGTAATGGGTGACAGTGGGTCTCAGGAAAGAAACATTGGTCCAGGAGGTTCTCATTCTGCTGTGTCCAGGGTGGATGCTCTTAGGTTCCTGGGAGATATAACCAGGGACTCCACGGCCATGCTTACGCTATGCAACAGACGTCCATCCCAGCATAGATAAAAATAACCTTAAAATCACTGGTGGCATCTGTCCTGGGAGATATCTCTCTGAAGGGTGAGTCACTTTATTAAGAATATAAGTGTGTAGGATTGTGTTGGAAATCTGTCTTTGGTGGCCATGATATGTACCTGTGCTTTATATAGAGTTATTACATGTATTAGAGCAAAAACATTTTATTTACCTGCACTCATTCCAATAGACCTTGCTGTTTGAAGATGAAGATTTTCTACTTGAAGAGGGGAACATTCCATCTGATGAGGACGAGGAAGATGAGGAAGCACCTGAGGCTGAAGGTAAAGGGCAGGGGAAGTGAAATGCCTTTGGGGGTGAGGTGTGCATGTCCCTCATGCAACAGGGCACACTCAGTAACAGGAGGCATGAAAGCATGTCTCACGTGTCTCAAACATGTCCTGAACGTTGGGTGGAAAGGTGAAGAGGATCGTTTACAGCTTAGTGTGTGCCTCGCTCTAAGGAATTTCCCTTTCCTTCAAGACCTACTTTGACTGCTTCAGAATACCTTCCTTGCCAGGCCTCTCCACCGGGTGCCAGAGCATACCGTTTCGTTTTTGTCCTAAAAGCATGTACTCTTTCGTAGCCCTGTTGCGAAGAGACTGCCTATTTTTCATGGCACGTGAGGAGCGCGTGGTCAGTGTACATGTATAACACCTGGGTACACAGGGATGTTGACACGCTGTCTACAGGAGAAAACAGAGGCTCAGGTAGTGTCCTTTACCAAAGAGCACTTGGCTGGCTGAGTCACATCTTTCCTTCATTCTGCACGTTGTAATATTCCCGTCATCTATGTTTTTGTATGAAAAGTGAATGGCTTTTATTAAGTGCATAACACAAATGTCTATGCTGCCTTATTGCGTAATCCTGCATTTTTAGTTTATATTTTGGAAACCTAAGTTTGCACAAAACTTATCATGATACAATTATATATATATATATATATATATATATATATATATATATATTTAGTGGGAGGTAAAATAGCAAGGTTTATTAGGAAGGGACATCTATAAGGACGGATGGATGATACAATTATATTGCATGGAGTTTTCATCTATATTCACTAATTTTTATGCTTTAAGCTATGCAGGGTTTTCTCCGTTTTCTTCCTTCCTCACCCTCACTCCCTCCCACCCCCACTACCCTTCTATTTGTCTCCCTTGTGTCCTGATTATCTGCGTATTGTAATGTGTATAAAGTTTTGTCCTTACTGCCTTTTTTATTAATACAGAATGATTTAGATTGATTTTCAATTCTTTTTTTTTTAAAGATCTATTTATTTATTTGAAAGTCAGAGTTACACAGAGAGAGGAGGGGCAGAGAGAGAGAGAGAGAGAGAGAGAGAGAGAGAGAGAGAAAGAGGTTTTCCATCCGCTGGTTCACTCCCCAGATGGCCACAATGGCCGGAGCTGCGCCGATCCGAAGCCAGGAACCAGGAGCTTCCTCCGGGTCTCCCACGCGGGTGCAGGGGCCCAAGGACTTGGGCCATCTTCTACTGCTTTCCCAGGCCACAGCAGAGAGCTGGATCTGAAGTGGAGCAGCCGGGCCTCGAACCGACACCCATATGGGATGCTGGCGCTTCAGGCCAGGGCGTTAACCCATTGCGCCAGAGCGCCGGCCCCTGATTTTCAATTCTTATGAAGTCCCTTTACTCTCCTTGTGTGCATATCCAAGAAAAGTGGAAAAGTATTTCTTTTGATAACCATGGCATACTTACAGAATCCAGAACATTTAACGGTTCAATAATGCAAGAATTTAAGATACTGTCTACATTGAAATTTCTCTCAGGTCTCAACAATTTCCTTTGTGTAATTTTTTTTCTCAATTAGAGTCCAATGCATTGTCTTTGTAATGTACATTTAGCTCCCTTTAATTTGCATGGGTCTTTCCAATTTTATCATTCATGACCATAGCATTTTAATTACCTTTTTAGCTACTTGATTATATTTGTATATGTTTATTGGGTACACTGCAATAAATGGGCACATGTATTCGTTGAATGTTGGTCAAATCAGGTTATTTAACATTACCATCTCCTCCTTAAATATATTTTTAATGTTTGACCACACTCCAGAGCTTGAGGTATCTGTGGTGAGAGTGTGACATTTCAAGAGATGTACAGAGGTTCCAGTCCCGGTTGCTCCTCTTCCCAGTCCAGCTCTCTGCTGTGGCCCGGGAGGGCAGTGGAGGATGGCCCAAGTGCTTGGGCCCCTGTACCCGCATGGGAGACCAGGAGGAAGCACCCAGCTCCTGGCTTCGGATCGGCGTAGCTCTGGCCGTAGCGGCCATTTGGGGGGTGAACCAACGGAAGGAAGACCTTTGTCTCTCTCTCACTGTCTAACTCTATCTGTCAAATAAAAAAAAAAAGAAATCTCAAGAGATGTACAGAATGTGTACCAGTCAATTTAAAGCAGGTGACATTTCGATGTCCTTATATTCATCCTGTGTTTGGAGCCCCAAACTTCTTCCCTTCAATGCATTCATGGAATATATAATAGGCTATTGATAATTACGGTCATACAGCTGTGCAGTGCAACACTGGCACTTATTCCTGATCTCTGGCTGTATATTAATATTGATTATCCAATCCACCTGCCCCCAAACTTGCCCAGCCTCTAGTCATCACTATTCCGTATTCTGATCAAATAACTGAGGCTACTGTCATTGCTCAGGGGTTACACTAGCACATGTGAGTTGGTCATCCCGTATGAGCATCAGTTTGAGTCCAGGCTACATCACTCCTGAACCAGCTTCTTGCAAAAGCACCTGGGAATGCCAAGTGCCTGTGCCCTTGCTACTCATGTGGGAGATCCAGATAGTGTTCCAGGCTCCTGATTCAACCTGGCACAGACCTGGGTGTTATGGCCATTTGGGGTAGGGTGAACCAACCAATGGACGATCTCCCTCTCTCCCTCTCTCCCTCTCTCCCTCTCTCCGTCTCTCCCTCTCTCCCTCCTACATCCCCACCATCTCGTTCTCTGTCTCTCTCTGTAACCATGCCTTTCATATAAATACATATTTTTTAAAGACCAGCTTGATGTTGTGCATTGGGTTGAGATACCACCTATGAGGCTGGCTTCCTCTATCAGTCTTCTGGGTGATGTGCTTCCTTTTGAAGCAGTTTCCAGGGCAGCAGAAAATGTCTCAAGTTGTTGGAACCCTGCAACACAGCAGGGAGATGAGTATGGAGGTCCTGAGTCCTGTCTCCTGTGTGGACCAGACGTGGCTATTGAGGCCATTTGGGGAGTGAATCGCTAGGTGGGAGAAGTTTCTCTCTCTCTCTCTCTCTCTCTCTCTCTCTCTCTCTCTCTCTCTCTCTCTCCCTCTCTCTCTCTCTCTCTCTCTCTCTCTCTTTGAAACAAACATATGTCTTTAAAAATGATTTTGCAGCCTCCACATATGGTTTGATATATGTTGATATATGTGGTGGTTGTCTTCCTGATTCTGACTTATTTCCCTTAATTTGATATCGTCCACTTCCATACTGTTCAGGGCAAGTGAGAGGATATCATTATTTTTATGGCTAAATAATATTCCATTGTGTATAAGAACCACATTTTCTTTATGACTTCATCTGTTGATGGATATCTTGGTGGATTTTATACCTTAGTTCTTGTGAATCAGACAGTAGTAAAACCGGGAGTGCAGTCATGACTTTGCTGTGCTGATGTGAAAGTCACCATAGTGGTAATAGGGCATGTGGGCCTCCTAACTGGTGGCTGAAGAGCTAGACCAAATAACTGCCCTGATGCATTTTTATTTATTTTTGAGGATTTATCTATTTATTTGAAAGGCAGAGTTTTAGAGGGAGAGAAACAAAGAGAGATGTCCTATGTACTGGTTCACTCCTCAAATGGCCACAATGGCTGGAGTTGTGCGGGTACATAGCCAGGAGCAAGGAGCTTCCAGGTTTCCCACGGAAGTGCAGGGATCCACGTACTTAGACCATCCTCTGCTGCTTTACCAGGTGCATTATCAGGGAGCTGGATCAGAAGTGGAACAGCCAGTACTTGAACCAGCGCCCTTAAGGGATGCCAGCGTAGCAGGTTGCGGCTTTAACCACTGTGCCGATACATCACAACGCTGGCACCTACTGCTGACCTTGTAAAGAAGAGATTTCGATTGTTTATTACACCTTTCTGCATGCCATACTTACTGGAACCTCTGCATGCATGTCACATTTCAGGTTCTGGAATCTAAATACTAATCAGACACAGGGTGCTTAGCCTGTGACTCACATTCTCATCATAGAGACCCAGAATATCACTGATTGAATATGTTGAGTAAAATTGAAAGTAATTTCACAGAGGAAAGTGGTTTGATGGAGGGAAATCGTGGTAAGGGAAAAGGACAACATTGGGGAAATGTTACTTCCCCTGCTTTGTGGCAAACAGACTCCCAAAATTAAGCTCTTGGGATTCTTAGGAATCACATTCATGATCACGTCAGCCCACAGCTTTGATTTCACGACACTGAAGGAATGAATTTTACCATTTTGTTGCTCATATTTCATGCTCTTTCTACTTAACTTGGTAACCACTCTATTTCTTTTGTATTTTTTATATTTGAGGTATACCACGCAATGCATTGGTAAGCATTTATATGTGTGTGTGCTTTTGTGTATGCATGTATATATGTATATAAATAATTCAATTACCAAAATAAAAAAGGATATATGCACTTTTTCCTATGCTTAGTTTTTATTTCAGTGGCAAGAACACCATTCTCTTCAGTCAGTCAAATTCGCTAAAAATATTCTATTGGTGACTAATACGCATGTTGTACCTGGCATCCATAGATGTATGTAATAGGCAACTTTTCCCCTTGCAATTTTCCTTACCTATTCTTCACCCCCTCTCAGGATAATGACCATTCCACCATTTCTGTATATGCATCCATTCAGGTTTCTCGTGTTGTGAGATCAGGCAGTGTTTTCTTTCTGTATCTGGCTCATCTGAGTCAGCCTGCTTTCCACCCATGCTTGTTGAAGCTCCCAGAGAACCACGACCAGCAATAGGCTTGCATTCTCGGAGCTAGGTTGTGAGGTGGGAACAGTAGAAGCAGTGGGAGCACTGTGTCTGCACTGAGCCTATCACTCCTTAGGGAGATGCTGGGCGGTGGGAATTCTGTCTTCACAGTGAGGTTCTCTGCACTTGGTGAAATACACGGTGACAGTGTGTCACTCGTTCTTCCCACTTAAGTGTGGACAGTTTCTCAGTTTTCTCGTGATAGGTGTGTATCATCCACTTTCTGTTCCTCAGAGAGGGAATTGATTTGTGTCAGGATGTTTCTTTGGTGCAACTCTGGGAGGGCAAAAAGTCGGAACCTCCTGTTCTGGTATGTTGCTGATATTACGTTTTATGTCTAAGAGCCGCCCGTGGAAGCTGATGTCCAGGAACCTTCTCAGGCCCAGCATCCACAGGAAGAAGAAGAACATCCTGAAGTCAGTGAGGCACCATAGCATATCGGGAGCCCTAAACTGCCAGAAACAGGTATGTAACCCATGATGGTGCAGCATCATGTGAATCTGTTTCCTACGTACCTAGTCCTCTTTACAGTACCTATAGGGACAGCATTAATGCTTAATTTAATGACAGTGTTCACAGAACAATAGTCCTTGAATCATCATTCAGATTTCAGAAGCCTGACTGCCTCACTGAAACACTATCTAATTACTAAACATTTGGGTCAAAGCCATATAAATTATAATTCAATATTGCAATTTATTAATTATCATTATAAATCTCCCAGCAACAGCTAACCTGTATTACATTCTCTTAAAGTTTATACTTTTAAATACATAATGAATTTTTACTAATGGTTTGTATGACAGACTCTGAGGCAGTGAAGTCGATTTTAGTATCAGTTCAAATATGACTTAAGAGTTTCTGGATGAATCCTTTGCATTATAACGAAAGCATTGCTCTTATTAGCAATTAGAATTCCAATCACATATATTAAATATATGTATATCTTTTTAAAATTTTATTTAGTAAATATAAATTTCCAAAGTACAACTTTTGGATTATACTGGCTTCCCCCCCCATAGTGTCCCTCCCACCCACAACCATCCCATCTCCCACTCCCTCTCCCATCCCATTCATATCAAGATTAATTTTGAATTATCTTTATATACAGAAGATCAACTTGGTATATACTAAGTAAAGATTTCAACAGTTTGCACCCACACAGACACACAAAGTATAAAGTACTGTTTGAGTAGTAGTTATACCGTTAATTCACATGTAAGTACAACACATTAAGGACAGAGATCCTACATGGGAAGTAAGTGCACAGTGACTCCTGTTGTTGATTTAACAATTGACACTCTTATTTATGACGTCAGTAATCACCCGAGGCTCTTGTCATGAGCTGCCAAGGCTAAGGAAGCCTCTTGAGTTCACCAACTCCGATCTTACTTAGACAAGGCCATAGTCAAAGTGGAAGTTCTCTCTTCCCTTCAGAGAAAGGTACCTCCTTCTTTGATGGCCTGTTCTTTCCGCTGGGATCTCACTCACAGAGATCTTTCATTTAGGTCATTTTTTCTTTTGCCACACTGTCTTGGCTTTCCATGCCTGAAATACTCTCATGGGCTTTTTAGGTGGATCCGAATGCCTTAAGGGCTGATTCTGAGGCCAGAGGGCTGTTTAGGACATCTGCCATTCTATGAGTCTGCTGTGTATCCTGCTTCCCATGTTGGATTGTTCTCTCCTTTTTAATTCTACCAGTTAGTATTAAGCAGACACTAGTGTTGTTTATGTGAACCCTATCATAATGATCAGCTATCAACTGAAACTGATCACTTTGACTAGTGAGAAGGCATTGGTACATGCCACCTTGATGGGATTGAATTGGAATCCCCTGACACGTTTCTAACTCTACCGTTAGGGGTAAGTCCGAGTGAGCATGTGCCAAACTGCACATCTCCTCCCTCTCTTATTCCAACTCTTATATTTAACATGAATCACTTTTCAGTTAAATTTAAGCACCTAAGAATAATTGTGTGTTAATTAAAGAGTTCAACCTATGGTATTAAGTGGAACAAAAAAATACTAACGGGAATAAAGTAGTGAGTTGTTCCTCAACAGTCAGGACAAGAGCTGATCAAGTCACTGTTTCTCATAGTCTCCGTTTCACTTCATCAGGTTTCCTTTTAGGTGCTCAGTTAGTTGTCACCGATCAGGGAGAACATATGATATTTGTCCCTCTGGGACTGGCTTATTTCACTCAGCATGATGTTTTCCAGTTCCTCCATTTTGTTGCAAATGACCGGATTTCTTTCTTTCTTTCTTTCTTTCTTTCTTTCTTTCTTTCTTTCTTTCTCTCTTTCTCTCTTTCTCTCTTTCTCTCTTTCTCTCTTTCTCTCTTTCTTTCTTTCTTTCTTTTTTTTTACCGCTGTATAGTATTCTATAGAGTACAAATCCCATAATTTCTTTATCCAGTCTACTGTTGATGGGCATTTAGGCTGATTCCAGGTCTTAGCTATTGTGAATTGAGCTGCAATAAACATTAAGGTGCAGACAGCTTTTGTGTTTCCCAATTTAATTTCCTTTGGGTAAATTCCAAGGAGTGGGATGGCTGGGTTGTATGGTAGGGTTATATTCAGGTTTCAGAGGAATCTCCAAACTGACTTCCATAGTGGCTTCACCAGTTTGTGTTCTCACCAGCAGTGGGTTAGTGTCCCTTTTTCCCCACATCCTCGCCAGCATCTGTTGTTGGTAGATTTATTCATTTTTTTAACTTTTATTTAATGAATATAAATTTTCAGTGTACAGCTTATGGATTACAATGGCTCCCCCCCCATAACTTCACTCCCACCCGCAACCCTCCCTTTCCCACTCCCTTTCCCCTTCCATTCACATCAAGATTCATTTTTCAATTCCCTTTATATACAGAAGATCAATTTAGTATATATAAAGTAAAGATTTCAACAGTTTGCACCCACACAGAAACACAAAGTGAAACATACTGTTTGTGTACTAGTTATAGCATTAAATCACAACGTATAGCACGTTAAGGTCAGAGATCCCACATGAGGAGCAAGTGCACAGTGACTCCTGTTGTTGACCCAACAAATTGACACTCTAGTTTATGGCACCAGTAACCACCCTAGGTTGTCGTCATGAGTTGCCAAGGCTATGGAAGCCTTCCAAGTTCGCCAACTCTGATCATATTTCGACAAGGTCATAGTCAAAGTGGAAGTTCCCTCCTCCCTTCAGAGAAAGGCACCTCCCTCTTTTTTTTTTTCAGGGAAAGGGCTTATTGGGGAACACCCAACAGACTGGAAAGCTGACTCCATCCAAGACTGGGAGAAAAGTCACTCATCTTTTGTAGGTAGAGGGGTTTGTCTGTAGAGAAATTTTGAACAATTATACAGCATTAAGTGGGGAAGAGGACCATCAGTACACACAGGTTGGGAGTAGAGCCATTGGTGGTAGAGTAGAGGTTATGATTACAAAGGAATGAGGCCCAAGTGCACTAGACGGGGTCTAGACCAAAGGACAGAGTCATTATTAGAGGAGCTAAGAAAGGTGCTGTCTAAGCTACAATTAAGTTTTCTGATTGAGAGGCAAATAGAACCTGACAGAAGGGGCTTGATAATAATCTGTTGGGCTTTAGGCCTTGTAAGTTAAGAGGCCCAGACCTATCTATCTCTTCACATGGGGTACATCCTAAGGGAGGTGTGAACCTCCTAGGGGAAGGCACTCTGTTGACTTTCATTACTTAGCTGGCCTGGGAGGAGAGCTGGCCAGGTAAAGGCAGGTGGCATCTCTAACAAGAAATTTACAGTTCTGCCTGCAATGTTGCTGACCCTACTTGACCATCCCCTCAGCTTCAGTGGTCACTTTGGAAGTTGGGCTGAGTGAAGGGCTTTTCAGCTTAGAGCCAATAAGATCTGTGGCTCTGACCTGAGCATCCTTCGACTCCAGGGCAGGTCCATTTCCAGTGATCCAACTCTTGGCAGAGCTGCCAGGGCTCTTCGCAAGCTGACTTCTGCTGAAGCCCAGGCTTACCACCTTGAAAGCCACTGCAGTGGACTGGCCTGTTGGGTCTCCTTGAGGGCAGATCACTGTACAGATCAGCCATTAATAGGCCTGCCACCCATTGCTTCTGATGCCTAGCGTTCTTTTCCTCCTGCTTTTTTTTAAAGCAGACTAGAGGATGCAAGTCAAGGGCGTTCCCAAGTCCCATCTCTAAACTTCGGTGGCCTGAACTATAAGTCTATAGTCACAGGCATGTTCTGTAGTAGTTTTTCTAAGGTAGACAATGCCCATGAGGAAACTTATATTCTCACTTAAAAACTTTCTTTCCCTTTGGTCTGAAAGGGAGGTTTTTTCTATTTACTGTTTACTTTGCTGATAGCGAAGTAAATCTAGCTATGAAATTATTATTTAAGCTCTTATTTTGGCTATGCTGTCACAGAAAAATGTTAGCCATCTCCTTTTTAAGGTCTAAAGATTAAATTGTGCGTCCTACAGATTTCCTTCATAATAGAATTAGTTTCCTACCTTGAAGAGAATAGAGAAATGAAAGAACAAGTTGGGCTTAGAATAGAGAAATGAGGGAGCAAGTCCTAGATCGCTTGCTGACAATAGCAATATCACATGAAAACTTAGCAAACAGTTTCAACCATTAGATAACTACTTAAGAAAACATTTACCAGAAGGTCCAATGCCTTCTATAGATTTTAAGACTCATGTATTTGGAAACACCTCTTAAATATCTAACATGGTGTAGTTTGTTTAACCAGTAAACTTAAGCACAACCATATAAAATGTTTTTAGTTTCTTTCTACCAACAAGATTAAAACATATGATACACAGATTCAGGTCACACGAATTAAAATGTATCTTTGATTGATTTTAGCAGCTTGAATTTATGGACAATCTTATCTATAAGCCATTTAAAATAAAACTCTTAATAAAATTTCCCCATGTGGACATACAATATGTACACACATATAACCTAACATAATAGACCAATATAGCAATTTCAATAATAGCTTTTAAAATCTTTAACTCTTTTTGTAGATTGCCAATTGATTTGAATTGCTTTTTGTTTTTAGTAACCTCAGTTAACCATACTTTCTCTCAGTTGGTACTGGTAATACATTATTGGCTTCATCTGTTTACAGAGCCACCCCAAAGTACTGAATACAAGAGAAGTGGCTGGAAAAAAGTCCATAGGAACCTATAGGAGGACAGCTAAACACAGAACCAACAACGCTTTAGTTTTATGAGCAGCACATCATATATAACTGTGGATGACAAAAGACTTTAAGTCGCCATGTTTAAAATTATAAATTCATCAACCAACAAGAGGCACTTGCTTACTTCACAGTATTTTTGAAAGCACCTGTAGGATTTTACAAGTATTTAACCCTTTAGGCCTCTGGGGCTTTCAAATTAAGATAACTATCATGTCTAGTAACACAATTAGGATAACATTTTAATAAGGTAACACAAATTTTAGCCTGAGCTTTTTTCACTTCTGTTGGCATGGTGTATCTTTTTCCAGCCTTTCACTTTCAGTCTGTATGCATCACTGTTTTAAAGATGTGTTTCTTGTAAACTGCAAATAGATGGATTTTGTTCCTTAACCCAACCAGCCAATCTGTGTCTTTTAACTGGACAGTTCAGGCCATTAACGTTCAATGTGACTATTGATAAGTAGTAACTTTGCCCTGCCATTTTCCCAAAGATATTTTCTAATGTATGCTTTGAACTTCCTGTGATCTTTCGCTGTGAGGTTTCCTTCCTTCACCTTCTTTCATATTGATAACCGTGTCTCTGTGTTTCTGTGTGTAACACATCCTTAAGCATCTTTTGCAGGGCTGGACGAGTGGCGACAAATTCTTTCCATTTCTGTTTGCTGTGAAAGGTCTTTATTTCACCTTCATTCTCAAATGAGAGTTTTGCAGGATATAATATTCTGGGCTGGCAGTTTTTCTCTCTTAGTACCTGGGCTATATCTCGCCATTCTCTCCTAGCTTGTAGGGTTTCTGCTGAGAAGTCAGCTGTGAGTCTAATTGGAGATCCTCTGAGAGTAATCTGACGTTTCTCTCTTGCACATTTTAGAACCTTTTCTTTGTGTTTCACTGTGGTGAGTTTGATTACGATGTGTCGTGGTGAGGATCTCTTTTGGTCATGTTTATTAGGGGTTCTATGAGCTTCCTGTACTAGGATGTCTCTGTCCTTCTCCAAACCCGGGAAGTTCTCTGTAAGTATCTCACTAAAAAGGCCTTCTAATCCTTTCTCCCTCTCCATGCCTTCAGGAACTCCTAGAACCCGAATGTTGGCTTTTTTAATAGTATCCTGTAGATTCCTGACAGTATTTTTTAGATTTTTGATTTCTTCTTCTTTTCTTTGATTTGACTGTGTACTTTCCTGTGCTCTGTCTTCTAATTCCGATATTCTCTCTTCTGCTTGACCCATTCTGTTTTTAAGGCTCTCTAATGTGTCATTTGATCTATTGGGTTCTTCATTTCATTGTGGTTTTTGTCACTATCACAGTTTCATGTTCTACTAGTTGTTTCATTTCATTTTGATTCCTCCTTAATATTTTATTTTCACGAGAGAGATTTTCTATCTTGTCCATTAAGGATTTCTGTAGTTCAAGAATTTGTTTTTGAGAACTTCTTAATGTTCTTATCAATTTTTTGAGATCCACTTCTTGTATTTCCTCTATCTTCATCTTCATAATCTTGGATTGGGGTGTCTTTTTCATTTGGGGGCATCATAGTGTCTTCCTTTATCTTGTTACCTCGGTTTCTACATTTTTTGTTTGGCATGTTGGAATAATTTATGTTTTTTGTTTTTTGTGGGTTTTTTTTGGCTGTGGTGTTTTTCTTCTCGTTATACTATGCCTCTAAGTGGGCTGTCTGCTTTGATGGATCCTTAGAGGCTGTGATGGGTGTGGCCAGAGAGCTCCGCTTGATTCTTCAGGTTTAAGGCTGTGTAAAAAGCGACTCACCCAGATTGTTCTCTCCCTTGCTCCTTGCTGGATCGCTCTCTCTCTCTCTCTCTTTTTTTTTTTTGACTCAGTTGGGTAGTAATTCGGCACAGGTGAGTGGAATTGAGGGTAGTTGAAATCTGGCCTCTGTGAGTATTCGTTTAAATCTACTCCTGGGACCACACAAAGAGTTTATGCAGCCCGCAATGTGTTCTCAAGTTTCACCAAAGTTCCAAAGTTACTGAGTTTGTGAACTCCTTGGCGGCCCTTTACATATGTAAAATGGCACCTGCTCTTTGTTTTCCTCAGTGAATGAAGAGAGAGGCCTCTGCTTTTCCCCCCCAATGTCTCGGGTTTCTGACGTCTTTGTCTTACCTTCCATTCGTTCCCGCACTGGCGAGATTCTGTGGCTCGTCTCCCACAGTTGGGTTTCCACGCGGTGGGCTCCCTGTAGGTCCTCTGTGTCACATCCACTGGATCCGGAAGCGTTTCCTCTGCAGTTTTTTCTTGAGTCTTTTCCTGAGGCTACAGTAATTCCACTTTTATGAAACTTCATTTTCCCTAACTATGGCGCACGTCCTCCCTATCCGCCATCTTGGCTCCGCCCCCAGGGGGAATAACAGTCTTTAGAAGTATTGATAAATGATGGAATACACTGAGGGAAGCAGCATATCAGGGTCAGTGAGGCCATGGCAAGGCAACCAGAGAAAAACAATTGTTTCAACAAAGTGGTGTTCTTGAATAGGGATAGGAAAAAGCAACAAATGAGTACATGATGGGGTTATTTGATATTTGATTGCCTGAATGCTTGCTCTTAGATTCTGTAATGTTCTGTATTCTCTCACAGAGAATGATTTCATTCTAAATCCTTCTCCCGGTATAGCATAGAATGACTGAATAATAGAATGGCAAGGGGTCAACTGTTTTTTTTCCTTCGGCACTGATCAAGTAGGTAAAGTGCTTGTATGTCCTGGATGTCGAAGGTGACTGAAAATGAACACCTATGCTGTGCCTAATCTCTGCCCTACTATGAATCGTGAGTGTCACTTCTTTTTCAAAAGATTCATTTATTTATATGAAAGCACAGGGAGACAGAGAGAGAAAGAGACCTTCTATTTGCTGGTTCACTCCCGAGATAACCGTAGCAGCTGGGCCTGCACAAGGTGGAAACCAGGAGCCAGAAACTCCATCCAGGTTTCCTTCATGGGCCTCAGGGGGACCCAGTACCTGGGCCATCTTCCACTGCTCTCCCTGGCACATCAATACAGAGCTGGATTACAAGTGGAGCAGCTGGAACTTGAAGCCCCACATCAATGGTGGATGTCATTGTCCCGGACCACTGCTTAGTCTACGGCAGCACGGTAGCAGCTCCAGTTAATACATCTAACAACACTGCAAATGCCATATGGGAGCATGAACACCAATCGTATTGCAGGGTACACATTACAAGTTCCTGCCTTAAGACAACAGTTGGTGGGAGAGTAATATAAAGACCAAAACTTCGGGATTTTAGGTGGCTGGCTTTTGACATGGCCATTGGGATGCTAGTTAAGACAGCTACATCCCATATCAGATTACCTGAGTTTGACTTCATGTTCTGCTCTTGATTCCAGCATCCTGACAATGCACACTGTAGAAAGCAGCCTGCAATGGCTCGATAGTTGATTCTCTACCACCCTAGTGGGAAACTAGGTTTGAGTTCTGAGCTCTCAGCTATGCCAAATGCAGGCCTTCCCCAGGCTTGCTATGGGGGAGAACAGCAGTAACCAAGCACATGCCATCTCTCTCTCTCTCTCTAATAAAAATAAAAATTAATAAATCAGGCCTAAACATAATACAAGGATGCCCTTGATGTCTGGGGACAAAATTACCAACGCCTTCATCTTCTTAATGCTGTTACTCTCTATGATGCTTAACAATATTGTGGGAGGTTCTGACGTGGTAGCATGGCGGGTTTAGCCTCTCCTTCAGTCACGGACCATCTATATCAGAGTGCCAGGTGTGTTCCAGCCTATCCATTTCCAATCCAGATGTATGCTAATGAGCCTGGGACAGTAGGGGAAGATGGCACAGGTGCTTCAATCTCTACAAACAATGTAGGAAGCAGGACAAAGTTTTTGGCTCCTGGTTTCAGGCATATAAATAGCCTTTTTGGACTTAGGGCAGTGTACCACAGAAAGAAAAGTCTTTCTGTTGCTTTCTCTTTCCCAGTGTCTCAGCCCTTTGTCCTACAGATTAATTAATAAATTTTTAAAATAGTAGAGAAAATAGGACAGTTGGAAGGCTACCACTGGGAGGCTATTAAAGATGATTAAAATTTAATCTAGGGAATATTATGTTTTCTAAATGCATTTAACAGAAGATAGTTATTAAGTGAATAGGTATTTTTAAGTGTCCATTAAATATAAAGCATAACAATAAAATAGTACATGAAACCCAAGCCAAATGGAAGTAGTTAATAGGAGGTATGAATGACTCCTTACAAAAGGAAAATAGGGGCGCACCAGGAAAATAGGGTGCTGTGGCGTAGCAGGTAAAGTCACCATCTGCAGGGCCCGCATCCCATATGGGCGCTGGTTCAAGTCCTGGCTGCTCCACTTCCGATCTAGCTCTCTGCTATGGCCTGGGAAAGCAGTAGAAGATGGCCCAAGATATTGGTCCCCTGCACCTGCGTGGGAGACTGGGAAAAAACAACTGCCTAATTCCTGGCTTCGGATCAGCGCAGCTTCGGCCATTGCTGCCATGTTGGTTTCCCTTTACTTCACTTAGACAGTAGCAAACGTGAGATTAACTTTTATCCATCTTGTAATCAGAATGATTTCAAGCCACCTTTAAATCATCTTTAAATACTTTCCTAAATATCCTAGGATATTTTTGTGTGGTTGTGAGATTTTTAGGATACACAGAAATGGTTTTTGCCTTCCACTAAAAACTACCTTTTAGTAGGTTTCTTTGATTTTGTCTGTCCTGAACTTGTGCAATTTCTAGGATTCCTTTTACTACTAGGAACTGTAGTGTGTTTAACAATCAAGATTTTATTTTGGCGATCTTTCATTCATGTTTCCAAGACATTTAATAGTTAGCCAAAGGGTGACTGGGTTTTTTTTAAAAGATTTATACATTTTATTTGAAAGGCAGAGTTAGAGAGAGAGAGAGAGAGAGAGAGAGAGAGAGAGAGAGACGCGCACGCTTCCATCCACTGGTTCACTCCCCAAATGGCCCCAGTGAGTGGAGCTGATCATTCCAAATCCAGGAGCTGGGTATTTCTTGTCTGTCTCCCCTGTGCATGGACCCAAGGACATGTACAATCTTCCACTGCTTTCCCAGGTGCATCAGGAAGGAGTTGGATGAGAAGAGGAGCAGCCAGGACTGGAACGTGTGTCCATAAGGAGTGTTGGCACTGCAGGTGGCAGCTTTACGTGTTATGTCACAGCACAGGCCCCAAGGGTAACTGTTACAAGCCTGCAGTTTCAGTCTATTTAGTAAAACTGAAGCTTGTTTTGTCTTTCAGGTTAATTCAGTAATGTTCTTCAACTTAATGTCCCCAAATGTTGTGTTCATATTACAGGTGACGCACACCCTGACGTTTAAATGAAGACAACCTGAATTCCTGCCAGTTGTACTTCCTTTGGATACTTGAGTTCAAGTTCTCAATAAAGTTTCTTTTTGTAATTTTATGTTCT
The DNA here is from genome assembly GCF_033115175.1 of Lepus europaeus. Lineage (NCBI taxonomy): Eukaryota > Metazoa > Chordata > Mammalia > Lagomorpha > Leporidae > Lepus > Lepus europaeus. Next base: position 98,238,446 of record NC_084850.1, on the reverse strand, counting down.
GATGTATTTGGAAGGTACAGATACCATGTTAGTGTACTGACTTTCTTTCAGTCAACCTTGTGAAATATCTTATTGCATGTTGTTTCTCTTAATCCTTTCTGATTTTCAGCTTACGTAGTATACGTTCTTTGAGTAAGAACATCTATTCCTGACCTTGTAATCATACATTTTTACCACTTGAATGTATTGGAGAGATCTACTGTACAATCTTGAATAGAACCTGAAATATTGGAGATGTTTTCCTTAGGCCTGATAGGAAATAGAGATCTTCAAACACTTAAACATGTTAAGTAAGGGTATTTTTGTGTGTGGTAGGCTATATCAGAATAAGAAGCTCTAGCATACATGTAGATTTCCTTTATTATTTATTTATTTATTTATTTATTTATTTTTATTTGCATACATTTCATAAATACAACTTTAGGAACACAGTAATGCTTCCCACCGTACCCACCCTACCACCCACACTGCCACCCCTCTTCCTCTTTCCTCTCATTTCCCAGTCTTGTTTATTACTAAAGTCTATTTTCATTTAACTTTATACACAGAAGATTAAGTCTATTCTAGGTAAAAAGCTCTGCTCTTTGTATGAGGGAGAAAAAGAAAACTAGATAAAAAAAAAATCAAAAGAAACCACCACCGCCACCACCAACAACAAAAACCAAGAACAAAAGCTGTTCCTCAACAGTCTAGACAAAGGCTAGTCAAAGTCCTTGCATCTTGATGGTAATTTCACTTTCTTTTTGAAACTTAATTATATTTAAAGTGGAACCTGAAAATAGTGGTACATCTTTTGCAAGCCCTTAGATGTAACTAGAATTTGTGTGACAAAATATCTTCCCGTTAATACACTAGAACATCATAATTCTTGGAGAACAAGATTTACTATTAAGTTTCATAATATAGCTCTTTGAGGACAGAGGTTCTGCATGGGAAGTTAGCACACTCCTGTTGTTTAGTAAGCAATTAACACTCTTAATGTATGACGTCAGTGATCACCCAAGGCTCTTGACAAGAGCTGCCTAGGCTATGGACACCTTTTGGATCCACAAACTCCTTCAGTATTTCAACAAAGCCATAGGCAAAGTGGAAGCACTTCCCTCCCTTCAGAGGAAAGTGCATCCTCCTTTGGTGACTGCTTATTCCACTGGGTTCTTGCCCATAGAGGTCTTTCATATAGATCATTTTCTTTGCCACAGGCTCTCGTTCATTTGAGAAGTCATAAATAGCAATACTGGGGGCCGGCGCTGTGGCGCAGCGGGTTAACACCCTGGCCCGAAGCGCCGACGTCCCATATGGGTGCCGGTTCAAGACCCGGCTGCTCTATTTCCCATCCAGCTCTCTGCTATGGCCTGGGATAGCAGTAGAAGATGGCCCGAAAACTTGGACCCCTGCACCCACGTGGGAGACCCGGAAGAAGCTCCTGGATCCTGGTCTCAGATCGGCGCAGCTCCGGTCGTTGTGGCCAATTGGGAAGTGAACCATCGGATGGAAGATCTCTCTCTCTCTCTCTCTCTCTCTCTCTCTCCCTCCCTCCCCCTCTGCCTCTCCCTCTCCCTCTCTCTCTGCCTCTACTCTCTCTGTGTAACTCTGAGTTTCAAATAAATAAATAAATCTTTTTAAAAAATAGGGATACTGTGCAATAAGGGCTACAAAGGAATTAAATCCAAAAATCTATACTTGGTGCATGTCATGTCCAGATCTTAAATACGGTTATGTGGGCTTAAAACTGTGTTTCTGGCCTTTGAGATGGCTATTTTTTTAAACGTAGAACACTTCTGTATTTTGTAAGTTATGGATATAATCAACATTAATGGGTAATTGAAGATGGTGAACTCTTGAATAATGATAACAGGATTCATTTAAATGCTTATTTACTTAAGTTGTGTGAAAAAGCAAGATTTAAGTTAATATTTCACCAGTCAATCCCAGTTATCTTTCTTCTTATTTAAGAACAAGATAGTGGTGTTGTTTTCTTTTGTTGATCTAAAGAACATAGAATCACAAGCAGCTGAGTCAGCTGGCTGATCCATTTGCACATGCTACTTATCTCTCAGTGCAGATTTTTATTTTCTGAATTCAGGTGAAAGTAGAATTGCTGGACATGTGTTGGTAGATACTTACTCCTATGATAATCATTCTGCATAATTACTAATTCTTGTGGTCATGAATATTGTCATAAGCCTTTGTGACACATTATTCCTTTTTTGTTTATCTATTGGGAACAGAAAATAAAAACATCCGTTCCTTAAAAAACAGTATATAGTGTTTCAGCTTTTCTGTATGTGCTCATGAGTGACACCTGCCTCTACTGTGATCTCTTCTCCTTGATGGACTTTCTTCCTAATTTTACTCTCCATAAACCAAAATGGTATACCTCAGAATATATGTCTGAAAGCCTTGAGTACTGTAGGAGTAGCTTTGCCATGTTCAGTTGTGCTGAGATGATTTAGTCATTTTATCATTAGAGCCTACTTCAAGGACAGAGACAAAAGGGGCAGCTGCAGGATTATTCCATTTCTTCAAACAGTTTATACCCAATTTTAAGGCCACACTTCTTCATCTCTGACCCAGGTACCAGGATTCAGCCTTATACCTCCCTTCTTATATGCTTTTCAAGAGTAGCAACTCTGAGGCTCATTTGCATCCTTACAACTCAAAGGATAATCTTGCAACAAAGGCCTTTTTTCAGGATCCATTCTGCTTAGAAAAAGGATGTGTATTATAAGCAGTATTTTTCCCCTTTTGTTTTTAAAATATTTCCTGTTCCAAAGAACTGAAAATCTAAGGTACAGATATAAGGTGAGACTAGATGTAATTACCACATTTTGTGAAAAAATGTGGGAGAAATGCTAACAGTGTAGATCAGAATGGCATATTAGGGCCCAGTAAGGGGAAGGGGAAAGGAAGCCTGGGAAGTTCTAAGGCCAAAAACTGCCTGCTGTGCCATCCAAGGGTATAGGGTGAGACATAGCCATGGGCTCCGACTTGACTCTGATTCACACTGACCATTCTCCTGGTAGGAAGTTACTTACATCATTTGATCTGCTTCCCCAGTTCTTAAGGTAAATTACATTTTTTTGGACAGGCAGAGTGGACAGTGAGAGAGAGAGAGACAGAGAGAAAGGTCTTACTTTGCCGTTGGTTCACCCCCCAATGGCCACCGCGGCCAGCGTGCTGATCTGAAGCCAGGAGCCAGGTGCTTCTCCTGGTCTCCCACGCAGGTGCAGGGCCCAAGGACTTGGGCCATCCTCCACTGCACTCCTGGGCCATAGCAGAGAGCTGGCCTGGAAGAGGGGCAACCGGGACAGAATCTGGCGCCCTGACCGGGACTAGAACCCTGTGTGCCGGCGCCACAGGCGGAGGATTAGCCTATTGAGCCGTGGCGCCGGCAAGGTAAATTACATTTAAGCAGTTACTCTTATCCATGGAGCATAAGGATGATGAATTAGGAAATAGGTTTTATAATTGGATTACCTTCATTTTATAATCATTTAAAATTTAAAATATTTTAAATTAATTTTATACTTATATCTTTTACAAGTGATACCACTTTTTAAAATTATTTATTAATTTGAAAGGCTGAGCTACAGAGAGGCAGAGAGAGAGAGAGAGAGAGAGAGAGAGAGCGCTCTTTCACCCTCTGGTACACTCCACAGATGGCCACAACAACTGGAGTTGAGTTGATCCAAAGCTAGGAGTCAGGAGCCTTTGCTGGATTTCCCACATGAGTAAAGGCGCCCAAGGACATGGGCTATCTTCTACTGCTTTCCTAGGTCATGGCAGAGAGCTGGGTGAGAAATGGAGAAGCCGGGACCGGAAGTGGCATCCATATGGGTTGCGGGCACTAAGAGTTGCAGCTTTATCCGCTATGCCACAGCACTGGCCCCATGATACCACTTTTGAATTTCAGTCAGGAATATGTCGTTAACTTGTACATGAAGTTGAACTCAAAAAAAAAAATCAATGTGTGAATTAAATAGCCACTTAACTGGCTCTAGATGTGACAATGTTTGTAAAATTGCTTTGTAAATAACTAAGGAATGGCAAGCCAACCGAATGTCACACTGAAAAGCAGGCCCTGTGGGAGTTCAGGAAACCTAACTGACTATTCATGCAGCACCACACAACACCAGAGTTTGTCAGTGACGTAGCCAAATGTCCCTGTACGACCATAGGAAATATTACTAGCGCAATTGAGTTGGCTTGTTAAACTTGCATAGATTTAGCCAGTAGGAAGGCAGTGAGCCCAAGGGAACCCAATAGTTTATTGTTTGAAGACTCACACAAGCAAGATCACCACACCAACCACACAGATTCACACTAGATCAGTGGTGCTCAGTGATAGCACAGCTTGTGGTTGACTCCGCCAGTGAGAAGTCCACTTCCAGACCCTAAGGCCCATGACTGCACACTAAGGTGAGGCAAAGACAAACATTCTGGGCTCAGCTGAAACTAGGGAGATGGAGGAGGAATGGGCTTGTGTCTTCCTCCAGCAGGAGAGACAGGCAGGTGAGACAATGCCTGTGACAGCTCCTCACCATGCGGTTTATCCCTCCATGCACTGAGAGCGGTCATAAAGTGTTCTGCCAGTTCTTAGACAGAATGTGGTCTCTCGCTCGCCTGTCCTGTGTGGCTTCGTGCATGGTCGAATAGGCTCTACAGCAGGACTGCTCCCTTGTAGTGTGGCAGAAAACAAAAGATCATGACTAAAATGCTTATGAGCAAGACATCCACAATAATGTCTACCAAATAAAGGTGATGTGGCCTGTTGGAGTTGCTAATGGGTACAGTTAGGCATGCTTTGAGGCTGTCGTGCCAGGGGAAATGCCTGGGTTATTGGCTATGTCTAGGGTCGACTGATAATCCTGATAAGGCCCTAAATGTTAACAACACATAGAGCATTCCTATAAAGTTAAATGTTAACTGGAACACACATACTAATTAATTAAAAGATAAAAGTGCAGAAAACATTTTGGGTTTGTGTGGCTGAAAGTGAAGCTCCCAAACAGAACTATGGTTCTGATGTCTAGCTGCTCAGCTTCTGACCAGGATATGTACAATGTGCCTCAGAAGGCAGAGGAAGTTGGCCAAGTCCTTGGGGCCCTAACCACCACTTTTTTTTGCCAGGCAGAGTTAGACAGTGAGAGAGAGAGAGACAGAGAGAGAGTTATAGTCAGTGAAAGAGAGAGAGAGAGAGAGAGAGAGAGAGAGAGAGAGAAAGGTCTTACCTTCCATTGGATCACCCCCTAAATGGCTACTACTGCTGGTGCGCTGCACTGATCCGAAGCCAGGAGCTGCGGCGCCGGCCCTGACTGCCACTCTGAATACCCAGATGATCTTCTGGTGTCTTCTCTTGGTTTTCTCCTGAACAGAGCTGTTGGGACCATTTAAGGTATGGACCTGCAGATGGAAGATATTTCTTGTTTCTCCTTGTATCAGTGTCATTCTGTCTTTGGAATAAGTAACAATAAATCTTTTTTTAAAGATTTTATTCATTTACTTGAGTGGTAGACTTACAGACAGAGTGAGAAAGATAGAGAGAAAGGTCCTCCTTCCACTGGTTTACTCCCTAAATGACCACAACAGCAGGAGCTGCGCCCATCCAAACTCAGGAGCCAGATGTTTTTTCCCAGTCTCCCATGGGGGTGCAGGGGCCCAAGGTCTTGGGCCATCTTCTACTGCCTTCCCAGGCCATAGCAGAGAGCTGGATTGGAAGAGGATCAGCTGGGACTAGAAGCGGTGCCCATATGGGATGCTGGCACCACAGATGGAGGAATAACCTACTGCACCACAGCACCAATCCCAGTAACAATAAATCTTTAAGTGTCATAAACAAAAGTCAGAGACACCAAGGAAGACAGAAATCTCCTGTGCGCCTTTTCACTCCCCAAATTTTGGATAGAGCTCGTGTTGGGCCAGGTAGAATCCAGATGTGAGGATCTTCATCCAAGTCGCAGCGTGTTGCAGGGATGCAATTGCTCTTGCCATGACTCGCTGCCAGCCGCATTGTGTATGGGCAGGAAGCCGGAATAGAAACAGAGGCTGCCTCCATCCCAGGATCCCAACTGGAGAGGTGGGCATCCCAAGAAATATCAGACCTGGTGCAACAGTGCCCATCTTACAGCTTTGTTTTCAAGTTTTATTCATTTATTTATTTGAAACTCAAAGCTACGGAGCTACAGGAAGAGACAGAAAGAGATCTTCCATCTGCTGTTCTCTGCAATGACCAGCACTGAGCCTGGCAAAAGCCAGCAGCATTCTCTTCCTCTCCCACGTGTGTGGCAGTGGCCCATACTGTTGGGCCATCTTCTGATCCTTTTCTCAGGCCATTAACAGGGAGCTGGTTTAGAATGGGAGCAATCAGGACACAAACCAGTGCCCATATTGGATGTGGGTTTCACAGGCAGCTTTACCCCAAAGGTCACCATGTGGATCCACAGCTGAAGTTTTTAAAATGTACTTTTGGTGGCCAGCGTTCTGGTGCCAAGCATTAAATCACTTGGTTACAACACAGGCCTTGTGTATTAACATGGTGTCTAGTCCTGGATATTCCACTTCCCTTCCAGCTCCCCTAGTGTGACGGTCAAAGCAGAGGAATAATAACACAGTGGGCATCCCTCTGTGAACCCCCTGGTGGACCCAGTTGGGTTCCCAGGCACCTGTCTTCCACCTGGCCCAACCTTGCACGTGGTGGCCAGTTGGGGAGTGAAGCAGCCCGTGCCAGATCCGTGTGTCTCTGTCTTTCCCAGTCTGTGCAATTCTGTCTTTCACCTAAATGTTAAAAGCAGATCAACGCAATGGGAGATTTTTTTTTTTGAACAGGCAGAGTGGACAGTGAGAGAGAGAGACAGAGAGAAAGGTCTTCCTCTTTCCGTTGGTTCACCCTCCAATGGCCACTACGGCCGGCGCGCTGCGGCCAGCGCAGTGCGCTGATCTGAAGCCAGGTGCTTCTCCTGGACTCCCATGCGGATGCAGGGCCCAAGCACTTGGGTCATCCTCCACTGCACTCCCGGGCCACAGCAGAGAGTTGGTCTGGAAGAGGAGCAACTGGGACAGAATCCGGCGCCCTGGCCGGGACTAGAACCTGGTGTGCAGGCACCGTAGGAAGAGGATTAGCCTATTGAGTCGTGGCGCTGGCCCAGGGAGATTTTTTTTAAATCCCCAAATCGTGTTTATGTGAAAGGCACACAAACTGAGAGAAACAAAAACAGGTTTTCTCCTATCTGCTAGTTCAGCCCAAAATTCCAGCAATATCCACTGCATAGCCTATCCTGCTGAATCTTATCTTTATAATTTATGTGAAGTAAAATTGATTAGTTACTTAATTATATGTTATAAAAGCCTGCAAAAGGTCTAGCCAAGCGGAGCAGGGTGTTAAGCCTCAGCTCTCAAATTCGGCAACCCATATATGAAAAAAGGTTCCAATCCAGGCCATCTGGCTTCCTGTGTAGCTTCCTGCTAATATTGTGCCCGGGAAAGAAGGGGAGGATAGCCCATCAATTCGGGGCCCTGCAACCCACAGATGCAACCAGGCTGGAGTTCTGAGAGCCCGGTATGCTGCCTGGTCCAGCACCATCCAGGATTTTAGGGGTTTTTCAGTGTCAGAAACATCTGCTTCCTCTTTCGGTCACTCCATTTCTCTCTCTTACTCTGACATCCAACTTAAGCACAGAAACCTTTAAAACAATATAGAAAGGCACAGAGAAACAGAGACAGAATGACAGACAGAAATCTCCCATCTGCTGTTTCCCTCCCCAAATTCCTGAAACTGGTAGGGCTAGACCAGGCTGAAGGCAGCCTCCAGGAGCTTAATCCAAGACTTGGAGTACTTGAACCTTCACTTGGTGGAGTACTTGAACTTGAAGTGTCTGAGTACTTGAACCTTCACCCGCTGCCTCCCTCAGTGTGCATTAGCAGGATGCTGGAATGGAGCTGAGACTCGAACAAAGGCATTCCATTGAGATGTTGGCATACCAAGAAATAACAGTCCTTCTACAACAAATGTCAATCCCCAAACTTTAACTTTTAAAGCCATCCAATTTTAATGCTATTCTGTTAGAGAGGGGGTGGGGGATGGAGAGCGAGAGAGCGAGCGAGCGAGCGAGAGAACCCAACAGGATGTTAGGCCCCTGAATACTCATAATAACGACTGCTGTTACTGTCATGTTCAAGCTTAGCTTGTAGACATGTTTATTAAATGAAAATCATTATACACCAGCTTGAGCCATTGTTCCTCAACACCCAACACAGGTAACTTTTACATATGAAAGAGATACAAATATTTTCACAAACAAACTTTAGTATTGATAGTCACCAGGTATATTTTTAGTAGAAACTCTAAAGGGAATCCTCAATCTGAAAGAACGAGACATTAACAAGTAACAAGGAAATATCCGAAGGTATAGAACTTAATGGTTGTAGGAATTGTAAAGGGGCTGCCACTGTTAATTAGCAGGTTAAGCCACTGCTTGTGACACCAGCATCCCAGTTCATGTCCTGGCTGCTGCACTTCTGTTGCAGGTGCCTTTAATTGCCTGTCAGAGCAGCAGATAATGGCCCAAGTACTTGAGCCCGGCCACCCAAGTGGGAGAACCAGAAAATCTCCTGGCTCCCGGCTTCAGCCTTCCTCAGCCCTGACTGATGTGGCCATCTGGGAAGCGTACCAGTTGTGTTCTCATTCTTTCTCTCTCTCTCTCTCTCTCTCTCTCTCTCTCTCTCTCTCTCCCCCCCCTCTGAGATAATTACATGCAAGAGGAAATCGAATGGAAGCTGCGGTAATCAAATTTAAAATTCAAAAATTTAAAAACTTAAATAAAATCAATAAGTAACCATCCACTCTTCTCTGCTTATTCTTTTAGCTGTTTCCCTAGTATCTGCTGTCTTGTCATAATACACTTTTATAGATATCATGCATGGATATGTATGGTAGGTATTCCTTCAGTAAAGTCTTTCTCGTCCTAAGATGTATTTTCATTTCCTCTATGTATTCCCTGATTGAAATCCCGTTACTTTTAGTCCGAATTAATATTCCATTTTCTGGTTTCACATCAGTGTATCCATGTCCCTACAGAAGATATACTGAATGCTTCCAAATATTTGCAATTAAATAACCATGTGTTGGTATCTTGGTGGACATCCATTCTCAACTCATTGAGTTATTATGAAAGAATGTGGATTCAGGGGAAGATGGCGGTATAGCAGCAGGATGTTCCCAGTCAGGCAGAGAAAGTTTAATGAATAGAGGGGATACATTCAGGTGACAGAACCACGGAAGGTTGGCGCAGAGTGGCCCGGGAGTTCACCAGACAGTGCCAGGGACCACACCGGGAAAGGTAGTGGCACCCGAACTGCAGAAAGAGGGAATCAATGGGAGGGCAACTGCCACTGCATCCTGGGGGAAACAGGTGAGAGGGTGCGAGCCCACAGAGATGCAAGCACAGATGAGTGGGGAAGCAAAGTGAGCAGCACTTGGTGCTATAAGGGGGAAGAGGGCGCGATTCTGGGGGATGAACAGAGTTGAACATGCCATGATTCCTCGGTGTCTTCCCCCCTCCCCAGTTGGAGCTGCAGCGGGTGGAGAGCAGCCATCTTGTTTGTTTACATTCTGGAGTGCAGGCAGGCGGGCTGTGCTTTCAGCTCCCGCACACAAACATCTGTTGCAGGGGCCACCCCACCCGGAAACAGGGGACACAATGGTTCAGAGTGACTCCCCCTCATCACGCAGGGGGCACAGTGATGGGGGAGGCTGAATAACGGAGGCCCAGGGGCTGTCAGGCAAACAAAGGAACAGGGAGACCAGCCCCAGTGGGCAGGGCTTAGTACATAAAAGCTCAGGTACCTGCCTCCTTAAGTACCTGCCTCCTTCAGCTCCCAGCAATGAACAAAACTCTAGGAGATGGAGCTACTTGCTTACACTGGCATTTGGCACAGACCCATACAGCCCATAGCAGAGGGAAATCAACTTAAAAATTAAACCCAACAGAAACCAAACAGAAATGCCAAGGAACAAAGGGAATATCCTAAATAAGAATATAAAAGAACCCATGAACTCGCCAATGGAGCAATCTAAACCTTCAATAATAGAGGCTGAAGAAGAAGAAATTGAAGTCATGCAAGTAAAAGAATTCAGAAAATTAATAATCAGATTACTCAGAAGCAATCAGAAACAGATTCAAGATCTGAATGAAAAGCACACCCCAGAAATAGAGATTCTGAAGAGAAGCCAGAATGAAATACTGGCAATGCAAAATTCAATTGATCAAATAAAAAAATGCCATGGGACCACGGCTCACTAGGCTAATCCTCCGCCTGTGGCACCGGCACACCGGGTTCTAGACCCGGTTGGGGAGCCTATTCTGCCCCGGTTGCTCCTCTTCCAGGCCAGCTCTCTGCTGTGGCCCGGGAAGGCAGTGGAAGATGGCCCAAGTGCTTGGGCCCTGCACCTGCATAGGGAGACCAGGAGGAAGCACCTGGCTCCTGGCTTCGGATAGGCACAGCGCGCCAGCCTTAGCAGCCATTTGGGGGGTGAACCAAAGGAAGGAAGACCTTTCTCTCTGTCTCTCTCTCTCACTGTCTAACCTGCCTGTCAAAAAAAAATGCCATGGAATCTCTCAGAAATCAAACAGATGAAATAGAAGAGTGAATATCAGAACTCAAAGACAAACTTCCAGAAATAATACAGTCAGGCCAAGCACAAGAAGAAGAAATTAGAAAATTAAAAATCACGGTTGGAGTTTTACAAGATTCAATCAAGCATTGTAACATCCAGATAATAGGAGTCCCTGAGGGTGTGGAAAGAGAGAACAGATGAGAAGGCCTTCTTAATGAAATAATATCAGAAAACTTCCACAATAGGCAGATTGAAATAGATGTCCAAATACAACAAATACACAGGACTCCTAACAGACACGACCTGAAAAGGAATTCACCACGATATATTGTGGTAACACTCAGCTCAGTGAAACACAAAGAACAAATCAGCATGTGCCAGAGAGAAACAACAAATCACATTCAGAGGTAATCCAATGAGACTCACCCCGAACTTTTCATTGCAAACCTTACAGGCAAGGAGGCAATGGCGTGATATATTCCAAGTTTTAAAAGAAAAACACTGACAACCTAAAATACTATACCCTGCAAAGCCATCATTTATGAATGAAGGGTAAATAAAGAGTTTCCACGACAAACAGAAAATGAAAGAATTTGTATCTTCACACCCAGCCCTACAACTGGCTCAATGATGTGCTGCATGCAGAAACACAGAAACAGGAACTTCACTACAAAAGAAGACAAACGTAGAAAATGACCCAGCTAAAATACAAACAAAAACCAAAATATATAAACAGCCCTACTTAAGGAAACATGGCACGGAAAAGACAGTATTTAACAATAGTCACACTGAATGTAAATGGTCTCAACTCTATAGTTAAAAGACACAGACTAGCTGAATGGATTAAGAAAGAAAACTCATCTACCTGTTGCCTTCAGGAATCACACCTCACCGGCAAAGATGCACGCAGACTGAAAGTGAAAGGATGGAAGAAGATATTCCAAGCTAACAGAAGCCAAAAAAGAGCCAGTGTGGACATTCTAATATCACACAAAATAGACTTTAACACAAAAGCTATTAAAAGAGACAAAGAGGGACACTATATAATGATTAAAGTATCAATCCAACACAAAGACATTACTATTAGAAATGTATATACACCTAATTACAGGGCGCCTGGCTATTTGAAAGAATTATTAAGGGATTTTTTCAACTTTTATTTAATGAATATAAATTTCCAGTGTACAGCTTATGGATTACAATGGCTTCCCACCCCCCATAACTTCACTCCCACCCGCAACCCTCCCCTCACCCACTCCCTCTCCCCTTCCATTCGCATCGAGATTCACTTTCAATTCTCTTTATATACAGAAGATCAATTTAGTATAAAGATTTCAACAGTTTGCACCCACATAGAAACACAAAGTGAAACATACTGTTTGAGTACTAGTTATAGCATTAAATCACAATGGACAGCACATTAAGGACAGAGATCCCACATGAGGAGCAAGTGCACAGTGGCTCCTGTTGTTGACCTAACAAATTGACACTCTAGTTTATGGTGCCAGTAACCACCCTAGGCTGTCGTCATGAGTTGCCAAGGCTATGGAAGCCTTCCAAGTTTGCCGACTCTGATCATATTTAGACAAGGTCATAAAAGACAGAGTGAGGATAGTAACCAATGATCCTAAGAGTGGCATTTACCAGGTTTGAAAAATTATACAGCATTAAGTGGGGAAGAGGACCATCAGTACACACAGGTTGGGAGTAGAGCCATTGGTGGTAGGGTAGAGGTAATGATTACAAAGGAATGAGGCCCAAGTACGCTAGACAGGGTCTAGAACAAAGGACAGAGTCATTATTAGAGGAGCTAAGAAAGGTGCTGTCTAAGCTACAAGTAATTTTTCTGATTGAGAGGCAAATAGAACCTGATAGAAGGGGCTTGATAATAATCTGTTGGGCTTTAGGCCTTGTAAGTTAAGAGGCCCAGACCTATCTATCTCTTCACATGGGGTACATCCTAAGGGAGGTGTGAACCTCCTAGGGGAAGGCACCCTGTTAACTTTCATTACTTGGCTGGCCTGGGAGGAGAGCTGGCCAAGTAAAGGCAGGTGGCATCTCTAACAAGAAATTTACAGTGCTGCCTGCAATGTTGCTGACCCTACTTGACCATCCCCTCAGCTGCAGTGGTCACTTTGGATGTTAAGCTGAGTGAAGGGCTTTTCAGCTTAGAGCCAATAAGATCTGTGGCTCTGACCTGGGCATCCTTCGACTCCAGGGCAGGTCCATTTCCAGTGATCCAACTCTTGGCAGAGCTGCCAGGGCTCTTCACAAGCTGACTTCTGCTGAAGCCCAGGCTTACCACATTGAAAGCCACTGCAGTGGACTGGCCTGTTGGGTCTCCTTGAGGGCAGATCACTGTACAGATCAACCATTAATAGGCCTGCCACCCATTGCTTCTGATGCCTAGCATTCTTTTCCTCCTGGTTTGTGTTAAAGCAGACCAGAGGATGCAAGTCAAGGGAGTGCCCAAGTCCCATCTCTAATCTTCGGTGGCCTGAACTCCAAGTCTATAGTCACAGGCATGTTCTGCAGTACATTTTTCTAAGGTAGACAATGCCCATGAGGAAAATTATATTCTCACTTAAAATCTTTCTTTGCCTTTGGTCTGAAAGGGAGGTATTTTTCTATTTACTGTATACTTCGCTGATGGCGAAGTGAATCTAGCTGTGAGATTATTATTTAAGTTCTTATTTTGGCTATGCTATTACAGAAAAATGTTAGCCATCTCTTTTATAAGGTCTAAAGATTAAATTGTGTGTCCTACAGATTCCTTCTTAATAGAATTAGTTTCCTACCTTGAAGAGAATAGAGAAATGAAAGAACAAGTTGGGCTTAGAATAGAGAAATGAGGGAGCAAGTCCTAGATCGCTTGCTGACAATAGCAGTATCACATGAAAACTTAGCAAATAGTTTCAACCATTAGATAACAACTTAAGAAAACATTTACCAGAAGGTCCAATGCCTTCTATAAATTTTAACAATCATGAATTTGAAAACACCTCTTAAATATCTAACATGGTGTAGTTTGTTTAGCCAGTAAACTTAAGCACAACCATCTAAAATGTTTTGAGTTTCTACCAACAAGTTTAAAACATATGATACACAGATTCAGGTCCCACAAATTAAAATGTATCTTTGATTGATTTTAGCAGCTTAAATTTATGGACAATCTTATCTATAAGCCATTTAAAATAAAACTCTTAATAAAATTTCCCCATGTGGACATACAATATGTACACACATAGAACATAGCATAATAGACCAATATAGCAATTTCAATAATAGCTTTTAAAATCTTTAACTCTTTTTGTAGATTGCCTATTGATTTGAATTGCTTTTTGTTTTTAGTAACCTCAGTTAACCATACTTTCTCTCAGTTGGTACTGGTAATACATTATTGGCTTCATCTGTTTACAGAGCCATCCCAAAGTACTGAATACAATAGAAGTGGCTGGAAAAAGTCCATAGGAACCTATAGGAGGACAGCTACACACAGAACCAACAATGCTTTAGTTTTATGAGCAGCAAATCATATATAACTGTGGATGACAAAAGACTTTAAGTCGCCATGTTTAAAATTATAAACTCATCAACCAACAAGAGGCACTTGCTTACTTCACAGTATTTTTGAAAGCACCTGTAGGATTTTACAAGTATTTAACCCTTTAGGCCTCTGGGGCTTTCTCATTAAGATAACTATCATGTCTAGTAACACAAGATCATTAGATTTTTTAATTCTCAAACATTTGTATTAATAGCATTTTCCATTATAGAAACTTAAAGTTTGGTACCACGTCACATCTTGACAGTACTTCTAATATAATCCAAATAGCCTGATTAGTTGGTGTCTCTATAAGATGAGTGACATAGGCCCTTCGATTTTTTCAGTTGGGCCCAAACTGGAAAAACCAAAGTACAAGATTTACTGGAAATTTTAGAGTCCAGATTGTTTGAAATTTTGATTTTTTGAATGCCTGTCAAGAATGCCAAGAAGGCTCAAAATCCAAAATATCTGGTTGAAATAAGATTCCTTAAAATCATGAAATAACATAGACCAAATTTGATCATTGTTACAAGGTGATTATTCAAGTCTCTGAAAATAAGCACATATTTAAATAACCCATAGCTCTTAATAAAAATTCAGCTATTTGAACAATTAGAATTTAACAGACATCAAGAGAACATAAGAGATTACTTTAACACATTGCTTTAACTGAGCATCAGAGTTTAATTCTATGTGAAAGAGAAATTGAGCTTCCTGTGATCTTTTGCTGTGAGGTTTCCTTCCTTTACCTTCTTTCATGTTGATGACCATGTTTCTGTGTTTCTGTGTGTAACACATCTTTAAGCATCTTTTGCAGGGCTGGACGAGTGGCAACAAATTCTTTCAGTTTCTGTTTGCTATGAAAAGTCTTTATTTCACCTTCATTCACAAATGAGAGCTTTGCAGGATATAATATTCTGGGCTGGCAGTTTTTCTCTCTTAGTACCTGGGCTATGTCTCGCCATTCCCTCCTAGCTTGTAGGGTTTCTGCTGAGAAGTCTGCTGTGAGTCTAATTGGAGATCCTCTAAGAGTAATCTGACGTTTCTCTCTTGCACCTTTTAGAATCTTTTCTTTATGTTTCACTGTGGTGAGTTTGATTACAACATGTCGTGGTGAGGATCTCTTTTGGTCATGTTTATTAGGGGTTCTATAAGCTTCCTGTACTAAGATGCCTCTGTCCTTCTCCAAACCTGGGAAATTTTCTGCTAGTATCTCACTGAAAATGCCTTCTACCCTTTCACCCTCTCCATGCCTTCAGGAACTCCTAGAACCCGAATGTTAGCTTTTTTAATAGTATCCTGTAGATTCCCAACAATATTTTTTAGATTTCTAATTTCTTCTTCTTTTCTTTGGTTTGCCTGTTTCCTTTCCTGTTCTCTGTCTTCTAAGTCTGATATTCTCTCTTCTGCTTCGCCCATTCTGTTTTTAAGGCTCTCTAATGTGTTTGTCATTTGATCTATTGAATTCTTCATTTCATTATGATTTCTCGTCACTATCACAGTTTCTTGTTCTACTAGTTGTTTCATTTCATTTTGATTCCTCCTTAATATTTCATTTTCACGAGAGAGATTTTCTATCTTGTCCATGAAGGATTTCTGTAGTTCAAGAATTTGTGTTTGAGAACTTCTGAATGTTCTTATCAATTTTTTGAGATCTGCTTCTTGCATTTCTTCGATCTCATCATCTTCATAATCTTGAATTGGGGTGTCTTTTTCATTTGGGGGCGTCATAGTGTCTTCCTTGTTCTTGTTAGCTTGGTTTTTGCGTTTGTTGTTTGGCATGTTGGAGATATTTGGTTTCTTCACTGTGGTGTTTTTTCTTGTTACACTATGGCTCTATATTAAGTGGACTGTCTGCTTTCGGTGGAGCCTTAGAGGCTTGAGATGAGTGTGGCCTGAGAGCTGTGTTTGGTTCCTCAGGGTTGAGGGTGTGTCAAAGATGACACTCCCAGGTTAGGCGTGGTAAATCTCTCTCTCTTTCTTTTTTTTTTTTTTTTTTGATTCAAAAGGGAAGTAATTCCGCACAGCTGAACGTAATTGGAGGTAGTGAGCAGGCGAATGATATACCCACAGGAGCCAGAGATCAGGAGCTCTTTCCCAAGGACCACACAGGGAATCTCTGCTGCCCTCAGTGTGGGCTCCAATTCTCCTGCAGTCTCCCACTGGGTTGCCAAGTGAGATCCTAATCTCCTGTTATTTCACCCCTCCCCCCAGAGTCAGGTTTTTCTGCTAGGCTCAGGGCTGGCGCAGACCTGAGATCACCCTGCCTATGACAAAACAATGAAAGAAATTGAATTGTGATAAATGTGCTACCAAAAAAAGAAGAGCCCAGGATCAGACGGCTTCACTGCTGAATTCTACCAGAAACTAATCCCAGTTCTTCTCAAATTATTCAAAACAATTGAAAGGGAGGGAATCCTCCCAAATTCTTTCTGTGAAGCCAATATCACCTTAATTCCTAATCCCGGAAATGACGCAACAGAGAGAGAAAATTATAGACCTATCTCCCTGATGAACATGCACACAAAAATACTCAACAAAATCCTGGCCAACCAAATCCAACTACACATCAGAAAGATCATTCACCCAGACCAAGTGGGATTTATCCCTGGTAAGCAGGGATGGTTCAACATTCAAAAATCAATCAATGTGACACACCACATTAACAAATTGAGAAACAAAAATCATATGATTATCTCAATAGATGAAGAGAAAGCATTTGACAATTAAAAACACCCTTTCATGATGAAAACTCTAAGCAAATTGGGAATAGAAGGAACATTCCTCAACACAATGAAGGCGATTTATGAAAAACACATGGCCAGCATTATACTGAATGGGGAAAAATGTTGGAGGGATTTCCATTGAAATCTGGCACCAGACAAGGATGCCCACTCTCACCATTGCTATTCAGTATAGCCCTAGAAGTTTTAGCCAGAGCCATCGGGTAGAAAAAGAAAAAATAGGGATACGAATTGGAAAGGAGGACATGAAACGATCCCTATTTGCAGAAGACATGATTCTATATGTAGGGGACCCAAAAGCCTCCACTAAGAGAATATTGGAACTCATAGAAGAGTTTGGTAAAGTATCAGTATACAAAATCAATGCACAGAAATCAACAGCCTTTGTATACACTGACAATGCCATGGATGAGAAAGAACTTCTAGGATCAATCCCATTCACAATAGCCACAAGAACAATCAGGTACCTTGGGATAAACTTAACCAAAGACGTTAAAGATCTCTACGATGAGAATTACAAAATATTAAAGAAAGAAATAGAAGAAGACACAAAAATTGGAAAGATCTGCCATGTTCATGGATTGGAAGAATTAATATCATCAAAAAGTCCATTCTTCCAAAAGCAATTTATAGATTCAACGCTATATGAATCAAATTCTTCACAAATCTAGAAAAAATGATGCTGAAATTCATATGGAGGTACAGGAGACCTGTAATAGCTAAAGCAATATTAAACAATAAAAATAAAGCCAGAGGCATCACATTACCAGACTTTAAGACATACTACAGGGCAGTTATAATCAAAGCAGCCTGGTACTGGTGTAAAAACAGATGGATAGAGCAATGAAACAGAATAGAAACACCAGAAATCAATCCAAACCTATAGAACCAATTCATATTTGACAAAGGAGCTAACACCAACCCCTGGAACAGGGACAGCCTCTTCAACAAATGGTGCTGGGAAAACTGGATGTCCACATGTCAAAGTATGAAGCCTTACACCTTACACAAAAATCCACTCAACATGGACTAAAGATCTAAATCTACACCACGGCACCATCAAATTAATTGACAGCATAGGGGAAACCCTTCAAGACATTGAAACAGGCAAAGAATTCCTGGAAAAGACCCCAGAGGCACAGGTAGTCAAAGCCAAAATGAATAAATGGGATTACCTCAAATGGAGAAGTTTCTGCACAGCAAAAGAAACAGTCAGGAAAGTGAAGAGGAAACCAACAGAATGAGAGAAATTATTTGCAATCTGCACAACTGATAAAGGATTAATAACCAGAATCTATAAAGTGATCAAGACTCCACAGTAACAAAACAAACGACCCAATAAAAAGATGGGCTGAGGGTCTTAACAGGCATTTTTTCAAAAGAGGAAATCCAAATGGCCAACAGACACAGGGAAAAATGCTCAGGATCTCTAGCCATCAGGGAAATGCAAATCAAAACCACAATGAGGTATTACCTCACCCCAGTTAGAGTAGCCCTCATACAGAAATCAACAAACAACAAATGCTGGATAGGATGCGGGGAAAAGGGCATCCTAACCCACTGTTGGTGGGAATGTAAACTGGTACAGCCACTGTGGAAAACAATATGGAGATACCTCAAAAATCTGAATATAGACCTACCATACGACCCAGCCATTTCACTACTGGGAATTTATCCAAGGGAAATGAAATAAAGTAAATAAAAGAACTATCTGCACCTCCATGTTTATTGCAGCTCGATTCACAATAGCTAAGACATGGAAGCAACCTAAATGTCCATCAACCGAAGATTGGATAAAGAAATTGTGGGTTACGTAGACTATGGAATACTGCACAGCAGTAAAAAAGGATGAAATCTGGTCCTTTGCAACAAAATGCAGCAAGCTGGAAAACCTCATACTTAGTGAAATAACCCAGTCCCAAAGAGACAAACACCACATGTTCTCCCTGATTGGGGAGAATTAATAGCACAGCTAAAATGAAAGCTCTAGAAGTGAAATTGTCACTTTTAGAATCAATGTCCTCAAGAATCCTTGACCTGATTGTGGAGGGACAATTTACCATTGTTACTTTTTACTGTGTATATCATTTTTGTTGGGGTTTTTTCCTCTGTTTTCTTTCTTTCTCTCTCATTTCTCTACTTCATACTATATGCTGAACTCTCTATGTAACAGAGTTAATTGTATGTATTTTAAGGCAATTGGAAAAAGCTCCCAGTTAAAAATAAGAGGGGGAATAAGAGATGGAGGAAGTAGTTTAAAACTGTAAAGCAGTCTAGTTCTGTATACAGTCATGCAGACTTACCTCTAAGGGTACAGCCTAAGAACTAGTCATGGGGCTCCAAACCCATAAAAATCTGTGGTATAAACGCCATCTTCACTGTTAAAACGATCATATTAAATGTTAAGGAAACAGATCAGTCTAAGTTTAAAAAGGATGATATAAATAACATCAAGTACCCGGTAAAAATCATAGAATTAAAAAGGAAGGAAGGACCAACATGGGAAGCAGTCCACACAGCAGACTCCTAGAATGACATTCACAGTAAGTAACACTCTGACCTCAGTTTCAACCCTTAAGCCTTCCTGGTCAGGCTGAAAGGCCGGCAAGAGCATTTCAGGCATGGAAAGCCAAGACTCGGTGACAAAAAAATATCCTACACGGAGGATTTCTGTGAGACCTCAGAGGAAAGAAAGGGTCATCAAAGAAGGAGACACTCTTCTCTGAAGGGAGAAGAGAACATCCACTTTGCTTACACCTGTGTCCAAATACCAATGGAGTCTATGATCACAAAAGGCTTCCATAGCCTTGGCAGCCCATGACAAGAGCCTTGGATGATCACTGACGTCATAAAAAATGAGTGTTACTAGTTAAAGGAGCAAGAGTGGTCATTATGCACTTGCTCCCCATGTAAGACCTGTGTCCCTATTGAATTGTAATAAGAGAAACAACTGCAAATTCTCTCCTCAAACCGTACTCTATATGTTGTGTGTGTGTGGGGGGGGGTGCAAATTGTTGAAGTATGATTAACATAGAGTTGGTCCTCTGTACATAAAGTCATACTAAAAATGATCCATAATGAAGAAGGAGATGGGAGAGGGAGGGGGCGGTGGGATGGGAACTGGGGGGGTGGGGGGAGGGTCATGGGGGAAAGAACCACTATACGCCTAAAGTTGTATCTATATAAAAAAGCATTAATTAAATAAAAAATTAAAAAGAAATAATGTAATTACAGATTCACATGGCCAGTATGTATTAGATTTGGTAGAAGTCATTATCATGATTATTGAATGAGGCGGAGCCAAGATGGTGGAATAGAGAGGACGCGCACTGATAGTCCGGGAAAAGATAGGTTAATAAAAGTGGAATTACTGTAATCTCAGGAAAGGCTCAGGGAAAACATTGCAGAGGAAACTCTTCCAGATCTAGTGGATGTGACACGGATGACCTGCGGGGAGAGCAAGGACGCCCACGGAAGCCAAACCATGGAGTCTATGCATCTGCGCGGGAAGGGGAGGTGAGCTCTGTAACCCGAGACATCAGCAGGGAAATTGGCTTGAAGCCCCGCTGGGGAAAGTTCACCAGACTAACTACGGGAGAGAGGGAAAAAAAGGGGGACCAGTATGGTCTCTCTCTGCCCACCTCGCAAAGGCGAGCAGGAGACAAAGAGCAGGAGCCATTTTGGACTTAGGTGCGTGAGCGACCTCAGGGCTGTGTGCGACCTGAGAGCTGCGCCTGCCCCCAGTCAAACAGAAAAACCTGACTCTGGGGGGCTGAAATAACAGGAGGTTAAGACTTAATGAAAGGGTGGAGCTAATGAACTGAGGCGGTGAGAAAAGAGACGGTGGGCGAGAGAACTCACGGAGTTCACGTGAGTACTCTCCAGAGATGCTACAATTCGGTAACCTTGGCAACCCTGTGGGAGACTGCAGGAGAATTTGAGCCCATACTGAGGGCAGCACAGATT
This sequence comes from Lepus europaeus, assembly GCF_033115175.1. NCBI lineage: Eukaryota > Metazoa > Chordata > Mammalia > Lagomorpha > Leporidae > Lepus > Lepus europaeus. The sequence goes on along the minus strand of NC_084850.1, from coordinate 98,217,577 downwards.
CCTTGTGTGGTCCATGGGAAAAAGCAGATGAATGATATACACACAGAAGCCAGAGATCGGAAGCTGACTACCTTCAATTCCACTCAGCTGTGTGGTATTACTTCCCTCCTGAATCTATATATATATATATATATATATATATATATATATATATATATAGAGAGAGAGAGAGAGAGAGAGATATTTACCACGTCTAACCTGAGTGTGTCAACGTAGACACACCCTTATCCCTGAAGAACCAAGAACAGCCCTCTGGCCACACGTATCTCAAGCCTCAAGCCTCTAAGGCTCCTCCAAAATCAGAAAGTCCACTTAACACAGTCATAGTATAACAAGAAAAAAACACTACAGCGAGGGAAGAAGAATTCAAAGAATATCTCCACAATGCCAAAAAACAAACACAGAAACCGAGGGAACAAGATCAAGGAAGAAATTATGACGCCCCCAAATGAACAAGACACCCCAAGCCAAGATTATGAGGATGATGAGATAGAAGAAATGCAAGATAAGGATTTCAAAAAATTTATGACAAGAACATTTAGAAGTTTTCAAAAACAAATTCTTGAACTACAGAAATCCTTGCTGAACAGGATAGAAAATCTCCTTCAAGACAATGACATCTTAAGGAGGAATCAAAATGAAACACAGAAACTAGTAGAACAGGGAAGTGTGAAAGAGAAGAGAAATGAAAATGAATGAAGAACTCAATAGATCAAATGACAAACACATTAGAGAGCCTTAAAAACAGAGTCAGTGAAACAGAAGAGAGAATATCAGACTTAGAAGACAGAGCACAGGAAAGTACACAGTCAAACCAAAGAAAAGAAGAGGAAATTAGAAATCTAAAAAATATTGTTGGGAATCTACAGGATACTATTAAAAAAGCCAACATTCGGGTTCTAGGAGTTCCTGAAGGCATGGAGAGGGAGAAAGGATTAGAAGGCCTTTTTAGTGAGATACTTACAGAGAACTTCCCGGGTTTGGAGAAGGACAGAGGCATCCTAGTACAGGAAGCTCATAGAACCCCCAGTAAACATGACCAAAAGAGATCCTCACCACGACACGTAGTAATCAAACTCACCACAGTGAAACATAAAGAAAAGATCCTAAAAAGTGCAAGAGAGAAACGTGAGATTACTCTCAGAGGATCTCCAATTAGACTCACAGCAGACTTCTCAGCAGAAACCCTACAAGCTAGGAGAGAATGGCGAGATATAGCCCAGGTACTAAGAGAGAAAAACTGCCAGCCCAGAATATTATATCCTGCAAAGCTCTCATTTGTGAATGAAGGTGAAATTAAGACCTTTCATAGCAAACAGAAATGGAAAGAATTTGTCGCCACTCGTCCAGCCCTGCAAAAGATGCTTAAGGATGTGTTACACACAGAAACACAGAGACACGGTCATCAATATGAAAGAAGGTAAAGGAAGGAAAGCTCACAGCAAAAGATCACAGGAAGTTCAAAGCATACATTAGAAAATATCTTTGGGAAAATGGCAGGGCAAAGTTACTACTTATCAATAGTCACATTGAACGTTAATGCTCTTAACTCTCCAGTTAAAAGGCACAGATTGGCTGGTTGGGTTAGGGTACAAAACCCATCTATTTGCTGCTTACAAGAAGCACATTTTCCAACAAAGACGCATACAGACTGAAAGTGAAAGGCTGGAAAAAGATATACGATGCCAACAGAAATGAAAAAAAAAAAAGAGCGGGCGTAGCCATCTTAATATCAGACAAAATAAACTTTAACGGAAAAACTGTTAAGAGAGACAAAAGGGGCACTATATAATGATTAAAGGATCAATTCAATAGGAAGATATAACAATTATCAATGTATATGCACCTAACTACAGGGCACTGATTTATTTAAAAGATATGTTAAGGGACTTAAAGGGAGACTTAGATTCCAATACAATAGTACTAGGGGACTTCAACACTCCACTCTCAGAAAAAGACAGATCATCTGGACAGAAGATCAACAAGGAAACAGTAGATTTAAACGACACCGTTGCCCAAATGGATCTAACAGATATCTACAGAACTTTTCATCCTACACATAAAGAATTTACATTCTTCTCAACAGTACACGGAACCCTCTCTAGGATTGACCACATACTAAGCCATAAAGCAAGTGTCAAAGAATTCAAAGGAATTAGAATCATATGATGCAGCTTCTCAGACCATAGAGGAATGAAGTTGGAAATTAGCAACTCAGGAACCCCTAGAACATATGCAAACACATGGAGATTGAACAACATGCTCCTGAATGAACACTGGGTCATAGAAGAAATCAAAAGAGAAATCAAAAACTTTCTGTTAGTAAATGAGGACAACACCACAACAAATCAAAACTTATGGGATACAGCAAAAGCAGTGCTAAGAGGAAAATTTATAGCAATAGGTGCCTACCTCAAGAAATTGGAAAGGCACCAAATAAATGAGCTTTCAATGCATCTCAAGGATCTAGGAAAACTGCAGCAAACCAGACCCAAAACTAGCAGGAGAAGAGAAATAATTAAAATCAGAGAAGAAATCATATATTAAGTAAAGATGCTAAACTGATCTTCTGTATATAAAGAGAATTGAAAATGAATCTTGATGTGAATGGAAGGGGAGAGGGAGTGGGAAAGGGGAGGGGTGCGGGTGGGAGGGAAGTTATGGGGGGAGCCATTGTAATTCATAAGCTGTACTTTGGAAATTTATATTCATTAAATAAAAGTTTTTAAAAAATCAGAGGAGAAATCAATAGGATTGAATTAAAAAATTACAAAAAATCAGCAAAATGAGGAGCTGTTTTTTTGAAAAAATAAACAAAATTGACACACCATTGGCCCAACTAACTAAAAAAAGAGAAAAGACTCAAATCAATAAAATCAGAGATGAAAAAGGAAATATAACAACAGACACTACAGAAATAAAAAGAATCATCAGAAATTACTACAAGGACCTGTATGCCAACAAACATACAACCTACCGAAATAGAACCAGGAAGACATATAAAACCTAAACAGACCCATAACTGAGTGAGAAATTGAAACAGTAATAAAGGCCCTCCCAACAAAGAAAAGCCCAGGACCTGATGGATTCACTGCCGAATTCTATCAGACATTTGAAAGAAGAACTAACTCCAATTCTCCTCAAACTATTCAGAAGAATTGAAAAAGAGGGAATCCTCCCAAATTCTATGAAGCCACCATCACCTTAATTCCTAAGCCAGAGAAAGATGCAGCATTGAAAGAAAATTACAGACCAATTTTCCCGATGAACATAGACGCATAAATCCTCAATAAAATTCTGGCCAATAGAATGCAACAACACATCAGAAAGATCATCCACCCAGACCAAGTGGGATTTATCTCTGGTGTGCAGGGATGGTTCAATGTTCGCAAATCAATCAATGTGATACACCACATTAACAGACTGCAGAAGAAAAAACATATGATTATCTCAATAGACGCTGAGAAAGCATATGATAAAATACAATACCCTTTCATGAAGAAAACCCTAAGCAAACTGGGTATAGGAAGAACATTCCTCAATACAATCGAAGCATTTATGAAAAACCCATGGCCAGCATCCTGTTGAATGGGGAAATGTTGGAAGCATTTCCACTGAGATCTGGTACCAGACAGGGATGCCCACTCGCACCACTGCTCTTCAATATAGCGCTGCAAGTTTTATCTAGAGCTATTAGGCAAGAAAAAGAAATTGCAGGGATACAAATTGGGAAGGATGAACTCAAACTATCCCTCTTTGCAGATGATATGATTCATTACTTTGGGGATCCAAAGAACTCTACTAAGAGACTATGGGACCTCATAGAAGAGTTTGGCAAAGGAGAATACAAAATCAATGCACAAAAATCAACAGCCTTTGTATACACAGGCAAGGCCACGGCTGAGAAAGAACTTCTAAGATCAATCCCATTCGCAATAGCCACAAAAACATTCAAATACCTTGGAATAAACTTAACCAAGGACGTTAAAGATCTCTAAGATGAGAATTACAAATTTTTTTGACAGGCAGAGTGGACAGTGAGAGAGAGAGAGAGAGAGAGAGAGAGAGAGAGAAAGGTTTTCCTTTTGCCATTGGTTCACCCTCGTAGGCCACCGTGGCTGGCATGCTGTGGCCAGCGCACCGCGCTGATCTGATGCCAGGAGCCAGGTGCTTCTCCTGGTCTCCCATGGGGTGCAGGGCCAAAGCAATTGGGCCATCCTCCACTGCACTCCCTGGCCGCAGCAGAGAGCTGGCCTGGAAGAGGGGCAACCGGGACAGAATCCGGCACCCCGACTGGGACTAGAACCCAGTGTGCCAGCGCCTTAAGGCAGAGGATTAGCCTATTGAGCCACGGCGCCGGCAGAGAATTACAAAATCTTAAAGAAAGAAATAGAAGAGGATACCAAAAAATGCAAAAATCTTCCATGCTCATGGATTGAAAGAATTAACATCATCAAAATGTCCGGTCTCCCAAAAGCAATTTATAGATTCAATGCGATACCATCAAAATACCAAAGACTTTCTTCTCAGATCTGGAAAAATTGATGCTGAAATTTATATGGAGATGCAGGAGACCTCAAATAGCTAAAGCAATCTTGTACAACCAAAGAAAGCTGGAGGCAACACAATAGCAGATTTCAGGACATACTACAGGGCAGTTATAATCAAAACAGCATGGTACTGGTACAGAGACAGAGAGAAAGACCAATGGAACAGAATAGAAACACCAGAAATCAATCCAAACATCTACAGCCAACTTATATTTGATCAAGGATCCAAAACCATTCCCTGGAGTAAGGACAGTCTATTCAATAAATGGTGCTGGGAAAATTGGATTTCCACATGCAGAAGCTTGAAGCAAGACCCCTGCCTTTCACCTTACAGAAAATTCCACTCAACATGGATTAAAGATCTAAATCTACGACCCGGCACCATCAAATTATTAGCGAACATTGGAGAAACCCTGAAAGATATACGCACAGGCAAAGAATTCTTGGAAAATACCCTGTCAAATTGAGAATTTTTTGTACTGCAAAAGAAACAGTCAGGAAAGTGAAGAGGCAACCGACAGAATGGGAAAAAAAATTTGCAAACTATGCAACTGATAAAGGATTAATAGCCAGAATCTACAAAAAGATCGAGCAACTCCACAACAAAAAACAAACAACCCACTTAAGAGATGGGCCAAGGACCTCAATAGACATTTTTCCAAAGAGGAAATCCAAATGCCCAACAGGCACATGAAAAAATGTTCAGGATCACTAGCCATCAGGGAAATGCAAATCAAAACCACAGTGAGGTTTCACCTCACCACGGTGAGGATGGCTCATATGCAGAAATCTACCAACAACAGATGCTGGTGAGGATGTAGTGAAAAAGGGACACTAACCCACTGTTGGTAGGAATGCAAACTGGTAAAGCCACTATGGAAGTCAGTCTGGAGATTCCTCAGAGACTTGAATATAACCCTACCATTCAACCCAGCCATCCCACTCCTTGGAATTTACGCAAAGGATATTAAATTGGCAAACACAAAAGCTGTCTGCACCTTAATGTTTATTGCAGTTCAATTCACAACAGCTAAGACTTGGAATCAACCCAAATGCCCATCAACAGTAGACTGGATAAAGAAATTATGGGACATGTACTCTATAGGATACTATACAGTGGAAAAAATAAATGAAATCCGGTCATTTGCAACTAGATGGAGGAACCTGGAAAACATCATGCTGAGTGAAATAAGCCAGTCCCTGAGGGACAGGTATCATATGTTCGCCCAGATTGGTGACAACTGAGCATCAAAAAGGAAACCTGATGAAGTGAAATGGACACTATGAGAAACAATGACTTGATCAGCCCTTATCATCACTGTTGATGTACAAATTAATACAATATCCCTTTTACTATTTTTCTTTGTTCTACTTAATACCATTGGTTGAGCTATGTAATTAACACACAATTATTCTTAGGTGTTTAAATTTAACTGAAAAGTGATCTCTGTTAAATATAAGAGTTGGAATAAGAAAGGGAGGGGATGTACAATTTGGGACATGCTTAAGCTGACTTGCCCCAAGTGATGGAGTTAAATGTGCCAGGGGATTCCAACACAATCCCATCAAGGTGGCATGTACCAATGCCATCTCACTAGTCCAAGTGATCAATTTCAGGTCACAATAGACCATAATGATAGGTCTAAGAGTCAAAGGGATCACGTAAACAAGACTAGTATCTGCTAATACTGATAGAATTGAAAAGGGAGAGAACGATCCAACGTGGGAAGCGAGATACACAGCAGACTCACAGAATGGCAGTTGCCATAACTAGCACTCTGGCCTCGGAATCGCCCCTTGAGGCATTCGGATCTGGCTGAAGAGCCCATGAGAGTATTTTAGGTGTGGAAAGCCAAGACACTCTGGCAAAAGAAAGAAAGAAAAAAAAAACCTAAATGAAAGATCTCTGTGAGTGAGATCCCAGTGGAAAGAACGGGCCATCAAAGAAGGAGGTACCTTTCTCTGAAGGGAGGAGAGAACTTCCACTTTGACTATGGCCTTGTCGAAATAAGATCAAAGTCAGCGAGCTCAGGGGGCTTCCATAGCCTTGGCAAGTCATGAATAGAGCCTGGGGAGATTGCTGACGCCTTAAACAAGAGTGTCAATTTGTTAAGTCAACAACAGGAGTCATTGTGCACTTACTCTCCATGTAGGATCTCTGTCCTTAAAGTGTAGTTCACTGTGAATTAATGATATGACTAGTGCTCAAACAGTATTTGGCAATTTGTGTTCCATGTGGGGGCAAACTGATGAAATCTTTACTTAATATATACGAAACTGATCTTCTGTATATAATCGAAAATGAATCTTGATGTGAGTCGAGTGGGAGAGGGAGCGGGAGATGGGACGGTTGTGGGTGGGCGGGAAGTTATGGGGGGGGGAGCCGTTATAATCCACAAACTGTACTTTGGAAATTTATATCTACTAAATAAAAGTTTAAAAAAAAACACATTGCTTTCCTGAGAGGTCAGTTGTTAAAAATATTAAGCAACCAAAATAATGAGATGGTAATTTGGAAAATACTAATATCATAGGAGACTGACAATGAGTTTTGTTGGCTCTAAGGACCACCACTGGACCCTAGATTCAGGAGGAGATTTTCCTTAACAGAATTAATAAGGTGTTTGGTTCCAAATCAGTATCCTGGAGTCCTCTGTAATTCCTACTTCCCTCTACTCTGGCTTCTGTCCACAGGTAACAACCACCTGCTCTCTACCCTGAATTAGATTACCTTTTCAAGAATTTTATATAAATGGAGTCATACAGTAAAAAAATGATTATTGAATGAAAGTTCCTGCTTCACACCCCCTCAGGGCTAGATGTTGTCCTTGATTCACATGCTGAGCATTTTAAGAGAGCTATAGTAGTTTCATTGTTATTTTATTTTGCGATTCCTAAGTGTTATGTGACATAGGACATCTGCATTGGTATCTTTTTTGTGAAGTGTCTCCTCTGGCTGGCTTCCACTTTATTACACAAAGTATTATCTCTCTTATTGTTGATGTTGAAGACCACCCAGGGTGTTGCAGCCATTTGAGGAGTAAACCAAAAAATGGAAGATCTTTCTCTACCTGCCACTATGCCTTTCAGAGAAACAAAGTAAATTTTAAAAAGAAGAAACAGTTCTCTGAACTAGATCTTTAAAAATTTAAAAGAAATGAATAGGAGTATTCAAAATGGATTCTATAATAACAACTAAAAATAGAGCAGAATGCGTAAACAACAGACGTAAGGAGGTAGAGGAAAGAATATCTGATTTAAAAGACGTGTCTTATGAAATATCACAGAGAAGAATTAGAAAGGGGGTTAGCTTGAGAAAGAGAATGAGAGCTAGAGAGAGAGAAGGGAGAGGAGGAGAATTAAAGGGGAGAAGGAGAAGGAAAAGGAAAAGGAGAGGATGAAGGAGGAGCAATAGGAGGAGGAGGAGGAGAAAAAATAGACATAATGAAAAAACTACTTGAGATACGTGGGATAAAAAAAATTCCTTTTAGGACTCCTGGGAATTCTGTAATGAATGGACTGAAAGAATGAACTTTAAAACACTTTCAATGAAATAATAGTAGGAATTTCTCCAATTTTCTGCTAACTTGGAGGAACATTAGGGCATTGAAATACGGAAAAACATAGAAACCCTAAACAGGCATGATCAGAAATGCTCCTCACTATGTCACACTTAAGTCAAACTTTTAAAAGTGAAACATAAAAACAGTATCCTAACACTTGCAAGGGAAAAGCTGCAGGTCACTTTAAAGGGCCATCTATCAGATGGATGGCAGATTTCTCCACAAAACCCTACAGGCTAGGAGAGCATGGAAAGTTATAGTGTAAGTACTGAAAGACTCAACACTGTCGATGCAGACTGGTGTATTCAGGGAGCTCTGAATCAAAACCATTTTGAAATGAAGACCTCTCAAAATAAGCAAAATTGAAAGAATTTCTCACCACCTGGCCAGCCTGGTAAGGATATTTATGGCTGCTGTACACACAGAAACAGAGACAGACACTCAGCATCATGAAAGAATGTGAAAGCACAAAACTTCCTAGTAAAGGAAAAATGGAGACTGAAATACAGCGATGGGAATCTTTACAGAAAAATGAGCAGCCCAAATCATTTCTTGTAAGTAATAACCTTGAACATAAATAGACTAAATCCCTAACTCAAAGAAACACACTACAAGAATGGATAAATAAACAAGACCCAAGCATATGTTGCCTCTACTCTGCAGCCATGGAAAAAGGCCCTGCATGGATGGATACATCCATAACCACAACGTAACCGCAACAGGGAAGGAAATCACTGATGAATGCAGATAGAAACGGAGCTATTAACATCGTGAAGACGTCCTTCTTTCACAAGCGCTCATATGACGAATATACTTCCCAGAGCGTACCCTCAGGTTTTCTAGCAACCGAGCTCCTGGAAGAGAAGAAAATGTGGGCAGGAAGCAACAGTGGGGAGCAGGTCCTTCCCAGACACACGACAGCTCGGGATCCTACGTCTGCCATGGCAGGAAAGGCCAAGTCCTGCCTACAAGAGGCTGACTCAGAGCGCATGCTCACTGCTACATGTGTGTTCTTGCGCATGCGTGTTCTCATCTGCTTTGTTGGCCAGGCCTGAAGTCGTGAGTTGTCTTTCTCTCTTCCTGAGACGCAAGAGGTAGGTCCGGGTCAGTCCTCCTATCAGCTTAAGGGCGAAGGACAGGGAGAAGACACAGAGCGGCTTCACGCAGTCAGTAGATGTGATCCGAGGTCCTGCCGGAGAAAGGACCTCGAGAACAGTGCCCCTCCCCTCCCTGGTGGCGTGGCCGCCATGTTCCTTACTTTCGTAGTCGGGCAGAAAGGAACACGGAGGGGTCAGCTGACGGTAGCTGAGGACTGGGGAGATGTCTGCGTCCTAGCGGCCCCACGAGTGTCCCACGGGGGACAGGTTCCCGAACCCTCAACGGGGACCCGGGAAGAAGGGCGGGCATGTGGAGAGGGGAGGGCGTGGGCAGGGGCAGGCACCCAAGATGGGAAGAACACCCGCACAGGTGCCATGTCGGGGCCTGCCCTGCTCTCTATCCCAGCTTATCTCCTCAGCCCTGGACAGTGCAGGACAAACAGCCCAGGCGTGAGGAAGCTGTGCACTCCGTCAGAGCAGCTTCATCCGCGGCCCGCGGGCCTGGTTTGTGAACTGGGACAGTAGTCCCTGAGAGAAATAGAATGACCACCCGAGATCTCTCTGTCAAGTGGTGATTCCCTAACATCTCCGTATAGTGTGCCCAATTATCTGATGAATACCATCACAGATGACCTGTCTTTGCCATTTGCCGTCAGAGCTTTCTTTGCCCTATTCGCCCATAGAAATACTGTTGCAAACTGATCAGAGTTCGTGGAACATAAAATTCAACTGGAACTGGTTTTGTCAGTCTGTTCAGAACTTTTTTTTAAGCTGCAGGTCGACATTTGGCCATGAAACTTCAATATATCACTCTTCTTCAGTGCATTTTCCAAATCATAATATTTTGCTTTCAGGGGTGAACTATGCCTGAGGTAGTGAAATCAGTAATTATAGTTATGGAACTCGAAGATGACCAAGAGTGGTTTCAAGAGCCAGAAGAGCCCGAGGAAGTGAGTGTTTCAGTGGTTGATGATGCTTCTGAATATTTTTATATTTGAGAAAATGTTACCAAGTAGTACAAATTCAGTTCATCCATGTCGATATTTGGTGGCAATTGGTCTCGCTTTTTTTGAGATTTATTTTTTTTATTTGAAAGTCAGAGTTACACAGAGAGAGAAGGAGAGGCAAAGAGAGACAAGGGTCTTCCATCCACTGATTCACTCCCCATTTGGCCACAACGGCCAGACCTGCACTGATCCGAAGCCAGGAGCCAGGAGTCCCTTCTGGGTCTCCCATGCGAGTGCAGGGTCCCAAGGACTTGGGCCATCTTCCACTGCTTTCCCAGGCCATAGCAGAGAGCTGGATCAGAAGTGAAGCAGCCAGGACTCAAACTGGTGCCCATATGGGATGCTGGCACTGCAGGCAGTGGCTTTACCCACTACGCCACAGCACCAGTCCTACAATTGGTCTTTCTTTTTTTTAGTTTTTTTTTTAATTTATTTCATTGAAAGTTAGAGTTACACTGAGAAAGAGAGGCAGAGAGAGAGTGAGCGAGCGAGGTCCTATATCTGCTTGTTCACTCCCAAATTGGCCGCAATGGCCGAAACCGAGCTGATCCGAAGCCAGGAGCCGGGAGCCTCCTTCAGCTCCTGCACACAGGTACAGGAGCCCAAGCACTTGGGCTACCCGTGACTGCCTTCCCAGGCCATAACAGAGAGCCAGATCAGAGGTGGAGCAGCTGGGACTTGAACCGGTGCTCACATGGGATGCCGGCACTGCAGGCGGCAGCCTTACCTGCTAGGCCACCTCACCGGCCCAGCAATTGGATCCTTGCAGGAAGCGTTCATCCAGGAGTTTTTCATTCTGCTGTGTCCTGGGTGGACACCCTTATGTTCTTGCAGCTATAGCCAGAGACTTCACTGTCACGCTTCCTAAAACCTAGATAGCACATGTCCATCCCGACATAGATAAAAATAACTAAAAAGCATTGGGGGTAGCTCTTCTGGGAGATACTTCTCCTGAGGCAGTGTAACTTTATTAAGAAAATGAGTGTATAGAATTGTGTTGGAAGTCTGTCTTTGATGGTCATTAGACATATCTGTGTATTATGTATAGTCCGTACATGTAGCACAACAAAATTTATATTTACCCTCACTCAATCCAATAGATGCTGCTGTTTGATGACATAGATCTTCAACCAGAGGACCTACTGAGTGGGTTGGAGGATATTCTATTGGGTCAGGACATGGAAGATGAGGAAGCACCTGAGAGTGAAGGTAAAGGGCAGGGGAAGTAAAATTCCTTTGGGGGTGAGGTGTCCATTCAGTCAGCAGAAGAAAGAAAGCATTCCACAAGTGTCTCAAACATTGGTGAATATTGGTTGCAAAAGTGAAGAGTACAGGTTGTAGCTTTGTGCATTGCCTTCCTGTAAGGAATTTTTTCTCATTCTTCAAAAATTATTTTGAATGCAGCAAAACGCCATCCTTGCCAGGGCTTTATATCAATAGAGAGAACATAATGGCTCATTTTTGTCATAAAAGTATATTTTGTTTCTTAGACAGTTCTTTTAATTGTATATATGTGAGTTGCACAACATAATGTTTGATAAGTATATACAAATATATAGGGAGAAACAATTAGTATAATCCAAAAATTGAGTATATTCATATTCTTAGTCTTTCATTGTGTTTTACCGCTGACAGTAGCTAAATCTATTGTCAGAAAACTTTAAGTATTTGATTGTTGACTAATATACATGTTGTGTGTTGCATCTCTCTCTTCATTTAGTCTGCTACTTTTCACCTTGTGCTATGCGTTATCATTCCTCACCACCCTCTTGATACTCACCATTCTGCTATTTCTATCTGGCCCTTCTTTTTAGGTTTCACATGTAGTGCGATCAGGCAGTATTTTCTTGCTGTACCTGGCTTCTTCAGTCAGCCTGCCTTCCACCCGCACCCGAGGAAACTCACAGGGAACGCAGGACCAGCAATGGGCTTGCGCTCTCGGAGCTAGGTTCTGAGGTGGGAGCAGTAGATGCAGTGGGAGCTCTGTGTCTGCACTGAGCCTGTCACTCCTTAGGGAGATGCTGGGCGATAGGAATTCCCTCTTGATGATGAGGTTCTGTGCACTTGGTGAGGTACACGGTGACAGTGACAGGTGTCACAAGTTCTCCTACCCACTTAAGCATGGACAGCTTCTCTGTTTTCTAGTGATTAGCCATGTTTCAGCCACTTTCTTGATTTCTGGCAGAGGGAATTGATCTGTGTGTAGATGGTTCTTTGGTGCAAATCTTGGAGGACGAAAGGTCAGAAGCCTGTTCTGCCATGTTGCTGGTGCCACTCGATAATGTTTTTATTTCCAAGAGCCTCACATGGAAGCTGATCTTCAGGATCTCCAGGAACCTTCTCAGGACCAACCTGCAGATGAAGAAAATGAACATCCTGAAACCAATGGGGCATCATAGAATATCAGGAGCCCTAAAATGCCAGAAGCAGGTATGTCATCCATGAAGGTGCAACATCAATTGGGTTTGTTTTCTACATTAGTATAACATTTATAACACGTACAGTCATGACTTTAGTGTTACCCTTAAGGCAGCATTCACATAAAAAAGATCATCATTTGGTCTGCAAATGCCTGATCGCCTCCCTGAAACACTATCAAAGAACTGAAGCAAGTTGAGTCTAAGTCTTTGGAATTATAATACATCGAAACATTTTCTTATTTTCATTATAAATCTCCTAACAGCAACTAACCTTTTTTTACATTCCATTATAGTTTGTTTTAATAAATATGTAATGTGTTTGTGCAAAGAGGGACATGGGATTTCACATAGCAGCTTGCACACTAAGTAAGACAGCTGCATCCCCTATCAGTACACCTGAGTTTGAGGGCTCATCGGGCTCTTGATTTCAGCTTCCTCACAATACACACCCTCGAAAGTGGTATGTGATGGCTCAGTAATTGGTTCTTCACCACCCTACTGGGAAACTTGGATGAAATTCCGAGCTCTCAGTCTCATCCTAACACAGAACTGGCCCTCGCAGGCAATAAGAGAAACAGTATTCAAACGCATGTTATGATCCAAAGTTTCTCTCTGTTTCTCTCTCTCTTGCTCTCTCTGTCTCTCTCTTAAAAACAAAAATGTATAAAACTAGGAAAAAGATTAATACAGTGAAAAATTTGATTTCAGGGACAAAGTAACTTTGCAATACTCTTCTAAAAACGGTTACCCTATATTGCTTTAAAATCTCATGAGAAGGTCAGTGGTCGTGACACTGCCACCGCCTATCAGAGCGCCGGTTTTGACCCAGCGTCCTGTTTGCAGAGCAGCTCCCCGTTAATGCTCCTGGGAAGGCAGCAGAATATGGCCCTTGTGCTGGAGCCCCTGCTGCACATGTCGGAAAACTAGATGGGGTTCTTGGCTCCTGGCTTTAGCCATTGCACACGGCTGTTTTGACATTTAGGTCAGTGAATCAGAGGAAGGAAGATCTCTCTCATTCTGTCTCTTTCCCTCTTTCTCTGTTGCTCTGCTTTTCAAATAAAATAGCTAATAGATCTTTTAAAATGTGTGAGAATATTGACATAGCTCTTCTAGTAATAGATTTATTTTGCTCCAATAAAGCTGCATAAAAAAAAAGTCTGTCTTAAGGCTACCTCTGGAATCCATTACACATGACTAAAATGCAGTCTAGGGAAGATCATGACCTTTAAATGCATGTGTTAGAAGGTAGATATTAAGTGAATATGTACTTTTTTTTTCACTCCCCTTCCAGCATTTTATTTTTTTTTCATTTTTTAACTTTTATTTAATGAATATAAATTTCCAGTGTACAGCTTATGCATTACAATGGCTTCCCCCTCCCATAACTTCCCTCCCACCCGCAGCCCTCCCCTCTCCCACTCCCTCTCCCCTTCCATTCACATCAAGATTCATTTTCAATTCTCTTTATATACAGAAGATCAATTTAGTATAAAGATTTCAACAGTTTGCACCCACATAAAAACACAAAGTGAAACATACTGTTTGAGTACTAGTTATAGCATTAAATCACAATGTACAGCACATTAAGGACAGAGATCCCACATGAGGAGCAAGTGCACAGTGACGCCTGTATTTGACCCAACAAATTGACACACTAGTTGATGGCACCAGTAACCACCGTAGGCGCTCCTCATGAGTTGCCAAGGCTATGGAAACCTTCCAAGTTTGCAGACTCTGATCATATTTAGACAAGGTCATAAAAGACAGAGTGAGGATAGTAACCAATGATCCTAAGAGTGGCATTTACCAGGTTTGAACAATTATACAGCATTGAGTGGGGAAGAGGACCATCAGTACACACAGGTTGGGTGTAGAGCCATTGGAGGTAGAGTAGAGGTTATGATTACAAAGGAATGAGGCCCAAGTGCACTAGACAGAGCCTAGAACAAAGGACAGAGTCATTATCAGAGGAGCTAAGAAAGGTGCTGTCTAAGCTACAAGTAATTTTTCTGATTGAGAGGCAAATAGAACCTGATAGAAGGGGCTTGATAATAATCTGTTGGGCTTTAGGTCTTGTACGTTAAGAGGCCCAGACCTATCTATCTCTTCACATGGGGTATATCCTAAGGGAGGTGTGAACCTCCTAGGGGAAGGCACTCTGTTGACTTTCATTACTTAGCTTGCCTGGGAGGAGAGCTGGCCAGGTAAAGGCAGGTGGCATCTCTAACAAGAAATTTACAGTTCTGCCTGCAATGTTGCTGACCCTACTTGACCATACCCTCAGCTACAGTGGTCACTTTGGAAGTTGGGCTGAGTGAAGGGCTTTTCAGCTTAGAGCCAATAAGATCTGTGGCTCTGACCTGGGCATCCTTCGACTCCAGGGCAGGTCCATTTCCAGTGATCCAACTCTTGGCAGAGCTGCCAGGGCTCTTCACAATCTGACTTCTGCTGAAGCCCAGGCTTACCACATTGAAAGCCACTGCAGTGGACTGGCCTGTTGGGTCTCCTTGAGGGCAGATCACTGTACAGATCAGCCATTAATAGGCTTGCCACCCATTGCTTCTGATGCCGAGCTTTCTTTTCCTCCTGGTTTGTGTTAAAGCAGACCAGAGGATGCAAGTCAAGGGAGTGCCCAAGTCCTATCTCTAATCTTCTGTGGCCTGAACTACAAGTCTGTAGTCACAGGCATGTTCTGTAGTAGTTTTTCTAAGGTAGACAATGCCCATGAGGAAAATTATATTCTCACTTTAAAACTTTCTTTCCCTTTGGTCTGAAAGGGAGGTTTTTTTGTACTTACTGTATACTTCGCTGATGGCGAAGTGAATCTAGCTATGAGATTATTATTTAAGTTCTTATTTTGGCTATGCTATTGCAGAAAAATGTTAGCCATCTCTTTTATAAGGTCTAAAGATTAAATTGTGCATCCTACAGATTCCTTCATAATAGAATTAGTTTCCTACCTTGAAGAGAATAGAGAAGTGAAAGAACAAGTTGGGCTTAGAATAGAGAAATGAGGGAGCAAGTCCTAGATCGCTTGCTGACAATAGCAATATCACATGAATACTTAGCAAACCGTTTCAACCATTAGATAACAACTTAAGAAAACATTTACCAGAAGGTCCAATGCCTTCTATAAATTTTAAGAATCATGTATTTGGAAATACCTCTTAAATATCTAACATGGTGTAGTTTGTTTAACCAGTAAACTTAAGCACAACCATATAAAATGTTTTTAGTTTCTTTCTACCAACAAGTTTAAAACATATGATACACAGATTCAGGTCACACAAATTAAAATGTATCTTTGATTGATTTTAGCAGCTTAAATTTATGGACAATCTTATCTATAAGCCATTTAAAATAAAACTCTTAATAAAATTTCCCCATGTGGACATACAATATGTACACACATAGAACATAGCATAATAGACCAATATAGCAATTTCAATAATAGCTTTTAAAATCTTTAACTCTTTTTGTAGATTGCCTATTGATTTGAATTGCTTTTTGTTTTTAGTAACCTCAGTTAACCATACTTTCTCTCAGTTGGTACTGGTAATACATTATTGGCTTCATCTGTTTACAGAGCCATCCCAAAGTACTGAATACCATAAAAGTGGCTGGAAAAAGTCCATAGGAACCTATAGGAGGACAGCTACACACAGAACCAACAACGCTTTAGTTTTATGAGCAGCACATCATATATAACTGTGGATGACAAAAGACTTTAAGTCGCCATGTTTAAAATTATAAACTCATCAACCAACAAGAGGCACTTGCTTACTTCACAGTATTTTTGAAAGCACCTGTAGGATTTTACAAGTATTTAACCCTTTAGGCCTTGGGGCTTTCTCATTAAGATAACTATCATGTCTAGTAACACAAGATCATTAGACTTTTTAATTCTCAAACATTTGTATTAATAGCATTTTCCATTATAGAAACTTAAAGTTTGGTACCACATCACATCTTGACAGTACTTCTAATATAATCCAAATAGCCTGATTAGTTGGTGTCTCTATAAGATGAGTGACATAGGTCCTTCGAGTTTTTCAGTTGGGCCCAAACTGGAAAAACCAAAGTACAAGATTTACTGGAAATTTTAGAGTCCAGATTGTTTGAAATTTTGATTTTTTGAATGCCTGTCAAGAATGCCAAGAAGGCTCAAAATCCAAAATATCTGGTTGAAATAAGATTCCTTAAAATCATGAAATAACATAGACCAAATTTGATCATTGTTACAAGGTGATTATTCAAATCTCTGAAAATAAGCACATATTTAAATAACCCATAGCTCTTAATAAAAATTCAGCTGTTTTTGAACAATTAGAATTTAACAGACATCAAGAGAACATAAGAGATTACTTTAACACATTGCTTTAACTGAGCATCAGAGTTTAATTCTATGTGAAAGAGAAATTGAGCTTCCTGTGATCTTTTGCTGTGCGGTTTCCTTCCTTTACCTTCTTTCATGTTGATGACCATGTTTCTGTGTTTCTGTGTGTAACACATCTTTAAGCATCTTTTGCAGGGCAGGATGAGTGGCAACAAATTCTTTCAGTTTCTGTTTGCTATGAAAAGTCTTAATTTCACCTTCATTCACAAATGAGAGCTTTGCAGGATATAATATTCTGGGCTGGCAGTTTTTCTCTCTTAGTACCTGGGCCATGTCTCGCCATTCCCTCCTAGCTTGTAGGGTTTCTGATGAGAAGTCTGCTGTGAGTCTAATTGGAGATCCTCTGAGAGTAATCTGACGTTTCTCTCTTGTATATTTTAGAATCTTTTCTTTATGTTTCACTGTGGTGAGTTTGATTACAACATGTCGTGGTGAGGATCTCTTTTGGTCATGTTTATTAGGGGTTCTATGAGCTTCCTGTACCAAGATGCCTCTGTCCTTCTCCAAACCTGGGAAATTTTCTGCTAGTATCTCACTGAAAATGCCTTCTAATCCTTTCTCCCTCTCCATGCCTTCAGGAACTCCTAGAACCCGAATGTTAGCTTTTTTAATAGTATCCTGTAGATTCCCAACAATATTTTTTAGATTTCTAATTTCTTCTTCTTTCCTTTGGTTTGCCTGTTTCCTTTCCTGTTCTCTGTCTTCTAAGTCTGATATTCTCTCTTCTGCTTCGCCCATTCTGTTTTTAAGGCTCTCTAATGTGTTTGTCATTTGATCTATTGAATTCTTCATTTCATTATGATTTCTCATCACTATCACAGTTTCTTGTTCTACTAGTTGTTTCATTGCATTATGATTCCTCCTTAATATTTCATTTTCCCGAGAGAGATTTTCTATCTTGTCCATTAAGGATTTCTGTAGTTCAAGAATTTGTTTTTGAGAACTTCTGAATGTTCTTATCAATTTTTTGAGATCTGCTTCTTGCATTTCTTCGATCTCATCATCTTCATAATCTTGAATTGGGGTGTCTTTTTCATTTGGGGGCGTCATAGTCTCTTCCTTGTTCTTGTTAGCTTGGTTTTTGTGTTTGTTGTTTGGCATGTTGGAGATATTTGGTTTCTTCACTGTGGTGTTTTTTCTTGTTACACTATGGCTCTATATTAAGTGGACTGTCTGCTTTCAGTGGAGCCTTAGAGGCTTGAGATGAGTGTGGCCTGAGAGCTGTGTTTGGTTCCTCAGGGTTGAGGGTGTGTCAAAGATGACACTCCCAGGTTAGGCGTGGTAAATCTCTGTTCCTTTCTCTTTTTTTTATTCAAAATGGAAGTAATTCCACACAGCTGAACGTAATTGGAGGTAGTTAGCAAGCGAATGATATATCCACAGGAGCCAGAGATTGGAAGCTCTTTCCCAAGGACCACACAGGGAATCTCTGCTGCCCTCAGTGTGGGCTCCAATTCTCCTGCAATCTCCCACTGGGTTGCCAAGTGAGATCCTAATCTCCTGTTATTTCACCCCTCCCCCCAGAGTCAGGTTTTTCTGCTAGGCTCAGGGTCGGTGCAGACCTGAGGTTGCCCTGCTTATGACGTATGTCCAAAATGGTGCCTGCTCTTTGTCTTGCTCGCCCTTGAGGGGTGAGCGGAGAGAGAGAAACTCCTGTCCGTATCAGTCACTTTTTTTTTTCCTCTCTCTCTTCTAGTTAGCCTGGTGAACTTTTCCCTATGGGGTTTCAAGCCTCGTTCCCTCTAGTCTCCTCTTTCTGCTTGGCCGTTGGTGTCTTGGGCTATTGAGGCTTGGCTCACCTCGCGTTCCAGTGCTGGTGTGTTGATTCTGCCGCTGGTGTCCCGAACTTGGGCTCCCACGCTCTCCACGCAGGTCCTCTGTGAATCACTAGTTCTGGAAGAGTTTCCTCTGCTGTTTCTTCCCCTACTCTTCCTTGACCCTGCAGTATCTCCACTTTTATTAGCATGTGTCTTCCCGAACTATCAATGTGCTCCCTTCCTATTCCGCCATCTTGCCTCTCTAGTGAATATGTACTTCTAGTGGTCATTAAATATAACGAATAGCAATAGAAGTGCAACAGAAGAAACCTAAGTGAAAATGAAAGAGTTAGTAACTCTCTAGAAAAGGGAAGTTGTCCAACCAAACCTTCAGAAATATTCCTCTATTTAAATATTAATGTAAATACGTATTCAATAGAGCATGTCATTGAAGAAAGTGGAAAACGTGAAAGAATATAAAAAAGGGACTGTCAAATATTGCATATATTTTACAGCTAAATATGAGTGCATTCGAGAGATGTAACATTTTCACAATCTACTTGTGTGTTGATTTTGAATCCTCTCACTATAATGAATGCATTGATCAGTTGTAACAGTTTCCTAGCACAGTCTTTTCATTTGCCTCAGTTGTAAGTTTCTTAGCACGGCCTTTTGGTTTGTCTCAACACAGAACCATGACATCTGTTATATGAGCTGATTTGGTCTATTCATTTCCTATGTGTATGTCTTTTATTTCAGTGTCTTACATAAAGGCTTTGGGTAAAACTTCCAGTGTTACATGGAATAATAACAGTGAGAATGGGTCCCTGTGTGCTTCCAGACCTGAGAGGGAATGTTTTCAGCTTGTTGGCTATACATAATCTCTACAACCTTGAGCTGTTTCTCTTCTCTACCTACTTAGGCCTTTTTTCCTTCTGGATGGAAATACGTTTATTTTGGTGTGAAAATCTGCAAATGTCCTTTTTTTCATAATGTGCATTTTCTGTGAACTTTTTAATACCATTGATATATCACATAAACAAGGTAACATTAAATATATACTTAAATTACTGAACATAGCACAATGAAGGCTGAATTTTATCAAATGCTTTTTGTTGTGTGTGGAAATGTTACTATGATTTTTATGCTGCATTCTGTTGATGTGATGCTTTATACTTCTCGATTTGCAAGTGTTGAACCATTCCTACATGTCCAGAATAAATCTCACCTAGTGATGTTTTGGATGTGTTGCTGCATTTACTTGCTGGTACTTTGTTTACTGTTTTATAAATTTATATTTGTCAAGCATGGAAGTCTATACATTTTTTTGCTTTAAAACTTCTGTCTGTTTTTAAAGATTTATTTCATTTATTTGAAAGTCAGAGTTACACAGAAAGAGAGAGAGGCAGAGAGAGAGAACTCTTCAATCCGTTGGTTCACTCCCCAGATGGCAACAACAGCCAGAGCTGTGCCGATCCAAAGCCAGGAGCCAGGAGTTTCCTTGGGTTCTCCCCCGTGGGTTCAGGGGCCCAAGGACGTGGGCCATCCTCTACTGTTATCCCAGGCCACAGCAAAGAGCTGGATCGGAAGAGGGGCAGCTGGGACTAGAACCGGCGCCCATATGGGATGCCAGCACTTCAGGCCAGGGCGTGAACCCACTGCACCAAAGCGCCGGTCCCTAAATTCTATCTCAACATTTGGCAGAATTCAATAGTCAAACCAGCTGATCGGGGTTCTTTTTTCTGAGAAATTTGCAGAGCTATTTTATAGGTTTTTACTTGTCAATGTACTGTTCAGGTTTCCTGTGTCATCAGGATACAGATTTGGTAAATAACACATAGCTAGAAGTTAATTAATTCCTTCCGGTTTTTTAATTTGTGGGTGTATGGTCCTTTGTATTTCTGTGATATTATTTGGAACATTTGATTGCTGATTTCATGGATAAATTCATTGATATTATATGATTTGCACACATTGTTTTATATATCTCAGTACCTAAATACAAACATCACAAATAATGTCCAGTCTCTGAGAAATTTCAGTGCTTCTTCAAAAAGTTAACTTTTAGAAATAAATTGACGTTCCTAGGTGTCTTCCTCTGTCTTTCTGTTTGTTTCTCTCTCCATCACTTCTTTTTTTTTGTCATCCTTGGAGACATCGTATACATTTCATCACAATTATATATCACTCATGATTTTAATGTCAAAAATCAAGTGTGACTGTATAATTTACTATAGAAACAGAAACGCTGTCAAACTTTTTTTTAAACTTTTATTTAATGAATATAAATTTCCAGTGTACAGCTTATGGATTACAATGGCTTCCCCCTCCCAAAACTTCCCCCCCACCTGCAACCCTCCCCTCTCCCGCTCCCTCTCCCCTTCCATTCACATCAAGATTCATTTTCAATTCTCTTTATAGACAGAAGATCAATTTAGTATAAAGATTTCAACAGTTTGCACCCACATAGAAACACAAAGTGAAACATACTGTTTGAGTACTAGTTATAGCATTAAATCACAATGTACAGCACATTAAGGACAGAGATCCCACATGAGGAGCAAGTGCACAGTGGCTCCTGTTGTTGACCCAACAAATTGACACTCTAGTTTATGGCGCCAGTAACCACCCTAGGCTGTCGTCATGAGTTGCCAAGGCTATGGAAGCCTTCCAAGTTTGCAGACTCTGATCATATTTAGACAAGGTCATAAAAGACAGAGTGAGGATAGTAACCAATGATCCTAAGAGTGGCATTAACCAGGTCTGAACAATTACACAGCATTAAGTGGGGAAGAGGACCATCAGTACACACATGTTGGGAGTAGAGCCATTGGTGGTAGAGTAGAGGTTATGATTACAAAGGAATGAGGCCCAAGTGCACTAGACAGAGCCTAGAACAAAGGACAGAGTCATTATTATAGGAGCTAAGAAAGGTGCTGTCTAAGCTACAAGTAAGTTTTCTGATTAAGAGGCAAATAGAACCTGATAGAAGGGGCTTGATAATAATCTGTTGGGCTTTAGGTCTTGTACGTTAAGAGGCCCAGACCTATCTATCTCTTCACATGGGGTATATCCTAAGGGAGGTGTGAACCTCCTAGGGGAAGGCACTCTGTTGACTTTCATTACTTGGCTGGCCTAGGAGGAGAGCTGTCCAAGTAAAGGCAGGTGGCATCACTAACAAGAAATTTACAGTTCTGCCTGCAATGTTGCTGACCCTACTTGACCATACCCTCAGCTACAGTGGTCACTTTGGAAGTTGGGCTGTGTGAAGGGCTTTTCAGCTTAGAGCCAATAAGATCTGTGGCTCTGACCTGGGCATCCTTCGACTCCAGGGCAGGTCCATTTCCAGTGATCCAACTCTTGGCAGAGCTGCCAGGGCTCTTCACAATCTGACTTCTGCTGAAGCCCAGGCTTACCACATTGAAAGCCACTGCAGTGGACTGGCCTGTTGGGTCTCCTTGAGGGCAGATCACTGTACAGATCAGCCATTAATAGGCCTGCCACCCATTGCTTCTGATGCCTAGCTTTCTTTTCCTCCTGGTTTGTGTTAAAGCAGACCAGAGGATGCAAGTCAAGGGAGTGCCCAAATCCTATCTCTAATCTTCGGTGGCCTGAACTACAAGTCTGTAGTCACAGGCATGTTCTGTAGTAGTTTTTCTAAGGTAGACAATGTCCATGAGGAAAATTATATTCTCACTTTAAAACTTTCTTTCCCTTTGGTCTGAAAAGGAGGTTTTTTCTACT
This sequence comes from Lepus europaeus, assembly GCF_033115175.1. Lineage (NCBI taxonomy): Eukaryota > Metazoa > Chordata > Mammalia > Lagomorpha > Leporidae > Lepus > Lepus europaeus. The sequence continues at coordinate 98,195,043 of NC_084850.1, read as the reverse complement.
TACTGTATACTTCGCTGATGGCGAAGTGAATCTAGCTATGAGATTATTATTTAAGTTCTTATTTTGGCTATGCTATTGCAGAAAAATGTTAGCCATCTCTTTTATAAGGTCTAAAGATTAAACTGTGCATCCTACAGATACCTTCATAATAGAATTAGTTTCCTACCTTGAAGAGAATAGAGAAATGAAAGAACAAGTTGGGCTTAGAATAGAGAAATGAGGGAGCAAGTCCTAGATCGCTTGCTGACAATAGCAATATCACATGAATACTTAGCAAACCGTTTCAACCATTAGATAACAACTTAAGAAAACATTTACCAGAAGGTCCAATGCCTTCTATAAATTTTAAGAATCATGTATTTGAAAACACCTCTTAAATATCTAACATGGTATAGTTTGTTTAGCCAGTAAACTTAAGCACAACCATATAAAACGTTTTTAGTTTCTTTCTACCAACAAGTCTAAAACATATGATACACAGATTCAGGTCCCACAAATTAAAATGTATCTTTGATTGATTTTAGCAGCTTAAATTTATGGACAATCTTATCTATAAGCCATTTAAAATAAAACTCTTAATAAAATTTCCCCATGTGGACATACAATATGTACACACATAGAACATAGCATAATAGACCAATATAGCAATTTCAATAATAGCTTTTAAAATCTTTAACTCTTTTTGTAGATTGCCTATTGATTTGAATTGCTTTTTGTTTTTAGTAACCTCAGTTAACCATACTTTCTCTCAGTTGGTACTGGTAATACATTATTGGCTTCATCTGTTTACAGAGCCATCCCAAAGTACTGAATACCATAAAAGTGGCTGGAAAAAGTCCATAGGAACCTATAGGAGGACAGCTACACACAGAACCAACAACGCTTTAGTTTTATGAGCAGCACATCATATATAACTGTGGATGACAAAAGACTTTAAGTCGCCATGTTTAAAATTATAAACTCATCAACCAACAAGAGGCACTTGCTTACTTCACAGTATTTTTGAAAGCACCTGTAGGATTTTACAAGTATTTAACCCTTTAGGCCTTGGGGCTTTCTCATTAAGATAACTATCATGTCTAGTAACACAAGATCATTAGACTTTTTAATTCTCAAACATTTGTATTAATAGCATTTTCCATTATAGAAACTTAAAGTTTGGTACCACATCACATCTTGACAGTACTTCTAATATAATCCAAATAGCCTGATTAGTTGGTGTCTCTATAAGATGAGTGACATAGGTCCTTCGAGTTTTTCAGTTGGGCCCAAACTGGAAAAACCAAAGTACAAGATTTACTGGAAATTTTAGAGTCCAGATTGTTTGAAATTTTGATTTTTTGAATGCCTGTCAAGAATGCCAAGAAGGCTCAAAATCCAAACTATCTGGTTGAAATAAGATTCCTTAAAATCATGACATAACATAGACCAAATTTGATCATTGTTACAAGGTGATTATTCAAATCTTTGAAAATAAGCACATATTTAAATAACCCATAGCTCTTAATAAAAATTCAGCTGTTTTTGAACAATTAGAATTTAACAGACATCAAGAGAACATAGAAAATTACTTTAACACATTGCTTTAACTGAGCATCAGAGTTTAATTCTATGTCAAAGAGAAATTGAGCTTCCTGTGATCTTTTGCTGTGAGGTTTCCTTCCTTTACCTTCTTTCATATTGGTGACCATGTTTCTGTGTTTCTGTGTGTAACACATCTTTAAGCATCTTTTGCAGGGCAGGATGAGTGGCAACAAATTCTTTCAGTTTCTGTTTGCTATGAAAAGTCTTAATTTCACCTTCATTCACAAATGAGAGCTTTGCAGGATATAATATTCTGGGCTGGCAGTTTTTCTCTCTTAGTACCTGGGCTATGTCTCGCCATTCCCTCCTAGCTTGTAGGGTTTCTGATGAGAAGTCTGCTGTGAGTCTAATTGGAGATCCTCTGAGAGTAATCTGACGTTTCTCTCTTGCACCTTTTAGGATCTTTTCTTTATGTTTCACTGTGGTGAGTTTGATTACAACTTGTCGTGGTGAGGATTTCTTTTGGTCATGTTTATTAGGGGTTCTATAAGCTTCCTGTACTAAGATGCCTCTGTCCTTCTCCAAACCTGGGAAATTTTCTGCTAGTATCTCACTGAAAATGCCTTCTAATCCTTTCTCCCTCTCCATGCCTTCAGGAACTCCTAGAACCCGAATGTTGGCTTTTTTAATAGTATCCTGTAGATTCCCGACAATATTTTTTAGATTTCTGATTTCTTCTTCTTTCCTTTGGTTTGCCTGTTTCCTTTCCTGTTCTCTGTCTTCTAAGTGTGATATTCTCTCTTCTGCTTCGCCCATTCTGTTTTTAAGGCTCTCTAATGTGTTTGTCATTTGATCTATTGAATTCTTCATTTCATTATGATTTCTTGTCACTATCAGAGTTTCTTGTTCCACTAGTTGTTTCATTTCATTTTGATTCCTCCTTAATATTTCATTTTCACGAGAGAGATTTTCTATCTTGTCCATGAAGGATTTCTGTAGTTCAAGAATTTGTTTTTGAGAACTTCTGAATGTTCTTATCAATTTTTTGAGATCCGCTTCTTGCATTTCTTCGATCTCATCATCTTCATAATCTTGAATTGGGGTGTCTTTTTCATTTGGGGGCGTCATAGTGTCTTCCTTGTTCTTGTTAGCTTGGTTTTTGCGTTTGTTGTTTGGCATGTTGGAGATATTTGGTTTCTTCACTGTGGTGTTTTTTCTTGTTACACTATGGCTCTATATTAAGTGGACTGTCTGCTTTCAGTGGAGCCTTTGAGGCTTGAGATGAGTGTGGCCTGAGAGCTGTGTTTGGTTCCTCAGGGTTGAGGGTGTGTCAAAGATGACACTCCCAGGTTAGGTGTGGTAAATCTCTCTTTTTTTGATTTAAAAGGGAAGTAATTCCGCACAGCTGAAACTAATTGGAGGTAGTTAGCAGGCAATTGATATACCCACAGGAGCCAGAGATCAGAAGCTCTTTCCCAAGGACCACACAGGGAATCTCTGCTGCCCTCAGTGTGGGCTCCAATTCTCCTGCAGTCTCCCACTGGGTTGCCAAGTTAGATGCTAATCTCCTGTTATTTCACCCCTCCCCCCAGAGTCAGGTTTTTCTGCTAGGCTCAGGGCTGGTGCAGACCTGTGGTCGCCCTGCTTATGACGTATGTCCAAAATGGCGCCTGCTCTGTCTTGCTCGCCTTTGAGGGATGAGTGGAGAGAGAGAAACTTGTGTCTGTATCGGTCACTTTTTTTATTTTTTTCCTATCTCTCTTCTAGTTAGCCTGGTGAACTTTTCCCCACGGAGTTTCAAGCCTCGTTCCCTCTAGTCTCCTCTTTCCGCTTGCCCGCTGGTATCTCGGGCTATTGAGTTTCGGCTCACCTCGCGTTCCAGCGCTGGTGTGTTGATTCTGCCGCTGGTGTCCGAACTTGGGCTCCCACGCTCTCCACGCAGGTCCACTGTGAATCACTAGTTCCAGAAGAGTTTCCTCTGCTGTTTCTTCCCCTACTCTTCCTTGACCCTGCAGTATCTCCACTTATATTAAACTTTCTCTCCCCCCGGACTAATAGTGTGCTCCCTGCCTATTCCGCCATCTTGCTGCCCACTCACGCTGTCAAACTTTTAAAAAAAAAAAAAAACATTGATTCCTATTTACACATACGGTATGCATGAAAAATTGGGATAAATATTTATCTTACTTAAAAATATGCATAGTAGAAAACAGGTCACAGAATCCTCATTGCACATCTCCACAACATAAAAAAGACAAACACATTGGTAGACTTCCCATTATTGCACATAGGCTGTGGCAAATGTGACATTAACTTTTATGCATCTTGTAATCCGAATTTGATATCAAGCCACATTTAAATCACACCTTTATAAAAAGATTGCTGTATGGCTTAGGATATTTTTATGTGTGTGTTAGTTTTTAAAAGAAAACAGGTTTTTGCTTTCTACTTCAAACTACCTTTTAGAAGGTTCATTTGATTTCATCTGCTCTGAACTTGAACAGCTTCTAGGTTTCCTTGTCCTACTACAATGCGTATTGTGTTTGTGTTTAACAAGTAGTGATAATATGTATGCTCAGCCATCCAACTTCCATGTTTCCACAGAGATCTAACTAAAAGTAAGCCCAAGCCTGACAGTTACAAGCCTCTACGTTCAGTCTGTCTTATAACACCAAAGCAGAGGTTTCTCACGGAGGTTGTCTCAGGCATGTTCTGCATCGGACTGTTCCTGAATGTTGTGTTTGTATTATAGGTTGAAGCATGGCCAGAGGTTTAAACGAAGACAACCAGAAGTCCGGCCATTTGTTCTCCCATTGGATGGATGTTTAAACTCAGTTTCTCAATAAAGTTTTTCCTGTGGTAGAGAAATCTTGGTCATCTTTGTATCCAATTTGAAATTTTATGTTCTGATGGGTTTGGTAGGTACAGAAATCATGTTTGCTAATTGAGTTTCTGTTTGTCAACCTTGTGAAATATTTTATTATACTTTTTTTCTCTAGGTCTTTTCTGATTTTCAGCACACACAATCATACGTTCCTTGAGTAGCAACAGCTATTCCCGTCATTGAAATCATTAAACAATTGAAAAGATTCGATAGGCCCACACGATACAATTTGAAATAAAGCCAGAAATATAGCAGCTTCTTTCCTTATGCATATGGGAAATGAAAAAATTTAAGCACTTCAGCATATAAGTGTGGGGTTTTCCTGTTTTGAAATATACTTTATCAGAATGTGAAGTTCTCTGCTGTTTCTACTTTGGAAAGAAAAATTCTTGAATATTGTGGACTTTCATTAATCACTTGTGGTACATCCCTTTAGATGATCTTTCCACACTATTGATCTGCGGATCTTTCTGCACTGTTGCGTTAATTTGGCGGATTGTGTGGTACATTCCTGTGTTTAAAGCAACCTTGTATTTTTCTGAGAAGATCGTGAAACTGTATTATCCCTTTGGGGTAATCTCTGTATGAAAAGCATGTTTCATGTCTTTTTGTATGTGCTCATGAGTGACATTAGCTTCTACAGGTATCTATTCTCCTTGATGGACTTGCTTCCCAATTTTATGTTAGTAGAATGAATTGGGCTACGAACTTCTTTTTTTCTATACTTTAGAAGTTATGTCCCTGAAAGGCCTCAGTAAGGTAGGAATTACTTTCCCCCGTTCAGCTGTAGTGAGATCATTTATTCGTTTTACTACTGGACCCTACTTGAAGAACAGAGACAGAAGGGGCTGCAGCAGGCTTACTCCATCCCTTCAGAATCAGTGCAACACCTCTCCTGCAAGGCCATGCTTCAGTCCTAACTCAGGTAGCCGGACCTCATAACACTTATAGCCGTATACCTCTCTTATCGATGCATTTCAAGAATAGTAACTCTGAGGCTCTGCTGTCTCCTTACAACATAAAGGATAAATCTGAGGCAGGTGTTGTTGAGTAGTGCATAAAGCTGGTCTCTGCAAAGCTGACATCCCATATGGGTGCCAGATCAGCTCCACGCTTTTCTACTTCCTAGTCAGCTCACTGCTAATGGCCTGGGAAAAACGGTGAAAGATGGCCTAAGTACTTGGGTCCCTGCTCCACATGTGGGAGACTCGGATGACTTTGTCCTCACACAGTGCTGGCTGTGGTTTGCAACTGGGGAATGAACCAGCAGGTGGAGGACGTCACCTCCCCCCGCCCCTCCCTCTCTCCCTCCCTCCCTTACTCGCTCTCTCCCTCTGTTTAGTCTGACTCCCCATATTCAAAGTGTAAATCGCAATTTATAAAGCGCATGGTGTCTATGGAGAATAAAGGGGGGGGAGCAGCACTGTGGCACAGTGGGTTTAACGCCAGGGCCTGAAGTGCCAGCATCCCATATGGATGCCTGTTCGAGACCTGGCTGCTCCACTTCCGATCCAGCTCTCTGCTACGGCCTGGGAAAGCAGTAGCAGATGGCCCGGGTCCTTGGGCCCCTGTACCTGCATGGGAGACCCGGAAGAAGCTCCTGGCTCCTGGCTTTGGATCTGCGTAGCTTCGGACATTGCGGCCAACTGGGGAGTGAACCATCGGATGGAAGACCTCTCTCTCTCTCTCTCTCTCTGTGTGTGTGTGTGCGTGTGTGTCTTTCTCTCTGTGTGTGTAACTCTTTCAAATAAATAAATAAATCTTTAAAAAAAGAGATAATAAAGGGGGTAACATAAGAAATGGGTGCTGTATTGTCATTGGTTTCATTCATTACATAATGTAATCGTTTCAGTGTTAAAATATTTTAAATTCACCTTTAAAATTACAACTCTAGGAAGTGATACTACTTTTGAATTTAAAGTAGAAATATCAAGTTATCTGCTAGAGGCAGATACTTCCACAGAAGAAACGTTTAAGTGCAAAGGAGAAATACAGGGAAGGAACACAGAACAAAAATAGTGAACATAATGTCTGAAAATTAGGATGGACACCCACCAGAACTCCTTAATTATCTTTTTCTCAGGGGCCACGAAGAAATTTCTGCATGCTAACAAGGCAGACTGAGAGCCAATCACCAAGCTGGGTCCAACAGTGCAGCCATGATCCCAGAGCACAGGTCCACACTGTGCTCTGCGGTGCAGTGGTGAGTGTGCAGTGGTGAGTGGGGGTAGGACAAATGGGATAGATGGCCCCTAGGTCTCTTGAAATAAGAAGGCCTCTCCAATTGTAATAGCAGGTTGCAGCTGGGTTCTCATGTACCCGCCAGTCTGACTACAGAGGCTGCACACTGGGCATGGACCTCAGTGGGGTGGAGGGCACATAACAGTGAGATGGTGCTCTGGATGGTGCACATGTCAGAGAGGGTGAAGTGCACTAATAATGTGAGGTCACTCTGACTATAAATTGGCTGGTTTCATTATTGTACCCTGAAGAGCTGGTGCTCCAAGTATACCAGTCAGCTTCAACATCCCCTGCCCACACTGACAGTAGCCAGAGGTGCTCCAACACATCCATCTCAGGTATCACTCTAGAGTCTTGGGCCACCTATGAATGGTCCTTGGAACTCCCTGACTGCACCCAGCTCACACGCCCACTGCTAGGGTGTAATCCTTAGGTGCTTCACTCAGCTCAGCAACACTTAATCACCTGGACTCCAAATCGGTCTCTTTGTGCTAAGCCTAATACAGTACAACACTGCAACATTCAGAAAGCTATGACCCAGCGTACCCATGCTCAGTCAAAGCCCAGCAAGGGACTCAGGGCTTCAGGCTCCAGCCTCTCCCATGGACATGGCCAGAGTTTGGGTATTACCACACTCTCAATACTCAGGCCAGAGGTAGCAGCGCCCAACCCAAACCAATAAGAACACACAGAGAGTGGCCCCAGACAGCTTTCCCTACTGTTACAGGGCTAAAATCTCTCTCACCTATCAGCATCTGTGGGTCCTTCTTCCTCCACTCAGCATTAGTGCAACTCTTGAATCTCTGGATCTGGTAAGCACCTTGACGTCTCTAAATCTAGCCAACTCTTGGAGCTAGCACTGATCTTGCAACTCTGATCTTGCAACACCAGGGCCTGCCGTGGATACCGTCTGTGAAGTGTTGTGCAGGGAATACCTACAACCTGCTCCAAATCCCTGTGAAGCTCATCACACTGCTATGGGCTAGGTTGGGCCTAAATGTCTATTCTCAACTCTTGCCTTTTACTTAGAACCATCCTAAGTACAGGCACAAACAGGACGTGCAGAGTGACAACATTTATTTACAAAGTGAGGAAAATACACATGCATATGTGGGCTTTATTTAGGGAGAATGACCCAGGAAAGGCAAAGAGAGACAAAGACAAAGACTCTTCCTACTCTGCACACTCTGGGTTCAGGAGGAGAGAGAGAGAGTGCTTTCACTTTCTCTGGCTTTTTATGAGCTTATAAACAGAAGGAGGAGGAGGAAGGGGGGAAGCCGGAACGGGAGGGAGGGTCGGGTGAAAAGTATCACTGTGTTCCTAAGGCTGTACATATGAAACTGTAGAACTTAAATAACACTTGAAATTCACAAAAGAAAAAGAAAAGAGATTAAGGGAAGCCTTCAAAGAGGAGTTGGTTTCCAGTAGGAACCTGAGCAGCTCGAGCGATGTCCAGTTAGATAAGAAGATAGAGAAGAGCGTTTCAGATATTTGTGTCCATTTTTGTACAGTTGAACACTTTTACACATTTTTTAGTTTCCCTAGGACCCCTTTGCCTATGACCTTCTGCCTTCTAATTAAATATGCAAATGTATCCTATAGCTCACTCTCAACTTTAGTTGCACCTTGTCTATACATGTTTTCCAGTCACTCAAACTGAGACAAGGCCTTCTCCAGTTGCTGACTGCAGGATACGGTCAACAATTAATAAGCTACCACGTTGGAATTTGTTTCCTATCATTGTCTTTAAATATGATTTAAACAGTTTACTTGCATTCTTTCACCAATAAGCTTTTAATTTCCTTTAGTGATAGAACTGGCTCATGATGCCTTCTTTGAACAACTGCACTGCCTTTATATGAAAAAAGTGATTTGGCCTGGCGATGACAAAACCTAGAAAACTGCTATAGGCTTACTTAAATCTTGTCAAGTGTTGGTTTCTTGATTTTAGTGAAAATTTATTTTTTAGAGGCCAGTCCTATGTCGGGCTTCTATAGTTTTCATCCTTTATTTTATAAATAACTTCCATATTCAAAATTATAAAATCTCAGTAGCATTTATATACACCAATTATGTACTCAATATAAAAGGAACTAGAATAAGAGTTCCATTAATAATTATAAGAACATAAATATATAGGGATATATATATATCTCCAAAGATTTGAATGACTTCCCCAATGAAAATTACATAGCACTAATGAAAGAAATGAAGAAGATGGGAATAAAAGAAAGACCTCCCTTGTTCATGGGTTGGAAAATTCCTTAAAATGTCCAATGTACTGAAATAGTTTTACAGATTCAATGCAGTCGTAATCAAAATACAAATTACATTTTTCACAGCACTAGAAAAACCAATTCTAAATATTCAAAAGGCAGTAATAAAATCCTCAAAGACTCAAATCAATACTCGACAAAAGTAGCAAACCTGGAAGCCCCAGAATGCAAGATCTCAAATATACAAGATCTCAATACATCTACAGAGCTATTTCAACCAGAACAGCATGGTACTAGCATAAACACTGTTCCAAAGACCATTGCAACTGATTAGAAATCATTGAAGTAAACCCATCCACTGACAGTCAACTTATCCTTAAGAGCTTCCCAATACAAACATCAGAGAAAGGATGTCTCTTTATAATAAGTTATGGAGGGGCTGGTGCTGTGGCACACTGGGTTAACCCTCAGCCCACAGTGCCAGCATCCCATGTGGGTGTTGGTACATGTCCCAGCTGCTCCACTTCTGATCCAACTCCCTATTAATATGCCCAGGAGGGGAGCAGAAGATTACACAAATACTTGGCCCCATGCACCCACTAGACCCAGAACAAGCTCAGGGCACCTGGTTACGGCTTGGCCATTCTGGCCATTTTGGGAATAAGCCAGTGGACAGATGATCTCTCCTTCTATCTCTCGCTCTCGCTCTCCCTCTCGCTCTCGCTCTCTCGCTCCTCCTCTCTCTTTCTCTCCCCACCCCTGACTTTCACATAAATTAAACACTAAAAAAAGAAATGGAAGTGTTTACATGATACTGCTCCCCCACCCAGCCCCTGAGTAAGGGGAAAGACTTCTTGGGCAAAGGGCATCTGACTGCAGGTGGGTGGAGATGATCACACAGCGGGAGAGGTGTGGCTTCCAGCTCATGAACTTCATCTATCTATATGACTTATATCATTCCCCCTTCAGAGATTTCTGACCCTAACCTTAAGGCAATGCTGAAGTATGTGACCTCATCATATCTTCGGTATCTGCTTCCTACTGATCATGGACATAGTCCCTGCCTGTCTTGGGTTCAGAAATCTCTTCCCATCTCATCTAATGAATCCAATTCACGAGCTGGAGAATTTTTAGTCACCCCCAATGTAACGTTCCAGAAACATTACAGAAGTAGAAATTAGCTGGACATTTTTCTGGGATGCCATATAGCCTTTTCCGGTGAAAGTGTAAAAGACTTGTGGTATGTTGGAGACAGAATTGTCTGGAGGGGGTTACAGAGTAGGAGGACATGAACATATTGAAGAAGGGTACAGGGTAGCAGATTAATAGAGGTGAGGTCTGCTTGGACGGTCTGTCCAAAATAGTGGAGACTATCTGAAAAAAAAAAAAATGGGTTAAGGCATTCCTGGTTAGCTGTCGGGTAAGGTGGGAATTGGGATCAGACCAGGTAAAGGCATAGAGTGCTTGTGAAGATGACTCGAGAGGAATCAGGAAGAAGGCATTCTTTATGTCTAGAACAGAGTCACATGAAGTTATAGGAGGTATGTGGGAGAGGAGAGACTATTGATTAGGCACAACGGAGCGTGTGGGATGGACAGCGGCATTAATACACCATCAGAGGTCCTGTACTGGATGATAAGAGCCATTCGTTTTCTAGTGCATCCCGCACTAGAGGGTTGACTGGGGAAAACTGGGGGTCTGGGAAGGAGAGGTGGCGAGAGGAAAGCCTGTAGTATGAAGGATAAACATGTAGGTTTCATCCCCTGTGGGAATGAAGACAGATGTCCCCAAGCAGTGGAGAGAGTCTCTGTCCAGAAGGGTGGGGGTGGGGGCAACTGAGAAGAGTAAGGAAAGAATGTAAGGCAGTAATATCTCCAAAGGAGCGACATAAATGGAAGTCCTATTTGGCGTCTCAACGTGACCTTTTATGGCAGCAACAGAGACAAGGAAAAAAGGAAGAATTGGACCACGATAGTCATGTAAAGCAGATAAACGGGTCTCAGTATCCATCAAGACAGAAATCTGCTTGCTAGACACTGTCCCTGACACCCCTGGTTCCATGGGCTCATCTCTGATGGGTGCTACAGGACCCAGGCCTCCTTATACTCTTCAGATTAGCAGAGAGGAGATGTCCTGTGTTGGAGTTGGCAGGACAGAGTGTTGCCCCCGGTGGGCAAGGCATCCTCCCCAGGGCCAAGGTTCCAGTGTTCCCACCGTCTACAGTTGGGATCTGGTTTAGTGGGAGGCGTTGGGTTAGGGCAGGCCTTGGCCCAGGGCCCAGTATTGACATATGGATAACAGGTTCCCAGAGGGCTGGGAATTGGTGTGCAGTTAGGGGCTTGCTGGATTACAGAGGGAAACATGTGATACTATAATTTTGTATTTTTTTTTCCTTTTGAATTTTGTTTCCTCATCCCTACGGTCAACGACATGAAAGGCCGCATTCATGAGGTCCTTTTGGGGGGTTTGTGGGTGGTCATCCAGCTTTTGGAGTTTGCACTGGATGTCAGGGGCTGATGGAGATATAAATTGGACTTGTAACAACAACAGGCCTGGTAAACCAGGATCCATGTCAGTATATTTTATCATCGCCTCTGACAGGCAAGACATAAAGAGGGTCAGGTTTTCTTCACTTTGCCGTGACTTCATGAATTGTATCTAATTGACCTGCTTATGACTGTTATTGTCCATAACTGCCGACAGACCAGAGACCATGTCATCTCGAGCCCATGTCCCTGGGTCTTAGGGTTGGCAGGTGCAATCTGGCTCAGGAGCAGCCCTAGGAACAGCCTGAGCGGCCTCTGGGTGACTGTCTGGGATCTGATGGTGCATCTCATCTGTCAGCTCTTGGGCAGCATGCCAGATGCACTCCCATTCGTCCAGGATTAACGTGGAGGGTAGGATGAGATAAGGGTCCTACCATGTTAACCTGCAGGACCGGGTCGGGGAAGGAATCTCTTTTGATATTTAGAGGGATTCCCTGAGAATGAGCCTAAAGATTCCTCAGTTTGATTAAGGTCTCATAGAGAGCAAGGGACATGGACACTGACCAGACTTTCCCCTCCATGCACCTTCCTGGAGGGAAGAACAGGCATCGGCTATAAAATTTGGAGGAGAAGATAAGACAGGGGCCATGGCAAGTGGGAGTCATCAGACAAGGAGAGAGGGTGAGGAGGAGATAAGTCAGATGGTGGAGAAGGCCAGATTGGGTGGGGAATGAGGTGTGTGGCAGGCGAGGAGCCTCCCCGCGGTTGACGTGGCGGAGGGTCCTCAGGCGGGTCAGGATGGCAAAGAGGATGTGAAGATGGAGGGGATGGTGGGGCGGGGGCTTCCGGAATGTGCTATTCTTCTATGGGAAGGTCAGGAGAAGCAGAGTGCCTGGGGAAATGGACAGAGGGGGAGGGGTCAGGATGGCAAGGAGAGTGCAAGGGAGCAAGGGACAGGAGGAGTAGTTGTGGCCACCACGGAGGGGTGGGGGGCAAGGAGCCAGCAAAGGTGGGGGTAGGGCAGGCAAGAGGCCATGCCCTTGAGGCGGTGGCAGCAATGACCAGGCTGAGAAGGGAGAGGACAGGGAAGCAAGGTTCTTCTTCCATCAGGAGAACTTGTAATTATGAGGAGGAGCTAAATGGGAGGAGCGACCTCAGAGAAGGCCCTTTAGGCCTAAGGCTGGCAGCTTTTTTAATAGAGAGGTCAGGGGGAAGTCAGGAGGAAACTGAGAAATTTTGGAAGCCATGGTGCAGGTAGAATAAGGTTGGGGTTGTGACACTCAGCTTGCTGCTCGATGTTTCCTGAAGAGGAGCTCCCACAAGCAGAAGCTTCTCGCAGAGGAGAGGATCCCCATGCTCAGACCAGGCGTCCCCAGTCTAAGACGTGTGGCAGGATTCTGGACACCTTCCAAAGCTGTATCCACTGTTCTTGGAACTAAGGGAGAGCAAAGCAGCCAAAGACCATAGACCCTTCGGGAGCTGAGACAACAGCCAGTGTCTGCCCTGGGCGCTGTGGGGAGACCAAGGCCAACTTCTCAGCAGTCTGTGGGTTGAAAATCAAGTCTGGGGGTGCGTGCAGTGGAGAGATCTGGCAAAAAAAAGTTTCTGGCTGTGAGTTTGCAGAGAGACAAACTTAAAGCAGGGAATGAGTAGACAGGTGACCAAAGCGGTACTCAACTCATCTGGGGAGTTTGGAAAGGTGGTACCCAAACCTGCCCGAGTCTTTCCAAGGAGGACACGTGGGGTGAGCCTGGGAAGTTCACTTTCCCTCCACCGAGGAGAGGCACTTGGTAGACGACTGAGAAGAGCAAGAGCTGGGCAGAAATTCAACCACACACCTTGCTCGGGGTGCCCCGAGGCCAGATCCTCAAAGGTTACTGCATGATCCTCCCCTCCAGTTTGCTGCAGAAGGGAGTGGTGAGTTTGGAGGAGGGGAGAGTCATGGCCCTCACCCAGAGGGTATCAGAGCTCTAAGCATGCAGCAGGTGGATATTCCCCCCTGATCAGGTGGAAGGAGAGATCTTAGCTCCTAGAGCAGGTTCTCCAGTGACTGCCTGAAAGCTGTGTGAGGTTGTGTGGGAGCACAGTTTGCAAGGGGGCCGATCTCTCGCACCCCTCCCTGTATGGGCATCAAAATATAAGGTTTTAAGATTTAAAAAAAAGAGGCACAAACCAGACAAAAAGAGGCAGACCAGGAACTCACAACAAGCACAGGTTTATTCAAGGCTGAGAGAGGGACCACTATCACAGAAGGTAGAGAGCATCCCCTCCCTCACAGGCCGGGGTTTTCATAGACAGGGGTCAGTGGCATGTAAGGTAGGGTCTTACAGGTTCAGGGGCTGTGGGCAGAGTGTCCTGCTTGAGAGGAAGAATACGGGGTTGGGGGGAGGCTAACAAGGAGACTTGTGAAAGAATGTATGGGGTTAGGATCTGCTGTCAGCTCGCTCACAGGCAAGGGACAAAAATAGATCTAAGACATTTGTCCTTACTCCATCAAGTTCAATCTGTTTCTGATGCAGCTTCCTTCTAATGAGCCTGGGAAGGCAGAGGATATGGTTCAAGTGACTGCATCCTGCCACCCGTGTTGGAGATCTAGATGATGTTCCTAGCTCCTGGCTTCAGTCTGGCCTAGGCCTGGTTGCTGCAGCCCTTGGGAAATGAAGCAGTGGATATAAGATATCGTTTGCTTGCTCTCTCTCTCTCTCTCCCTCTCCCCCTCTCTTCCTCTCTTCCTCCCTCCTACTCACTCTCTCTCTGTCTCTCTCTCTCTGCTTTTCCAGTAAATTAATAAAAAAATTTTAAAAATTAAAGACAACCCATTTTTCCTCTATTAAAATCCAAGCACTTTCAGTTGTTCAGGGACCTACTAAATAGCTAGTATTATCAGTTACAAAAGCCATGCTTTTTATGGAGTTTGTGTTGAGAAATAAAGTTTATTTCTTATGTTTTTATTTTAATCCCGTTTTCCATAAATGTTTTTAATCCTGTCATATAAGGCAGTGTCTCATAATTGAAATCTAAATTAGCCATCACACTGACCTCACACTTAAAATTATCTAAATATTCCCTTTTCACTAAAAAATAAATTACTGCCCTCCTCATTATCCCCATTTTATACATGACATGACAGAACATAAGAGAATATGATTTTATTTAGGGTCACAACACTAGCTATTCATGCAGTTTTCAATGTAGGAATCACGATATTGAAGACAAGTTCTCATTGCTATCTTTGTGCTCTTAAATTTTTCCTCTATTTTATATTACATTCACCACAGCCATGGGTATTCCCTTTAAAAAGTTTGTGGGAAATCAGAATTTAAAAATAAATTTAATTTGGTGCCAGGCCGGCACCATGGCTCAACAGGCTAATCCTCCGGCTAGCGGCACCAGCACACCGGGTTCTAGTCCCAGTCGGGGTGCTGGATTCTATCCTGGTTGCCCCTCTTCCAGGCCAGCTCTCTGCTGTGGCCCGGGAGTGCAGTGGAGGATGGCCCAAGTGCTTGGGCCCTGCACCCCATGGGAGACCAGGAGAAGCACCTGGCTCCTGGCTTCGGATCAGCACGGTGCGCCGGCCGCAGGGCGCCGACCGCGGCAGCCATTGGAGGGTGAACCAACGGCAAAGGAAAACCTTTCTCTCTGTCTCTCTCTCTCTCTCACTGTCCACTCTGCCTCTCAAAAAAAATCTGGTGCCAAAAAATTTGAAATTCAGGGAGCTGGCTTGGAACACCGTCATCCATATTGAAGTGCCTGGTTTTGAATCCTGACTATTTCTGATCCAGTTCGTTGCTAATGCACACTCTGGGAGGCAGCAGGTGAGGGCTCAAGTACTTAGGTCCCTGTATTCTAGGTGGGCGACTCAGATGAAGTTCCATGCTTTTGGCTTCAGTCTGCCCTAACCCTGGCTTTTGCATCCATTTCAGGAGTGAATGAGCACACACAAGATGTCTCTCTCTCTCTCTGCATTTCAAATAAATAAATACTGAAAAAGTTGAAATATGTGCACCTATTTGTGGTAGTATTCATTTTCCTTGACATTTTTGAAGATACTTTATTCCTTTTTTTTTTTTTGCTTGCACCATAAAGTTCTTTCTAAAAAGCAATCTGAGGTTCTCCTTTACAACACTATTGGAAAATTGCCAAGATAGTTTTCAAAAAAATACCATAGCGCAATGCATTTGCAAAAGCAGAGTATAAAACCTCCATGTGCTCCATGTTCTAACCAAAACTTGGACAGTCTTTTCAAATTTATCCATTGTAAAAGGTGTGCAGTCCTGGCCCCTTTTGAATACACTTTGCATTTCAATATTTTGGTCATGCATTCATGAGCTATTTGACCGTCCACATTTTTTTTTTGTCCGTTCCCATGTCTTGCACATTTTGCTGCACTACATTCATCTTTGTTCCTTCTAGGCTTTCATTTTCATTTCCCTTTACTCTTGGTATTTTTCAGATTGCAATACTCTTTTGTCTAAGTCTTTGAATACTCGTATTAACTATGCCTTTCATTTATAAACAACTTTCCCCTATTATTTACCTGATAATTTTAACTGCTATTCTTTGCTCTCAGTCACTGGAAACTCTTTTATTCTAATTTGGAACTAAGAGTATCAGTACTTTTTAAAATATTGTTTCACTTCTTTTGTGTTTTTACTGATCTTTCTGGAAGATTCGCTCATCCCCTTTTTTGAATCCTTCCTCTTTAGCCCTGGCTTTCTAAAGCATTTGTGTGAGTTTCACAATTGTTTCTTTTTACTTTGTTATGAACAGTAACGGTACATATTTGGGGCTACAGTGTTACATTTGACTATATGTATGCAATGTACTGGTCAAAACTGGGTAATGAACATTTCCTGTTCCGAGACATTACTTCATGGTTGTAGGCCCAGCAGTTCTTTCTTCTGTCTGTTCGTACAATATAAACTAGGGTACTGTGAAGTACAGTCTCCCCACTATGCTGTGCAACACTAGGAACTTATTCTGTTTTTCTGATTCTAATTTGGAACCCGTTGATCCAAATTCCTTCCAGTCCTGTCTGTCACTCACACCCTGTAGTAATCACTATTCAAAGTCCGGTTGACTTTTCTCAATCCAGGTATAAACTTTAAAAAGCCGGACTTGACAGAATCCACTGGAGTCGCACCAAAAAATGTAGCTTAATTTATTTGTGAAAACCTATTTGATCATGGAGGCACCAAGCCTGATTTTCCCTATCACGTACTGTTTCCCACACTAAAGTGCTAAGATGTATCAGGGTGTTCATCAATGCTTGTGGAAACTGTCCATCGTATGTTATTTTCACTTTTCCACAAACTTTTAGAAATGAACTTGAACAGAAGTCACGGACCCATCTTAATGTCTGCATAAACAATAGCTTATAGCTCCTTGCTTCATCAAATAACTCCAAATACAGGAATCTCTTGTTTCTGAAAGTAAAGTTTGCAAAACAGGAAAACCACCTTGTTTATTCCAGCACCTCCTTGAAATATATAAGCACTGCTGAATAAAAAGTCAAATGAGGTTTTTCAACCTGCAAAGTATTTGAATAGCTTTTCTCAAAATCTTTACCTTGCTCACAAATAGCCAAACAGCGTATATTCTCACTCCCATTGGAAGCTACACAAGTGGATCTCACAGAAACAGAAGGTAGAGTGCTGGTCACCAGAGGGTGGAGATGGTAGGAGAAAGGGCATAGAGGATGGACAACGAATGCCACAACACAGTCAGAAAGGAAGACTAAGTTCTACTCTTCTATAGTAGTCTACATAGCTCTATAGTTAACATTTCTGGAATGGAAAATGCACAGTGCTAAAGGAAAAGGTGCAGAATGTGCACAACCCAAAGTAATAATAAATTCCTGAGGTGATGCTAATGCTAATTACCTGAATGCGATTATTACGCATTGTGGACATTTCTAGAAAAAGGACAAGCACAGTGTATCCAGTGGCTATGGACAATTACTACACGTCAATTAAAATTTCTAAAAATTAAAGTCTTTGTCTATGTCCATGAATCCTAAGATATCACACCACCAATTGTGTCCAATTCTAAGTGAATTGTGCCCCACCTTGATAAAACTGCTTTACACAAGACCCCAGAATAAGTACCAATATTCGGAAGGCCTTTCCGCTTCTGAGATGCTAGTGACCCTGTGGAGGGAGAGCTGCCAGACAGAGTTGGGTAATAATGCCAGCTTTACCCTACGGACAGGACACGTGACTGATGTTCAGGAAGCACTGTGTATGATGAGCATAACCACTGCTGCTACCCATCTTGTGACAATAGGCTGTGCCTACATCCTAGGACCTCTGTCTGATAGTTCTGAACCTTGCGTGGACCAGACCAGTCCTATTCAGGCAGGTGAGCTACCGGCCTACAGATGTTAATGTAAAAAACGTAACTCAGAAGCCAGAGAAAACCAAGTGTTGGCTAGCATGACGAAAGCAACAAAAGCAAACCGGCCACAGGTGGGGCAGAAATTGCTGGAGAAAGCCAACATAACATAGACTAACATTTTATATGTACTTATTAATTTGAAAACCCGAGTTGGAGAGGGGGAGAGGGAGAGAGGGGGAGAGGGAGAGGGGGGAGAGGGAGACAAAGCAATCTTCCATCCTCTGGGTCGCTCCCCAAGTGGCGGCAGGAGCCTGAAGCCATGCGCGTCATCCGGGTCTCCCACAAACTGGCATCCTGTCACCAGTGGCAGCTGTACCAGCCCCGGCGCTGTCATGTTTAAAAGCTACTTCTGTCACAGCAGGTCTATTTGAGATGTTTTTTCCCCAAGGATAACCCAGGGCTCTCCTTGGAGTTCCTGGAAGAATCAGACTGTTGGAGGAAACAGTGGGGAGCAATTCCTTGGTAGCTGAGGACTGCTGAGGCTTCCGAGTGTAAGTCCCGCCCACGAGCGTCCTGACTCGGCCGCAGGGTCACATTGCTGCACACGTCCCTTGCTGCGCACGAGCCTTCGCGTTGGCGGGCTCTGTGCACATCCGTGCCGCGGGCGCCATTTTCCCGCTGTGTTCTGTCTTGCTGCCTGCCTGAGACACAGCGAGTAGGTAGCCGCTGTCTGATCGGTTCACGTATGAATGAGTATGAGAAGACGCCAAGCGTCTTCGCGGGATTGGGCGATGAGGTGCGGGGGCTGAGAACAAGAAGGACTTCAAGGACCTCGGCCTGCGCACAGATGGCGCTGCCACCATGTTTGTTACATTCCGGGTGGGGCCAGGACAAGGGCGGAAGGTTTGCTTGGAGGGCAATGGGGCAGGTGAAGACAGGGCAAGGGTTGAGGCTGCTGTTGGAGAGATCTGTGTCCCAGAGGATCCCCGTATGGCTCACAGGGGGCAGATCACAAGTCCTCAGAGGGAACCAGACGGAAGGCTGGGCAGATGTTGAGGGAAGGACATAGAGAGTGCGGACACCGAGGTGGGGACAGCATCTCCAAAATCCGTAAAGCGCAGGCCGAGATGCCCAGGGAGAGGCGCCCCTATCGCCCTCTATCCCAGCTTCTCACTTTGGCCTGGTCGGCGCAGAAACACCAGGAGGAGAAGGAGGGATGGAGCTGTGCATCTCAACGAAAACTATTTGAGATCACTAATTGGCCTCCTTAGTGGGGTTGTGACAAATAGGATAGTCACTCGAGTTTTCATGGTGTAGTAGATTTCCCAAGAATGTCTCCATATGGGACATCCAGTGATGCGACAGATAGCATCAGCTAGGACCTCTGTCTTTTCCTTATGCCTTTCTGTGTCAGACTTGTCCGAGGAAGTGCTGTTACCAACGATCAGAAAGGGTGGACATGCATGCATATCCAGGGACATTTTTGAAAGTTATCTCAACATATTTAAAAGTTACAAATTGACGTTTGGCCATGGAAATGTTCAAATACTGCAGTTCTTTTAAATGCATTCTCCAAATCACAATATTCTGCTTTCGTTGAGAAATATGAGTGGCACAAGAGCAACATCTACAGCTACGGGAGGTGGAAATGCAGAAGAAAGTTTCCAAGAGCAAATTGAGCCTGTGGAAGTGAGTGCTTCAATGTGTAATGTTTTCTGTTAACAAGTTTATCTTTGGGAAAGTGTTACTGAGTAGCACAGATACACTGATAAAGGTCTTCTGCGTTGATGATGGCTGTCACTTGGTGTCCCAAAGGAAACATTCATCCAGGACAATTACATCTGCTGTATTCCTGATGGATGCTCTTCACGTTCCCATGGGATGTAGTCAGTGATTTCACTCTCGTGCTTACTCACAGTAGATAGCACACATGCATCCCAGCACAGAAAAAAATAACTCCCACACGCATTGGAGGTAACTCTTCTGGGAGACACCTCTCAGGGGGAGGACTAATTTTATTCAGAATAAGGATGTAGGATCATGTTGAAGAAATTTCTCAAATGATTATTATGCATACGTATGTATTATAGATGGTTATTACATGTATTTCCACAAGACTGTTTATTTGTATAATTTCAATCTAATAGCCCCAGCAATCTGGTGCTGAAGTACTTCAACCGGAGGAGCCAGCAGTGGAAAATCAGGAGATTCCAGTTGATCAAGATATAGAAGAGGAGGGAGAACCTGAGGCTGAAGGTAAAGGGAAGGAGAACGAAAAGACCTTTTGAGGGTGAGGGATATGCATGTCTCATTTATTATGGCACAGGAGGAAATAACACTAACATTGCGAAGGTATCTCAGACAGTTCCTGCATATTAGGTAGAAAGTTGAAGAAGATACATTACAGCTTTGTGCTTTCCACATTATAAGCCATTTTTAAAATTTTTTATATATTTGGGATTGGGTCAGGCTGGGAACCAGGAACCCCATCCAGATCTCCCATGTTGCTGGCAGAAACCCAAGCATTTGGGTCATCGTCAGCTGCTTTCTTGGCACAATAGCAGGAACCTGGATCTGAAACTAAGCAGCCAGGACTTGAATCAACACTTTAACGTGAAGTGCCATTGTTGCAAGTGGTGGTTTATCCCACAGTGTCACGCCAGTCCCTTTCCCTGAACGGCTTTGAAGTTGTTTCAAGGTACTATGATTTTTAAAGGCCTTTTAAAGCCACACAAATTCTTGTGGGATTGGATCGATGCAACTTTCATCAAATTGCTATGTGCCGAATTATTTCTTTGCGAGTAGTATTTTCAAACCTAAACATTTACATATTTCATGGTATACTTTTTTGTTTTGTTTTTTAGCAATTCACTGTTTTTCCAAATGTGACTGCCAACAATGCCCATTCATTTCTTTACACCCCACTTTCTATTCTCCCTGTAAGATAGTAGTTTTACCATGAGTCACAAACAATTTTCCTCTTAATTCTGCTACTTTCTTCCACATGGGTTTCGTTCATGAAATGTGAAATGAGTGCCCTTTGTACCTAATATGCCTTTCTTTTCACAAAATAAGTTTTGCTTACCCTGGGTAGGGGTGAATGTCATGATTATATTTAGCGTAGACCTACAAATCCACTCATCGAATCTTACAGCAAAAAAGTATATGTTGGCCGTGGGTTTTTCATATATTGCTTTGATTGTATTGAGGAATGTTCCTTCCATACCCAGTTTGCTTAGAGTTTTCATCATGAAAGGGTGTTGTATTTTATCAAATGCTTTCTCTGCGTCTATTGAGAGAATCATATGGTTTTTCTTCTGCAGTCTGTTAATGTAGTGTATTACGTTGATTGTTTTGCGAATGTTGAACCATCCCTGCATACCGGGGATGAATCCCACTAGGTCTGGGTGGATGATCTTTCTGATGTGTTGTTGCATTCTATTGGCCAGAATTTTATTGAGTATTTTTGCATCTATGTTCATCAGGGATATTGGTCTGTAATTCTCTTTCAATGTTGCGTCTCTTTCTGGCTTAGGAATTAAGGTGATGGTGGCTTCATAGAAAGAATTTGGGAGGATTCCCTCTTTTTCGATTGCTCTGAATAGTTTGAGAAGAATTGGAGTTAGTTCTTCTCTAAATGCCTGGTAGAACTCAGCAGTGAATCCATCTGGCCCTGGGCTTTTCTTTGTTGGGAGGGCCTTTATTACTGTTTCAATTTCTGTGTCAGTTATTGGTCTGTTTAGGTTTTCTATGTCTTCCTGGCTCAATTTAGGGAGGTTGTATGTGTCCAAGAATCTGTCCATTTCTGATAGATTTCCCTGTTTGGGAAAAAACGATCCAACATGGGAAGTGGGATACACAGCAGACTCATAGGATGGCAGATGTCCTAAACAACACTCTGGCCTCAGAATCAGCCCTCAAGGCATTCAGATCTGGCTGAAGAGCCCATGAGAGTATAGCAGGCATGGAAAGCCAAGATATCATGGAAAAAAAAAAAAGACCTAAATGAATGATCTCTGTGAGTGAGATCCCAGTGGAAAGAACGGGGCCATCAAAGAAGGAGGTACCCTTCTCCGAAGGGAGGAGAGAACCTCCACTTTGACTATGACCCTATCGGAATAAGATCAAAGTCAGCGAACTCTAAAGGCTTCCATAGCCCTGGCAACTCATGACTAGAGCCTAGGGAGATTACTGACGCCATGAACAGGAGTGTCAAATTGTTAAATCAGCAACAGGAGTCACTGTGTACTTACACCCCATGTGGGATCTGTCCCTAATGTGTCGTCTAAAGCCAAGTGATGCTATGACTGGTACTGAAACGGTATTTTTATACTTTGCGTTTCTGTGTGGGCGCAGACTGATGAGGTCTTTGCTAATTATATACTGAAGTGATCTTCTGTATATAAAGAGAATTGGAAATGAAAAAAAAAAAAAAAAAAAAAAACAACCTGGTGTTAAAATGGAAATGGCATAGAAAATTAATTAATTTGAAAAAAAAAATTATGTAGGATCTCTGTCTTTAATGTGCTGTACATTGCTATTTAATGCTATAATTAGTAATCCAATGGTAGTTTTTTCACTTGATGTTGCTATATGGGCAAAAAGTTGAAATCTTTACCTAATATATACTAAACTGATCTTCTGTATACAAAGAGAATTGAAAATGAATCTTTACATGAATGGAAGGGGAAAGGGAGCGGGAAAGGGGATGGTAGCGGGCGGGAGGGAAGTTATGGGAGGGGGGAAGCCATTGTAACCCATAAGCTATACTTTGGAAATTTATATTCATTAAATAAAAGTTTAATTAAAAAAAAAAAAGTATATGTCAGTTATAATTCAGATTCTATGCATGGTGTAGATTTCAGATGTCTGAGAAAGTTAACATTGACTCCTCTTAGTACACTATGGCATTGGAGGAGTCGATGTAGTGTGTTTTGTTCTGCTTTTCTTTGTTTAAAATATGGCTTCATAATACAGGAAAGCAAGGAAGGCAAAGTCCAATCCTTGTTGCTGCCCGTATTGCAAAAATAAGTGCTGTCTTTCTGAATTATAATCCAGCTCTTGCATATTCGTTCATTTTTATTTCAGGTTTTGGAAATCTACATTTATACAAAAGTTAACAATTGTCATAAAAATCTCCCAGAGTTTTCATCTAGAGTCACAAAGTGTCATGCTCCAGGCCCTGTGGGTTTCCTCCTTCCCTTCTCTCCCACACCTACAGTTTGTCTCCCTTCGGCCCTGATTAGAAGCATATATTAACATGACTATATACTTATTAACATGATCTTTGTTCTGATGCAAACCCACTTATATTCATCTTCAGGTAGTATGAAACATCATTACCCTGTGTGTGTGCTAATCCAAGGGATAAAGTCATTCTTTTTGAAAATCAGTGTATAATTCTATAATTCAGGAAATTTAATTGTTCAGTGATGCAATTGTTTAAGATGCAGTCTACATTCAAATTTCCCTAACTGTCCCAGTAATTTCCTTTGTACATATTTTTGTCATCCAGAGTCTAATCCATTGCATTTGATTCTAGTCTAAATTTTGTCCCATTTAATCTACATGAACTTCTCTATCCCTATCATTCATGACAGTGGCATCTTAATTACTTTATTAATTGTTTATATTCAATTATTCTTGATTGTGCATATTTATGGGGTACCCTCTGATACATGGAAACAAGTATTCAATGGATGTTGATAAAGTAAGGTTATGTAACATTTCCCTCTCTTTAAATAGTGTTCTGTTTTTCGGATTTGCACCTAATGGCTCCACATATCTATGGGTTACAATGTGACATTTCAAATGTACACCATGTGTACCAGTCAGATAAAGCAATGGATTTTAGTCTGTCCCTGTCATCATTCTATGCTTGGAGCCATGGAGGGCCTCTTCTCTATCTATTCACAGGCTGTAGGAGAGGCTATTCTTAGTTATAGTCATCTCACTGTGCAGTAGAACACTAGAGTGCATTCCTTCTCTGTCTCTTGGTACGAGTTATCAGACACCCTGGCATTCACAATCTCCTATAAATCAGTATTTTACAACATTCAGGTCGAAGTTATTTGTGGCTTCCACATGTGAGCTAATACATGGGATATTGCTTTTTGTGTCTGGCTTTTCCTGGATTGGCTATCTCACTCTTCCATATTTTCTTATGCATATATTAGGATAACATTGTTTTATCGCTGAATAAAATTCCATTGTGTATACAAACCACATTTCCTGTATCCGTTCATCTGTTGATGGGCATCTATGTTGCTTCCATTCCTTAGTTCTTGCAGATAGCATGGTAGAAAAACCGGTGAATGCAGATACCTTCTTTGCTACGCTGATTTCATTCCTAGCCCCTCTGATATACAGTGTCTGCATTCCAACAGCTACACCAAGCACCAAGCACCTGTGCCAATGGAGGCATCCTTAAAGAGATTAATCTTTTATTAACATATGTTCTCATGCCACACTTACTGGTTTCTACTCATGCCATATTACATGTCAGGTACTTGGAATCTAAATACTTTCCAGAAATTTAATTTTAGTCTTGGTCTCACATTCTTATCGGACAGACCCAGAATAATATTGGTTTGGTACTTCGAGTATAACATCAAGTCAGAGTAATGAGGAAAGTAGTTTGAGGGAAATCGTGGCTGGAGAAAAAGGATAACAACGGGGACATATGACGTCCCCTTGGTTTTTGGCAACAGCATCTTGAAATAAGGATTCTGGGATCTTAACGCATCCCACTTACCTGCAGGTTTGATTTCACAACACTGTGAGAATGTATTTTGCCATTTTATTTTTCACATTTCATGTCTTACTGCTTAACTGTATTTTCATTCTATTTCTTTATTTCAAAGTCAGAGTTACACAAGATAGAGAAGGAGAGGCAGAGAGAGAGAGAGAGAGAGAAAGTCTTCCATCCGCTGGTTCACTCCTCAGTTGGGCACAACGGCTTGAGCTGTGCTGATCCTAAGCCAGGAGCCAGGAGCTTCCTCCAGTTCTCCCATGCAGGTGCAGGGGCACAAGGACTTGGGTCATCTTCTACAGCTTTCCTAGGCCATAGCAGAGAGCTGGATCGGAAGTGGAGCAGCCAGGACTCGAACCAGCACCAATATGGGATACCAGCACTGCAGACAGCAGCTTTACCTGCTACACCACAGCACGGGCCCCACTCTTTCATCCTTTATTTTTTGTATTTTAGGTATACAAAATTATTTGTTGATAAATATTTGTAAGTGATCTCAGAGAACTACTATATCAATCTCTTCATATGCTGTCTCCTAAAATGTTTCTATCAGTAAACTTAAAGTTGTAGTAATTTATTGTTAATCAATACACACGTTGGATTTGCATCTCTAGTATTATTTAACCTGCAATTTTTTACCTTGCACGTACATTTCCCAATTCACTATCCAACACTCTTGTTAGCCAACATTCTACTCTGTTTCCATGTATTCATTTTCAGAGTCCCCACCTCAGTGAGATTCTGCAGTATTTTTCTTTCTGCCTATGGATTATTTCAGTTAGCATCATGTCTTCCAGGGTCTTCCATGTTGACACAAATGATAAGATCTTCTTCATAAAGTATCAGTAATATTAGATTTTGCACCCCCAAACACACACAGAGAGACACAGAGAGAGAGACAGAGATAAAGCACAAGTAGATTTTTCTGTTCCTTTGTTTAGACATGGTTCATCCTCCGTGGTCCCGTGTTCACAGGAAAGCACAACTTTGTCCATAGCTAGAGCGAGGTGATTCTGGATCCATTTCATTGGCTTTAAGCAGTGAAAGTTTGGGGTGCTGTGTATGCAGACAGACTAGTTAAATTAAGAATTTGAACATTTGAATTAGTCGACTTGGGTGAGTGGGGAAGGAAAGGAAGTACACATGTTCCCATTCAGATTCACACAGGTCTCTTGTTTGGGCACCCCATTGGCTTCAGATGCACGCTATCTAGAAGGCCCGTCTCTACTTTGTCTGGGAAATGCTGTGGATAAATACTTTCCAGTGAGAAACATTAACTAGAGTGTTCATGCCTGCGTGCAGTACATTGGGTAATGGGGTATGTGCTCCCGATCTGGGTATGGATTTTTGTTGTTGTTGCTGAAATCCTGGACATAAGGAAAGAAAAGTCTTCGATTCTGCCACCTTGCTATTGTCACTCGGTAACCTTTTTATCTCTAAGGGCCCCACGTGGAACCAGATGTCCAGGAAAATCTTCAGCTTGACCCTGGAGATGTATATGAAAATGGTCCTGAATTGAACGAGACAGCACCTCACAACTAGAGCACTACAATGCCAGAGGCAGGTATGTAATTCATTAAGGTCCAACATTATGTGACTTTGTTTTTCATGATATTAAACCATTTATAATACCATAGAGATAACATTAATTCTACTTTAATAACAGTGTTCACATAAAATGACCCTTGGATGACTAGTCAGCCTTTAGAAGACTGTCACCCTGACATGTTTTCAGATAATTGAAACAACCTGAGTCCAAGCCATATTGAAGTGAAATGTATGAAAGTATTTTCTTACTTAGCAGTATAAGTCTTCTAGCCACCAGCTAATGCTTTTCACACCCTGTTATAATTTATGTTCCTATGAAATACATAATGCATTTTTGTTATTTGTATGAAAGAAGCTCCTGGCACCTGGGTTTGGATCCACCCAGCTCCAGCTGTTGCTGCCATTTGGGGAGTGAATCAGGGATGAAAGACCCTTATCTGTCTCTCACTCTCTCCCTGTAACACTACCTTTCAAATTAAAAAAAAATCTTAAAAAACAAAAAGATGTGTGTGTATGTGTGTGTACACACACACACACACATATATATATATATATATATATATAGAGAGAGAGAGAGAGGGAGGGAGGTCGTCCATCATCTGCTGGCTCACTCCCCTAATGCCCACAACAGGTATGTCTAGGACTGGCACTCATTTGGGATTTCCCATGGGGGTGTCGAGGACCCAGGTACTTTAGCTGTATCGTCTGTTGTATCCAGGGTTCACAACATCAGGAAGTTTGTTCAGAAGTGCAATCAGAACCCAAACCCAGGAACTCTAGTGCAGTGTGTGAATGTCCCAAATAGCGTTACATGTGCCAAATGTCCATCCACTTTTTGAAAACTTATTTTTATGTATGAAGCAGAGATACACAGGAAGAGAGAGTCAGGGAGATGGAGAGGGAGAGGGAGATGGGGGAGGGGGAGAGAAACCGGGAGGGGAAGAGTTAAAGGACAGTTTTAACACTACTTCCAGGAGCCTACTGAACTTGACAAAAAGTAAGTCTTGCGAAGTTCATATACATGAAACATGTATGATAAAAAGACAAATGTTAAATAAAGAGGTATTAAAACATGACCACACAATATGGATATTAGTAATAAGAGCCACAGAGTTAATAAATCAAAGGGAAAGGGAAGGGAAAACTTAATAAAGACAAGTGTTACTTTAGTAAATGGGGAAGTAATCCAATGAATAAACTAAAGGTACTTGTCTTTCTATAGTAATATAATATAACAGTAGTTTCTATATTCCTGAAGAAAATGGAAAAAGCCAGACAATGAGTGTGGAAAAGAGATTAATAGATACTGAATATGTTACATAATTAAGAGTAAATATGTTCTTGAAATGTGACTTTTCCAGAATGGGTATAAAATGTGACTGATTTTTGTGTATTGCTTTTGCATCTTGCATCTTTATTGGATTTGTTTATTAGTTGTAATAGTTCCTTGGTACAGTCTTTGGGTGCCTCTGTATATAGAATCATGTCATCTGCAAACAGGAGTAACTTGGTTTGTTCCTTTCCTGTTTGTATATCTTTTATTTGCTCATGTTGCCTAATGGCTCTAGATAAAACTCCCAGTATTTTATCTTATAACAGCAGTGAAAGGGAATCCTTGCTTGGTTTCAGATCTTACATGAAAAGCTTTAAGGTTTTCCCCATTCACTATTACATTTGGTGTGGTTTTGTCATGTACAGCCTTTATTATCTTGAAGAGTTTTCTTTCTATAGTATTTTGTCCAAGGTTTTTTTTTTATTATCATGAATGGATGTTGAATTTTACTGATTGCTTTTTCTGTGTCAATAGAGATGACCATATGATGTTTATCTTCCTTCTGTTGATGTGATATAGTATGCCTATAGATTTATAAATGTTGAACCATGCTGCAATCCCTGAGAAAAATCACAATTGTCCATTATGAATGAGCTTTTCAATGTATTGTTGGATTCAGTTTGCTAGTGTTTTCTTTACAATTTATGCAATTATGTTCATTGGGGATATTTATCTATAGTGTTCTTTATTTGTTTCTTTCTGTTTTTTTTTTTATCCATATCTGACTCTGGATTCAAGATACTTCTGGTGTTGGAGAATGAGTTTGGATGGATTTGCTCCCTTCTGATATTTGAGGTTGAGAAGGATTGGTGTTCTTCCTTAAAAGTTTGATGGACTTCAGCATTGGTCTGTAGATTTTCTTTGCTGGTGACTTTTCATTACTGAGCTACTGGTGTTTTCATGTTTTCTGTGTCTTCATGGTTCAGTTTTAGTAAGTTATGGATATCAAGAAATTAATTCATCTCTATTTTAGGTTTTCCAATTTGTAGGTGTATAACCATAATAGTCCCAAATAGCCTTTTGTATTTCTGTGATATCATTTGCAACATATCATATTCTGTGATTTTATGGAGAAAGTATTTAATATGCTAGAAATCATACATTATTTAACAAATCCCAGTAGTACCAGAATCTAAACATCACAAGCACCATGGATTTTTCCATGTGGAAAATTTGTCGATCAAACACAGTTCCATTTATTAACAAATGTTTGGGTTTTCCAGATGTCTCGCTCTGCTTCTCCTTTCTGTCTCCATTTCATTCTCTGTTCGTTTCATCATTTTCTTTCTTGTCTCAAACAGTGAGACTTGGCATATGTATCATCACAATTTGATGGCAAAAATGATGGTGATAGCAGAAAATTTGTGTGACAGTGTAATTCACTATACAAACATGAATGCTTTCAAATTTAAAAAAGGAAGTGTTATTCATATGTACAGGTGGAATAAATGTGAAAACTGGAAACAAATGATTGCACTTGCTTCTAAAAGAAACACTACATGTAAAGAAATATTTTTGCACATCTGCCCAATCAAGGAGAAAACAAATGCAATACTGGCTTTTCATTGCACTTCACTTAGGCAGTTCCATTACATTAACAGTTGTATCAGTGTTGTGTTCAGAATATGATTTCAAACCAAAACATCAATCTTAAAAAATGTATACATTTGCTGCTGGAAGGGAGAGATGGCACCACACACACAGGCAGAGAGAGAGACAGGCAGTTAGAGCCAGACCGAGCCAGTGAACTTGCTTCCATTGGTTCACTTCCCAGATGTCTGCAACAGCAGGGCTGTCTCAGACTGAAACAAGGAGCCAGGAGCTCCAACCGAGTTTCCTGCGTGGATGTCAGGAACCCAATTACCATTCCGGTGACACGGGCGGTGTCAGGGCATTCTAGGCTGTGCAGTGTGCAGAGCGGAGCTTCAGGGCAGGCCTGTGGCTGGTTCCCTTGGGGCCCCGCATTTCCTGAGATGGTTCCCCCGCACAGCCCTTGCCCGTCTTATAAAGAACTCGGGAGGATCCCGAGTGGAAACTGCGAAACCTGGAAGCTGGAGGCAGCCTCTCTTCCCACCATTGTCCAGGTCAGTGCAGTGATTCTACTGTCCTAAGGGCAGCGGACATACTGCCTACACAGTTTGGAAAAGCAACTGCAGCTCAGCTCAGACGCACCCGTCTGTCCCATGTGCCCACTCCCTCTCGGCGCCAGGCCCACGGGCCACCTGCTCAGTGACACCAGGCACATTGGTTCCCCTGAAGATTGAGGCTGCAGTCGCTCCCCAGCCCCGTCCAGGAGGACATGTGCACAGGTGCTCAGGAGCACCGGTCACCTGCTCTCAGGTCTCCACTTTATCAGGGCCCGATCAGATGAGGGTGACCGGTGCTGGAGCCACGATGGTGCCAGCGCTTGGGTGCTCGCTCGCACCTGGTGAGGTGGCGCAGTGTCCCTGGAGCAGAGCGGCAGAAGTCCCATTCTGTCCCTAGTTTGCTGAGAATATTTATCTTGAGTACTGCTAACTTTCATCAGTCACTTGTAGTGTGACTGCTTAGATGATCTTAGACCTTCTTCTACCGTGAATCCATAAAGTTGGTGTATTACACTGGTACGATTCTATGTTTATTCACTTATTTCTAATTATGTGAGGGGAGGGAGAGGAGAGGAGAGGAGAGGAGAGGAGAGGAGAGGAGAGGAGAGGAGAGAAGAGAAGAGAAGAGAAGAGAAGAGAAGAGAAGAGAAGAGAAGAGAAGAGAAGAGAAGAGAAGAGGAGCCATCGCATCTTCTACCACTGGTTCACACTCTAAATGCCTACAGCAGCCAAGATTGGATGAGACAAAGCCAGGAACCAGGAATTCAATTTATGTCCCCCATGTGGGTGGCAGCGACCCAAGCACTTCAGGCATCATCCCATCCCTTTCTAACAGTACTGCAAACACTCCCCACTATTAGGCCGAGACATCCTTTCCCAGACTCCTGTTAGCATCAGGAGTCACAGGCTGTGATACCCTCATCCAGGAAAAGGAGACTCTCAGATATGGTCAGATGAAGAAACTACGGAACAGGCAAAGAGCAATTCCCATAAAAGTCAGACTTAAAGATCCACAGGTTTTCCACATGAAAAACAATATCCTCTCTGTCCAGAGGTACAAGAGGCTCAGAACCCAGCATTCAGGGCCTCCCCTCAATCACGGAGTACTGAAGGAATGTGTTAGCCCCTACAGTTCACCCATTAGGGTGTCAAAAAGGGTCCAGGACAATGGAGAATTGTTGAAGACCTTAGGCTCAGAGTGTGGTGCTCCTCTGTGAGCACTCACTCAGGCCAAACAGAACTAACCACCAACTCCATTGTGTGTGGTGACCTCAGTCATCAGGGCATGTGGAAAGGGCTAATGGATTTTTTTTTTGACAGGCAGAGTGGATAGCGAGAGAGAGAGAGAGAGAGAGAGAGAGAGAAAGGTCTTCCTTTTTGCCGTTGGTTCACCCTCCAATGGCCGCTGCGGGATCCGAAGCCAGGAGCCAGGTGCTTCTCCTGGTCTTCCAAGCGGGTGCAGGGCCCAAGCACTTGGGCCATCCTCCACTGCCTTCCCAGGCCATAACAGAGAGCTGGCCTGGAAGAGGGGCAACCGGGATAGAAATCAGCGCCCCAACCAGGACTAGAACCCGGTGTGCCGGCACCGCAAGGCGGAGGATTAGCCTGTTAAGCCACGGTGCCGGCCTGCTAATGGACTCTTAAAACAACATCTACTTAAGCTAACTTAGGAAAACCAAGCTAAAGTGGACTCGACTACTTTTCATAGCTTGGATTTGAGTCAAAAATACTCCCAGATTTTAGGGTCTGACTCCGTTTGATGTCATGTGTGGATGGCCGTTTCTGAACCATGATATTCTCCTAGGTGAGGAAGCCAGGGAGCTGCAAGCCAGACCCAAAAGTGGGCAGAGATCCAATGGCTCTTTTTGGCACTGCGCTCAATTGAGCCGGGGCCACATCCCAAAAGTGAGCCCCCTTTTTGTTCGGGGACCTGCATTTTGATTGAGTCCTTAGACTCTCGGGATTTTAACCAACCCAAATGAGAGGGGCCTTTCCCAGTAATTCTCTCCAATGCAACCAGTTAAGGTTGCAGACTTTGATGCAGGGATCCAACAGTGAAGAATAAAGTCCTGGACTGCGAACGCAGATCCTGGGGGTATCCTCGTGTCTTCAGAGTCAACCGTGGAACCTCACTACTCATGTGAACCAGTGGATGGTGTCAAACACCCCTTCAGGCAGACCTCAACTCAGATAAGAAAGCCTGTTCTCACAAAACCTAATGGCCCTATTCAGGTACATATAGCTGAGGTATTCGGACTCTGTTTTCTTCTGGGGTTCCCAATCCTGATTGTCTTGGTCCTCACCTGAGGAGCACTCAACCTACTCTCCCCTGAGGTGGGTAGAACCTGTGCGATGCTTCATGAAGCATGTTGTTTCTGGATAACCAACTCCCACTGCTGGACAGTGACCTAACTGAGCTCAAAGAATTATTCAAGGTCGCAATCAAAGTCTAAACCAAGAAACATGAATGGGCTACTTAACCAATAAAGATTTGCCTGGAGTATTTTTGACCCCTTCATGCCTGTAATACTTTCCCTTCTCCTCCTTTGTGCTTTTGGTCCCTGCTTCTTTAATCAAGTGATACAACTTATCTCCGGCATGACAGGTGCTCTTTAGATGCAGATGGTCCTTCTGATGGAACCTCAGATGTCCGTTCCTGATGACTTCTACCGAGGCCCACTTGATTGACTTTCCCACGGGGATCAGACGACTTCTCCACTTCGCCCCCGTCTAGCAGGAAGCAGCTAGAGTTTTCTTCCACTGTATGCCCAACAGCAGCTCTGTCAGAGGGGGGAGACTTAGGGAAAGAGGGCCTCTGCCAGTGCGAGTCCTGGCTGCTCTACTTCCCATCCAGCTCTCTGCTGTGGCCTGGGAAAGCAGTAGAAGATGGTCCAAGTGCTTGTGCCACTGCACCTGCGTGGGAGACCCAGAGGAATCTCCTGGCTCCTGGATTCCGATCCAGTCGGCACAACTCCAGCCGTTGTGGACATTTGCAGAGTGAACCAGCAGATGAAAGACCTTTCTCTCACTCTGCCTCTCTTTCTGTCTCTGTGTAATTCTGATTTTCAAATAATTAAATAAATCTTTTTTAAAAAAAAAAAAGAATGGATCTTGGGCAAATTCTATGAAATCCCACCCCTCCTCAATTACAGACCCCTTCCACTCAGGAACAGAAGCAGGGGTGTCAGTTCAAATGCAACCCCTACTGCATGCTACAGGTGAAGGGCCAGTATCTCCCAGATAAGGGGGGAGGGAGAAAATTAACACCAAGGAGACCAGCCCCCAGGGGCAATGGATCCCAGCTCTGGGGCCCCTTCTCAGATCTCTTCTGGGAGATTTTGTCACTTCTCGCAAATAAACTTGCTTTTACTTTTGTGCTCTTTTGGACTTTTCTCACATTTCTGTACTGAGCAGCAAGTCTGCAGACCAGAGGAAGCTCCACTCCCCACCCCCTACCACCCAGGAGGCGGCGCAGGAAGCTGGCATCAAAGGTGCAACTGCAACCACAGCACTCTGGAATAGGATGGGGGTGACCCAAGAGGTTTTGTAACTTCCGTGTTGTTTTATTTTGCTTTGCATTCCTAGGGAGAATAATTCACTTAGGATGCTTTGTCACTCTGGAATAAACTATGTCTTGGCAATTTGTTTCGTATTTTTATGTGGAGGCCCTTGAATGGCATTAGCATTTACATTTATTTCCTATATGCTTCTTGATGAGGATTGCTATTAAGGTTGTACTAACTGCATAACATGCATTGGGATACCAGGTTCCTTTTCTGCTCTTGAGAACTGATGTCTGTGAAGACTGTTCAGCAATGCAGAGCTAGCTGTCCCATGTTCAACCACGTTTGTGTCATGAACCCTATTCAGCATTGGATCCTACTTAAAAGACATTAGGGGCAGCTCATTATTCCAGCACTTTCAACTTCGTGGAGCCCACATTATCTATAAGATACCTGAAGTGATTTGGTAACTTGTTTATTTGTAAATATTTATTTATCTGAAAGAGTGAAAGAGGGAGGGAGAGGGAAAGGAAGAGGGACATAGGGAGAAGGGGAAAGGAAGACACACACAGAGAGACACACAGAACACAAACAGAGATTCCTAATCTAGTCACTACCCAAATATCTTCAACAGACAGGGCTGGGCAGAACCAAGGCCAGCAGCCAGAAACTTTACCTGTGTCTCCCACATGGGTGGCAGGAACCATCATCCACTGCCCCCCAGGGGCATGAGCAGGAATCTGGATCTTCCTGCAAGGTGGCTAAAATGATAATGTTACTCATAAAGCTACAGCTCATTTTTGTATGCTGCCATTAACCTTTTGAATACATCTTTTTTTATTTGACAGGTAGAGTTGTAGACAGTGAGAGAGAGAGAGACAGATAGAAAGGTCTTCCTTCTGTTGGTTCACCCCCCAAATGGTCACTATGGCCGGCACTGCGTGGATCCAAAGCCAAGAGGCAGGTTCTTCTTCCTGGTCTCCCATGCAGGTGCAGGGGCCCAAGCACTTGGGCCATCCTCCACTGCCTTCCCGGCCACAGCAGATAGCTGGACTGGAAGAGAAGCAACCAGGACTAGAACCAGGCGCCCAAATGGGATGCCAGCGCGGCAGGTGGAGGATTAACCTAGTGAGCCACGGCGCCAGCCCCTGAATACATAAATTTTAAAACTGTCACTCGAGGGCTTGTGTTGTGGTTTAGTGGCTAAAGCCACTGCCTGTGATGCCAGAATCACATATGGATGCTGCTTCATGTCCTGGATGCTCCACTTCTAATCCAGCTCCCTGGTAATACCTGGGAAAAGCAGTGGAAGATGGTCCAACTACTTGGGCCCCTGCTACCCATATGAGAGATGTGGATGAAACTCCTGGCTCCTAGCTTCAACATGGTTCAGCCCTGGCCATCACAGATGGAAGCTCTCCCTGTCTGTCTCTCCCTCTCTCTGTAACTCTGCATTTCAAATAAATAAATAAATCTCTAAAAATAACAGAAAAAATAAGCTTATAGCAACCATATCGATAGCTTAAAAATGTCTGGTTTTCCAAATTAAACAAACAAAATAATAATTTAGGCACACTTCAATGATGCTGTTAAAACCAGTTGACATTAAAAGGTCTATTTTTCACTTTAAGGAGTTATTTCCTAAAATTCAGCACACAGATCTCCCAGACTAAATCATTGTGCAAAAGCAACCACTTAAAATCATTTTATAACATATTTATGCTACTGTGCTATTGAAAAATATAATACCAAAGCTCATTGGAACAGACTGTTAGAACACAAAAAAGAATTAATGTTGCAGTCTCCATGGGTAAACACCACATCTCCCGCAAAATTTCTCAGCTGTATTGGAAGTTATTAAGAAACAAGGAAGGAGAAGCAACAAATCTCTTGGTTCCCCTCCGTGAGATACCTTCAGCCTGACAGTCACCACAACTTGTTCAGAAGCTCCCTTGCCCTAGCTACCTGGTTCCAGCATTATACTGCTGTTGTTAAAAACACAGTACAATATGGTCATCATGTTTGATGTTAAAGTGAGAACATAGCTTTCCTCATGGACATTGTTTACCTTACAGAGAAACCACTATCAGAACATGCCTGTGACTACAGTTTTCTACTTTAGGCCACGAAATATTAGGACTTAGATTCTCTTAAATGTTTCCTCTGATCTGTTTTAACAAATAAACAGAAGGAAGAGGAAGCCAGGTGGCAGAAGCAATGAAAAGATAGGTGGCAGACCAATTAATGGCTGCTCTACACCGTGATCTTCCATTAAGGAGACCCAACAGGCCAGTCCACTGCTTCAGTTTTTGATTGGGAAAGCCAGGGCTTCAGCAGACGTCAGCTTATAAAGCATCCTGATAGCTCTGGCAGCCAAGAGTTGGGTCACTGGAAACAGAACTGCCCTGGAGTCAAATGACTTCTGGGTCAGAGCCGAAGACCTTGCTGGCTCTAAGCTGAAAAGCCTTTCACTTGGCCCAGCTGCCACAGTAACCAGCGTTGTTGAGGAGATGGCCAAGTAGGGTTTGTAACATTGCAGGCAGAATTGCAAACTAACTAAAAATGTTTTTCTTTTAGAGATGTCACTTTCCTTCTCTTCAGGCACTCCTATCAGGCCAGCTAGGTACTGGAAATCAACACAGTGCCTTCCCTAAGAAGGTTCTCATATCACCATGTCCCTCTAATTCCGGAAGAATTTCCTCTGCCATTTTTTCCCCAATTCTTCCCTGAGACTACACTATTTCCACTTTTATTAATCTGTTTTCTCCCAGACTATCAGTAAGCTCCCTCCCTATTCCACCATCTTGGAACCTCCACTAGTTGGTTTTCTACCTTGACATTCTTTTATGATGCTTATTGACTTTCTGTTTTTGTATGTACTATATTCTTTTTTTTTATTTGACAGGTAGAGTTATAGACAGAGAGAGAGACAGAGAGAGAAAGGTCTTCCTTTTTCCGTTGGTTCACCCCCCAAATGGCTGCCATGGCCAGCACTACACCAATCTGAAGCCATGAGCCAGGTGCTTCTCCTGGTCTCCCATGCGGGTGCAGGGCCGAAGCACTTAAACCATCCTCCACTGCCTTCCTGGGCCACAACAGAGAGCTGAACTGGAAGAGGAGCAAGCGGGACTAGAACGTGGCACCCTGTATGTACTATATTCTTAAGTATCACTTGTAAAGCTAGCCAGGTGATGCTGAATTCTTTCATTTTCGGCTTATCTTAAAAGGTCTTTATTTCAACTTAATTTATGAATGAGAGATTCACTGGGTAAAGGATTCTGGGTTCTTACTACTTTTCTTTTAGAACTTGGACTATATTTCATTCTTTCCTAACATTTAGGGTTTCTTTTGAAAGATCTACTGTCAATCTGTGGGAGTCCCGCCTGGGACTAGAACCCAGTGTGCCGGCGCCGCAAGGCAGAGGATTAGCCCATTGAGCCACGGCGCCAGCTCTGACTGAACTATTTCAAAAGATCTGTCTTCTAGATAATAAATTCTTTCTTCCGCCTCATCTAGTTTATTGTTAAGGCTTTCCACTCTAATTTTTTATTTATTTGAAAACTTCATTTCTTATATTTCCATTTGATTCTTTTTAGAATATCTTTATCTCTTGCAAAATTTTGCATTCCTGTCATGTATTGATTTCCTAATTTGAATTGTTTCTCTGCATTCTCTTGTATCTCTCAGTAACCTTACAAAATTGTTCATTTTAAATTCTTTCTCAGGCATTATGTCAGTTTTCCTTCCTTCACAGTTTGATATTAATGCATTAGTGTGTTCTTTTTGGGGAATCATATTGCTTTGTTTCTTCATATTTACCTTGTTTCTATGTTGATTTTTGTTCATCTAGGGACTGTTGTTTCACTTGTTGATTTAAGCTTTTTCCTCAAGATGTGCCTCTGGGTTTTGGTTTGGTGGACTGCTTTAACTTTAGTTCCAGTTAGATTTTGTAGTAGTTTCCTTATGCTTTATTTGCTATAGTTGACGGAAACCATCAAAAGGATCAGAGCTCTTTCTGTGTCTCAGTGTAGTCACTGAGATCTCTGTTACTCAGATCCCTTGTGGGAGGGACTGAGGTGAAGAGCTTCATAGGTACTGGGATGAGGCTTTGTTGGTACTGTAGGTGTGCCTGGCACATAGACTGCCAGCCAGTATTTAGGTAAGGCACTAGAGTTGTGAGATAAGTTCTGGCTCCAGGAATCAGACGGTCTTACAGACTCTTAGCTGTTGCCCAGTTCCAGAGCCCCATGGGTCATAAAATGTCAAAACACAAAGTGTTCCAAGTTCAAGTCCAGGCTGTGCTGCTCCAACTCCAATCAAGTTCCCTGCTAATGTGCCTGGAAAGGCAGAAAAAAATGAACCAAGTACTTGAGCCTCTGCCTCCATATGGGAGACCTGGAAGGATTTCTAAGCTCTTGGCTTTGGCCTAGTCCTGCCCCAGCCACTGGGGCCATTTGAGAAGTGAACTAGCAAATGGAAGATTCTCTCTCTTCTCTCTCTCTCTCTCTCTCTCTCTTTCACCCTCTACCTCTCACTCTCCCTGTTTCTCGCTTTTCCACTCTCTAATTCTGACTTTCAAGTGAAACAAATAAATATTTTTTTAAAAAATCCACAAATTTATCTCCAGATTTTTTTACGTTCAACATATGTAACCATATCTTCTTTGAGCAGTAAGAGCTTTTTTCTATTTTCACATAATACATGTTTTTTTTTCCTTTTCCCATTTTACATCACTGAACAGACCCACTGAGTTCAATGTTGAATAGAACAAGTAATAATGGGCCTCCTTGTCATATGGCTAATAGGAAATAGATAGTTTTTTAACATTTTCCCATGTCTGGTGTGCTTTATTTGTAGATTAACAGAATTAGAAGATTCTGTTCTAATCTTACTTTGCTAAGAATATTTACCTTGAATATATGTAGACTTTCTTCAGATGCCTGTAATATATCTATTTATGTGACACTAAAATTTTTCCTCAATTAACATGTTAATGTGGTGAGTTAAACTGGTAAGTGAATATGTTTAAACCAGCCTTCATTCCAGGACATATTATCATTTCTGTGTAATCTATGACTAGATGATTTGTTTAGTATTTTTAAGTATCTCCTCCTGAGTGACTTTAGCCTCTACTTTTATTTCATGTATTCTCTTGGTTGGACTATGAAGGTTACATCAGCTTCATAAAATGTATAGCGATATAAAATTCTCTTTTTCCAATCTGTGGCTCTGAATTTTCTTCAAGGTGTTGGATAATGCGCATTTAGTCTTTCCCATGCTCACCATTTCCTAGATTGCAGTTATTTTCTACCATTGCACCCTACTTTAAAAATGGGGAAACACGCTATTGTCAGCAAGCGATCTAGGACTTGCTCCCTCATTTCTCTATTCTAAGCCCAACTTCTTCTTTCATTTCTCTATTCTCTTCAATGTAGGAAACTAATTCTATTATGAAGGAATCTGTAGGATGCACAATTTAATCTTTAGACCTTATAAAAGAGATGGCTAACATTTTTCTATAATAGCATAGCCAAAATAAGAACTTAAATAATAATCTCATAGCTAGATTCACTTCGCCATCAGCGAAGTATACAGTAAGTAGAAAAAACCTCCCTTTCAGACCAAAGGGAAAGAAAGTTTTTAAGTGAGAATATAAGTTTCCTCATGGGCATTGTCTACCTTAGAAAAACTACTACAGAACATGCCTGTGACTATAGACTTGTAGTTCAGGCCACCGAAGATTAGAGATGGGACTTGGGCACTCACTTGACTTGCATCCTCTGGTCTGCTTTAACACAAACCAGGAGGAAAAGAAAGCTCGGCATCAGAAGCAATGGGTGGCAGGCCTATTAATGGCTGATCTGTACAGTGATCTGCCCTCAAGCAGACACAACAGGCCAGTCCACTGCAGTGGCTTTCAATGTGGTAAGCCTGGGCTTCAGCAGAAGTCAGCTTGTGAAGAGCCCTGGCAGCTCTGCCAAGAGTTGGATCACTGGAAATGGACCTGCCCTGGAGTCGAAGGATGCCCAGGTCAGAGCCACAGATCTTACTGGCTCTAAGCTGAAAAGCCCTTCACTCAGCCCAACTTCCAAAGTGACCACTGAAGCTGAGGGGATGGTCAAGTAGGGACAGCAACATTGCAGGCAGAACTGTAAATTTCTTGTTAGAGATGCCACCTGCCTTTACCTGGCCAGCTCTCCTCCCAGGCCAGCCAAGTATGAAAGTCAACAGAGTGCCTTCCCCTAGGAGGTTCACACCTCCCTTAGGATATACCCCATGTGAAGAGATAGATAGGTCTGGGCCTCTTAATTTACAAGGCCTAAAGCCCACCAGATTATTATCAAGCCCCTTCTATCAGGTTCTATTTGCCTCTCAATCAGAAAAATTACTTGTAGCTTAGACAGCACCTTTCTTAGCTCCTATAATAATGACTCTGTCCTTTGTTCTAGGCCCTGTCTAGTGCACTTGGGCCTCATTCCTTTGTAATCATAACCTCTACTCTACCACCAATGGCTCTACTCCCAACCTGTGTGTACTGATGGTCCTCTTCCCCACTTAATGCTGTATAATTGTTCAAACCTGGTAAATGCCACTCTTAGGATCATTGGTTACTATCCTCACTCTGTCTTTTATGACCTTGTCTAAATATGATCATAGTCGGTAAACTTGGAAGGCTTCCATAGCCTTGGCAACTCATGACGACAGCCTAGGGTGGTTACTGGCGCCATAAACTAGAGTGTCAATTTGTTGGGTCAACAACAGGAGCCACTGTGCACTTGCTCCTCATGTGGGATCTCTGTCCTTAATGTGCTGTACATTGTGATTTAATGCTATAACTAGTACTCAAACAGTATGTTTCACTTTGTGTTTCTATGTGGGTGCAAACAGTTGAAATCTTTATACTAAATTGATCTTCTGTATATAAAGAGAATTGAAAATGAATCTTGATGCAAATGGAAGGGGAGAGGGAGCGGGAGAGGGGAGGGTTGCGGGTGGGAGGGAAGTTATGGGAGGGGGACGCCATTGTAATCCATAAGCTGTACACTGGAAATTTATATTCATTAAATAAAAGTTAAAAAAAATGGGGAAACACAGAGTTGCTCCAGGTTTTTCTAAATTCATATTTTGGAAGGTACAGCTAAGGATGCCATCACTCTTGAAAGCATCCTTCTACCTTCTTTTCTTTCTACCCTGACACTAAAATTTGTACACAGAAAGTTAAAAGTCACTAATGTATTAATTTTCCTAGGTAATGATGATCTGTACTATGAGGTTTTTAATGCACCACCCAACCCAGAGCTGTGCATGGCTATGATAATAGTCCCATTTATTGAGTCTCCTATATAGTTTTTTAAAAAGCAGGTATAAAAATTATCCCCACTTATGGACTATATAAATTTTCTTTATATACTCTGCCTATCTGAACTAGATTCTATGTTTATGACATGATTTAATGCTAAAAAAGCTATAGTTGTCAGAAAATTTACAGTATCTGACTGCAATAAGAAGCAGATTTGGGGCTGGCATTGTGGTGCAGCAGATAAGCCATGCATGTAATGCTGGCAGCTGTTTCAGAGTGCTGGTTCAAGTTGTGGCTATACCACTTCTGATCCAGCTTCCTGCTAATGTGCCTGAGAAAGCAGTGAATGATGGCCCAAGCACCTAAGTCCTTGTCACCCATGTGGGAGACAAGAATAATGTTCTTGGCTCCTAGCTTCAATCTGGCCCATTGCTGGGCTGTTGCAGCCATTTGGGGAGTAAAGCAGCAGATAGAAATTCTCTCTCTCTCTCGCACTCTGTGTGTGTGTGTGTGTGTTCCTCCCTGCTAGTCTACCACTCAAATCAATCTTTTAAATTTTTTTTCAAAAGAAGCAGATTTATATATTTGCATTTAAATCTGCGGCCTTAGCTCTTTCTCAAAGTAAATACTTAGAAAGTGTTGAAAATAAGGGCCAGCATTGTGACACTGTGGGTTAAGCCACTGCCCGTGAACATCCCATATGAACACCAGTCCCAGTACAAGCTGCTCCCCTTCTCGTCCAACTCTCCATTAATATGCCTGGAAAAAAAGCAGAAGATGGTCCGAGTGTTTGGGCTCCCGCCATCTATGTGGGAGACCTGAATGGAGTTCCAGCCTCTTGGCATCAGCTGGTGGCCACTTGGGAGTGAATCAGCGGATCTCTTTCTCTATTTGTCTCTGCTGTCTAACTCTACCTTTCAAATAAATAAACATGTATTTTTAAAATAATGGCCTTGACTAAATAAGTTCAGATTTGGTGAATTCAAGAGGCTTCCATAGCCTTGACACTCATGGCAAGAGCTTCGGGTGATTACTGACGTCATAAATAAGAGTGTCAATTGTTAAATCAACAACAGGAGTCACCGTGAACCTGCTCCCCATGTAGGATCTCTGTCCTTAATATGTTTCACTATGAGAATTAACGGTAAAACTACTAGTCAAACAATACTCTATATCTGGTGGGGTTGTGCGGGTGCAGTCGGTGAAATATTTGCTTAGTATATACTAAGTTGATCTTCTGTATATAAAGATAATTGAAAATAAATCTTCAGGAAGAGTGGGATGGGATAGGGAGTGGGAGATGGGATGGCTGCGGGTGGGAGGGAGGTTACGGGGGGGAAAGCCACAACAATGCAAAAGTTGCACTTTGTAAATTTACATTTCTTAAATAAAAAATTTTGAAAATAGAAGAACTGATATTTATCTGATGACTTCAGTTGTAATCAGATGTTTTCATAAAAACTGATAGAATGGGTCACCACCTGCATCACTTGCATCATGTATGGGCAACAGTTTGTGTCTCAGTTGTTCCACTTCTGATCCAGCGCCCTGCTAATGCACTTGGGAAAGCAGCTGAAGATGGCCTGAATACTTGGGCCCCTGCATCCACATGGGAGACCCAAATGAAACTTCTTCCTCCTGGCGTTGGTCTGGCCCGGCCCTCACCATTGCATTCATTTGTGGAGTGAACCAGTAGGTGGAAGATGGATCTCTCTCTCTCCCTCTCCTTCACCTTCTCCCTCTCCCTCTCCCTCTCTGTAACTTTGCCTTTCAAAAAAATAAATAAATCTTTTTAAAAAAGAAATAAAAATTGATGGTAGTATGTATCGATTAACTTTTTTACTGAATTTAAGTTTAGAAAATTGATTAATTATATAAATTAATGATGTAGTTGTTGTAAAGCATGGCAACAGTTTTAAAATTGGCTTGTAAATAAGAGAGATCTGAAAAATCCAACCCTAAGTCACTGTGAGTGCTGAGAACTATGCTACTTTCTGTGTAAAGGAAATTAAATTGGCAAACAAAAAAAGCCGTCTGCACCTTAATGTTTATTGCAGCTCAATTCACAATAGCTAAGACCTGGAACC
This sequence comes from Lepus europaeus, assembly GCF_033115175.1. Lineage (NCBI taxonomy): Eukaryota > Metazoa > Chordata > Mammalia > Lagomorpha > Leporidae > Lepus > Lepus europaeus. Next base: position 98,152,747 of record NC_084850.1, on the reverse strand, counting down.
AACCCAAATGCCCATCAACAGTAGACTGGATAAAGAAATTATGGGACATGTACTCTATAGAATACTATACAGCAGTCAAAAAAAAAAGAAATCCGGTCATTTGCAACAAGATGGAGGAATCTGGAAAACATTATACTGAGTGAATTAACCCAGTCCCAAAGGGAAAAATATCATATGTTCTCCCTGATCAGCGACAACTAACTGAGGACCAAAGGGGAAACCCGTTGAAGTGAAATGGACACTATGAGAAACAGTGACTTGATCAGCTCTTGTCCTGACTGTTGATGTACAATGTAATACTTTACCCATCTTAGTATTATTTTTTCTTCTAGTACTAGTGGTTGAACTCTGTAATTAACACACAATTATTCTTAGGTGTTTAAATTTTAACTGAAAAGTGATCCCTGTTAAATATAAGAGTAGGAATAAGAGAGGGAGGAGATGTACAATTTGGGACATGCTCAGTCGGACTTGCCCCAAATGGTGGAGTTAGAAACGTTCCAGGGGATTCCAATACAATCCCATCAATGTGGCATGTACCAATGCCATCTCACTAGTCCATTTGATCAATTTCAGATCACAATTGGTCACACTGATAGGTCTAAGAGTCAAAGGGATCGCACAAACAAGACTAATGTCTGCTAATACTAACTGATAGAATCAAAAAGGGAGAGAACAATCCATCATGGGAAGAGGGATACACAGCAGACTCATAGAATGGCAGATGTCCCAAATGGCACTCTGGCCTCAGAATCGCCCCTTAAGGCATTCAGATCCTCCTAAAAAGCCCATGAGAGTATTTCAGGCATGGAAAGCCAAGACACTCTGGCAAAAAAAAAATCTAAATGAAAGATCTCTGTGAGTGAGATCCCAGCGGAAAGAACGGGGCCATCAAAGAAGGAGGTACCATTCTCTGAAGGGAGGAGAGAACTTCCACTTTGACTATGAACCTGTCAGAAGAAAATCAAAGTCAGCGAACTCAAAAGGTTTCCATAGCCTTGGCAACTCATGACAAGAGCCTAGGGAGATTACTGATGCCATAAAGAAGAGCGTCAAATTGTTAAGTCAACAACAGGAGTCACTGTGTGCTTACTTCTCATGTGGGACCTGTCCTTAATGTGTTGTCCAATGTGAAGTAATGCTATAACTAGTACTGAAACAGTACTTTACACTTTGTGTTTCTGTGTGGGTGCAAACTGATGCAATCTTTACTTAATATATACTAAATCGATCTTCTGTATATAAAGATAATTGAAAATGAATCTTGGTGTGAATGGAATGTGAGAGGGAGTGGGAGATGGGAGGGGTGCTTTTGTTGTATCCCATAGGTTTTGGTATGTTGTGCTTTTATCCTCATTTACTTCCAGAAAACTTTTGATTTCTCTTTTAATTTCTTCTATGACCCATTGTTCATTCAGGAGCATGTTGTTCAATCTCCATGTGTTTGCACGTGCTCTAGGGATTCCCGAGTTGCTAATTTCCAATTTCATTCCTTTGTGGTCTGAGAAGCTGCATTGTATGATTCTGATTCTCTTGAATTTGCTGAGACTTGCTTTATGGCCTAGTATGTGGTCAATCTTAGAGAAGGTTCCATGTACTGCTGAGAAGAATGTAAAGTCCTTAGATGTAGGATGAAATGTTCTATAGATATCTGTTAGATCCATTTGGGCTATAGTGTCATTTAAATCTGCTGTCTCCTTGTTGATCTTCTGTCCTGTTGATCTGTCTATCTCTGAGAGTGGAGTATTGAAGTCCCCCAGTACTATTGTCTTGGGGTCTAAGTCTCCCTTTAAGTCCCTTAACAAGTCTTTTAAATAAGCTGGTGCCCTGTAATTAGGTGCATATACATTGATAATCATTATATCTTCCTGTTGAATGGATCCCTTAATCATTAAATAGTGCCCCTCTTTGTCTCTCCTGACAGTTTTTGTGGTAAAGTTTATGTTGTCCGATATTAAGATGGCTACGCCCACTCTATTTTCATTTCTGTTGGCATGGTATATATTTTTCCAGCCTTTCACTTTCAGTCTCTATACATCATTGTTGGAAAGATGAGTTTCTTGTAAGCAGCAAAAAGATGGGTTTTGTTCCTTAACCCAATCAGCCAATCGGTGTCTTTTAACTGGACAGTTCAAGCCATTAACATTCAATGTGACTATTGAGAAGGAGTAACTTTGCCCTGTCATTTGCCAAAGATTTTTTCTAATATATGGTTTGAGACTCCTGTGATCTTTTGCTGTGAGGTTTCCTTCCTTTATCTTCTTTCATATTGGTGACCGTGTTTCTGTGTTTCTGTGTGTAACACATCTTTAAGCATCTTTTGCAGGGCTGGACGAGTGGCGACAAATTCTTTCAGTTTCTGTTTGCTGTGAAAGGTCTTTATTTCACCTTCATTCACAAATGAGAGCTTTGCAGGATATAATATTCTGGGCTGGCAGTTTTTCTCTCTTAGTACCTGGGCTATGTCTTGCCATTCTCTCCTAGCTTGTAGGGTTTCTGATGAGAAGTCAGCTGTGAGTCTAATTGGAGATCCTCTGAGAGTAATCTGGCGTTTCTCTCTTGCACATTTTAGGATCTTTTCTTTGTGTTTCACTGTGGTGAGTTTGATTACGACGTGTCATGGTGAGGATCTCTTTTGATCATGTTTATTAGGGGTTCTATGAGCTTCTTGTACTAGGATGTCTCTGTCCTTCTCCAAACCTGGGAAATTTTCTGCTAGTATCTCACTAAAAAGGCCTTCTAATCCTTTCTCCCTCTCCATGCCTTCAGGAACTCCTAGAACCCGAATGTTGGGTTTTTTTTAATAGTATCCTGTAGATTCCTGACAGTATTTTTTAGATTTCTGATTTCTTCTTCTTTTCTTTGATTTGACTGTTTCCTTTCCTGTTCTCTGTCTTCTAAGTCCGATATTCTCTCTTCTGCTTCACCCATTCTGTTTTTAAGGCTCTGTAATGTGTTTTCATTTGATCCATTGAGTTCTTCATTTCATTGTGTTTTTTGTCACTATCACAGTTTCCTGTTCTACTAGTTGTTTCATTTCATTTTGATTCCTACTTAATATTTCATTTTCATGAGAGAGATTTTCTATCTTGTCCATTAAGGATTTCTGTAGTTCAAGAATTTGTTTTTGAGAACTTCTTAATGTTCTTATCAATTTTTTGAGATCCGCTTCTTGCATTTCCTCTATCTCTTCATCTTCATAATCTTGGATTGGGGTGTCTTGTTCATTTGGGGGCATCATAGTGTCTTCCTTGCTCTTGTTACCTTGGTTTCTATGTTTCTTGTTTGGCATGTTGGAAGTAATTTATGGTTTTGTTTTTTGTTTTTTTTTTTTTTTTTGGCTGTGGTGTTTTTTTCTCGTTATACTATTCCTCTAAGTGGGCTGTCTGCTTTGATGGATCCTTAGAGGCTGTGATGGATGTGGCTAGAGAGCTCTGCTTGATTCTTCGGGTTTAAGGCTGTGCAAAAAGCGACTCACCCAGATTGTTCTCTCCCTTGCTCCTTGCTGGATCGCTCTCTCTTTCTCTTTTTTTTTTTTTTTTTTTTTTTGACTCAGTTTGGAAGTTATTCGGTACAGGTGAGTGGAATTGAGTGCAGTTGAAATCTGGCCTCTGTGAGTATTCGTTTGATCTACCCCTGGGACCACACAAAGAGTTTATGCAGCCCTCAATGTGTTCTCAAGTTTCAAGTTACTGAGTTTGTGAACTCCTTGGTGGCGCTTTAGATATGTAAAATGGCTCCTGCTTTTTGTTTTGCTTGGTGAGTGAATAGAGAGGCCTCTGCTTCCCCCAGCAATGTCTAGGGTTTCTGACACCTTTGTCTTGCCTCCCGCTCCGTTCCCGCGCTGGCGAGATTCTGAGGCTCGGCTCCCGTGGTTGGGTTTCCACGCGGTGGGCTCCCTGTAGGTCCTCTGTGTCACATCCACTAGATCCGGAAGCGTTTCCTCTGCAGTTTTTTTCTTGAATCTTTTCCTGAGGCTACAGTAATTCCACTTTTATGAAACTTTATTTTCCCAAACTACGGCGCATGTCCTCACTATCCGCCATCTTGGCTCCGCCCCTGCATTCTTCATTTTTAATTTTATTACTCATTCTATTTCTTCATTCCCTGCCTATTAGTACATTAATATATTTATTTTGTATTCTTTGATTCCAATTCTTCATATGAGATATTTATGCACAATATTTACTCTATTAGAGAATTTTGAATTTATCACTATAGCTGCACTTACCAATGAGGTTTCTAGATTCTATTATATTCTTCATCATTTGTGTTTTTTACTTCAATTTGAAGAACTCTATACCTTTAGCATTTGTTGTAAGGCAGGTCTGTTGGTAATAAAATCTCTTACCTTTTGTTTTTCTGAAATGTGTTTATCTTTCTTTCATATCTAAATGATAGCTTTGTTATCTACAGTGTTTCTAGTAAACAGTTTTCTGTTAACTACACAGGGGGTTGATTTTGAAAGGGCCAAGAGAATGCTTTATTTTGCTGCCTAACCTTTTGACATTTCTCCAAAAAACGTGTTTTTATTACAATATTTTAAAGAGTTTCCCTTAAGTTTTTTCTAATAGTTTCATAGTTTCAGGTCTTAGGGATAAATCTTGGATCCATCTTGAGTTGATTACTTGTGTATGGAGGGATGTGGGAAGGAAATTTTTTCTGATAGTTTTTTTTACATTTTTAAATCAAGCATAACCCTAACGGTAGAGTTACAAATGTGCCAGGGGATTCCAACTCAATCCCATCAAGGTGGCATGTACCAATACCATCTCACTAGTCCAAGTGATCAGTTTAAGTTCATAATTGATCATAATGATAGCATTAAGAGTCAAAGGGATCACATAAACAAGACTAGTGTCTGCTAATACTAACTGATAGAATTATAAAGGAGAGAACGATCCATCATGTGAAGCGGGATACACAGCAGACTCATAGAATGGCAGATGTCCCAAATGGCACTCTGGCCTCAGAATCAGCCCTTAAGGCATTCAGATCCTCCTAAAAAGCCCATGAGAGTATTTCAGGCATGGAAAGCCAAGACACTCTGGCAAAAAAAAAAAAAAACACCTAAATGAAAGATCTCTGCGAGTGAGATCCCAGCGGAAAGAATGGGCCATCAACGGAGGTACCATTCTCTGAAGAGAGGAGAGAACTTCCACTTTGACTATGACCTTATCTAAATAAGATTGGAGTGGGCAAACTCAAGAGGATTCCATAGCCTTGGCAGCTCATGAAAAGAGCCTAGGGTGATTACTGACGTCATAAATAAGAGTGCCAATTGTTAAATCAACAACAGATGTCACTGTGCACTTACTCCCCATGTAGGATTTCTTTCCTTAATGTATTGTATTATGTGAATTAACAGTATAAGTACTAAAACAGCACTTTATACTTTGTGTTTCTGTGTGGGTGCAAACTGTTGAAATCTTTACTTAGTATATACTAAGTTGATCTTCTGTATATAAAGATAATTGAAAATGAATTTTGATGTGAATGTGATGGGAGATGGAGTGGAGATGGGATGGTTGTAGGTGGGAGGGAGGTTATAGGGGGAAGAAGCCGCTATAATCCAAAAGTTGTACTTTGGAAATTTATATTTATTAAAGAAAACTTAAAAATATATAATTAATAAATAAATAAATCATAAGTAGCTACTTGCATTAGCTATAGCCTTCAAATGGATTCCCTGGATTCTGAACGCCAAAATGCACAACATTTGATTTCATTTTCTGGTGATCATTTTCAAATACGCTTCGTATTCTCTGTCTAGAATGGAAATGGAGTTACGGGTCACAAGTAAGACATCAATCTAGCTGGAAATTTTTTGTTATATGTTGTCTTAAGTACAATCCGCTTTGGTGGGATGTAACGTCTATAGGCACACTGGAGTGGCAGCTCTGCCTTCAGGACCCTGAATGGAGGCCTTTTGTCCACTTCCTTGTGCAGCAGTCTAGCTCTTTGATATCAAGAAGGTGGCCCTTCTCTGTGGGACAGATTCCTGTGGCCCATCTCTCCTAGGTCTTGCTATTTGGGCCCATATTGACAGCGAGAGTGTCATTATCTTCTGCTTTCATAGTCCAGCTCATCACTTAAAATCTGTACTCTTCATCTCGAAGAATAATTCAAATTCTCTGCCACTTTCTAACAAGCATTGCAGGCACTCCAGATTCTGATCATTCATTCCCTGTTCCTGACTGAGAACTCATCAGACGCACGTTTAAAATTCACTAATCATGTCGCTGTCTCTGTGCCTCTCCAACGAAAAATAAATTAAGATTTCATATTACTAGCAACATTGTTTTCCTCAGATGCCTAGGACCAGACTGCCAGCCCGCCAGAAGCTGGTGCGCTACTCCTCACACTCACTCTCACTTAACATCTGGGGAGAACGGATCTCGGGGCCCACCAGCTGAACCTCGGGCAGCAGCCAAGAATACACTGCAGAAACACAGGCTACCCTGGCACAGGTCTCTGCCGCTGAAACCGGAGCAGGTGCATACACAATAACTGGAGCAGATGCGTACGCAATAACTGACACACTCGTGACAATGGTCATGCACAGCAGGGAGTGGCCACGGACTAAGGGATGGGCTTTTCCCTTGTCGGTAGAGATCCCCCATGGCCCAAAACAGCTCCCACAGCAATTCTCTTTTTCCTGACCAATCGCCTTTCTCTTCCAGGATCTCGAGTCTGCAGACAGCTCTAGGCTACCGAAGGGAACAATATATCTCAAAGAGCCTTGCGGTGATAGAAATAAACTGTGGAGCATCTTGTCACCTTTTTTCACCTATGTGTTTCTCTCTGTGCATTTCTCTTTGGTTGTTTTGGGATTTTTTTTCATGCTCACAATCACCCTGTCGGGCCTACAGAACAGATACCTTCAGGCTTATCTTCTTTACTCTCTGAGGTTCACATTCCTGCACATTTGAAGCTCTGAATAGGGTCTGATTCCCTTGACTGTGACTGTAAACATCCAGTTTTTGTATGGTTCAGACACATCCACAGTCGTTGACCAGGTTTCCAGTTCCATCACCTGCTGCCTCCAAGGGTGCACACGAGCAGCCAGGTGGAATAAGGAGCCAGAGCTGGGAATGAAACCCAGGCACAGAGATGTGGGATGTTGGCATCCTAGCTGGCAGCAGAAGTGATAGGCTGCTTACCAGCACTAAGAAGCTTGATTTTTTTACCCATCAATCTGTATTTTTATTTGGACAACATAATCTATTTACATTTAAGGTAATTATTGGTAGGAAAGTTCTTACTGTTGTCATTTTGATACATGCTCTCTAGTTTTATGGTAGCTCCTTTCCTTCCTCCTCTCTCTTGCAATTTTGCTTGCTGCCTATGTGATCACCTCTTGATCCTATGCTTTCCTTGTGTGCTTCTTAATATGGTAAGTCCATTAAAGTTTTCCCCATTGTGGTTGTCACGATGCTCACAAGACAGCAAGGGAGAGAGGAGAGAGACAGCAAGGGAGAGAGAGAGAGAGACACAGCAAGTGAGAGAGAGAGAGGAAGGGAGAGAGAGAGAGAGAGAGAAGGAGGAAGGAGACAGGGAGAGAAGGAGATGGAGATGGAGTGGGAGGGAGGGAGAGCAGGGAGAGAGTGAGAAGAGGAAGAGACAGAGAGGGAGAGAGAGACATGAGGAATAGAGGGACAGGAGGGAGAGATGGAGAAGAGGGAGAGAGGGAGAAGGGAAGAGAGAGAGAGAGAGAGAGAGAGAGAGAGAGAGAGAGAGAGAGAGAGAATATCTTTCATTTGCTGTTTGACTTCCCAGATGTCCACAACAGCCAGGGCTGGGGCAGGCTGGGTCCAGGAGAATGAACTCAATCCAGGTATTACCAATGGATGGCAGGGACCCACGTATATGAACCTGCACCTGCTGCTTTCCCATGTGAACATTAGCAGGAAGCTGTCATTGGAAGCAAATCTAGCTCTTGAACCCCAACACTCCTATATTGGATGTGTGCTTCGCTAATGGCATCTTACCTGCCCCACCAAATACTAGCTTTCTGAAGGATTATTTTTTAATGACTTCAAAATCTGGCTTTGATTTTGACCGTCCTTCCAGAAATTCTAAGCAGCTGTTCACTTTTTTAAGAAGCTGGAGACTTCTGTTATTTCACACTAGATGGCTCCCTAAATCCACATTTGCTGCAGGCCCACTATTAGTGTGCTTTCACCAGTTCAGCCTCAAAATACTCCCCTATGTGTGAAATTGCACAAATATGCAATGTGCATGTTTTTCAAAACGAACTGGGAAAGTGTCTAAAAAGAAGTAGTTCATCCCTGGAAGCCTCTTCCCAGATATAAGGTTGACCCAGAGGCTTAGTCCTTTGACCACCAATGCCCCAGTGCTAGATTACGCCAGGAGCCAAGAGCTCACGGAAAGGAGCAGAGCACAAGGGCAGGACCAAAGCCCGCAATACTGGGTTGTGTTGGCTACTGAGCTGCCTTAAGAGCTCACAGGCATTTCAGCCAGTCACAAGTCATTCTGACTGGGATATGTGTCCAGTCACCTGATGGCTACAGGGACTGCTTTTAATTCTGATGCAAGCATAGAGGCTCTATACTTGAGGCACTGGCCTGAGGATAGAGGTTGTTAGAATCTGCTCAGAGTTGGGTTGTGTCATGCCAGCACTGAGTCCCACAACACAGTTCTATGGTTCTGTATGTCTGCCCACAGATAGGGGAGTAGTGATGAAGCCAGCTCCTTGACCACTCTGGCTAACAGCATCTGGGTGTCACATGGTCCTCACAGTCACTTTGTCTTATGCAATCTTTGGAGGTGCATACCACATTCATGGTAGGCTTGCAATGAAACAAGCCAAAACAAGTCTGTGCTGTGGTACATATTCCTACCTGATGCTAGGGCATCTCTAGGTGTTTGATCTGCAAGTACTGGCCTGGTGGTAGAGGCCTTTGTTATTTATCAGATGTTAGCTGTCTCAGCAGTATGCATGCCTGTCAGCTTCATGACAAGGCCTCAAGTCTCCTGTTCTACTATTCAGAAGCTACAGTCTTGCTCTATTCTCTCAGCAGCTGGGGAAGGGTCGATGGATACTGTTCCTTTGCTCCCTAGTTAAGCAGTGTCCAAAGACTCGATCTGCAGTTAGTCTGGGTGTCACAGAGGGTGGGTCTGTGTCCTACACTAGTTGTTATTGTCTGGTCCTCATAGTGGATTTCTTTTTCTTCCCTTATATTTTAACTTATGTGTTTACCTCTAAGGCAGAGTTACACAGAGAGAGGGAGAGACAGAGAGAAATCTACTACCTGCTAGTTGACTCCCCAAACTGCTGCAATGGTCAGGGACGAGCCAGGCCAAAACCAGGAGCCCAGCGTTTCTTCCAGGTCTCCCATATTGAGTGCATGGTTCCAAGGACTTGGGCCATCCTCGGCTGCCCTCCCAGGCATATTAACAGGGAGCTGGATCAGACATGCTGCAGCCAGGACACAATCCAGTGCATTTATGGCATGCCACTATCATAGGTGGTGGCCTTAACTGCTTTGCCAGCACTCTGGCCCTCTGGTACTGGATTTCAAGTGTGAGTTATCTACCTCATTCTCTCTTCCTGTGCCAAGTAGGAGATGAGTAGTCTGTCTGTATGGTGGGTGACCTAGGTCTTGCAGAGCGGTTACACAAACAACTGTGCTTTCCACTTTCTTCAATCTCTCTTTTTATATTATTATATTAAAGCAGGTACTGTGATCTCTCACTTGGATTCTGTGGCTCTTGGAGAGAATGGCAGGTGAATATCTGTTCAAATTGGCACTCTGTGAGGAAGAAAATCATTGGAGGCTCTTAGTTACTATCTTTCTCTGACTCTGCTCACAGTAACAATTTATTCTGGCAGCCAGTATTTTCTCATGGTGGGTTGGACTGCAGCAAGTGGCAGTGGTATGCAATGGGGGTGCTGAGTGGTTTCCTGCTGCTTCACTACAGATCCAACTCCCTACTAATGTGCCTGGGAATGCGTCACAGGATGCTCCAAATACTTGGATCCCTGAACCCAAGTGGGAGATCCGGATGAAGCTCCTTACTCCTGGCTTTGGCCTGCCCCAGCGTTGGCCTTTGTAGTCACTTAGAGTGTGAACTACTAGATGTAAGAGTTCTCTCTGTCTCTTGTTCTCTATCTCTGTAACTCTACCTTTATAATAAAGGAATAGATCTTTGGCTGGCACCGCAGCTCACTAGGCTAATTCTCCGCCTGAGGCACCAGCACCCCAGGTTCTAGTCCCGGTTGGGGCGCCGGTTCTGTCCCGGTTGCTCCTCTTCCAGTCCAGCTCTCTCCTGTGGCCAAGGAAGGCAGTGGAGGATGGCCCAGGTCCTTGGGCCCTGCACCCGCATGGGAGACCAGGAGGAAGCATCTGGCTCCTGGCTGTGGAACTGGTGCAGCACGCTGGCCACAATGCACCAGTCATAGCAGCCACTTGGGGGGTGAACCAACGGAAAAAGGAAAACCATTCTCTCTGCCTCTTTCTCTCACTGTCTGCCTGTCAAAAATAAATTAATTAATTAAAGAAAGAAAGAGAGAAAGAAAGAAAGAAATGTTTAAAACACCCAATTTATTCTCATTGCATATAGGACTAGGAGAAAGAAAAGCCCAATCATATGTGGATAAAAACACATTACCTGATAATGTGCTCAATTACGTAATATGTAAAGAACCTTAAAATCTCAATAATAGAGAAGAAGGAAAGCAAATTAATAATCAGGATATGTTGGTGGGTCTTTGGTTTAGTGCTTAAATCACCTTTTTTTAAGTGTCTTTTTTAAAAAAACTTTTATTTAATGAATATAAATTTCCAATGTACAGCTTATGGATTACAATGGCTTCCCCCCCCCATAACTTCCCTCCCACCCGCAACCTTCCCTTCTCCCACTCCCTCTCCCCTTCAATTCACATCAAGATTCATTTTCCATTCTCTTTATATACAGAAGATCAATTTAGTATATATTAAGTAAAGATTTCAACAGTTTGCACCCACATAGAAACACAAAGTGAAACATACTGTTTGAGTACTAGTTATAGCATTAAATCACAATGGACAGCACATTAAGGACAGAGATCCCACATGAGGAGCAAGTGCACAGTGGCTCCTGTTGTTGACCCAACAAATTGACACTCTAGTTTATGGCGCCAGTAACCACCCTAGGCTGTCGTCATGAGTTGCCAAGGCTATGGAAGCCTTCCAAGTTCGCTGACTCTGATCATATTTAGACAAGGTCATAAAAGACAGAGTGAGGATAGTAACCAATGATCCTAAGAGTGGCATTAACCAGGTCTGAATAATTATATAGCATTAAGTGGGGAAGAGGACCATCAGTACACACAGGTTGAGAGTAGAGCCATTGGAGGTAGAGTAGAGGTTATGATTACGAAGGAATGAGGCCTAAGTGCGCTAGACAGGGTCTAGAACAAAGGACAGAGTCATTATTAGAGGAGCTAAGAAAGGTGCTATCTAAGCTACAATTTAGTTTTCTGATTGAGAGGCAAATAGAACCTGATAGAAGGGGCTTGATAATAATCTGGTGGGCTTTAGGCCTTGTAAGTTAAGAGGCCCAGACCTATCTATCTCTTCACATAGGGTACATCCTAAGGGAGGTGTGAACCTCCTAGGGGAAGGCACTCTGTTGACTTTCATTACTTGGCTGGCCTGGGAGGAGAGATGGCCAGGTAAAGGCAGATGGCATCTCTAACAAGAAATTTACAGTTCTGCCTGCAATGTTGCTGACCCTACTTGGCCATCCCCTCAGCTTCAGTGGTCACTTTGGAAGCTGGGCTGAGTGAAGGGCTTTTCAGCTTAGAGCCAATAAGATCTGTGTCTAACAAACTGTCTAGTTACATTTCTCCCCACCCCCAAAACCACAAACCAGGTAGTAACTGAGTCTTCTAGGCAATATACTCAAAGCTGAGAGAATTAAAAATAAGAACAAGTCCTCAAATCCAATTAAGGGAGCCCTGCTACACACAAGCTGATCAATGCCAGTGGTACTGACTGATCGTGCAGCTGAAAGACAGCCTAATGGGCCCACTCAGAACGTTTGTTTCAAGTAGCCTCTTTCCAGTTTCCAACTCATGAATAAAGATAATATATTTTTAATTCTATTTCAGAAAACTTTTTGGAAGTTGTTTTACTTACAATGCCAACTTTTAAAAGATCACTCAATTTAACTGGACAATAAACCAGGCAGCAATCGCTCTGTGAGAAGAGAGGAAGCCCCAAGTGCCACTTTCTATCGAGAATCCACAGTTCAGTTTTATTCAGAGCAAAGTAAACAGGAACTTTCAATCATACTAGAAGAAACTCAGGTTTGGAATCTGTACTCAAACTACACATGCAGTGAGGACAATATTCTGCTAAAACAAATGATCTGCTGTTGCATTTGTCTACGTTTGCCTAATATTAACAATTATAAACAGAGCAGTGCAACTAGTATTTGGAACAATCCTTACAGTGTTACAGTGTCAGGCACAACGTTTCACTTCTCTTCACACCACTGGTTCTCTTTGCGTACCTGGGCTGCTGCTTCTTCAGTAAAGTCATTCTTAATGTTGAAGGTCTTGCGAATCTCCTCAGGAGTCTTCCCTTTGATCATATTGGCAACAGTCTTGCACGTATCGTCCAGCAAACCTTTGATGTCTAAGTAGTTTGCAGCCAGAATAAGCTCAAAAAGTGTTCCTTGGTCAACTTTCAGGAATTCCTGGTCCCAAACAGGGACATCATCCGTTCGCTTTTCTTTGTTATCATCTTCAGGAGGAGGAGGATCATCCTTGTGGTGGGTGCACCACTGAATGACCTTTTTAATATTGCTGCATTAACATTTGGTAGAGGAACCCGGTCATCATCTCCTTCATCATCCATCCCCAAATCTTCCAACATGGTCTTGATAGTCACAGACTGTGACTCCCCAAATGGCCACAACGGCAGAAGCTGAGCTGATCTGAAGCCAGGAGCCAGGAACTTCTTCTGGGTCTCCCAAGTGCGTGCAGGGGCCCAAGCATTTGGGCCATCTTCAATTGCTTCCCATGGCCATACCAGAGAGCTGGATCGGAAGAGGAGCAGCTGAGACTTGAACTGCTGCCACCCTCTGTGCCACAGCACCAGCCCATTCCATGATTTCTTAGAGACCTTGTATATCCCCAAATTAGTCAGGTAGGCCAAGCGAGACTGCAGTCTGTCCTGAGTCATGGCTGAACACCTTGTTATCTCTCTGGGAACCAAGAAAGATAAGCAGGAGATTTCAAAAGATATTTTCAAACCTGTCTCGCTGACTTTCTGGAGACTGACACAGAGCCTTCACTTAGGCTTCTTCCTAGTCTCAGTTGCGCTCAAGATTTTACTTATTGCCTCATCTTAGGGTACAGCTGTGGGGCTAAGACCACTCACTATCTTAGGGTACAGCCAAGGGTTCTCACTGGTAGAGACCCACTCACTGTGCTGTTTGTCACTGAGTACCTCTGATTCAGTGTCAAACTTTGGGATTAGGACACAGTACTGACAGAATTGCTTTTGTTCTGTGCAATTAAACTATTTTAATACACATTGGCTCATTGCTTTCCTACTCGCTGAATCGATGGAATTGTGACAACACAAGCTAACAACCTCACAGGTAATCTCCATGTCTCTGATGACCACTGCAGTGCTACTTAGGGATGGCTTGTACAGTCAACAGACTGTGGTGTTGTGTGACCTGACTATTGATGGATTTTCCCTGGCATGATAAAGTACATCATGTAACACAATTTTTACAACACTATATAATATACAGTTAACCTAATATCCCTACTAAAGTTCAAAAGTAGTATCACTGGTAGAGAAGTAATTTAAAAGGCAAATGAAAATATGACCAAATAAAACATTTGACAATTTGCTAAAAATTAAATATAATAAACCAAATTCATCTAAACTATAACATCTTTCATATATGTCACTCTGTTTTTTCCTCCTAACAATCATTTAGTGCATACACTTAAATGTCTATACCACAATTTGGGAAACAAATTGAACAGATGTAAATAACTTCCCCAACATTACAAACCAGTGTGTTTGGTCAAAGCCAGGATGGAAACTCTTGGCTATTTCATTCCACAGCTTATAAAGAGATGGGATAAGTAGGACCCAATATGTTTTGCCTCAGCAAGGTATCCTAATTCCTTTCCTTTTTTTTTTTTTTTTTGACATGCAGAGTGGAGAGTGAGAGAGAGAGACAGAGAGAAAGGTCTTCCTTTGCCATTGGTTCACCCTCCAATGGCCGCCGCAGCCGGTGCACCACACTGATCCGAAGGCAGGAGCCAGGTGCTTCTCCTGGTCTCCCATGGGGTGCAGGGCCCAAGCACTTGGGCCATCCTCCACTGCACTCCCAGGCCACAGCAGAGAGCTGGCCTGGAAGAGGGGCAACAGGGACAGAATCCGGTGCCCCGACCAGGACTAGAACCCGGTGTGCCGGCGCCACAAGGCGGAGGATTAGCCTGTTGAACCACGGCGCCAGCCCCCTAATTCCTTTCCTTAGCTCAGCCCTCATTCTTCCATCAGATCTGTGATTTAGGGATGCCTCACATATTTCATGGGAAAATGGGATACACTACATTCAATCTCACTTTATCTTTACTCCCTAGATTTTCAGTCCCTTTTCACCAGGAAATAAATTTAAGCTTCTGTGAGAGGGGAAAACACATGCTGTTTGTGACCTCCTGCCATTTGGTAAGCAGGGTGGATTCTGAGCAAGATCCTTTGCTGCAAAACTGTTATATCAGATGTGAAGAAGAATTGGGGCTCAGAGTTGTAATTCTTTTAGTTTATATAGTAATGGGGTTATACAGTGAAAAGCAAGCATCTGTACGACCTTCTGAATGACATTTGATGATAGGGTGATTATCTATGTAGAGAGAAGGTATTGGTTGTTTCTCCCTCCCTACCTCTAACTTTACTTTTGAAGACTTATTTATTTATTTGAGAGGCAGAGTTACACAGAAAAAGAGATGGAGAGAGAAATACAGAGAGAATATTCCATCTGCTGGTTCACTCCCCAAATGGCCATAATGGCCAGACTTAGGCCAATCAGAAGACAGGAGCCAGGAGCTTCTTCAGGCTCTCCCACACATAGCAAGGGCCCAAGCACTTGGGCTATCTCTTACTGTCTTCCCAGGTCATTAGCATAGAGCTGCATTAGAAGAAGAGCAGTCAGGAGAATAAACGGTGTCCATAAGGTAAGCCGGCACAACAGGCAGAGGCTTGAACTACTAAGCCACAGCGCTGGCACCTCTAACTATCTTTTCAATAAAGAGCAGAACTTTTACAGATGTTGAGGAATTTATCCATGGAGCTTGTGATATCAATCATTTTCTCTGGGTCCTCATCAACCGTCTGAAATGGCTTTAGCATTATAGTTAATAATTTTCTGTGGCACAGTAAGATAAGTATATAAGAGGTATTTTAATGCTTATTTTGTATCAATGATTTAACTTGAGAGATCTGTGTGTCTCATTTTGGTAAACTCATCCTTCAAGAGAGGAACAAAGGTTTTTCTGCTAAAAAATGAATATAGGGGCCGGCGCCGTGGCACAGTAGGTTAATCCTCCACCTGCAGCGCTGGCATCCTATATGCATGCCAATTCTAGTCCCGGCTGCTCTTCTTCTGATCCAGCTCTCCGCTGTAGCCTTGGAAAGCAGTAGAAGATGGCCCAAGTGCTTGGGCCCCTGCATACGTGTGGGAGACCCAGAAGAAACTCCTAGCTTCTGGCTTCGGACCGGCGCAGCTCCGGCCATTGCGCTCATTTGGGACTCAACCAGCGGACAGAAGACCTTTCTCTCTGTCTCTTCCTCTCATTGTCTGTAACTCTACCTCTCAAATAAATAAAATCTTTAAAAAACAATGAATAACAATATCCATAATTTTCTGAATATAGCAGATTGTTAGTAAAGTCAATACACACATCATCAATTTTGTATTCTAAACTTTCAGAAGCATTTGCTCTGATAAAGGACCAAAAGGCTTCAACAACAAAGCCCGAATCCTCAAATCTTCTACATGTTGACTGATACTGACACTGTGATGAAAACTATTACATTTTCAGAATTGAAGAGGGCTGTACAGACACACACACACACATTTGTATATATATATAAAACATAGCACACACACACAAAAAAAATACAGCACAAGGATGTGGGTACCAAAAAATATACACTCTGTAAATATGAGTTAGTATTCGTTGAACTAAAGTTTCAACAGATGGATTCTTTGTTATAAGAATGCATAGATTTATGTTTGGTCAGCTCCTTCATAATCTGATAGCACAGTGCGGACTCGTCCTACAGGGCCTGCACCATCAGGGAGAGTGGGGTGACAGTGTTCTTCCACAAGAAGCACCGGGGACAGGCTTCGGTGAACATTTCCGCTTTTATTGATGACCACGTACACTTTTAAAGGGCAGGAAGAAGGGCCTAATTCAGGGCAACACCATAGGACAGAACCTACACTGGCACCAATATGCCCCTCCAATCAGCTTAAAGGTTATGTAGCTAGGGTAGCTTTCCAGGTGGGCCTGGGCCACACCAGGGAGCTATTTACCTGATCCACACAAGGCAGGGGGGAGCGAAATGTACCTGGGGCTACCACCACCTGCCAGCAGTTAGGCTAACTGCATGGGCTAGGCAGGCAGTCTCACAGGATCACCCACAGCACAGACCAACATTACCAAGGCAAATGAACAGAGTGGTGACTTTTAAACTTCTGTGTACATAAGGATAGTATCAGCATGGAAATAGAAATGCATAGTTTTCAGAATGACAGGATCATTAGAGTCATCTAGTAGCAAAGATGGGACTCTCAACTTTTTGAAGGCACGTGAACCCAGACTTGCTCCTTCTGTGTTTATCTTTTAAATAAGGCCTGACAGTGAAACAGAAATGTGATCCAGAAGCAGCTGAATGTGGAAAAGCCAGGTCCCACAATACTCACACCTTGCAAAGATTTCAGGCCCAAGGAACAGTTTTTATATTCCAATTCATTTTATTTACCTAGTGTGACCTTGATCCCAAGTCCATCAAAGAGAATTTATGAACTAAGTGTTGAAGGTAATGTCACTCGTGAGGGTATTTATTAAAATCGTAAACAAATTGTTAAGAAAGTTTATTCTGAAGTGATAAGACTGTCATGACCAAAACCAGTGCCCTCCAGTGCCAGGATTACAAAGTCGTTTTAAACATAGAAGTTTACCACTGCAATTCAATAGATTAGTAGATTAACGAAGGAAATTTGGATCCATGAATATAATTGAATTGTCCTGCAAATGCTAAAATTGTGGATAAATATAAATCCTTTCCTTATATGCAATTTTAAAAAGATAAATCAACAGTTTAAACTAAAATCAATATCATCAAAGCATGAGATTTGTCATATATGTAAAATCTAATGTAAGATAACCAAAAGAATGTGAGGAAGGAAAGGAAACAAAGTTGTTACTCAGAACATGTGGTGTAGTGTTATTTGTGTCTATGTGTGAGTTAATTATATTCTCATTCTCATAGCAACTGCTAAAAACAAAGATATGAAAATAGTGTAAATTAAAATAGTGTAGGAGGAAATAGGAAAAATGAATAAAACTGGATGTGATAAGAAACAAATTAAAACAAGATAGTAGCTGTAAATGTAAACTATTTTGACACAAAATCTGCAGTAAATAGCACTTTGACAATAAGTATACACAAAAAACTTAAAACATTGTAGCCAAATGAGATATACCTAATTCCATTAACATAAATGGGAGTATAGCAAAGTACAATACAAGATGTCTATGCTGTTTTTATATACCAGCAACAATCAACTGAAAATTGAAGGTGAAAAGAGTATCCCTTACTATAGCACCAAAAAGCCATGTCACGTTAGTGATAAATATTTAACAAAGTTCCTGCAAACCTGTACAAAAAAAGCCAAAAACCATTACAGAAAAAAATTAGAAGAGGCAATAATAGATGAGTGATATACCACATTAGTGGATTTTAAGATTCAAAATTGTGAACATGGGGGGTGACTTTGTAGTGTGGTGGATAAACCCACCACCTGCCATACTGGCATGCTGTATATACACCATCGCATGCCCCAGCTGCTCCACTTCCAATACTGCTCCCTGCTAATCAACTGGGAAATGCAGCAGAGTATGTCCCAAGTGCTTAGGCCCCTATCATCCATGTGGAAGACATAGATGAAGCTTCAGGCTTCGGCCTGGCCCAGCACTGGCAGTTGTGCCAACTGGGGAGAGAACTAGCAGATGGAACATCTCTGTTTCTCTATGTTTCTCCCTCTCTCTTGTAACTCCTTCAATGTAAATAAATAATTATTTAAAAATACATTGTGAATATGTCCCAGTTTCAACCAAAGTGTCTACAGATTCAGTGTAATCCCAATGAAAATCCTTGCATTTTTATGTTTAAAAGATGAGTGTTTAAATTGTAAGACATCAGCATGCAAACAAATGAACCTCTGATATTGTATTTCACACCCTATAGAAATGAAAACCAAATGCATCATACACATAAATGTAAGATCCCATGGAGTAAAACTTATATAAAGAAATGTCAGAGAATCTACAGCACTGGTTTACATAAACATTTCTTAGGATACAAAAATCAGAAACTATGAATTGGAAAATTCACAAATTAAGTTTACTAAATCAAAAAGTGTTCCTCTTTAAAAGATAGTAGGCGGATGAACAGAAAGTACATTTACTGGAACAAAATATTTGCAGATTGGGTCTGGAACCTTCACATATTGGTTCTGAGATTGCAACATTGTATATTGACTTTTCATTAAAAGTTACACACCTTTTCCTGGAAAGATACATTTACAATATGACTCAGTAGTCTTACTCCTATAGAATTCTAGAGACTTTCAAGAGAAATAAGAACTTATGCATCCATGAAGACTTCTACTGAAATGTTCATAGTCACTTCCTTTGTAACAGGCAAAGTTGAATATAACCAAATCGTTTAACAGCTGCTAAAGGATAAACAAACTAAAGTATATTCATGTAAAGCAACACAGCCCAATAATGAAAAGCAACAAATTACCAATGCTTGTACAGCACACAAAACTGATATGCTAAGTGAAAGAAACCAAACATAAAGAACCAAACACTTTACTGTCTAATGTAAGAGTTATTTGGGGAATACAAATTTATAAACAGAAAGTGTATTAGTGGTTCCTAGGGATTTGGATGAGGAAAGGGGATGAACTGTACTAGTGCCAAGAAAAGTATTTCAAAAGACAGAAATTTTCTATATTTGGATCTGATTAGTGTTTACATGTCTCCAGAATCAACAGTGTACATTTAACATTTACAAGGTCAGGAAGTAGAGAGTGAATAGTTCAAAATCAAATGGCCATATTTAAAAGATACTTCAGGTTATAACCATTGTTACATGGGCAAATTGTATTCCACAATATTGTGTACTCAGAGGACAATTTCTTATATGAGGTACTTCAAAAAGTTCATGGAAAGTGGAACTAAAAGATAAGTCTGCTTTGATAGAAAAAATTTGAAACCCATACACTTTTTATGAAATATGTATGCTATGGAAAACTACATGGGTTTCAGGCTTTTTGCACCAAAATAACTTATCTTTCAACTCCAGTTTCCATGACCTTTTTGAAGACCAATTGTATATGTCTAATCTTCCTAGATATATACAAGTGTCTGGTGTATTTATAGATTTATTTATTTATTTATAAGACAGAGGTACAAAGACAAAGGGAGAGACACAGAGAGATCTTCTATCTGTTCTTTACTCCTCAGGTGGTCACAACGGGCAGGGCTGGGCCAGGACAAAGCCAGGAGCCTGGTACTCATCTCGGTCTCCTACATGAGTGCAGAGGCCCAAAGACCTGGGAAAGTTTCTGCGCTTTCCCAGGAGCAAAGGTAACAATGGTTATAGCCTGAGATATCTTCTAAATATGTCCATTTGATCTTGAATCATTTTATTAGGGAGCTGGTTCAGAAGGAGAGCATCCAATACTCAAACTTGTGTTCATATGGGATGCTGGCCCTGTAAAAGGCAGCTAAACTCAATGCACAACAATGAAGGCACCCAACGCTTAGTGTGTTTTAAGAAAGATTAGGATAGTATAATATTTTTGTAAATAATGTACACAAAGTGATAGGAAACATTCTGTGAAAATTTTAAGCAACTTTGGCAAGCAGTAGTTGTTCCTTGGATTAAAAGAGGTTGGACAGATGTAATTGCAAAGGTATATTACCAGTGTGGTGTTACAAAATTTCAGGCAACTCAATACCTACATGTTACATGCATTTCTAAGGGACAGGGCTGACCAAATGGAAGGAACTAAAAGGCAGAGAGAGACAGGCTGGAAACTGATAAAAGCAACTACATGAACAGAAGAGAAGAGTTTGGCAGTGAGACCTGGAGGGGTAGGATGGGATGACCTTTCTTCCCAAATTAACAGTGCTGGGAAAAGGAAGGGGGAGAAGACAACTTGCTGGGTTATGCCAGATGTGCCACTGAAGCTAAGCTCTGTTTGGTCTATGCAGGAAGAAATTGGGGATTTAAGGAAAGTATAGAATCCGTAAAGTTTCCAGAGGAAAGCAGGATTTTTTTTTTTACCCAGCTCTATCCTTTCACCCATCTTGCTCCCTCAAAACAGATTCCACATCATTTAGTAAAATTTGCACCAGAAACTGGAGTTGGAATCATGATGCTGCAATGGTAGCAGAAACCCGGGAGCCTCAGGATTCACATAAAGTTGAACAGGGGTTGGGGAAAAATGATGTTAAGGTAAGAAATTAGTCTGCTCTCATCCCCTACTCAAACTCAGACCCCAGGCCTCGACTGGGCTAGACAGACTGGGAAAAACAGACAGCTGATGTCATTATCAGGGATCCCATAGTGGACAGACACAGTAGGTGAGAAGGCTGAAATGGAGGCCAGAAGTGTACTTGCAGCTCCTAGAGAGTGAAGCAGGGGCCTGGGTTCAAGAAGGAGTCAGAAGGAAGGCAGTAACATGGTGGGAGGAGCCTTGAGAATATAAAGTTATGAAACATCCTCCATCACCACCTATCCATGCAGAGATGACATAAGTGGCACTGGCAGATGAGTGACTGATCAGGGGCACAGCTTGGAGCAGGTGACTTTGGAGAGCATGTGGAAGAATGGAAGACACCCTTGCTAGGAGGTCAGATGAGGAGTGCGTTGTAGAAGCCCACACACTCAGACTCTCAGTTCAGGTACATTCCAACGTGCTGTGGTTTCTCACCTGGTCTCAGCAGTGTCTGCTCTTTTGAGCTCTGTGCCCCGTAATGGTTATCAGCGGTATCCTCACACAACACTAGCTGCTGTAGCAGGTGCTGCTTGGGCAACTGAAGCCGTTAGCTTGGATGATGATGTGAGAAGTACGCATCCACAGTGTCCACAAAGCTCCTCTCCAAGTCCATCTTTTACTTAGGATGTGTCTATTCATGAGCACTGCCGACAGTATAAACACTCCACTGACCATATTTACCTACCAATAGTGCCATTCACAGCATATGTTCTGGCCCCCTGGCCACAACAGTCAGCTGAGGGCTGAGAATGTGTAGGGATGGTCAAAAACCTCCCGCCGCCTCTCCACCAGGTGGATCACAGGAATCGGTGGACAGATTCGGAGCCAGAGGAGCTGCATCAGGATCTGGCTTCAGGTCCACTCTTGTATCCTTACAGAACACTCGGCTCATTTTCCTCACGATGGCGTCTGTCCTGAAGTCATCACCAAGGGGTTGGGACATTTCAGGGGGGAAGATATTTGGGGGCTGCTGCAATACCTCTTGACACTTTTTGAGAGTCTCCTGGAGAAGCAGTAGGCCTCCCTGCTGGCTCCGCTCCTGGACCTCAGCCAGCAGGCCACTCAGTTTGGTAAACTGCTCTGAGAAGTGGTTGACGTTGGCTCTAGCTCTTCCCATCTTTGCTTTGTACATCTCTTGGATGAGCCACTGCAGATGTGCCTGCTCTTCCTCCAAAAACTCGGTCAGCTGCCCAAACTCAGAGGCTGCACCTGCCAGCTCTAAATCCATCTGGCTGTTTAGCTCTGCCAACCGCCTCTCCTCCTCAGCTTTCATGTCCTGGAGCTCCCCCAGGTGCTTCCTTAGGGGTTCCAGATGCCCCTGCAACTTGGCCTTGTACCCCTGCACCACCTCCTCCACCGGCACCACACTGTGCTGTTTGTGCCTCCGAGATTCACGGCAAACCACACAGATGGCCTCTTCGTCTACCTGGCAGAAGAGCTTCAGGGCTTCTTGGTGTTTGGGACACATGGCCTGCTCATTTACATGGCTCCCTTGGGCAGGGTTTGGGTGCATCTGCCGAATCACCTGCACCATGTTGGCCAGCTGCAGGTTGGGGCGGAAGCTCCACCGATGGAAACTCTTTCGGCACTGGGGGCAAGTGAAGCACCTCTGAGGCTCTGGAGGAGGAGACAGTGGGGTGGCGTGGTCCAGCTCCTCTTCCTCACCCTCTGCCAGAACTTCCTCCTCATCCTCCCAACTGAGGTGCTCCTCCTGCATGTCCACTACATCCTGCTCTTCCTCTTCCTCCTCCTCCTCCTCCTCCTCCCCCCACACGGAATCCCAGTTGGACTCCCTGTTTCCAACGGGCCCCTCAAACTCCTCCTCCATGTCACGCTCCAAGTCATCGTCCACAACGGGCGTTTCCAATCCGACACTGGCCCCCACAGCCTCCTCAATGTCTTCCTCCTCCTCCTCTTCCCATTCTAACTCCTCTCTGTCCTCATCCTGCTGCCTGAACCACAACTGAGTTATACACACTCGGCAGAAGTTGTGCCCACAGCGGATGGACACGGGGTCTGTGAAGTAATCGAGGCAGATGGCGCACACTGCCTCCTCCTGTAGGGTCTTCACAGGGTTAGGAATCTTGGCAGCGGTATCCATCTTCCCGCCCCGTCAGACAGGTTAGTCCTGAGGTGGCAGAGGGCAGAGGGGCGGCAGGAAGGCAGAAGCCCTGGCGGCCAGGCCCACCGCCAGCCCTGCCTCTCCACCCCTCGTCCCAAGCACAGCCCGCGAACTGTCCTCCTGAAAACTCACACCTTCAGGCAGAGTTCTCAGCTCGCTGACGACGACCGAGTCTCAGCTGGATAAAACAGCCGAGTGCCTGCACCAAAGTCCCCCGGGTAGCCCTGAGTGAAAATCCGCCTTCAACGTCGGTGTTCTGGCCTCCTCACCAATCCCGAACAGTTCGCTTCCGGCCTCCTCCCCCACACTTCCGGTGTGTGAGCCCTGCCTCCTCACCAATCCCCGCCCCTTCATTTCCGGCCTCCTCCCCCACACTTCTGGTGCATGAGCCCTGCCTCATCACCAATCTCTGCCCCTTTACTTCCAGCCTCCTTCCCCACACTTCTGGTGCGTGAGCCCTGCCTCCTCACCAATCCCCGCCCCTTCTCTTCCGGCCTCCTCCCCCACACTTCTGGTGCGTGAGTCCTGCCTCATCACCAATCCCCACTCCTTCACTTCCGGTCTCCTCCTCCACAATTCTGGTGTGTGAGCCCCACCAGAGTTCCTTCCCTGTCTGGCTTTGCCTCCCCCCCCCCCCCACAATTTTTCCTGTTGCTCCCATGGCAACAGGTAAAGTGTGGAGACGCTCTACAGATGCTAGGGAACAGAGCGGGAAGGCTAGAAGGTGGAGACCCAGGTCTCTGGGCTATGGTAGGGCTGGGGAAGCTGATGGACCAGAACCATCTCCCCATCCCCCGCCGCTGAGTAGGAGCTGTGGGGTATGGTGGGAGCTTTTTGTGTCCGTCTGCTCTCGGTGCTATGGCCTCACGAGCTGAGCTGCATCCTGCAAGCCTGGCACAGATTGCAAGCACACAGACTACACACAGGTGGAAGTGGCCAACTTGAACCTGGAATTAAGTCACCTCTGAGCAGTGTATGTCAGAACTACTCCCCAGGTTGGCAGCACAGAGGCAGAAAGAAGTGTATAACGAGAGGCATGCAAGTGTGTTCATATCTGTGCTTTGCAGACAGCTTCGATGTGTGTGCTTTTGACTGTGCTATAGGAGTACGTAAAGTGATGCAATGGAAATATCCCTACTTGCTAATATCTCCATGTTATCAAACTGATCATGAATTCTCCCAGAAACACAATAATTAGAATGCACCACTGCTGTGTGTGTCCCTTTAAACCTGGCACTAGGGGAAAGCAGTGTTAATCATAACTCAGCCGAAGTTTGTTTAGAGACCTGCTGCCATTTTTGCCTTTCACAAAAATTTTGTCTTCCTGAAGGTCAGAGGTACCTTTTTTCCTAACAGATTGAGTCGATGTTGTGTATTCTTGGTTATCAAAATACTCATACAGCTTTGGGATTCTGAATCAAATTTTCATGAAGTGTGAAAACCACGATGCAAACATTGTGTATAATCTAAGTCACAATGAAGTGGATGTTGTGTGTGCACACACAATACCTAGAAGGGAATGTTGAACTAAATGTCTTTTAAGTTTTTCCTAGCTTCTTGTGTTTTTTAGTTTCCTACAATTCCTTCACTAACATTTTAAAAATAAATGTTGTTTTGAAAACCTTAAAAAAAGAAAAAATTGTGAAGGCTAGAAATTACATGAAAAGTGCTCCATATCATTAGTCTTCATGGAAATGCAAATCGAGGATATGTGTGCTATCTGACTTCAGGTATATTTGCTATTATCAAAATCACAAAAATAACCAATGCTGGTGAGGACGTGATGACAAGGGAATCTTACACACTATTCAGGGGAATGCAAATTACGCACTCTGGAGCACAATATGGGTGTTACTCAACAATCAAAAGTAAATCTATCATGTGGCCTTGCTATCTCATTCCTGGGTATACATCTGAGGGAAATGAATCAGCATGTCAGAGTAATACCTACACCCCTGTGTTCATTGTGGCACTGTTCACAATAGCTAAGATATGGAGTCACCTTAACTCCCAATTAATGGATGAATGGATAAAGAAAATTTTACTCAAACACACACAGACACACACACAAAATGGATATTATTAGGCTAAATGATAAAATGCCACTATTCACAGCAAAATGGATGGAACTGGAGATCACTAGGTTCACCGAAATAAGCCAAATCAGTTAAGAGAAACACTGCCTGTATTCTCTCATTTGTGGAAGCTACAAAATTTTTTATATGAACCTGGAATAATTATTACTAGGGACTGGGAAGCATCAGGGTGTAGAGGTAGTGTCAAAAATGGGTACCAATTACATTCTGATAGAAGAAACAAATTCTGTTCCGCAGTACTATGGGGAATCTATAGTTCCCAATGTTGTACTAAATTCCATGTAATTCCTGCAAGTGAGAAGACAGTCAACTCCAAATACAACAAAAAATTAAAACATAGCTCATTGCCTGGTTTGATTAGTATATACTGTGGCATGTGTTGAAATATTTCTCTGTACCCCATAAAAAGTTTAGCTTGTTGATCAAAAATTTAAAAAGTCAAATAGTTTGTAAAAATTAATAGAAATATTTGAACTGAAATCCATTGGAAAAAGTCAACAGTGGCAATTACACATATTATCTCCTGTGAGACATGAAATTCTAAAAGTAAATTAAGAATTTAAGCAAAAAAATACAATAATGTAAAGCATAATAAAATTTATATATATACTAATTATATATAATTAAGTTACAATGAATTGTAAAAAGAAACGAACAAAAATACCAATGGCGCTCACATTTCCTAATCCAAGGATCACACTTAGTTTCTTCATACTGCATCTCTAGATGCTTTCATTCAGCTATTCACTACATTGCAAAACCTACACTCCTCCCTCGGGCTTCCTCCCTATTTCCTTTATGCTGTCCCCGTTCTCTCCTTTCATGTTAATTTTTGAGTTTTGTATTTGTGAAAACAATACTTAGAATATACATCTCATTATATGCTTTGCTAATTCCTCTCTTTCTTTAAGAAGTTTAATCAGTATTCCTTCTCATGATACCCTCTCTTTTTCATTTCTTTCTTCCATTTTGCCATGATATAGCAATCTCCTTCTCAATTTTAGGGGTTCTGCTCCATTCTTAATTTCTAAAAGAAGCATGACCTGATTATTTGTTTCAAGTAGGTACTTTATGGGTTGATTTCTGTCCTGGTTACTACTCTTCCAATTCAGCTCTCTGCTTATGGCATGAGAAATCAGCGGAAGATGGCCCACGTGCTTGGACCCCTGCATCCCCATAGGAGTCCTAGAAAAATCTTGGATCTCCTTGCTTTACATCTGCCCAGCTCTGGCCATTGTGGCCATTTGGGGAGTGAAACAGCAGATGGAAGATTTTCTTTCTGTCTCTCCCTCTCTCTGTAATTTTCCTCCTCAAATAAATAAATAATAAAATCTTTTAAATACTAAAGTGGCTACTTTATAGTTTAGAATCTAGATTATTTTGTTATTACATAGAATATGGATTTATTTGTTCATTAACTGACATTCCATTGCTCCCCAGTTCATTGTCATACTGCCAGCTAATCTGAGAATAACTGATACTCATTAAGAGAGTTTCCATGGGCGGCGCCACGGCTCACTAGGTTAATCCTCCACCTGTGGCACCAGCACCCCAGGTTCTAGTCCCAGTTGGGGTGCCAGATTCTGTCCCAGTTGCTCCTCTTCCAGTCCAGCTCTCTGCTGTGGCCTGGGAAGGCAGTGGACGATTGCCCAAGTGCTTGGGCCCTGCACCCACATGGAAGACCAGGAGGAAGCACTTGGCTCCTGGTTTTGGATCGGGGCAGCGTGGCACGTCGGCCGCAGCGCGCCAACTGTAGCAGCCATTTGGGGGGTGAACCAACGGAAGGAAGAGCTCTCTCTCTCTCTCTCTCACTGTCTAACTCTGCCTATCAGAGAAAGAGAGAGAGAGAGAGAGAGTTTCCACAAATATTTGAGTGATGCTGAATAAATGCTCCTCTGAGATCTATTGCTTCCTTGCCAGGGTGGCTACCTTGCTGAAGAATCAATCTCCCTCCCTCCCTCCCTTCCTCCCTCTCCCCTTTCCCTCTCCCTCTCTTCCTCTATTTATTTATTTGAATCATATTCCTTTTTGGCTGTAGTGTTAGGAGATGTCCTTTGGCCACCGTTGATCAAACTGTATGCCAGTTATTATCACCTAAGGCTACTGGGTAGCACCTCAGTCTGTGTGTCTGCTTTGTCACCAGACAGACCACAGGAGGGTAGGTTGTATTCCTAGCCACGTGCTGCACTAGTCTCAGGGGTCTGTGGGCTCTGGATATAAACTAGCATTTATATTATGGAATGGGTGACTAAAGGACCATGCATCTGGGTCAATCCAGTTCCAGGAAGGGATGTGGATGGACAGACTACCCCTTCTCAGACATTTCCCTAGTTCATTATGAACAATGCACCAACCAGGATTTAGCACATTTGAGCTTGGGGAATCATCTAGGTCTGGAAAAGTGGCAGAAAACTCACATGAAACATGTGGCAAATATGACATAGGGGCCAACTCAACTGAAATAGCAGGAGAGTGCACAGGATCAGAGAAAATAAAAACAACACATAGAATTTCTGGAAGATCAGACAGAAATAATGGCAGAATATTAAGAGTGGGAAAAACACCTAATCCTGCCATGTGCAAATGATGTCATGTGCCAACCAGTATCAAGAACTCTTAGGAACGATGACCTTACCTAAAGAACAAAATGAGGGTCTGGCATTGTGGCGTAGTGGGAAAAGCCACCATCTACAGTGCCAGTGTCCCATATGGGCACCAGTTCAACTCAGTTCAACGCCCGGCTACTCCACGTTTGATCCAGATCTCGGCTATCGCCTGAGAAAACAGCAGAGGATAGCTCAAGAGCTTGGACCCCTGCACACATGTGGGAGACCCAGAAGAAGCTCCTGGCTCCTGGCTTGGGATCGGGCCAGCGCCACCAAGTCAGCCATTTGAGGACTGAACCAGCTCTGCCTTTGCCTCTCTGTAGTTCTATCTTTCAAATAAATAAATAAACCTTTTTTAAAAAAGAACAAAATGAGGCCAGCGCCACGGCTCACTAGGCTAATCCTCCGCCTTGCGGCGCCGGCACACCAGGTTCTAGTCCCGGTCGGGGCGCCGGATTCTGTCCCGGTTCCCCCTTTTCCAGGCCAGCTCTCTGCTGTGGCCAGGGAGTCCAATGGAGGATGGCCCAAGTGCTTGGGCCCTGCACCCCATGGGAGACCAGGATAAGCACCTGGCTCCTGCCATCGGATTAGCGCAGTGCGCCAGCCGCAGCGCGCCAGCCGCGGCAGCCATTGGAGGGTGAACCAACGGCAAAAAGGAGACCTTTCTCTCTGTCTCTCTCTCACTATCCACTCTGCCTGTCAAAAAAAAAAAAAAAGAACAAAATGAAGTACCAGAATCAAGGAAGGTAGCAATTGAGATCTGCAAATTTTTGAATTCAGGATTTGGAATAGCTATTTTATTGAAACTCAATGAACTTCAAAACAACACAGAAAAAATATTTACTACATCAACAGAGATGGAAATAACTTGAAAAACGAAACAAATTCATGTGCTGAAAAATGTACTAGGTGGGGCCAACATTGTGGCACATCAGGTTAAGCCACCGCCTGTGACAGTGGGATTCCATAATGGACCTCGGTTTGAGTCTTGGCTGCCCTGCTGTGAATGATTGTACCAGCACTTGTGTCCCTGCCACCCACGTGGGAGCCTTGCATGGTGTAATAGGCTCCAAGCTTCAGCCTGGGCCAGTCCTTGCTGTCGTGATATATGCGGACTGAAACAGCAGATGGGTCTCTCTACCTGGACCTGGACCTGGACCTGGACCTGGACCTCTGCCTCTGCCTCTGCCTCTGCCTCTGCCTCTACCTCTACCTCTACCTCTACCTCTACCTCTAACGTCTTTCAACATCTACCTCATCTCTCCCTGACTTCCTACCCCAGTCACTCTGCCTTTCAAATAAATATAAATGAAATCCTTAGAAATAGAATAATAAATGAAACAAAGAAACCAATTTGCTTCAAGACAAGTTTTTTGAGAATACATATGTGGAGGAGAAAAAAGAATATACCCAGGAGTAACAAAGAGAGCTTACAGGCAGTTTGGGACAGCATTAAAAGATAAAACATATGAAGTATTGAAGTTCATGAAAGACTTCAGAATGCCAAAGAGTAGAAATAACAGGCAAAGAGATAATCATAGAAAACTTTAAATAAAGTGAAACATAAAACCCTCCAGTACAGAATGGCCAAACATCACCAGTTTCAACTCAACGGAATGTACTGCAAGACAATTATAATCAAGCTCTCCAAGGTAAATGATAGAGAATTTTTATTTGAAAGTCTCAGGTACAGAGAGGGAGGAAAAGACAGAGAGACAGATTATCCATTTGCTGGTTCACTCTCAAAATGGGCAAAATGGCAGGGGCTGGGCTAGGCTGAAGCTAGGAGCCTGCAAATCCATCCAGATCTCCCACATGGGTTCATAGGCCCAATTACTTGAACCATATTCTGATGCTTTCCCAGGTGCATAAGCAGGCACCTGGATGAAAAATGGAGCTGCCAGTACTTGAAACAGCACTGCACCACAACGCCAGCAGCAAGAGAATTCTTATGAATACAAGGGAAAAAGAAGCAAATAACAAATAAAGATGGACCAGTGCAACTGACAGAACACTTCTTGGCAAAAAGCCTGAATGCCATGAGAAATTGGGATGAGATATTTTATTTCTCAAGGAGAAAATTGCTAACTAGAAACATTGTACATAACAAAGCCATCATTTAGATATGAAAGAAAGATAAACACATTGCAGAAAAATAAAAGCTAAGAGAATTTATCACCAACAGACCTGCCTTATAAGGACTGCTAAAGGTAAAGAGTTCTTCAAATTGAACAAAAAAAAACACAAATGATGAAGAAGAAAATAATAGAATCTAGAAAACTCATTGGTAAGTGTAGCTATAAATTCGAAATTTTCTAACACAGCAAATATTGTGCGTAAACATAACTCTAATATGAAGATTTGAAATCAAAGAATAAAAATAAATATTTTAACATATTAGTAGGTATGGAATGAAGAAATAAAATAGGTAATAAAATTAAAAATGAAGTGAATAATGCAGAGCAAGTGTTCAGTTTCTTAATAGCATTATTTATTTAGTTAGTTTATGTTTTGCTTCCTATCTTTATTATCAATGTAGTGTTTATATCATTTGAAAATAGCTATTGATGATGAAAAATAACTTACAAGTCTTGTGATAACTACAAAGGAAAATAAAACAGACTTACCAAAATAATAAACAAGCCATCAACACACTACTAGAGAAAAATACTCATCCACAAATAACACCAGCATTGTAGAAAGGAAGGCAATATATTAAGCTTAAAAATGACTGTCAAAAAGGTAGCTCTAAGAGTTTTCCCATCAGTATTTATCTTAAAATTAAATGTACAGAATGTCCCAATTAAAAGCCATTGAATGAATGGGTTAAAACAAAAACCAAGATATCACTATATGGTAATTACAAGAAACTCATTGCATTTCCAAGGACACTTGTAGAGAGCGGCAAGATGGCGGAATAGGAGGGAGCATACTGATAGTCCGAGAAGAGGCAGTATAATAAAAGTGGAGATACTGCAGGTTCAAGGAAGAGTAGGGGAAGAAACAGCAGAGGAAACTCTTCCAGAACTAGTGATTCACAGTGGACATGCAAGGAGAGCATGGGAGCCCACAATTCGGGACACCAGCTGCGGAATCAACACACCAGGGCTGAAACGTGAGGTGAGCTGAACCTCAATAATCCGAGACACCTGACCTCAGTCAGGCCTGCACCGGCCCTCAGCCAAGCAGAAAAACCTGACACTGGAGGGGGTGAAATAACAGGAGATTAAGACCAAGTGAATGTGTGGTGCTAATGAACTGAGACTGTGAAAAAAGAGAAGGTGGGGGAGAGAATTCCCGGAATTCACGTGAGTACTCTCCAGAGACGCTACAATTCGGTAACCTTGGCAACCCAGTGGGAGACTGCAGGAGAATTTGAGCCCACACTGAGGGCAGCACAGATTCCCTGTGTGGCCCTTGGGAAAGAGCTTCCAATCACTGGCTCCGTAGGTATATCATTCACCTAACTACCTCCAATTCCGCTCAGCTGTGCAGAATTACTTCCCTTCTGAATCAAATAAAGAAAGAGAGATTTAAGACACCTAACTGGGGAGTGTCAACATTAGCACACCCTTAACCCTGAGGAATCAAACAGAACTCTCAGGCCACACCCATTTCAAGCCTCTAAGGCTCCATCAAAAGCAGACAGTCCACTTAATACAGTCATAGTATAACAAGAAAAAACACCACAGCGAGGGAAGGAGAATCCAAACAGTATCTCTACAATGCCAAGAAACAAACGCAAAAACCGAGAAAACAAGAAAAACGATGACATTATGACACCCCCAAATGAACAAGACACCCCAAGCCAAGATTAAGAAGATGATGAGATGGAAGAAATGCAAGATACGGATTTCAAAAAATTTGTGATAAGAACAATTAGAAGTATTCAAAATCAAATGCTTGAGCTATGGAATTCCCTATTGGACAGGATAGAAAATCTCCTTCGAGAAAATGAAATCTTAAGGAGGAATCAAAATGAAACGCAGAAACTAGTAGAACAGGAAAGTGTGATAGTGAAGAGAAATCAAAATGTACTGAAGAACTCAATAGATCAAATGACAAACACATTAGAGAGTCTTAAAAACAGAGTCACTGAGACAGAAGAGAGAATATCGGACTTAGAAGACAGAGAACAGGAAAGTATAGAGTCAAACCAAATAAAAGAAGAGGAAATTAGAAATCTAAAAAATATTGTCAGGAATCTTCAGGATACTATTAAAAAACCCAACATTCGGGTTCTAGCAGTTCCTGAAGGCACGGAGAGGGAGAAAGGATTAGAAGGCCCTTTTAGTGAGTTACTTGCAGAGAAGTTCCCGGGTTTGGAGAAGGACAGAGGCATCTTAGTACAGGAAGCTCGTAGAACCCCCAGTAAACATGACCAAAAGAGATCCTCACCATGACACATAGTAATCAAACTCACCACAGTGAAACATAAAGAAAAGATTCTAAAATGTGCAAGAGAGAAACGTCAGATTACTCTCAGAGGATCTCCAATTAGACTCACAGCTGACTTCTCAGCAGAAACCCTACAAGCTAGAAGGGAATGGTGAGACATAGCCCAGGTACTAAGAGAGAAAAACTGCCAGCCCAGAATATTATATGCTGCAAAGCTCTCATTTGTGAATGAAGGTGAAATTAAGACCTTTCATAGCAAACAGAAATGGAAAGAATTTGTCACCACTCGTTGAGCCCTGCAAAACGTGTGTTACACACAGAAACACAGAAACACGGTCATCAATATGAAAGAAGGTAAAGGAAGGAAACCTCACAGCAAAAGATCACAGGAAGCTCAAAGTATATATTAGAAAATATCTTTGGCAAATGGCAGGGCAAAGTTACTCCTTCTCAATAGTCACATTGAACATTAATGGCCTGAACTGTCCAGTTAAAAGACATAGATTGGATGAATGGGTTAAGGAACAAAACCCATCTTTTTGCTGCTTACAAGAAACTCATCTTTCCAACAATGATGCATACAGACTGAAAGTGAAAGGCTGGAAAAAGATATATCATGCCAACAGAAATGAAAAAAGCTCAAGCAAAAATTTGTGTTACCTTATTTAAAATGTTATCCTAATTGTGTTACTAGACATGATAGTTATCTTAATGAGAAAGCCCCAGAGGCCTAAAGGGTTAAATACTTGTAAAATCCTACAGGTGCTTTCAAAAATACTGTGAAGTAAGCAAGTGCCTCTTGTTGGCTGATGAATTTATAATTTTATACATGGCGACTTAAAGTCTTTTGTCATCCACAGTTATATATGATTTGCTGCTCATAAAACTAAAGCGTTGTTGGTTCTGTGTTTAGCTGTCCTCGTATGGTTCCTATGCACTTTTTCCAGCCACTTCTATGGTATTCAGTACTTTGGGATGGCTGTGTGAACAGGTGAAGCCAATAATGTATTACCAGTACCAACTGAGAGAAAGTATGGTTAACTGAGGTTACTAAAAACAAAAAGCAATTCAAATCAATTGGCAATCTACAAAAAGAGTTTAAAAACTTTAAAAACTATTATTAAACTTGCTATATTGGTCTATTATGTTAGGTTATATGTGTCTACATATTGTATGTCCACATGGGAAATTATTATTAAGAGTTTTATTTTAATTGGCTTATAGATAAGATTTCCATAAATTTAAGCTGCTAAAATTAATCAAAGGGTCAGCGCCGTGGCTCAACAGGCTAATCCTCTGCATTGCGGCGCCGGCACCCAGGTTCTAGTCCCGGTTGGGGCACAGGATTCCATCCCGTTTGCCCCTCTTCCAGGCCAGCTCTCTGCTATGGCCCGGGAAGGCAGTGGAGGATGGCCCAAGTGCTTGGGCCCTGCACCCGCATGGGAGACAAGGAGAAGCACCTGGCTCCTGGCTTCGGATAAGCACAATGCGCCGGCCACGGCAGCCATTGAAGGGTGAACCAACGGCAAAAAGGAAGACCTTTCCCTCTGTCTCTCTCTCTCACTGTCCACTCTGCCTGTTAAAAAAAATAATCAAAGATACATTTTAATTCGTGTGACCTGAATCTCTGTATCACATGTTTTAGACTTGTTGGTAGAAAGAAACTAAAAACATTTTAGATGGTTGTGCTTAAGTTTACTGGTTAAACAAACTACACTATGTTACGTATTTAAGAGTTGTTTCCAAATACATGATTCTTAAAATTTATTGAAGGCATTGGACCTTCTGGTAAATGTTTCCTTAAGTTGTTATCTAGTGGCTGAAACGGTTTGCTAAGTTTTCATGTGATATTGCTATTGTCAGCAAGCTATCTAGGACTTGCTCCCTCATTTCTCTATTCTAAGCCCAACTTCTTCTTTCATTTCTCTATTCTCTTCAAGGTAGGAAACTAATTCTATTATGAAGGAATCTGTAGGACGCACAATTTAATCTTTAGACCCTATGAAAGAGATGACTAACATTTTTTCTGTAATAGTATAGCCAAAATAAGTGCTTAAATTATAATTTCATAGCTAGATTTACTTCGCCATCAGCAAAGTAAACAGTAAGTAGAAAAAAAACTCACTTTCAGACCGAAAGGAAAGAAAGTTTTTAAGTGAGAATATAATTTTCCTCATGGGCATTGTCTACCTTAGAAAAACTACTACAGAACATGCCTGTGACTATAGACTTGTAGTTCAGGCCACCGAAGATTAGAGATGGGACTTGGGCACTCCCTTGACTTGCATCCTCTGGTCTACTTTAACACAAACCAGGAGGAAAAGAAAGCTGGGCATCAGAAGCAATGGGTGGCAAACCTATTAATGGCTGATCTGTACAGTGATCTGCCCTCAAGGAGACCCAACAGGCCAGTCCACTGCAGTGGCTTTCAATGTGGTAAGCCTGGGCTTCAGCAGAAGTCAGCTTGTGAAGAGCCCTGGCAGCTCTGCCAAGAGTTGGATCACTGGAAATGGACCTGCCCTGGAGTCGAAGGATGCCCAGGTCAGAGCCACAGATCTTACTGGCTCTAAGCTGAAAAGCCCTTCACTCAGCCCAACTTCCAAAGTGACCACTGAAGCTGAGGGGATGGTCAAGTAGGGTCAGCAACATTGCAGGCAGAACTGTACATTTCTTGTTTGAGATGCCCCCTGCCTTTACCTGGCCAGCTCTCCTCCCAGGCCAGCCAAGTATGAAAGTCAACAGATTGCCTTCCCCTAAGAGGTTCACACCTCCTTTAGGATATACCCCATGTGAAGAGATAGATAGGTCTGGGCCTCTTAACTTACAAGGCCTAAAGCCCACCAGATTATTATCAAGCCCCTTCTGTCAGGTTCTATTTGCCTCTCAATCAGAAAAATTACTTGTAGCTTAGACAGCACCTTTCTTAGCTCCTCTAATAATGACTCTGTCCATTGGTCTAGACTCTGTCTAGCGCACTTGGGCCTCATTCCTTTGTAATCATAACCTCTACTCTACCACCAATGGCTCTACTCCCAACCTGTGTGTACTGATGGTCCTCTTCCCCACTTAATGCTGTATAATTGTTCAAAATTTCTCTACAGACAAACCCCTCTACCTACAAAAGATGAGTGACTTTTCTCCCAGCCTTGGCTGGAATCAGCTTTCCAGTCTGTTGGGTGTTCCCCAATAAGCCCTTTCCCTTAAAAAAAAAAAGAGGGAGGTGCCTTTCTCTGAAGGGAGGAGAGAACTTCCACTTTGACTATGACCTTGTCGAAATATGATCAGAGTCGGCAAACTCGGAAGGCTTCCATAGCCTTGGCAACTCATGACGGGAGCCTATGGTGGTTACTGGTGCCATAAACTAGAGTGTCAATTTGTTGGGTCAACAACAGGAGTCACTGTGCACTTGCTCCTCATGTGGGATCTCTGTCCTTATTGTGCTGTCCATTGTGATTTAATGCTATAACTAGTACTCCAACAGTATGTTTCACTTTGTGTTTCTATGTGGGTGCAAACTGTTGAAATCTTTACTTAATATATACTAAACTGATCTTCTGTATATAAAGAGATTGAAAATGAATCTTGATGTGAAGGGAAGGGGAGAGGGAGCGGGAAAGGGGAGGGTTGCAGGTGGGAGGGAAGTTATGGGAGGGGGAAGCCATTGTAATCCATAAGCTGTACTTTGGAAATTTATATTCATTAAATAAAAGTTTAAAAAATGCCAAGGACACTTGTATATTCAAAGAATGGAATGAGATATTGCATGCAAATTTATTCTTAAAGGTAACAAGAGTAGCCATACTTAGATAAAATAGATTTTAAGTCAAAAGCAGAAATATGAGAAGAAGAGGATGATTACAGTGTGATTAGTGGTAAAATTTAGCCAAGGGAAATAAAATCATAAATTTATATTTGCTCAGTATCAGAATAAACAACTATTTGAAACAAAGATTAATATACCTCAAGGGCAAGACAGAGACTCAATTACAATGTAGTAGGGAACTTAAAAACAAAGCACCAATCCTCCAAAGAGAAAGCCAACACAGAAGCAAAATTAAACAGTAGCCTTCACAAATTGTTCATAATAAATAGTTAAAGAACAAAGAACATTCCTTCTGTCAGCTGAAGAATACACAGTCTTCCCAACAGCAGTGGAACATTCTCTAGGATACATCATATGGTAGGTCAGAAATCAAGTTCAAACTAGTTCAAAAAATGAGAAATCATATTGATTACTTTTATGACCACAATGCAATAAAATTAGTGATCAATAACCAACAAACCTTTGCAAATACATACTTCTTTGAAAAGACACTAAGTTGATAAGCCCTTAGCTAGACAAAATAAGAAGAGGAAAAACTCAAATAAATAAAAACAGACATAAAACTGACACATTACAACTGATTCTTAGAGATTATTCTGAGCACATATATGGCAAAAAATTGATAATTTATAAGACATGGAAAAATTCCTTAACATAGACATCTTAAATAGATTTAATAATTTAAAATATATAATATAAAACAGACCAAACTGAATAGCAAGACTAACTCATTGATAAAATGTCTCTCACTTAATACAAGACTAGGAAAAAAATGACTTCGCTTCTGAAGGGTATCAAAGATTTAAAGGGAACTAACACCAATTCCTTTTAAATTGTGCCAATCACTGGGGTAAGGAATTCTTCCAATCTTATTCTATGAGGCCAGTCTTACCCTGGTACCAAACCAGACTTGGACGCAAAGTAAAGTGAAAGCTACTGGCCAATATCTTTGGCGAATGCAGCTGTCAAAATCCTCTAGAAAATACTAGAAAGTTGAATTCAACAGCACATTAGAAAGATTATTTGCTATGACCAAGTGGGATTCATCCCAGGGATTCGAAAATGATTCCACTTATGCAAGTCAGTAGGTGACATACACCACATCAACAAAATGAAGGACAAAAGTCATAGAATCATCTTAATAAATGCAGAAAAAAAGCATATGATACAATCATCTCTTCATCATAAAAGCTCTCAACAAATTCTGTGTAGAAGCAACATGCCTGAACATGATATAGGCCAAAGATAACAAGCCAATAGCTAACAGCATATGGAATGGTGAAAGACAATGAGGCCCACTTTTATCGCGTGTAGCCAAGAGAATACTAGAATCAATGCCTGAGTAATTTTGCAAGAAAAACAAGTAAAGAACATCCAACCTGGAAAGCAGAAAGCCAACTGTTACAGTTTGCAGGTTCCATGATTTTATCTATAGAAAATCCCAAAGCCTCCACCAAAAACCTATTCATGCTAATAATAACATTTCAGCAAAACAGTAGACAACAAAAGCAACATACAATAAACAATTACACTGTTATATACCAACAATCTACTACATGGAAAAGGAAATCAAGAGAACAATCCCATCTGCAAAAGCTCAAAAAACATATCTAAGAAAAATATGAAAGATGAAAGACACCTACAATGAATACCACAAATTATTCATTAAGGAAATTGAAGAGACCACAAAAAAATAGGAAAAATTATAATGTGTACATATTGAAAGACGATCAATAAAACAGATTCAATGCAATTCATACAAAAATGCCAGGGATATTTTCCACAGAACTAGAAAAGAATCTATCAAAATTTGAATGGAGAAAAATAAAAGTCTCCAAAAGCCAAAGCAATTTGGAGCAAACAGAACAAAGCACAGAACATTATGCTACCTGATAGGAAAATATACTACAAATCTATATTTGTAAAAAAAAAAAGGCATAGGATTGGCATAAGTACAGACACATAGACCAGTGGAACAGAACTGAAAGCCTAGAAGTATGCCCACACTTCTATAGTCATCTGATCTCTGACAAAGGTGCTGACAACACGCACTGGAGAAGAGACAGTATCAAGAAATGCTACTGAGAAAACTGGGTGTCAATACACAGAAGAATATAAGAAGTGCACTATTTCTCAGCACGTAAAAAAATCAACTCAGTATGTATTAAAGACCTGAATATGAGATATAAAACACTGAAACTACTGGAGAAAATATAGAGCCTGTTCAGGACATTAGAATAGGTAATGGCTGTTTGGAACAGACTCCAAAGCAGAGGAGACGGAAGCACAAGAAGACAAACAGGATTTCATGAAAGAAAAGTGCTTCTGTAAGCAAAGGAAACAACAGAGGGAAAAACAGCCTGCAGAACAGGAGAAAATATTTGCAAACTAAACATCTGGCAAGAGGTTAATATCTAGAATGCGTTAGGACTCAGAAAACTCAATAGCAAAAAAAAGGCAAATAATACAATTAAAAAACAAGCAGTACATCTGTATAGACATTTCCCTAAAGAAGAAATAGAAATGGACAACAGGATCTGGGAAAATGTTGACCATCACTAATCATCAGGGCTATGCATGACAAAGCTGCAAAAAAGCTCTCACTTCACTCCACTCAGACTAGCCATTGAGAAAAAGCCAAAAAGTACTGGTAAAGATGTGAAGAAAAGGCAACACTTGTAAACTTCGATGGGAAAGTAAATCAGTATAGCCATTGTGGAAAACAGTTTATGTAGTCGTCAAAAATCTCATAATAGAACAACATATGATCCAGCAATCCTGCTCCTGGGTATATATCAAAGGGAAATGAAAACAATCAGTTTAAGAGACATCTGCACCTCCATTTTTGTTGCAGCATTATTTATAATAGCCAAGAAATGGAAACAACCTGGGTGTCCACTCACCAATGAATAAAGAATATGAGGTACCTATACACAACATAATATTACTCAGCCATGAAAGGATAAAATTTTATTACTTGAAAAGCATGGACGGAGCTAGAGGTCTCTGTGTTAACTGAAATAAACCAAGCTCAGACAAACAAGTGTCACATCATCTCATTGATACATGGAATCAAAAAAAATGTTAATCTCACGGAATCTGAGAGGATAGTGTAGACTATCAGAGGCTGGGGCTTTGCAGAGCTTCCAAAATCCAGTCTTCCTGGTGCCTGCTTTGCCATTTTTTTTTTTTTTTTGGACAGGCAGAGTGGACAGTGAGAGAGAGACAGAGAGAAAGGTCTTCCTTTACCATTGGTTCACCCTCCAATGGCCACTGCGGCCTGCTTTGCCATTTTCTACCATTCCTCCACTACCTAAGTTCCAAACTGGAAAGAGCACCCTTATCTCTGTTTCAGATTGCATGCCTGCCATCTTCTCAGGTACTGTGCTCATGGAACAATCACTTCTCTGTCCTGAACAATTACTATCCTTTATATATTGGGTCATTCCCCAGGCTGAGGGGAATGTATTCTTCTGCAGCTATAAACACATTTATCTTTTGGCTTTCAAAGCAAAATTACCTCAACTTATCAGGAGACCATTGACTCTTCAACCTACTTCAAATGGCTGATGCCCACAATTATATAGAAAGGAAAATGAAACAGAACTCATACTACATGATACCAAAACTAACCATATTGTACAATAATTGGGACAGTGCAG
Organism: Lepus europaeus; assembly: GCF_033115175.1. Taxonomy (NCBI): domain Eukaryota; kingdom Metazoa; phylum Chordata; class Mammalia; order Lagomorpha; family Leporidae; genus Lepus; species Lepus europaeus. The sequence goes on along the minus strand of NC_084850.1, from coordinate 98,113,199 downwards.
TAATGGCAAAACATCACCAGACTGAAACAGAGTGCAGAATTGCTCACAGATGTGATACATTGATATTATATCAAGGAGGAAAGATAATGAAGGAAGAATAACTGTTCAAAAAACTGTCCTACAATTGGCTTCATTTAAAAAATCTATTTTATTTGCAGAAAGGAACAGAAAGATAAGGAGAGACAAAGACAGAAAAAGACCCTCCATCTGCTGGATTATTCTCCAAATCTGGTCAGGACTGTACCAGAAAATAGCCAGGAACCCAGAACTTCAACTAGGTTTCTCACTTGGGTTGCAGGGGTCTACAAGCTTGGGCTATCTTCCACTGTTTTCCTAGGTGCATTAGAAAACAATACAGGGGGCAGGTGCTGTGGTGTAGCAGGTGAAGCCACCGCCTGCAGTGCTGGCATCCCATATGGGCACAAGTTTGAATCCCAGTTGCTCCACTTCCGATCCAGCTCTCTGCAACGGCCTGGAAAAGCAGTGGAGGATGGCCCAAGTCCTTGGGCCCCTGCAACTGTGTGGGAAGACCAGGAGGAAGCACCTGGATCCTAGCTTCATAACAGCTCAGTTCTGGCCATTGCAGCCATTTGGCGAGTGAACCAGCTGAGAGAAGATCCCCACCCCACCTCCTCCTTCCCTTTGTGTGTAACTCTGACTTTCAAATAAATAATTTAAACAAATTTTTTTTTAGAAATTATAAAAAAAAAAAGAAGAGAGCATGTGACCAGTGCTGCAGCTCAGCAGGTTAATCCTCCACCTGCAGCGATGGCATCCGTATGGGCGCCAGCTCGAGTCCTGGCTACTCCACTTCTGATCAAGCTCTCTGTTATGGCCTAGGAAAGCAGAGGAAGATGGCCCAAGTGCTTGTAACCCTGTACCCACATAAGAGACCCGGAAGAAGCTCCTGGCTCCTGGCTTCAGATCAGCACAGTTCTGGCCATTGCAACCATTTGGGTGTGAACCAGAGGATGGAAGAACTTTCTCTCTATTTCTCCCTCTCACTGTCTGTAACTCTGTCAAATAAATAAATAAAATATTTAAAAGAGAGAGAGAGAGAGAGAGAGAGCGCACAACTGGAAACAGGACAGCTGGGATGGGAATTGGCATTCCACTATGGGATGTTGGCATCACAGATGGCAGCTTACACTACTGCACCACAACACCAGCCCAAATAACTGGTTTCTATACACGGAAAAATTAACCTTTCACCCATTTCTTTCTACACATAAAAAATAGGCCCTACATAGATCATAGGGTTAAATATAACACATTACACAACAGACCTTTCAGAAAACAGGAAAAGATATGTATGGCCTTCAGCTAGGCAAGTATCTCATACATGAAACATCAAAATATAATTCATTAAAATTGATGGATAACACGTTTATCTTTATGCTCTGAAAGGCATTAAAAAAGTCACATGTGAGGAACAAAACACATATATGATAATAAAGCACTATTGTTTAGCTTATATAATGAACAACAAAGTCCCCATACAAAAATAAAGGGAATGAAAAATAGTCACAACATTTGAACAGGCATTTCACTAATGAAGATGTATGGATGGCCAGTAATCACCTGAATAAAACTCAACATCATAAAATACTAGAGAAACACATAATATAGTACCATTACATACTGGCTTCAATAACTAAACTGATAAAACAATAATACAAACAAATGAAACCCATAAGTACTGATAACATTAAAAGATCTTTAGAATTCAGTACAACAGGAACTCATGCATTGCTGGGGCAGGGGATACAAATGATAAAGCCACTCTGGAAAACAATTTGGCAGATTCTTCTAAAGGGAAATAGATGCTTTCTGTATGACCCAGCAGTCCCCCTCTAGTATAATTAGCTAAGTTAATAAAAAGTTATGTGCACTCAAAATCTGAACATGAATGTTTATTGTGGCCATATTCTTAATTACCAAGATCTAAAAGCAACTGAAATGTTATTAGTTGTTGAATGGAGGAAGGAATTTTTTTCCATACACTTAAATACTGCTCAGCATTAAAAAGAAAGGAACTCCTGGGGACAGCGACTTGGCTCACTTGGTTAATCCTTCCCAGTGCAGTACCAGCATCCCATATGGGCACCGAGTTCTAGTCCCGGTTGCTCCTCTTCCAGTCCAGCTGTCTGCTGTGGCCCAGGAGGGCAGTGTAGGATGGCCCAAGTGCTTCGGCCCTGCCCCCCGAATGGGATACCAGGAAGAAGCACCTGGCTCCTGGCTTCGGATCGGTGCAGCGCCGGCCATAGCAGCCATCTGGGGAGGGAACCAACGGAAGGAAGATTTTTCTCTCTGTCTCTCTCTCTCTCACTGTCTATAACTCTACCTGTCAAATTAAAAGAAGAAGAAGAAGAAGAAGAAGAAGAAGAAGAAGAAGAAGAAGAAGAAGAAGAAAAGAAAGGAACTCCTGATAGAAATAACTGGGGGTAGGTTGGAACTGTGGTGCAGTGGGTTAAAGCCTCGGTCTGCACCACAAGCATCCCATATGGGTGCGGGTTCAAGTCCCAGCTACTCCACTCCCAATTCAGCTCCCCACTAGTGCACAAGGAAAAGCAGCTAAGGATGGCCCAAGTCCTGGGACACCTGCACCCATGTGGGAGACCCAGAGGAAGCTCCTGGCATCTGGCTTCAGATCAGTCCAGCTCTGGCCACTGCAGCCACTTGGGGAGTGAACCAACGGATGGAAGATCGATCTCCGCACCCCCCACCCCCGGCTCTCTCTAACTCTGTGTTTCAAATAAAGTTTCAAAAACACAAGCATTCTATTTAAATTAAAATAACTTAGTAAAAAGAAATAAATAAAAGGGCAGAATCTCAAAAGCAGTAGGAAAAGTATCCTTCTGTAGCTATAGATAGATTTGACTTTCTTCTTTCAAACAAAATTGCCTCAGTGTATCAAGAGACAATTTTCTCTTCAACTTTTTTCAATATGGCTGATGTCCACAATTATATAGAAAGGAAAGTTAAACAGAACTCACAATTCATAATATCAAGACTAACTATATCCTACAGTAAGTGGGACTGCATTGTAATGACAAAAAAAATCAGCAGACTGTTACGAATTGACTCACAGATATGATAAACTGATTTTAAACCAAGGAGAAAAAGCAATGGCAATGGAGTACATGTCTTCAAGAAACCGTGCTACACACTCTGACCTCAAAATCAGCCCTTAAAGCATCATGAACTGGCTGAAAAGCCCATGAGAGCATTTCAGGCATGGAAAGCCAAGACACTGTGGCAAAAAAAAATGATCCACATGGGGGCTGGAGCCATGGTGCAGTAGAATAATCCTCCACCTGAAGTGCCAGTATCTCATATGGGTGCTGGTTCTAGTCCCAGCTGCTCCTCTTCCAATCCAGCTCTCTGCTATGGCCTGGTAAAGCAGAAGGTGGCCCAAATCCTTGGGCCCCTGCAACTGTGTGGGAGACCAGGAGGAAGCTCCTGGCTCCTGGTTTCAGATCGGCGCAACTCCGGCTGTTGCATGTACCAATACCATCTCACTAGTCCATTTGATCAATTTCTGTTCACAATTGATCATAATGATAGCATTAAGAGTCAAAGGGATCACATAAAGAAGACTAGTGTCTGAAAATAATAACCAATAGAACAAAAAATGGAGAGAACGATCCAACATGGGAAGAGGGATACACAGCAGACTCATAGAATGGCAGATGTCCTAAACAGCACTCTGGCCTCAGAATCAGCCCTTAAGGCATTCAGATCCTCCTAAAAAGCCCATGAGAGTATTTCAGGCATGGAAAGCCAAGACACTCTGGCAAAAAAAAAAAAATGACCTAAATGAAAGATCTCTGCGAGTGAGATCCCAATGGAAAGAACAGGTCATTTAAGAAGGAGGTACCTTTCTCTGAAGGGAGGAGAGAACTTCCACTTTGACTATGACCTTGTCGAAATATGATCAGAGTCGGCAAACTCGGAAGGCTTCCATAGCTATGGCAACTCATAACAAGAGCCTAGGGTGATTACTGATGCCATAAACTAGAGTGTCAATTTGTTAAGTCAACAACAGGAGTCACTGTGCACTTACTCCTCATGTAGGATCTCTGTCCTTAATGTGCTGTACATTTTGATTTAATGCTATAACTAGTACTCAAACAGTATGTTTCACTTTGTGTTTCTATGTGGGTGCAAACTGTTGAAATCTTTACTTAATATATACTAAACTGATCTTCTGTATATAAAGAGAATTGAAAATGAATCTTGATGTGAATGGAAGGGGAGAGGGAGTGGGAAAGGGAAGGGTTGCGGGTGGGAGGGAAGTTATGGGAGGGGGAAGCCATTGTAATCCATAAGCTGTACTTTGGAAATTTATATTCATTAAATAAAAGTTAAATAAATAAATACTTTAAAAGCCCATAAAAAAAGGCAGGAACCGTGGCTTAACAGGCTAATCCTCCGCCTTGCGGCGCCAGCACACCGGGTTCTAGTCACGGTCGGGGCACCGGATTCTATCCCGGTTGCCCCTCTTCCAGGCCAGCTCTCTGCTATGGCCCGGGAAGGCAGTGGAGGATGGCCCAAGTCCTTGGGTCCTGCACCCGCATGGGAGACCAGGAGAAGCACCTGGCTCCTGGCTTCGGATCAGCACGATGCGCTGGCCACAGCGGCCATTGGAGGGTGAACCAACGGCTCTCACTATCCACTCCTCCTGTCAAAAAAAAATTTAATTAAAAGCCCTTAAAAAAAAAAAAAGAATTCCAGGTAACCTGAGAGAGCCCCTCAGTGGCAAGAAACACTGCTTCCCCAGTACTTCTTTCTTGCTTTTTTTAAAATAAATTTCTATTGTGTATGCTTGGAGGTTGTAACATGGAATACAAAGATAGTAAAATAGCTACTATAGTGAAGTGTTTCAACATATCTATCATCTCTGTTTTTTGATCCAACAAGAGCAGCTAAAATCTACTTTTAATCAAAGATCCCTTACACAATACATTATTAACTATAATGATCATGTTTTACATAGTACCTCTGTTTACTGGGTATCTAGACCTGTTCATCTTGCATATTTGCAATTTCCTATCCTTTGACCTACAGTTATTTATTTCACCTTCCTGATCCTTGCCCCTGGTAACCACTAAAGTTATTTTCTATTTCTGCATAGTCAACATTTTTTTGGCTCCACATATAATTGAGACATGGAATATTTATCTTTTGATTGCTGGAATATTTAACTTAGCAGAAGGTCCTGCAGCTCCATCCATATTGCAACAAATGAGAGCATCTCCTCTTGTAAGGATGTCCTCTATCCCATTGTGTAAATGTACCATCCAAACGTTTCTCTTACAGAAACAAAGTAATGATCCATCAATAGGAGGACAGGAAACCTTCTCACCGAACCTCCCTGATGACTGTCAAGGGAAAGAAAGAAGGAAAGCTGTTTGTGCCGGCACTGCGGCTCAATAGGCTAATCCTCCGCCCTGCGGCGCCGGCACACCGGGTTCTAGTCCAGGTCGGGGCGCCGGATTCTGTCCCAGTTGCCCCTCTTCCAGGCCAGCTCTCTGCTGTGGCCCGGGAGTGCAGTGGAGGATGGCCCAAGTGCTTGGGCCCTGCACCCCATGGGAGACCAGGAGAAGCACCTGGCTCCTGCCATCGGATCAGCGCCATTGGAAGGTGAACCAACAGCAAAAAGGAAGACCTTTCTCTCTATCTCTCTCTCTCTCACTGTCCACTCTGCCTGTCAAAAAAAAAAAAAGGGATAGCTGTTTGTGCCTGCAGCTGGGACAGAAAACACACATTAACACACCACCTCACAGTGATATAAAGTAGAGGCATGCTACCCTGGATAAGAGACAGAATTCTTTCTCTTCCAAAATATCCCTCAGTGACAAATAGGTAGAATTTTTCCAACACAAGAGGAGGGTGAAAAGGAATGCTGAGAAAGGCCTGCTGCTCAGGGTAAAGCATAAAGCTCCTTCTCAAGGCTGCGACTGAAGACTGACAACATCCTCTGCTTCCACTAATAGAGGTGGAAGTGACCATCTTGGGGAATCCCTCTGTGGACCAGGCATACAGGACCACTTAAAAGTCAGTCAGGGGCAGGATCACTGAGAGTCTCCAGCCCTTCAGATCCCACAGTAATATCAGGCAGCACAGCCCACTAGGGGAGGAATTTGAAGTCTATTGTGTCCTGAGAATGTTTGCAACTACAGAAAAACAAAACCAAAGACCAGACCTACTAATGACAACACTGGCTCAAACACCAACACTAATGACCCCGCTGATGAAGAAAAGAAAAAGCAGACACATTAAATGCAGAGGAAGAAACATAAGAGGGACAGTAGCCTTCTTATCAGAATGTATGCCAGCCAGGTTTCTCTGCCCAATTTTACTATTTTCAAAAAATGAATTTCAGAGGCCGATGTTGCAGCATAGCAGGTAAAGCTGCCACACGCAATGCCACTATATCATATGGACATCAGTTCATATCCCAGCTGCTCAACTTCTGATCCAGATCCCAGGCAGTGGCCTGGGAAAACCAATGCAGGATGGCCCATGTTTTGGGCCTCAGCTACCCATATGGGAGATGCAGATGAAGCTCCTGGATCCTGGCTTCTCCCTGGTTCAGACCTAGCTGTTGTGGCCATGTGGGGAGTGAACCAAAGGATGCAAGAACTCCCTGTGTCTCCTTCTCTCTCTATAACTCTCAAATAAATAATCTTTTTAAAAAATGAAATAAAAAATTTTAACAAGAAGCAAAAAGCTGCAGAAATTATTTTCTGATGAACATTATAAAATATGGTAAGGCAAATTCTTCAGTTAGATGTAAAAGTACATAAGAAGGAAATTTGGATCCACAGAAAGGATTGAATTGTACTGGAAATGATAAAATTATGGATAATCGTATGTAATTCTAAAAAGATAATTGACAGCTTCAAGTAAAATTAGTAACATCATATTATGCAATTTACAAAACATGTAAAATAAAATGAAACAACAAAAAATGGGAGGAAGGAAAATGAAATTAGATTGCTACACAGCACATATGGTGTAATATTATTTGAAGTTTAATTTTGAATTATCTATATTGTAATGTTTACAGCAAACACTAGAAAATAAAGATATTTAAAACTAATCCAATACAGATGAAAATAGTGTATGAAGAAACAGGAAAATGAATAAAACTGGTTGTGATAATTAACAAAAAATAACAAGATAGTTTTAAATGTTACCTGTTTCCAAACCAAATGAAATTTGCTTACATGTAACTATTAATGGATAGGGCTTGAGGCCGGCATGGTAGCACAGCAGGTTAAAGTCCTGGCCTGCAGTGCCAGCATCCCATATGGGCTCTAGTTCTAGTCCTGGATGCTTTTCTTCCAATACAGCTCTCTGCTATGGCTTGGGATACCAGTAGAAGATGGCCCAACTCCTTGGGCCCCTGCACCTGCGTAGGAGACCTGGGAGAAGCTTCTGGCTCATGGCTTCGGATCAGCGCAGCTCTGGCCATTGCAGCTATCTGGGGAGTGAACCAGCAGATGGAAGACCTCTCTCTCTCTCTCTGTCTCTACCTCTCTCTGAAACACTTTCAAATAAATAAAATAAATCTTAAAAAAAAAGATAGGGCTTGCTTAATTGGATTTTTTAAAAGGCAAGACTAAATTATGTACTGTTAATATAAACTGCACTTCATGAATGAAGAAAAAAAGGAGGATGGAAAAGTATTCCATACAAATATCAATAAAAGGAATGCTGTAAGTGCTAAATTAATCACTTGAAAATCACACTTCATTAAAGGGTTAAAGTGAGACAATAATGACAGAGAGACATTAATTTAGAAGGCACAAAAACCATGAATATACATGCAACGTCAAAATACATAAACAGAAATCTGAGAACCAAAAAAGAAGAAATAGATAAATACACAGTTATGGATAAATATTTCAGTATCCTCAGCAACTGGTAGATAGAGTGGACAATATTTATGATATACAGAATCTTCAAAAATATTTGGAAATTCTATGCATATTATGAACAAATTATGAGTGGATTACAAAAAAAAATAGTCACCAAAAACTTTCAATACCGTTTTCTACAAATTTTAAAAGATCATCAGGGGATAGCCGGTGCCGCGGCTCACTTGGCTAATCCTCTGCCTGCGGCGCCGGCACACGGGGTTCTAGTCCCGGTTGGGGCGCCGGATTCTGTCCCGCTTGCCCCTCTTCCAGTCCAGCTCCCTGCTGTGGCCCATGAGTGCAGTGAAGGATAGCCCAGGTCCTTGGGCCCTGCACCTGTATGGGAGACCAGGAGAAGCACCTGGCTCCTGGCTTTGGATCTGTGCATCGCACCAGCCGCAGCGCGCCAGCCGTAGCAGCCACTGGGGGGTGAACCAACGGAAGGAAGACCTTTCTCTCTGTATATATATATATATATATATATATATATATATATATCAAAAAAAATTTAAAAAAAAAGACCATCAGGGGGCCGGAGCCGTGGCTCACTTGGTTAATCCTCTGCCTACAACACCGGCATCCCATTTGGGTGCCCAGTTCCAGTCCCGGTTGCTCCTCTTCCAGTCCAGCTATCTGCTGTGGCCCGGGAAGGCAGTGGAGGATCAGCTTGAAGCGCCGGCCACAGCGGCCATTGGAGGGTGAACTAACGGCAAAAAGGAAGACTTTTCTCTCTGTCTCTCTCTCTCTCACTATCCACTCTGCCTGTCAAAAAAAAAAAAAAAAAAAAAACAAGAACCTACTTTATATCTTATACAAAGATCAACTCAAAATGGGTCAAGTATCTAAATATATGACCTGATACCAACAAATTACTAGAGAACATTGAGGAAACTGAAAGACATTTGTATTGGCAAAGACTTCAAAAGATCCCAGAAGCTCAGCCAATCAAAGCCAAAACAGACAAAAGGATTACACCAGCCTGAGTAGCCTCTGCTGTTTGGAGGAAACAGTCAGCAAAGTGAAGAGGTAATTGACAGAAGGGGAGAGAATATCTGCAAACTATCCAGCTGGTAAAGGATTAATATAGAGGATCTATGAAGAGCTCAAGAAACTCAACAGCTACAAAACAAGCAATCCAGTTAGAAAATGGGCAAAGGACGTGAAGAGGCATTTCTCAAAGGAAGTAAAAACAGCCATCAGACACATGAAAAAATGCTCAGGATCATTAGCCATCAGGGAAATGTAAATAAAAACCACAGAGCAATACCACCTCACCCCAGTCAGAACAGCTATCATCCAAACATAACAAAGCAATAAATGGTGGTGAGGATGCAGGGGAAAAGCCACCCTAACCCACTGTTGGTGAGAATGTAAACTACTACAACCATTATGGAAAACAGAATTTGGATTTGTCAGAAAGTTGAAAATATAGCTACCATTTGACCCAGCTATCCCACACTGAGTGTTTTACAAAATGAAATAAAATCAGCATATCAAAGAGTTATTTGTATACCCATGTTTATTGCAGCTCAATTAATAGGTAATATATGGAATCAACACCTATGTCCATCAACCAATGACTGATGACAGGATAAAGAAAATGTTATATATATACACTTTGCAATATTATTCAGTCATAGAACAGAATGAAACCCTGGGTGCAACTGGAAACCATTATGATTAGTGAAATAAGCTACTCTCAAAAACACAAATACCATATGTTTTCTCTGATATCTGGAAGTTAATACAGAACACAAAAAATGTACAGAAATGAAATGGATATTTTTGGATACAATTGTCATTTTCAACCCTTATTTATAATCCTGTAGCACTTGAGTATACCTAGTTTTTATTTGTTGAATAGTATAGTTAGAAATGTGGGGAATTCAGCCTGTGATTATAGAGCAGATTAAAATTATGTCTTTGCCACGCTGGGGGAAAAAAAAAAGATGAAGAAGAAGACCTAAATGAAGGATCTCAGCTAGTGTGATCCCAATGGAAAGAACGGGGCCATCAGAGTAGGAGGTAACTTTCTCTGAAGGGAGGAAAGAACTTCCACTTTGACTATGGCCTTGTCGGAATAGGATCGAAGTCAGCGAACCCTAAAGGATTCCATAGCCTCTGCAACTCATGGCTAGAGCCTAGGGAGATTACTGATGCCATAAACAAGAGTGTTAAATTGTTAAATCAACATCAGGAGTCACTGTGTACTTGCGTCCCATGTGGGATCTGTCCTTAATAGGTTGTCCAAGGTGAAGTAATGATATAGCTAGTACTGAAACAGTATTTTTACACTTTGTGGTTATGTGTGAGTGCAAACTGATGAAAGCTTTGCTTAGTATATACTGAAGCGATCTTCTGTATATAAAGATAATTGAAAATGAAAAAAAAAAACCTTGGTTTTAAATTGGAAATTACATAGAAAAATAATCAATTTTTTTTTATGTTCAGGAACAGGTCCCTTTTTTTAATTTTTAATTTTTAATTTTATTTAAGATATATAAATTTCATATATTTCATATATGCAGATTTAGGAACACAGTGAAACTTTCTACCCTACCCTCCCGCCTGCCCACACTCCCACTTTTCTTTCTCCTTTCCTCTCTCATTCCCTTTCTTAATTTTTACAATTATCTATTTTCTTTTTTTTTAATTAAACTTTTATTTAATGAATATAAATTTCCAAAGTACAGCTTATGGGTTACAATGGCTTCCCCCCTCCCATAACTTCCCTCCCGCCCGCAACCCTCCCCTTTCCCGCTCCCTTTCCCCTTCCATTCACATCAAGATTCATTTTCAATTCTCTTTATATACAGAAGATCAGTTTAGTATATATTAGGTAAAGATTTCAACAGTTTGCCCATATAGCAACATAAAGTGAAAAAACTACCATTGGAGTACTAATTATAGCATTAAATAACAATGTACAGCACATTAAAGACAGAGATCCTACATAATATTTTTTAAAATTAATTAATTTTCTATGCCATTTCTGATTTAACACCAGGTTGTTTTTTTTCATTTCCAATTATCTTTATATACAGAAGATCGATTCAGTATATAATTAGTAAAGACCTCATCAGTTTGTACCCACACAGAAACACAAAGTATAAAAATACTGTTTCTGTACTAGTTATAGCATCACTACACATTAGACAACACATTAAGGACAGATCCCACATGGGGTGTAAGTACACAGTGACTCCTTCTGCTGACTTAACAATTTGACACTCCTGTTCATGGCGTCAGTAATCTCCCTAATATCTTGCAGAATCTCGGTCATTAATGTGATGTACACTGTTACTTAATTCTATAACTAGTACTCTAACAGTATTTTTTCACTTTGTGTTGCTATGGGAGGACAAACTGTTGAAATCTATATATATACTAAACTGATTTTCTATATATAAAGAGAATTGAAAATGAATCTTGATGGGAAAGGAAGGGGAGAGCGAGTGGGAAGGGGGAGGGTTGCGGGTGGGGGGAGTTGTGGGGAGGGAACCCTTTGTAATCCATGAGCTGTACTTTGGAAATTTATATTCACTAAATTAAAAAAATTATGTCTTTGCAAAAACTGATGAAGAGAGTAGAGGCAGAGAGATGGTTTGGGGAAGAGCAGGGGAGTCAGAGAAGTCCAATTGATTTTTGGAACCATATGGAATGTATAAAATCTGTTCCCTTTATATCAACAAAAGTAAAAATCACATAAAATCTAATATATACAAACAAATGGGTTATAATATCTTAAAACTTCATGAAGTATAAAAAGCACATAAGATTATTTTAAAGATTTAATTTAAAACTATTACTAATCATATCACTGTGTTCCTAGCATAAATACATCAGAGTCCAAACTGAGATTAGCATATATGTGATTTTTACAGTAAAATATTGAGATAATTCAATAGGAAAAGGCATTTTATTGAAGGAAAAATGTTTAAACAGTAGGAATTCAGCATGCAAACAAACCTCTGACATTCTTTCACATATTTAACAAATAATTCCAAAAGCACCAGATACATAAATGTAATATCCCATTTTATACAACTTCTATAGAATATCAGAGAATGTATGGCATTGGTTGAAACAAAAATTTCTTAGCATTCAAAAATCAGAAGCTATGAATTAGGAAATGTATCAAGTTTAATAAATAAAAGTGTTCCTCTTTAAAAGATACTAAGAACATGAAAAGAAAGCACATAAACTGGAAAAAATACATATCATGTCTGGAATTTTCACATCATGTTTCTAGGAAAGAAAATATGTACTTTGACTTTGCATAAGAGTTAGGCACCATTTCAAAGAGATAAATTTACAGTATGAGTCAGTAATATTAATGCTATAGAATTCTAGACAGACTTTCAACAGAAATGAGAACTTACGCACCCAAGAAGATTCTTAATGAAATGCTCACAGGAGCTTCCCTTATATCAGGCAAACTTTGTAATCACCAAAATGTTTAACAATTGCTAAAGGATAAACAAACTGAGGTAGATTCATGTAAAGCAACAACACTCAGTAATGAAAAGTAACAAATTACCAATGCATGTACAGCTCAACTATATCTCAAAAGTGGATTCAAATTAAAGAAACCTAACATAAAAGATCAAATACTGTGATTTCTCCCAGCCAAGTAGTAACCAGGGCCAACCCTGCTTAGCTTCCAAGATCAGATGAGATCAGGCACGTACATGTTACTTGCGTTTCAGCAGGGACACAGCTTGCCACATGAAGAGAATGAAGAGGCAGAGAGACAGGCTGAAAACTAACAAAAGCAAATGCAATAAAGAGAAAAGAAGTTTGGCTGTGAGAAGATGTGGAGGGGTAGGATGGAGTAAGTTTGTAAAAAGATTCAAGTACTGGGAAAAGGAAGGAGGAGAAAATAACTTCCTGGGTTATATAATGTTACACAATTTCAATCACATTAACCATTGCAGATGTGTCACTGAAGCTAAGTTCTGGTTGTTCTATGCAGGTAAAAATTGAGGATGGAAGGAAAGTTTAGAATCCCTTCAGCTTTCTGAGGAGAGTGGGAATTTCTTTACCCAGGTCTACCCTTTTGCGCAGCCTGCCTCCTCAAAACGTATTTCACATCCTTTAGTTAAAATTTGCACCCGAAAATGGAGTTGGAATGGGGATGCTGTAAGTGTTTCCCAAACCCTCCAGCCTCAGGGCTGACATAAGGAAGAAGAGCAACTGGGGGAAAAGGAAGTTAAGGAATAAAATTGCAATCTGCTCCCATCCCCTACTCAAACTCACACCCAGGGATAGACTGAGATATACAGGGAAAACCAGACAGCTGATCTCATTATCAGGGATCCCATGCAGACCCTGCTGGACAGACACAGTAAATGAGAAGGCTGAAATGGAGAACAGGAAGGTTCTTTATGCGCCTAGAGAGAGAGACAGGATTCAACGAGCAGCCAGAGGCAACGCAGAAACATAGTGGGAGGTGCCTTTGAGAACATAAAATTATAGGACAGCCTGCACCACCACCCACCACCCAAAATCACCATCCACCCAAGCAGAAATGAAAGATGATACAAGGAGCACCTACAGATGACTGCCTAATCAAGGGCAGGGCTCAGTGCAGATTACTTTGGAGAGGAGCTGGAATAAAGGAAAGACACTCTCGCCTAGGAACCCAGGCAAGAAGCTGTGCAGGTGGGCTAGAATCTACATGTTGTGGAAGCCCACATGCTCCAACTCACATTCCAGGTATTTTCCAAAGCTCTATATTTTCTCACTCAGGCTCAGCAATATCTGCTCAATTGAGGTCTGAGCATAGACAGTTGCCAATGGTGTACACACATCACACTAGCTGTCGTAGCAGGGGCTGCTGGGAAGGTGATGTCATCCACTGAAATGATGTGAGGAGCTGGCATCCACTATGTCCACAGAGGTCCTCTCAGAATCCAACCTACATAGGATGGGTTGATTCATAAGCAGCGCAGATAGTCCAACCCCTCCATCAAAAATTACCTCCCAGTAGTGACAGCTAGAGAATGACAGCCAGAGCTAAGTCCTGTAACCCCAGTACACAGCAGTTAGCTGAGGGCTGAGAATGTGTAGGGATGGTCAAAAACCTCCTGCCGCCTCTCCACCAGGTGGATCACAGGAATCGGTGGACAGATTCGGAGCCAGAGGAGCTGCATCAGGATCTGGCTTCAGGTCCACTCTTGTATCCTTACAGAACACTCGGCTCATTTTCCTCACGATGGCGTCTGTCCTGAAGTCATCACCAAGGGGTTGGGACATTTCAGGGGGGAAGATATTTGGGGGCTGCTGCAATACCTCTTGACACTTTTTGAGAGTCTCCTGGAGAAGCAGTAGGCCTCCCTGCTGGCTCCGCTCCTGGACCTCAGCCAGCAGGCCACTCAGTTTGGTAAACTGCTCTGAGAAGTGGTTGACATTGGCTCTAGCTCTTCCCATCTTTGCTTTGTACATCTCTTGGATGAGCCATTGCAGATCTGCCTGCTCTTCCTCCAAAAACTCGGTCAGCTGCCCAAACTCAGAGGCTGCACCTGCCAGCTCTAAATCCATCTGGCTGTTTAGCTCTGCCAACCGCCTCTCCTCCTCAGCTTTCAGGTCCTGGAGCTCCCCCAGGTGCTTCCTTAGGGGTTCCAGATGCCCCTGCAACTTGGCCTTGTACCCCTGCACCACCTCCTCCACCGGCACCACACTGTGCTGTTTGTGCCTCCGAGATTCACGGCAAACCACACAGATGGCCTCTTCGTCTACCTGGCAGAAGAGCTTCAGGGCTTCTTGGTGTTTGGGACACATGGCCTGCTCATTTACATGGCTCCCTTGGGCAGGGTTTGGGTGCATCTGCCGAATCACCTGCACCATGTTGGCCAGCTGCAGGTTGGGGCGGAAGCTCCACCGATGGAAACTCTTTCGGCACTGGGGGCAAGTGAAGCACCTCTGAGGCTCTGGAGGAGGAGACAGTGGGGTGGCGTGGTCCAGCTCCTCTTCCTCACCCTCTGCCAGAACTTCCTCCTCATCCTCCCAACTGAGGTGCTCCTCCTGCATGTCCACTACGTCCTGCTCTTCCTCTTCCTCCTCCTCCTCCTCCCCCCACACGGAATCCCAGTTGGACTCCCTGTTTCCAACGGGCCCCTCAAACTCCTCCTCCATGTCACGCTCCAAGTCATCGTCCACAACGGGCGTTTCCAATCCGACACTGGCCCCCACAGCCTCCTCAATGTCTTCCTCCTCCTCCTCTTCCCATTCTAACTCCTCTCTGTCCTCATCCTGCTGCCTGAACCACAACTGAGTTATACACACTCGGCAGAAGTTGTGCCCACAGCGGATGGACACAGGGTCTGTGAAGTAATCGAGGCAGATGGCGCACACTGCCTCCTCCTGTAGGGTCTTCACAGGGTTAGGAATCTTGGCAGCGGTATCCATCTTCCCGCCCCGTCAGACAGGTTAGTCCTGAGGTGGTAGAGGGCAGAGGGGCGGCAGGAAGGCAGAAGCCCTGGCGGCCAGGCCCACCGCCAGCCCTGCCTCTCCACCCCTCGTCCCAAGCACAGCCCGCGAACTGTCCTCCTGAAAACTCACACCTTCGGGCAGAGTTCTCAGCTCGCTGACGACGACCGAGTCTCAGCTGGATAAAACAGCCGAGTGCCTGCACCAAAGTCCCCCAGGTAGCCCTGAGTGAAAATCCACCTTCACCGTCGGTGTTCTGGCCTCCTCACCAATCCCCAACAGTTCGCTTCCGGCCTCCTCCCCCACACTTCCGGTATGTGAGCCCTGCCTCCTCACCAATCCCAACAGTTCACTTCAGGCCTCCTCCCCCACACTTCTGGCGCGTGAGCCCTGCCTCATCACCAATCCCCGCCCCTTCACTTCCGGTCTCCTCCCCCACACTTCTGGTGCATGAGCCCTGCCTCTTCACCAATCCCCGCCCCTTCTCTTCCGGCCTCCTCCTCCACAATTCTGGTGCGTGAGCCCTGCCTCCTCACCAATCCCCGCCCCTTCTCTTCCAGCCTCCTTCCCCACACTTCCAATGCGTGAGCCCCACTGGAATTCCTTCTCTGGCTGGCTTTGCCTCCTCCCCCACGGTCTCCCATGGCAACAGGTAAAGCGTGGAGACACTCTAGCAGATGCTCGGGAACAGAG
This sequence comes from Lepus europaeus, assembly GCF_033115175.1. NCBI lineage: Eukaryota > Metazoa > Chordata > Mammalia > Lagomorpha > Leporidae > Lepus > Lepus europaeus. Next base: position 98,097,147 of record NC_084850.1, on the reverse strand, counting down.
TGGAAGGCTAGAAGGTGGAGGCCCAGGTCTCTGTGTTATGGAAGGACTGGGCAGCTGATGGACTAGAACCATCTCCCCATCCCCCCCCCAACAAGGAGGAGCTGTGGGGTATGGTGGGAGCCTTGTGTGGCTGTCTGCTCTTGGTGCTGTGCCCTCATGGGCTTGGCTGCATCTAAGAAAACAGTGTAGTCAAATCCTCTGACACTTTTTAATAATTGCAAAAGAGGCCGGCGCCGTGGCTCAACAGGCTAATCCTCCGCCTTGCGGCGCCGGCACACCGGGTTCTAGTCCCGGTCGGGGCACCGATCCTGTCCCGGTTGCCCCTCTTCCAGGCCAGCTCTCTGCTGTGGCCAGGGAGTGCAGTGGAGGATGGCCCAAGTGTTTGGGCTCTGCACCCGCATGGGAGACCAGGAGAAGTACCTGGCTCCTGCCATCGGATCAGCGCGGTGCGCCGGCCGCAGCGCGCTACCGCGGCGGCCATTGGAGGGTGAACCAACGGCAAAAGGAAGACCTTTCTCTCTGTCTCTCTCTCACTGTCCACTCTGCCTGTCAAAAAAAAAAAAATTTAAAAAAAAATAATTGCAAAAGAAAGATTTATTTTTATTTCAAAGGCCAGTGTACAAAGAGAGAGGGAGAGACAGAGAGAGATTCCACTAGCTGGTTCACCCCCACAATGGCCACAATCACTGGGGCTGGGCCAGGCTGAAGCTAGGAACCTGTTATTTCACCCGTATCTCCCACATGAGTGGTAAGGGCCCACGTGTTTGGGGTATATTCTGCTGCTTTCCCAGGTGCATAAGAAGGCAGCTGGATCAAAAATGGAGCAGCCAGAACTTAAACCAGAACTGGGTTGCAGGTGCTGCTGGCTGTGGCTTATCTGCTACACCACAATGCCAGCACCAAGAGAAGATTCTTATGGAGACTACAGAAAAAGAAACAAATGACACATAAAGATGTCACAATACAATTGGCAGCACACTAATTGGCAAAAAAAAAAAAAACCTTTTAAAGGTCACAAGGAAGTGAGATGAGATTTTTCTTGTTACTTAGGGAGAAAACTGCTAACTAGAAACACTGTATATAACAAAAGCATCCTTTAGATATCCTTTAGGCATGTAAAGATATCCTTTAAATATGTAAGAAAGATAAAGACATTGGGAGGGCAGACAAAAGCTGAGAGAACTTATCACCACCAGATCTGTCTTACAACTAGTGGTAAAGGGAGAGTTCATCAAACAAGAGAAAATGCAAATGATGAAGATGAAAATAATAGGGTCTAGACAACGCATTGGCAAGAGTAAATATACATAAAGGTAATTAAAAATGAATCTTAATGAAGAATGGGATGGGAGAGGGAGTAGGAGGTGGGATGGTTTGGGGGTGGGAGGGTGGGTATGGGGGGAAGAACTGCTATAATCCAAAAGTTGTACTTACAAAATTTATATTCATTAAATAAAAGCTTTCTATTAAAAAAGAGTAAATATACAGATGAATTCAGAATTCTCTAATAGGGTAAACATTGTGCATAAAACACTCATATCTCCAATATGAAGACTAAATTAATATACTAATAGGCAGGGAATGGATATATAGAGTGGGTCTTAAAATTCAAAATGAGGTGAAGAATGAAGTGCAAATGTACAGTTCTTTAACATAAATAAATATTTATTTATTTTACTCTTCATTTTCTATCTTTATTGTCCATGTATAATTTATATCATTTGAAAATAGCTTTTTATACCAAAAAATAATTCGTAACCATGTGGTAACCACAATGAAAAATATAATACACTTAAAAATAATAATAAACAACATGTCAGAACACTATTGGAGAAAACTACCTAACCACAAAAATATATCAACGTTGAAGAAAGAAAAAAAAAGTACAGTAAACTAGAAAATGATTATCAAAATGGCAGGCATAAGAGATTGCATACCAGTAATTATCTTAAAAATAAACAGATTGAATTCTCCAATTGGAAGGCATATAATGAATGGATTAAAAAAAAAAAAAAAAAAAAAAAAAAAAAAAAAAAAACCTGGGCTGGCACTGTGGCATAGCAGGTAAAGTCACCGCCTGCAGTACCTGCATCCCATGTGAGCACAGGTTGGAGTACTGGCTGCTACTCTTGTGATCCAGCTCTCTGCTGTGGCCTAGGAAAGCAGTAGAAGATAGCCCAAGTCCTTGGGCCCCTGCACCTGCGTGGGAGGCCTGGAGGAAGCTCCTGGCTCCTGGCTCCTGGCTTTGGATCAGTGCAGCTCTGGCCATTGCAGCCAGCTGGGGAGTGAACCAGCAGATGGAAGACATCTCTCTCTCTCTACCTCTGCCTCTCCTTCTTTCTGTGTGTAACTCTTTCAGGTAAATAAATAAATCTTAAAAAAAAAAAAAGACCTAACTATATAATTGCTAGTGTCACTAGGACACTAGGACACATTTTCAAGGACACTCAGAGATTCAAAGAAAAAGAATGAAATAAGATTTTCCACGCAAATGGATTCTTAAAAGAAACAAGAGTAGCAACACTTAAAACAGATGAAGTTTAAGTCAAAAAAAAATAAAAATGAGAATGACAAATGGCCTCTTACATTCCCACTCTTAATTTTTACAGATCTATTTTCAGTTTACTTAATGATTCTACAGTTAACCCTACACTAAGTAAAAGAATTCAACAAATAGTATGAAAGAGGAGGAGGAAGGATTGGAGCGTGGGTGGGAGGAAAGGAAGGGGGGAAGTGTCAATATGTTTGTAAATCTGTATATATGAAAAACATGAAACTTGCTTAACTTAAACAAAAATTTTTAAAAAGAAAACTTATTCACTATGACCGAGTGGGATTCATCCCAGGGATACAAGGATGTTTCAGCTTACACAAGTCAGTAAGTAAGATAAACCACATAAACAAAATGAAGGACAAAAGTCATAGTATCAACTTAATAAATGGAAAAAGACACTTGATACAATCATCTCTTCGTGATAAAAGTTCTCAACAAATTCTGTATAGAAGCAACATGACTGAACATAATATAGACCATATATAACAAACCAGTCACTGACATCAAATGAAATGGGCAAAGACTGAAGTATTTCTCTCTAAGATCTGGATTAAGACCCAGTTTTATCATTTTTAGCCAAAAGAATACTGAAATTCCAAGCCTGAGTAATTTTGCAAGAGAAAGAATAAAGAATATCCAACCTGGAAAGGAGAAAGTCAATTCTGTCAGTTTGCAAATTCCATGATCTATAGAAAATCTCAGAGACTCCACCAAAATACTGTTAGTGTTAATAAAAACAGTCATCAGAACAGCAAGATATAAAGGCAGCATATAATAGTTATATTTTATACATCAATAATGAAATACCTGAAAAAGAAACCAAGAAATAAATGCCATCTACAATGGCTCCAAAAAATATATACCTAGGAATAAATTTTATTGAAGGGTGAAAAACACCTACAATGAAAACCACAAAACATTCATGAAAGAAATTGAAGAGAAGCTGGCGGAAGAGTGAGGGTGCGCACCAACAGTCTGGGAAAAGATAGTTTAACAAAGGTGGAGATACTGTAGACTCAGGAAGAGACTCAGAAAAAAACTGCAGAGGAAACACATCCGGATCTAGTGGATGTGACACAGAAGACCTACGGGGAGAGCAAAGACGCCCACCGCCGAGCCGTGCCACGGGAGCAGAGCCGTGAGAGCGGGGAACCGAGGGAGCCCAGGCACAGAAGCCCAGCTGCAGAATTTGAGCACCAGCGCTGGAAGGAGAGGTGAGACAGGGACCTCTCGGTAACCCGAGACATTGGCGGAGAAAGACAGAATGAGGCCAAAGGTCCCACTGGGGAAAGTGCACCAGGCTGACTGGAGGAGAGAAAAAAAAGCGAATAAATAGGGGGAACCAGCAGGGTCACTAGCCTCTCTCTCCACTCACCTTACAAAGCAGAGCAAGACAAACAGCAGGCACCATTTTACATATGTAAAACAAACTCAGTAACCCAGGCAATCCAGTGAGCTGTGTGGAATTTCTTCCCAACTGAGTCTAAAAAAAGAGAGAGCAAGCGACCAAGCCAGAAAACAATCTGGGTGAGTCACCTTGGGCACACACTTAACCCTGAAGAACCAAACAGAGCTCTCTGGCCACACCCATCATAGCCTCTAAGGATCCATCAAAAGCAGAGTCATAGTATAATGAGAAAAAAAACACCACAGCGAAGGAAACAAAGAACACCTCCAACATGCCAAACAAACGTAGAAACCAAGGTAACAAGAGCAAGGAAGACACTATGATGCCCCCAAATGAAAAAGACACCCCAATTCAAGATTATGAAGATGATGAGATCGAAGAAATGCAAGAAGCAGATCTCAAAAAATTGATAAGAACATTAAGAAGTTCTCAAAAACAAATTCTTGAACTACAGAAATACTTAATGTACAAGATAGAAAATCTCTCTCATGAAAATAAAATATTAAGAAGGAATCAAAATGAAATGAAACAACTAGTAGAACAAGAAACTGTGATAGTGAAGAGAAACCATAATGAAATGAAGAATTCAATAGATCAAATGACAAACATATTAGAGAGCCTTAAAAACCGAATAGGAGAAGCAGAAGAGAAAATATCGGACTTAGAAGACAGAGAACACGAAAGAAAACAATCAAATCAAAGAAAAGAAGAGGAAATTAGAAATCTAAAAAATATTGTCGGGAATCTATAGGACACTCTTAAAAAAAAAAAACAACATTCGGGTTCTAGGAGTTCCTGAAGGCATGGAGAGAGAGAAAGGATTACAAGGCCTTTTTAGTGAGATACTAGCAGAAAATTTCCCAGGTTTGGAGAAGGACAGAGACATCTTAGTACAGGAAGCTCATAGAACCCCTAATAAACTTGACCAAAAGAGATCCTCACCACGACACATTGTAATTAAACTCACCACAGTGAAACACAAGGAAAAGATCTTAAAATGTGGAAGAGAAAAATGTCAGACCACTCTCAGAGGATCCCCAATTAGACTCACAGCTGACTTCTCAACAGAAACCCTACAAGCAAGGAGAGAATGGCGAGATATAGCCCAGGTACTAAGAGAGAAAAACTGCCAGCCCAGAATATTATATCCTGCAAAGCTCTCATTTGTGAATGAAGGTGAAATAAAGACCTTTCATAGCAAACAGAAATTTAAATATGTGCTCATTTTCAAAGATTTGAATAATCACCTTGTAACAATGATCAAATTTGGTCTATGTTATGTCATGATTTTAAGGAATCTTATTTCAACCAGATATTTTGGATTTTGAGCCTTCTTGGCATTCTTGACAGGCATTCAAAAAATCAAAGTTTCAAACAATCTGGTCTCTAAAATTTCCAGTAAATCCTGGACTTTGGTTTTTCCAGTTTGGGCCCAACTGAAAAAACCAAAGGACCTATGTCTCTCATCCTATAGAGACACCAACTAATCAGGCTATTTAGATTATATTAGAAGGACTGTCAAGATGTGATGTGGTACCAAACTTTAAGTTTCTATAATGGAAAATGCTATTAATACAAATGTTTGAGAATTAAAAAGTCTAATGATCTTGTGTTACTAGACATGATAGTTATCTTAATGAGAAAGCCCCAGAGGCCTAAAGGGTTAAATACTTGTAAAATCCTACAGGTGCTTTCAAAAATACTGTGAAGTAAGCAAGTGCCTCTTGTTGGTTGATGAGTTTATAATTTTAAACATGGCGACTTAAAGTCTTTTGTCATCCATAGTTATATATGATGTGCTGCTCATAAAACTAAAGCGTTGTTGGTTCTGTGTTTAGCTGTCCTCCTATAGGTTCCTATGGACTTTTTCCAGCCACTTTTATTGTATTCAGTACTTTGGGATGGCTCTGTGAACAGATGAAGCCAATAATGTATTACCAGTACCAACTGAGAGAAAGTATGGTTAACTGAGGTTACTAAAAACAAAAAGCAATTCAAATCAATTGGCAATCTTCAAAAAGAGTTAAAGATTTTAAAAGCTATTATTAAAATTGCTATATTGGTCTATTATGCTATGTTATATGTGTGTACATATTGTATGTCCACATGGGGAAATTTTGTTAAGAGTTTTATTTTAAATGGCTTATAGATAAGATTGTCCATAAATTTAAGCTGCTAAAATCAATCAAAGATACATTTTAATTTGTGTGACCTGAATCTCTGTATCACATGTTTTAAACGTGTTGGTAGAAAGAAACTAAAAACATTTTAGATGGTTGTGCTTAAGTTTACTGGCTAAACAAACTACACCATGTTAGATATTTAAGAGGTGTTTTCAAATACATGATTCTTAAAATTTATAGAAGGCATTGGACCTTCTGGTAAATGTTTTCTTAAGTTGTTATCTAATGGTTGAAACGGTTTGCTAAGTATTCATGTAATATTGCTATTGTCAGCAAGCGATCTAGGACTTGCTCCCTCATTTCTCTATTCTAAGCCCAACTTCTTCTTTCATTTCTCTATTCTCTTCAAGGTAGGAAACTAATTCTATTATGAAGGAATCTGTAGGATGCACAATTTAATTTTTAGACCTTATAAAAGAGATGGCTAACATTTTTCTATAATAGCATAGCCAAAATAAGAACTTAAATAATAATCTCATAGCTAGATTCACTTCGCCATCAGCGAAGTATACAGTAAGTAGAAAAAACCTCCCTTTCAGACCAAAGGGAAAGAAAGTTTTAAAGTGAGAATATAAGTTTCCTCATGGGCATTGTCTACCTTAGAAAAACTACTACAGAACATGCCTGTGACTATAGACTTGTAGTTCAGGCCACCGAAGATTAGAGATGGGACTTGGGCACTCCCTTGACTTGCATCCTCTGGTCTGCTTTAACACAAACCAGGAGGAAAAGAAAGCTCGGCATCAGAAGCAATGGGTGGCAGGCCTATTAATGGCTTATCTGTACACTGATCTGCCCTCAAGGAGACCCAACAGGCCAGTCCACTGCAGTGGCTTTCAATGTGGTAAGCCTGGGCTTCAGCAGAAGTCAGCTTGTGAAGAGCCCTGGCAGCTCTGCCAAGAGTTGGATCACTGGAAATGGACCTGCCCTGGAGTCGAAGGATGCCCAGGTCAGAGCCACAGATCTTATTGGCTCTAAGCTGAAAAGCCCTTCACTCAGCCCAACTTCCAAAGTGACCACTGCAGCTGAGGGGATGGTCAAGTAGGGTCAGCAACATTGCAGGCAGAACTGTAAATTTCTTGTTTGAGATGCCCCCTGCCTTTACCTGGCCAGCTCTCCTCCCAGGCCAGCTAAGTAATGAAAGTCAACAGAGTGCCTTCCCCTAGGAGGTTCACACCTCCCTTAGGATATACCCCATGTGAAGAGATAGATAGGTCTGGGCCTCTGAATTTACAAGGCCTAAAGCCCACCAGATTATTATCAAGCCCCTTCTATCAGGTTCTATTTGCCTCTCAATCAGAAAAATTACTTGTAGCTTAGACAGCACCTTTCTTAGCTCCTCTAATAATGACTCTGTCCTTTGTTCTAGGCCCTGTCTAGTGCACTTGGGCCTCATTCCTTTGTAATCATAACCTCTACTCTACCACCAATGGCTCTACTCCCAACATGTGTGTACTGATGGTCCTCTTCCCCACTTAATGCTGTATAATTGTTCAAACCTGGTAAATGCCACTCTTAGGATCATTGGTTACTATCCTCACCCTGTCTTTTATGACCTTGTCTAAATATGATCAGAGTCGGCAAACTTGGAAGGCTTCCATAGCCTTGGCAACTCATGACGACAGCCTAGGGTGGTTACTGGCGCCATAAACTAGAGTGTCAATTTGTTAAGTCAACAACTGGAGCCACTGTGCACTTGCTCCTCATGTGGGATCTCTGTCCTTAATGTGCTGTACATTGTGATTTAATGCTATAACTAGTACTCAAACAGTATGTTTCACTTTGTGTTTCTATGTGGGTGCAAACTGTTGCAATCTTTATACTAAATTGATCTTCTGTATATAAAGAGAATTGAAAATGAATCTTGATGCAAATGGAAGGGGAGAGGGAGCGGGAGAGGGGAGGGTTGCGGGTGGGAGGGAAGTTATGGGAGGGGGAAGCCATTGTAATCCATAAGCTGTACTTTGGAAATTTATATTCATTAAATAAAAGTTTAAAAAAAACACAAAAAAATGGAAAAATCCTCCATGTTCATGGATTGGAAGAATTAACAGTATTGAAATGTCCATACTACCTAAAGCAATTTAGAAATTCAATGTGCTCCCAATCAAAATACTAAAACATTTTTCTAGATCTTGGGGAAAAAAACCTCTAAAACTCATATGAAATCACAAGAGAACCCAAATACTTAATGCAATCTCAAGCAATAAAACCAAAGTTGAAGGCATCACAAGACCAGATTTCAAAACATATTACAGGGAAATTAAGAACAAAAAAGCCTGGTACAGCACAAAAATAGACATGTGCATGAAAAGGAATAGATTAGAGACCCCAGAAATTAAGTCACATATCTACAACCAACAAACAAGCTAAAATCACTCCCTGGAAGAAGAGCAGGGGAAAATTTGACCTCTATGTGCAGAAGTTTGAAACAAGAATCCTATCTTACACACTATACAAAAATCAACACACAATAAATGGATCAGGGATCTAAATCTAAGACCTGAAATCATCAAATTACTAGAGAAAAACATTTGAGAAACACTAAGATACTAGCATAGGCAGACTTCTTGGATAAGACCCCAGAAACACAGGCAATAAAGGCAAAAATAGACAAATGGGATGACATCAAGCTAAAAAGACTTTGCACAGCAAAGGAAACACTCAACAAAGAGACAACCAGCAGAATGGGAGAAAATATTGGCAAACTATACATCTGATAAAGTATTAATATCCAGAATATATAAGGAGCCCAAGAAACTCAACAACAACCAGCAATCCAATGAATAAATAGGCTATAGATATGAACACAATTTTTCATGAGACAAAATACAAATGGCAAAAAAAAAGCACATGAAAGGACACTCAGAATGACTAGCCTTCAAGGAAATTCAAGTAGAAACCAGAACAAGGTTTCACCTCACCACAATTAGAATGACTATCATCCAAGTTATTTATTCTGATTCTGAAATCTGGTGTAAAACAAGTCTTTTTTTTTTTTCAAGATTTATTTATTTAAGACAGAGTTACAGAGAGGAAAGGAAGGACAGAAAAAGAGAGATCTTCCACCCACTGGTCCATTCTGTAAATGGCTTCAACAGTCATAGATGGGCCAGGCTGAAGCCAGGAGCCTGGAACTCCAACTGGGTCTCCCAAGTGTCTGGCAAGGGCCCAAGCAATTGAGCCAGGACTTTCAGAGGATCTCCAATTAGACTCACAACTGACTTCTCATCAGAAACCCTACAGGCTAGAAGAGGATGGCATGATATATTCCAAGTATGAAGAGAAAAAACCTGTCAATCCAGAGTACTGTACCCTGCAAAGCTCTCATTTATGAATGAAGGTGAAATAAAGACCTTCCATAACAAACAGAAATTGAGAGAATTTGTCACCACATGTCCAGCCTTACAAAAGATGCTTAAGGATGTGCTACACACAGAAACATGGTCATCTCTATGAAAGAAGGTGAAGGCAGAAAATCTCCCAGTAAAAGTACAAAGGAAATCCAAAGTAAACAATAGGAATATTTATGGAAAAACGGCAGGGAAATTGAACTTACTCTGGTTTTTCTTCTGTAGTTCCTTAGATTTCAGAATATCCCATTACTGGGAACCTAGGCACATATTAAGGCAATCTGCTTTTTAATATTTTTGAAAAGAAGACATTGATTATATTGGACGATCTTTTTCTTTTCCTTCTCGTACCATTTGTGTGATTACAGTGTTAAGTCTTAGTTCTTATGTCTTTGGGCAGGAGAGTGTATCAGTTATTGTAAATGAATTTTTCCCTGTCTTTGAAGATCAGTCCGTAAGTGTGTTGTTGCCACAAAAGCAAATACTTGGATTTGCATTACTTGAATTCTTAAAAAACTGAAATTGACAAGATACATTATGTAATGAATTAGGTTTTTCTTTCTGAATAAGAAATGAAATAAAGATAAGCTAATTAAAGGGTGAAAATAATGATAGTGCTTGTAAGCATTGTGAACCCTTTTGTGTTTGAGGCTTCCAAAATTCAAGTGTTTACCAGATTTTTCTCCTGAAATTCTGTTCTTCTTTCCTGTGCTTCATGCATTTACTCTTACAATTGATGTTGTAGAACAGCAGGGTTAAAGTGTCATTCTATCTGTGCTCATTATGAACCCCATAGCTTTTCTAGTTAGGAAAAAAATAGTCTCAAAAATACTCTTACTCTTTTGTTAATATTTTACCCACTAATGGTATTGTAGATACCTTTAATCATTTTAAAAAGGTATCTATAAAAATTTAAAATATTACATATTATATTAAAACTAGTTAGTGAAGACTAAGAAAAAAGTATGCAAACTGTTGAAATCTTTACTGAGTATAGAATTGAACTTCTGTATATAAAGATAATTAAAAATGAATCTTAATGAAGAATGGGATGGAAGAGGGAGTAGGAGATGGGATGGATTGCGGGTGGGACTGTGGTTATGGGGGTAAGAACCACTATAATCCAAAAGCTGTGCTTCAGGAATTTATATGTATTAAATAAAATTTCTCTATAAAAAAGAAAATATTATTTCAAATAGGTGCAAATATATTGCTAAAATAATTCTTACTATTTGTACATAATTAATTGCATATTGATGAAATTACAAAATGCTTAAATTTTCTTAAAAAAAAAACTAGCATATTGAGACCACAGGTGTTCCATTAGTAAAATTTCAAAAATTTAATAAAGGAACTTTCAGAGATATGTGGAGACCTGACAGTATCCATTAAACTAGCTCCTGTGACATGGAAAGGAACCCTGGAAGAAGTGGAGGACATGTGAGGTCATTTACTTGCCACAGTTGTGGCTGTGGTGTGCTTGTACTTAAATACAGGTAGTGACACACTGACAATTTTGTTGCCCAATAATCTAGAGTAGTGTCCTGCATTTATCTGTACTAAAATAACTATAAATTACTGCAATCTACAAAGAAATTTTATGATTGTACTGTATTTGCGAGGCTTTGTACAGCTAGTCAAAGTTTCCATGATACAAAGTATTTGGATTTTAAAATTTACCATTATAGGGAACAAGACATGGCATTATTCCCTGTGCTTAGATGATAACCGGCATATTGAGTTTCAGAAGAAAAAAATATGAAATGAGTAATTGTCACTGCATTGGCTATAATGTTAATTTGGCAAGTTGTAGCATAAAGCTTAAAAATGTGTTTCTCAAATGTGAATCATATTAGTCTAATGCTGCTTTACATATACTGTAAGTGCTACAAATAGTCTTAGCACTGAACATGTATTAATAACTATTAAATGAATGCGACCTTTGATGTAGGTGTTTTGATATGCCTCAGAATGTATCTGAGTGTGTGAATTTGTTAATCTGTTTGGTAATGAAGATGCTTCCTCTTCTTTTGTTCTTTTTGTCCCATATTTTCATGTCAAAATTTGAATTTTTACTGCTGATAATTTTTTTTACAGGCAGAGTGGACAGTGAGAGAGAGACAGAGAGAAAAGTCTTCCTTTCCGTTGGTTCACCCTCCAATGGCCGCTGCAGCTGGCACACCACGCTGATCCGAAGCCAGGAGCCAGATGCTTCTCCTGGTCTCCCATGCGGGTGCAGGGCCCAAGCACTTGGGCCATCCTCCACTGCACTCCTGGGACACAGCAGAGGGCTGGCCTGGAAGAGGGGCAACCGGGACAGAATCTGGTGCCCCAACTGTGACTAGAACCCGGGGTGCCGGCGCCGCAAGGCAGAGGATTAGCATATTGAGCTGCGGCCCTGGCCTTACTACTGATAATTTAATTAAAATTTGCCCAATGATTGAAATGGAGTTGTCAGTAAAGAAACTTAACTGATAAATCTTTATTAAGTATATGCAAAATCGATCTTCTGTATATAAAGATAATTGGAAATGAAAAAAAAAACCTGGTGTTAAATTGGAAATGGCATAGAAAATTAATTAATTTTTAAAAAAATATCATGTAGGATCTCTGTCTTTTATGTGCTGTACACTGTTTTTTAATGCTATAACTAGTATTCCAACAGTATTTTTTCACTTTGTGTTGCTATGTAGGGACAAACTGTTGAAATCTTTACTTAATATATACTGAACTGATCTTCTGTATATAAAGAGAATTGAAAATGAATCTTGATGTGAATGGAAGGGGAGATGGAGTGGGAGAGTGGAGGGTTGTGGGTGGGAGGGAAGTTATGGGAGGGGGAAGCCATTGTAATTCATAAGCTGTACTTTGAAATTTATATTCATTAAATAAAAGTTTTTAATAAAAAAAAAGAAACTTAACAGCTTCATTCATGTAACTGCTTAAGTAAAAACTACACTTTGTGTTCTATGTTTACACACTTTTAATGATCTGTATTTCTGTTTAAATATAAGTGATGATGTTTAGGTTTTGTTTCTGTTTAATAAGGCTTCTTAACATTGATTAAATGAAGCAATATACAAAAGAGTAATAAAAATAAATTAAAGGGTCCACGCTGTGGCGTAGCAGGTAAAGCCACCACTTGCAGTGCCAGCATTCCATATAAGCACCGGTTAAAGTCCCGGCTGCTCCACTTCCGATCCGACTCTCTTCTATGGCCTGGGAAAGCAGTAGAAGATGGGCCAAGTCCTTGGACCCCTGCAACTGCGTGGGAGGCCCGGAAGAGGCTCCTGGCTCCTAGCTTTGGATCGGCACAGCTCCAGCCATTGCAGACATCTGAGGAGTGAACCAGCAGATAGAGGGCCTCTCTCTCTCTCTCTCTCTCTCTCTCTCTCTCTCTCTCTCTCTGCCTCTCCTTCTCTCTCTGTGTAACTCTGACTTTCAAATAAATTAATCTTTAAAAAAAAATAAAAAAATAAAGTATCTGGATAGGAAAAGAGGTCAAAACTATAATAGATGTGGTTCAATTAAGAAAAAAAAGAACTCATGTGAATGAAGAAAAGTTTCAGGATATAAAATCAAAACACAGAAATAGTAGCATTTTTATACACCAACAGTGATCCTGCTGAAAAAGAACTTATAAAAGCAATCCTGGGGCCAGCGCTGTGGCACAGCAGCTTAAAGCCCTGGTCTGTAGTGCTGGCATCCCACATCGGCACCAGTTTGTATCCCGGCTGCTCCACTTCTGATCCAGCTCCCACCTAATGTACCTGGGAAAGCAGGGGAAAATTGTCCAAATATTTGGGCCCCTGCGCCCATGTGGGAGATCTAGAAGAAGCTTCTGGCTCCAGGCTTTGGCCTGGTCTGGCCCTAGTCGATGTCACCATTTGGGGAGTGAACCAGCAGATGGAAAACCTCTCTCTTTCTCTCTTTACATCTCTTTATAACTCTTCCTTTCAAATAAATCAAATAAATCCTGTTTTTTCTATACAGAGAAACATGTATTGAATGATCAACAATTGGGTGTTTTCTCAGTTACGCTAAAGAAACATTCTGTTACCAACATTTCCTGGTAAAAACATAAAGGGTTGGCCGGCGCCGTGGCTCAATAGGCTAATCCTCCGCCTAGCAGTGCCGGCACACCGGGTTCTAGTCCCGGTCGGGGCGCCGGATTCTGTCCCGGTTGCCCCTCTTCCAGGCCAGCTCTCTGCTGTGGCCAGGCAGTGCAGTGGAGGATGGCCCAAGTGGTTGGGTCCTGCACCCCATGAGAGACCAGGAAAAGCAACTGGCTCCTGCCATCGGATCAGCGCCGTGCGCCGGCCGCAGCACACCAGCCGCGGCGGCCATTGGAGGGTGAACCAATGGCAAAAGGAAGACCTTTCTCTCTGTCTCTCTCTCTCACTGTCCACTCTGCCTGTCAAAAAAAAAAACATAAAGGGTAAATCTGCTCAGTTATTTCTTCTTCCTATTTTGATTTTTAATTCTCATACCAGATCCTTGTTATACAGTAAAAGGCAAAATATATTTTAAATAAAGGCTTTTCTTTAAGAAAACACACAGATGTTTCCCTAATTCCTCCCATGAATGTTGTCAGTTGTGCTATTATGAAGTTACTTGTGATCTCAAGCAGTGAATATAAAACAGATTTCATATTTACTGAAATCTCAAGTAGTAAGCTGGAAAAATATAAGTCCAGTACAAAAAATGATGTAAAGGAAGTTACAACTCGCCAAGAAGCATTAACAAAAGTGACCAATACTCCTTGGATATTAGAAAGCAGCTTAGCCAGGATGCATCTTTGTGCCTTAGGAGATAAGATAAGCTGGGCTAAACTGAGTTAAAATTCTGTTGTTTACTCCTACTTTGCTTGGAACACAATGAATTTGGATAAAATCAGTAACTGCTCTTGTTTTAATCAACAAGGAAGGCAAAAAAAAAAAAGACTTTGTGCATCTTCTACCTTTAACCCACTTTCTAGATAGTCTTTATCTTTACAGACCTATTTGTAGTTTCACTTAGTTCCTTGGTTTTATGCTAATATACATTTGCTTCCATCCGCTGGTTCACTCCCCAAATGGCTTCAATGGCTAGAGCTGCGCCGATCACAAGACAGGAGCCAGGAGTTTCTTCTGGGTCTCCCGGAAGATGTAGCTAAACAAGATGACTTGGGCCATCCTCCACTGCTTTCCCAGGCCATAGCAGAGAGCTGGATTGGAAGTGCAGCAGCATACGGGTAGCCGTATGCAATGCTGACATTGCATGCAGCAGATTTACCCACCACACCACAGCGCTGTGAACTAGATCCCAAACTGAAGGAAATCTGATATAGAGTTCAAGCTAATGATTGTAAGCATACTCAACGAGATGCAAGAGACTACAGATAGATTAAAGAAATGAGGAAATATTACTAAGGAGACAGAACTCATTGAGAAGAACCAAATATAAGCTTTGGAGATGACATCTTCAATCAGTGAAATAAAAAATAAAATTGAGAAATTTAACGGCAAAATAGAAGTGGAAGAAACAATTTCTGACCTTGAGGACAAGAATTTTGAAATAACCCAATCAGACAAAAATAAAGAGAAAAGAATTTAAAAGAATGAAAAAAGCCTACTTGAAATATGGGATACCATTAAATGACCAAATATTCATATTACAGCTATTCCTGAAGGAAAAAAAGGAAAAAGGCTTTGAGAACCACCTGCATGAATTAGTAGTTGAAAATTTCCCAAATCTTGAAAGAGACATGGACATACAATTACAGGAAAAAAAAAAAAAAACAGGCAGACTCAACCAAAAAAGGTCTTCTCCAAGATAATGTTGGTGTCAAATTGTCAGAAGTTAAGACAAGCAGGAGGGGATGCGCAGCCCCAGGGTTGGGGAGGGGTGCACTCTAGAATGCATTCAGAGAATCTCAAAGAAAGTAAGAGAAAAGTGCCAAGTTAAATATAAAATAAAACCAATTAGATTAACATCAAACTGCTCAGAGGAAACACTACAAGTCAGAAGAGAGTGGGATGATATATTCAAGGTTTTTTTAAAAAAAAAAAAAAACTTCCAACCAAGAATATTATATCCAGTGAAGTTACTATTTAAAAGTGAAGGAGAGGCCGGCGCCATGGCTCACTAGGCTAATCCTCCACCTGCAGCGCCAGCACCCTGGGTTCTAGTCCCAGTCGGGGCGTCAGATTCTGTCCCGGCTGCTCCTCTTCCAGTCCAGCTCTCTCCTGTGGCCCGGGACGGCAGTGGAGGATGGCCCAGGTCTTTGGACCCTGCACCCGCATGGGAGACCAGGAGGAGGCACCTGGCACCTGGCTTCAGATCTGCGCAGCACGCTGGCCACAACGCACCGGTCGTAGCGGCCACTTGGTGGGGTGAACCAACGGAAAGGAAGACCTTTCTCTCTCTCTCTCTCTCTCTCTCTCTCTCTCTCACTGTCTAACTCTGCCTGTCAAAAATAAATAAATAAATAAATAAATAAATAAATAAATATAAGGAGAAATAAGGTATTTTCCAGATTATCAAAAGCTGAGAGAATTCACCACCACCAGACCAGCCTTACAAGAAATTCCTAGGTGAATCCTCTATTAAAAGTAAAAAACACACAACCCATGACACCACCAAATTCACTAACAGAGCAGGTAGAATCAGTATACAATTAACAAAATGATGGGTCTTAGTTCTTATCTATCAATACTAACTTTGAATGTAAACTGATTAAATTTACAAATCAAAAGACTGAGTGGCTGAATGGATAAAAAACCATGGCCCCTCTACTGCCTATAAGAAACTCATTTCATAAGCAAGGATACACACAAAGTGAAAGTGAAGGGTTGGAAAAAAATATACCAGGCAAATGGAAACCAAAAGACAGCAGGCGTAGCTATCCTGATACCAGATAAAACAGACTTTAAATAAAAACTGTAAAAAGAGATAAAGAAGGACGTTATTTTGATAAAAGGTTCTATTCAGCAAGAACACTTACAAATCATAACTGTAGTGGCCGGTGCTGTGGAGTAGCAGATAAAGACACCTTCTGCAATGCCGGCATCCCATATGGGTGCCAGTTCAAGACCTGGCTGCTCCAACTCCAATCTAGCTCTTTGCTATGGCCTGAGAAAGCAGTAGAAGATGGCCCAAGTCCTTGGGCCCCTGCACCCTCGTGGGAGACACAGAAGAAGCTCCTGGCTCTTAGCTTCCGATGGGCACAGCTCCAGCCGTTTCTGCCAACTGGGGAGTGAACCAGCAGATGGAAGACCTCTCTCTCTCTCTGCCTCTGCCTCTCCTTCTAACTCTGACTTTCAAATAAATAAATAAATAAATCTTTTTAAAAAATTCATAAATGTATATGCACCCTTCACAAGAGCTCTCAGATATATACAGCAAATACTATCTGACCTAAAGGGAGAGGTAGACTTCAATACAATAATAATGGATGATTTCAACACCCCACTCTCATCAATGGACAGATTATCAAGATAGAAAATAAACAAAGATACATGGGAGTTGGAACATACTATTGAGCAAATGGACTTAACAGACATTTACAGGACATTTCACCAAACAGCTACAGAATACAGTCATCTCATCAGTACATGAAACATTTTCTTTTTTTATGCTTTTCTGCTTTTTTTGTTTTTTTTAAATTTTATTTAAGGTATACAAATTTCAGGTGTTTCATACATACAGATTCAAAAAAACAGTGATACTTCCCACTCCACCTTCCCACCTGCCCATGCTCCCACCCTTCTTCCTCCTCCCTCTCCTATTCCCATTCTCATTTTTTACAAAGACTTATTTTCAGTTAACTTTATACTCCATTAACCCTACACTAAGTAAAGAATTCAACAAATAGTATAAAGGGAAAAAAAAACTGTTCCTCAATAGTCGAGACAAAGGCTATTTAAAAATTGTCGCATCTCAAAGAGTCAATTTCACTCCTATCCATTACCTTTTAGGTACTCCATTAGTTAAAACGGATCAGGGGGCCAGCGCCAGGGCTCAATAGGCTAATCCTCTGCCTTGTGGAGCCAGCACACCGGGTTCTAGTCCCAGTTGGGGCGCCAGATTCTGTACCGGTTGCCCCTCTTCCAGGCCAGCTCTCTGCTGTGGCCAGGCAGTGCAGTGGAGGATGGCCCAAGTGCTTGGGCCCTGCACCCCATGAGAGACCAGGAGAAGCACCTGGCTCCTGGCTTCGGATCAGCGCGGTGTGCCGGCTGTGGCAGCCATTGGAAGGTGAACCAATGGCAAAGGAAGACCTTTCTCTCTGTCTCTCTCTCTCACTGTCCACTCTGCATGTCAGAAAAAAAAAACGGATCAGGGAGGAGCCTTTTGGCATTCTGCGACTTGTTCCTCATCACTTCATGAACAAAAGCTCACGGACATCATGATGCTTTTCATTTATCTGTCTGGCTGCTGAATCACTGGGGATATCCTCACTAACAACATTCAAGAACTAGAAAATACATAAACGATGTAAATGTATCATATCCATTTGAACAGTACTTTTCAACTAAATCTATATCACAAAGAGGGAGGGGTAGCAACTAAAGTCGTGTTCAAAAAAGCACGATTTAGGGATCTTTTGTATGTAAATTAAGCCTACCCTGTATTATACCAATATCCCTCATTCCATTCATTCATTTCATATTCCAGTGGATAAATTTTCAGCCTTCACATACATCCTACACTGCTCAGGAAGTTCAGGCTTGTGCTCTAAGCTAGAATCATGGGAAAAGGAAAAAAATCAAAGATAATCACTCAGTTTTAAAGCTGACAGGACTCAGTTGCTCCTACTGGAAACATGAAATTGAATCTCTGCATGAAAAACAAAGAAGAAAAAACTTCAGGAAAACCCACTGTGTCCCCCTTGTCATCAGAGAAATGAGGCAGTGGTTCAGAAGAGAAGCCTTGTGGTTACGTTCACATGTTCTTGACCCAAAGCATTTTCAAACAGTGCCCAAATGAGAAGCAGTCTTTTTCACAGGATGCTGTTTCCACTTTTCGGTCAGTGAAGTTTTGCCCCTCTCCTTGTTGTTCATTTATCTCACTGGAGATCTTCTGGAGAACACTGGGTAGACATTCTTAAATGGGTTCTAGCTCATTTGCAAGGGCCTCCTACATGCTGCGGAATTCAGGCGCTACCTGCCCATCAGGTGTCTTGAGTCAGAAAGTGTTTGCAAAGTGCACTGAGAGATCAGCAGCCACCCTTCACTGGAACAGGCTGTTCTAGGGCCACTGGACTTAGAGATGTGCCCTTTCCGGGAGCTGCAAGTCATTGAAGACAAAGGAGCTTTTCTGACATGCGACACTGCCCAGTGAAATGTAAAAATAAATAAATAAATTTTTAAAATTTTCAGCCTTATTTATCTTAGTGCATGTGTACTTTTTCATTCTTAACCTGCTAATAATGAACACCATTTCCAATAACCTACCATTATGGAGTTCAAGAGATGGCATTTCAGCATCTGCTCATGGATTCAAAGAGTTAATACAATTAAAATGTCTATATTAGCTAAAGGAATCTACTGATTCAACTCAACCCCTATAAAATGTAGTCTCTGTGAGTAAAATTGATATTTTCAGATTTGATTATTGTTTATAGTCCTTGTCTATACTCTTGAAGAACAGTGATTTTTCTACTTACTACTTGTTGAATTCTTCCATCCCCCCACTCATTCCCCAAATGACCATAACGGCCAGGGCTGGGCTAGGCCAGGCCCAAGCCAGGAGCCAGGAGCTTCATCCAGATCTCCCACGGGGGTGATAGGAGTCAAAACACTTGGACCATCTTCTGCTGCCTTCCCATGCACATTAGCAGGGAGCTGGATCAGATGTGGAGCAGCTGGGACTCAAACCAGTTCCTACATAGAATGTGGCACTATAGGCCATGACTTAACCCACTATGCCACAGTGCCTACCCTTGATGGAGTGTTGAAATGCTCAACATTACTAGCCATCAGGGAAATGCAAATCAAGACCACAATGAGATATCACCTCATCCCTGTCAGAATGGCTGTTATCCAAACAGTAACAAATGCTGGTAAGGATGTGGAAAAAGGAGAACTTTTATACACTGTTAGTGGAAATGTAAATCAGCGCAGCCATGGTGGAAAACAGAATGAAGATTACTTAATAAACTAAAAATAGACTTGTCATATGATCCAGCAATCCCACTACTGAATATATACACCAAACACATGAACACATTGTATCAGATACCTACACCACCATGTTTATAGCAGCACTGTTCAAAATAGCTAAAATATGGAACCAATTAAGGTGTCCATCACCAGATGAATAAAGAAAACGTGATACACACACACAGAATGGAATATTATTCAGCAAGAAAAAAAGAATGAAATTCCACAATTTGCATCAAAATGAGGGCAACTAGAGGACATAACGTTGAGTGAAATAAGCTGGACACAGAAAGACAAACAGTTCCTATACATGTGGGAGCAAAAAGTCAAAAAGAAAAAGCAATCAAAAAACAAAATCAAAAAAGGAAAGAAATGCCTATGTGTATCAGTATTACCACAAAAATAGTTTGGTCAAATGTTGTTTTATATCTTTATCAAACCAATAGTTAAGAATGATACACTATTCTAGTTTTAATTGTCTGTGATTTTTTTTAATTGTGTGCATATAAGTGAAATGGGAATTTTTTTATTTGATTATGGTTTACAGACCTTTCCTATATTTCTGATGAATTATGATCTCTTTACTCTTTACTTGTTGAACCCTTTACATAATGGAGCATTAAGCCTTTGACTATAATGTAAATTTAAAATGTTACCTTGAAAATTAAGAAAGGAAGGAAGAAAGGAGGGAGGGAGAAAGGAAATTATATTCTTAGAATTTTATCTATTAACTATACTGAATTTGTTTTATTAAATTAATATCACGTTAGGAGCCAGAGCTGTGGCACAGCGGGTTAACGCCCTGGCCTGTAGCACCTGAATCCTATATAGGCGCTGGTTCAGGACGCGGCTGCTCCTCTTCCAATCCAGCGCTCTGCTATGGCCTGGAAAAGCAGTGGAGGATGGTCCAATTCCTTGGGTCCTTGCACCCACGTGGGAGACCTGGAGGAAGCTCCTGGCTCCTGGCTTCAGATCAGTGCAGCTCCGGCCGTTGCGGACAATTGGGGAGTAAACCATCAGATGGAAGACTTCTCTCTCTCTCTCTCTCTCTCTCTCTGCCTCTCCTGTCTTTCTGTGTAACTCTGACTTTCAAGTAAATAAATAAATCTTTAAAAAATAAATTAATATCACTTTAACATAAGAATTAATGAGAATTGTTGTAGTAATTATCATGCATTTGGTGTGACCATGAGAATCTAATGTGTTAATAAATCTCTTATAATTTTTTTAGGGGCCAGCACTGTGGCATAATAGGCTAAGCCTCCACCTGCAATGCCATCATCCCATATGGGTGCCAGTTCATGTCCTGGCTGTTCCTCTTCCAATCCAACTCTCTGCTGATGTCCTGGGAAAGCAGTGGAAGATGGCCCCCTGCACCTGCATGGGAGACCCTGAAGAATGTCCTGGCTCCTGGCTTCGCATCAGCTCAGCCATGGATATTGTGGCCATTTGGGGAGTGAACCAGTGGGTGGAAGACCTTTCTCTGTCTATTAGTCTACCTCTCAAATAAATAAATAAAATCTTTTTTAAAAGAGAGAGGAGAGGCAGAGAGAAAAAGAGGTCTTCCATCTGCTGGTTCACGCCTCGATTGGCCGCAAAGGCAGGTGCGCCAATCTGAAGCAAGGAGCCAGGAGCTTCCTCTGGGTCTTACCACATGGGAGCAGGGGCCAAAGGACTTGGGCCATCTTCATCTTCTACTGCTTTCCCAGGCCATAGCAGAGAGCTGGAATGGAAATGGAGCAGCTGGGACTTGAACCGGTGCCCATATAGGGTGCAGGCAGCACTGTGGGTGGCAGCCTTACCTGCTATGCCACACCAGCCTCAATAAAATCTTTAAAAATACTTTAAAGGATTGGAGCTTTGCTTTCTCTCAGGTGAAACTGATTTAACATAATTTTCTCTAAATACACAGTTGTGCAAGAGGCTAGCATTGTGACACAGCAGATTAAGCCGCCACCTATGAAGTCAGCAACCCATATAAGTCCCAACTGCTCCACTTCCAAAGCAGCTCCATTCTTTTTTTTTAAACTTTTATTTGATAAATGTGAATTTCAAAAGTGCACCTTTTGGATTATAGTGGCTTTTTCTACCCATAACCTCCCTCCCACCCAAAACCATCACATCTCCCGCTCCCTCTCCCATCCTATTCTTCATCAGGATTCATTTTCAATTACCTTTATATACAAAAGATCTACTTAGTATTTACTAAGTAAAGATTTCAAAAGTTTGCACCCACACAGACACACAAAGTATAGAGTACTGTTTTAGTAGTAGTTTTACCGTTAATTCACATAGTACAACACATTAAGGACAGAGATCCTACATGGGGAGTAAGTGCACAGTGACTCCCGTTATTGATTTAACAATTGACACTTTTATTTATGACATCAGTAATCACCCGAGGCTCTTGTCATGAGCTGCCAAGGCTATGGAAGCCTCTTGAGTTCACCAACTCCAATCATATTTAGACAAGGCCATAGTCAAAGTGGAAGTTCTCTCCTCCCTTCAGAGAAAGGTACCTCCTTCTTTGATGGCCTGTTCTTTCCACTGGGATCTTACTCACAGAGATCTTTCATTTAGGTCATATATTTTGCCAGAGTGTATTGGCTTTGCATACCTGAAATACTCTCATGGGCTTTTTAGGTGGATCCGAATGCCTTAAGGGCTGATTCTGAGGCCAGAGTACTGCTTAGGACATCTGCCATTCTATGAGTCTCCTGTATATCCCGCTTCCCTTGTTGGATCGCTCTCTCATTTTTAATTCTATCAGTTAGTATTAGCAGACACTAGTGTTGTTTATGTGATCCCTTTGACTCTTAATCCTATCATAATGAACAGTTATCAACTGAAACTGATCACTTTGACTAGTGAGATGGAATTGGTACATGCCACCTTAATGGGACTGAGTTGGAATCCTCTGGCACGTTTCTAGCTCTACCATTAGGGGTAAGTCTGAGTGAGCATGTGCCGAACTGTACATCTCCTCTCTCTTTTATTCCCATCTTATATTTAACAGGGACCATTTTCAGTTAAATTTAAATGCCTAAGAATATTTTTGTGTTAATTAAAGAGTTCAACCAATGGTATTAAGTAGAACAAAAAGATACTAAATACTATAAAATAGTAAATTGTTCCTTGACAGTCAAGACAAGGGCTGATCAAGTCATTCTTTCTCATAGTGTCCATTTCACTCCACCAGGTTTCCATTTAGGTGCTCAGTTGTCACCAATCAGGGAAAACATAGGATATTTGTCCCTTTGGCACTGGCTTATTTCAGATTCCTCCATTTTGTTGCAAATGACCGAATTTCATTTTTTTACTGTTGTATAGTAATTCTATAGAGTACATATCCTGTAATTTCTTTATCCAGTCTACTGCTGATGGGCATCTAGGTTGAATCCATGTCTTAGCTATTGTGAGTTGAGCTGCAATAAACATGGAGGTGCAGACAGCTCTTTTATTTGCCAATTTAATTTCCTTTGGGTAAATTCCAAGGAGTGGGATGGCTAGGTTGTATGGTAGGGTTATATTCATGTTTCTGAGGAATCTCCAGACTGACTTCCATAGTGGCTTTACCAGTTTGCATTCCCACCAACAGTGGGTTAGTGTCCCTTTTTCCCCACATCCTCACCAGCATCTGCTGTTGGTTATCTCTGTATGTGAGCCATTCTAACCAGGGTGAGGTGAAACCTCATTATGGTTTTGATTTGTATTTCCCTGATTGCTAGTGATCCTGAACATTTTTTCATGTGTCTGTTGGCAATTTGGATTTCCTCTTTTGAAAAATATCTATTGAGGTCCTTGGCCCATCTCTTAAGTGGGTTGTTTGTTTTGTTCTTGTGGACTTTCTTGAACTCTTTGTAGATTCTGATTTTTTTTTTTGGACAGGCAGAGTGGATAGTGAGAGAGAGAGACAGAGAGAAAAGTCTTCCTTTTTGCCGTTGGTTCACCCTCCAATGGCCGCCGCAGCCAGCGCGCTGCAGCCAGCGCACCGCACTGATCCGAAGCCAGCAGCCAGGTGCTTCTCCTGGTCTCCCATGGGGTGCAGGACCCAACCACTTGGGCCATCCTCCACTGTACTCCCGGGCCATAGCAGAGAGCTGGCCTGGAAGAGGGGCAACTGGGACAGAATCTGGTGCCCCAACTGGAACTAGAACCCAGTGTGCCGGCGCCACTAGGCGGAGGATTAGCCTGTTGAGCCATGGCGCCGGCCAGATTCTGATTATTAATCCTTTATCGGTTGCATAGTTTGCAAATATTTTTTCCCATTCTGTCGGTTGCCTCTTCACTTTCCTGACTGTTTCTTTTGCAGGACAGAAACTTCTCAATTTGATGTAATCCCAATTGTTAATTTTGGCTTTGACTGCCTGTGCCTCTGGGGTCTTTTCCAAGAAATCTTTGACGGTGCCTATGACTTGCAGGGTTTCTCCGATGATCTCTAGTAATTTGATGGTGTCAGGTCATAGATTTAGATCTTTAATCCATGTTGAGGGTATTTTTGTGTGAGGTATAAGGTAGGGATCTTGCTTCCTGCTTCTGCATGTGGAAATCCAGTTTCCCCAGCACCATTTGTTGAATAGACTGCCCTTGCTCTAGGAGTTGGTTTTAGATCTTTGATCAAATATAAGTTGGCTGTAGATGTTTGGATTGATTTCTGGTGTTTCTATTCTGTTCCATTGGTCTATCCATCTGTTTCTGTGCCAGTTGCAAATTATAACTGCCCTGTAGTATGCTACAATATGGGAAACAATCCATACAGCAGACTCATAGCATGACAATCGCCTTAAGTAGCACTCTGACCTCAGAATCAGCCCCTAAGGCATTCTGGTCTGGCTGAAAAGCCCAGGGGAGAATTTCAGGAATGGAAAGGTAAGACATGTTCTACATGAAGGACCTCAGTAGGTCAGGCCCCAGTGGAAAGTAGCAGTCATCAAAGGAGATACTTTTCTCCGAAGGGAGGAGAGAACTTCCATTTTGCTTATGGCCTTGTCTAAATACTGAAGGAATTTGTGGATTCAAAAGGCTTCCATAGCCTTGGCAGTTCATATCAAGAGCTTCAGGTGGGCTGGCGCCGTGGCTTAACAGGCTAATCCTCCACCTTGCGGCACCGGCACACCGGGTTCTAGTCCCGGTTGGGGCGCCAGATTCTATCCCGGTTGCCCCTCTTCCAGGCCAGCTCTCTGCTATGGCCCGGGAAGGCAGTGGAGGATGGCCCAAGTGCTTGGGCCCTGCACCCACATGGGAGACCAGGAGAAGCACCTGGCTCCTGGCTTCGGATCAGCGAGATGCGCCTGCCGCAGAAGCCATTGGAGGGTGAACCAACGGCAAAAAGGAAGACCTTTCTCTCTCTCTCTCTCTCTCTCTCTCTCTCTCACTATCCACTCTGCCTGTCCAAAAAAAAAAAAAGAGCTTCAGGTGATCACTGATGTCATACATAAGAATGTTAATTGTTAACAACAGGAGTCACTATGCACTAACTCCCCATGCAAGACCTCTGTCCTCAAAGAGTTGGATTATGAGAGTTAATAGTAAAACTTGTTCTCAAAGATTTACTTCATTTTAATGTATTAAGTGGAGGATATTCTTACATCTCATAAGCTATGGTTATGTCTAAGTGCTCGCAAAAGATGTGTCATTCTTTGGTTTTTCTTCAAAGTTAATTAAGTTTCTCAAAAAATGCTTAAAAATAATATATATAAACTATCTTTCTTTTTTAAGATTTATTTTATTTATTTGAAGGACAGAGTTACAAAGAGAGGTAGAGACAGAGAGAGAGGTCTTCCATTTGGTGGTTCACTCCCAAGATGGCTGCAACGGCCGGAGCTGTGCCAATCCAAAGCCAGGAGCCAGGAGCTTCTTCTGGGTCTCTCACATGGGTGCAGTGGCCCAAGGACTTGGGCCATCTTCTACTGCTTTCCCAGGCCATAGCAGAGAGCTGGATCAGAAGAGGAGCAGCCAGGACTAGAACTGGCACCCATATGGGATGCCGGCGCTTCAGGCCATGGCTTTAACCCACTGTGCCACAGTGCCAGCCCCTATAAACTATCATTCATAAATGAATGAGAAATCAAGCAACTGAAAACCAAAAGAATTCATCACCAACATATCAGCCTTATAAAAGATTCTTAAGGAAATCCAACATACAAAAGCAGAGAGCTAACTACCATCATGAAAACACATGGAGACTGGTGTCATGGTGTATCTGATGAAGTTACCACTTGTGATGCCACTATCCAGTATGGGCACCAGTTTTTGTCCTAGTTGCTCCACTTCCAATTCAGCTCCCTGCTAATGCACCTTGGAGAGCAGCATAAGATGTCCCAAGTGTTTAGGCTGCTGCCACACATGAGGAAGACCCAGATTGGGTTCCAGGTTCCTGGTTTCAACCTGGCCCAGCCCTGGCCACTGCAGCTATCTGGGGAGTTAACCAGTAGATAGAACAACTCTCTTTATCTGTCTCTCTCCTTCTCTCTGTGTAATTCTTTCAAATAAATAAATAAATCTATTTTTAATTAAACTTTTATTTAATAAATATAAATTTCCAAAGTACAGCTTATGGGTTACAATGGCTTCCCCTCTCCCATAACTTCCCTCCCACCCACAACCCTCCCCTTTCCCGCACCCTCTCCCCTTCCAATCACATCAAGATTCATTTTCAATTCTCTTTATATACAGAAGATCAGTTTAGTATATGTTAGGTAAAGATAAATAAATCTATTTTTTTTTTGACAGGCAGAGTGGACAGTGAGAGAGAGACAGAGAGAAAGGTCTTCCTTTCCGTTGGTTCACCCTCCAATGGCCGCCGTGGTAGCGTGCTGCGGCCGGCACACCGCGCTGATCCGATGGCAGGAGCCAGGTACTTATCCTGGTCTCCCATGGGGTGCAGGGCCCAAGCACTTGGGCCATCCTCCACTGCACTCCCTGGCCACAGCAGAGAGCTGGCCTGGAAGAGGGGCAACCGGGACAGGATCGGTGCCCCGCCCGGGAATAGAACCCGGTGTGCCGGTGCCACAAGGCGGAGGATTAGCCTACTGAGCCGCGGCGCCGGCCAATAAATCTATTTTTTAAAAAATGTGAAAATATAAAATCTACCAGAAAAAGATATTCAAAATAAACAGAATAAATTTGTTTAGAAAGGACTAGACTAGGTAATTCATTGTCAATAATGACTTTTAATGTAAGTGGCCTAAATCCTCCAAATAAAAGATACAAGCTGGATGAATGGATTAAAAATAAAATAAGACCCAATAATACACTACCTAGAAAAAACTCACATCATTGGTAAAAACACACAAAGACTGAAAGTGAAAAAATACTGCATGAAAATGAAAACCAAAAGGGAGCAGAGGTAGCTATATTTATAGTAGACAAAATAGATTTTTAATATAAAAACCCCAAAAAAGAGACAAAGAAGGTCACTTCATAATTATCAAGGATTAACTCAACAAGAAGATGTAATGATTGTATATGTGTTTAATGCTAGTACACCCAATTTTATGACACAAACATTATTAGATCTAAAGGGAGAGATTAAAGCTCAATATACCATTTCCAGCAATGAAAAGATCATCCAAATAAAAAAAATCAGCATAAAAATACCAGAGTCAAACTACACTATAGACCAAATAGACATAATAAACATTAACAGAACATCTTATTCCACAGATGCAGAATGCACATACTTTTCATCAGTATGTTGCATGAAACATTCTCTAGAATAAACTAAACACTAAACAACATTTGTCTTGACAAGTTTTTAAAAAAGTCACAATAATATTATGTATAATTTCAAGAACATAATGAAATAAAACTAGAAATCAAAAAAAAAGAAAAAAAATCTCTAGGAAGTATAAAAATGCACTGAACAATATGCTTTTAAATGAACAGGTAATCAAGGGCCATAACAGGTTAAACCACTGTCTACAAGGCAGACAACTCATGTGGGTGCCAGTTGGAGTCCTGGCTGCTCCACTTCTGATCCAGCTCCTTACTAATGTGCTGGGAAACCAGCAGAGGATGGACCAAGTGCTTGGGCCCCCTTCACCCACTTGGGAGACCCAGATGAAGCTGTTGGCTCCTGGCTTCTGGCCAGTCCAGATGCAGCCATTGCACCCATTTGGGGTGTGAACCAGCAGATGGAAGATCTCTTTCTCTATCTCTCCCTCAATTCTCTCTGTAACTCTGCCTTTCAAATAAATAAAATAAATCCTTTTTAAAATAGGTAATCAAAGAAATCGAAAGGAAAATTTAAGAACTGCTTGAAACTAATGAAAATTGAAGCATAACATACAAAAACATGTGATATAGCAAGAATAGTACAAGACAGAAATTTATAAAATAAGTGCCTACCTAAAAAGACATCAAATAAACAACATAATTGTGCACATCAGTGATCTAGAAAAAATAAGAAATATCAAGTCCAAAATTAATAAAATGGAGGAAATAATAAAGATTAGAGCATGGGATAATAATGGCATCCCATATCAGAGTGCTGGTTTAAGTCCTGGCTGCTTCCACTTTTGTTCCAGCTCCCAGTTAATGTGCCTAGAAGGCAGCAGAAGATGGCCCAAGAGATTAGGCCCCTGCCACCCATGTGGGAGACCTGGATGGAGTTTTGGGCTCCAAGATTCAGCCTGGCCCAAACTTGGCTATTGCCAGCATTTAGGAAATGAACTGATAGATGGAAAGTGGATCTCTCTCTCTCTCTCTCTCTCTCTGGGCTCCAAGATTCAGCCTGGCCCAAACTTGGCTATTGCCAGCATTTAGGAAATGAACTGGTAGATGGAAGATGGATCTCTCTCTCTCTCTCTCTCTCTCTCTCTCTCTCTCTCTCTTTCTCTCTCTCTCCCTCTCTCCCTCTCTCCCTCTCTCCCTCTCTCCCCATCTCTCCCTCCCCCCTTCCCTTCTCTCCCCTCCCTCCCCTCTTCTCTCTGTGTTGTTCCACCTTTCAAATAATTAAATACGGTTTTAAAATATATTAGAGTAGAAATAAATGAGATGGAAATTAAATAAATATAAAAGATTAATGAAATAAAGAGTTATTTTTTTATGGGTGGGCATTTTGGTGTGGTGAGTTAACCTATCACTTGAGATGCCTGAATCCCATAGCAGAGTGCTACTTCAAGTCAAGCTACTCTACTTTCCTATCCAACCTCCTTCTGATGAGACTGGAAGAGCAGCAAATAATGGTCCAAATGCTTGTGTCACTGCCACCCACGTGTGAGACCAAGATGGTTGTCTGGGCTCCTGGTTTCAGTCTGGCCCATTCCTGGCTATTGCAGCTATTTGGGGAATGAACCATCAGATGCAAGATCTCTCTCTCTCTCTCTTTCTCTCTTTCCAATTCTGCCTTTCAAATAAATAAATATTTTTTTAAAATGGGCAAAGCACAATAACAAGGATATGTAATCAACCTAAATGTCTATCAACTGATGATTGGATAAAGAAAATGTTATGATGGGCTGGTGCCGCGGCTCACTAGGCTAATCCTCTGCCTTGCGGCGCTGGTACACCGGGTTCTAGTCCCGGTCGGGGCGCTGGATTCTATCCCTGTTGCCCCTCTTCCAGGCCAGCTCTCCACTGTGGTCCAGGAGTGCAGTGGAGGATGGCCCAAGTGCTTGGGCCCTGCACCCCATGGGAGAACAGGAGAAGCACCTGGCTCCTGCCTTCGGATCAGCGCGGTGTACCAGCCGCAGCACGCCGGCCGCCGTGGCCATTGGAGGGTGAACCAACGGCAAAAAGGAGGACCTTTCTCTCTGTCTCTCTCTCTCACTGTCCACTCTGCCTGTCAAAAAAAAAAGAAAGAAAATGTTATGATGGAATGTTACTAAACCATAAAAAATGAAATTCTGACATTTGCAACAAAGTGGATGAAACTGGAGATTATTATGCTAAGTGAAATAGCTCAGACCCAGAAAGATAAATATTACATATTTCTCTTATTTGTGGAAGTTATTATGAAGAGTATTAAAATCATCTGAATGTCATATCATTTGAATTTAGTTATAAATGTTGCTTCACTGAATCATACCATGCAAATGGCAACATACTCTTCTTTCCCCATGTTATGATCATTGTCATGAATCCCTCACTCTGTGATATTAATAGCGCTGTTTTCAAGAAAAATGTTTTTTTAAAAATAGGCAACAAATCTGTTTGATATTTCTTAGAAGAAGAAATATAAATGGCCAAAAATACATAAATATCATGAATCACAAGGGAAATGGAACAATGAGGTATGATCTCAATCCAGTTAGAATGGCTTTATCAAAAAACAAAAACAAAAAAAGCTGGTAAGGATGCAGAGAAAAGGGAATACAAATACACTGTTGGTGAGAATGCAAATTACTAAAGTCAGTTTATTAGTAAAGCAGAACAATATAGAGGTTCCTCAAAAAACTAAAAATAGTGGCTACCACACCCTCCCCCGTTGTCTGGCAGACAGCAGAGCAAGACTCCAACATTTGATGAGTAAAAAAGGAAAGAGAACTTAGTACCATATCTCTAAGCTTACACAGATGTGAGATCCAGTACCTGATAAGCCCAGTGCCAGGGATCAGGCCAGTGCTCAATCTCTATAACTGCCCCGGCTTCAGGCAGAAATGGGCAACCTGTTGGAACAGAAGCGTTTTGGCATGCATCATGGCTGGCCAGTAGGGGCTGGCAAGTATCCACAAGACTGTTCACTACCTGGGTAGCCAAGGGGCTGTCTTTATCACTTTGGGCAGATAGAAAAGAACCACAAATTTCTGTCTTGGGATTTGGTAACAGGCTGGTAAAAATCCAACATATCTGCCTTGGTACCAAATAGAGCCCTGTGTTCCCAGCTGATTGGCCTTACATTCCAGCTAGAATCACTTGGGGCTATTTGTAAGTGGTCTTGGACTGTGAGTCCATCTCAGAAGCAAACAGACCAAGCAGTATAGGCCTTGGGACTATGCTTGTGTGGCATTGAGCTCAGAGGGCTGTGTGCTCCAAATATGATCTAGCATTGCAGTGGTGGTGTTCTCAGGAGAGAGCATCTGGACCTTCCTTGGCCTTCAGGGAGCGAGGGACCTTGTAAGGTCAGACGA
Source organism: Lepus europaeus (assembly GCF_033115175.1). Taxonomy (NCBI): domain Eukaryota; kingdom Metazoa; phylum Chordata; class Mammalia; order Lagomorpha; family Leporidae; genus Lepus; species Lepus europaeus. The sequence continues at coordinate 98,066,435 of NC_084850.1, read as the reverse complement.
CCCTTTTTATGCATACTTCTATAATTCATTCTGAACAGCATATCACCTGTGGATTTGGGACAACTCTGAACTCAGAGCACCCTGTGGGACTGAGTTAGTGAAAGCTTACTGGCAATGGACTTGTGGAAATTACAACTTAGGGCCCCACCTAGTGCTGAAGTGCCAGAACTGTCCACAGGCTGAGAGAAAATAAATGGACTGCTTAGAATTTCTGGAACAACAATATTATTTATAATGGAACAAAAAGTAACTAATCCTTCAATAAGCAAATGACACCAAATGCCATGAAGGATATTTTGTTTGTCTAAAGGGTGAAAAACAAAAGCATGTTTAAAAATAATAGAAGAATTCAGAATAAATGGGCAATGTGACAATTCAGGAAGCATATCATTACAAAAGCCAACTCCTTGAGAAGGTGGAAGGCCGTAGTATCCATTGAAAGCCTAGCTTCAAACAGGATCCTGTCGCTTCCTCCAAAGGGGCAGCAGAGATTACAAGAACAGAGGCAGTGCTGCTGGGAAATGGTGAGAGTCTGTTTGTTCCATTCTGTTTTCTCAAAGAAATAGCAGGGACCGGCACTGTGGCTTAGAAGATTGGGCATCCGCCTGCAGGGCCAGCATCCCATATGGGTGCCAGTTCACATCCCTGCTGCTCCACTTCTGATCCAGCTCCCTGCTGATAGTCTGGGAAAGCAGTAAAAGATAGCCCAGGGGCTTAAGCCCCTGCACCCACGTGGAAGACCCAGAAGAAGCTCCTGGCTCCTGGCTTTGGATAGGCCCAGCTCCAGCCATTTGGGGAGTGAACCAGCGCATGGAAGACCTGTCTCTGTCTCTCCCTCTCTCTGTCTGTAACTACGCCTCTCAAGTAAATAAATAAATCTTTAAAAAAGAAAAAAATACCAGTGAACAGTATGAAAAGATTGGGTGCTGGTGCTGGTGCTAGTACAGGGCTCTAGAGGGTACAAAGAAGAGAAGATATTGGTTTTCAGGGTGCAGAGCTTGTCCATTAAGGAGAGTCTCCAGGAGATTATGGAGGGGATAGAAAGGAGAGATGTATTTGGGGGTGGAATTTATAGATGTGGTAAGCTAAGTGAGGAAGAGCCTGGTGGATGGTGGGAAGAATGCAATTTTGTGAGTAGACAGGAGGTTTCTATGAGGCTGAAGGCTGGGCATGCACAGACATTTGAGGGAAGGAGCTAGAAGGACAGGAGATGGTGCTACTGGTGGTGAGATTAGAGGGTATGAACATCAGGGAGGAGCATGCATTGATGTCCAGGTCACAAATGTGGGTGGGGGAAATGTGGGGAGAGGAGGAAATCCCTGAGGATGCAGAGGCTCCAGTCATGGCTTGGTCAGCTTCATGGGCAGTAAGGTCTCCAGGAAGGATCAGAGGGGTGAGGTCTGAGATGAGAATACTGCTTGTGCCATGTGAGAAGCTTGTTCAGAGGTTGGGCTGGATGGAATAGAAAGACCAGGGGATTGGCATAGGTCTCCAATGTAGGGGACCTGTGTAGGCTGTATGGGTCAATCTCATGCGCAATATTTACACCCCAAAGCTAGGTCCTTAATGAAAAACTCCAAAGACTGTCAAAACTACTTCCTCAAACTGAAATTAGTAAGCTTTTTGGCTGTAAGGTGTCTAGGTGGCCTGGATACCTATGACCAGCAGGAGAAATTGTCAGATTCAAATGTCAAGACACGGAGTGATTGTGACTTTGACCTGACCTGCCAATCTTTTCAGTATCCCAAGATGCAATGAAAAATTGATCTGATGTGAATATCCACATATCTGTCCATTCTAGCTTCTTTGAATCTGGTTTCCTTATCTATAAACATTGTGTATGTGATCTTCAGTCCCTCCCTCCCTTCTCTGCAGTTTGCTTCACTCCAGTGTCCTATAAGTTACAGGGTCTCCTGTGATGCCATTATTTGGCAATTCATTGAGGAGTATTTATTCTATAGTTCTAGAAACCCAACACAAGGTGAGTCTCAATCAATTATGGTATGAAGGAGGACTGCCCATATTGTCCTCAAATATTGGACTCCATCTCCCCTAAAACCTGACTGACACTCACAGTAGTATTGTGAATACTACGAGTTTTGAAGCCTGACAGACATGCAGACAAATGTTAAAACCCTAGAGAAATTTTGTCTTCTCAAAGCTCAGCACAAATAATAGTCAATAAAATGAGCCAAATACAGTCCTTGGGGAAGGGGGGTATCTGTACATCTTGGTGATATGTTTAAAAGGTCTGCCTCCCAGACACCCTTCAACAAGGACTTTCGGAACTATGCTCTTGGTTCTGAAGATGCAACAGAACACAAAACTGACAGTCTCTGATCCTGTAACATCTGTAAGTAAATATATAGCACATCAGAGAGTGGCAAGTGCTATGAAGAAAATGAAGACAGGCAGGGGAAAGGGTAGGTGGGCAGGATGTTTGTCACTTTTTTCAGGGTGTACAGGGAAGGCCTCCCTGAAGAGGTGATGATTGAGCAGAGACCTGGAGGAAGCAAGGAAGCAGGCCATGCGATCAGCTGCAGGAAGAGCGTCCCAGGCAGCAGGAAGAGCACATGCACCGGCCCTGAGTGGGGAAGCTCTTGGTGTGTTCCTGGGTAGCACGCAGTCCTGCAGTAGTGGTAAAGTCTCATGCGGGTTTGGCACATGGCACTCACTGAAAGCGTCCGGTGTCCACATCTCTATTTCTCCCAAAGCCTGTGAGGGCTTCCAGATGAAGGACTTGAGCCTGCTCACCTGCCCACACCTGACACCCCTAAAGCAGGGGTGACTCTGTTGCAACATGGGAGACAGAGGGTGTGAGCCTCACAGCTAGAGGAGGATGCCTCCACACTGAGTGCCAACCAGCCAGCCAGTGTAAAGTATTCGTGACAGTATGGGGACCCTGGCCATCACGGCATTTCTACTTCTGACAGAAGGCAGGACTTCTGGGAAAAGGAACTGAGGTGGAAGATAGAGGAAGGAAGGAGATGATGGGGGACAATGAAAAAGAGCATACTGATTAGGAAAGGACCATGGGGACTGCTGGAATAGTGATGATGACCTTGAACTTGGTAATTGTTACATGAATGTAAAGCATATTAAACATCATTAAAATGTGCACTTATATTTTATACATTCTAGTGCCCCCCCCAAAAAAAAAAGAAATCACAAGTAAAATAAAGTATGGTCAGAAGTAGGAGTAAGGTGACTGTCTGGGTGTTTTCCACACAGGTTCCCAGTACCCCCAGCTGCTTTCTATACACCACACAGTATAGGTGACCTACTTCCTTCAGAACCTCCCTCTGGGTTGAATCTTGTTTTCTATCCTGGAAGCTAAACAGTCTCCCTCAACCCCATTTGGGGAAAGCATCTTGTGGGGAATTGTTTATCCTGTGTCTCTGAACAACAACTATGGGGCAATGATACCTATTTCTCAAGACATGGACAGAACTTGGCTATTTAGTCCTTAGATATTGGATTCTAGCTCCCCATGGGCCTTATTCGTACCCATGATGACCCATGGCTTGTGAGTTCTAGAGCCTGACAGACCTTATTTAAAAGCCTGCAACTCCAAGTCCTCTTTATGTGACCTTGGTCAAGTCATCTGTCCTTTTCAAACCTCAGGATTCTTGAAAGAGGTGTTCTGCCCATCACACAGAGTGATTGCAGGCTTTGGGAAAAACATATGTAATATCTCTCACCTGGGCTCACATTCAATGTATCTAGTAGTCAAAGCAATGCAACAGAATAGGCAAGGGCACAGGTAGGGGCAACACAGTTCAGGTCTGAATTGTCCATCAGTCATGCAAGAGAAAGTTACTTGAGTTCTTTGTGCCTCCTTTTGCTAACCTGCCATCAGGGCAATAACTTTCTCTCTTCATAGAGTTATGTGAGGGTGAAACTATATAACACATCAGCATTGATGGCAGTGCCTGGCACAGAGCAGGGCTGAGTACACCCTTGCTATTTCACCCTTTATTAGAATAGGTTCTAGAGATAAGGATGAGGACACATTTAAGGGGCTATTTTATTCTACCCACCACTGACACCCTCGCTCAGCAAGCCTTGATGGCAGCTGTCACTGTCCCACACACGGGAGCCACAGAGGTGGGCAGAGGAGGCGTTACCCTCAAGGTGCCTGTCCTGTAGAGAAGAACAGCATGTCAGCTGTCAGCTCAAAGAGTGATTTCTGTCAGTCTTCTAATGCTTGATTTTAGCTATCAGTTTGAGCAGCCTAAGGGAAGCTCAAATAGACGGTAAAACATTATTTCTGAGTGTTTGCAGAAGAGATTGGCATTCAAATCGGTAGACTGAGAATAGAACATCCAGCCTCACTCAGTGTGGGTAGGCACCATCTGATTACTTGTGGGCCCAGATAGAACAAAAAGACATAAGAAAGGCACATTCACTGTCTCCGCTGGAGCTGGGACACCAATCTTCTTCTGACCTTGGACATGAGAACTCTAGGTCCTTGGGCTTTTAAGCACGGGCGCTTACACAATTGGTTCCCCTTGGTTCTCAAGCCCTTGGACTCAGATTGAATCATAACACTGGTTTCCCTAGTTTTCCAGCTTGTAGACAGCTAGACTTGCAGATTATGAACCTTCTCAGACCCCATAATCACATGAGCCAATTCCCTTAATCAATTCCCTCATATATATATATATATATATATATATATATATATATATATATATATAAAACATATACTCCTGTTTTGTTTCGTGGAGAACTCTAACACAACTATTCATAACAGTTCTGACAGCCTTTACTTGCCAGGATTCTATGCCAGACACTGGCTGATCACTGTACATGAATCAGACTTCTCACAAAGCCAGCACCTCAGGTGCAAATTCTATTCATCACCAGTTTACAGGAGCCCTCTGTGTCCTCATCAGCCTTGAGCATGTCCTCTGCAGGGGCTTTCACCATCATCTTCTCCCTCCTCCTCCGCCTTCTCCTTGTTATAAGGCCCAGCATGTTAATTTCACAGAGGCCCCTGCTCTTTGCCCTCAGCCCTCAGCCCAGCTGTGGTGACAGCTGCCCCTTCTTATAACTCATTCAATTCCCATTCCGGTTGTCTATGGTCCTGGGTAAGACCAGGCCAGGTCCAAACTTGAGCTTTCTACTAAGTCATATTGGTGTTTCCCTTTCATTCAGGGAAGGATGATCGAAGACTGTGGTCCCATGGTGAGGTCTGCACTCCACCAGGCACACATCAGTCATGAATTGTCCATGTTACAGGGATACCCACATTTCCCAGCAGGTGGCGTCTCATCTTCAAGACCTAGAAGACCTCAGAGAAGACACAGAATGCACATTGGCTTAAATATTCACTCCTGGTGAGATCACAGGCCTCTGGGTGCTTGAGCTGTGAACTGAAGTGTGGCCAGGTGAGGGCAGCCTTCTGCCCCTTCCTCCTGAAGGGCACAGGGGCTTAGTGCTGTTCTGAGTCTTCTGCAGACTTCCTCTTCCTCCTCTTCTTCCTTCCACAAGGAGCTCATGTCTGCAGTTAAAGGAAGGTTCTCATATTTTAGCCATTTTTCTCACTTTCAGTTTGCTTTACAGGCCTATTGCTCACAAGATGCATTGGCTCTGCAGCCAGGACCCCAGTGCAGTTTGGCTGGTCCTGAAGACACAGGCCTAGATCCTGAAGGAACTGGGGACAGTCCCAGCAAAGCCTAGGGTTTAGGAAAAGGTTACCAACCCTTCCACCCAGCCAGATCCTGGCTTCCCTGCACCCAGTCTGCTGAATGCTCAGAGCCTGAATGCTGGATCTAGAACTCCTGGTTGGGATCAGCAGTGCACCAGGCCTGCTGGGCTGGGGGAGACCAAGGTCAGGAAGGCCCATCTGAGGAGGAGACAGTAGGAAATCTCCATTGATTGAGGGGGTGGGCAGCATGGAGAGGGGAATGCCTCCCAATATCTGCTCACTGAGCTGCTGTACAGCTGTGGCCCCTACTCCTGGACCCCAATGGGCCTCAGTTTCCTCACCTGCACAAGGAGCATAATTACACTCCTAGCATGCAGAGGGCACTCCTGAGCAGAGGGGGAACTGATATAATAGATAAGCAGATTTGACCAAAAGGAGACAAGACTCAGAGTTGGTAGGAGAAAGGACTAACTTGGGCCATCTCAGGCATGACCAGAGCAAGCCTTCCTGGAAGCACTCAGGGTATTCAGGCAGGGGGAAGCCATGAGGCTTGATGGGAACCATGGGCCCAAGGGCCAGGACAGGTCATCTCTGGCGTGCTCTTTGGTGGCCGCAGATCTCAGCAGCTCCTTACTGTTTATCCTCATTTCTGCCCAAAGGGAAGGCAGAGATGAGCTCCGTGAGCACATTGCCCTAGTGGTTACTGCAACCCACACGCAGTCACAGAGCCACACACCATCACCACAAAGGTCCCCAGGTTAACACTTGCATGATTTGTCCCACAAGATGACTTGCACAGCAGGTCATGATTTATTATCACCACTGTGACTCAGTCATTCCCCTACTGAATGGTTAGGTAGTTTTAACTATTACAAATAGGATTAGCCGGCGCCGTGGCTCACTAGGCTAATCCTCCGCCTTGCAGCGCCGGCACCCCGGGTTCTAGTCCCGGTTGGGGTGCCGGATTCTGTCCCAGTTGCTCCTCTTCCAGGCCAGCTCTCTGCTGTGGCCCAGGAAGGCAGTGAAGGATGGCCCAAGTGCTTGGGCACCTGTACCCACCTGGGAAACCAGGAAGAACCCCCAGGCTCCTGGCTTCGAATCGGTGCAGCGCGCCGGCCATAGCAGCCATTTAGGGGGTGTACCAATGGAAAAGAAGACCTTTCTCTCTGTCTCTCTCTCTCTCTCACTGTCTAACTCTGCCTGTCAAAAAAAAAAAAAAAAAACTGGAAACAAGCTACTTATTAGGCACCAGTAAGAACATGCATAAATAAATTGTGTCAGATCCACACCATGAATTACTGCACAACTTGTGAGGGGGTGAACAAAATCACAAATAGATATAATGTTAAGTCAAAGAAGATTTGCTGAATACTTTTTTTTATGAGACTCAAAAGCAAATAAAAGTAGTGTTTAGACATAGAAACACCTGTGCTAAAACAGTTTCACAAAAAGATTCCAACCATCTTTATGGGAAATTCTTTCAATTGCTTGCATTTTACAGTAAAACTGACATTTGATGTGTAGCCCTATGAATTTTAACACACATACAGATTTGTACAACACCACAATCGAGATATAGAACTTTTTGTCACCCCCCAAAGAATTCCCTAGGTTCTTTGTGTCCTCTTGTATAGTCACTTCCTTCCTCTACTCCTAAGCCCCAGAAACCACAGATCCATTCTCCTCACTGCATTTTTGTCTTGTCTTTTTTTTAAAAGATTTATTTTATTTATTTGAAAGACAGAGAGAGATAGAAACAGAGAGAAAGGTCTTCCATCCCCAGGTTCACTCCCCAGATGGCCTCAATGGCTGCAGTTGCGCCGATCCGAAGTCAGGAGCCAGGAGCTTCTTCCAGGTCTCCCACGTGGGTGCAGGGGCCCAAGGACTTAGGCCCTCTTCTACTGCTATCCCATGCCACAGCAAAGAGCTGGATCAGAAGAGGAGCAGCCGGGACTAGAACCGGTGCCCATATGGGATGCCGGCGCTTTAGGCCAGTGCGTTAACCCACTGCACCACAGTGCCAGACACCATTTTTGTCTTTTCAACGATACGATTCAAAGGGAGTAGGACAGCCTGTAATCTTTTGAGACTGGTATCTTCCCCCAAGAGTTGGTGCCCTTGAATTTCATCCAAAATGTTCTGTGTATCAATGGTTCGTTCTTTTTCTTTTGAATACCATCAGGGATCTTCAAAAATGATGTGGAAAATGCATATTATGAAAAAATGATGCATTGATTTCAAACTTTTTGCACCAAAATAAATGTATTTTTTCTCCTTAATTTCATGAATTTTTTAAGTTCCCTCATATTTCCCTTAAAGATTCCTTATCCTTTTTTTCAATAAAAGTCATATTTATTAAATTTACAAGCAATACATCAATCTTTTTTTGTATGTATCTCATAAATACATTAGGAACATAGTAATTCTTCCCACCACACTCGCCCTCCCATCCACTCCCCCCTTACTCCTCCTTCTCCTGCTTAGTCCAAGAAAGAAAAATAAACCAAAAAAAAAAAAAAAAAGAATACAATAAAAAACTAAGAGAACTGTTCCTCAACAGTCTAGACAAGGGCTGTTCTATGTTATTGCTACTTGAAGGTGATTTCACTTTTTTTTCCCACTTCCTCTTTTCCCTTCCTTCCTCCTCTTTCTTTCCTTTTAGAAAATTGTCTTTAAAGAAGAACCCAAGGAGGGTGCATCTCTTGTGAGCTCTTAGATATAACTTTAACTTATGAGACATAGTAAATGGAGGTGATTCTTGAGAACAAGTATTACTATTAAGTCTCACGATATAACTCTTTGGGGACAGAGGTTCAGCATGAGAAGTTAGTGCACACTGACTCTTGTTGTTTACTTAACAAATAACACTCTTATGTATGACATCAGTGGTAACCTAATGTTCTTGACATGAGCTGCCTCAGCTATGGATGCCTTTTGGATCCACTGGCTTGACAAGGCCATAAGTAAAACAGAAGCTCTCTCCTCCCTTCAGAGAAAAGTACATCCTTCAATAAGTCAATCTTTCTAAGTAAATGCTTTGATAAGTTTTGACAAATTGATTTAAAAAAAGATAGGAAAATTTATGTCATTTAAAAATGTTGACCTGGCCCTTTTGAATTAATTGACACCCTTGAAAAATATGCTTTCTGACCCTATAATTTTAAGATTCCAGAATACCGTTTGCATCTAAAAAGTATAGTGTGTAGTATTTTGTCTGGCTTCTTGCAGGTGGCATACTGCTTTTGAGATGCAATTATGTTGTTACTTATGTCAGTGGTCTGTTCCTTTTCTTTTTTAAAAGACTTTTTTTGACAGGACGAGTGGACAGTGAGAGAGAGAGAGACAGAGAGAAAGGTCTCCCTTTTCTGTTGGTTCACCCCCCCAATGGCCACTGCGGCCAGCGTGCTGCGGCCGGCACACCGCACTGATCCGAAGCCAGGAGCCAGGTGCTTCTCCTGGTCTCCCATGTGGGTGCAGGGCCCAAGGACTTTGGCCATCCTCCACTGCACTCCCGGGCCACAGCAGAGAGCTGAACTGGAAGAGGAGCAACCTGGACAGAATCCTGCGCCCTGACCAGGACTAGAACCCAGGGTGCCGGCGCCGCAGGTGGAGGATTAGCCTAGTGAGCTGCGGCGCTGGCCGGTTTGTTCCTTTTCATCACTGAGTAGAACTGCTTTGCAAGGATGGACCTCAGTTTGTTACCCTTTCAGAAATTGTTGGACATCTGGGTTGTTTCCAGGTTTGGCGGTTATAAAAGGAAGCTGTTATGAACCATTTGAGAAGCAACCTTCACAGGAGCACATATTTTCATTTCTCTTGGGTATAATTGTCTATGAGCAGGATTGTTGGTCATTTTGTAAGTATATATGCTTATTTTAAAAGATACCAAACTCTTTTCCAAAGTCAAATGATCAATTTGCAATCCCACCAACAAGGTGTGATGGTTCCAAACCTCTGACTTGCAAATATTTTCTTCTATTATGTGTCTTTTCATTATATTGGTGTCTTAAAATAACATTTTTAATTTATTATTTAAAGATTTATTATATTTATTTATTTGACAGGCAGAGTTACAAAGAGAGGGATGGAGGAGGGAGACAGAGAGAGAGAAAGAAATCTTCCATCCACTGGTTCACTCCCCAAATGGCAAAATTGGCTGGGGCTGGAACAAGCAGAAGCCAGGAGCCAGGAGCTTCCTTTGGTTCTTCCATGTAGGTGGCAGGGGCACAAAGACTTGGGTAATCTTCCACTGCATCCAGAAGTTGAATCAGTGCTCATATGGGAATGCCAGTGTCACAAGCAGCAGCTTAACCTGCTGAGCCACAATGCCAGCCATGAAATTGCACAGCAAAAAAAAATAAAATAAAATAAAAAATGGACTGAGATTTCTTAAGAAAATAGATTTTGGCCGGCGCTGCGGCTCACTAGGCTAATCCTCCACCTGCGGCACCGGCACACTGGGTTCTAGTCCCAGTTGGGGCGCCAGATTCTGTCCCAGTTGCTCCTCTTCCAGTCCAGCTCTCTGCTGTGGCCCGGGAGTGCAGAGGAGGATGGCCCAAGTGCTTGGGCCCTGCACTCCATGGGAGACCAGAAGCACCTGGCTCCTGGCTTCAGATCAGCACGGTGCGCTGGCTGCAGCGCGCCGGCCGCAGTGGCCATTGGGGGGTGAACCAACAGAAAAGGAAGACCTTTCTCTCTGTCTCTCTCTCTCTCACTGTTCACTCTGCCTGTCAAAAAAAATAATAGTAAAAATAAAAGTAAAATTTTAAAAAAGAAAGTAGATTTTATGGTAAATGTTCTTGCTACCATAGAAACAAACACACATACACACAGGTAAAGCATTTGAGTAGACATTTCTGTAAAGAAGTAATACAGAGGATGGTGCTGTGGCACCTGTAACATCAGCATTCCACATGTGCACTGCTTCGACTCCCAGATGCTCCACTTTCAAACAAGCTCCTTGCTAATGTGCCTGGGAAGGCAGCAGAAGACAGCCCAAGTGCTTGGGGGCTTGTACCCATGTGAGAAACCTAAAAGAATCTCCTAGCTCCTGGATTTGGATCAGGTCAGCTCCAGCTATTTCAGCCATTTGGAAAGTGAACCAGTGGATGCAAGATTCATTCATTCATTCATTCATTCTCTCTCTCTCTCTCCCTCTCTCCCTCCCTCCCTCCCTCCCTCCATCCCTCACTCTCTCTCTCTTTCTGTGACTCTGTCTTTCAAATAAATAAATAAATCTTTGAAAAAATCAGGCTTCTGTTAGTAGGGAAAAGAATCAATATTAGGGTATTAGCAACTATACAAAAGAATCACAAATGACAATAATTATATGAATGAATGTCAAAAAGTATCAGTAATTCGCAAAATTAAAATTGAAATCATGATAAATCATCACTTCACATCCACTAGAATGGGTATGATTTAAAAATAAAAATGTTGGCCGGCAACGTGGCTCAACAGGCTAATCCTCCGCCTTGTGGCGCCGGCACACCGGGTTCTAGTCCCGGTTGGGGTGCTGGATTCTGTCCCGGTTGCCCCTCTTCCAGGCCAGCTCTCTGCTATGGCCCAGGAAGGCAGTGGAGGATGGCCCAAGTGCTTGGGCCCTGCACCCACATGGGAGACCAGGAGAAGCACCTGGCTCCTGGCTTCAGATCAGCGCGGTGTGCTGGCTGTGGCGGCCATTGGAGGGTGAACCAACGGCAAAAAGGAAGACCTTTCTCTCTGTCTCTCTCTCTCTCTCTCACTATCCACTCTGCCTGTCAGAAAAAAAAAGCAAAAAAAAAAATGTTGAGAATTTGGAGTAATTGGAATCTGATGCAATCCTGATAGGAATGCAAAATGGTAAAGTTACAATGGAAAACATTGATACTTCCTCAAAAAGTTAAAAGTAAAGTAAAAAGACAAAGATATTTCCACTCCTAGGAACAGACTGGTCCACCTTTATACACAATGTCACGTTCAGTGGTTTCAGTCACCCAAGGTCAATAGTGGTCCAAAAAAACTAACTGAAAAATTTCTGAAGTAAATAGTTCATAAATTTTCAATGCACTTGATTATTATTACTCTATTTTCAGTTGTTACTGTTAATTGTATACTCTGTCATGTTTATGTTAAAATGTATAATATGCATGTATGTACATACATATGGATCAGTTATAACAGTAACGGACATCCACTGGAAGTCGTTGAACATATAACCTATGGTTAAGAGGGGTGATACGGTGTATCAAAGAGAACAGAAAACATAAGCACACATCAAAACCTGTACAGGATTTCATAACTGTTCATACCAGCATTACTCATAATACTCAAAGAAATAAAAAACAATGTAAATGTCCATTAACTGGGCCAGCACCACGGCTCACTTGGCTAATCCTCCACCTGCGGCACTGGCACCCCAGGTTCTAGTCCCGGTTGGGGCACCAGATTCTGTCCCGGTTGCTCCTCTTCCAGTCCAGCTCTCTGCTATGGCCCAGGAAGGCAGTGGAGGATGGCCCAAGTGCTTGGGCCCTGCACCCACATGGGAGACCAGGAGGAAGCACCTGGCTCCTGGCTTCAGATCAGAGCAGCGCACAGGCCGCAACGTACTGGCCGTAGCGGCCACTTGGGGGGTGAACCAACGGAAAAAGGAACACTTCTCTCTCTCTCTCTCTCTCTCTCTCTCTCTCTCTCACTGTCTAACTCTGCCTGTCAAAAAAAAAAAGTCCATTAACCAATAATACATAAACGAAACATGGCTTACAACAATATTATATAAACCAAATTCCATGTAATAGAATATCATAAACCATAATGATAAAGCACCGACAGATGCTGCAACATGGAGGAATCCTGAATATATTATGTTAAGTGAAAAGAGCCAGACAAAAAGAACATACTGTATGACTGTTATTTATATAAAATGAACAGAATGTACAAATCCATAGAGATAGAAATCAGGTCAATGATTGCCAAGAGATGAGGGGAGACACAGTACTCCCCAGTAAGAGCATGTCACGGAGGAAAGCTCTGTGGTGGTAAGGCTGGGTCCCTCCATTCTGTTTCAAGGATAGAGGGTGTTCAAAAGGATAATAATAATAATAACACATAACCTCTCATTTTGTCCTCCAGCACTCCCTGGGAAATAATACGCATTTACCCACACTCCAAAGTAGGTTCTTCCTGCTGTTGCAGTAACATAGCTCCTTGCAAATGTAAACATTTGTTGGGGTCTCCTGCTATGGTGGGTTGAAACCCCAGCCTGCAGCATCAGCATCCCATATGGGCACCGGTTCAAATCCCGGCTGCTCCACTTCCCATCCAGCTCTCTATTGTGGCCTGGGAAAGCAGTGGAGGATGGCTCAAATGCTTGAGCTCCCTGCATCCACATGGGAGACCCAGGGGAGGCCCCGGGATCCGGGATTCAGCCTGGCCGGGAGCGGGCGCACCAGCACGGGTCGTTTCAGCCATCTGGGGGAGTGAACCAGCAGAAGGAAGACCTCTCTCTCTGTCTCTACCTCTCTCTGTAACTGCCTTTCAAGTAAATAAAAAAAAATCTTTAAAAAACAATTCTTTAGGATACATCTTAGCACTGCTCTACATTGTCTTCAGGCCTCTCCATCAGTTCTCATTGAGTAAAATGCTCATGAGAGGGGCCGGCTAAGCCGCTGCCTACAGTGCTGGCATCCCATATGATTGCCAGTTCAAGTCCCGGTGGCTCCACCTCTGATCCAGCTCCCTGCTAACGGTACCTGGGAAGGCAGCAGCAGATGGCCCAAGTACTTGGACCCCTGCAACCACGTGGGAGACCCGGATGGAGTTCAAGGCTCCTGGCTTCACCTTGGCCCAGCCCAGGCTGTTGCAGGCATTTGGGGAGTGAAGACATCTGTTTCTCTCTCTCACTCTTTGTAACTTCCCCTTTCAAATAAATGTAACATTTCATAGCCACACTGAGAAAACCGCTTAGTTTCTGGCATTTGTCCACCAGCAGAACTGCGGGTCCCAGATGCGCAGTCAGAGGCCTTACACCCTTGTGCAGCCCAGGTTCCAAAAAGGAGGCAGCAAGTTCCTCGACAAACAGAAGAAAGCACTTCCATGATGGGACTAAGGCAATGGGCAGGGGCAGATGTTTGGGTGGGGGTAGGCAAGTCGAGGGAGGCGGTTTCCCAAGTCAGTAAGCCCTGACAGCGGCCAGCAATGTGGTGAAGTGGGCAAAGCCTCCACCTGCGGCACAGGCATCCCATATGAGCACCAGTTCAAGTGCCAGCTGCTCCTCTTCCGATCCAGCTCTCTACTATAGCCTGGGAAAGCAGGAGAACACGGCCCAAGTGCTTGGGCCCAATCACCAGTCTGCAAGCCCCAGAAGAAACTCCTGGCTCCTGGCTTTGGATCAGCCAAGCTACAGCAACTGGGCCCATTTGGAGAGTGAACCAGCGTATGAAAGACCTTTCTGTCTCTCCCTCTGTCTGTAACACTCTCTCTCTAAAAAATAAAATCTTTTAAAAAAAAAAAAAAAGAAAAAAACCTGTGTTCAGAGCTGTGCAGGTACTTGAGAGGAGAGACTGGATTCCCATAGTCCTGGGGGACAGCAGATGCACAGGGGATCAGAGATGGGCCAGTGTGTGTGCTCCCCAGCAGGAAGAGGCCACCAGATAGGCACACATTCACCTCTGTGCCCAGAGGCCGTGCCTTGCAGCTGTGGTGCCCAACAGAAAATAGCCATGACGCAGTGCTGGCCTTCTGGTGGGCAACACAGGGAAACAGAGATCTGTGCTCCGCCGTTTGGACAAAGCCCTCCAGCAAGTATAGAGACCTGACATCCCCATTCCTTTTACAACCGAATTCGGCATTGAGAGAAAGGGGCCAGGCCTGCTGCCTGGACACAGGGAGGCTGAGGGTCGGGGTGAGTGGGGCAACGGCAATGTGGCATCTTCAGTGAGGCCTGTGCCTTGTCGTGGAGCCCATCACAGCCGTGCCAACAGCTGCCCCGCCTCTCCCTCTCCCTGCCTCTGACAAAGCATCTGCAGGGGTCCCAGTGTTCAGGGTGGAGGAGGACAGAAGGAAACCAGCTGGCTGCACGCCTCCAGATTCCACATGCTCGGGAAGCAAAGCAGTGCCGTCCAGGGCAAGTAGAAGTGGGTCCCGCGGGCCCGGGAGCTGCAGGAGGCCTGGTCCCAGTGGCTCCCGGGCTGAGCAGCACACAATCCACCTCCCCATGCAGCAGGAATCGGTACAACAGCAGCACAGGCCTCAGGTGGGGGATCCCACAAGCCCTCCAAACCTCAACGGGTCCCTACTTTGGTGGGAAGAGGCTGGCACAGGTTCAGGACGAGAAGCTATCCTCCCAGGCCCAGTGCAGCAGTCACTGCCCAGAAATGGGCTCAGATGGCAGATTCGGGGGCTGCCTGCCCCTGGGGGGGGGGGGGGAGCAGCAGCTGCTCAGGCGCCAGGAGGAGGGTTCTGACGGGGGCCGGGCACAAGGGATAAAGAAAATGACCAGCATGGGCTCCCCGATTCTCAACCCCCTCCCCCTGTCCCCATCTCTCGTTTCATCCTGACTCCCCAGATGACTGCTTCCTCGGGTGGCTCACCAGGCAGGGGAATCCGTCAGCATGGCTCCACCTGACAGGTGCCCAGGTCATGAAGACTTCATGGGGCCTACAGCACTGACACTGGAGCTCCGAGCAATGTCAGGCTGCAAGGTCCCTAAGCTCTTGCAGGATCTGCATCCAGGACATGAGGTCTGATCTGTGGGGAGCTTGTGGCCAGTGGGTCACAGGGCTCTGGGCAGATGAGGGGTCTCTCTCCAAGAGTCTGTGAGCTTTCTGATCTGCGCTGGGTGCCGAATCTCGAGTGGAAGATCTGGGCAGATCTCCCCGTACCTCAGGAATTGGCTTTGAGCTCTGCTGAGGGGCAGCATGGACAATGTGACGTACTGGAGCCCCTAGGGCTTCTGTTGTCCCACACCTGGAGGTCACAGAGGTTTCTGGAACACAGGATGGGAGGTGGCTGACTGGCTGGAGTGCTGGCACCTGTGACTTCTCTGACTTGCTTTAAAGTGCGCATGGCAGGAACTGAGGGGTTGACACCATCGCGGGTTGAAGATTTGGGCTGTGTGGAACTGGCTACCACACGGGCCAATCTCTTCCAAGTCCCTTGCACACAAGGTCATGGACGAGGTCTCACTGTCCCCGGCCTCTCAGCTGTTCACGTGTCTGCAGCCCAGGCTGGCGCTCCAGGATTTTGCACACTAGTGCACCCAAGGTGTGATGTGGGTGAGCTACTGGGTTTCTCCACCAAGGTAGTGAAGTCCCTAAAACGCAGGTGGGCTGCACCGTAGGACCTGGGCTCTCAGATGCTTCCTGTCTCTGCCTCACCACTGAGCTCTCTGAGTTGTTTCCGTTCCACCCCTTGCTGAGATCTCACCTGCTCTCTCCTAGGTGGTATGTGGGTTGGGAGAGAAGCCGGGGTAGTTGGGGTTTGGAGGCCCACAGTGTGAGGTCCCTGAGGGCCTGGGAGTCTGTGTCCAGTGCTCTGTGACTTTGACCAGTGCCGGACAAATGTCCTTCTCGTGGGCAAGTCATCTGTGCACATACTCCCCTTCCCCTCTGAGCCCTGCTCGCTGTGGATGCCCCGCATCAGTTCCTGGGTGTGGTGAAGACTGGGAGGACTGCTCACCTCACAGGCCAGGGCACAGGGAGTCTCAAGGCAAGGGGCAAACGTGAGGGTGCCGCTTTCACCTCCTGACACTCCCTCTAATTCTGTAAGGCCACAGAGGACCTCTCAGAGGGCATGGAGGTGTTTCGATGCTGAGTCCCGGCAGCCCCCACAATATAGCACACACAGTCTCTCCTGAACAGCAGATACGGGGTCACCCACAGTGGAGGGTCAGGCAGGGGGCACTGAGCACGTCAGGAGCTGTCAGCTGACGCTGGAGTGAACCTTCCCCCTGTTCATGACACCAAGAAAAGGCTGAAAAGGGGGAGTAAGAAACAAAAAATATGAGGCTGCACATGCTGACACTGGCCCGACCCAATTCATCACCCACTAGTCTTCTCTTATTCAGGAACCCCCACAACCTGGCTTCTACTGCACATGTTGAGAAGGAAGCTGAGGGCCAAAGCAGAGACAAAACAGAAAATAGGGGCCGGCACCGTGGCGCATAGGTTAATCCTCCACCTGAGGTGCAGGCATCACATAGGGGCGCCAGTTCTAGTCCCATCTTCTCCTCTTCCAATCCAGCTCTCTGCTGTGGCCCGAGAAAGCAGTGGAAGATGGCCCAAGTGCTTGGGTTCCTACACCCGCATGGGAGACCAGGAGGAAGCTCCTGGCTCCTGGCTTTGGATCAGCGTAGCTCCGACCATTGCATCCATTTGGGGAGTGAACCAGTGGACAGAAGACATTTCTCACTGTCTCTCCCTCTCACTGTCTGTAACTCTACCTTTCAAATAAATAAATTAAAAATTAAAAAAAAAAAAACAGAATAAATCCAAATTCTTGGAAATTCCCTGTGGTTGGCAATCACTGCAGCCAGCACTGAGGGCTCCATCTTGTAGGAGAGCAAAGCCCCAGGCCAGGGTGTGGACCTAGTGGGGAAAGACCCCTGCCCTCCGGCAACAGACCCCTCTCCTCCTTGCTTGCCTCTCTGCAGGCACCTGGGCTCATCAAGGCCAAATGCACAGATTCCCTGCCAGGGTTCTTGCAGGCACTGAGGGGAAGGGCAGGTGGGCTCTGCAAACCATCTGCTTAACACAGAAACTGCCTCCTGGGCTGGACCCTAAGGGCATCTGCTGGAAACAAAAGATACAGGAGTCACAGTCACAGATCAGCAACCTGGGAGGACCCACGTGAGCTGCAGGGTAAAAAGTGAAATGAAGTGACCAGCCTAGGAAGCACAGGGAAAGGCACACTTTGCAGAGGAGGGAGCTGAGCAGATATCCAGGGTCAACATATTTCAGCACATTCAGGACCCAGGGAGCAGCTGGGAAACACCGAGGCAAGCCTGCCAGATGGACACACGTTGACAACGTATAGACGGCTCACCTGGGCAGCCAGGGGCCCAAGACCGTGTGCTGCACGGAAGGGGCGCCTGTTGCCTCAGAGCGGCCACACGCACAGCTATGTGGGGCTCAGACCTCCAGGGAGAATCAGACAACAGCAGGGTGGGCTCAGAGAGCGAGGAGGACAATGGACAAGGCTGGCCAAGCTCAGCGGGACTGGACGCAAGCGCCCATCTGTGGGATCATGCCCCTTGTCTCAGTGGACATCTGTGCTGTAGCCACACCACACACACCCTGCTCAGACAGCACCCTGGATTCACCCAGCCGGCCCCACTGAAGGTCTCGTGGGGCCTACCACTGCCCTGCATGCTGACCTCCTGGGAAACTCTCTGTAACTGACCAGAGCAGCTGCACTGCGAGGCCAGGCCTCAGCCAAGTGCATTGCCCAATGTGCATCTAAAGAATTCGGTAGCCTCACTGATGACGAGTCCTGGAATCAGAGATGGGATGAAACGAGTCCACCTCCCACATCCGAAGGAGACATTCTGAATATCCTGATGTCCTTGTTAAGTGGATCCTCCTGTGTCATCCTACTGCAGAGATAAGGGCTACACAAAGAGATGCCGGCTACTGGCCAGGACTCCAAGCTCAAAGTCCCTCGCTCACAGGAAACGCATGCTAAGTGCTGACTGGCAGCAAGTCTCTACCTAGGGGGCACCGCTGTGGGCAGGTGAGCCCCACACAGACGTGGTGTGGGGAGAGCAATGGCAGGGGTTAATCTAGGTGCCTGGGAACAGAGGAGGGCACCTGACCCCTCCTCACCTGAGGGGTGGGTGCAGTGAGACAGACTTCCCAGGGCAGAGAGGCGTAGGAAACTGGCACTTTCTTACCCACAGTGTTCTGCAAGAGAGTTGTAGAACAGTGCGGTCAACACACAACAGCCACATCTCCTTTTCTCAGTCCATTGGCCACCAAACCAGCCTGGGGGTCTGGTCACTGTGCAGCCCCTAAAACACCCTCTGCGTCTGATGGCCTCCAAATCCTACCACCTCTTGGAAGGACAAAGGAGATGTGCCCTGGGACTGGGCTGGATTCCAAGGTCCCTACCAGGGCAAAGTGTCTCCCACAGGGGAGCCCTAGACCCTGAAATCCTGCTCAGCCGTGAGCCCTGAGGCAAGGCGAGCCTTCACAGAGTGTCTCAGAACTCTTCAGGGCGGCCTTGGCCACTGGGAGCCAGACTTTCACAGGTGGACATGGTGCTGCAATCATGGGACAGTATCTGTATCTCTGCAAGGGTCACTTAAGCAAAGTGTCCCACCGTGAGTGGAATGAGGTCTGCGGGAAGGAGGCACAGCCTGGGGTGATTCCAGATCCACACTTGCCTGCATCTGCAGCAGTGACCTAACTGCTTTTCTGGCCGTTTCCTCGTCTCTAGAAGCAGACTACATGCTTGCCTCTCTGGGTCTTTTGGAAATAACTGTCCATGTGTGGTACACACTACAACCTTCATGGCTTTTTTTGTATAAAGCTTTTATTTAACAAATATAAATTTCATAAGTACAACTTTTGGATTATAGCGGTTCTTCCCCCCTTACCCACCTTCCACCCCCAAACCATCCCACCTCCGACTCCCTCTCCCATCCCAGACTTAAGATCCATTTTTAATTATCTTCCTATACAGAAGACCAACCCTATACTAAATAAAGATTTCAACAATTTGTACCAACACAGACACACAAAGTATAAAGTACCGTTTGAAGACAAGTTTTACCGATAATTCTCTTAGTACAGCTCATTAAGCAAAGACGTCCCACATAGGGAGCAAGTGCACAGTGAGTCCTCTTGTTAACAACTGACACACTTATTTATGATGTGCGTGATCACCCGAGGCTCTTGTCATGAGCTGCCAAGGCTATGGAAGCCTCTTGAGTCCAACATTATTTAGAACAGGCCATAATCAAAGTGGAAGTTCTCTCCTCCCTTCAGAGAAAGGTACCTCCTTCTTTGATAGCCCCTTCTTTCCACCAGGATCTCACAGAGATCTTCCATTTAGGTCATTTCTTTGCCACAGTGTCTTGGCTTTCCATGCCTGAAAGGCTCTCATGGCCGTTTTAGCCAGATCCCAATGCCTTAAGGGCTGATTCTGAGGCCAGAATGCTATTTAGAGCATTTGCCATTCTGACTCTGCTGTGTATCCCACCCCCATGTTAGATCGTTCGCTCCTTTTTAATTCTAGCAATTATTATTACCAGAGATTTGGTCTTATTTATGTGATCCCTTTGACACTTCATCCTATTTTATCATCAGTTATTAACTTAAACTGATTACTCTAATGACCTAACCGCTTTTCTGGCTGCTTCCTCGTCTGTACAAACAGGCTAGATGTTTGCCTTTCCAGGTCTTCTGGAAATACCAATGGTCCGCGTGTGGTACACACTATAACCTCCATGGTCAGGCTCCCTTAGGGGATATTCACACCGTGCTGCATGTTAGGGGACACTTCAGCATGGGGGGAAGCAAGGCAGGGCCCCTGGGCGTCTACTGTGTACCCTTGAGCCAGGCTGGAGGTTGGGGCTGTGCTGGTGGGACTGGCGTCCTTCCTATCTTTCATTTACAGGGTCACTGAGGGCACAGAATGATCTCTTGCCATGCTTCTACGGAGCCCTCCTCACCATGAGGTCCTCAGCCTGCATCCTGTCACAGTATCAAAACTGCGGCCACCATCAAAGAAGGAGGTACTTTTCTCTGAAGGGAACAGAGAACTTTCACTTTGTTTATGGTCTTGTCTAAATACTTACAGAGTTTGTGGATTCAAAAGGCTTCCATAGCCTAGGCAGCTCATGTCAAAAGCCTTGGGTGATCACTGACATCATACATAAGAGTGTTACTTGTTAAATTAACAACAGGAGAGGCCGGTGCTGTGCCATAGCAGGTAAAGCTGCCACCTGCAGTGCCAGCATCCCATATGGGTGCTGGTTCTAGTGCCGGCCACCCCACTTCCAATTGACGTCTCTGCTATGGCCTGGGAAAGCAGAAGACGGCCCAAGTCCTTGGGCTCCTGCACCCACATGGCAGACCCTCAGGAAGCTCCTGGTTCCTGGCTTCAGATCGCCGTAGCTCTGGCCATTGCAGCCAATGGGGCAGTGAACCAGCAGATGGAATGTTTTGACCAGACAGTGATAAGGCCAAGAGCTGTGCACAGACTTCAATATTAGAGGCTCGATTCACGAATAAACATCCACATACCCATGCAAGTAGAAAGATAAGATTTATTTACAAAGACTCCTGTCTGGTAGAAACTTACATCCACAGCACCGGAATAAAGCATCACAGGAAACGCATGCAGCATTCAGGAAGCCATCAGTACCACCTTCATTTGTTTTGCTCCTTACTTTTATATCCTTTCCCTATGTAATGCCTTACCTGACCTTAACCTTAGCAGTGCTAGCCAATCGGCCAGAGGCAAATGTTTTTAAAATTGTCTGTGAACTGGCCTGGCCAGGGCCATATTCCCACAAATTTGATTAGAACATTGGAAGAACACAGGGCGCCCTCTACTCCCCAAACAGCCTCTATGTTCACCCAAGGTTGTACAGACTTAACTTCTTATCTTGTTTACTTCTTGTCCTTGAGTTAAACATTTTCCTTCTACTTTTAACAGTACTTTTTCATTCTCTTTACATGGAAGACCTCTCTCTCTCTCTCTCTCTCTCTCTCTCTCTCTCTCTGCCTCTCCTTCTCTGTGTAACTCTTTCAAATAAATAAATAAAAATCTTAAAAAAAAAAGTCACTGTGCACTAGCTTCTCACGTAGGACCTCTGTCACTAATGAGTTGTATTGAGAGTTAATTGTAAAACTAGTTCTCAATCTGTGTGTGCGCAAACGATTGAAATCTTTACGTAGTATAGAGTTGGTCTTCTGCATACAAAGTTAATTGAAAATGAATCTTAATGGAGAATGGGACTGGCAAGGGGAGAGGGAAGAGGAGGAGGGGTGGCAGTGTGGGTGGAAGGACGGGTATGGTGGGAAGAATCACTATATTCCTGAAGTCGTACTTATGAAATTTGTATTCCTTAAAAATAAATTTAAAAAATAAATATATTCAAAAACAATAAAAACAAATTTAAATGAAAAAAAGAAAACCAACACTGTGGAACCAATACAAACTCCATATTAACAGGCAGAGTGGACAGTGAGAGAGAGAAAGGTCTTCCTTTACCGTTGATTCACCCTCGGTTCAATGAGGTTCCCAAAGAATTAAGGGGAGACCTACACTGTCATTTAGACTGGTGCCTTTGTTATTTATTAATTTTACTGTATCAACACAAGGTGTACAATACATTTTGTTATCTACACACACAGTGAAATGTTTACTCCAGTCAAGCAAACTGATCTGTCACTTCCCAGGTACTGTCATGTGTCCTATTCTCTCAAAGTAAGCCTTCACCAGCAAACCTTGGCAAGCGGCCAGCACTGTGGCATAGCCAGGTAAAGCTGCCGCCTGATGCCTGCATCCCTTATGGGTGTCAGATGGTGTCCTGGCTTTGACTTCCGATTCAGCCCCCTGATGCCCTGGGAAAAGCAACGGAGGATGCCCCCAAGTATTTGGATATCTCCCTGCTACCCATGTGGGAGACCCGGATGAAGCTCCTAGCTCCTGCCTTCAGCCTGGCTCATCCCCTGCCATTCATTCCAGCCACCTGGGGAATCAACCAGTGGGTGGAAGATCTCTCCCATTCTGTCCCTCCCTCTATGTAACTCCTTCAAATCAATTAATTCATTTAAAAAAAAAAAAAAAGGAGGCCAGCGCCACGGCTCACTTGGCTAATCCTCCACCTGCGGCATCAGCAACCCAGGTTCTAGTGCCAGTTGGGGTGCCAGATTCTGTCTCAGTTGCTCCTCTTCCAGTCCAGCTCTCTGCTGTGGACCGGAAAGGCAGTGGAGGATGGCCCAAGTCCTTGGGCCCTGCACCCACATGGGAGACCAGGAGGAAGCACCTGGCTCCTGGCTTCGGATCGGCACAGTGCACTGGCTGTAGCGGCCACTTGGGGGGTGAACCAACGGAAAAAGGAAGACCTTTTTCTCTGTGTCCCTCTCTAACTGCCTGTCAAAAAAAAAATGCATAACATGGGGCAGTGCTGTGGTGCAGTAGGATAAGTCTTCAGCTGCAGTGCCAGTATCTCATATGGGTGCTGGTTCTTGTCCCAGCTGCTCCACTTCCGAACTAGCTCACTGTATGGGACGGGAAAGCAGTAGAAGATGGCCCAAGTCCTTGGGCCCCTGCACTCACGTAAGAGACCCAGAAGAAGCTCATGGCTTTGGATCAGCACAGCGTGCTAGCTGCAGCATGCCGGCAGAAACAGCCATTTGGGGAGTGAACCAACGGAGGGAAGACCTTTCTCTCTGTCTCTCTCTCTAACTCTGCCTGTCAAAACAAAACAAAACAATAGCCAGCACCATGGCTCAATAGCCTAATCCTCTGCCCGCAGCGCCGGCACACTGGGTTCTAGTCCCGGTTGGGGCGCCGGATTCTGTCCTGGTCGCTCCTCTTCCAGTCCAGCTCTCTGGTGTGGCCTGGGAAGGCAGTGGAGGATGGCCCAAGTCCTTGGGCCCTTCACCCACATGGGACCCCAGGAGAAGCACCTGGCTCCTGGCTTCAGATCAATGTGGTGCGCCGGCTGCAGCACACCGACCGCAGCGGCCATTGGAGGGTGAACCAACGGTAAATGAAGACCTCTCTCTCGCTCTCTCATTGTCCACTCTGCCTGTCAAAAATTAAAAAATTTATAAATTTAAAAAAATTTAAAAAATAAAAATAAATTCTAAAAATTAAAAAAAAAGAAACCCTGTCAAATTACACTGCACAATGTACCTGGAGACTCTGTATTTAATGTGCATCATGTGTAACTCAGTAAGAAATATCAAACCTGTAAAGTGTGCCTTTTGATCGAAGTACTCCCCAGGTAAAATGGACACTGTTCTAAACACAGTGTGAAGCTGAAGGTACACAGGGATCTGGCAGACGAGACGGGCAGAGGGCAGAAGAAGAGCACTGCAGATAAACAGAAATGCACGTGGCAGGTTGCAGAAATCAGACAGAAACAAAGGGTGAGCTGAGGTTGTTGGATGAACAGGAAGTCATTTGGTCTGCCCAGAAGACAGAGTGAGGGTGCAAAAGGACAAAGAAGACAGAGTGAGGGTGCAAAAGGACGCCAGCCCTGCTACAGTTGAGCAGGCTGGGGTACTCAGGGCCAGGTGTACCCAGTCTAGGGGGCTGCACTCTTTGGTGTGAGCAGCAGGCAGACCCTGCAGTCCCAGCAGGGATGACAACACCCAGAGACTGGAAACATTCCTCAGACAACACCAGAATAGGGAATGGGGGCGCATGGGGTGCGCTGTGGTGAAGCGGGTAAACCCGCCCCCTGCAGTGCCGGCATACCATATGAGCACTGGGTCGAGCTCTGGCTGTTCCACTTCAGATTCAACTCTCTGCTATGGCCTGGGAAAGCAGAAGATGGCCCAAGTCCTTGGGCCCCTGCACCTGCATGGGAGACCCAAAAGAAACTCCAGGTTCCTGGCTGAATCAGCGCAGCTCTGGCCATTGCGGCCAATTGGGGAGTGAAACAGCAGATGGAAGACCTCTCTCTATCTCTGCCTCTCCTTCTCTCTGTGTGTAACTCTGACTTTCAAATAAATCTTTAAGACAGAGAGAGAGAATGAATGAATGTGTGGGAAGCACTCAAGATGGCCAGCAGGAAGATCAGCCAAGGAGGAAATGGTGGTGGTGGTGAAGGAGAGAGATGAGGGGGACAGAATTTGGGGGCTCCCTGTGGTGATGGAAAGCATGTAGATACCTTGCTTAAAAAAACTTCAGAGGTGGACTGACCAGACTGGGGGTGGGAAAGGGGAGAGAGTCAGCAACCCTGATGGCTATACATCGCTGGCCCAAGCAGCTAGGTAGAAGGTGGTGCCTTCATGCAGGCAGCCCACATGGAGTAAGGGCCGGCGTGCACAGGGAGGCTGGAGGGATTCAGATTGCGACAGGCTAAGCGTTAACGGCTGTGAGACTTACACACGTCTTCCCGGAGTGACATTGGGGAGCTACACCTCTCTGTCCCAAATCCTCACCTGTAATAACAGACTGAGGATGACAGGGAAACATGACTAATCTGTTTCACTCGTTTAGTCCAGGAGAATGTTCTCTTTTTACAAAGGAGAATGGTGCCGGGTTTGATCAGGCACATCCCCGGTAATATGGGAATCTCTACTTTTCCATATACCGCCTTGCTTTTACAACATATCTGCTTTGAGTATGTTTACCAGAGGGTATGCATTGCCACTGCTAAACAGGGAAGTGACAAACAAGCAAATGCAAAGTAATCCACGATTCCTGAAATGCAATGGGCCTGCGTTGTGATGCAGGGGTTAAGCTTTGCATGGGGAAGCCAGCAGCCAGTTCAGGGTCCCACTGCTCCCCATGCAATCCAGCTTCCTGCTAAACCCACCTGAGAGAGCAGTAGAGGATGGCGCTAGGGCTTGGGCCCTGGTGACTAACGTGGGACACCAGGATGGAGTTCCTGGGTCCCGGCTCTGCCCTGGCCCAGCCTTGATATTTGTAGCCATTTGGAGAGTGAAATGGTGGGTGGAAGATCTCTCCCGCGCTCTCCCCAAACTTTCCAATAAATGACTGAATCAATACATAAGTCACTCTTCTAAAAACACACAGGTGTAGTAGGATGGCCCTTCAGGTGGTCTCAGGGAAAGCCCTCCTGCTTTACACCCATCTTCCTCCTGGAGCTCCACCCGCCGCTCAGGGTATGGGGTCGGCCTTGGGCACCCAGGGTCTGTCACGCTGTCTTCTCGGAGGGCATCACCAGTGCCCCAAAGTTGTCTAGGACTCCGTGAGAGCAATCTGTCTGTGGCCTTGTCAGTTGGCTCAAGAGGCCTGAGGGAGAGCAGACAGGATGGAGCCAGCCTCCCGATCTGGAAATGGGCCGCCAATCCTGTGCAACAGAGAGAGGAAGCCTCCCACGCTGGGACTGGAATCAAGGCTCCACCACTTATTCCCCTAGGCAGACCACCTGACTTCTCTGCGGCTCCCTTATCTCAGCTGTCAAAGGAGGAGGACGACTGGCTCCCTGGGATAATTAAATCGCTGCGCCTCCTGCGCCTCCTTCGTGTAGCTCTGAGAACGCTGCCTCCTGAAATCTGCAAAGTGCTGTTCCGGCCTCGGTTCCCTCCAGGGAGAGAGGAAAGTGCTCTCCGACCCATGGCTCTGCGTGG
Source organism: Lepus europaeus (assembly GCF_033115175.1). Lineage (NCBI taxonomy): Eukaryota > Metazoa > Chordata > Mammalia > Lagomorpha > Leporidae > Lepus > Lepus europaeus. The sequence continues at coordinate 98,040,521 of NC_084850.1, read as the reverse complement.
ACAGGCGTCAGAGACGTCTTGCTCACTGGAATCTTGTCGAGGATGTTGAACTGAGTGCCTGACAGCTGAAATGAGCCACGGTAGAAACGTCTCTGCACCCTCTCCTGCTGTGGGAAACGGCTGGGCACAAAGGACCAGCCTCCCTCACGGGAATTCAGACAAGCCTGGCTGCCCACCCAACTCACGACTCCACAAACCTCGGGGACGAAGGAGCCTCCCACCCTCTTCTGTCTCACCACCGATTCACTTAGGCTGGAAGTGTATCCTCGGGTAACTACGAAGTTCAGCTGAGACCACTGCCGATTGCCGATTACCGACCCTCCCCAATAACTGTGTCCATCGTACCTTTTCCTACCTCTGGAAATTAAAAAAGCAAAGCCAGCCCGCGCAGACACAGCTCTCCAGATCGGAAGCGCTGTCCCTATTCCTGCAGCCTGGATAGATTCAATTGCTTCACCGCTGGGTTTTCATCCTTCCCGCGATGCTAATGGCACCTGTGCATAAGCAATTAGTACATAAGCAAGGAGCAGGCAGGGGCCCTCCCGTGCACGGTCTAGACCGGACCTATCCAGCCCGTCGCGCAGAAGGCGGCCTCCTCCAATCTCAGCCCAGCTCCCACGGGCCCCCTCCCCCCCCCCCCCCAAGTCACCTCCCCTGCCCGGAATCTCTTCCCTCGACCTCAGGAAGCATCCGCGCGTCCACACACCAGGCTCCCGGGACAGCCGCCGGCGGCTGCCGCGTGCCCTGCGCGGCCGAGAGCGGCGACCTCACCGCCTTCCCTCCGTGCAGCCCGGGCGGACGCCGCGGGCCGCAGCAACGCACCTACGGGTCCTGCACAGGAGCCCACCGTCCCCGCCCTCCTGCTTCCAGCCGAACGCCCCGCTCCTCTCGGGCGTCGCACCCCTCTGACGCAAGGAAGACCCGCAGACGCCTCTGCACGGTGCGGCCTCTCTAGGCGGGTGGCGGAGGGCTCGTCTCGGTGGTCTTAACCCTCCCTTGCCCCGCGCCGCCCTGCGTTCGCCGCGCACTGGAGGCGGCGGCGCGCTGGTGTCTGCACGGCGGGAGCTGCTCCGGAGAAAGAACGCGCGTGAGAGAGCCCGAGACAGCGACAGAGACAGCATGGACCCGAGAGCGACAGAGACATGGAGACAGAGAGGCGGAGAGAGAAAGGGGACAGAGAGATTCAGAGAGAGACCGAGGGAGCCTGAGCGCCCCAGAGACGGGCGGGGGTGGGGAGAGACTGGGGGCAGAGACTGGAGCGGGTGGGACAGTCGCTCGGAGGCACAGAGACGGAGTGCCCGAGACACAGGGGCAGCAAGGATCTTGTAGAACAGGACAGGTGTGCGTTGGTGTCGTGGGCCCACAGCCTCTGGGGGCACCCGGGAGGGAGCTCTCCGAGCGTATGGGGGTTTTCCTGTGCGCCCACCACTTGTGCGCGGCGGAATGGCGGGTGTCCCGTCTGCTTGTGGCGTATTTGTCTCTCTCTAGCTGGGGCTTGGCGGGGCTGAGCAGACGAGCAGTGGGCAGTGCTGAGCACCTGGGATGTAGCTGGCTAGGCCCAGTGTGCAACAGGTTCAGAAGTCGTGCTTCCTGGGCTCCCCATCCCCCCAGCAAGTCTCCCTCCCCGTGGTCTAATACAAAACCACTGGCTTGGTGTCTAGGAAAATCAGAGACACTCTAGGACTGGAGCGAGAGAGGTGGGTCGCCATATGACAACACAAATGCTTTACATAGACCGTGTGATTCCTGCCTTGCCCTGCAATAGCTGACGTTGTCTTGGCCGCTTAGGGTAGCCTATGCGGGGAAGTAGGCACCCGGGCCTGTCCGGATTGCTGCACTCCGCAGGTGCCCGGACAGGCGCCTCCTAGGAGTGGTGCTACCCGTGCGGTGCAGTGTAGCAGTTGTTCTGTGCCTGTGGTAGGAATAATCCTCAGTGGGTGAGCAGATACCCTGGAGAGCTCGACGTGGGTTTCTCTGAATCCACAGAGTGTTTTCAAGTCTCTGCTCCCCATCCGTCCAGCATCATCATCAAGGCAGCGCCCAAATTCGGCCCTTCATGGTGTCTAGTGTCATCACACCAGCTGTGTCTCAGCTGGCAATGACGCAAGGGGAAGGAGGGAATGCAGCAGGTGCTCTGCTCAAATTCTGCCCCAACAAGAGCTGCCGAGCCTGGTGTCTTCTATCCCCCATTCTATTAGCACCTATCTACACCCGTGTAGTCCCCACTCACCCCGCTTTATCCCACGCCTGGGACCACCTGTCACTTCCCCAGAGTTCTCAGCGCTGAGCAGTGGATGCTCAGGAACGCTCAGTGGGTAATAGAGCCACCCAGTCCGGTTGTTTTGCACCTAGGTGACAGGTGTTGATGTCCCTCAGGCCGACATCAGTAGCACACAAGGTGTCAACACAGTGATCCCTGACCTGGGCTGAGTCCACCTGAACTCTGCACTCCCAGCTGGAGGCGTTCTCCGTGTCCCTCCTCTTGCTGCTTAGGCTTCTCCTCCTCTTTCTCTCCTTCCCCCACTGCCCCCTCCTTACTCCCTCCCACTGCTTCTCTCCTGTGCACCTGCCTGTCGACTCTAATGCATGCGGCAGGTTTCCTTCTCCTCTTCCTGTTCTTCCACGCAAAAGTGGGCATCCCCGGGTGTTCGCAACTTCCATGTTTTGTGGTGAAGCCGTCAGGAAGAGTCTGCCCTCTGTTCCACACCCATAGGACAGGGGTGTCTGGGGAGGCCTCTGAAACACAGCATACATGGGAGCCAGGCGCAGATCCAGCTCTTTCGCTAATCTGCATGGCTTTGCATGGCAAAGACAGGGCCTCCTTGCTCCCTAGCAATTGCACAAGGCTGGGGCACAGTTATTGGCATGCAGCCAACTTGCAGAGACCCCCCGGCTTCATTTTACCACTGTGCCATTTCTGGGAAACACTCACTCTGCTGTGGGATTAATATCATAAAGGAAGTCTATTTCTTTGAACTACAATAAGCTCACTTCGTGGGGGTATTTCACACCTTTAGGAAAAGTTGTAGAAAGTGTCCTGTGTCCCTGGTTTAGTTATCGAAATGCATCCAAATGCCTTTGTAGTGCTCATCACCCCAGCATAGCTGGCACTCGCTGGCTTAGCTGTTGACATTCTCCACGCCCACAATAGAACGCAAGCTGATGAGAGCTCGGGACTTTCCGTGTCTTTTGTGCAGCACTCCTGGCCCTGAGACCAGCACCTGGCACTGATAAGAGAGAGTAGGTACCTGCTGTGTCAGTCTCCTGCTCCCTGCACCAGCCCTGGCCGGCTCCCAGTGACGGGTATCCTAACTGAACTGTGTCCCTCAGCATCCCAGCTCAGGCCTCTTGGCAGGCTGAGCATCCAGAGCAGAAGCGTCTCCCACCAAGGGTGTGCACCTGGGGAATGGCCGTCCTGGCATGGAATCTTCCTCTTACTGCTTGTGTGTCCCTAGGGCCAGCACGTGGCCTCTCGATACAGTCCTCTCCTCCATGCCGTGTGGGAAAGCACAGATTCTGCAGGGCCAACGCGTTGAGTGATGGCATCTAAGGTCCAGATGCTTCCTTCGGTGGATGGCAGCATAAAGACCAGCATCTCCCACTGGATGGCTCCATCCCACTTGGCTCCACGTCTGTGCGCACATCGTGTAGGGCAGCCTCTGGCTTGGCACGTGGCCCAGGACAGCTGCACAGAGCATGTAGTTTGCTGTTGCTCTTGTGTAGCACGGAAGCCCTCCGTTTCTGGCCCCAGCTTTTTCCCCAAACCTCTTTCCCTCTGCTGCAGATTTCAGAGCGTTCAGTCATCCCCAGTTCCATCGTGGGCCAGGCCAATGGCTTGTGCCTCAGATTCTTCACTTGCAAAATGTTAATCACCTTTGTTGTTTGTTGGGGGACCTCACTGAGATAGTCGATTAAAACTTAACTCAGGGTACTGCCGTGTGGTGCAGCAGATTAACCCAAAGCCTGCAACATCAACATCCCTTATCAGAGAGCCAGTCAGACACTTGGCTACTCTGTTTCTGATCATACTTCCTGCTAATGCACCTGGGAAGGCAGCAGAAGGTGGCCCAAGATCTTGGACCCCTGGTACTCCCGTGGGAGACCCAGATGGAGTTCCTGGCACCTGGCTTTCACCTGGCCCAGTCCAGACCTCATCTGGGGAGTGAACCAGCAGTTGGAAGCTTTCTTTATCTCGCCCTTCCCCTCTGTCACTCTGCCTTTCAAATAAATACATCTTAAAAAATGAAACACATAGGTCACATTACCTTGCATGTGGCAGAAACTGAGTGACCAGAAGTCATTTTCTGGGATGCCTCTTTCAGTCCCCACAGCCAGGTAAGCCACATGGTTTATGACAACTTGTAAGTGTATTTAGATTGCACTGCAGATAGGTGCATACTGTGTCATGTTCATGGGGGTCACCAGAGAGACAGACCAATAGGAGAGCTATGTGCCTCCACATATCCTTACCTCTCTCGCTATTGAGAGATTGAGTTAGTGTAAGGACTTGCCTCATGTGATTATGGCTACTGACAAAGCCCAAATTCAGAGGGCCAATGGAACGGCAGGAGATTCAGGCAAGTTAATGTTGCAGTCTTTTTTTGTTAAGATTTATTTATGTTTGAGAGACAAAGTTAGAGAGGGAGAGGGCTCCCATCCACTGGTTCACTGCCCAGGTGGCCAAAATGGCCACAGCTGGGCAGATCCAAACCCAGGGGCCAGGAGCTTCTTCTGGGTCTCCCAATCATGTGTGCAGCCCCAAGCACTTGGACCATCTTCTACTGCTTTCCCAGGCCACCAGCAGGGAGCTGGATTGCAAGTGGAGCAGCTGGGACTCCAACCGGCACCCATATGGGATCCCAGCACTGCAGGAAGAGGCTAAACCTAACACAGCATCGCGCCTGCCCCAGTGTCTTCAGTGCCAGGTCTGCAGGCAGGCCGGCAGGTGGGAAGCACAGCAGGGGGTCTGTCTGGCAGCCTCAGGCCAAATTGCTTCCCCTTTCAGAGCCTGTCTTTTGTTCTGGAAGCCCTCACCTGACCAGAAGAAGCCCATCCGTGTTATGCAGGGTACCGTCCTTTCCTGAAAACCAGCGCCTTGTCAGTGCTCATCAGATCCTCCACCACAGAGTCTGGACTGCGGCTGAATGCCGGGCCTCCTGGCCTAGCTGAGATGCCCATCAACATGAACCATCACAGCAGGGCAGCAGTACGCCCAGGGACGAAGTCGTCTCCCAAACCGAAGCTTTGGCCAATAGCCGTCTGGGTTCAGTCATGTCCACTTGCGCTGTGCCCCACTCCAGAAGGAGCGGCACATGACGAGGGCAGGGAAGTCAAACTGACTGCACGCGGTACCCCCTCCCTGCCAATGGGGGACATGGCTAGGCCTCGTGGGCCTCGATGCCTCTGGAGGGATCCTTAGTAAGGTGGTGAGAGTGGGTGGAGACTGCCATGCTGGGCATAGAGATTGGGCGGGGAAATGGTTCACTTCCCACGACTGATGGACGGAGGGAAACGAGGCATTAAAACGAGGTCAGTCAGGCGGGAGTGAGGTGTCTGAGGTCTCAAGTGTTTCTCCGCGAAACCACGTGGGTGAGAATCCTTGGCTTTCGCTGAGAGTGGCCGCAGCAGGAATAAGGATCATCCCGAGAGAGTCCGTGTGACAAGTGGAGACTGCTTGGGAGGTAACTGGGCTGAGATCACTTTCCAAAGGTTTCACCCAAAAGTGTTGGTTTAGGATAAGGACGGCCCATGGGATGTAACTGGGCCGAGTATTCGGAAACCTACATGGCAATGACAGAGACGGTAAGAGACCCTCTTTGGGGATGTATGAGTTTGTGTGCACGCATAGCCAGATCACAGGATTCGATGGTTCCAATGTTGCTGTTTCCGGCCCCGGTACCTGTTGATCACCACAGTTTGATGAAAAAACATTTCTGAGTTCCAGGACCCCCTCAGGAAAAGCAGTGCGGTCATGGTTCCCAGGTGTGCTGAAAGAAGAGAGCCCGGGCTGCTGATCTAAACTTTCAGTGGGGCTCTTGTATCTTGCTTTTTATTCAGTCATGCGCAGTGTGTTCCCAGAAAGAACACAGAGAGAGGTCCTTCCTGCAGAATCCACTGGTGGGTTTTTGCTCTTAACATGCAGTAAGATTGAGTTGTTTGCTTTTGTGGTATGGTGCATCGAGATTTAGACACACGGAGGTTTTTGTAGGCACCACCAGAGTCTGGATCCCAAACCGTCCCTTCAGCCCGAGCACTCCCTGGAGCTACCCTGAGCAGTGACAGCCACTTCCCCTTAATTTAGCTCGGGAAACGCCATCTCTCCCTCTTCACTGTAGCCTTGGTTTGGGAACTGGGCAGGACGCTGGCCTTTGCTCCGATTGGGGTGATTGTGAATAGGGCTGCTTGGAGGGTTCACCTTCAGGCTTTCGTGTGAACCCACGTGTTCGTTTCTCTAGGGTACACCCCTGGAGTGGGATTGCTGAGTTCTGCTGCAAAGCTCTGGTGAGCTGGAAAGAAAGTGTCAAACAGGATCTCCTTGTGGCTGTGCTGTTTCACTCGCCCACCAGCAGGGAGAGCATTCCTGTGGCTCAGCCTGTTGGCCAGCCCTTGCTCCTGGGAGTCCTTGCCATTTCAGCCATTCTGGGGGCAGCCATGGGCTGTCTGATCATGGGTTTATTTGCCTTTTCCTGAAGCTCAGTCACACGGAGCGTCGCTTCATGTGCTCCAGGTCTGGTTCTTCCCCATTTCTCTCGGGCTTCTCTGTTTCCTCACCGTTGAGTTGGAAAATGCCTTCTAAATGTATTCTAGATAGCAGGCCTGCAGGAATCTGTGATTCACAAACATTTTCTCCTAATGTGTAGCTTCCGCTCTGGTTCTCCTAACACACTGTCACATTCACAGCAGTCGTGCAAAGGTTTAGTGATAAATTCCAGTTTATCCTTTGTTTTCTATTATGGACATTGCCATAGGCATCATGTCCAAGGCTGGCCATTCCTCAAGCCTCAAAGACATTCTCCTAAGGTTTTTGCTTTTGTTTGTTTTTTTTTTTTTTTTGACAGGCAGAGTGGACAGTGAGAGAGAGAGACAGAGAGAAAGGTCTTCCTTTGCTGTTGGTTCACCCCCCAATGGCCGCCACGGTTGGCGCGCTGCGGCCTGCGCACCGCGCTGATCCGATGGCAGGAGCCAGGGGCTTATCCTGGCCTCCCGTGGGGTGCAGGACCCAAGCACTTGGGCCATCCTCCACTGCACTCCCTGGCCACAGCAGAGAGCTGGCCTGGAAGAGGGGCCACCGGGACAGAATCCGGTGCCCCGACCGGGACTAGAACCCGGTGTGCCGGCGCCGCAAGGCGGAGGATTAGCCTAGTGAGCCGCGGCGCTGGCCTAGGTTTTTTCTTTTGTAAAATATCAGTTTATTCGTTTTAAAGAGCTACAGTCAGAGAGGGGGAGCCAGAGAAAGATCTTCCTTCCAGTGGTTCACACCCCCAATGGCTGCAATACCCAGGGCTAGGCTAGGCCAAAGCCAGGAGCTTCATCAGGGTTTCCTGAGTGGGTGGCACTTGGTGCCATCTTCCCTTGCTTTCTCCCAGGTACTTTAGCAGGGATTAGGATCCTGAGGTGAGCAGATGGTGCCCATCTGGGATGCCAGCATTGCAGGCAACAGCTTTATGCACTGTGGCACCCATCTAGGTTGCCAGCATTGCAGGCAACAGCTTTATGGACTGTGGCATCCATTTGGGATGCCAGCATTGCAGCCAACAACTTTATGTACTGTGGCACACATTTGGGTTGCCAACATTGCAGGCAACAGCTTTGTGGACTGTGGCACCCATTTGGGATGCAGCGTTGCAGGCCACTGCTTTATGCACTGTGGCTCCCATCTGGGAAGCGAACATTGCAGGCAACAGCTTTATGCTGTGGGCTGCACGTTTGGGATGCCAGCATTGCGGGCAACACATTTATGCATTATACCACAAAGCTGGCCCCTCCTATGGTTGCTTCTAAAACCTCATTATCATACCTTTGACATTGAGATCTGGAACCCATTTTAGTCAATTGCAGATTACTTATGTGGTTCTGGTTCAGTCTCTTGCATGTGGTTGGTTATACAACACCATTTGGTGAAGACTTGCCTTTCTTTTTCTCCCAGCACCCTTCATGGCCCAAACTCCCATGGCTTTATTTGTGTGTCGGTGTGTGTATTCATACACTCTCTGTTTGGCCACCGAAACTTACAGCTACCCCGTACCAAGTCAAATTTTCCTAAGACAAGATTTATTTGTTTGAAGGTCAGAGATACAGAGAGAAGAGAGACAGAGAGATCATGCATCTGCTGGTTCACTCTCCAGATGGCTGCAACAAGCAGGGCTGGGCCAGGCCAGAGCCTTAACCAGGGGCTTCCTCTGCGTCTCCAACATGGGTGCCGTTTTCCGTTTTGCGCTGCTTTTCCAAAGCCATTAGCAGGGAGCTGAATGGGAAGTGGAGCAGCTGGGACATGGTTCTGTACACACAGCACGGGATGCCAGCATCCCAGGTGGCGGCTTTATTCGCTCTGCTGGGCCAACACGCCAAGACAGCTTTTTGATTACTGCAGCCTCATGGCAAGTCCACGACATGATGTCTACTAGCACACTTTTCTATTTCTAATTTGTAAGTCCACATGAATTGTGGAATTGGTTGCTATCTATACAAGCTCCCTTAAGAGACTTTGATTGGCATCACCTTGATTCTTTTTTTTTTTTTTTTGACAGGCAGAGTTAGACAGTGAGAGAGAGAGAGAGAGATCCACAGAGAGAAAGGTCTTCCTTTTCCGTTGGTTCACCTCCCAAATGGGTGCTACAGCCGGTGCTGTGCCGATCTGAAGCCAGGAGCCAGGTGCTTCCTCCTGGTCTCTCATGAGGTGCAGGGCCTAAGCACTTGGGCTATCCTCCACTGGCTTCCCGGGCCACAGCAGAGAGCTGCACTGGAAGAGGAGCAACCGGGACAGAATCTGGCGCCCCGACTGGGACTAGAACCCGGGGTGCCGGCGCCGCAGGCGGAGGATTAGCCAAGTAAGCGCACCTTGATTCTACAGAACAGCTTGTGGTCATTGACTATGTCCTCCCTGTTGATTGTTCCAGGGAAGGAGCACATTGTTTCTCTCCAGTAGGGGTCTTCTTTCTTTTTTCTTCTAAATATTTATTTTATTTATTTGAAAGACACAGTTGCAGAGAGAGGTCTTCCATCTGCTGGTTCATTCCCCAGATGGCAGCAACCACTGGAGCTGAGTTGATCCGAAGCCAGGAGCCTTCCCCAGGTCGACCATGCGGGTGCACGGGCCCAAGGACTGTACTGCTTTCTTAGGCCATAACAGAGAGCTGGATCGGATGTGGAGCACCCAGGGCTCGAACCAGCACCCATATGGGATGCCAGTGCTGCATGCTAGGGCTTTAACTCTCTGGCCACAGAACCAGCCCCTGGGGGGTCTTCTTTCATTAGCCTTTTATACTTGGTAGCATACAGGTCCAGTTTGTTCATTTTATCTGTAACTGTTTCACGGTGTGTGCCGGCTGTGATATATAGGGCGTTTTTAGCTTTACACTTCCAGGTCCTCGGCTGGTTTTTCATGTGCTGACTTGTCTCCTCTATCCTTCCTAAACGGGTCTCTGTTCCAGGGGTTTTGAGGGTGGTGGTTGGGGGCTCACTGGTGGCAATCGTGAGATCTCTGAGCAGGGGCACTTTCTTCCCATCTCACTCGTATGGCATGATGGCACCATCGAGGACTTCCAACATGCAGTGGAATAGCCACGGTGAGAGTGGACATCCTTGCCCTTCCTCAGCCTTAGGGAGAAAGCACTCACTGTCCACCTTCTGGGATGTTATCTGTCTGTTTTTCTGTACACACGCTTAAAGAGGTTCTGAAGTTGTCATCTAACCGTACAGTGGTAGAGCTTTTGTTCATCTGTGCATTTTGAGTCTTATCAAGTGGATTTTCTATGGGTCTTGAACCGTCCTGTCCTTCTCTTCTTCATCTCTCAATCATTATGTTGATTGATCTTCCATTGTTGAAAGAGCAGCCCTTGCATTCCAGGAGTGACACCCACTTCTTTCTGAGCCTTTTCCTATATTGATGGAACAAACTACTAGTCTCTTTTTGAAGAATCCTGTGCTAAGGTAGGTGGAAATACTAATTTCCACTTTTCTTGGTGTCAGGGTAATGCTATCCATACAGAATCATTAGGGAGTGCTCCCTCTAGTTTGTCTTGGTGCAGAAATCATGTATGGAATTGGTGTTCTTTCTTCATATGCTGTCTGGCAGAAATTCCAGGAGGGGGGTCTAGGCTCTCAGATCTTATAGCAAAGGCTTTTAACTCACTCCCAAGTACTTTTTGTAAAAGTCATGGGCCTGGGTCTGGCACTGTGGCATAGTGGGTAAAGCCGCTGCCTTCAGTGCCGCTTCTGATATGGACGCCAGCTCAAGTCCTGGCTACTCCATTTCCCATTCAGCTCCCTGCCATAGCATAGGAAAGCAGTAGAAGGTGGCCAAGTCCATGGGCTACTGCACCCTCATGGGAGACCCAGAAGAAGCTCCTGGCTCCTGCCTTCAGATAGGCCCAGCTCCTGCAGTTGCAGCCACTTGAAGAGTGAACCAGCAGGTAGAAGACCTTGCTCTCTATCTCTCTACCTCTCTACCTCTCTACCTCTCTCCACCTCTCTCCCTCTTCCCCCTCTCTTCTCTGTAAATCTGCCTTTCAAATAAATAAATAAATAAGTACTAAAAATATCAGTATTTAGAAAAAAAGACATGGGCCTGTGAACACTGTCTCGTCTTGGGTCAGTTTGGGTAGCTGACACGTCTCAAGTCATTGCTCCGTGTGCACTATGCTGCAGTATTTATTCATGTACAGTGGTTGATAGTGCTGGCGGCAGGGCGATGTCTTCTGACACCTGCTAATGGGAAGCTGGTCCTTCTCTGTTGTTTTCCCTGCTAGTCATGAACAGCTGTATCAGTTGTGTTGATCTTTTCAAAGAACCAGCTTTTAGCTTGATTGGGATTCTCTATTTTTTCTCATTGTAATCTCTTCATTTTTACTCCTGTTTCCATAAAGAAAATGCTCACTTATACACTATGGCAGTTTGGAGGTCATTAGCCCAGGCACAGCAAACTTTTTGACGAGATGCAAAGCCAAGAGCGCTGAGGGTGGAAATGTCCGAGGCTGCTTGTGTCCTGGACACAAATGCTGAGTGCATAGTGAAAGTCGGCTTTCTGTAAGTGTGTGAGTGTGGACGACAAGAACACATTCCTCACCCAGTAATCTTAAGATTACGCTGCAGAATGGGTGGGGAAAATCAGCAAGGTATTCACGTCAATGACTGCGTCATTTTGTGCGGCTAGACACAAGGATACGGTAATTGCTGTCACTTCAAGAACCTTTATTGGATGCTGTAGCACTCTAAGCTCCCGAGGTACAGGATCCCTGCCGTGCTCAGAAGCAGCCAGGGAGTGCGTGTCGTTATGCCCACTTTCCGCACAAGAAGTGCACCGGCAGCAGCCTTCTGTGAGATGTGTAATGGTGGTTTTCTTTCTCCTTTTGCTACCCTTTGCTGCAGCCTTGCCTCTTCTGGCCACACATCTGCCCTGCTACCTTCCAGCTGTTTGAGAACCTACAGCCTGACCTCCCTGTCTACACTCGCAGGCTGGGTGGAGCTCCAGCTTGGACTCGACCTCCATGGATCCAGTCCAGAATTGGAGTCCAGGGTTTGCTGCTGAAGCCTCCCCGATGGCCATGGCAGAGACTTCCGCGGACAGCAGGGCCGCCTCTCAGCCTCCCTCCACAAAGCAGCTCATGAGGGGCCTGGGGAACATGAACCCCGGTGCCGGCGCTGATCTGCCTGTGCCGCTGCCGGCGGGGCTGCGGCTGCAGCAGCAGTACAGGGAGGCGAAGACCCAGCAGAGGCGGTACGAAAGGCTGCCGCTCCCCCAGGGCAAGAAAGAGCTCCTGGGGCACATGAGATGGAGGCACCGCGACCACAGGGCACCTTATCCGGCCTCACAGGAAGCAAACATCTCTCCCCCGGGTGACAGAGCTCAGAATCGGTTCCACTGTGAATGTCGCTACTGCCAGAGCCATGGGCCCAGTACGTCCGGATTCTCTGGGGAGAGGGGTGGGGCCTCGTGGGAGACCCTAGTGCAGGGCTTCAGTGGCTTGAGCCTCAGCCTGGGGACCAGCCAGCCTGGCGTTCTGCCTGGGGGGCCCCTGCAGCAGCAGCAGGAGGAGGAGCGAGAGGAGACGTGCCAGGCAGAGAGGCAGCAGGAAAGCAAGAGAATGTTCCAGAGGCTGCTGAGACAGTGGCTAGATGAGAAATGAGGCGATCATCCTCACGGGACGGGAACCTGAAAGGGTCCAGTCATAGAAGCTGTCCTGCCAGGCCTGGGTATGGGTCCTCCTTGGGGACCAAGCAAGGGGCCACGGTGGGAGGGGACCAAGACCGGTGTTGTGTGTGGAAACCCTGAGAGGAGATCCAGTCCCGGGAAGGGCCTACTCTGCCCTGCCTGTCACGTGTGGAGCGTGTGGAGGCATTCCGTAAAGGCACTGCATGCCAGTGGTCCTGACCTCACCCGCTGCGGCCCCCATGAAGCATGTGTCCCTTTCCCACTCCGGATTTCCGTCTTCCCTGCCCGCCTTGTCAGCCAGACAGAAGCTGTCCGTGTAGAGTGAACGCCTCATTGATGTCCTTATGCCCTGTGCCAAGTTATCCACTGCCCCGAGAAGCAGCACTAGGTGTGTTGACGTGCACCATGCTGCACTGGGATCCAGGATCAGGAACCCGACGCTAAACAAGGAGTGGGGAAGGGGCGTGTAATTGGAACTTGGTGGTTCCCTGTTGTATTTCTGTGTGTGCACTTTTAGGATGACGACGTGCTAAATGTATCCAAACCATTTCCTGCTCCTTAACCATCCAATAGCATTCTCCCTCACTGCAGTTCCTTTCTGGGCATCTCGCCGTCAATACCGAATAAATAGAACGCAGGCTTCTTTGTCAACACCGGCTTGTGTCTTCTTAGATCTGAGCTCACCACCTTTCATTCCCACCTGTACATCAGAGTGTGTCAGGAGGAGCTCCGCATGGTGGGTTGTGGAACTGGGAGGAGGGCAGGCGCCAGCAAACCCCTCAAGTCCCGGTCTGCGGCCACGAGATGAGACCAGCGTCCACAGCAGCGAGGCAGTGCCACTGGCAGGGAGTGCTCCTGCTGCAGGGGAGTTACAAGCAGAGAGTACCGCCCCCAGGAGGAGGTTCTGCGGGCTGGGGCTGCTGGCCTGGCTGAGGCCCACAGGCATCTCCATGGTGAAGGTGAGCACGGTGTCCTGCCTGCCACGGGAGAAGCAGAGCATCCTCGAGTCATTTCAGGGTCGTGCATGTTGGGCTTTGCACTCGGGTGTTTGTATTGCAGGAGGTGGGATGACCTCTCCCTTTTCTTCCCCTACAGAGTCCTGTCACGTGTCCCCACCGAATGAACACGGGATTCTTCCGAACTGAAAACCAATTCCGCTTTGTGTCAGTCTGTGTTTTTAGGTAGGCCCCCAAGCTGCACGGCTGCAAACATCTACACCTCCAGCCGACACGAGGGGCTGGAGAACAGGTGAGTTCCTGAGATGCTGAACTTGGGCTCCCATCTGAGGGCTTGAGTGTTAAATTCCCCTGTCCTGGCACAAGGGCACTGCATCAGGGTTTTCACTCCTAAACCTCCAAGTCCTCCATGCAAGCTGGCTACCTGGCAGTGCTCAGCAGGGCTGGCTACCCTCTCCGCCTTTTTCCTGGACCTGCCGATCCTCCGGGGCGCTGCAATTCCTCCCGTGAGCTCCTTTCATCCTCTCTCATGCATGCACCACGTAGGCTCATTTCAGTCCCTGTGCATGAATTTGGAAAGCAGGGGACAGAGCAGTGAGGGAGTTTGCCCCTGGTTTCACGGGCGGAGCAGGTCCAGAGAGGTGGAAGTGGCACGCCAGCCGGGGCAGGCCGGCTTCAGAGGCGGCTCTGTGCAGCAGCTCGCTCTGCAAGGGCTGGCGGTGAAGTGCGGAGAGCCAGTCACTGCAGAGCACGTGTCATGGCTGGAAGCACCAGGTCTTGGGAGGAGGCCACAACCCAAGGGGAGAGGGGCAGGGATACTGGTTCCCATGTTACCATATTCATAGGCAAAGAAAAAGCATTAGACAAATCCAAGACCCATCCATGATGAAACAGAACCTAGTTTCCTGGGTTTGTGCTGCAGTAGGCTAAGATGCTGCTTGCAATGCAGCCATCCCATGTGGAGCACCGGATCAAGTTCTGGCTACACCGTTTCCAACACAGCCTCTTGCTAAGATGCCTGGGAATGCAGCGCATAATGGCCCAAGTGTGTGGGTCCCTGCCTCCCATGTGGGAGACCAGGATGATGAAGTTTCTGGTTCCTGGCCTTGGGCTTACCCAGGCCAGCTGTTCAAGCTATTTGAGGAGTGAACCACTTGGAAAATTCCATCTCTCTCTCTCTCTCTCTCTCTCTCTCTCTCTCTCCCACTCCCACTCCCTCTCCCACACTCACTCCCTCTCTCTAACAGGCATTTATGAGAAACCCCCAGATCATAAGCCATTTGCTAGTGAAAGAATGAATGCTTTCCACTTAAGACCCTGAGCAAGGGAATGGCATCTCCTCGTACCACATCTACCCTATGTCCCACTGCCGTCTCTAGCCAGTGCAGTCCTGTAACAGAAACAAGTGGAAACGTGGAGAAATTGAAGGAAGGCATATGTCCACACTGAGTCACATGCTCAGATGTTCCTTGCCACATTCATGACGGCCCCAGACTGGAAACTACACGTCTGCCAGTCAGCACAGGAGTGAACTGAAGGTGTTATCTCCATAGGCAGAATATTCCAGAACACTAAACAGAGCCTTACTGCTGATACCTGCCACAGAAGGGGCAGAACCAGGCACAGGAGGCACGTATTGCAGGAGGCACTTTGGAGGAAAAGTACAGGAGGGCAAATCTACAGAGATGGGAAAGACATCAGTAGTTGCCTGGGCTTCCAGGTAGTCCTGGGGAGGGAGCACTGGCAGGAGCAAGGGGTCCTTGGGCGGGTGATGGAACTGTTGTCAAACTGCTCGGTGGTGGTGGCTGCGTCACTGCAGGTATTCTCAGTCACTGCCCTGTATCCTTAGTAGCATGAATACTATCCTGTGCTGATTGTACTTCCATAGAGCTCTTTTTTTTTTTTTTTTTTTTTTGACAGGCAGAGTGGACAGTGAGAGAGAGAGACAGAGAGAAAGGTCTTCCTTTTGCCGTTGGTTCACCTTCCAATGGCCGCCGCGGTTGGTGCGCTGCGGCCGGCGCACCGCGCTGATCCGATGGCAGGAGCCAGGGGCTTATCCTGGTCTCCCATGGGGTGCAGGACCCAAGCACTTGGGACATCCTCCACTGCACTCCCTGGTCACAGCAGAGGGCTGGCCTGGAAGAGGGGCAACCGGGACAGAATCCGGTGCCCCGACCGGGACTAGAACCCGGTGTGCCGGCGCCGCAAGGCAGAGGATTAGCCTAGTGAGCCAAGGCGCCGGCCCATAGAGCTCTTTTTATAAGGTAATGCCTACGTGCACATAAGTCAGGGTTGGAGGCTACGGAATCGTTTTGTACGACAGTAAAGAATCTCCCCCTCTCTTTGCGGGTTCTGGGTCCTGCCTATACTTCCTGCATCGTCCATGTGTTTGACGCGCCAGCCAGACACGGCCGCTGTGCACCTCTGGGCAGAAGGCGTGCTGGTGAGTGCACAGTCTCCATGTGTGTCTGTATGCATGCCCAGTCGTGAGTCTCCACCCATCAGTATTGGCTCACCATTCCGGTTCACGGGCAGGCTCCGGGACTCCATCCTGCATGCTGTATCCCAGCGCATGCGTGACTGTTCATGAGTCTCAAGGGCCAGGCTTCAGTTTCCCTGGAAACCGGCCTCAGCCCTGAGCTTCATCAGAATGGGGAGGGCTGTCTTCTCACCCCAGGGGACCCTGGCCTGAGCTCAGCCAGCTAGCAGGAAGCAACAGCAGAGTGGTTACCAAGACAACGGGGCTCCAGATCCTTCCAGCCCAGGAGGCCTTTCCTCTCCCATGGGGCCTACCTGGGTATCCAGTAGGAAAGGGGCAGCCGTGGCCTGAACACAGCCGAGTCCTGGAAATGGTTCAAATACCACTGTAGGAGATAAGCAAGGCAAAGGCAGCTCGCGAAAGAGAAGGTACCTCATACAAAACTTCCAAAAGGCAAAACAACAAACAGCTAAAACTGCAAGATGATATTTTAAAGCAACACAGGTCCGCGCTCCTGTGTGTATGTGTCTGAACCGGCCTGTGTGCACATCTGCCCTGGGGTGATTCTAAAGGACAGATACAGGGGTGCCCTCCCCACAGATTGGGGGCCAGGACTTGGCAACTCCGCCAGGCCATGCCACGGCCTCGGCTGTGGACATGGACCTGCCCTGCTAGGACGCTGCTCCTGGAACATAAAAGCAGGGCTTTGTCCTTGCGCTGGCATGCTCTAGATCCTGCAGATCAAAGTGTTGCCGGTAGAAGCTCGCACTTGCTGATGAAACATAGCACGTTTATTTCTGGTGACGGCCTGGTACTGGAGTTCTTTCCAAAGGTACTGAATTAATTTTCTGATACATTCCCGAGACTGAGCAAAACAGTCTCGTGAAAACAAAATGTGGCTCAGGTGTCATGTCGGCCAGTGTTGGCGAATCAGCTCTTGGTGCGTTGTCGTGTTGCATTTCTTCCCTTCTGATTTGTGCCATCGATTGAACGCGTGTGCTGAGAGACAAGCCTACCTAGCACCAGGAGACCTGGGGTGAAAACTAACATTCAGCACGCCCTTGTTTCCTGCACCTCCAAGGGGATGCACCTTTTGTCCTGAGCTGTTGTATCCGAATTGGAATCTCCGGGTTTCTGAATGGGGTCCTGCTTCTCCAGGGACACGCCCCGCACACGGTTCATAGAGGATATGAAGGTGCAGCCTCCTCGGGTCCAGGTCCTCTCGTCCCAGTTCATGGTGGGGGCCACCAAACCCAGGACCTCTGCTCAGGATGCATCTGGGAGTTTCTGCCTGGGATGAAGCCCTCACAAGAGACTTTCCACACCCCTGAGGCTATGTGGCACTTGTGACTGGCCTCTTCCAGAGAATTCCAGGGCATTCAGGGAGTGCTAAGGGCAACCGTAGGACTTTCAGGAATTGTGTGGGTGTCAGCACCCACCCATGTCAGAAGGGACTCAGCTTTAGGGTCACCTGGTTATTTGAAGGCCTGTGGAATATGTGGTGCAGATGCACCATAAGATACCTGGCCTGTTGGGGTGCTGGGGCTCAGCTGAGATTACCCCCGGAGAGTGGGTGGTCAGAGAACCCATCAGCATACAAGGCAGAAGGGTGAAATCAGGTCCTCTTGGTAAAAGGCCTGGGTGGTGCAGTGACCACCCAGGGTCGGGAACAGGGTGAGGTCAGCCCAGGGCAAGGTTGGAAGCAAGAAGGAGCCGAGATTGCAGAAGGGAGCAAAGGAAAGTGACCGACGTGGAGACTGCAGAGGCATCGCTCAGAAGGGTAGAAGGCGGGACAGGGACTGGTTGCCACAGACCCCGAGAAAGGTGAGGGCCTTGGAACGGGGGTGTTGTCCATGTCCCGGGCAGCAAAGGGCACGTGGCTTTGGCAATGTGAATCTGCTTGGACATTTGAGCTAGGGAACGCTCCATGCAGGCGGGATGGGCTGGCAACTTTGAGCAGGGAGGGAGAGGGTAGCACAGAAGTTTTGTCTCGCACGCTGCACTGGCAAGAACCCTGGCTGGTCAGGGGTCACACAGACAGTGTGGTAAAGCAGAGGGCGTGGACTCTTCACGCTGGGCCATCTCGTGTTCGACTAAGTAACGGATGCAGGTGCCAGCATTCTGAATTGATCCAGAGCAGACGGAGCTGGGAGGACCCTCACTGTGTTTCTCCCAAGGGGAGGTAGGCATAGTGGAGACTTTAGGCCGTAATGGAGTGGCAGGAAGGCTTGCGGCATCTCTGGGGTCCTCATTCCTGTCTCTGACACGCAGTGGTGTGGGTTGGGCGACACCCCATCTCCCACAGAAAAGAGCTACATGAGCAGTGTCAGGAGATCCCAGGGCCCACTCACCACAGAACAGAGTGCAAAGCTGCAGGAGAGGTGGGAAGGTGTGGCCCAGTGGCTGCAGTGGGGTGTAGCATCCTGCTGTGGGAGCACACACAGGCTCCTGGTGAGGGCAGTGCATGTGGGGGCTGGTGCTCCAGGGTGAGGCTGGGTCCTGATGCCTGCTGCTCTGGGCCCCTCTCAAGATGGAATCTCTGGCCCTGAGGATTCTCTGTCCAGGAGGATAGAGCAGAGGGAGGGATCAGAAGCTGGAAGTCGGTTTCCTCTTCTGTGGCCCTGGCCACTCCGAGTTGCTAGTCTCAGGAAAAGGAAGCCTGGGCCATGAGCTGGGCCTGCGTGTGTCCTACCTGGTGGCAAGGAGGCCGAGCTAGTAAGCCCTCAGGGCAGGCACGGAGAGGCTGAGCCATAAATCAGCGATCAGAACTCCCTTGTGAATGTGGACTCTGCTGCGCTCCTATATCAGACCCTCAGCGGGCCAGAAGGGGTGCCAGGGCCCCAGGGCGCAGGTGGGCCTAGGGAGGCCAGAGACTTGGGCACATCTGGAGGTCCAAGGACACTTGGGCTTTCTGCGTTTTCTCCAGGTGCCGCGGACCGGCTCTCGCGTAGCCACCAGACCCGAGGGGAACGAGGGCCGAAAGCACAGGAGAAATAGAAATCGGCGAGGGGAAATGACAGACAGACACACACACTTTTTGAGTATGTTGTAGTTGCAGTTGTCTGCCTGCAGTTGTCTGTCTGCAGTTTATTGGCGGGAAAACCAGAGCTTATATAGGGAAGCTTACATTGCTGAAGACAAAGGAAATTCCAAGATTACAAAAACTTGTTAAGGCTAATGGGGTTACATGATTAACTTTACAAGAGACACAGGGAGACATTGTGGTGATGATTCGCAGTCCTACTTTTAAGAAAAAGGTAAAGGTCAGGTTACTAGTTAACCTCTCATTAGGAGAACCTGGGACAGGGGAGTTATCAGATGGTGGTGCTTGTTAGCCTAAGTCCATATATCACCTATGTAAGATTGAATGTAGCTTTCTCATCCCCATGCTGCTTAAACTTGATAACCCAGAACCTAAATCACACCTCAGCTCTCTAAAGCTAACACCTCAGCTCCCTTTGTTTTATCTTGTCTAGGGTGTGTTGTTTTTTGTCAGTGTTTAATGCCTCCTCGTAAATTGCCCTAATGACTGGTGGGCCAAAGTCTAAAGTGCTTTTTGTTGATTTTTGTGAAATGCTTATTGGCACTACTTGACTCCTTTGTTTCTAATCATGGTGCACTTGTCCTAACGCACTACGTGGCATAACTACTAAATACAAAATTACTATTAATGTTGAGACACATTGCTTTATTAACCAGCAGTAATTAGGCCTTTCACTTCTCATTACGTGCACCGAAAGTTTTTTTACAACCTTGGGCTGCACAGGAACAGCTTTGAGGCCACGCTCCGCAAAAGCTCTTACCTCGTCCCTGCAGCGTTGGACTTCCAATGTAACATTTTGTTACATGGGCGTCACAACAGCTGCTGGGCCCAGCAGTTCCCCCTTTTTTTAATTTTTAAGACGAAGTTCAAAGACCTCCTGCTGGACATCTTGCAATGAGCTAAATAGAAGCTTTAAGATTCCAGGAAGAAAAAGAATTATTAGCAAAACTGCCAATGCCACTATCCCTATATATATGAGGTAGTTTTTCCAAGTTATGGGGTTTAAGTTTCTGATTCCTGCTTCTAAGCTTGCAGCTATACTCTGTAAATCCCCTATTTGCAACCTAGATTGACTAACGGCAGCTATCTCCTTTTGCAAAGCATGTAAATCATGTGTAACCTCATTATCATGCCATACACCCTGTAAGTGTGCTTTTATTTTCTCCCAAGGTTCTGAAGTATTGTATGGTAGCGGAGTAACACAGATTGACTTAAAATTACTATGACAACGAGCAGAAAACATTGTTTGTAGATTAGCAACATCCTGTCCCAAAGCCAAGACTACTTCCTCTAACACATTTATTTTTGTTTTTAATTTCTGATCTATTGCCTCTTGTGTAATTAATGCCATGGTAATATTTTTATTTAATGTATTGACATAGTGAGCAGTTTGAATTTCCTGAACTAAAGCAGTAGTTGCAATCGCAAAAGTAGTGATAATAGTAATTAAAGTAGTAATTCCTAAGATCAAGGCAGCAACAAAGCGTTTCGGACGTAAAAGCCCACTTAACAGATCTAATACTTGTAAAGCAGAATTATTATACCAATTCTCTTCTCCTAATTTAACAGGTAGCAGCACAAACGGCGGTCTACGCACCAACAGTATGGTAGTAAAATTTTTAGGCTCAGCAGAAGTAATACAATTTGTCATTTTACATGCAGCACAAGTAATTTTATATGAGCGACCTTCTTTTGTTATTTTTACAGCTTCAGTTTGAGCTAATAAGATAGCACTAGGATAAGCTACACATGCTTTAACCGTAATAGGCTGTGAAAAAGTTTGATTGGGTTGTTTTTCTAACAACATATTTGTAGCAGCTGTTAAGCGAAATAAATCAGTATGTTTACGAGTTACATTATCCTTTGTTGTAAACCAAATAGGTTCTACAAAGCCAGGAGAAAACCATCACCGTAAAGGTTTTCCCGTTTTAAGATAAGCATAATTATGAAATTTATTACTCTTTTCTTTTAAGTACTTTTTATAATTTCCATCCCCAGGATTTGAATTAGAAAAGTCCCAAATTGTTATGTCACCACCCTCAGGTTGATACCAAGCAGCAACAGAAAATCCACAAGATAACCAGGTTGGGAATTTAGTTAAAGATGATAACCACGTCTTATCTGGGTTTTGATACTTTTTTACACATGGCGTGAGTGGCAGATCAATTTCTGGAACATGTGTAAAGCTGTCATTGAAATAAGGAGCCTGAGCCCCTAATGTTTGAATTTGTGTTTCCCAGACCCACCGTTTACCGGGATTGTCGTGGTCTGGACTGTCAGTTAGGAAAGTTTTATAGCTCGTGGTGAGACAACCATTAGTAGCTTTACCTTGCAGCGTAAGACAAATTGGCAATGAGTCTGCTCTCCCTTCAAAGGAAATTATAGAGGAGGAGGAGACTCTTGCGTTAGAGTCCTGTATACCGCCTAACCGCAATGAATCATTCGTTAACACTTTTATAGGCTCCCTATCCAACCACCCCACAGGCTGTACAATGGGAGGATTAGGAACATAAGCCCAATATGAAGTCCCCTCAGTTTTTGGAGTTGAAATCAAGGCAAGAAAAGCCACAAAAAGATAAGAGGTTGTACGAGGCTTCTTTTGTTCAGCGAGAAGTTCCTTGGCTTGTCGAGCTAGATGACGGATCATCGTCCAAGTGATTTTCTGCCTCTGCTGGACTATTTCCAATTTCTTCATCTGATGTTTCATGCGTTTTTTCTGCTTCTTCCAGCGTCGCTGCTTGCGGCGCTGTGCCGGGGGCCTCCCTGATGAGCCTATCTGGGATCCAGACAGGAGAGTCTGCATCCTGTGGAAAAACACAAGCATAGCCTCTTCCCGAGGTGATTAGCACATCCGGACCTTTCCACATTCCTGTTAAGAGGTCTTTCCAGAGTACTTTGGGCAGGGGGGTCTTATAAACCTCCCTGTCCCAGTGTCGTAGGGCTGCTGTAAGGCCCTTTTCATCAGCATTTAAATGATTTAAAACAAACAATGAATGAGACAGTACATGATGAGGTGAGAAATAAGAATTTGCAGTTTGAAGACGCTCCAATTGTAATTTTAATGTTTGATGAGCTCTTTCAATGATTGCCTGTCCTTGAGGATTATAAGGAATTCCTGTAATATGAGTTATGTGCCATTGGGCACAAAAATTTGCAAATGCTTTAGAGATATAAGCTGGTCCATTATCAGTTTTTATTTGAGAAGGAATGCCCATAATTTGAAAACACTGAATTAGATGTTGAATAACATCTTTTACTGCTTTTCCCGTTCTAGCAGAAGCATGCACAAAATGAGAAAAAGTGTCAACAGTCACATGCACATATCCCAACTTACCAAAAGAAGACACATGAGTTACATCCATCTGCCAAATAATGTTAGCTTCTTTCCCTGATTAACTTTTGTAATTGTTTTAATAAAGTAAGAATGGGTGATTTTCCTGATAAGAGAGCTGTCTCTAGAGCCGGAAATAAATTAACCACATATTTAGAATCTGAATAAAGGTTAAATGGTTGTGAAAACTTTGTAAAGGCCAAAATGACTGCTTTAATTTCTGCCTGCTGGGCAGAGGTTTTTTCACCACTTTCAACATACACACCGTGCTCTTTAGAATAAACCACGGCACAACCTGAAGATGACCCATCAGTAAAAATATTTTGAGCTTTAGCTAAGGGTTGTGGCGAAAACCAGACTGGAAATACCAATTCCACATGTCTTGCAAATTCTATAATAGGATGTTTTGGATAATGATATTTTATTTGCCCTGCATAGTTTTGCAGCGCTATGACCCAATCTTCATTATTTTGCATTAGCTCCTCTACTTGACTTTTATTGTATGGTGTGACAATAGTGGCTGGCTCCTTACCAAACAATTCTTTAGAGCGAGCTCTACCTTTGGTAATTAATAAAGCACATAAATAAGGATAATCTGCAAGCATTTTTGTCTGTGTATGAGGCAAGTGAAGCCACTCCAAGACTCCCTCCTGCCATAGGCAAGCTGTAGGCGTATAAGCTGTGGAAAATATTAACAGACTCCATGGCTTAGTATAATTTACCTGATGCACTCTTGCTTTTGATAATGCCTCTTCAACTAACTGTAAAGCCTGCAAAGCTTCCGGGGTCATAATTCTAAGTGACTTTGGATCTGAATCCCCATGCAAGATAGAATATAAGGGACTCAATTCCCCTGTGGTTATTTTTAAATGAGGTCTTAACCAATTAATGTCTCCTAATAATTTTTGATAATCACTTAATGTCTTTAACCTATCCCTTCTTATTGTAACTTTTTGTGAAATAATATAATCATCCTTTATAATTTGACCCAAATAATTTAGAGGTCGATCTCTCTGCACTTTATCAGGAGCAATAACCAAGCCATGAGCAGTTAAAGTTTGAATAGTATCATACAACAAATTATCTAATATAGCAGAATTTTTATGAGCCAATAATATATCATCCATATAATGAATTATATATGCAGTAGCATATTTTTTCCTTATAACTTGCATAGCCTTGTCTACAAATTTCTGACATAATGTAGGAGAATTTTTCATCCCTTGTGGTAAAGTGACCCACTGATACCTTCTATAAGGTTGCTTAAAATTTGATGATGGCACACTGAAAGCAAAATGCTCACAATCTGCAGGATCCAATTTTATGGTAAAGAAACAATCTTGTAGATCTATAATAATGACTTTCCATCCTTTAGGAACAGCAACCGGAGATGGCAGTCCAGGTTGCAGAGGACCCATGTCCCTCATAACTGCATTAACGGCTCTTAAATCTTGTAAGAGCCTCCATTTACCTGATTTTTTCTTTATAACAAATACTGGTGTATTCCAAGGACTTTTTGATTCTACTAAATGCCCTTTTTCTAGTTGTTCTTGTACTAGCTGCTCAAGAGCCTGTATTTTCTCTTCCGTAAGGGGCCACTGACTCACCCACACAGGTTCTTGAGTCAGCCACTGAATTTTATCTGCAAAAAGATTTTCTGCAGTGGCCCCTATAAAAAATGCTGTTCATTTAAATTATCTGCTGTTACCAACCTAACTTCCATTGCGTCCAAGAAATCTCTTCCCCATAGTGTAAATGGTAAAGAGGGAAGAACATAAGGCTGTATATAACCTTCCTTACCTTCACAAGTCCATTTTAACATTGCTGAACTTTGCAGGACACCATTAGCTGTCCCCAGTCCCAACAGTGAGGAACCTGTCTGTTGCACTGGCCAAGCTGAAGGCCAATCCGAGGAAGCTATACATGTTCTATCTGCTCCGGTGTCAAGGAGCCCTTTAAATTTTTTGCCATTGAGATACACGACTTTGAATGGACGCTGGCCAAGATCTTGCATCAAAAATACACCCTCATCAGTGCTGCCAAACTGGCCTTGGCCCCTGTTTTTTTGTAAAATTTTGTTTGGCAGGTTTATATAAGGTAATAATAATAATTGAGCTATCCTTTGTCCTTTATGAATTTGAATTGTCTCTTTTAAAGGTCTGATCATTATCTTTATGTCTGCTTCAGTGTCCGCGTCTAAGACACCAGGAAGCACTTCAAAATTTTTTGCATAATTTGAACTTCTGCCAATTATTAATCCGACTGTCTGAGGCAACAAAGTTCCTTTTACATTAGTGGGCACTAAAGTTACTCCGTCCCACTTAGACACTATAATGTCTTTTGAGCTAGCTAAATCCAGCCCTGCACTACCCGGTGTTGCCCTAGGCAAATCATGCACCGTAAATTCCGGGGCTTCAGGGTTTAATTGCTGTTTCTGCCCTGCTGACTCCTCTCCCTTTGGAGTGGGGCTAGGAGACCGCCCCTCATCTAGTTTTTTGTTTCCTCCTGTTTCTCTTTTTCCTTATTTAAAGGAGTCCCATCTTTATGGAACTTGGATTTACACTCATTTTTCCAATGTTTTCCCTTCTTACACCGAGGACACAGCCCCGGCGGCCCTTGCTTCTTTGAGCCTTCTTTTGAATGTTTGCATTCCCTCTGCATATGCCCTGGTTGGCCACAATTATAGCAAACATCCATGGATGATGATTTGGCGCCTCCTCCGTATGTTTTCTTAACATATGCACTAAACTTCTGACCTTTCATAGCTGCAGCATAGGCCATTCCCTGGACTATAGCTGGTGAGGCATCTAAACATGCTTTTACATAATCTTGAATAGCTCCTGTCTTTCTAATAGGCCGAATTAAATCCTGACACAGTGGATTAGCGTTTTCCCAAGCCAAGTGTTTTAAGAGCATGTCTGTCCCCTCAGAAGGGGGCAGCATCCTAGTTACTGCTTCTTCCAATCTGGAAATGAAATCCTGATAAGGCTCTTCCGTTCCCTGTCTAATACCTGCCAATGTTCCTGGTTTGGTTCCTGTAGGGGGAATGTTACGCCAAGCGTATATTGCATTGTTTGTTATTATCTTTAAAATGTCTTTTGGAATTTTTTGCTGAGCATTTAAGGGGGCATATTCCCCTGACCCCATAAGCATAGACAATGTAGGCTTAGGGCCTCTTTTCTTGTTACTTTGGTCAATAGTTTTCTTACACTTATCCTCATACTCCGTTCTCCAAAGGATAAAATCCCCAGGATTAAGAGTGGCCTTAGCTGTTTGCATCCAATCATAAGGGGTCAGCCATAAGCTGGCTATCATGTCCACAATTTGTAAAGTGTAAGGCGCGGTAGCACCACTAGTTTTTACTGCGCTCTGCAGTTCTTTGAGCGTTTTCAAAGGTAAGGGCTCCCAGATAGGTTCTTCATTTTCAGAGGTTTCCACAACAGGAAAGATGCCAAAGGCAACATCCCCATTTTTCCGAGCCTCAGCTATGGCACCTTTAAAGCCCATTGGAGGAGGGGGTAATGGAGGAGGGCACCTTCTAGGCTTAGGAGGCTTCCTCATCATAGATTGCATAGGAACAGGAGGAGGCCTATGGTGGTCTCTATAATTATCCTCCTCGTCCTCCTCTCGTTCTTCGTCCTCCAATTCCTTCCAATCTACCTCGCTATAATCATCATCTTTCTTTTCATCCTTTTTTATGGCATTATACACCATAGGAGGTGCAGAAGCCATCAAAGGAATACACTGCCTGGGACCCCCTGGAGCACAGTCCGATATTTTATAACCTGTAGCTTCTCCTATATCAGAGGCGGTCTCACGGCACAAGCCTTCAAATGGCGTGGTTTCTGCCAAAAGTTCTTTAATTAGGTACCAAAGTTGATATGCTTGTGGGGGCAAGGTATTTTCCCCTTGGTTTTGCACATACGTACGCATTTCTTTGCCAACCTTTTTCCAATCCTCTAAGACTAAAGAGCCTCCCTCCAGGAACCAAGGACTAACCCTTCTGAGAAAAGAAGTAAAAGTTTTTACTGTTTTTACCGAGACAGGAAATCCAGATTTAGTCAGCATTTTCCGTAGCATGACAACTAGCATTTTTTCTTTTTTGGTTAAAGCATGCCCCATGATTCCCCTTTACAATGATTATTTACACTTAACCAGTAAGCCTTCACTGGCGGATCTGCAGAATCCTGGTAAAAGCCGTTTCTTATTCCTGAAGAAAAAGAAAGAAAAAGATTACCTGTCCTTCAGGTCCCTGTTCGGGCGCCACCTGCCGCGGACCGGCTCTCGCGTAGCCACCAGACCCGAGGGGAACGAGGGCCGAAAGCACAGGAGAAATAGAAATCGGCGAGGGGAAATGACAGACAGACACACACACTTTTTGAGTATGTTGTAGTTGCAGTTGTCTGCCTGCAGTTGTCTGTCTGCAGTTTATTGGCGGGAAAACCAGAGCTTATATAGGGAAGCTTACATTGCTGAAGACAAAGGAAATTCCAAGATTACAAAAACTTGTTAAGGCTAATGGGGTTACATGATTAACTTTACAAGAGACACAGGGAGACATTGTGGTGATGATTCGCAGTCCTACTTTTAAGAAAAAGGTAAAGGTCAGGTTACTAGTTAACCTCTCATTAGGAGAACCTGGGACAGGGGAGTTATCAGATGGTGGTGCTTGTTAGCCTAAGTCCATATATCACCTATGTAAGATTGAATGTAGCTTTCTCATCCCCATGCTGCTTAAACTTGATAACCCAGAACCTAAATCACACCTCAGCTCTCTAAAGCTAACACCTCAGCTCCCTTTGTTTTATCTTGTCTAGGGTGTGTTGTTTTTTGTCAGTGTTTAATGCCTCCTCGTAAATTGCCCTAATGACTGGTGGGCCAAAGTCTAAAGTGCTTTTTGTTGATTTTTGTGAAATGCTTATTGGCACTACTTGACTCCTTTGTTTCTAATCATGGTGCACTTGTCCTAACGCACTACGTGGCATAACTACTAAATACAAAATTACTATTAATGTTGAGACACATTGCTTTATTAACCAGCAGTAATTAGGCCTTTCACTTCTCATTACGTGCACCGAAAGTTTTTTTACAACCTTGGGCTGCACAGGAACAGCTTTGAGGCCACGCTCCGCAAAAGCTCTTACCTCGTCCCTGCAGCGTTGGACTTCCAATGTAACATTTTGTTACATGGGCGTCACAACAGCTGCTGGGCCCAGCATCCAGGTGCCCTCTTTACTCTGGAAACACTGCCTGCGGCGGCCTGGCGGCTGAGGCCCTGGCAGTGCAGTCTGAGTGGTTAAGCATCCCCTGGAGAGGCGGTGACTGGCCCCAGCAGGCCGGGTCCACCTCAGTGGAATCCCTCATCCCAGCCTCCCCTCGGCCTGTTTCTGCCAGTCTGTGCTGTGTTTTCAAAGTCCCATCCCTAGGGAATGAAACAGCGCCTGGTTAAAGAGAACAGGAGGCAAGGAGGCTTCATTCCTCCCCGGGGGCAGAGACTGAGAAAAGCTGGGCGGAGGAGGAGGGGCCGCTGTCGAGGGAGTGCAGAGACCACAGATCCACTGGGGCCTCTGGGTGTGAGAAGCTCAGGGAATTCCCGCCAGATGCCTCCCTCTCCAGGAGTCATCAGGGAGGTGGTGCAGGGGAGCAGGGGGACTGGCGAGTGTGCACTGTGGCCGTGGTGCGGGCAGCCACAAGCCAACCGCTCACGCTCACGGACGGAGACTAGAATATGCAGTCGGGCTCTCAGGTATCGGCCTGGGAGGTTCGGGCGGGCTGGCAGCCGGTGCGGAACTTGCCCCCTCAGGCCCTTTGGTCAGCAACTCGCAACCCCTCTGCCAATCCCCCTTAAGGGCGATTTCTGTGACGCACAGCTGAACGGCCCTCAGCGGCCGCCTACGCGCAGGCCCGGAGCCCGCCAATCCGCGCGTAGTCCGGTCGCCCGGGGGCGGGACTTTGCTGTGGCGCTGCGGCTTCCGGCGGTCGTTGCCATGGTTCCCAGGGCGGGAGCCCGGAGGTCACCGCGGAGACCCAGGGCCTTGGGACCTGATGCATTTCGGTCGATGCCAGTGCCCCGTCCACTTTTCGATTTCGTCCGGCTCGGCTGCACCGTGCGGGATCTGCAGGCCTCTAGGAGAGCGGCTGTGGTAGAGACGGGTTCCTGTGCCGTTGGCGGCTCTCAGTCTCCGTGGACGGCAGAGGGCAGTGTCGGCTCGCGCAGCGCCTCGGCCCCGGTCTCCCCGCCCTTGGAGCTGGAAAAAAACGCGGCCGAGGTGGTTTTGAGGCCCCGGGATTCGGGATTTTCTGTGCGGGTTTTCGCCGCGAGAGCCGGCGTGCAGAATTCACGCGCCCCGGTGTGCCACGTCCGCACCGCAAACTCCCTCTCGCAGCAAAGCCGCTCGCTTTGTTTCTGGATTTGGAAAATTACTTACTCCCACTTCCTTAAAATGGTGTCGATCAACTCCTCCTCTGTTTCCAACTTCCAGCGGGTGAGTGGGTCTGGCTTCCCTTTGAACTTGGCTTTCCTGCCAAGTCGTCGTCCTCCTCCTCCTCAGATTGTTTGGGGGCGGCGCCTCGGTGAGCGCGTCCGTCCTGTGTGGAGCCCCTGGGCTCCCTGTGAAACCGCGGAGACCACAGAGTAAGGAAAGCCCGTCCCACCCACGCGGCCGTCACCTTTGATTCTGTATTTGTGGCACTTCCCTCACAGGTCTTTCATCCCTAAGGGAGCATTGGAAACACAGTGGGCTCCTGTCCTCGTCTTGACCCCTCTGTTTGAAGCTCAGCATCCCTGTCTGAGAAATCCTTCTTCTAGTCAGTCCTTCTCGGCGACAACGATTTCCACGACGTTGAGAGTTTCTGTACCAAATCCAAAATGCACTTCCTCCTTAGGCAAGACCACCGCCACTGTGCTGTCTGGAGCGCGGGAGCTGTGACCCCTGTTCCTTTCCCAGCCTAGTCCGGAGCACCCAGCGCCCAGGGGACCTAGGACTGAGTGGGGGCCGGGTAAACGCCCTGAAACAAAGGAGAGCTCCCGCTTCCACCTGTGCTGCCTAAAATGTGTAAGGGCAGTCTTTCCATGGCCCTGGGTTACAGGAGAGCAAGGTGTTTCAGAGGCTCCTTTATCCTCGGGCGTGAGGGGCTCAGCCTTTGCCTGTGTCACTAAGGGTTCTGTGAAGTCCATTGCGGGCAGCAGATCAGCTCGCTCACTGAAGCTCCTGGGGCTGTGGGTTCCAGACTCAGGCCGGAGCCCAGAGACTGCAGGTTCAACACCTTTTGGTTTTCATCCATAAAACCTCACCGAGGTTTAGGGGATGAAATGAAGCGAACATTTCCTTGGTAGCTGGCGTGGATCTCTTGTTGCCCCGTGTCCCAAAGGACTGTCAGCGTATCATTGGCTGATAGGACACTGCCCTCGCTGAACCCAGTGCTGAGGTTCTGGGCTGGGCTTTGGGATTAGTGGTTAGACTCAGCTGAGTCCCCGGGTGTCCCATGTCAGAGCGCCTGGCTTGGAGCCTGGCTCTGCTCCTGACTCCAGCTTCCTGCCAAGGTCCTCCCGAAGAGGCAGGTGAGGGCTCAAGTGGTCGGTTCCCTGCCATCCCTGTGGGAAACCCGTATGGAGTTTGGGGCGCATGGCCTCGGCCTGGTCCTACGCTGTCTACTGTGGGCATTTGGGGAGTGATGCCGAGGATGGGAGCTGTCCTTCTGCCTTTCCGGTAACTCAATTAATTTTAACAAACAGAGATTGTGCAAGGCATGTGATGCTTATTGGGTGCAGGGGTGAAAAGCTACAGTTAACCTTAGTTCCCTGAGGTGATCCAGGTCATGTAATGATGTGTGGGGAGTGTGAGGAAAAATGACCTGAGGCGCTGCTGAAACAACTTCCTTACTGGAAAGACATCTGGGTGGGGGAGCAGGTGTTCAGGGGGCTGTCCTGCCCACAGGCTCTCCTGGAGGCCTGCAGATATCAGAATATGGGGTGCCATACCATAGCACCGCGTGCTTATTAACAAATTCCCAATATTAGTAAGTCTGTGTGGGTTCTTACCTACTAATCAGAGAAGAATTCTGAATACTGGCATAAATGAAGGAGGCAGCATGATACGTTTTTAAGCTTTTATTCAGTGAGAAAGATGCATAGGAGAGCGAGGGCCCTATGTAAAAGAGAAATCTGGGTTCATACCAAGCACCAAGGGACAGCCACGTGGAGGAGCATCTAGGCCAGGAAGCATGGGGCCGGTGGCCCAAAGGCCACGCGCCCTGGAGGCCCAAGGAGCACGGGCCCACACTGGCAAAAGGCTGAAAAGGAAAGGGCCAGAAAATGACGAGCCCACCATGTCCAGGCCTTTAATCCACTTTCAGAGCAGAGTGGTTAATTAACCTGATTGGCGGGTGGGTGCCCAGGTGAGGTCAGGTAGGGGCATGAGGTCACACAGGGGCGTGGTGAAGGCATAGTCTTCCAGCCCACAAACCTGATCAGTTTATCCTGTATGCCTGCTACATCACTGGGACCAAGGCTCCAGAGAAGGTCCCTCCCAGTTGCAGCTCTGCCAGCCTTGCCCCTTGTCCCCTGTTGCTGTGGGCCCACGCACCTGCCATTGGTCCTCGGGGCAGGATAGCACCATGCAGGGGCAGTGGGCTGTGACAGCCCTGGGCTCCAGGGTGCAGATGCAGCCTCCTTTTCTGAGAAACTGAGATTTTTCCTTTTATTTTATTTTATTTTCATTTTAAATGCTGCAACAGCTCAGGTTGAGCCAGGACAAAGCCAGGAGCCTGCAGCTCCCACCAGGTGTCCCACCTGGGTGGCAGGGTCCAAGTGCTGGTGAGATGTTGCACCTGCTTCCCAGGTGCCTTAGCAGGAAGCTGGATGGGAAGAAGAGCAGCCTGGGCTGCACCCAGCTCTCTGAAGCACAGAACCTGCTGTGCCACAGCAACAGCCACGGTGCAGAAATTTAAAAAAAAAAAAAGTGTTTATTTGTATTTGGCAGGTGATGTACCGAGAGAGACTTTGCATCTGCTGGCCCATCCCTAAGCAGTTACACCACAGCAAGGAACAAGAGGAAAGTGAAAGGGACAGAGCTCTTGGCCACAGGAACTTTTCTTGTTTAAAGAAGTTCTCTTTGAGGTGGGGGCCACGGGTTATTTCTGTTCCCCGAGTTCCTTACTGAATCACTTTTTTGAAAATTTACTTTTTAGGGCCTACCAATTTCCTAAGTAGGACTTTAGGAACATAGTTCTTGTTCCCACCAGACCTGCCCTCCCACCCACACTCCCACCCCTGCCCCTCCTCTTCCCTCTCCCCTTCCCAGACCCGTTCTCCGCTAAGATTCATGTTCTGTTGACTTTGTACACAGAAGACCAGCTCTATACTAGCTAAAGATTTCCACGGCTTGCCCTGAATCATTTTCGCCTCGAATACACTCCGTAGTGCTTTAGGAAGAGAAGTGAAAACGAACGGCTTGCATCTTTTTCAAATGGCTTTTAGGAGGGCCGAATACCCCTGGGTGTTTTTAAGAGGAGGTTAAAGAGGAGACCGCACAGGTGACTCGGTACCCGCTACTTTAGGTGGAAAAACCTCGCAGGAAACAAACGCAAATGGAACAGTGCCGCTGGGGGCAGGGCCAGGCAGAGATGGCTTTCTGCAGGGAACCTGGCTCTCCGCTGTCTGGCGGGGCGGGTCAGGGTGCAGCACAAAGGCTGACTGGGTGCAAATGGTCCCTGAACCCCAGGAAGACCGGCAGCAGGAAAAGACCGGAGCTACGGGGGAGCCGAGAGGGCGCGCTGCTCAGGGTGCCGGGCCTCGCCACAGGAAAACGCGGGTTCCAGAGAGGAGAACCCGCACGTGTGCTCGCACTGGTGCACTCTCGCGGGGGATCCCCCAGGAAGCTGTCTACCCTCACCCACTCCATGACAGACCAGAAGGAGGACGCCCCGAACGCCCGCGTGGCGAGGCTGCTGCGCACTTTTTGAAACCACGAAGGGCGGGGTGAGAGCGGCTGGATCGCTGCTGCGGCGCCACACTGCCATCTAGCGGCCAGAGAGACTGCGGCCTGCGGATGCCCACCAGAGCCGCCCGCACCGCCATTTTCTAGCCGAGGCTACAGGTTCCGCACCGGCACACTGAGCAGAGACGAAGGACAGCAGAGGGACACGGGCACCTGCCGAAAAGGCCCCCACAACCCCTCCCCGACGCGGAAGTAGACCTTGCGTGCCACCGCAGCCAAAGGCAGTTCCAAGTGGCTGCCTCGCGGGAGGTCCCGGCCCCAGGGAACAGATCACCGCCGCACTGTGGGGCTCCGCGTCTGTGCGTGGACGGCCAGGGCGGCCAGCGCCCGTCTTCCTCCCCAAGGGGCCCTGCAGGCTCCCTGGGCCGGCTACTGCGAGCTGGGTGCCCGGGGAAGGGAGGGGATGCCCAAGACCGGCTGCTGCACTGCCCCAGCCGCACCACGCTGCAGCCCCGGACCCCGAAGTCTTCCAGGAGCCTGTGCTCTCCGTCCCTGGCCCTTGCAGGCTGCTCCAGCCCTCCTGGGAGCCCCTCTCCGCTTCCCTGCCACAGCTCCCCTCCCTGAGCTGTCCCACCGAGCCCGTCCACCCCTGCCTGGCCTGCGCTCCTCCTCTCCGCTCGGAGGCTGCAACAGAGCCTCTTGGCCTGGTCTTTCACAGGGACGGAGGAGCACCCGTACTAGGTTCCCGGCAGACACACGCTGGAAAGTGTAGTTTGTCGGCACGTGCAGAGTATTCTGTGTGTGCGTGTGTGTGTGAAAGAGAAACGAGGAAAGCTGGAATGCGCAGATGCACAAGGCGCCCACGACGGACACTAAGCCCTGCAAGGGAACTGCCCGTCGTGACAGGCCCTAGGGCCAGGCCTAGCGGCCCTGTGACCGCGGGTTCGCCGCCCTGCTGCGCTGCCTCTATTACTGGGAGGGGAAGCCCCTGCTCTCCTGGTAGTTTCGTTCCCCTGCTGGACGCTCTCCGTTTCTCTGACCGCTAGATGGCAGTCTGGCCTCACTCAGGCCCTCGGCGCTCCTCTCCCCCGCCCTTCATGCGTCAAAAAAATACTGTAAGCTCCCTTTTAGTGCAGGTCCCAGAAGTGGGGAATTTTTCTGCTTTGGGCATACACTGAAATTCTGGATCCACAATTGACAACCCACAGCATCTGGGGGAAATAACTTCATTGTCTGTGAAAAAAGACGTTTTTCCCCTTTGTTTGAAACATCATTGATTTTTTCATTTTGTTTCTCCTTGTAACCAACTAAATCTTTTTATTTTTTTTTCTATTTTCAAATATTTATTGATATATTTGAAAGTCAGAGTTACACAGAGCGAGGAGAGGCAGAGAGAGAGAGAGGTCTTTCATCCCCTGGTTCACTCCCCCATGGCCCCAAGGGCTGGAGCTGCACTGATCCGAAGCAGGAGCCAGGAGCTTCTTCCAGGTCTCCCACGTAGGTGCAGGGGCCCAAGCACTTGGGCCATCTTCGGCTTTCCCAGGCCATAGCACAGAGCTGGATCAGAAGTGGAGCAGCCGGGACTAGAACCGCTGTCCGTGTGGGATGTTGGCACTGCAGTTGGCAGCTTTACCCACTATGCCACAGTGTCGGCCCCACCCACTGAATCTTTCTGGAATTTTTGTGCCATCCCAGACAGCAGACACGCAACAATACAGCCACACACTTGAAGCCAGGGAAGGGTAGGGAGCCCACATCGGAGGGTTGCAAGTTCAGGCTAGACACAGGGACGCAGGTGAGGAGCAGGGCTACAGGTCAGGCAGAAAGCAGGGGGTTTTAGTCAGCACTTTCCCGCAACATCCATCAGGGAGGGCCCTTTGCTAAGAGGATCCTTCCTGTGGCCACAGGTTCTCAGACTGCACTGAAAGTGCAGCCTTGTGAGCGGCGGCCCATCAGCAAAGTAGGACAAGGCTGGGGTGCAGCAGAGACAGTTTCCTCTACCGGGATAAGGACAAGGGCAGACTTTGGGCCTGCAGAACCACTGTCCTGCTCAGTGAGGACACCCTGAGCTTCTCTTTTCCTTTACTTAGATCTTATCATTTGCCTGCAGAATTAGAGGGAAAAGAGAGGAGAGAGACCTTCTATCTGCCCATTCACTCCACAATGGCTGCAACAGCCCCAGCTGACCTGATCCACAGCCAGGAGCCAGCAGCTTCCTCCGGGACTCCCACGTGGGTGCAGGAGCTCAAGCACTTGGGCCATCCTCCCCTGCTTTCCCAAGCCATAGCAGAGAGCTGGATCAGAAATGGAGCAGCTGGGACTCGAACCAGCGCCCATACGGGATGCTGGCCCTGCAAGCAGAGGCTTAGCCCGCTACAACGCAGTGCCAGCCCCTCCAGTGTTTCTTAATCAGAATGAGGTGCACTCAGCCTAGCACCAAGGTTTATATAGTATCCGTAAGACTAGCTTTATCCGTCATCATACCCCTTGATGTTCCATTGCAGTAGAGTTACATACACCTCGTGTGTGCTACCTAGCAGGGCAGGTTGTCAAGGCAGGTGTGCCTTCTTTGCCAAGGCCAGTTTCTGGAACCCAGCGAAGGGGCTGGGCTGTTTGAACAGCCAGCCTAGAGGCTCAGAGGCTCCATCCACATGAGAACGGGAAGAGGGAAAGAAAACTAGCGGGTGGGGTTACAACCCGGCAGCTGTGTCTGCTGTTAAGGCTCCAGAGCCTTGGCTCGGCCGGGGGCCCTGGTGTGCATACCCAGGTCCTCTATGAAGTCATGACCCAGAAGACCTGTAGCCTGGCCCAAGTCCACCCTAATCAGGGTGATCTCCCTGCGGTTCCCTCCAAATGGGTTGGGCAGCCCCAGGGCAGCAACCACAGGCCCCTGGCTCACGCTAAGCGCACAAGGCCACCTGCCCAGGTGTCTCTCTGGAATTCTGTGGAACTGAAGAGCCCACCCACT
The DNA here is from genome assembly GCF_033115175.1 of Lepus europaeus. NCBI lineage: Eukaryota > Metazoa > Chordata > Mammalia > Lagomorpha > Leporidae > Lepus > Lepus europaeus. The sequence goes on along the minus strand of NC_084850.1, from coordinate 98,005,436 downwards.
GCAGATGACTGAAAAGGCCCTCGCCCCTCATATGCTTGGGAGTGTAAGCATCCCCTATAGGCAGATGGTTACACAAGGGAATGGCAGCTATGCATTTCCCATGGGCCCCTGCCATCGTGTTCCAGCACCCGAGACCACAGAGATCATTCCGAGCCACCAGCCACGTTCCTGCCCCGGGGTGCCCTCAGCACTGCTGAGCTATGTCCCCCAGGGCACCCTGGCGCGCGCCTTGGAACTGACTGCCAGGTGAGATGTCTGTGGCAATGAGTGACCGTGGGGTCAGTTCAGCGGTCCCCCAAGTGCCTGCAACCTTAAACAGCGCAGCCTGCTCCATGGACCTACGTGTACCCGGCCTGTTCTGTGCACCTGCCGGTTCCCATTGCAGTTACCCCCATTCACTCACACGCATTCTGCTTTTGTGCAAATTCCTTTTGGCTCAAGCTAGAGGGACCGCTCCTCGTGGTGTGTGCACACTGCCTGTTTCAGTCCCCACCTGATGGCCCCATCTGCTTCCCTCCTCACACTGCCAACACGGACACATTTCCCCTGGGGTGGGGAGTGAAGCCGCAGATGGGCGCACTTTGTCTGCCTGCCTCTGCCATTCAAATAAACAGAAGGCAGACATTTTCTGAGGAAGAAGATTTCGCAAGGCATTCGGGGATTTTCTGGTCCAGTGGCAAAAAGCTATCTTTTGCCTGGCTCCTGCCTTCACTGGAGCCGGGTGTTGAGACGTGCAGAACGGCAAGAAAAACATCACACTGGATGCCACGTTATGGACCACTTATGCAAGGCAGTAGAATTAGGGACGGCATCCTTGTACAGTACTGAGGATCTCTGCGGAGAGCCACGTGACTGCAATGCTCTTCTCTCCCCAGCTCTGCTACCACGTCTGGATCTGCGCTGGGCAAACCCCAGTAACTGAGGAGCTCACAGGGCTCTTCAGACTACGGGGCTTTATTTCAGCACCGCCGCCCCCTGACCTGAGGAGCTGCTGTGACATCACCAGCTCCTGCCCTGAGGCGTTGCTATGACATCACCATCCTCCTGACCGAGGACCAGCTGTGACACCCCACCCCCCTGACCTGAGGAGCTACTGTGATAGCTTCCTTACTGGAAAGACGTTTGGGTGGGGGAGCAGGTGTCCAGGGGGCTGTCCTGCCCGCAGGCTCCCCTGGAGGCCCAGGACTAGGGCTCCAGAGAAAGTCCCTCCCTGTTGCAGCTCTAGCAGCCCGGCCCCTCGTCCCCAGTCGCTGGGCCCCGTGTGCCTGCTGTTGGTCCCCGGGGCAAGACAGGAGCCATCCAGGGTGGGGGCTCTGAAGACCTGGGCCCCTAGGCCCAGCCGGGCCCCATTCTGAACACTCAGGATCTTTCCCAGATGTTCTTTCCTTTCCTGAGGAGTTTGAAGCTCCTGGCTGAGTGATCTGGGAGCTCTCCTGTCTGACCAGAGGCCACGGCACGGAAGTACATTGGGAGAGAAATTGAAAGATGAAAATGTGGGCACGCGGCCCCTCTGGGGGGAGCGCAGGCCGCACCCGCATCTCTGAGCGTAGGCACCTGCCCCGGCAGGCTCCATCAGCAGCCCTGAGTCAGAAGAGGAACAGAGGCGGCTCGAGGACTGAGCGGGAGGGGCCTGTGAATGGGCTGCGTCCCTAACGTGGCCTGGCGGTGCCCGGGCTAAACAGGGGCTTGGCAGAGTGTGCACTGCAGTCCCCGTGAACACAAACCTGCAGACATCTCAGTGGCTTCATCGTCAGGTGAGTGAGTGCTCCATGACAGATCCTTATAAAAAGACTCTTCATTTAAGTCAGAGAGAGGGAGGGAGGGAGGGAACCCACCCAGGCAGTGTTTCAATGCCCACATGCCACCGACAGGCAAGACTTGGCAAGGTGACAGCTGGCAACCAGGCATTCAGTCCAGGACTCCCAGGTGGCTGGCAGGGACCCAAACTCTCCAGCCATCACCTGCGGCCTTCCTGGGCTGTGTGCACTAGGAGGCAGCTCGGGTCCAGAGCTGAGAAAACAATCAACCCAGGCGTGCTCATTTCGGGTACACACATTCCAAGATGTATTTTTTTTTTGTTTGTTTTCTGGTTTATTTGTTTAAAAAGATTTATTTATCTGAAAGGCACAGCTACAAAGACCTTCTCTCCAATGGCTCACTCCCCAAAATGGCCACAATGCCTGGCGCTGGGCCAGGCTAAAACCAGGACACACAGCTTTTTCCCTGTCTCCCATGTGGGTGCAGGGGCCCAAGCACTTGGGCTGCTTTCCCAGGCACATTCTTAGTGAGCAGGTTTGGAGTGGAGCAGCCGGGACTCGAACTGGCCAAAAACTGGAGAGAATAGAGGAGAGAAGAGAAAGAAGGCCTGGACTGAGTGCACTGACCCTTCACCCAGCTTCATTTTCTCCTTGATCCTCATTTCTCCTCCTCAGGATTGTCCTCAAGTACTCCTCTTTTTCTATTTTTAAGCTTCATTTCTTTGAAGTGCACAGCGTTGGGGGGGGGGGGGGGTCTGTGGGGCAGGGATCAATCTTTATCCACTGTTTTATACTCAAATGGCTTCAGTGCTCAGATGTGGCCCGGCCAAAGCCAGAAGCTAGAAAGTCCAGACTTGTCTCCCACAGGGGTGGCAGGAGCCTGAGCCCTGGGCCTTCTCAGCTGCCTGTCCAGGCCTGTTCGCATGGAGCTGGACTGGAAGCAGGGCAGCCAGTGCTCCCGTATGGGATCACACGGCCAGCCCCCCAACACTGGTGGCCCTGGCAGCCTTGCTGGGTCAGCCTCCTGGGCAATGTGGCATGGAGGGGGGAGGTGAGGGGTAGTGCATGGGGCAAGGGGAGGCTCTGACTCCCATCTGGCTGAGCAGCTGGGTGTAATCTGAACCCTCTGGCCACTGGGAAAGTTTCCTGTTAGGGTTGCTGGCTTGATCTTGCAGGCATTGAAAGGGACAGTCTGGTAAGAACACTGGGACCCCAAGAAGGAGGGGGCAGGGAAATAGGTGACAGGACAGGTGGGTCGGCAGGCACCTTTCAGCTGTGTACCAGGGAGTTGAGGGAGGCCTCCCTCACAAGACAGATTTGCCGCCATAGAAATAAAACTGAAAAGAAAAAAAAAAAAAAAAAAACCACAAACATAATTAAAAGGCAAAGAAGAACAGGCAAGTATTTGCAACGGAAGGGACAGAAGGCGGTTCTTTCTACCCATACAGCTGTTAGCATAATTTAATGTCATTATGACAACAAATTAGATGACAGAGAGGGTCCTAAAGCAAGAACTCCCAGGGTGGCAGCAGAGGATGTGCCGCTCCCGGCGCAGTTCCCTGGGCTTTGCAGGGAGCCCGTGAAGCCTGGGGGCTTCGCCACCAGAACAGGGACCTCTGGAAATCCACAGGGAACAAGCAGAGAGGGCAAAAGCACATAAGAGCAAACCATGCTTTTGTCTTCCACAGGGACACTGTGGGCGACCCTGACCTCTTGCCCCCTTCCCCTGCCCTTCCTGGGCTGCATCTCCTGAACAATCAGTAGGGGCCTTTTCTACCAGAGGCAGAAAGGGGAAGTGGACAAAGAGCAGCTGCACCTACACTGCGGGGGCCCTGCTATTTACACTCAGTCTCAGAAAAGCTGCCCAGTATCTGGTGCCTCTACAAACCTTCTAGAAGCTGCTGGAAGTAACTACCACGTGATGCCTCGGCTGCCAGGACACAAGCTAAGCTCTGCCTGAGCTACTTCCTGGACTGTGGTCACCCCTGAAACACATGCTGTCACCACCCCCCTTCATTGCCCCTTGTGCAAGGGAGGCACACCGAGGTGCACTTGGCTACCAAGGGTCATCGGAAGAGACACCAGGACTGCCCTCTGCCCCTGGTCTGTCACTCTCTGGGTCACACCCAGAATGCAGAGAGCTTTCCTGCCCCCCAGATGCCAGCTGTGAAATTTTCAAAAGAAAATCCCTGGAAGCAATCATGTCTTCGTTCACTTCTTCCTCTGAGAGCCCCACTGCCCACACCCTGCCTGGCCCTGTTCTGTGGCTGGGGTGGCCACAGGGCAGGGAGCAAGACATGAAGGAACACAGCTGTTGGCCCAAGGATGTGCCTGTGTGTGTCTAAATATTTATTTTATCACTTGAAAGGCAGAGAGAGAGACTTTCCATCCTCTGTTTCACAACCCCAATGGCCTTAATAGCCAGGCCTAGGCCAGGCCACAGCCAACACCCGGGAGCTCCCCTTGTGGGTAGCGGGGGCCCCAGCACTTGGGCCATCTCCTGCTCATCTACCAGGCTCAGTAGCAGGGAGCTGGGTCAGAAATACAGCAGTCAGGACTGCAGTGGGCACCCATCTGGGGTGCTGGTGTCCCAGGCAACAGCTTAACCTGCCATGCCACAAACCAGGCCCCCAGCGATTTTTGTAAATGAGGTGGACCTCTGAGTCCTGGCTCAAGCTTTATCCCTTTCCCATCTCAGTTGCTAGGTTTAATTCTGGTGGAGGACATGCTGTCTGAGTTAGTAAGAGACCCAAGGCTTAATTTCCAGTGCTTGGAAATGACTTCCAGAACAAAACGCCCACGCGACATATCTGAGTTAAACAGATGCTCAAGCACCTTGGCCAAATTGAGCAGTATCTTGCCAATGCACCTTGACCCAGCAAAACCTTACGAAAGAACCACACGATCCAGTTCGTAGTTACCGCTGGGAGAAAGCAGTGCAGGGAAGGCTGGCTTCCTGGGTTCAGCCACATCTGCCCCCATGTGTGACAGTGGAGTGCGGGTGGCTTCAAGGATTGATTACTCTAGCGCTGCAGGTCTGAAACGCCAGATACGCTGGGAAGGCCAAAGACAGGAGCCTTTAGTAGGGGAGAAGTACAAGCCGCAGCAGTGCCCGGGCACCACCCTCTGAGCGAGGCCAGCAGGAAAGCAAAGGGCTTTGTCTGCAGGTGAGTTTGATCTGCAATCCGGTGGAGGCTGCCCCTCCTCCCCGCCGGCCTGCTCCCCGGCCCACACCCACGGTAACCATAGCGGCCTCTTTTCTGGGAAGAAGCTGCTCAGCTGATTTTTTTTCAAGCGGGAAGGGCGGGGGAGACGAGGGGCGCAATTCGCCGCGACGCGTTCCTGCCATCTAGCGGCGCCAGAAACTGAGGACGCGCACTACCACAGGGAAACCTTTCCTAAGGTTTTCTCAGGTTTACTTATCTGTTTGAAGGCAGAGGGCCAAAGAGAGCCAGAGCGACAGAGCGAGAGCGAGAGCGAGAGCGAGGTCCGTCTTCCACCCGCGGGTTCCCTCCCGCAGTGGCCGCAGTGGCCGCAGTGGCCGCAGTGGCCGGAGCTGCCGATCCGAAGCCAGGAACCAGGAGCTTTCCCCAGGTCTTTGTGTGCAGGGCCCCGAGCACTGAACCATCCTCCGCTGCGTCTCCAGCGCATTCGGATCGGAATCTGGACCGGAACTGTGGCAGCCAGGACGCCCGGAGCCGAGGGGATGTCGGCACCATGGAAGGCAGCTGTACGCGGTACCACCGCGACGGACCCAAAGCCGCCTTGTCTAATGCAAACCCGAGATCCTCTCCTGCCCCCAACGCCATTCCTCCAGTGTACGATCCCCGAAAACGCCTGAGACCCGTCTTTAAGTCCCGGAGACCCATCCCACCAAAGAAGCCGTAGTCCCGCCCTGGACCCCTAGCAACCGCCGCGGGAAGTCCCGCTGCCGCGGACGGACGCCACCAGGGGGCGGGGCCTAGCCGCGCGCGCATGCGTGGGAGGTGGCTGCGCGAGGGCGCCCGGTGCACTCTGGGCCAGATTACCCAGATCCCGCAGCGCGTGTCGGCCGGCTCCGTGGCGGCTGTGCCGCGAGCAGGGCCGCTGGGCCGCTGCTGTCCAGGGCGTCCTGCCGGCGGCGCCCCGACACGTGGGAGGCCTGCACGTTAACGGTTCAGTCTTGTCCGTGACCACTGGAGGATCGCTTCCCGCTTTTCGGTCCTCTCCTCTTTCTGTGCTGTGATACCGGCTGGTTCTGTGCGGGCGCGAAACCGTAGGACGTCTGAAGAGCGGCCAGGCCTCCCGTTCCTCTTGCTGACCTGGAGTGATAAGGTCGGCAGAGACCGCAGATTCGCTGCGGCCCGTCAGCCCCGCAGCGCGCTGGTTCATTACTCTGCCGCATGAGGTCTTAGCGAGGGGCCATCCTCTGCACCGGACAGTCGGGGAGAAACCCTGGATGCGTGTCTAGTGGGGTGTCACGGATGAATGGTGCCTTTGAGTAACTAAGCCACGGGTGTTGTCTCTGGGGTCAGGGAAGGGCGAGCATGCCAGACACGTCTCCGAGTGATGGAGGCAGGCGTCCGCACCCCTGGGTGACTGCGGTGTCCTGAGTGCTCGCTGCAGGACCGGCAGTCTTGTCCCCCGTGTCCTGCTGGAGACACCTGCCTCCCTGCGCGGTCTGGTCTGTGGCTGCTTTGTGTCTCCCTCACCCTGGTCAGTTCTGCCGGCCCCTGGCTGACTCAGCCTCAGCCCAGCTGCGCTGACATCAGCAGAGCGCTGTGGATGCGGGTCTCACCCTCATCCTCCCCCTGTGCAGGGCTTGCCCTCTGCAGCCCCGCTGCGGGTCACCTACCCCTAAGCGATATGGCTTGCTTCAGGTGAGCGCTTGGGCACCTTTTAAGAAAAAGAGACTTCACAGGCATGGAAAGCCATGACACGGTGGCAAAAAACAATCTAAATGAAAGACCCTGGTGAACAGGACCCCAGCAGAAGGAACAGGCCATCAAGGAGAGAGGCGCCTTTCTCTGAAGGGAGGAAGGAACCTCCACTGTGACACGGCCTTGACTAAACAAGTTCAGAGTCGGTGAACTCAGGGGCTTCCATAGCCTAGACAGCTATGAATCTCGGGTGATTTCTGACGTCATAAATAAGAGTGCCAATTGTTAACAACGGGAGTCACTGGGTACATGCTCCCCACGTAGGATCTCTGTCCTTACTGTGTTTTACTATGAAACTTAAAAACACTACTAGTCGAACAGTACCCTATACCTTGGGCAGTTGTGTGAATGCAGCCTGTTGAAATCCTTGCTTAGTACATACTAAGTTGATCTTCAGTATATGAAGGTAATTGAAAATGAAACTCGATAAAGGGCATGATGGGAGAGGGAGAGCGGAGGGCCACGGGAGGGAGGGAGGTTGGTGGGGGGCCACAACAGTACAAAACAACAATACAGAACTTGCCCTTTGTAAATTCACATTTATGAAATTAAAAAGAAAGAGACTTATTTGATTATTTGAAAGGCAGAGTTACAGAGAAAGAGGGACAGACAGAGGGAGTGGGCCATCTCCCAGTCACTGTTCACTTCCCAAATGGCCACAGGTGCCTGGGCTGGGCCAGGCCAAATCAGGAGTCTGCAGTTCCATCCGGGTCTCCATTAGGTTGCAGGGGCCCAGCACTCAGACCATCATCAGCTCCTTTCCCAGGTGCATGACCTGATGAGCTGCACCAGAAGTGGGGCAGCTAGGACTCCAACCAGCGCTCACATGGGAAGCAGGTATCCCAGGCAGCAGCTTAACCCACTGTGCCACAATGCCAGCCCTGCACCCTGGTCTTGAATCAGCCACTGTCCAGATTCTGCTCCAGGGAATCGTGCCCCTGGCGTGTCCCCTGCCACACAGCAGCAGCCACCATCAGCTGCTGAAAAGCGCGAGGGGCTTCCGAACGTTCATGGGCAAGTGGAGGTGAATGCTAGGTTTATTATGGAGCATGCAATGCTGCAGTCACTGTGACGTTTGTTCAATGTGCTCGGATCTCATGCACTTTTTGAAGACTCATCATACAGTCGCGCGAAATGACCGTCCTTAGTCCCAAACATGTGTTGGCTAAAATCCTACTTGGAGCCTCTGCACTTCTCTGAGGAACCTTTGTTCTGTGAGAGTGCCCTCTGGGCTTGTCACTGCCCGCGTGCACCTGCTAACCCTGTGACTGGAACAGATCCCATCCCGGCCTTGTCTCTCAGGTCGACCAAAGACGTTTTATATTATGTCCAACTCCAGAATGATGCCAGATACCTCACTTGGGCGCGTGTGTGTAAAAGGCTGGAACCGCGCCTCCGCGGTAGGCCCAGCCGTGCACATGGAGCTTCTGCACTGTGAGGCCACAATGCGAGCCCTGGTGTCCTGTGACAGCAGATTCCCTGCAGTGCTGGGCACGAGGCTCTGTTATGGGCTGGGGAGCAGGGCCCGGTCTCACAGGCTGAAGCACTTTGCGTTCCTGAAACACATCATGAGCCCTGAGCTGCCGCAGGACATGCGTGGTGGTGGTGGTGGGGGGGGGGACACTGCCGCCTCCGTTTGCGGGATGCCCCAGTACAGGGTGCCCATGGGGCTTGGGACTCTGAGTATCCCACCGGTCTCCCTCCTCCTCCTCCATGAACCCTCAGGGGAGGTGGCTGGAGGGGAGCAGGGGAGCTGGCAGGTGTGCACTATGACAGCTGGAGAGTGGGGAGTGTGCTGGCCGCAGTGAGGGGTGCAGGAGACGGAAAGAAACGAGCCACCTTCTGCTGGTCAGGGACGGACACCGAATAAATCAGGCTTGCAGGGACAGGGCTGCGATTCTCTGTTCTCTGTGGCCGGGGCGGCCAAATGGCAGGTGCAGACAGCACTGGTCCCACCCCCTAGCCCACAGCAGAGACGGAAGGAAACAGCCAGAGGGCTTTCTGGAGGAAGATGGGCACTGACCTCATTCCGCTCCGATGCGCATGCTCCGTCCCCGCCAATCCTCGCGTAGTTTGAGTCCGTAGCCAGGCCTCCTTCTCCCTTGTGCTTGGACTTCCTGCTGCTGTTGCTATGGTTCCGGAGGCGGGGCTGCGGTGGGCGTCCGGGCCTGGGACGGCTTTCGGGGGTCGTTTGGGACGGTCCCAGTGCATTGTGTTCTTGTGCTTTATTCCACAAGCCTACTCCCGGCCAGGCCTGCCCTTCTAGGATTAGAGGGGGAAAAAAAAGCGTGAATTTTCGCCTGGTTTGGGCGGCCCTCAGTTTCTCTGGCCACTAGATGGCAGTGTTGTGCCGCAGCGCCAGGCTGTGCGCGCCTTCCCCCTCCTTTCCTGCTTGAAAAAAATGCGCCTGTTAGTTTCCCACTGCAAAGCTGTTTGGTCTTCAGTTCCACTTTTGGGGACCTGAAATGCCAGTTCCTGGGGTCCCAGGCAGAAACTCACTCTGGGCGCACAAAGCGTTTTGTTGTTTTCGGTGTGTTGGCTTTCAGCATTAGTTTGTTTCTTGAAGGTGTTTTGTTAATATACAAACCGTTTGCACTTGGAGCGAGCGGACCCGGGCAACTACTGCTTCCCAGCCTGTGTGTCCCTCCAGGTTCCCCTTGAACCTGGGTCGCGCTTCTCTGAAACGTGCTCTTGCTGGATTCTCCAAGTTGTGTGTGTGGGTGTAGGTGGGGGTGGGGGTCCTGGCCCTTGGGGGCTGCTCTTTGTGCAGCCCCAGCCTCGGGGTAGAAGATGGGGTCACAAAAGGGGTCCTCCTTCAAGTCCCATCCCCTGGCCTGCACTGTGGATTCCTTTTGTGGGCCTTCCCTTAGGGGTGTTCTCACCCACGCAGGTGCATTTCACATCTGAAGCCCAGGCTGCCAGCACCACTTCTCTTTTATAAAGCTCAGGTTTACACTTTTGCATGGCGTTCGTGTCTCTCGTCGTCCTGGAAGCTGCTTTATACCATGTTGAAATGTGGCAGGCAAATTCAAAGCACACTTCCTCCTGATGGCAAGATGGCCAGCACCGTGCTCTGAGGAGCCCCAAGCTGTGACCCTTGTCATTTCCCCGATTGATCCCGGGCCCCTGGAAGAGGACCTCGCACTGCCTGGGTGCCTGGTGAGCACCGTGAAATAAAGGGACGCTCATGGTTCCACGCATGCTGCCTGTGTACGTAAAGTCAGTCTTTCCGTGGCCTGGATCATGACAGCAAGGGTTGTGACAGGGTCAGTTATCCTTTGCTGTGAGGTGTTCAGCCTTTGCCTGTGTCACGGCCGTTTCTTAGCTGCCAGTTTTTTGCATCAGCTGTCTCAGTCACGGACTCAGACACTGTGCAGAACTTTGCAGGCTCAGCATTGCTTTGTTCTCATCCAGAAGGCCTCACTGTGCTTCCACTGGTCCCATGCAGCACGCACTGCTGAGGTAGCTGTGGGAAACCTTTCTTGTTGCTCCGTGTTTGATCAGCTGCGGGTGTAGTGCTGGCTGAGTTGCTGCAGGACACCGCCCTAGACCAATCAACATCTAGAACTGAGGCTGCGGGGTATTTGGATGATGGTTATCACGCTGTGTGGGACCCCTGCTTCCCACATGGCGCTGCCTGGCTTCCAGTGCTGGCTCTGCTCCTGCCTCCTGCTCAGGCACACCTGGCAGGCAATGGGCAATGGCTCAAGTGCTTGGGTCCCTGCCACCGACATGGGAGACCCACATGGAGCTCTGCGCTTCTGCTTTGGGCCTGGCCCATCCCTGGTTGTTGTGAGCATTTGGAGAGTGAACCAGTGGTTGGAAGTGCTCCCTTGCTCTCCCCTTGTCTCTTCCTTTCTGTCTGTCACTGCCTTTCAAATAAATAAGTCTTATTTTAAAAATCAAGTCAGAAAAACAGAACGATAATTAAATAGAAAAGACACAGAAGAACTTGCAGTGTATATGACACTTAGGGGTCATATAACTCTTAACATAATATCATTATTTTTCAAAATTAGAGGAGAGAGTCTGAAAATGCAAGACATCCCAGGGGCTTCAGGGGTTTGCAACTCAGTGTGGAGTTTGTTCCCTGTCCTTTGCCTGTAAAGCATTGGGGCCTTTGTAGCTAGGTTTCAACTTCTGGAAATCCAGCACAAATAAGCAGAGGGTGAAAAACACGTATGGGCAAAACATCTTTCATCTTCCTGTGCAGGGCTGGGGCATGTCCGGCCCAGGAGCTCTCTAAGGCCCATGAAATCATTTGGTCTGGCCCTGCCAAGGCAACCACAGATGGAACTCAAAATTCAATAAATCTGTACCAGGCTACTTTTCAAGTTGAATGGCCCTTGGCAGAAAAAGATTGTTTGCCACCCCTGTTTTAAAGGGACAAACCCTGTATCAATATGCTTTCCTCCTACACCTTTCTCTCCCCGAATTTCCCTAGAAATCCCTAGGTAGAAATGGGGAGTAGAAGAATATGTATTAACTGTATCAAAATGTAAAGGATACTTTTTATCACAGTCTCAAAAAATCTGCCTTAAAAAAAAAATAAAAGCTGGGCCTGACACTGTGGCACAGCGGGTTAAAGCTCTGGCCTCCAGTGCCCGCATCCCATATGGACGCTGGTTCGAGTCCCGGCGGCTCCACTTCCTATCCAGCTCTCTGCTATGGCCTGGGAAAGCAATAGAAGATGGCCCAAGTCCTTGGGCCCCTGCACCTGCGTGGGAAACCCAGAAAAAGCTCCTGGCTCCTGGCTTCAGATCAGCGCAGCTCTGGTCATTGCAGGCCATCTGGGGAGTGAACCAGCAGATGGAAGACCTCTGACCTCTCTCTCTGTCTCTACCTCTCTCTGTAACTTTCAAATAAATAAAATAAATCTTAAAAAAAAAAAAAAAACTGGGCCAGCACCATGGCTCACTTGGCTAATCCTATGCCTGCAGCGCTGGCATCCCAGGTTCTAGTCCCGGTTGGGGCGCTGGTTCTGTCCTAGTTGCTCCTGTTCCAGTCCAGCTCTCTGCTGTGGCCTGGGAAGGCAGTGGAGGATGGCCCAGGGCCTTGGGCCCTGCACCCGCGTGGGAGACCAGGAAGAAGCACCTGGCTCCTGGCTTCGGATCAGCGCAGCACCGGCTGTAGCGGCCACTTGGGGAGTGAACCAACAGAAGGAAGACCTTTCTCTCTATCTCTCTCTCTCACTGTCTAACTCTGCCTGTCAAAAAAAAAAAAAAAACTGTACCTACTATATACTAACATCAATAATGTGATTTACCAGGCTGCCAGGACACAGGCTCAGCACCTGTTGAGCTACCTGCACTGCCCTCACCCCCTGGGGTGCATATTGTCACAGATCTTCATTTACACCTGTGGAAACAGGCACTCAAGGTTCTCTGGCTCTCAGAGGAGACAACAGTATTGTCCACTGTCCCTGGTCTGTCACTCTCTGGGTCACACCCTGGTTTGCTGAAAGCTCTCCTGCTTCAAGATCCCAGCTATGATGTTTACAAAGAAAATCCCTGGAAGTGAACAAGGCCTTGTTCATTTCTTCCACAGACAGCCCCACTGACCACACCCTGCTAGGTGGTGTTCAGTGGAAAGTGTCACAACAGGAGCCCTTAGCGAGAGAAATGGCTTTTTATGATGTTGACCTTTGAGATGGGGGTTAGAGGTTGTTTCTCTCCATTCACCTCAGTTTTGAATCATACTTAACTCTTGGAGACTACATACTGCTTCACGAAGATGAATTTTTAAACTTCAAGCCTTATTCAAATGATTTTTAGAACAGAATAACTCACGCAAAATAGCTACGTTTTTAAACAGATGCTAAAGCAGTGATTCAAACAGGAAATCTGTACCTGCAAAATGCACCGTTACAGCTGAAAAACCTCTGCGGAAATAATCCTCAAATATAATTAACAGTTCACCATTGTCTGAAAGGGTTATGGAGAAGATTGGCTTTCTTTATTAAACGTTCTCTCTCCGAGTGTTTGCGAGCAGATTCAGTTATTAGCATAAAGGATGGATATATTGGTGAAGGTCCCTAAAACAGAGGATAGCCCTGGGAAAGGAAATGCCACAATGTTTCTCTCTCTCTCTCTCTCTCTCTCTCTCTCTCTCTCTCTCAAGATTTTATTTACTTGAAAGAGTTACAGAGAAAGGTCTTCCATCTGACGGTTCACTCCCCAGATGGCCGCAACGGCTGGAGCTGCAGGAGCCAGGAGCTTCTTCCGGGTCTCCCACGCGGGTGCAGGGGCCCAAGGACTTGGGCCATCTTCTACTGCTTTCCCTGGCCATAGTAAAGAGCTGGCTGGGAAGTGGAGCAGCCGGGCTAGAACCGGCGTCCCTATGGGATGCCTATGCTGCACCACAGCGCCGGCCCCCCTCACAATGTTTCTGACAGCAGAAAATTCTAGCTACCTAGGCATTCACGGGGGAGAAATGGGGGTTAGAAAAGCAAAGGTCTTTTTGCCCCTCGCTGAGTTTTTGTCAGGGACCAGGGAGAAAGCTTCATCTTCTGATTCTAGGCGGCGGGTTCTCAGAAGCTTCGGAAGAAAACAAAATTCTTTTTTTTTTTTTTTTCCCTTAAATCGAAAGAGTCTGCTACATTTTTTTAAAGGTCGACGGGCGGGGGGTGGGTAGAGGCGAGCTGAGAAGCTTTCCAGATCAACACTGCCATCTAGCGTCCAGAGAAACTGACAGTCACCCACACCGCAGCAAAACCTACGTTAAACCCTGTTCTTCCAACGAAACGGCTAGAGATCTTGCCGGAGAAAGCCGGTCCGTATAAAGGAGAAAAACAAAATTCACTGGTAACGGCCAAAGCGCAGCACACGACCCACCCCTGGCGAGGACGCCTTTCGCATCCCCGCCCCCCTAACCACAGCAGCAGCAGCAGCAACTGCAACACCAACAGCACCGGCCTGCACCCCCGGAAGAACGTGGCCCGTGGAGGAGCCAAGCTATTGGAGGACGGCGACCGCGACCGCGACCGATGAAGTGCAAGTTTCGCTTCCAGAAAACTGTTGCGCTTGGTACCTGAAAGCCTGACTGAATTATTTAGTCCGTATCCGTGACTATTAGAAGATTGCTTCTTGCTTTCCAACTTGCTCTGCTAACATAGTGCACACTCGCTAGCAGCCCTGTTCCATCCAGTGACCTCCCCTGATGATACTTGGAGAAGATGGCCGCAAGGCGACGGGAATGGTCGCACGATCCCAAACTCAACCTTCCTGTTTGCCCTGGCGTGCTTTTTCTACAACGCTCCTAACTGCAGCCTGGCCCTCACTTCTGCGCAGGAACCCCAGACATCCACCTTCTCAGGAACTTTGCTCTTGCCATGTTCACTCCTTTCTTCGGAACCATCAACTGCTCCCACTGTCCTGGAGATCCCGCAAACAGAGTGGGAAACCCCACCCTCTTCTTCCGTGCGTCCTTCAGCAACGTCTGGCTCATGCTGTGTTGTCAAGAACCCAAAGGTGCTTCAACCTGGGAGACCACTCGCTGCTCCCCTCCCAGTAACAGAGCTTCAGTGCCCAGCACTGCAGGAAAACCGCAGGGCCACCAGGCCTCGCCATATGACACGATGATAGTTCCGTGTGCATGGCTTGCTCTACCTCTTAGGCGCCTTGTGCATCTGCCCCTTCAAGCCATTCTCATTTTACATACACACACGCACTGACAACATATTCTATTCTTTCTGACAAAGTACATGTTCAAGAGTATGCCCTTTTTCACTTGCACATAGTATGGTATATCTTCAGAAAAAGCAAAAAAAAAAAAAAAAAATCCCTGTAATTGGAACAGAATACTTTATCCTTTGGCGTGATGGGCTCAGCATTCATTTTGCAAAACACACCAGTAGGCAACTGGGGAAGAGGGATCCTACCTTCCTGCAGGTGACCTGAGTTCCTAGGCTGCCTTCCCTGCGGGAGGGATACAGACAGTGGAGAGGGGCAGATCTGAGAGGCAGGGCGCTCTCAGGAAGGCCGCCTAACTGGGGAGGGGTAGGTGAGCAGCAGCTGAGCCTGCGCAGTGGACAGCCCTGGAAGGGAAGCATGGAGGATGAGACCCGGATCCAGAGGGGCCTGCAGATGTCAGCACAGGTGGGCTGAGGCCCAGTCAGCCTGGGGGTACCAGAATCAGAACACCACGACGACGATGATGAGAGATTAAAAACTGCAAGGTTACCCGGCCACAGACATGAGCACCTTTGTCCTCAGACCCAGGGAGAGAGTAATGGTTCCATAGAGACCACTCAGAACACTGCAAACACCATAAACAGTGTGAGACACTTTCCTGCATCCCTGTCAGTAATCTGTGTCCTTTCCTTTTCTATCAGACAGAATTTTCCTCTATGGGTGCCGGTTTGAATCCCGGCTGCTCCACGTCCGATCCAGTACCCTGCTTATGGCCTAGGAAAGCAGTAGAAGATGGCCCAAGTCCTTGGGCCCCTGTACCCACATGGGAGACCCAGAAGCTCCTGGCTCCTGGCTTCGGATTGGCCCAGCCCTGGCCATAGCAGCCATCTGGGGAGTGAACAAGCACACAGAAGATACCTGTCTGTAACTCTGCCTCTCGAATAAATAAATAAATCTTTTTTAAAAATTGGGGGAGGGAAGCAGTAGATGGGCAGTATTTGTGTGTTTGTCTCGCTGTCTCTCTGCCATTTATTTATTGGTTTTATAAATTTATTTTTAGGGCCCGCATTGTAGCATAGCAGGTAAAGCCACCTCCTGCACTGCCCACCTCCTATATGGGCACTGGTTTGAATCTCGGTGCCTCCATTTCCAATCCAGCTGCCTGTCTGTCCAACTCTATCTGTAACTATTGATACCTATTTGCCTATTAATGTTCTTGCCATGAATTCAGAGAAGAATTCTGAATACTGGCATGAATAAACCAGGCAGATTGATAAGTTTTAAGCTTTTTATTTAGTGAGACAAATGCATAGGAGAGTGAGGGCATTAACCTAAGGGAGAAAGGAAAGTCCAGAAATTAAGTTGGAATCCATACCAAGTAGAAAGCAGGCCAGGGGCCGGCGCTGTGTCGCAGCAGGTTAAAGCCCTGGCCTGAAGCGCCAGCATCCCATATGGACACCGGTTCTAGTCCCAGCTGCTCCACTTCCCATCCAGCTCTCTGCTATGGCCTGGGAAAGCTGTAGAAGATGGCCCAAGTCCTTGGGTCCCTGCACCGGTGTGAGAGACCCAGAGGAAGCTCCTGGCTCCTGGCTCCTGGCTTCAGATCGGCCGTTACGGCCATCTGGAGAGTGAATCAGCAGGCAGAGAAACCAAGACAGAGAGCAGGGATGGCCCGAAGGCCAAGTGCCCCGAAGGCACCAGGCAACAAAGGTCCATAATAGCAAAACATGGCAAAAGGACCCGGCCCACCATGCTCCAGGCCCTTAATCCACTTCCAAAGGGTAGTGATTATGTAGCCTGATGGACAGGTGGGCACACAGGTGTGGTCAGGTAGGGGCATGAGATCACACAGGGGCTGTGGTGAAGGCATGATCTTCCAGCACACAAACCTAAATGAATTTTATCCTATCTGCTTCCATACATCACTATGACTTTCAAACAAAATAAAATAAAGTAAATCTTTTAAAAAATGATTTATTTGAAAAGCAGAGTGACACAGGGAGAGAGAGACAGACAATGAGAAAGAGATCTTCCATCTACCGGTTCACTCCCCAAATGGCTACAATGGCCAACCAGAGCTTGGGCAGGCAGAAGTCAGGGGCCTGGAACTTCACTTAGGACTCCTAATACCTTGGGAGAGGCCCCGGTATTTGGGCTAACTTCCACTGCCTTGCCAGGCACCTGAGCAGGAAGCTGAATCAGAACTTGAGCATCAGGAATCAAACCCTAGCACTGATATGGGATGCTGAAGTAGCAAGCTGCAGCTTAACTCCCTGCACTACAATCCTAGCCCCTTCTTTCAATTAATTAATTAACAGTGTTGTAAAGTTAAGCTTTAAAAGGATAAGAGCAACTGAGGATATACTGCAGACATTTGGGGACTGAACTAGCTTGTGGGGGATTTATATATCTCAGTTTCTCACTCTCTGCCTTTTTAAAAAAAAAATATTTGAAAGGCAGAGTTACAAAGAGACAGAGGTGCAAAGAGAGAGAGAGAGAAAGGGAGAGAGAGACACAGAGAGAGAGAGAGAGAGAGAGAGAGGTCTTCCATCCAATGGTTCACTCCCCAATTGGCTGCAATGGCCAGAGCTGCACTGATCCAAAGCCAGGAGCTTCTTCCAGGTCTCCCACTTGGGTGCAGGGACCCAAGGACTGGGCCATCTTCTACTGCTATCCCAGGCCATAGCAGAGAGCTGGATCAGAAGTGGAGCAGCCGGGTCTCAATCCAGCACCCATATGTGATGCCAGCACTGCAGGCAGCGGCTTTACCTGCTACACCACAGCACGGGCCCTTGATCTCTGCCTTTAAAATATAATTTTAAAAGTTCTTTTAAAAGGATAAAGCTGTGGGATGTGCACCTGTTGTAGCTAGGGGAAGATATTTGTTGGGGTGCCCACAAACCAGGTTGGTAAGCCTGGAATCCAGTTCAGGCTCCCTTCCCCACTGCAGCTTCCTGCCTATCCACACTGAGGGAGGTGGCAAGTGATGGTCCAAGCACGTGGGATTCTGCCTAAGACCTCAGACACCTGCAGAAATCTCCTGGTGCTGGCTTCCGCCAGGCCTGACACCAGCCAATGGCAAATTTGCGGAGGCAAAAGACAACCTGGGGGTTTTCTGGCTGGCTATCTATCTACTGTGTCTCTATGCCTTTCCTTGCCTCCCTAGAAAGATTTCTTTGATTTAGTGAAACGACACAGTGGCAGAGAGTGAAGGAGATCTTTCATCTGCTGGATCACTCTCCAAATGGCCTCAAAAGGCGGGGTCTGTCCAGGTCCAAGCCAGGAGCACAGAACGCTAGCCTGGTTTCCTAGGTGGGCAGGAGGCTCCCGAATCCTAGAGTAGTCTTCCGCTGACTCTGACGACTAATAAAGGACTCCAGCAGTTGCACACTGTAGCTTGCCCGCTGCAATACGCCGCCACTCCTCCATAGAAATTTTTTTGAGGGAGGAAGGGCGGGGGAGAGAGACGCAGGAAAAGTACATGATACAACACTGCCATCTAGCGGATAGAGAAACTGAGCGGCATCAAGAACTACAAAAAGTAATCTAGCGCCATTTTCTTCACAGAGACTCCTATTGAGTCCAGAAGATAGAGGTTCTTGAAGACCTGATGAGTGAAAGAGAATAAATAAACTAGCGAGCCTGCGGGGCGGAAAGTCGTCAGTGAATTTGTGATCTCTGCCGTCCATCAACACTGGCTCCCCTTCTGCCCACTTTTTTTTTTTTTTTTAATATTCTTAAAAGCGTTATTGGGGATGTAATATATATTTACCTTTTTGTTTTTTAAGAAAAGATCTACCTATTTATTTGAAAGGCAGAATTACAGAGAGGCAGAGACAGAGAGAAAGATGTATCTGCTGGTTCAGTCTCCAAATGGCTTCATCAGCCAAATTGGCTGAAGCCAGGAGCCAGGAGCTTCCTCTGGGTCTCCCATGTGGGTGCAGGGGCCCAAGCACTTGGGCCATCTTCTACTGCTTTCCCAGACCATAGCAGAGAGCTGGATCAGAAGTGGAGCAGCTGGAGGCTGGCGCCGTGGCTCACTAGGCTAACCCTCCGCCTTGTGGCGCCGGCACAGTCCCGGTCAAGGCACCAAATCTAAATAAATTACTTAATTTATTTGAAAGGGAGACTAACACAGAGAAAAGGTTCATTTCCCCCAAAGGCCTGCAACAGCCAGGGCTGGGCCAGGCTAAAGCCAACAGTCAGGAACTCCATCTGGGTCTCCCACATGGATGGCAGGAGCCCAAGCACTCAAGTCACCATCCACTGCCTTCCACATACATTAGCAGGAAACTGGATTGGAAGCAGAGTTGGGACTCAATCAGGTGCCTTATGGATATCTCAAGCTGTCACTTAACCTGCTGCATCACAATGCCCAGGCCCAAACCTAATGTTTGAATATTTCCACCAGCTCCCAAAGAAACCTTGTACTCATTTTCCATCCCTCCCCTATTGGTTGCCATTGCACGCATCAATATTTTAAAATAGTAAATGCTTGTGAACATCTCCATTCAATAGTATGGTTATTGATGAGAGCCAATCCTTAATTTTTGATGGCTTTTTTAAAGTTATTATAAATTTTACCATCATTCATTAATGCTTAAAGCTACTTAAAACTACTTGGCTGGGGCCGGTTCAGTGGTGTAGTGGATAAAGCCACTGCCTGCAGTGCCAGCATCCCATATGGGTGCCAGTTTAAGTCCTGGCTGCTCCACTTCTGATCCAGGTCTCTGCTATGGCTTGGGAAAGCAGTGAGACATGGCCCAAATTGTTGGGCCCCTGCACACGCATGGCAGACCCGGAAGAAGCTCCTGGACCCTGGCTTTGGATTGGCCAGGCTCCACCTTCTTATCATTATAGGTCAGCAAGAGAAATGGCAGCCAAGCCTCTTTTTATAAATCAGGACTATTTTATTCCCACATAAATGGACCCTCATATCACAGCACAGACAGAAAGAGAAGAGGAGCAAAAAGCAAGAAGCAATCCTCTAATGATTTTCTGATTTCATTCTTAAAGATATTTATTTACTTATTTGAGAGGTAGAATTAGAGAGGGAGAGAAAGAAAAGTGAGAGACAGAGGTCTTCCATCTGCTGGTTCACTCCCTAGATGGCCCCAACAGCCAGAGCTGGCCCAATCTGAAGCCAGGAGCCAGCAGCTTCTTCAGGATCTCCCATAAGGGTGCAAGAGCCCAAATACGTGGGCCATACTCCACTGCCTTCTCAGGCCATAGCAGAGAGCTGGATCAGAAGTGGCGAAGCCACTACACCACTGCACCAGCCCCAACATTTTATTTTTTAATGCTTTATTTCCATCCACTGGTCCACTCTGCAAATGCCCTCAACAGTGAGGGATGGTACAGTCCCAAACCAGAAGCCCAGAATTCCATTTGGGTCTCCCGTGAGGGAGGCAGGGACTCAACCACTGGAGCCATTGCCCATTACCTGCCATTGCTGTCATGATCCAGGCCACGGAAAGACTGACTTTACGTACACAGGCAGCATGCGTGGAACCATGAGCGTCCCTTTATTTCACGGTGCTCACCAGGCACCCAGGCAGTGCGAGGTCCTCTTCCAGGGGCCCGGGATCAATCGGGGAAATGACAAGGGTCACAGCTCGGGGCTCCTCAGAGCATGGTGCTGGCCATCTTGCCATCAGGAGGAAGTGTGCTTTGAATTTGCCTGCCACATTTCAACATGGTATAAAGCAGCTTCCAGGACGACAAGAGAAACGAACGCCATGCAAAAGTGTAAACCTGAGCTTTATAACAGAGAAGCGGTGCTGGCAGCCTGGGCCTCAGATGTGAAATGCACCTGCGTGGGTGAGAACACCCCTAAGGGAAGGCCCACAAAAGGAATCCACAGTGCAGGCCAGGGGATGGGACTTGAAGGAGGACCCCTGTTGTGACCCCATCTTCTACCCCGAGGCTGGGGCTGCACAAAGAGCAGCCCCCGAGGGCCAGGACCCCCACCCCCACCTACACCCACACACACAACTTGGAGAATCCAGCAAGAGCACGTTTCAGAGAAGCGCGACCCAGGTTCAAGGGGAACCTGGAGGGACACACAGGCTGGGAAGCAGTAGTTGCCCGGGTCCGCTCGCTCCAAGTGCAAACGGTTTGTATATTAACAAAACACCTTCAAGAAACAAACTAATGCTGAAAGCCAACACACCGAAAACAACAAAACGCTTTGTGCGCCCAGAGTGAGTTTCTGCCTGGGACCCCAGGAACTGGCATTTCAGGTCCCCAAATGTGGAACTGAAGACCAAACAGCTTTGCAGTGGGAAACTCACTGGCGCATTTTTTTCAAGCAGGAAAGGAGGGGGAAGGCGCGCACAGCCTGGCGCTGCGGCACAACACTGCCATCTAGTGGCCAGAGAAACTGAGGGCCGCCCAAACCAGGCGAAAACTCACGCTTTTTTTTTTTTTTTTCTAATCCTAGAAGGGCAGGCCTGGCCGGGAGTAGGCTTGTGGAATAAAGCACAAGAACACAATGCACTGGGACCGTCCCAAACGACCCCCGAAAGCCGTCCCAGGCCCGGACGCCCACCGCAGCCCCGCCTCCGGAACCATAGCAACAGCAGCAGGAAGTCCAAGCACAAGGGAAAGGGAGGCCTGGCTACGGACTCAAACTACGCGAGGATTGGCGGGGACGGAGCATGCGCATCGGAGCGGAATGAGGTCAGTGCCCATCTTCCTCCAGAAAGCCCTCTGGCTTGTTTCCTTCCGTCTCTGCTGTGGGCTAGGGGGTGGGACCAGTGCTGTCTGCACCTGCCATTAGGCCGCCCCGGCCACAGAGAACAGAGAATCGCAGCCCTGTCCCTGCAAGCCTGATTTATTCGGTGTCCGTCCCTGACCAGCAGAAGGTGGCTCGTTTCTTTCCGTCTCCTGCACCCCTCACTGCGGCCAGCACACTCCCCACTCTCCAGCTGTCATAGTGCACACCTGCCAGCTCCCCTGCTCCCCTCCAGCCACCTCCCCTGAGGGTTCATGGAGGAGGAGGAGGGAGACCGGTGGGATACTCAGAGTCCCAAGCCCCATGGGCACCCTGTACTGGCGCATCCCGCAAACGGAGGCGGCAGTGTCCCCCCCCCCCCCCCACCACCACCACGCATGTCCTGCGGCAGCTCAGGGCTCATGATGTGTTTCAGGAACGCAAAGTGCTTCAGCCTGTGAGACCGGGCCCTGCTCCCCAGCCCATAACAGAGCCTCGTGCCCAGCACTGCAGGGAATCTGCTGTCACAGGACACCAGGGCTCGCATTGTGGCCTCACAGTGCAGAAGCTCCATGTGCACGGCTGGGCCTACCGCGGAGGCGCGGTTCCAGCCTTTTACACACACGCGCCCAAGTGAGGTATCTGGCATCATTCTGGAGTTGGACATAATATAAAACGTCTTTGGTCGACCTGAGAGACAAGGCCGGGATGGGATCTGTTCCAGTCACAGGGTTAGCAGGTGCACGCGGGCAGTGACAAGCCCAGAGGGCACTCTCACAGAACAAAGGTTCCTCAGAGAAGTGCAGAGGCTCCAAGTAGGATTTTAGCCAACACATGTTTGGGACTAAGGACGGTCATTTCGCGCGACTGTATGATGAGTCTTCAAAAAGTGCATGAGATCCGAGCACATTGAACAAACGTCACAGTGACTGCAGCATTGCATGCTCCATAATAAACCTAGCATTCACCTCCACTTGCCCATGAACGTTCGGAAGCCCCTCGCGCTTTTCAGCAGCTGATGGTGGCTGCTGCTGTGTGGCAGGGGACACGCCAGGGGCACGATTCCCTGGAGCAGAATCTGGACAGTGGCTGATTCAAGACCAGGGTGCAGGGCTGGCATTGTGGCACAGTGGGTTAAGCTGCTGCCTGGGATACCTGCTTCCCATGTGAGCGCTGGTTGGAGTCCTAGCTGCCCCACTTCTGGTGCAGCTCATCAGGTCATGCACCTGGGAAAGGAGCTGATGATGGTCTGAGTGCTGGGCCCCTGCAACCTAATGGAGACCCGGATGGAACTGCAGACTCCTGATTTGGCCTGGCCCAGCCCAGGCACCTGTGGCCATTTGGGAAGTGAACAGTGACTGGGAGATGGCCCACTCCCTCTGTCTGTCCCTCTTTCTCTGTAACTCTGCCTTTCAAATAATCAAATAAGTCTCTTTCTTTTTAATTTCATAAATGTGAATTTACAAAGGGCAACTTTTGTATTGTTGTTTTGTACTGTTGTGGCCCCCCACCAACCTCCCTCCCTCCCGTGGCCCTCCGCTCTCCCTCTCCCATCATGCCCTTTATCGAGTTTCATTTTCAATTACCTTCATATACTGAAGATCAACTTAGTATGTACTAAGCAAGGATTTCAACAGGCTGCACTCACACAACCGCACAAGGTATAGGGTACTGTTCAACTAGTAGTGTTTTTAAGTTTCATAGTAAAACACATTAAGGACAGAGATCCTACGTGGGGAGCATGTACCCAGTGACTCCCGTTGTTGATTTAACAATTGGCACTCTTATTTATGATGTCAGCAATCACCCGAGACTCTTGCTATGAGCTGTCTAGGCTATGGAAGCCCCTGAGTTCACCCACTCTGAACTTGTTTAGTCAAGGCCGTGTCACAGTGGAGGTTCCTTCCTCCCTTCAGAGAAAGGCGCCTCTCTCCTTGATGGCCTGTTCCTTCTGCTGGGGTCCTGTTCACCAGGGTCTTTCATTTAGATTGTTTTTTGCCACCGTGTCATGGCTTTCCATGCCTGTGAAGTCTCTTTTTCTTAAAAGGTGCCCAAGCGCTCACCTGAAGCAAGCCATATCGCTTAGGGGTAGGTGACCCGCAGCGGGGCTGCAGAGGGCAAGCCCTGCACAGGGGGAGGATGAGGGTGAGACCCGCATCCACAGCGCTCTGCTGATGTCAGCGCAGCTGGGCTGAGGCTGAGTCAGCCAGGGGCCGGCAGAACTGACCAGGGTGAGGGAGACACAAAGCAGCCACAGACCAGACCGCACAGGGAGGCAGGTGTCTCCAGCAGGACACGGGGGACAAGACTGCCGGTCCTGCAGCGAGCACTCAGGACACCGCAGTCACCCAGGGGTGCGGACGCCTGTCTCCATCACTCGGAGACGTGTCTGGCATGCTCGCCCTTCCCTGACCCCAGAGACAACACCCGTGGCTTAGTTACTCAAAGGCACCATTCATCCGTGACACCCCACTAGACACGCATCCAGGGTTTCTCCTCGACTGTCCGGTGCAGAGGATGGCCCCTCGCTAAGACCTCATGCGGCAGAGTAATGAACCAGCGCGCTGCGGGGCTGACGGGCCGCAGCGAATCTGCGGTCTCTGCCGACCTTATCACTCCAGGTCAGCAAGAGGAACGGGAGGCCTGGCCGCTCTTCAGACGTCCTACGGTTTCGCGCCCGCACAGAACCAGCCGGTATCACAGCACAGAAAGAGGAGAGGACCGAAAAGCGGGAAGCGATCCTCCAGTGGTCACGGACAAGACTGAACCGTTAACGTGCAGGCCTCCCACATGTCGGGGCGCCGCCGGCAGGACGCCCTGGACAGCAGCGGCCCAGCGGCCCTGCTCGCGGCACAGCCGCCGCGGAGTCGGGCCGACACGCGCTGCGGGATCTGGGTAATCTGGCCCAGAGTGCACCGGGCGCCCTCGCGCAGCCACCTCCCACGCATGCGCGCGCGGCTAGGCCCCGCCCCCTGGTGGCGTCCGTCCGCGGCAGCGGGACTTCCCGCGGCGGTTGCTAGGGGTCCAGGGCGGGACTACGGCTTCTTTGGTGGGATGGGTCTCCGGGACTTAAAGACGGGTCTCAGGCGTTTTCGGGGATCGTACACTGGAGGAATGGCGTTGGGGGCAGGAGAGGATCTCGGGTTTGCATTAGACAAGGCGGCTTTGGGTCCGTCGCGGTGGTACCGCGTACAGCTGCCTTCCATGGTGCCGACATCCCCTCGGCTCCGGGCGTCCTGGCTGCCACAGTTCCGGTCCAGATTCCGATCCGAATGCGCTGGAGACGCAGCGGAGGATGGTTCAGTGCTCGGGGCCCTGCACACAAAGACCTGGGGAAAGCTCCTGGTTCCTGGCTTCGGATCGGCAGCTCCGGCCACTGCGGCCACTGCGGGAGGGAACCCGCGGGTGGAAGACGGACCTCGCTCTCGCTCTCGCTCTGTCGCTCTGGCTCTCTTTGGCCCTCTGCCTTCAGATAAGTAAACCTGAGAAAACCTTAGGAAAGGTTTCCCTGTGGTAGTGCGCGTCCTCAGTTTCTGGCGCCGCTAGATGGCAGGAACGCGTCACGGCGAATTGCGCCCCTCGTCTCCCCCGCCCTTCCCGCTTGAAAAAAATCAGCTGAGTAGTTTCTTCCCAGAAAAGAGGCCGCTATGGTTACCGTGGGTGTGGGCCGGGGAGCAGGCCGGCGGGGAGGAGGGGCAGCCTCCACCGGATTGCAGATCAAACTCACCTGCAGACAAAGCCCTTTGCTTTCCTGCTGGCCTCGCTCAGAGGGTGGTGCCCGGGCACTGCTGTGGCTTGTACTTCTCCCCTACTAAAGGCTCCTGTCATTGGCCTTCCCAGCGTATCTGGCGTTTCAGACCTGCAGCGCTAGAGTAATCAATCCTTGAAGCCACCCGCACTCCACTGTCACACATGGGGGCAGATGTGGCTGAACCCAGGAAGCCAGTCTTCCCTGCACTGCTTTCTCCCAGCGGTAACTACGACTGGATCCAGTGGTTCTTTCGTAAGGTTTTGCTGGGTCAAGGTGCATTGGCAAGATACTGCTCAATTTGGCCAAGGTGCTTGAGCATCTGTTTAACTCAGATATGTCGCGTGGGCGTTTTGTTCTGGAAGTCATTTCCAAGCACTGGAAATTAAGCCTTGGGTCTCTTACTAACTCAGACAGCATGTCCTCCACCAGAATTAAACCTAGCAACTGAGATGGGAAACGGAGCCAGGACTCAGAGGTCCACCTCATTTACAAAAATCGCTGGGGGCCTGGTTTGTGGCATGGCTGGTTAAGCTGTTGCCTGGGACACCAGCACCCCAGATGGGTGCCCACTGCAGTCCTGACTGCTGTATTTCTGACCCAGCTCCCTGCTACTGAGCCTGGTAGATGAGCAGGAGATGGCCCAAGTGCTGGGGCCCCCGCTACCCACAAGGGGAGCTCCCGGGTGTTGGCTGTGGCCTGGCCTAGGCCTGGCTATTGAGGACACTGGGGTTGTGAAACAGAGGATGGAAAGTTTCTCTGCCTTTCAAGTGATAAAATAAATATTTAGACACACACAGGCACATCCTTGGGCCAACAGCTGTGTTCCTTCACGTCTTGCTCCCTGCCCTGTGGCCACCCCAGCCACAGAACAGGGCCAGGCAGGGTGTGGGCAGTGGGGCTCTCTGTGGAAGAAGTGAACGAAGACATGATTGCTTCCAGGGATTTTCTTTGTGAAAATTTCACAGCTGGCATCTGAGGGGAGGGAAAGCTCTCTGCATTCTGGGTGTGACCCAGAGAGTGACAGACCAGGGGCAGAGGGCAGTCCTGGTGTCTCTTCCGATGACCCTTGGTAGCCAAGTGCACCTCGGTGTGCCTCCCTTGCACAAGGGGCAATGAAGGGGGGTGGTGATAGCATGTGTTTCAGGGGTGACCACAGTCCAGGAAGTAGCTCAGGCAGAGCTTAGCTTGTGTCCTGGCAGCCGAGGCATCACGTGGTAGTTACTTCCAGCAGCTTCTAGAAGGTTTGTAGAGGCACCGGATACTGGGCAGCTTTTCTGAGGCTGAGTGTGAATAGCAGGGCCCCCGCAGTGTAGGTGCAGCTGCTCTTTGTCCACTTCCCCTTTCTGCCTCTGGTAGAAAAGGCCCCTACTGATTGTTCAGGAGATGCAGCCCAGGAAGCTCAGGGGAAGGGGGCAAGAGGTCAGGGTCGCCCACAGTGTCCCTGTGGAAGACGAAAGCATGGTTTGCTCTTATGTGCTTTTGCCCTCTCTGCTTGTTCCCTGTGGATTTCCAGAGGTCCCTGTTCTGGTGGCGGAGCCCCCAGGCTTCACGGGCTCCCTGCAAAGCCCAGGGAACTGCGCCGGGGGCAGCACATCCTCTGCTGCCGGCCCTGGGAGTTCTTGCTTTAGGACCCTCTCTGTCATCTAATTTGTTGTCATAATGACATTAAATTATGCTAACAGCTGTATGGGTAGAAAGAACCGCCTTCTGTCCCTTCCGTTGCAAATACTTGCCTGTTCTTCTTTGCCTTTTAATTATGTTTGTGTTTTTTTTTTTTCAGTTTTATTTCTATGGCGGCAAATCTGTCTTGTGAGGGAGGCCTCCCTCAACTCCCTGGTACACAGCTGAAAGGTGCCTGCCGACCCACCTGTCCTGTCACCTATTTCCCTGCCCCCTCCTTCTTGGGCTCCCAGTGTCCTTACCAGACTGTCCCTTTCAATGCCTGCAAGATCAAGCCAGCAACCCTAACAGGAAACTTTCCCAGTGGCCAGAGGGTTCAGATTACACCCAGCTGCTCAGCCAGATGGGAGTCAGAGCCTCCCCTTGCCCCATGCACTACCCCTCACCTCCCCCCTCCTTGCCACATTGCCCAGGAGGCTGACCCAGCAAGGCTGCCAGGGCCACCAGTGTTGGGGGGCTGGCCGTGTGATCCCATACGGGAGCACTGGCTGCCCTGCTTCCAGTCCAGCTCCATGCGAACAGGCCTGGACAGGCAGCTGAGAAGGCCCAGGGCTCAGGCTCCTGCCACCCCTGTGGGAGACAAGTCTGGACTTTCTAGCTTCTGGCTTTGGCCACATCTGAGCACTGAAGCCATTTGAGTGTAAAACAGTGGATAAAGATTGATCCCTGCCCCACAGACCCCCCCAATGCTGTGTACTTCAAAGAAATGAAGCTTAAAAATAGAAAAAAGAGGAGTACTTGAGGACAATCCTGAGGAGGAGAAATGAGGATCAAGGAGAAAATGAAGCTGGGTGAAGGGTCAGTGCACTCAGTCCAGGCCTTCTTTCTCTTCTCTCCTCTATTCTCTCCAGTTTTTGGCCAGTTCGAGTCCCGGCTGCTCCACTCCAAACCTGCTCACTAAGAATGTGCCTGGGAAAGCAGCCCAAGTGCTTGGGCCCCTGCACCCACATGGGAGACAGGGAAAAAGCTGTGTGTCCTGGTTTTAGCCTGGCCCAGCGCCAGGCATTGTGGCCATTTTGGGGAGTGAGCCATTGGAGAGAAGGTCTTTGTAGCTCTGCCTTTCAAATATATAAATAAATCTTTTTAAAACAAATAAACCAGAAAACACATGCTTGGGATGCGTGTACCCCAAATGAGCACGCCTGGGTTGATTGTTTTCTCAGCTCTGGATCCGAGCTGCCTCCTAGTGCACACAGCCCAGGAAGGCCGCAGGTGATGGCTGGAGAGTTTGGGTCCCTGCCAGCCACCTGGGAGTCCTGGACTGAATGCCTGGTTGCCAGCTGTCACCTTGCCAAGTCTTGCCTGTCGGTGGCATGTGGGCATTGAAACACTGCCTGGGTGGGTTCTCTCTCTCTCTCTCCCTCTCTCCCTCTCTCCCTCTCTCCCTCCCTCCCTCTCTCTGACTTAAATGAAGAGTCTTTTTATAAGGATCTGTCATGGAGCACTCACTCACCTGACAATGAAGCCACTGAGATGTCTGCAGGTTTGTGTTCACGGGGACTGCAGTGCACACTCTGCCAAGCCCCTGTTTAGCCCGGGCACCGCCAGGCCACGTTAGGGACGCAGCCCATACACAGGCCCCTCCCACTCAGTCCTCCAGCCGCCTCTGTTCCTCTTCTGACTCAGGGCTGCTGATGGAGCCTGCCGGGGCAGGTGCCTACACTCAGAGATGCTGGTGCGGCCTGCGCTCCCCCCAGAGGGGCCGCGTGCCCACATTTTCATCTTTCAATTTCTCTCCCAATGTACTTCCGTGCCGTGGCCTCTGGTCAGACAGGAGAGCTCCCAGATCACTCAGCCAGGAGCTTCAAACTCCTCAGGAAAGGAAAGAACATCTGGGAAAGATCCTGAGTGTTCAGAATGGGGCCCGGCTGGGCCTAGGGGCCCAAGTTGTCAGAGCCCCCACCCTGGATGGCTCCTGTCTTGCCCCGGGGACCAACAGCAGGCACACGGGGCCCAGCGACTGGGGACGAGGGGCCGGGCTGCTAGAGCTGCAACAGGGAGGGACTTTCTCTGGAGCCCTAGTCCTGGGCCTCCAGGGGAGCCTGCGGGCAGGACAGCCCCCTGGACACCTGCTCCCCCACCCAAACGTCTTTCCAGTAAGGAAGCTATCACAGTAGCTCCTCAGGTCAGGGGGGTGGGGTGTCACAGCTGGTCCTCGGTCAGGAGGATGGTGATGTCATAGCAACTCCTCAGGGCAGGAGCTGGTGATGTCACAGCGGCCCCTCAGGTCAGGGGGCGGGGGTGCTGAAATAAAGCCCGTAGTCTGAAGAGCCCTGTGAGCTCCTCAGTTACTGGGGTTTGCCCAGCGCAGATCCAGACGTGGTAGCAGACCTGGGGAGAGAATGGCATTGCAGTCACATGGCTCCCCGCAGAGATCCTCAGTACTGTACAAGGATGCCGTCCCTAATTCTACTGCCTTGCATAAGTGGTCCATAACGTGGCATCCAGTGTGATGTTTTTCTTGCCGTTCTGCACGTCTCAACACCCGGCTCCAGTGGAGGCAGGAGCCAGGCAAAAGATAGCTTTTTGCCACTGGACCAGAAAATCCCCGAATGCCTTGCGAAATCTTTTTCCTCAGAAAATGTCTGCCTTCTGTTTGTTTGAATGGCAGAGGCAGGCAGACAGAGTGCGCCCATGTGCGGCTTCACTCCCCACCCCAGGAGAAATGTGTCCGTGTTGGCAGTGTGAGGAGGGAAGCAGATGGGGCCATCAGGTGGGGACTGAAACAGGCAGTGTGCACACACCACGAGGAGCGGTCCCTCTAGTTTGAGCCAAGAGGAATTTGCACAAAAGCAGAATGCGTGTGAGTGAATGGGGGTAACTGCAATGGGAACCGGCAGGTGCACAGAACAGGCCGAGTACACGTAGGTCCATGGAGCAGGCTGCGCTGTTTAAGGTTGCAGGCACTTGGGGGACCGCTGAACTGACCCCACGGTCACTCATTGCCACAGACATCTCACCTGGCAGTCAGTTCCAAGGCGCGCGCCAGGGTGCCCTGGGGGACATAGCTCAGCAGTGCTGAGGGCACCCCGGGGCAGGAACGTGGCTGGTGGCTCGGAATGATCTCTGTGGTCTCGGGTGCTGGAACACGATGGCAGGGGCCCATGGGAAATGCATAGCTGCCATTCCCTTGTGTAACCATCTGCCTATAGGGGATGCTTACACTCCCAAGCATATGAGGGGCGAGGGCCTTTTCAGTCATCTTCAGTGGGTGGGCTCTTCAGTTCCACAGAATTCCAGAGAGACACCTGGGCAGGTGGCCTTGTGCGCTTAGCGTGAGCCAGGGGCCTGTGGTTGCTGCCCTGGGGCTGCCCAACCCATTTGGAGGGAACCGCAGGGAGATCACCCTGATTAGGGTGGACTCGGGCCAGGCCACAGGTCTTCTGGGTCATGACTTCATAGAGGACCTGGGTATGCACACCAGGGCCCCCGGCCGAGCCAAGGCTCTGGAGCCTTAACAGCAGACACAGCTGCCGGGTTGTAACCCCACCCGCTAGTTTTCTTTCCCTCTTCCCATTCTCATGTGGATGGAGCCTCTGAGCCTCTAGGCTGGCTGTTCAAACAGCCCAGCCCCTTCGCTGGGTTCCAGAAACTGGCCTTGGCAAAGCAGGCACAGCTGCCTTACCAACTGGCCCTGCTGGGTAGCACACACGAGGTGTATGTAACTCTACTGCAATGGAACATCAAGGGGTATGATGACAGATAAAGCTAGTCTGACGGATACTATATGAACCTTGGTGCTAGGCTGAGTGCACCTCATTCTGATTAAGAAACACTGGAGGGGCTGGCACTGCGTTGTAGCGGGCTAAGCCTCTGCTTGCAGCGCCAGCATCCCGTATGGGCGCTGGTTCGAGTCCCAGCTGCTCCATTTCTCATCCAGCTCTCTGCTATGGCTTGGGAAAGCAGGGGAGGATGGCCCAAGTGCTTGAGCTCCTGCACCCACGTGGGAGTCCCGGAGGAAGCTGCTGGCTCCTGGCTGTGGATCAGGTCAGCTGGGGCTGTTGCAGCCATTGTGGAGTGAATGGGCAGATAGAAGGTCTCTCTCCTCTCTTTTCCCTCTAATTCTGCAGGCAAATGATAAGATCTAAGTAAAGGAAAAGAGAAGCTCAGGGTGTCCTCACTGAGCAGGACAGTGGTTCTGCAGGCCCAAAGTCTGCCCTTGTCCTTATCCCGGTAGAGGAAACTGTCTCTGCTGCACCCCAGCCTTGTCCTACTTTGCTGATGGGCCGCCGCTCACAAGGCTGCACTTTCAGTGCAGTCTGAGAGCCTGTGGCCACAGGAAGGATCCTCTTAGCAAAGGGCCCTCCCTGATGGATGTTACAGGGAAGTGCTGACTAAAACCCCCTGCTTTCTGCCTGACCTGTAGCCCTGCTCCTCACCTGCGTCCCTGTGTCTAGCCTGAACTTGCAACCCTCCGATGTGGGCTCCCTACCCTTCCCTGGCTTCAAGTGTGTGGCTGTATTGTTGCGTGTCTGCTGTCTGGGATGGCACAAAAATTCCAGAAAGATTCACTGGGTGGGGCCGACACTGTGGCATAGTGGGTAAAGCTGCCAACTGCAGTGCCAACATCCCACACGGACAGCGGTTCTAGTCCTGGCTGCTCCACTTCTGATCCAGCTCTGTGCTATGGCCTGGGAAAGCCGAAGATGGCCCAAGTGCTTGGGCCCCTGCACCTACGTGGGAGACCTGGAAGAAGCTCCTGGCTCCTGCTTCGGATCAGTGCAGCTCCAGCCCTTGGGGCCAATTGGGGAGTGAACCAGGGGATGAAAGACCTCTCTCTCTCTCTGCCTCTCCTCGCTCTGTGTAACTCTGACTTTCAAATATATCAATAAATATTTGAAAATAGAAAAAAAAATAAAAAGATTTAGTTGGTTACAAGGAGAAACAAAATGAAAAAATCAATGATGTTTCAAACAAAGGGGAAAAACGTCTTTTTTCACAGGCAATGAAGTTATTTCCCCCAGATGCTGTGGGTTGTCAATTGTGGATCCAGAATTTCAGTGTATGCCCAAAGCAGAAAAATTCCCCACTTCTGGGACCTGCACTAAAAGGGAGCTTACAGTATTTTTTTCACGCATGAAGGGCGGGGGAGAGGAGCGCCGAGGGCCTGAGTGAGGCCAGACTGCCATCTAGCGGTCAGAGAAACGGAGAGCGTCCACCAGGGGAACAAAACTACCAGGAGAGCAGGGGCTTCCCCTCCCAGTAATAGAGGCAGCGCAGCAGGGCGGCGAACCCGCGGTCACAGGGCCGCTAGGCCTGGCCCTAGGGCCTGTCACGACGGGCAGTTCCCTTGCACGGCCAGCGTGTGTCTGCCGGGAACCTAGTACGGGTGCTCCTCCGTCCCTGTGAAAGACCAGGCCAAGAGGCTCTGTTGCAGCCAAGAGGCTCTGTTGCAGGCCAAGAGGCTCTGTTGAGCGGAGAGGAGGAGCGCAGGCCAGGCAGGGGTGGACGGGCTCGGTGGGACAGCTCAGGGAGGGGAGCTGTGGCAGGGAAGCGGAGAGGGGCTCCCAGGAGGGCTGGAGCAGCCTGCAAGGGCCAGGGACGGAGAGCACAGGCTCCTGGAAGACTTCGGGGTCCGGGGCTGCAGCGTGGTGCGGCTGGGGCAGTGCAGCAGCCGGTCCCGGGCATCCCCTCCCTTCCCCGGGCACCCAGCTCGCAGTAGCCGGCCCAGGGAGCCTGCAGGGCCCCTTGGGGAGGAAGACGGGCGCTGGCCGCCCTGGCCGCCCTGGCCGTCCACGCACAGACGCGGAGCCCCACAGTGCGGCGGTGATCTGTTCCCTGGGGCCGGGACCTCCCGCGAGGCAGCCACTTGGAACTGCCTTTGGCTGCGGTGGCACGCAAGGTCTACTTCCGCGTTGGGGAGGGGTTGTCGGGGCCTTTTCGGCAGGTGCCCGTGTCCCTCTGCTGTCCTTCGTCCCTGCTCAGTGTGCCGGTCCGGAAGCTGTAGCCTCGGCTAGAAAATGGCGGTGCGGGCGGCTCTGGTGCGCATCCGCAGGCCGCAGTCTCTCTGGCCGCTAGATGGCAGTGTGGCGCCGCAGCAGCGATCCAGCCCCTCTCACCCCGCCCTTCGTGGTTTCAAAAAGTGCGCAGCAGCCTCGCCACGCGGGCGTTCGGGGCGTCCTCCTTCTGGTCCGTCAGGGAGTGGGTGAGGGTAGACAGCTTCCTGGGGGATCCCCCGCGAGAGTGCACCAGTGCGAGCTCACGTGCGGGTTCTCCTCTCTGGAACCCGCGTTTTCCTGGGGCGAGGCCCGGCACCCTGAGCAGCGCGCCCTCTCGGCTCCCCCGTAGCTCCGGTCTTTTCCTGCTGCCGGTCTTCCTGGGGTTCAGGGACCATTTGCACCCAGTCAGCCTTTGTGCTGCACCCTGACCCGCCCCGCCAGACAGCCGAGAGCCAGGTTCCCTGCAGAAAGCCATCTCTGCCTGGCCCTGCCCCCAGCGGCACTGTTCCATTTGCGTTTGTTTCCTGCGAGGTTTTTCCACCTAAAGTAGCGGGTACCGAGTCACCTGTGCGGTCTCCTCCGCTTTAACCTCCTCTTAAAAACACCCAGGGGTATTCGGCCCTCCTAAAAGCCATTTGAAAAAGATGCAAGCCGTTCGTTTTCACTTCTCTTCCTAAAGCACTACGGAGTGTATTCGAGGCGAAAATGATTCAGGGCAAGCCGTGGAAATCTTTAGCTAGTATAGAGGTGGTCTTCTGTGTACAAAGTCAACAGAACATGAATCTTAGCGGAGAAGGGGACTGGGAAGGGGAGAGGGAAGAGGAGGGGCAGGGGTGGGAGTGTGGGTGGGAGGGCAGGTCTGGTGGGAACAAGAACTATGTTCCTAAAGTCCTACTTAGGAAATTGGTAGGCCCTAAACAGTAAATTTTCAAAAAAGTGATTCAGTAAGGAACTCGGGGAACAGAAATAACACGTGGCCCCCACCTCAAAGAGAACTTCTTTAAACAAGAAAAGTTCCTGTGGCCAAGAGCTCTGTCCCTTTCACTTTCCTCTTGTTCCTTGCTGTGGTGTAACTGCTTAGGGATGGGCCAGCAGATGCAAAGTCTCTCTCAGTACATCACCTGCCAAATACAAATAAACACACTTTTTTTTTTTTAAATTTCTGCACCGTGGCTGTTGCTGTGGCACAGCAGGTTCTGTGCTTCAGAGAGCTGGGTGCAGCCCAGGCTGCTCTTCTTCCCATCCAGCTTCCTGCTAAGGCACCTGGGAAGCAGGTGCAACATCTCACCAGCACTTGGACCCTGCCACCCAGGTGGGACACCTGGTGGGAGCTGCAGGCTCCTGGCTTTGTCCTGGCTCAACCTGAGCTGTTGCAGCATTTAAAATGAAAATAAAATAAAATAAAAGGAAAAATCTCAGTTTCTCAGAAAAGGAGGCTGCATCTGCACCCTGGAGCCCAGGGCTGTCACAGCCCACTGCCCCTGCATGGTGCTATCCTGCCCCGAGGACCAATGGCAGGTGCGTGGGCCCACAGCAACAGGGGACAAGGGGCAAGGCTGGCAGAGCTGCAACTGGGAGGGACCTTCTCTGGAGCCTTGGTCCCAGTGATGTAGCAGGCATGCAGGATAAAATTGATCAGGTTTGTGAGCTGGAAGACTATGCCTTCACCACGCCCCTGTGTGACCTCATGCCCCTACCTGACCTCACCTGGGCACCCACCCGCCAATCAGGTTAATTAACCACTCTGCTCTGAAAGTGGATTAAGGCCTGGGACATGGTGGGCTCGTCATTTTCTGGCCCTTTCCTTTTCAGCCTTTTGCCAGTGTGGGCCCGTGCTCCTTGGGCCTCCAGGGCGCGTGGCCTTTGGGCCACCGGCCCCATGCTTCCTGGCCTAGATGCTCCTCCACGTGGCTGTCTCTTGGTGCTTGGTATGAACCCAGATTTCTCTTTTACATAGGGCCCTCGCTCTCCTATGCATCTTTCTCACTGAATAAAAGCTTAAAAACGTATCATGCTGCCTCTTTATTTATGCCAGTATTCAGAATTCTTCTCTGATTAGTAGGCAAGAACCCACACAGACTTACTAATATTGGGAATTGTTAATAAGCACATGGTGCTATGCTATGGCACCCCATATTCTGATATCTGCAGGCCTCCAGGAAAGCCTGCGGGCAGGACAGCCCCCTGAACACCTGCTCCCCCACCCAGTAGGAAGTTGTTTCAGCAGCTCCTCAGGTCACTTTTCCTCACACTCCCTACACATCATTACATGACCTGGATCACCTCAGGGAACTAAGGTTAACTGTAGCTTTTCACCCCTGCACCCAATAAGCATCACATGCCTTGCACAATCTCTGTTTGTTAAAATTAACTGAGTTACCGGAAAGGCAGAAGGACAGCTCCCATCCTCGGCATCACTCCCCAAATGCCCACAGTAGACAGCGTAGGACCAGGCCGAGGCCATGCGCCCCAAACTCCATACGGGTTTCCCACAGGGATGGCAGGGAACCGACCACTTGAGCCCTCACCTGCCTCTTCGGGAGGACCTTGGCAGGAAGCTGGAGTCAGGAGCAGAGCCAGGCTCCAAGCCAGGCGCTCTGACATGGGACACCCGGGGACTCAGCTGAGTCTAACCACTAATCCCAAAGCCCAGCCCAGAACCTCAGCACTGGGTTCAGCGAGGGCAGTGTCCTATCAGCCAATGATACGCTGACAGTCCTTTGGGACACGGGGCAACAAGAGATCCACGCCAGCTACCAAGGAAATGTTCGCTTCATTTCATCCCCTAAACCTCGGTGAGGTTTTATGGATGAAAACCAAAAGGTGTTGAACCTGCAGTCTCTGGGCTCCGGCCTGAGTCTGGAACCCACAGCCCCAGGAGCTTCAGTGAGCGAGCTGATCTGCTGCCCGCAATGGACTTCACAGAACCCTTAGTGACACAGGCAAAGGCTGAGCCCCTCACGCCCGAGGATAAAGGAGCCTCTGAAACACCTTGCTCTCCTGTAACCCAGGGCCATGGAAAGACTGCCCTTACATATTTTAGGCAGCACAGGTGGAAGTGGGAGCTCTCCTTTGTTTCAGGGCGTTTACCCGGCCCCCACTCAGTCCTAGGTCCCCTGGGCGCTGGGTGCTCCGGACTAGGCTGGGAAAGGAACAGGGGTCACAGCTCCCGCGCTCCAGACAGCACAGTGGCGGTGGTCTTGCCTAAGGAGGAAATGTATTTTGGATTTGGTACAGAAACTCTCAACGTCGTGGAAATCGTTGTCGCCGAGAAGGACTGACTAGAAGAAGGATTTCTCAGACAGGGATGCTGAGCTTCAAACAGAGGGGTCAAGACGAGGACAGGAGCCCACTGTGTTTCCAATGCTCCCTTAGGGATGAAAGACCTGTGAGGGAAGTGCCACAAATACAGAATCAAAGGTGATGGCCGCGTGGGTGGAACGGGCTTTCCTTACTCTCTGTGGTCTCTGCGGTTTCACAGGGAGCCCAGGGGCTCCACACAGGACGGACGCGCTCACCGAGGCGCCGCCCCCAAACAATCTGAGGAGGAGGACGACGACTTGGCAGGAAAGCCAAGTTCAAAGGGAAGCCAGACCCACTCACCCGCTGGAAGTTGGAAACAGAGGAGGAGTTGATCGACACCATTTTAAGGAAGTGGGAGTAAGTAATTTTCCAAACCCAGAAACAAAGCGAGCGGCTTTGCTGCGAGAGGGAGTTTGCGGTGCGGACGTGGCACACCGGGGCGCGTGAATTCTGCACGCCGGCTCTCGCGGCGAAAACCTGCACAGAAAATCCCGAATCCCGGGGCCTCAAAACCACCTCGGCCGCGTTTTTTTCCAGCTCCAAGGGCGGGGAGACCGGGGCCGAGGCGCTGCGCGAGCCGACACTGCCCTCTGCCGTCCACGGAGACCGAGAGCCGCCAACGGCACAGGAACCCGTCTCTACCACAGCCGCTCTCCTAGAGGCCTGCAGATCCCGCACGGTGCAGCCGAGCCGGACGAAATCGAAAAGTGGACGGGGCACTGGCATCGACCGAAAGGCATCAGGCCCCAAGGCCCTGGGTCTCCGCGGAGACCTCCGGGCTTCCGCCCTGGGAACCATGGCAACGACCGCCGGAAGCCGCAGCCCCACAGCAAAGTCCCGCCCCCGGGCGACCGGACTACGCGCGGATTGGCGGGCTCCGGGCCTGCGCGTAGGCGGCCGCTGAGGGCCGTTCAGCTGTGCGTCACAGAAATCGCCCTTAAGGGGGATTGGCAGAGGGGTTGCGAGTTGCTGACCAAAGGGCCTGAGGGGGCAAGTTCCGCACCGGCTGCCAGCCCGCCCGAACCTCCCAGGCCGATACCTGAGAGCCCGACTGCATATTCTAGTCTCCGTCCGTGAGCGTGAGCGGTTGGCTTGTGGCTGCCCGCACCACGGCCACAGTGCACACTCGCCAGTCCCCCTGCTCCCCTGCACCACCTCCCTGATGACTCCTGGAGAGGGAGGCATCTGGCGGGAATTCCCTGAGCTTCTCACACCCAGAGGCCCCAGTGGATCTGTGGTCTCTGCACTCCCTGGACAGCGGCCCCTCCTCCGCCGCCCAGCTTTTCTCAGTCTCTGCCCCCGGGGAGGAATGAAGCCTCCTTGCCTCCTGTTCTCTTTAGCCAGGCGCTGTTTCATTCCCTCGGGATGGGACTTTGAAGACACGGCACAGACTGGCAGAGACAGGCCGAGGGGAGGCAGGGATGAGGGATTCCACTGAGGTGGACCCGGCCTGCTGGGGCCAGTCACCGCCTCCCCAGGGGATGCTTAACCACTCAGACTGCACTGCCAGGGCCTCAGCCGCCAGGCCGCCGCAGGCAGTGTTTCCAGAGTAAAGAGGGCACCTGGAGAAAACCCAGAAAGCCCAAGTGTCCTTGGACCTCCAGATGTGCCCAGGTCTCTGGCCTCCCTAGGCCCACCTGCGCCCTGGGGCCCTGGCACCCCTTCTAGCCCGCTGAGGGTCTGATATAGGAGCGCAGCAGAGTCCACATTCACAAGGGAGTTCTGATCGCTAATTTATGGCTCAGCCTCTCCGTGCCTGCCCTGAGGGCTTACTAGCTCGGCCTCCTTGCCACCAGGTAGGACACACGCAGGCCCAGCTCATGGCCCAGGCTTCCTTTTCCTGAGACTAGCAACTCGGAGTGGCCAGGGCCACAGAAGAGGAAACCGACTTCCAGCTTCTGATCCCTCCCTCTGCTCTATCCTCCTGGACAGAGAATCCTCAGGGCCAGAGATTCCATCTCGAGAGGAGCCCAGAGCAGCAGGCGTCAGGACCCAGCCTCACCCTGGAGCACCAGCCCCCACATGCACTGCCCTCATCAGGAGCCTGTGGGTGCTCCCACAGCAGGATGCTACACCCCACTGCAGCCACTGGGCCACACCTTCCGACCTCTCCTGCAGCTTTGCACTCTGTTCTGTGGTGAGTGGGCCCTGGGATCTCCTGACACTGCTCATGTAGCTCTTTTCTGTGGGAGATGGGGTGTCGCCCAACCCACACCACTGCGTGTCAGAGACAGGAATGAGGACCCCAGAGATGCCGCAAGCCTTCCTGCCACTCCATTACGGCCTAAAGTCTCCACTATGCCTACCTCCCCTTGGGAGAAACACAGTGAGGGTCCTCCCAGCTCCCTGTCTGCTCTGGATCAATTCAGAATGCTGGCACCTGCATCCGTTACTTAGCGGAACAGGAGATGGC
This sequence comes from Lepus europaeus, assembly GCF_033115175.1. Lineage (NCBI taxonomy): Eukaryota > Metazoa > Chordata > Mammalia > Lagomorpha > Leporidae > Lepus > Lepus europaeus. Next base: position 97,967,328 of record NC_084850.1, on the reverse strand, counting down.
AAAGCGTGAAGAGTCCACGCCCTCTGCTTTACCACACTGTCTGTGTGACCCCTGACCAGCCAGGGTTCTTGCCAGTGCAGCGTGCGAGACAAAACTTCTGTGCTACCCTCTCCCTCTCTGCTCAAAGTTGCCAGCCCATCCCGCCTGCATGGAGCGTTCCCTAGCTCAAATGTCCAAGCAGATTCACATTGTCGAAGCCACGTGCCCTTTGCTGCCCAGGACATGGACAACACCCCCGTTCCAAGGCCCTCACCTTTCTCGGGGTCTGTGGCAACCAGTCCCTGTCCCGCCTTCTACCCTTCTGAGCGATGCCTCTGCAGTCTCCACGTCGGTCACTTTCCTTTGCTCCCTTCTACAATCTCGGCTCCTTCTTGCTTCCAACCTTGCCCTGGGCTGACCTCACCCTGTTCCCGACCCTGGGTGGTCACTGCACCACCCAGGCCTTTTACCAAGAGGACCTGATTTCACCCTTCTGCCTCGTATGCTGATGGGTTCTCTGACCACCCACTCTCTGGGGGTAACCTCAGCTGAGCCCCAACGCCCCAATGGGCCAGGTATCTTATGGTGCATCTGCACCCACATATTCCACAGGCCTTCAAATAACCAGGTGACCCTAAAGCTGAGTCCCTTCTGACATGGGTGGGTGCTGACACCCACACAATTCCTGAAAGTCCTACGGTTGCCCTTAGCACTCCCTGAATGCCCTGGAATTCTCTGGAAGAGGCCAGTCACAAGTGCCACATAGCCTCAGGGGTGTGGAAAGTCTCTTGTGAGGGCTTCATCCCAGGCAGAAACGCCCAGATGCATCCTGAGCAGAGGTCCTGGGTTTGGTGGCCCCCACCATGAACTGGGACGAGAGGACCTGGACCCGAGGAGGCTGCACCTTCATATCCTCTATGAACCGTGTGCGGGGCGTGTCCCTGGAGAAGCAGGACCCCATTCAGAAACCCGGAGATTCCAATTCGGATACAACAGCTCAGGACAAAAGGTGCATCCCCTTGGAGGTGCAGGAAACAAGGGCGTGCTGAACGTTAGTTTTCACCCCAGGTCTCCTGGTGCTAGGTAGGCTTGTCTCTCAGCACACGCGTTCAATCGATGGCACAAATCAGAAGGGAAGAAATGCAACACGACAACGCACCAAGGGCTGATTCGCCAACACTGGCCGACATGACACCTGAGCCACATTTTGTTTCACGAGACTATTTTGCTCAGTCTCGGGAATGTATCAGAGAATTAATTCAGTACCTTTGGAAAGAACTCCAGTACCAGGCCGTCACCAGAAATAAACGCGCTATGTTTCATCAGCAAGTGCGAGCTTCTACCGGCAACACCTTGATCTGCAGGGTCTAGAGCATGCCAGCGCAAGGACAAAGCCCTGCTTTTATGTTCCAGGAGCAGCGTCCTAGCAGGGCAGGTCCATGTCCACAGCCGAGGCCGTGGCATGGCCTGGCGGAGTTGCCAAGTCCTGGCCCCCAATCTGTGGGGAGGGCACCCCTGTATCTGTCCTTTAGAATCACCCCAGGGCAGATGTGCACACAGGCCGGTTCAGACACATACGCACAGGAGCGCGGACCTGTGTTGCTTTAAAATATCATCTTGCAGTTTTAGCTGTTTGTTGTTTTGCCTTTTGGAAGTTTTGTATGAGGTACCTTCTCTTTCGCGAGCTGCCTTTGCCTTGCTTATCTCCTACAGTGGTATTTGAACCATTTCCAGGACTCGGCTGTGTTCAGGCCACGGCTGCCCCTTTCCTACTGGATACCCAGGTAGGCCCCATGGGAGAGAGAAGGCCTCCTGGGCTGGAAGGATCTGGAGCCCCGTTGTCTTGGTAACCATTCTGCTGTTGCTTCCTGCTAGCTGGCTGAGCTCAGGCCAGGGTCCCCTGGGGTGAGAAGACAGCCCTCCCCATTCTGATGAAGCTCAGGGCTGAGGCCGGTTTCCAGGGAAACTGAAGCCTGGCCCTTGAGACTCATGAACAGCCAAGCATGCGCTGGGATAGAGCATGCAGGATGGAGTCCCGGAGCCTGCCCGTGAACCGGAATGGTGAGCCAATACTGATGGGTGGAGACTCACGACTGGGCATGCATACAGACACACATGGAGACTGTGCACTCACCAGCACGCCTTCTGCCCAGAGGTGCACAGCGGCCGTGTCTGGCTGGCGCGTCAAACACATGGACGATGCAGGAAGTATAGGCAGGACCCAGAACCCGCAAAGAGAGGGGGAGATTCTTTACTGTCGTACAAAACGATTCCATAGCCTCCAACCCTGACTTATGTGCACATAGGCATTACCTTATAAAAAGAGCTCTATGGGCCGGCGCCGCGGCTCACTAGGCTAATCCTCTACCTTGCGGCGCCGGCATACCGGGTTCTAGTCCCGGTCGGGGCACCGGATTCTGTCCCGGTTGCCCCTCTTCCAGGCCAGCCCTCTGCTGTGGCCAGGGAGTGCAGTGGAGGATGTCCCAAGTGCTTGGGTCCTGCACCCCATGGGAGACCAGGATAAGCCCCTGGCTCCTGCCATCGGATCAGCGCGGTGCGCCGGCCGCAGCGCGCCAACCGCGGCGGCCATTGGAGGGTGAACCAACGGCAAAAGGAAGACCTTTCTCTCTGTCTCTCTCTCTCAGTGTCCACTCTGCCTGTCAAAAAAAAAAAAAAAGAGCTCTATGGAAGTACAATCAGCACAGGATAGTATTCATGCTACTAAGGATACAGGGCAGTGACTGAGAATACCTGCAGTGACGCAGCCACCACCACCGAGCAGTTTGACAACAGTTCCATCACCCGCCCAAGGACCCCTTGCTCCTGCCAGTGCTCCCTCCCCAGGACTACCTGGAAGCCCAGGCAACTACTGATGTCTTTCCCATCTCTGTAGATTTGCCCTCCTGTACTTTTCCTCCAAAGTGCCTCCTGCAATACGTGCCTCCTGTGCCTGGTTCTGCCCCTTCTCTGGCAGGTATCAGTAGTAAGGCTCTGTTTAGTGTTCTGGAATATTCTGCCTATGGAGATAACACCTTCAGTTCACTCCTGTGCTGACTGGCAGACGTGTAGTTTCCAGTCTGGGGCCGTCATGAATGTGGCAAGGAACATCTGAGCATGTGACTCAGTGTGGACATATGCCTTCCTTCAATTTCTCCACGTTTCCACTTGTTTCTGTTACAGGACTGCACTGGCTAGAGACGGCAGTGGGACATAGGGTAGATGTGGTACGAGGAGATGCCATTCCCTTGCTCAGGGTCTTAAGTGGAAAGCATTCATTCTTTCACTAGCAAATAGGATATGATCTGGGGGTTTCTCATAAATGCCTGTTAGAGAGAGGGAGTGAGTGTGGGAGAGGGAGTGGGAGTGGGAGAGAGAGAGAGAGAGAGATGGAATTTTCCAAGTGGTTCACTCCTCAAATAGCTTGAACAGCTGGCCTGGGTAAGCCCAAGGCCAGGAACCAGAAACTTCATCATCCTGGTCTCCCACATGGGAGGCAGGGACCCACACACTTGGGCCATTATGCGCTGCATTCCCAGGCATCTTAGCATGAGGCTGTGTTGGAAACGGTGTAGCCAGAACTTGATCCGGTGCTCCACATGGGATGGCTGCATTGCAAGCAGCATCTGAGCCTACTGCAGCACAAACCCAGGAAACTAGGTTCTGTTTCATCATGGATGGGTCTTGGATTTGTCTAATGCTTTTTCTTTGCCTATGAATATGGTAACATGGGAACCAGTATCCCTGCCCCTCTCCCCTTGGGTTGTGGCCTCCTCCCAAGACCTGGTGCTTCCAGCCATGACACGTGCTCTGCAGTGACTGGCTCTCCGCACTTCACCGCCAGCCCTTGCAGAGCGAGCTGCTGCACAGAGCCGCCTCTGAAGCCGGCCTGCCCCTGCTGGCGTGCCACTTCCACCTCTCTGGACCTGCTCCGCCCGTGAAACCAGGGGCAAACTCCCTCACTGCTCTGTCCCCTGCTTTCCAAATTCATGCACAGGGACTGAAATGAGCCTACGTGGTGCATGCATGAGAGAGGATGAAAGGAGCTCAAGGAGGAATTGCAGAGCCCCGGAGGATCGGCAGGTCCAGGAAAAAGGCAGAGAAGGTAGAAGCCATGTCAGCCCTGCTGAGCACTGCCAGGTAGCCAGCTTGCATGGAGGACTTGGAGGTTTAGGAGAGAAAACCCTGATGCAGTGCCCTTGTGCCAGGACAGGGGAATTTAACACTCAAGCCCTCAGATGGGAGTCCAAGTTCAGCATCTCAGGAACTCACCTGTTCTCCAGACCCTCGTGTCGGCTGGAGGTGTAGATGTTTGCAGCCGTGCAGCTTGGGGGCCTACCTAAAAACACAGACTGACACAAAGCGGAATTGGTTTTCAGTTTGGAAGAATCCTGTGTTCATTCAGTGGGGACACGTGACAGGACTCTGTAGGGGAATAAAAGGGAGAGGTCATCCCACCTCCTGCAATACAAACACCCGAGTGCAAAGCCCAACATGCACGACCCTGAAATGACTCGAGGATGCTCTGCTTCTCCCGTGGCAGGCAGGACACCGTGCTCACCTTCACCATGGAGATGCCTGTGGGCCTCAGCCAGGCCAGCAGCCCCAGCCCGCAGAACCTCCTCCTGGGGGCGGTACTCTCTGCTTGCAACTCCCCTGCAGCAGGAGCACTCCCTGCCAGTGGCACTGCCTCGCTGCTGTGGACGCTGGTCTCATCTCGTGGCCGCAGACCGGGACTTGAGGGGTTTGCTGGCGCCTGCCCTCCTCCCAGTTCCACAACCCACCATGCGGAGCTCCTCCTGACACACTCTGATGTACAGGTGGGAATGAAAGGTGGTGAGCTCAGATCTAAGAAGACACAAGCCGGTGTTGACAAAGAAGCCTGCGTTCTATTTATTCGGTATTGACGGTGAGATGCCCAGAAAGGAACTGCAGTGAGGGAGAATGCTATTGGATGGTTAAGGAGCAGGAAATGGTTTGGATACATTTAGTACGCATCCTAAAAGTGCACACACAGAAATACAACAGTTCCAATTACACCAAGTTGGAAATACACCAAGTTCCAATTACACGCCCCTTCCCCACTCCTTGTTTAGCGTCAGATTCCTGATCCCGGATCCCAGTGCAGCATGGTGCACATCAACACACCTAGTGCTGCTTCTCGGGGCAGTGGATAACTTGGCACAGGGCACAAGGACATCAACGAGGCGTTCACTCTACACGGACAGCTTCTGTCTGGCTGACAAGGCGGGCAGGGAAGACAGGGATCCAGAGTGGGAAAGGGACACATGCATCACGGGGCCGCAGCGGGTGAGGTCAGGACCACTGGCATGCAGTGCCTTTACGGAATGCCTCCACGCGCTCCAGACGTGACAGGCAGGGCAGAGTAGGCCCTTCCCGGGACTGGATCTCCTCTCAGGGTTTCCACACACAACACCGGTCTTGGTCCCCTCCCACCGTGGCCCCTTGCTTGGTCCCCAAGGAGGACCCATACCCAGGCCTGGCAGGACAGCTTCTATGACTGGACCCTTTCAGGTTCCCGTCCCGTGAGGATGATCGCCTCATTTCTCATCTAGCCACTGTCTCAGCAGCCTCTGGAACATTCTCTTGCTTTCCTGCTGCCTCTCTGCCTGGCACGTCTCCTCTCGCTCCTCCTCCTCCTCCTCCTGCTGCTGCTGCAGGGGCCCCCCAGGCAGAACGCCAGGCTGACTGGTCCCCAGGCTGAGGCTCAAGCCACTGAAGCCCTGCACTAGGGTCTCCCACGAGGCCCCACCCCTCTCCCCAGAGAATCCGGACGTACTCGGCCCATGGCTCTGGCAGTAGCGACATTCACAGTGGAACCGATTCTGAGCTCTGTCACCCGGGGGAGAGATTTTTGCTTCCTGTGAGGCCGGATAAGGTGCCCTGTGGTCGCGGTGCCTCCGTCTTATGTGCCCCAGGAGCTCTTTCTTGCCCTGGGGGAGCGGCAGCCTTTCGTACCGCCTCTGCTGGGTCTTCGCCTCCCTGTACTGCTGCTGCAGCCGCAGCCCCGCCGGCAGCGGCACAGGCAGATCAGCGCCGGCACCGGGGTTCATGTTCCCCAGGCCCCTCATGAGCTGCTCTGTGGAGGGAGGCTGAGAGGCGGCCCTGCTGTCCGCGGAAGTCTCTGCCATGGCCATCAGGGAGGCGTCAGCAGCAAACCCTGGTCTCCAATTCTGGACTGGATCCATGGAGGTCAAGTCCAAGCTGGAGCTCCACGCAGCCTGCGACTGTAGACAGGGAGGTCAGGCTGTAGGTTCTCAAACAGCTGGAAGGTAGCAGGGCAGATGTGTGGCCAGAAGAGGCAAGGCTGCAGCAAAGGGTAGCAAAAGGAGAAAGAAAACCACCATTACACATCTCACGGAAGGCTGCTGCCGGTGCACTTCTTGTGCGCAAAGTGGGCATAACGACACGCACTCCCTGGCTGCTTCTGAGCACGGCAGGGATCCTGTACCTCGGGAGCTTAGAGTGCTACAGCATCCAATAAAGGTTCTTGAAGTGACAGCAATTACCGTATCCACGTGTCCAGCCGCACAAAATGACGCAGTCACTGATGTGACTTCCTTGCTGATTTCCCCCACCCATTCTGCAGCGTAATCTTAAGATTACTGGGTGAGGAATGTGTTCTTGTCGTCCACACTCACACACACCTATAGAAAGCCGACTTTCACTGTGCACTCAGCATTTGTGTCCAGGACACAAGCAGCCTCGGACATTTCCACCCTCAGCGCTCTTGGCTTTGCATCTCGTCAAAAAGGTTGCTGTGCCTGGGCTAATGACCTCCAAACTGCCATAGTGTATAAGTGAGCATTTTGTTTATGGAATCAGGAGTAAAAATGAAGAGATTACAATGAGAAAAAATAGAGAATCCCAATCAAGCTAAAAGCTGGTTCTTTGAAAAGATCAACACAACTGATACAGCTGTTCATGACTAGCAGGGAAAACAACAGAGAAGGACCAGCTTCCCATTAGCAGGGCTGTCAGAAGACATCGCCCTGTGCCAGCACTATCAACCACTGTACATGAATAAATACTGCAGCATAGTGCGCATGGACCAATGACTTGAGACGTGTCAGCTACCCAAACTGACCCAAGACGAGACAGTGTTCACAGGCCCATGTCTTTTTTTCTAAATACTGATATTTTTAGTACTTATTTATTTATTTATTTGAAAGGCAGATTTACAGAGAAGAGAGGGGGAAGAGGGAGAGAGGTAGAGAGGTAGAGAGGTAGAGAGGTAGAGAGATAGAGAGCAAGGTCTTCTACCTGCTGGTTCACTCTTCAAGTGGCTGCAACTGCAGGAGCTGGGCCTATCTGAAGGCAGGAGCCAGGAGCTTCTTCTGGGTCTCCCATGAGGGTGCAGTGGCCCATGGACTTGGGCCACCTTCTACTGCTTTCCTATGCTATGGCAGGGAGCTGAATGGGAAATGGAGTAGCCAGGACTTGAGCTGGCGTCCATATCAGAAGCGGCATTGAAGGCAGCGGCTTTACCCACTATGCCACAGTGCCAGATCCAGGCCCATGACTTTTACAAAAAGTGACTTTGGAGTGAGTTAAAAGCCTTTGCTATAAGATCTGAGAGCCTAGACCCCGCTCCTGGAATTTCTGCCAGACAGCATATGAAGAAAGAACACCAATTCCATACATGATTTCTGCACCAAGACAAACTAGAGGGAGCACTCCCTAATGATTCTGTATGGATAGCATTACCCTGACACCAAGAAAAGTGGAAATTAGTATTTCCACCTACCTTAGCACAGGATTCTTCAAAAAGAGACTAGTAGTTTGTTCCATCAATATAGGAAAAGGCTCAGAAAGAAGTGGGTGTCACTCCTGGAATGCAAGGGCTGCTCTTTCAACAACGGAAGATCAGTCAACATAATGATTGAGAGATGAAGAAGAGAAGGACAGGACGGTTCAAGACCCATAGAAAATCCACTTGATAAGACTCAAAATGCACAGATGAACAAAAGCTCTACCACTGTACGGTTAGATGACAACTTCAGAACCTCTTTAAGCGTGTGTACAGAAAAACAGACAGATAACATCCCAGAAGGTGGACAAAGAGTGAGTGCTTTCTCCCTAAGGCTGAGGAAGGGCAAGGATGTCCACTCTCACCGTGGCTATTCCACTGCATGTTGGAAGTCCTCGAGGGTGCCATCATGCCATACGAGTGAGATGGGAAGAAAGAAAGTGCCCCTGCTCAGAGATCTCACGATTGCCACCAGTGAGCCCCCAACCACCACCCTCAAAACCCCTGGAACAGAGACCCGTTTAGGAAGGATAGAGGAGACAAGTCAGCACATGAAAAACCAGCCGAGGACCTGGAAGTGTAAAGCTAAAAACGCCCTATATATCACAGCCCGCACACACCATGAAACAGTTACAGATAAAATGAACATACTGGACCTGTATGCTACCAAGTATAAAAGGCTAGTGAAAGAAGACCCGCCAGGGGCTGGTGCTGTGGCCAGAGAGTTAAAGCCCTAGCATGCAGCACTGGCATCCCATATGGGTGCTGGTTCGAGCCCTGGGTGCTCCACATCCGATCCAGCTCTCTGTTATGGCCTAAGAAAGCAGTACAGTCCTTGGGCCCGTGCACCCGCATGGTCGACCTGGGGAAGGCTCCTGGCTTCGGATCAACTCAGCCCCAATGGTTGCTGCCATTTGGGGAATGAACCAGCGGATGGAAGATCTCTCTCTGCAACTGTGTCTTTCAAATAAATAAAATAAATATTTAGAAGAAAAAAGAAAGAAGACCCCTACTGGAGAGAAACAATGTGCTCCTTCCCTGGAACAATCAACAGGGAGGACATAGTCAATGACCACAAGCTGTTCTGTAGAATCAAGGTGCGCTTACTTGGCTAATCCTCCGCCTGCGGCGCCGGCAGCCTGGGTTCTAGTCCCAGTCAGGGCGCCAGATTATGTCCCGGTTGCTCCTCTTCCAGTGCAGCTCTCTGCTGTGGCCCGGGAAGGCCAAGTGCTTAGGCCCTGCACCTCATGGGAGACCAGGAGGAAGCACCTGGCTCCTGGCTTCAGATCGGCACAGCACCGGCTGTAGCACCCATTTGGGAGGTGAACCAACGGAAAAGGAAGACCTTTCTCTCTGTGGATCTCTCTCTCTCTCTCACTGTCTAACTCTGCCTGTCAAAAAAAAAAAAAAAAGAATCAAGGTGATGCCAATCAAAGTCTCTTAAGGGAGCTTGTATAGATAGCAACCAATTCCACAATTCATGTGGACTTACAAATTAGAAATAGAAAAGTGTGCTAGTAGACATCATGTTGTGGACTTGCCATGAGGCTGCAGTAATCAAAAAGCTGTCTTGGCGTGTTGGCCCAGCAGAGCAAATAAAGCCGCCACCTGGGATGCTGGCATCCCGTGCTGTGTGTACAGAATCATGTCCCAGCTGCTCCACTTCCCATTCAGCTCCCTGCTAATGGGTTTGGAAAGGCAGCAGAAAACGGAAAACAGCACCCATGTTGGAGATGCAGAGGAAGCTCCTGGTTAAGGCTCTGGCCTGGCCCAGCCTTCAGCCACATGGGACCCCAGGAGAAGCACCTGGCTCCTGGCTTCAGATCAATGTGGTGCGCCGGCTGCAGCACACCGACCGCGGCGGCCATTGGGGGGTGAACCAACGGCAAAGGAAGACCTTTCTCTCTGTTTCTCTCTCACTGTCCACTCTGCCTGTCAAAAAAAAAAAAAAAAAAAGAAAAAAAAAAACCTTAGGAGAATGTCTTTGAGGCTTGAGGAATGGCCAGCTTTGGACATGATGCCTATAGCAATGTCCATTATAGAAAACAAAGGATAAACTGGAATTTATCACTAAACCTTTACACGACTGCTGTGAATGTGACAGTGTGTTAGGAGAACCAGAGGGGAAGCTACACATTAGGAGAAAATGTTTGTGAATCACAGATTCCTGCAGGCCTGCTATCTAGAATACATTTAGAAGGCATTTTCCAACTCAACGGTGAGGAAACAGAGAAGCCCGTGAGAAATGGGGAAGAACCAGACCTGGAGCACATGAAGCGACGCTCCGTGTGACTGAGCGTCAGGAAAAGGCAAACTCAACCCATGATCAGACAGCCCACGGCTGCCCCCAGAATGGCTGAAATACAAGGACTCCCAGGAGCAAGGGCTGGCCAACAGGCTGAGCCACAGGAATGCTCTCCCTGCTGGTGGGCGAGTGAAACAGCACAGCCACAAGGAGATCCTGTTTGACACTTTCTTTCCAGCTCACCAGAGCTTTGCAGCAGAACTCAGCAATCCCACTGCAGGGGTGTACCCTAGAGAAACGAACACGTGGGTTCACACGAAAGCCTGAGGGTGAACGCTCCAAGCAGCCCTATTCACAATCACCCCAATCGGAGCAAAGGGCAGCGTCCTGCCCAGTTCCCAAACCAAGGCTACAGTGAAGAAGGAGAGATGGCGTTTCCCGAGCTAAATTAAGGGGAAGTGGCTGTCACTGCTCAAGGTAGCTCCAGGGAGTGCTCGGGCTGAAGGGACGGTTTGGGATCCAGACTCTGGTGGTGCCTACAAAAACCTCCGTGTGTCTAAATCTCGATGCACCGTACCACAAAAGCAAACAACTCAATCTTACTGCATGTTAAGAGCAAAAACCCACCAGTGGATTCTGCAGGAAGGACCTCTCTCTGTGTTCTTTCTGGGAACACACTGCGCATGACTGAATAAAAAGCAAGATACAAGAGCCCCACTGAAAGTTTAGATCAGCAGCCCGGGCTCTCTTCTTTCAGCACACCTGGGAACCATGACCGCACTGCTTTTCCTGAGGGGGTCCTGGAACTCAGAAATGTTTTTTCATCAAACTGTGGTGATCAACAGGTACCGGGGCAGGAAACAGCAACATTGGAACCATCGAATCCTGTGATCTGGCTATGCGTGCACACAAACTCATACATCCCCAAAGAGGGTCTCTTACCGTCTCTGTCATTGCCATGTAGGTTTCCGAATACTCGGCCCAGTTACATCCCATTGACCGTCCTTATCCTAAACCAACACTTTCGGGTGAAACCTTTGGAAAGTGATCTCAGCCCAGTTACCTCCCAAGCAGTCTCCACTTGTCACACGGACTCTCTCGGGATGATCCTTATTCCTGCTGCGGCCACTCTCAGCGAAAGCCAAGGATTCTCACCCACGTGGTTTCGCGGAGAAACACTTGGGACCTCAGACACCTCACTCCCGCCTGACTGACCCCGTTTTAATGCCTCGTTTCCCTCCGTCCATCAGTCGTGGGAAGTGAACCATTTCCCCGTCCAATCTCTATGCCCAGCACGGCAGTCTCCACCCACTCTCACCACCTTACTAAGGATCCCTCCAGAGGCATCGAGGCCCACGAGGCCTAGCCATGTCCCCCATTGGCAGGGAGGGGGTACCGCGTGCAGTCAGTTAGACTTCCCTGCCCTCGTCATGTGCCGCTCCTTCTGGAGTGGGGCACAGCGCAAGTGGACATGACTGAACCCAGACGGCTATTGGCCAAAGCTTCGGTTTGGGAGACGACTTCGTCCCTGGGCGTACTGCTGCCCTGCTGTGATGGTTCATGTTGATGGGCATCTCAGCTAGGCCAGGAGGCCCGGCATTCAGCCGCAGTCCAGACTCTGTGGTGGAGGATCTGATGAGCACTGACAAGGCGCTGGTTTTCAGGAAAGGACGGTACCCTGCATAACACGGATGGGCTTCTTCTGGTCAGGTGAGGGCTTCCAGAACAAAAGACAGGCTCTGAAAGGGGAAGCAATTTGGCCTGAGGCTGCCAGACAGACCCCCTGCTGTGCTTCCCACCTGCCGGCCTGCCTGCAGACCTGGCACTGAAGACACTGGGGCAGGCGCGATGCTGTGGTAGGTTTAGCCTCTTCCTGCAGTGCTGGGATCCCATATGGGTGCCGGTTGGAGTCCCAGCTGCTCCACTTGCAATCCAGCTCCCTGCTGGTGGCCTGGGAAAGCAGTAGAAGATGGTCCAAGTGCTTGGGGCTGCACACATGATTGGGAGACCCAGAAGAAGCTCCTGGCCCCTGGGTTTGGATCTGCCCAGCTGTGGCCATTTTGGCTATCTGGGCAGTGAACCAGTGGATGGGAGACCTCTCCCTCTCTCTCTAACATTGTCTCTCAAACATAACTAAATCTTAACAAAAAAAGACTGCAACATTAACTTGCCTGAATCTCCTGCCCTTCCATTGGCCCTCTGAATTTGGGCTTTGTCAGTAGCCATAATCACATGAGGCAAGTCCTTACACTAACTCAATCTCTCAATAGCGAGAGAGGTAAGGATATGTAGAGGCACATAGCTCTCCTATTGGTCTGTCTCTCTGGCGACCCCCATGAACATGCCCACAGTATGCACCTATCTGCAGTGCAATCTAAATACACTTACAAGTTGTCATAAACCATGTGGCTCACCTGGCTGTGGGGACTGAAAGGGGCATCCCAGAAAATGACTTCTGGTCACTCAGCTTCTGCCACATGCAAGGTAATGTGACCTATGTGTTTCATTTTTTAAGATGTATTTATTTGAAAGGCAGAGTGACAGAGGGGAAGGGCGAGATAAAGAAAGCTTCCAACTGCTGGTTCACTCCCCAGATGAGGTCTGGACTGGGCCAGGTGAAAGCCAGGTGCCAGGAACTCCATCTGGGTCTCCCACGGGGGTACCAGTGGTCCAAGATCTTGGGCCATCTTCTGCTGCCTTCCCAGGTGCATTAGCAGGAAGTATGATCAGAAACAGAGTAGCCAAGTGTCTGACTGGCTCTCTGATAAGGGATGTTGATGTTGCAGGCTTTGGGTTAATCTGCTGCACCACACGGCAGTACCCTGAGTTAAGTTTTAATCGACTATCTCAGTGAGGTCCCCCAACAAACAACAAAGGTGATTAACATTTTGCAAGTGAAGAATCTGAGGCACAAGCCATTGGCCTGGCCCACGATGGAACTGGGGATGACTGAACGCTCTGAAATCTGCAGCAGAGGGGGAGTGGTTTGGGGAAAAAGCTGGGGCCAGAAACGGAGGGCTTCCGTGCTACACAAGAGCAACAGCAAACTACATGCTCTGTGCAGCTGTCCTGGGCCACGTGCCAAGCCAGAGGCTGCCCTACACGATGTGCGCACAGACGTGGAGCCAAGTGGGATGGAGCCATCCAGTGTGAGATGCTGGTCTTTATGCTGCCATCCACCGAAGGAAGCATCTGGACCTTAGATGCCATCACTCAGCGCGTTGGCCCTGCAGAATCTGTGCTTTCCCACACGGCATGGAGGAGAGCACTGTATCGAGAGGCCACGTGCTGGCCCTAGGGACACACAAGCAGTAAGAGGAAGATTCCATGCCAGGACGGCCATTCCCCAGGTGCACACCCTTGGTGGGAGACGCTTCTGCTCTGGATGCTCAGCCTGCCAAGAGGCCTGAGCTGGGATGCTGAGGGACACAGTTCAGTTAGGATACCCGTCACTAGGAGCCGGCCAGGGCTGGTGCAGGGAGCAGGAGACCGACGCAGCAGGTACCTACTCTCCCTTATCAGTGCCAGGTGCTGGTCTCAGGGCCAGGAGTGCTGCACAAAAGACACGGAAAGTCCCGAGCTCTCATCAGCTTGCGTTCTATTGTGGGCGTGGAGAATGTCAACAGCTAAGCCAGCGAGTGCCAGCTATGCTGGGGTGATGAGCACTACAAAGGCATTTGGATGCATTTCGATAACTAAACCAGGGACACAGGACACTTTCTACAACTTTTCCTAAAGGTGTGAAATACCCCCAAGAAGTGAGCTTATTGTAGTTCAAAGAAATAGACTTCCTTTATGATATTAATCCCACAGCAGAGTGAGTGTTTCCCAGAAATGGCACAGTGGTAAAATGAAGCCGGGGGGTCTCTGCAAGTTGGCTGCATGCCAATAACTGTGCCCCCAGCCTTGTGCAATTGCTAGGGAGCAAGGAGGCCCTGTCTTTGCCACGCAAAGCCATGCAGGTTAGCGAAAGAGCTGGATCTGCGCCTGGCTCCCATGTATGCTGTGTTTCAGAGGCCTCCCCAGACACCCCTGTCCTATGGGTGTGGAACAGAGGGCAGACTCTTCCTGACGGCTTCACCACAAAACATGGAAGTTGCGAACACCCGGGGATGCCCACTTTTGCGTGGAAGAACAGGAAGAGGAGAAGGAAACCTGCCGCATGCATTAGAGGCGACAGGCAGGTGCACAGGAGAGAAGCAGTGGGAGGGAGTAAGGAGGGGGCAGTGGGGGAAGGAGAGAAAGAGGAGGAGAAGCCTAAGCAGCAAGAGGAAGGACAAGGAGAAAGCCTCCAGCTGGGAGTGCAGAGTTCAGGTGGACTCAGCCCAGGTCATGGATCACTGTGTTGACATCTTGTGTGCTACTGATGTCGGCCTGAGGGACATCAACACCTGTCACCTAGGTGCAAAACAACCTGACTGGGTGGCTCTATTACCCACTGAGCGTTCCTGAGCATCCACTGCTCAGCGCTGGGAACTCTGGGGAAGTGACAGGTGGTCCCAGGCGTGGGATAAAGCGGGGTGAGTGGGGACTACACGGGTGTAGATAGGTGCTAATAGAATGGGGGATAGAAGACACCATGCTCGGCAGCTCTTGTTGGGGCAGAATTTGAGCAGAGCACCTGCCGCATTCCCTCCTTCCCCTTGCGTCATTGCCAGCTGAGACACAGCTGGTGTGATGACACTAGACACCATGAAGGGCCGAATTTGGGCGCTGCCTTGATTGATACTGTGCTGGACGGATGGGGAGCAGAGACTTGAAAACACTCTGTGGATTCAGAGAAACCCACGTCGAGCTCTCCAGGGTATCTGCTCACCCACTGAGGATTATTCCTACCACAGGCACAGAACAACTGCTACACTGCACCGCACGGGTAGCACCACTCCTAGGAGGCGCCTGCCCGGGCACCTGCGGAGTGCAGCAATCCGGACAGGCCCGGGTGCCTACTTCCCCGCATAGGCTACCCTAAGCGGCCAAGACAACGTCAGCTATTGCAGGGCAACGCAGGAATCACACGGTCTATGTAAAGCATTTGTGTTGTCATATGGCGACCCACCTCTCTCGCTCCAGTCCTAGAGTGTCTCTGATTTTCCTAGACACCAAGCCAGTGGTTTTGTATTAGACCACGGGGAGGGAGACTTGCTGGGGGGACGGGGAGCCCAGGAAGCACGACTTCTGAACCTGTTGCACACTGGGCCTAGCCAGCTACATCCCGGGTGCTCAGCACTGCCCACTGCTCGTCCGCTCAGCCCCGCCAAGCCCCAGCTAGAGAGAGACAAATACGCCACAAGCAGACGGGACACCCGCCATTCCGCTGCGCACAAGTGGTGGGCGCACAGGAAAACCCCCCGTACGCTCGGAGAGCTCCCTCCCGGGTGCCCCCAGAGGCTGTGGGCCCACGACACCAACGCACACCTGTCCTGTTCTACAAGATCCTTGCTGCCCCTGTGTCTCGGGCACTCCGTCTCTGTGCCTCCGAGCGACTGTCCCACCCGCTCCAGTCTCTGCCCCCAGTCTCCCTCCCCTACCCCCGCCAGAGCATTGGTCTCTGGGGGGCTCAGGCTCCCTCGGTCTCTCTCTGAATCTCTCTGTCCCCTTTCTCTCTCCGCCTCTCTGTCTCCATGTCTCTGTCGCTCTCGGGTCCATGCTGTCTCTGTCGCTGTCTCGGGCTCTCTCACGCGCGTTCTTTCTCCGGAGCAGCTCCCGCCGTGCAGACACCAGCGCGCCGCCGCCTCCAGTGCGCGGCGAACGCAGGGCGGCGCGGGGCAAGGGAGGGTTAAGACCACCGAGACGAGCCCTCCGCCACCCGCCTAGAGAGGCCGCACCCTGCAGAGGCGTCTGCGGGTCTTCCTTGCGTCAGAGGGGTGCGACGCCCGAGAGGAGCGGGGCGTTCGGCTGGAAGCAGGAGGGCGGGGACGGTGGGCTCCTGTGCAGGACCCGTAGGTGCGTTGCTGCGGCCCGCGGCGTCCGCCCGGGCTGCACGGAGGGAAGGCGGTGAGGTCGCCGCTCTCGGCCGCGCAGGGCACGCGGCAGCCGCCGGCGGCTGTCCCGGGAGCCTGGTGTGTGGACGCGCGGATGCTTCCTGAGGTCGAGGGAAGAGATTCCGGGCAGGGGAGGTGACTTCGGGGGGGAGGGGGCCCGTGGGAGCTGGGCTGAGATTGGAGGAGGCCGCCTTCTGCGCGACGGGCTGGATAGGTCCGGTGTAGACCGTGCACGGGAGGGCCCCTGCCTGCTCCTTGCTTATGTACTAATTGCTTATGCACAGGTGCCATTAGCATCGCGGGAAGGATGAAAACCCAGCGGTGAAGCAATTGAATCTATCCAGGCTGCAGGAATAGGGACAGCGCTTCCGATCTGGAGAGCAGTGTCTGGGCGGGCTGGCTTTGCTTTTTTAATTTCCAGAGGTAGGAAAAGGTACGATGGACACAGTTATTGGGGCGGGTCGGTAATCGGCAATCGGCAGTGGTCTCAGCTGAACTTCGTAGTTACCCGAGGATACACTTCCAGCCTAAGTGAATCGGTGGTGAGACAGAAGAGGGTGGGAGGCTCCTTCGTCCCCGAGGTTTGTGGAGTCGTGAGGTGGGTGGGCAGCCAGGCTTGTCTGAATTCCCGTGAGGGAGGCTGGTCCTTTGTGCTCAGCCATTTCCCACAGCAGGAGAGGGTGCAGAGACGTTTCTGCCGTGGCTCATTTCAGCTGTCAGGCACTCAGTTCAACATCCTCGACAAGATTCCAGTGAGCAAGACGTCTCTGACGCCTGTCCACGCAGAGCCATGGGTCGGAGAGCACTTTCCTCTCTCCCTGGAGGGAACCGAGGCCGGAACAGCACTTTGCAGATTTCAGGAGGCAGCGTTCTCAGAGCTACACGAAGGAGGCGAAGGAGGCGCAGCGATTTATTTAATTATCCCAGGGAGCCAGTCGTCCTCCTCCTTTGACAGCTGAGATAAGGGAGCCGCAGAGAAGTCAGGTGGTCTGCCTAGGGCAATAAGTGGTGGAGCCTTGATTCCAGTCCCAGCGTGGGAGGCTTCCTCTCTCTGTTGCACAGGATTGGCGGCCCATTTCCAGATCGGGAGGCTGGCTGCATCCTGTCTGCTCTCCTTCAGGCCTCTTGAGCCAACTGACAAGGCCGCAGACAGATTGCT
Source organism: Lepus europaeus (assembly GCF_033115175.1). Lineage (NCBI taxonomy): Eukaryota > Metazoa > Chordata > Mammalia > Lagomorpha > Leporidae > Lepus > Lepus europaeus. The sequence continues at coordinate 97,950,196 of NC_084850.1, read as the reverse complement.
CTCACGGAGTCCTAGACAACTTTGGGGCACTGGTGATGCCCTCCGAGAAGACAGCGTGACAGACCCTGGGTGCCCAAGGCCGACCCCATACCCTGAGCGGCGGGTGGAGCTCCAGGAGGAAGATGGGTGTAAAGCAGGAGGGCTTTCCCTGAGACCACCTGAAGGGCCATCCTACTACACCTGTGTGTTTTTAGAAGAGTGACTTATGTATTGATTCAGTCATTTATTGGAAAGTTTGGGGAGAGCGCGGGAGAGATCTTCCACCCACCATTTCACTCTCCAAATGGCTACAAATATCAAGGCTGGGCCAGGGCAGAGCCGGGACCCAGGAACTCCATCCTGGTGTCCCACGTTAGTCACCAGGGCCCAAGCCCTAGCGCCATCCTCTACTGCTCTCCCAGGTGGGTTTAGCAGGAAGCTGGATTGCATGGGGAGCAGTGGGACCCTGAACTGGCTGCTGGCTTCCCCATGCAAAGCTTAACCCCTGCATCACAACGCAGGCCCATTGCATTTCAGGAATCGTGGATTACTTTGCATTTGCTTGTTTGTCACTTCCCTGTTTAGCAGTGGCAATGCATACCCTCTGGTAAACATACTCAAAGCAGATATGTTGTAAAAGCAAGGCGGTATATGGAAAAGTAGAGATTCCCATATTACCGGGGGTGTGCCTGATCAAACCCGGCACCATTCTCCTTTGTAAAAAGAGAACATTCTCCTGGACTAAACGAGTGAAGCAGATTAGTCATGTTTCCCTGTCATCCTCAGTCTGTTATTACAGGTGAGGATTTGGGACAGAGAGGTGTAGCTCCCCGGTGTCACTCCGGGAAGACGTGTGTAAGTCTCACAGCCGTTAATGCTCAGCCTGTCGCAATCTGAATCCCTCCGGCCTCCCTGTGCATGCCGGCCCCTCCTCCATGTGGGCTGCCTGCATGAAGGCACCACCTTCTACCTAGCTGCTTAGGCCAGTGATGTATAGCCATCAGGGTTGCTGCCTCTCTCCCCTTTCCCACCCCCAGTTGGAGGCCTGGTCAGTCCACCTCTGAAGTTTTTTTAAGCAAGCTATCTACATGCTTTCCATCACCACAGGGAGCCCCCAAATTCTGTCCCCCTCATCTCTCTCCTTCACCACCACCACCATTTCCTCCTTGGCTGATCTTCCTGCTGGCCATCTTGAGTGCTTCCCACACATTCATTCATTCATTCATTCTCTCTCTCTCTCTGTCTTAAAGATTTATTTGAAAGTCAGAGTTACACACAGAGAGAAGGAGAGGCAGAGATAGAGAGAGGTCTTTCATCTGCTGATTTACTCCCCAATTGGCCGCAATGGCCAGAGCTGCGCTGATTCAGCCAGGAACCTGGAGTTTCTTTTGGGTCTCCCATGCAGGTGCAGGGGCCCAAGGACTTCGGCCTTCTTCTGCTTTCCCAGGCCATAGCAGAGAGTTGAATCTGAAGTGGAACAGCCAGGGCTCAACCCAGTGCTCATATGGTATGCCGGCACTGCAGGGGGCGGGTTTACCCGCTTCACCACAGCGCACCCCATGCGTCCCCATTCCCTATTCTGTTGTTGTCTGAGGAATGTTTCCAGTCTCTGGGTGTTGTCATCCATGCTGGGACTGCAGGGTCTGCCTGCTGCTCACACCAAAGAGTGCAGCCCCCTAGACTGGGTACACCTGGCCCTGAGTACCCCAGCCTGCTCAACTGTAGCAGGGCTGGCGTCCTTTTGCACCCTCACTCTGTCTTCTTTGTCCTTTTGCACCCTCACTCTGTCTTCTGGGCAGACCAAACGACTTCCTGTTCATCCAACAACCTCTGCTCACCCTTTGTTTCTGTCTGATTTCTGCAACCTGCCACGTGCATTTCTGTTTATCTGCAATGCTCTTCTTCTGCCCTCTGCCCGTCTCGTCTGCCAGATCCCTGTGTACCTTCAGCTTCACACTGTGTTTAGAACAGTGTCCATTTTACCTGGGGAGTACTTCGATCAAAAGGCACACTTTACAGGTTTGATATTTCTTACTGAGTAACACATGATGCACATTAAATACAGAGTCTCCAGGTACATTGTGCAGTGCGATTTGACAGGGTTTCTTTTTTTTTTTTTTTGGTTGAACTCTGTAATTAACACACAATTATCCTTAGGTGTTTAAATTTAAGAGTAGAAAAAGAGAGGGAGGAGATGTACAATTTGGGACATGCTCAATCCGAGTTGCCCCAAATGATGGAGTTAGAAATGTGCCACGGAATTCCAATACAATCCCATCAAGGTGGCATGTGCCAATGCCATCTCACTAGTCCAAGTGATCAATTTCAGTTCACAATTGATGGCTCTGATAGGTCTAAGAGTCAAAGGGATCACACAAACAAGACAAGTGTCTGCTAATACTAACTGATAGAATCAAAAAGGGAGAGAAAGATCCAACATGGGAAGTGGGATACACAGCAGACTCATAGAATGGCAGATGTCCTAAACAACACTCTGGCCTCAGAATCAGCCCTTAAGGCACTCGGATCTTGCTGAAGAGCCCATGAGAGTATTGTAGGCATGGAAAGCCAAGATACCATGGAAAAGAAAAAAAAAGAAGAAGACCTAAATGAAAGATCTCTGTGAGTGAGATCCCAGTGGAAAGAATGGGCCATCAAAGAAGGAGGTACCTTTCTCTGAAGGGAGGAGAGAACTTCCACTTTGACTATGACCCTATCAGAATAAGATCAAAGTCAGCGAACTCTAAAGGCTTCCATAGCCCTGGCAACTCATGACTAGAGCCTAGGGAGATTACTGACACCATGAACAGGAGTGTCAAATTGTTAAGTCAGCAACAGAAGTCACTGTGTACTTACATCCCATGTGAAATCTGTCCTTAATGTGTTGTCTAATGTGCAGTGATGCTATAACTAGTACTAAAACAGTATTTTTACACTTTGTGTTTCTGCGTGGGTACAAACTGATGAGATCTTTACTAATTATATACTGAATCGATCTTCTGTATATCAAGATAATTGGAAATGAAAAAAAAACTGGTCTTTTTTTAATTTTTAAAATTTATTTTTATTTTTTAAATTTTTTTTTTTTAATTTTTGACAGGCAGAGTGGACAGTGAGAGAGAGAGCGAGAGAGGTCTTCCTTTACCGTTGGTTCACCCCCCAATGGCTGCTGTGGCCGGCGTGCTGCAGCCGGCGCACCACGTTGATCTGAAGCCAGGAGCCAGGTGCATCTCCTGGGGTCCCTTGCGGGTCCCTTGCGGGTGAAGGGCCCAAGGACTTGGGCCATCCTCCACTGTACTCCCAGGCCACACCAGAGAGCTGGACTGGAAGAGGAGCGACCGGGACAGAATCCGGCGCCCCAACCGGGACTAGAACCTGGTGTGTCGGCGCTGCAGGCGGAGGATTAGGCTATTGAGCCATGGTGCTGGCTATTTTTTTGTTTTGTTTTGTTTTGACAGGCAGAGTTAGAGAGAGAGACAGAGAGAAAGGTCTTCCCTCCGTTGGTTCACTCCCCAAATGGCTGCTTCTGCCGGCGTGCTGCGGCTAGCACGCTGTGCTGATCCAAAGCCAGGAGCTTCTTCTGGGTCTCCTACGTGAGTGCAGGGGCCCAAGGACTTGGGCCATCTTCTACTGCTTTCCCAGCCCATACAGTGAGCTAGATCGGAAGTGGAGCAGCTGGGAGAAGAACCAGCACCCATATGAGATACTGGCACTGCAGCTGAAGACTTATCCTACTGCACCACAGCACTGCCCCATGTTATGCATTTTTTTTTTGACAGGCAGTTAGAGAGGGACACAGAGAAAAAGGTCTTCCTTTTTCCGTTGGTTCGCCCCCCAAGTGGCCGCTACAGCCAGTGCACTGTGCCGATCCGAAGCCAGGAGCCAGGTGCTTCCTCCTGGTCTCCCATGTGGGTGCAGGGCCCAAGGACTTGGGCCATCCTCCACTGCCTTCCCAGTCCACAGCAGAGAGCTGGACTGGAAGAGGAGCAACTGGGACAGAATCTGGCACCCAAATTGGCACTAGAACCTGGGTTGCCGGTGCTGCAGGCAGAGGATTAGCCAAGTGAGCCGAGGTGCTGTCCTCATTTTTTTTTAAAATGAATTAATTGATTTGAAGGAGTTACATAGAGAGAGGGAGGGACAGAATGGGAGAGATCTTCCACCCACTGGTTGATTCCCCAGGTGGCTGGAATGAATGGCAGGGGATGAGCCAGGCTGAAGCCAGGAGCTAGGAGCTTCATCGGGGTCTCCCACATGGGTAGCAGGGAGATATCCAAATACTTGGGGGCATCCTCCGTTGCTTTTCCCAGGGCATCAGGGGGCTGAATTGGAAGTCAACAGCCAGTACACCATCCGACACCCATAAGGGATGCAGGCATCAGGCGGCAGCTTTACCTGGCTATGCCACAGTGCTGGCCCCTTGCCAAGGTTTGCTGGTGAAGGCTTACTTTGAGAGAATAGGACACATGACAGTACCTGGGAAGTGACAGATCAGTTTGCTTGACTGGAGTAAACATTTCACTGTGTGTGTAGATAACAAAATGTATTGTACACCTTGTGTTGATACAGTAAAATTAATAAATAACAAAGGCACCAGTCTAAATGACAGTGTAGGTCTCCCCTTAATTCTTTGGGAACCTCATTGAACCGAGGGTGAATCAACGGTAAAGGAAGACCTTTCTCTCTCTCACTGTCCACTCTGCCTGTTAATATGGAGTTTGTATTGGTTCCACAGTGTTGGTTTTCTTTTTTTCATTTAAATTTGTTTTTATTGTTTTTGAATATATTTATTTTTTACATTTATTTTTAAGGAATACAAATTTCATAAGTACGACTTCAGGAATATAGTGATTCTTCCCACCATACCCGTCCTTCCACCCACACTGCCACCCCTCCTCCTCTTCCCTCTCCCCTTGCCAGTCCCATTCTGCATTAAGATTCGTTTTCAATTAACTTTGTACACAGAAGACCAACTCTATACTACGTAAAGATTTCAGTCATTTGCGCACACAGAGATTGAGAACTAGTTTTACAATTAACTCTCAATACAACTCATTGGTGACAGAGGTCCTACGTGGGAAGCTAGTACACAGTGACTTTTTTTTCCTTAAAGATTTTTAATTATTTATTTGAAAGAGTTACACAGAGAAGGAGAGAGAGAGAGAGAGGTCTTCCATGTAAAGAGAATGAAAAAGTACTGTTAAAAGTAGAAGGAAAAAGTTTAACTCAAGGACAAGAAGTAAACAAGATAAGGAGTTAAGTCTGTACAACCTTGGGTGAACATAGAGGCTGTTTGGGGAGTAGAGGGCGCCCTCAGTTCTTCCAAACAATGTTCTAATCAAATTTGTGGGAATATGGCCCTGGCCAGGCCAGTTCACAGACAATTTTAAAAACATTTGCCTCTGGCCAATTGGCAAGCACTGCTAAGGTTAAGGTCAGGTAAGGCATTACATAGGGAAAGGATATAAAAGTAAGGAGCAAAACAAATGAAGGTGGTACTGATGGCTTCCTGAATGCTGCATGCGTTGCCTGTGATGCTTTATTCCGGTGCTGTGGATGTAAGTTTCTACCAGACAGGGGTCTTTGTAAATAAATCTTATCTTTCTACTTGCATGGGTATGTGGATGTTTATTCGTGAATCGAGCCTCTAATATTGAAGTCTGTGCACAGCTCTTGGCCCTATCACTGTCTGGTCAAAACATTCCATCCGCTGGTTCACTGCCCCATTGGCTGCAATGGCCAGAGCTACGGCGATCTGAAGCCAGGAACCAGGAGCTTCCTGAGGGTCTGCCATGTGGGTGCAGGAGCCCAAGGACTTGGGCCATCTTCTGCTTTCCCAGGCCATAGCAGAGACGTCAATTGGAAGTGGGGTGGCCGGCACTAGAACCAGCACCCATATGGGATGCTGGCACTGCAGGTGGCAGCTTTACCTGCTATGGCACAGCACCGGTCTCTCCTGTTGTTAATTTAACAAGTAACACTCTTATGTATGATGTCAGTGATCACCCAAGGATTTGACATGAGCTACCTAGGCTATGGAAGCCTTTTGAATCCACAAACTCTGTAAGTATTTAGACAAGACCATAAACAAAGTGAAAGTTCTCTCCTCCCTTCAGAGAAAAGTACCTCCTTCTTTGATGGTGGCTGCAGTTTTGATACCGTGACAGGATGCAGGCTGAGGACCTCATGGTGAGGAGGGCTCCGTAGAAGCATGGCAAGAGATCATTCTGTGCCCTCAGTGACCCTGTAAATGAAAGATGGGAAGGATGCCAGTCCCACCAGCACAACCCCAACCTCCAGCCTGGCTCAAGGGTACACAGTAGACGCCCAGGGGCCCTGCCTTGCTTCCCACCGTGCTGAAGTGTCCCCTAACATGCAGCACGGTGTGAATATCCCCTAAGGGAGCCTGCCCATGGAGGTTGTAGTGTGTACCACACGTGGACCGTTGGTATTTCCAGAAGACCTGGAAAGGCAAACATCTAGCCTGTTTGTACAGACGAGGAAGCAGCCAGAAAAGTGGTTAGGTCATTAGAGTGATCATTTTAAGTTAATAACTGATGATAAAATAGGATGAAGTGTCAAAGGGATCACATAAATAAGACCAAGTGTCTGGTAATAATAATTGATAGAAAGGAGAGAACGATCCAACATGGGGGTGGGATACACAGCAGAGTCAGAATGGCAAATGCTCTAAATAGCATTCTGGCCTCAGAATCAGCCCTTAAGGCATTGGGATCTGGCTAAAACGGCCATGAGAGCCTTTCAGGCATGGAAAGCCAAGACACTGTGGCAAAGAAATGACCTAAATGGAAGATCTCTGTGAGATCCTGGTGGAAAGAAGGGGCTATCAAAGAAGGAGGTACCTTTCTCTGAAGGGAGGAGAGAACTTCCACTTTGATTATGGCCTGTTCTAAATAATGTTGGAGTTTGTGGACTGAAGAGGCTTCCATACCCTTGGCAGTGCATGACAAGAGCTTTAGGTGATCACTGACATCATAAATAAGAGTGTCAATTGTTAACAAGAGGACTCACTGTGCACTTGCTCCCCATGTGGGACATCTTTGCTTAATGAGCTATACTAAGAGAATTATCGTTAAAACTTGTCTTCAAACGGTACTTTATACTTTGTGTGTCTGTGTTGGTACAAATTGTTGAAATCTTTAGTATAGGGTTGATCTTCTGTATATAAAGATAATTAAAAATGAATCTTAAGACTGGAATGGGAGAGGGAGTCGGAGGTGGGATGGTTTGGGGGTGGGAGGGCGGGTATGGGGGGGAATAACCACTATAATCCAAAAGTTGTACTTATGAAATTTATATTTGTTAAATAAAAGCTTTGTATAAAAAAAGCCATGAAGGTTGTAGTGTGTACCACACGTGGACAGTTATTTCCAAAAGACCCAGAGAGGCAAGCATCTAGCCTGCTTCTAGAGACGAAGAAACGGCCAGAAAAGCAGTTAGGTCACTGCTGCAGATGCAGGCAAGTGTGGATCTGGAATCACCCCAGGCTGTGCCTCCTTCCAGCAGACCTCGTTCCACTCACGGTGGGACACTTTGCTTAAGTGACCCTTGCAGAGATGCAGATACTGTCCCATGATTGCAGCACCATGTCCACCTGTGAAAGTCTGGCTCCCAGTGGCCAAGGCCGCCCTGAGGAGTTCAGAGCAACTCTGTGAAGGCTCGCCTTGCCTCAGGGCTCACGGCTGAGCAGGATTTCAGTGTCATGGCTCCCCTGTGGGAGACACTTTGCCCTGGTAGGGACCTTGGAATCCAGCCCAGTCCCAGGGCACATCTCCTTTGTGCTTCTAAGAGGTGGTAAGATTTGGAGGCCATCAGACGCAGAGGGTGTTTTAGGGGCTGCACAGTGACCAGACCCCCAGGCTGGTTTGGTGGCCAATGGACTGAGAAAAGGAGATGTGGCTGTTGTGTGTTGACCCCACTGTTCTACAACTCTCTTGCAGTACATTGTGGGTAAGAAAGTGCCAGTTTCCTACGCCTCTCTGCCCTGGGAAGTCTGTCTCACTGCACCCACCCCTCAGGTGAGGAGGGGTCAGGTGCCCTCCTCTGTTCCCAGGCACCTAGATTAACCCCTGCCATTGCTCTCCCCACACCACGTCTGTGTGGGGCTCACCTGCCCACAGCGGTGCCCCCTAGGTAGAGACTTGCTGCCAGTCAGCACTTAGCATGCGTTTCCTGTGAGCGAGGGACTTTGAGCTTGGAGTCCTGGCCAGTAGCCGGCATCTCTTTGTGTAGCCCTTATCTCTGCAGTAGGATGACACAGGAGGATCCACTTAACAAGGACATCAGTATATTCAGAATGTCTCCTTCGGATGTGGGAGGTGGACTCGTTTCATCCCATCTCTGATTCCAGGACTCGTCATCAGTGAGGCTACCGAATTCTTTAGATGCACATTGGGCAATGCACTTGGCTGAGGCCTGGCCTCGCAGTGCAGCTGCTCTGGTCAGTTACAGAGAGTTTCCTAGGAGGTCAGCATGCAGTGCAGTGGTAGGCCCCACGAGACCTTCAGTGGGGCCGGCTGGGTGAATCCAGGGTGCTGTCTGAGCAGGGTGTGTGTGGTGTGGCTACAGCACAGATGTCCACTGGGACAAGGGGCATGATCCCACAGATAGGCGCTTGCGTCCAGTCCCGCTGAGCTTGGCCAGCCTTGTGCATTGTCCTCCTCGCTCTCTGAGCCCACCCTGCTGTTGTCTGATTCTCTTGCTGCTGCCTCCCTCCCAGGAGGTCTGAGTCCCACATAGCTGTGCGTGTGGCCGCTCTGAGGCAACAGGCGGCCCCTTCCGTGCAGCACACGGTCTTGGGCCCCTGGCTGCCCACGTTGTCAACGTGTGTCCATCTGGCAGGCTCTGCCTCGGTGTTTCCCAGCTGCTCCCTGGGTCCTGAATGTGCTGAAATATGCTGACCCTGGATATCTGCTCAGCTCCCTCCTCTGCAAAGTGTGCCTTTCCCTGTGCTTCCTAGGCTGGTCACTTCATTTCACTTTTTACCCTGCGGCTCACGTGGGTCCTCCCAGGTTGCTGATCTGTGACTGTGACTCCTGCATCTTTTGTTTCCAGCAGATGCCCTTAGGATCCAGCCCAGGAGGCAGTTTCTGTGTTAAGCAGATGGTTTGCGGAGCCCACCTGCCCTTCCCCTCAGTGCCTGCAAGAACCCGGGCAGGGAATCTGTGCATTTGGCCTTGATGAGCCCAGGTGCCTGCAGAGAGGCAAGCAAGGAGGAGAGGGGTCTGTTGCCGGAGGGCAGGGGTCTCCTTCCCCACTAGGTCCACACCCTGGCCTGGGGCTTTGCTCTCCTACAAGATGGAGCCCTCAATGCTGGCTGCAGTGATTGCCAACCACAGGGAATTTCCAAGAATTTGGATTTATTCTGTTTTTTTTTTAAATTTTAATTTTATTTATTTGAAAGGTAGAGTTACAGACAGTGAGAGGGAGAGACAGTGAGAAATGTCTTCTGTCCACTGGTTCACTCCCCAAATGGACGCAATGGTCGGAGCTACGCTGATCCAAAGCCAGGAGCCAGGAGCTTCCTCCAGGTCTCCCATGCGGGTGTAGGAACCCAAGCACTTGGGCCATCTTCCACTGCTTTCTCGGGCCACAGCAGAGAGCTGGATTGGAAGAGGAGAAGATGGGACTAGAACTGGGGCCCCTATGTGATGCCTGCACCTCAGGTGGAGGATTAACCTATGCGCCACGGTGCCGGCCCCTATTTTCTGTTTTGTCTCTGCTTTGGCCCTCAGCTTCCTTCTCAACATGTGCAGTAGAAGCCAGGTTGTGGGGGTTCCTGAATAAGAGAAGACTAGTGGGTGATGAATTGGGTCGGGCCAGTGTCAGCATGTGCAGCCTCATATTTTTTGTTTCTTACTCCCCCTTTTCAGCCTTTTCTTGGTGTCATGAACAGGGGGAAGGTTCACTCCAGCGTCAGCTGACAGCTTCTGACATGCTCAGTGCCCCCTGCCTGACCCTCCACTGTGGGTGACCCCTTATCTGCTGCTCAGGAGAGACTCTGTGTGCTATATTGTGGGGGCTGCCGGGACTCAGCATCGAAACACCTCCATGCCCTCTGAGAGGTCCTCTGTGGCCTTACAGAATTAGAGGGAGTGTCAGGAGGTGAAAGCGGCACCCTCATGTTTGCCCCTTGCCTTGAGACTCCCTGTGCCCTGGCCTGTGAGGTGAGCAGTCCTCCCAGTCCTCACCACACCCGGGAACTGATGCGGGGCATCCATAGCGAGCAGGGCTCAGAGGGGAAGGGGAGTATGTGCACAGATGACTTGCCCACGAGAAGGACATTTGTCCGGCACTGGTCAGAGTCACAGAGCACTGGACACAGACTCCCAGGCCCTCAGGGACCTCACACTGTGGGCCTCCAAACCCCAACTACCCCGGCTTCTCTCCCAACCCACATACCACCTAGGAGAGAGCAGGTGAGATCTCAGCAAGGGGTGGAATGGAAACAACTCAGAGAGCTCAGTGGTGAGGCAGAGACAGGAAGCATCTGAGAGCCCAGGTCCTACGGTGCAGCCCACCTGCGTTTTAGGGACTTCACTACCTTGGTGGAGAAACCCAGTAGCTCACCCACATCACACCTTGGGTGCACTAGTGTGCAAAATCCTGGAGCGCCAGCCTGGGCTGCAGACACGTGAACAGCTGAGAGGCCGGGGACAGTGAGACCTCGTCCATGACCTTGTGTGCAAGGGACTTGGAAGAGATTGGCCTGTGTGGTAGCCAGTTCCACACAGCCCAAATCTTCAACCCGCGATGGTGTCAACCCCTCAGTTCCTACCAGGCACACGTAAAAGCAAGTCAGAAAAGTCACAGGTGCCAGTACTCCAGCCGGTCAGCCACCTCCCATCCTGTGTTCCAGAAACCTCTGTGACCTCCAGGTGTGGGACAACAGAAGCCCTAGGGGCTCCAGTACGTCACATTGTCCATGCTGCCCCTCAGCAGAGCTCAAAGCCAATTCCTGAGGTACAGGGAGATCTGCCCAGATCTTCCACTCGAGATTCGGCACCCAGCGCAGAACAGAAAGCTCACAGACTCTTGGAGAGAGACCCCTCATCTGCCCAGAGCCCTGTGACCCACTGGCCACAAGCTCCCCACAGATCAGACCTCATGTCCTGGATGCAGATCCTGCAAGAGCTTAGGGACCTTGCAGCCTGACATTGCTCGGAGCTCCAGTGTCAGTGTTGTAGGCCCCATGAAGTCTTCATGACCTGGGCACCTGTCAGGTGGAGCCATGCTGACGGATTCCCCTGCCTGGTGAGCCACCCGAGGAAGCAGTCATCTGGGGAGTCAGGATGAAACGAGAGATGGGGACAAGGGGAGGGGGTTGAGAATCGGGGAGCCCATGCTGGTCATTTTCTTTATCCCTTGTGCCCAGCCCCCGTCAGAACCCTCCTCCTGGCGCCTGAGCAGCTGCTGCTCCCCCCCCCCCAGGGGCAGGCAGCCCCCGAATCTGCCATCTGAGCCCATTTCTGGGGGTAGTGACTGCTGCACTGGGTCTGGGAGGATAGCTTCTGATCCCGAACCCGTGCCAGCCTCTACCCACCAAAGTAGGGACCCCTTTAGGTTTGGAGGGCTTGTGGGATCCCCCCACCTGAGGCCTGTGCTGCTGTTGTACCGAGTTCCTGCTGCATGGGGAGGTGGATTGTGTGCTGCTCAGTCCGGGAGCCACTGGGGCCAGGCCTCCTGCAGCTCCCGGGCCCGCGGGACCCACTTCTACTTGCCCTGGACGGCACTGCTTTGCTTCCCGAGCATGTGGAATCTGGAGGCGTGCAGCCAGCTGGTTTCCTTCTGTCCTCCTCCACCCTGAACACTGGGACCCCTGCAGATGCTTTGTCAGAGGCAGGGAGAGGGAGAGGCGGGGCAGCTGTTGGCACGGCTGTGATGGGCTCCACGACAAGGCACAGGCCTCACTGAAGATGCCACATTGCCATTGCCCCACTCACCCCGACCCTCAGCCTCCCTGTGTCCAGGCAGCAGGCCTGGCCCCTTTCTCTCAATGCCGAATTCGGTTGTAAAAGGAATGGGGATGTCAGGTCTCTATACTTGCTGGAGGGCTTTGTCCAAACGGCGGAGCACAGATCTCTGTTTCCCTGTGTTGCCCACCAGAAGGCCAGCACTGCGTCATGGCTATTTTCTGTTGGGCACCACAGCTGCAAGGCATGGCCTCTGGGCACAGAGGTGAATGTGTGCCTATCTGGTGGCCTCTTCCTGCTGGGGAGCATACACACTGGCCCATCTCTGATCCCCTGTGCATCTGCTGTCCCCCAGGACTCTGGGAATCCAGTCTCTCCTCTCAAGTACCTGCACAGCTCTGAACACAGGTTTTTTTCTTTTTTTTTTTTTAAAAGATTTTATTTTTTAGAGAGAGAGTGTTACAGAGGGAGAGACAGAAAGGTCTTTCATACGCTGGTTCACTCTCCAAATGGGCCCAGTTGCTGTAGCTTGGCTGATCCAAAGCCAGGAGCCAGGAGTTTCTTCTGGGGCTTGCAGACTGGTGAATGGGCCCAAGCACTTGGGCCGTGTTCTCCTGCTTTCCCAGGCTATAGTAGAGAGCTGGATCGGAAGAGGAGCAGCTGGGACTTGAACTGGTGCTCATATGGGATGCCTGTGCCACAGGTGGAGGCTTTGCCCACTTCACCACATTGCCTGCCCGTCAGGGCTTACTGACTTGGGAAACCCCCTCCCTCGACTTGCCTACCCCCACCCAAACATCTGCCCCTGCCCATTGCCTTAGTCCCATCATGGAAGTGCTTTCTTGTGTTTGTTGAGGAACTTGCTGCCTCCTTTTTGGAACCTGGGCTGCACAAGGGTGTAAGGCCTCTGACTGCGCATCTGGGACCCGCAGTTCTGCTGGTGGACAGATGCCAGAAACTAAGCGGTTTTCTGTGTGGCTACGAAATGTTACATTTATTTGAAAGGGGAAGTTACAAAGAGTGAGAGAGAGAAACAGATGTCTTCACTCCCCAAATGCCTGCAACAGCCTGGGCTGGGCCAAGGTGAAGCCAGGAGCCTTGAACTCCATCCGGGTCTCCCACGTGGGTGCAGGGGTCCAAGTACTTGGGCCATCTTCTGCTGCCTTCCCAGGTACCGTTAGCAGGGAGCTGGATCAGAGGTGGAGCCACCGGGACTTGAACTGGCAATCATATGGGATGCCAGCACTGTAGGCAGAGGCTTAGCCGGCCCCTCTCATGAGCATTTTACTCAATGAGAACTGATGGAGAGGCCTGAAGACAATGTAGAGCAAACCTGTGATCCCAGTCACTAGGCAGTATTTTGGCTGCTTGTACCTATAAGCTGGCTGAGGTTCCAGGGCAGAGGTTCCTGGCCTTTAGTCCCCCAGGGAACATGTGTGACTCACAGTTCTGGATCCTCCACTTTCCTCTCCACCTCCACCACTTTATGCTCCAAATGTGCAACTATGAACTCCCAAAGCAGGACAACCCCCACGCCAGTGAACATTCTCTTCCGTAGGAGAGAACGGAGCAGCAATCCTGCCTGTATCCAGATGATGCTAGGATCGTTCCTAGTCTCTGCCCGGCTCATCCACCTGAGAGCCATTCACTTGCTTCCTTGTGGTAGAGCGTGGCTCCTGCTTGATTTGCATCTGTACAAATCTGGGCTGGAGCCAGAACTGAGATCATGGTGACCTTTGGGGAGGTGAAAGTGGAGGCGTGGAGCTCTCTGTGTGGTGGGCAGCCCGCTGCACCTGGCACACAATGCTTTAGCTGAACTACTGGTAGGAGCTCCCCTTCCCAGCCTATCTCCCAGGCAGACTGCTTCATCTGAGCCTCTGATGGTACGTTCTGTACAGGACGTCCCCTCCCGCCACTCCTCCACGTCCCTGCAGTCTGGTGATTCACCTAGATCTGGCAGTTTGGTGGTCATTTCCAGTGGGTCATTTCATCCTCAGCTTATCCCCCCTCCTCCCCCAACACCACACTGGATCTTCCCGCCGCGTTGTGGGTGTTGTCAGGGGGCGGTCCACCACGGTCTCACTTCTCCTGCAGCGTCCTATTGGGTTGCAGACTCTGAGGATCTGTGGAGCCTGGGATGGGGCGTAGCCTGTGGTGGCAGGTCCCTGCCCCAGAAGTGGTGCCGAGTGTGCTGGCCCAGGGCCAGCATCTCCCTGCCTCAGTGATGGAAATGTGGATCGGTGGCACAACTGTGCAGGGAGAGGTAACGGCCTCTCTGGGCATTCATGTTCTGCCCCCTCCCTTCGTTGGAAAGAGCGATATTTGTTGGTTTTATTCTGTGCTTTTTCTCCAGCATTTGGAGCAGTGTCAGGCACACAGGAGGCGCTCCACTGATGTTTGTTGAGGGAATGAATTGTTGATTTTGAAATCGCAGTGCTAAGATGTATCCTAAAGAAATGTTTACACTTGCAAAGAGCTATGTTACAGCAACAGCAGGAAGAAACTACTTGGGGTTGTGCATAAATGCCCATTAATTCCCAGCGAGTATTGGAGGACAAAATGAGAACTGATATGTTATTATTATTATGCCTTTGAACACTCTCTGCCCTTAAAACAGAGTGGAAAGAACCAGCCTTACCACCTCAGAGCTTTCTGCCATGACATGCTCTTACTGGGGAGTACTCTGTGTGTGTGTGCATGTGACATATATACATACAGAAAACATGGGCAAAGAATCACCTAAACTGTCTACAGTGGTTAGCTGTGGTGATTGTGCTAACAGTAGCAGGACTCACACAGCTTATGTGCTAGTGTAGTAAGACCACGTTTCCCAAAAATATGTGCAGTTGCATGTGGTCTTTTTAAAAGTATGTTTTATTGGGGCCGACACCATGGCTCACTTGGTTAATCCTCTGTCTGCAGCGCCGGCATCCCATATGGGCACCGGGTTCTAGTCCCGGTTGCTCCTCTTGCAGTCCAGCTCTCTGCTGTGGCCCGGGAGGGCAGTGGAGGATGGCCCAGGTGCACCTGCGGTGGGAGACAAGGAAGAAGCACCTGGCTCCTGGCTTCGGATCGGTGTGGTGCAATGGCTGTAGCGGCCATTTGGGGAGTGAACCAACAGAAGGAAGACCTTTCTCTCTGTTTCTCTCTATAACTCTACCTGTCAAATAAAAATAAAGTATGTTTTACTTTATTGAGCATTCCAAAGTATTCATTTTTAGAGCTGCACAGTTCAGTGCAATCATCACTGATAACCAATTCCAGAACAAAGTACTTGGAATTAGCATTCTTTTTCCATTCTCCTTACCCTCACCCCTTGTATTTCACTACCCTGCTTTCTGTCTTTATGGATTTATCATTCTGGACATTTCATATACATAGAATCATAGAATAGGTGATCTTTTGTGTCTGACTTCTGTCACCATAATAATTTTCAAGTTTCCTTTTTTTGAAGATTTTGTTATTTGAGAGGGAGAGAGAGAGAGAGAGAGAGAGAGAGAGAGAGGTCTTCCATCCACTGGTTAACTCCCCAAATGGCCGCAACAGCCGGAGCTGCACTGATCCAATGCCAGGAGCCAGGAGCTTCTTCTGGGTCTCCCACATAGGTTCAGGGGTCCAAGGACTTGGGATATCTTCTACTGCTTTCCCAGGCTATTAGCAGAGAACTGGATCAGATGTGGAGCCCATGTGGGATGCTGGCGCCACAGGCAGAGGCTTAACCTACTATACAGCACTGGGCCCAAAATTTCAAGTTTCTTCCACATTCTAGCATGTATCACTACTTCACTCTTTTTATGGCAGAATGAAATTCCATTAAATGGATGCAATACCACATTTGGTTTATATATATGCATTAGTTGATGGATATTTGGGTTGTTTGTACTCATTGGCTATTATGAATAATGCTATAGGAACATTAGTATGCAGGTTTTAAAGTGGACATTTTTTTTTCAGGTCTCCTTAGCCTATACCTAGGAGTAAAATAGCCAGGTCATCTGGTAACTCTTATGTTTAACTTTGTGACGAAATGCTAAACTGTTTGCCATAGCAGCTACAGCATTTTGAATTCCCACTAGGAATATATGATGATTGCAGTTTCTCTAGATCTTCTCCAACAAGTATTATTTATAATTTATAAAAATTGTATCAGGGCAGGTACTGTGGTGCAGAAGTGTAAGCTGCCACCTGTAATGCTGGCATCCCATATTGGAACACTGCTTTCAGTCCCAGCTACTCTGCTTCTAATCCAACTCCCTGCTAATGTGCCTACAATACAGTGGAAGATGGCCCAAGTACTTGTATCCCTGCCACCCACATGGGAGACCCAGATGGAGTCCCAGGTTTTTGAAAATAAAAAATAAATAAATCTTTTTTAAAGTTTTATTTATTTGAAAGTCAAAGTTATACAGAGAGAGGAGAGGCAGAGAGCGAGAGCGAGAGCGAGAGAGAGAGAGAGAGAGAGAAAGGTGTTCCGTCCACTGGTTTACCCCCCAATTGGACGCAACAGCCAGAGCTGCACTGATCTGGAGCCAGGAGCCAGGAGCCTCCTCCATGTCTCCCACGCCGGTGCAGGGGCTCAAGGACTTGGGCCATCTTCCACTGCCTTCCCAGGCCACAGCAGAGAGCTAGATCGGAAGTGGAGCAGCTGGGTCTCGAACCGGCGCCCACATGGGATGCCGGTGCTCTAGGCCAGGGCGTTAACTTGCTGTGCCACAGCACCGGCCCCAAAAATAAATAAATCTTTAAAAAGAATAAAATATACACAGAAATCCACAAGTCACTGTTAAGAAAAATTAAAGCAAACACAAATAAATAACATGTTAATGTATTGGAAATATCAAAGTTAAGAATATTTCAATTCTCTCCCTGACTCAAAGCAGTTTCTACCAAAATTTCCAATCTTTTTTTTTTTTAAAGATTTATTTATTTTTCTGAAAAGCAGAATTACAGATCTTCCATCTGCTGGTTCACTCCTCAAATTGCTACAACGGTCCTGAGTTGGGCAGATCCGAAGCCAGGAGCCAGGAGCTTCTTCTAGTTCTCCCAAATGGGTGCAGGGGCCCAAGCACTTGGGCTATCCTCCACTGCATTCTCAGGCACATTAGGATGGAGCTGCATCGAAAGTGGAGCAGCCAGGATGCTAGCACCACAGGTGGCAGCTTTACCTGCTACACCACAGCACTGGCCCCTCCATAGCCCTTTATAAACTTAATTTTTAAAAAGATTTATTTCTTTATTTGAAAAGCAGTGGTACAGAGAAAGAGGGAGAGACATAGAGAGAAAGAGATCTTCCATCTGCTGGTTCACTCCCCAGTTGGCTGCAATGGCCTGAGCTGCACTGATCTGAAACCAGGAGCTTCCCCCGGGTCTCCCATGTGGGTGCAAGGGTTCAAGGACTTTGGCCATCCTCTACTGCTCTCCCAGGCCATAGCAGAGAGCTGGATTGGAAGAGGAGCAGCTGGGACTCGAACCAGCACCCATATGGGATGCTGGCACTGCAGGTGGTAGCTTTACCTGCTACGCCACAGTGCCAGCCCCAGGAAGAAACATTTATTCAAGGAAATCTACCACAGCCTCAGAAGGGCATGAGAGTTCGTGATGTCTGAACCAACATTGGCTCCCTTCCTCTTATATTTTACTTCACAAGAAGTAAGCTATACTCCAGACTGGTGTAGCTAAAAGCGCAAAGGGGCTCCCTCTCCCCACTGGCTCCCAGCCTGAGAGCTATCATTTCAGGCAGGGGATGGTATCGGCATTTCTCATTTTCTTCCAACTGCCTGTTGTTGAAGCTATGTTCTAGGCAAGTGCAACTAAGACGCAGGGGTTCCCCTCTTTCAGCCTAACCCCCAGTGGTGGGCTAGAGGCTCCATCTCTGGTGCAGCACTGCTGAAAACAGACTCCTATTCATGTTGTCCTAGTTGGTTTCACACTGGGAAAGGGAAGCCAAGAACAGGGACAGGATTGGCAGCATTGTGGTGTAGGGTGTAAAGCTGCTGCCTGCAAGGCCAGCGTCCCATATGGGCTCAGGTTCTAGTCCTGACTGCTTCACTTCTGATCCAGCTCCTTGCTAATGGCCTGGGAAAAGCAGTAGAAAATGGCCCAAGTGCTTGGGCCCCTGCCACCCATGTGGGAGACCTGGAAGAAGCTCCTGGCTTCTGTCTTTGGTCTGGCCTAGCCAGCGGACATCTGGATGATTCTCTCTCTCTCTCCCTCCCTCCCTCCCTCCCTCCCTCCCTCTGTAACTCTTTCGAATAAATCGTAAAAAAGAACTGAGGCTACTCTGTCAAGTACCAAAATCAGTGAGATTCATCAGATGTCTGGGGTGCAGATCAAAATTGCAAACACTGACAGGCAGGTTACTCTCACTGGGATCTGCTGCGAGCATTAGCCTGGCTCAAAAATTTCATTAGTATCAGATTTTCCTCAGAGATGGGTGGCATGGGGCGTCACTAGAATGATGCAGAGTCATACATTATCCCTTTCTGTTGTTCACCACCACCCATGATCCGTCTGTGTAGTTTCTAAACAGTCTGAAATTCCCAGTTTTAAATCATCTGTAAATTTTCAGTTTCTACCCACTTTGTTATCCACCTGTGATTTTTAAATTAAAGCATTTTAATTCCTTTCTCTGTTTAGCTGTAAATGCTGAGATCCTTATTTAGTTTTACAAGCTTCTCTCTGTATGGTTTTGGTGTTTTTTTTTTTTTGTTTGTTTTAGTTCATGAATTTTTTGTTTGTCATGGAAACATAAAAGAAGAATATTAATACATTTAGGTTTAGCTATGTAATCTCAGGAATTTATAAAAGAAAAAATAAAAGATGAACTAGAGCTTTTTCTTCCTTTTTTTTTTTGGAGCTTTTCTG
This sequence comes from Lepus europaeus, assembly GCF_033115175.1. Classification (NCBI taxonomy): domain Eukaryota; kingdom Metazoa; phylum Chordata; class Mammalia; order Lagomorpha; family Leporidae; genus Lepus; species Lepus europaeus. The sequence continues at coordinate 97,931,420 of NC_084850.1, read as the reverse complement.
AATAGGAACTGGATGACACAGTGATTCATATGTGTTTTAAAAAAAGAAAAATACTGTCAATTAAGACTCCTTTATCCAGAAGACTATCACTTTAACATGAAAACAAAATAAAGTCATTTCCATTAAACAAAGAGAATTTGTTGCTAACATACCTTCCTTATGAGAAAGCCTAAAGGGAGTTCTTCTGGCTGAAACAAATCACCCCTGATCACAGGTAAAGGCAATTACATAAATATAAAAGACAGAACAAATATGCATTTTTTCCTTTCTTCTCAACTTATTCAAGAAATAATTTTGTAGGGGCTGGCTTTGTGGCATAGCTGGTTAAGGCACTGTCTGCAATGCTCCCTGCAGTGCGGGCCATCCCTTGTGGGGCACTGCTTGGAGTCCAGTCTGGCCCAGCCCTGTCTGTTGCTTGGGCCCCTACACCCACATGGGAGTCCCAGAAGAAGCTCTTGGCTCCTGGCTTCAGCCTGGTATAGCCCTGGCTGTTGCGGCCATTTGGGTAGTGAACCAGCACGTGGAAAATCTCTCTTTCCCCCTCTCTCCCTCCCTCCTTTTCTCTCTGTATGTCTGCCTTTCAAGTAAATAAATCTTTAAAATCAAGACACTTAACAGAGTCTTCAGAAAACACTTTTGAAAAATTACAATAGAAATAGTGGTTGAGTTATAATAATGACTAAAAAGCAAATAAAACAGTAAAAAGAATGTTACTTGAAAATTATCTGAGTCTTACATGTATGGAAAAACATGTAACATGTGGTATAATACCTTTTAGTCTTTTTCTATCATTTATTAAAAAATTATGAGATCAGAGAGAGGTAATATCTTCAGGACATTAAATCTGCTGTTTCATTTGTTTACCATTATTCCAAAGCAATTTTTCATAATGATAACATTGACAAGGATGTTGCTGCTGATATTGATGGCAGAAAACACATATGCAAAGCTTGATGTGGACCAGAAACCATCCTTCCTGCTTTCCATGTATTGACTCTATATTATTATTATTATTATTTTAATTTGACAGGTAGAGTTATAGACAGTGAGAGAGAGAGATGGAGAGAAAGGTCTTCCTTCCGTTGGTTCACCCCCCAAATGGCTGCTACGGCCGGCGCGCTGCGCTGATCCGAAGCCAGGAGCCAGGTACTTCCTCCCGGTCTCCCATGCGGGTGCAGGGCCCAAGCACTTGGGCTATCCTCCACTGCCCTCCTGTGCCACAGCAGAGAGCTGGACTGGAAGAGGAGCAACTGGGACTAGAACCCGGTGCCCATATGGGATGCCGGCGCCACAGGTGGAGGATTTACCAAGTGAGCCACGGTGCCGGCCCCGACTCCACATTATTAACTCACTCAAGAAACTTCACACTGGGGCCAGTGTTATGGAGCAGTGGGTTAAGCTGCTGCCTGTGAGGCTGGCATTCCATATCAGCACTGGTTTGAGTTCTGGCTGCTACACCTTTTTGAAAAAAAATTTTTTTTTGAGATTTATTTTTATTTATTTGAAAGGCACAGTTACAGAGAGACAGAGAGGGAAAGACAGAAACAGATTTTTCCATCCACAGGTTCACTCCCCAGATGACTGCAATGGCCAGGGCTGGGCCAGGTTAAAGCCAGGAGTCAGGAGTTTCTTCTGGGTCTCCTGCATGAGTTCAGGGGTCCAAGAACTAGGAAGTGGAGCAGCTGGGACTTGAACCAGTGCCCCTACAGGATGCTAGTGTCCCAGGTGGCAGCTTTGCCCACTAAACCACAACACTGGCCCCAGGCTTCTCTATTTCTAATCCATTTTTTTGCTAATGCACCTGGGAAGGCAACAAAAGATGACCCAAGTACATGGGCCCCTGCCACCCATATGGGAGACCAGGATGAAGTTCCTGACTCCTGGCTTTGGCCTGGCCCAGACCTGGCTGTTGCAGCCATTTGAATAGTAAGCCTACGGATGTTTCTGTCTCTGTCACTGCATTAAATCCATTCACAAACACAAGGAATCTGATTAATCTGATTAATGCTGTTGAACATTTCCACCTGCCTTTTGATCCAGAAAACGTTGACCCTGCAGTGCCTTCTAGAGCTTTGGGATTGGATTCCATGTGTCTTTATGTTTCTCTCAGGCCTGGGCAGAAATCTGATTCTGCCCTTGCTAGCCAGGTGACTTTGAGCAAGTTCGTAGCCTCTTTGAATTTTTTAAAGATTTATTTATTTATTTGAAAGGCAAAGTTACAGAGGCAGAGAGAAAGAGAGAGAGAGAGTCTTCCATCCGCTGGTTCACTCCCCAAATTGCTTCAATGGTTTGATCTGGGACAGTCCAAAGCCAGGAGCCAGGAGCTTCTTTTGAGTCTCCACATGAGTGCAGGGCCCAAGGACTTGGGCCATTTTCTGCTGCTTTCCCAGGCCATAGCAGAGAGCTGGATTGGAAGAGGAGCAGCCGGGACTCGAACCAATGCCCAAATGGGATGCTGGTGTCATAAGCTATGCCACAACACTGGCCCCATTATTTAGCCTCTTAAACTCTATGTGTTATCATTTCCTCATCTGTAAAAAGAGATAACATTAACAGTACTTACCTCATAGTATTGCCATAGGCATTGTGTTAGTCTGTTTCCTGTCACTGTAACAGAAGAATTGAGAGATGGTAATTTATAAAGAGGTTTATTTTGGCCCATAGTTCGGGAGACTGGAAAGCCCAAGAGCATGGCACCAGGATTTGCTCAACTTCTAGTGAGTCTCACATGCTGCTTCAATTCATGGTGGAAAAGGCAGAAGGGCTGACGTGCAGGATAGAACAGGGAGATAAACTTGCTTTATGCCTATTCACTTTTGTGATAACTAATCTACTCCCATGAGAACTATATTAATCCCTTCCTGAAGGCAGAGCCCCCACATCCCTAACACCTCTTAAAGGCCCCACTACCTCTCAAAAAAGTCATAGTTACACAGAGAGAGAAGGAAAGGCAGAGAGAGAGGTCTTCCTTCCACTGGTTTACTCCCCAATTGGCCGCTATAGCCAGAGCTGCACCGATCTGAAACCAGGAGCCAGCAGCTTCTTCCAGGAGCCAGGAGATTCTTCCGGGTCTCCCACATGGGTGCAGGGGCCCAAGGACCTGGGTCATCCTCTACTGCTTTCCCAGGTCATAGCAGAGAGCTGGATCAGAAGTGGAGCAGCCGCAACCTGAACTGGTGCCCGTATGGGATGCTGGTACCGCAGGCAGTGGCTTTTACCCGCTATGCCACAGCGCCAGCCCCAGTGACTTTTAACATATGAGAGAACTCCATAGAGTTCACGGATAATCGGATTAAAAAATGTTTATCTTGGTACAAAAGTTTTTGAACTCCATGCACACAAGGGATCCTCAAAAAGTTCATAGAAAATGCATGTAATGAAAATTGCACATGGATTTTGAAGTTTCTGGCACTAAAATAATCTTATCTTTTAATTCCATTTTCCATGAACTTTTGGAAGAACCCTTGTGTAAATGTGTGTGGGTGTGAATGCATGCAGAGAGAGAAGGAGAGAGAGAGAGAGAGAGACAGAGAGAGAGAGAGAGAGAGAGAGAGAGGAGGGAGCAGTGGGAAGGAGAGAGAATGAATGAACACTAAAAACAATGTGTGGACTACAAAAGTATCCAGAAGTGTGAGCTTTTAAATCTTTTTTTTTTTTTTTTTTGACAGGCAGAGTTAGGCAGTGAGAGAGACAGAGAGAAAGGTCTTCCTTTTTCCATTGGTTCACCCAAGTGGCCGCTACGGCTGGTGTGTTGCGGCCAGCGCGCTGTGCCTATCCAAAGCCGGGAGCCAGATGCCTCCTCCTGGTCTCCCATGTGGGTGCAGGGCCCAAGGACCTGGGCCATCCTCCACTGCCCTCCTGGGCCACAGCAGAGAGCTGGACTGGAAGAGGAGCAACCAGGACAGAGTCCAGCGCCCCGACCGGGACTAGAACCTGGGGTGCCAGCGCCACAGGCAGAGGATTAGCCTAGTGAACCGTGGCGCCGGCCGAGCTTTTAAATCTTATGTGTCGGCTGGCACCGTGGCTCAATAGGCTAATCCTCCGCCTAGCGGCGCTGGCACACTGGGTTCTAGTCCCGGTCGGGGCGCTGGATTCAGTCCCGGTTGCCCTTCTTCCAGGCCAGCTCTCTGCTGTGGCCAGGGAGTGCAGTGGAGGATGGCCCAAGTGCTTGGGCCCTGCACCCCATGGGAGACCAGGAGAAGCACCTGGATCCTGGCTTCGGATCAGTGCGGTGCGCCCGCCGCAGCACGCCTGCCGCGGCGGCCATTGGAGGGTGAACCAACGGCAAAGGAAGACCTTTCTCTCTGTCTCTCTCTGTCCACTCTGTCAAAAAATAAAAAAAGAAAAAGAAAACATTTAAAAAAAATCTTATGTCTCATTTCATTTTTTAAAAAAGGTTTATTATTACACAGAGGAGAGGCAGAGAGAGAGAGAGAGAGAGAGAGAGAGAGAGAGAGAATCTTCCATTTGCTGGTTCACTCCCCAGTTGCCCACAATGGCCGGAGATGTGCCAATCTGAAGCCAGGAGCCAGGAGCTTCCTCTGGGTCTCCCACGTGGGTGCAGGGGCTCAAGGACTTGAACCATCATCTGCTGCTTTCCCAGGCCACAGCAGAGAGCTGGATCAGAAGAGGAGCAGCTGGGACTCCAACTGGCACCTGTATGGGATGCCTGCCAGCAGTGCTGATCGCTACTTTATCCACCACGCCACAGCACTGACCCTGAGATTTCACTTTTTTTTTTACAAAACAATATTTATTTATTTGAAAGCAGAATTACAGAGAGAGAGGGAGAGACAGACAGACAGACATCCTCCAACCACTCCCCAAATGGCTATAATAGCTGGGGATGGCCAGTCCAAAGCCAGGTGCCAGGGGCTCAAGTACACAGGCTGTCTTCTGCTGCTTTCCCAGTCAGATTAGCAGGGAGCTGGATCGGAAGTGGAGCAGCCAGGACTCAAGCTAGCACCCATATGGGATGCTAGCATCACAGGAGGCGGCTTAATGCACTGTGCCACAACCCTAGCTCATCTGTTTTCTGCCTATCCCCATTGTTCCTCTTCCCTTTTACCCTCAGACATCTGCTCTCTCATAACCTCGACTTCCTCTTCTCACACTCCATCCTCTCTCCTCTTTTCCCTTTTCCTCAGACTTCCAATCTGAAAAAAAAAAAGTTTACTTTCTCCTTATGATTTAGCTTAGAAAATACTGGTATCATCAATATTTATTAGATCCATAAAGGATATTATTGGCAGAAACAATCAACACAAGATTAAAAAAAACTCTGATTGTGAAAATTATACAAGAAATAAACTGTCACTAATGCAAGTTTGCCCACAGTTTCCTGTCTTCACCAATCTCGGATCTTGACAATCTGATGCAGGAAGGTTGGCAGACAGAATTAATGGCTTCAAAAGGATCCATAAGATGAAGTTCTTTGGGTCTTTAAAATGCTTTAAAATGTTTTTCAATTTGCATATGTGTATGTTCCATCATTATCCAGTGACCACTTACCTTTTTCCAAAGCATTATACAAATCACATCGTGAGGTCTTTAGAATTCAAATGCCCTAGAGAAGTTTTCATTCACATTTTATTTTTTTAAAAAAATTTATTTATTTTATTTGAAAGAGTTACACACAGAGAGAAGGAGAGGCAGAGAGAGAGAGAGAGAGAGAGAGAGAGAGAGAGAGAGAGTTTCATCTGCTGGTTCAATCCCCAATTGGCCAGGTCTCCCACACGGGTGCAGGGGCCCAAGAACATGGGCCACCTTCCACTGCTCTCCCAGGCCACAGCAGCGAGCTGGATCAGAAGAGGAGCAGCCGGGACTTGATCTGGCCCCCATTTGGGATGCTGGCACTGCAGGCGGTGGCTTTACCTGCTACGCCATCCAGATGGAGTTCTGGCTCCTGGCTTCAGCCTGGCCCAGCCCCAGCCATTGCAGCCATCTGGGGAATGAACCAGTGAATGGAAGATCTCTCTCTCTCTCTCTCCCTATGTCTCTGTATCTCTGCCTTTCAAACAAACAGATTTTTTTTTAAAATTTCAGCATGGGCCTGCACAGTCAGAAATTTGTTTTTCTCAGAATTCTTTTAGACATGGACACTTGAAAGGATTAGAGTCTGGATATTATTTGGAGACACTGGTCTGAGAGCCTCCTTATTGTAACAGGCTGTTGCCGAGTCTCCTAAACTGAAGGTCTTTGGTTTGTGCACCAGAGTCCACACCAAACCTTTGTCATATCCACACCCTCACAGTGGGGAAAGAAGCTTGGTAGCTGGGAAAAATAAGACTATTTGCCTGCTCTAGTAGTAGGTCTGAGACAGATTTTCAAGTAAGTCAGAACCCAGGGACTTTTTAAAAAATATAAATTCTGTGACTCACCCAGTGAGTCCCATTTAGTGTGGTTGTAATGATCTCTCAGATTCTGAGATTTTACAGCTCTGCCTAGGAACTTTTCAGGGGACTTTATTAAATCCCTTCAGTGGCAGGGTTGTCTCCAACACGTGGACCATTCCTGGAACACAGTGTACGAGTCAGAAGGACAGGATAGAGGTAGGGCAATGGCTCTCTTGAAAAGACATCACAACCCTGACAGTATTTTCTCCTTGAACTTCATTTTATTTCAAATCACTTCTTTTTATGGGTGATGAATGGAGATGGGGGCAGGGACTAATCTTTTGAATCTGTAAATGGCTTTGACTTTTCTCAGGGCCACCTCTCACCAGCATGTGTCTTATACTACCCTGTCATTCCACACAAGCCTAGAGCAACAGCAGAACTTAGGACAAATGTCTTCCTTTCAACTCAACCAAAGCTACTTATCACCTGAGCATACCTGCTCCCTTTTTCTTTTGACTATCCATTTCCTAATCTCATCTGCCATCCTACACCAGGAAGCTTACCAGGAGAGCTTAAAGACCTAGCACAACCACTTCCTCTAGTGTCCCAACCTGGAAAGAGGCACAAAGAACCACAGAGCCATCTTGAGCATCAGTGAGCCATGGCAGTGGTTTCTCTCTCTCTCTCTCTCTCTCTCTCTCTCTCTCTCTCTCTCTCTTTTTTTAAGATTTATTTATTTACTTAAAAGTCAGAGTTACACAGAGAGGGAGAGGCAGAGAGAGAGGTCTTCCATCCGCTGGTTCACTCTCCAATTGGCTGCTTCTTCTGGGTCTCCCATGCAGGTGCAGGGGCCCAAGGACCTGGGCCATCTTCTACTGCTTTCCCAGGCCAGAGCAGAGAGCTGGATTGGAAATGGAGCAACCGGGAGTTGAACTGGCACCCATATGGGATGCCAGAACTGCAGGCAGTGGCTTTACCCGCTACACCACAGCGCCGGCCCCAGAGTGGTTTATCTTTGAAAGGAAGCTTCACCTCACTCCCCACCTGTCCCCGAACCCCCCATCTTATCACAGAAAGCAGGACCGACGAGGAAGGTGCCCACTGTCCTTCCTGGGGAATGCTGTGTCCTTCTCCACACTGCCATGTAATTTCCTCTGCACTGAGTCCTGATACCAACTGCAACATTCCTTCTGATGTGAATCAGAAGCTTGAGGACAGTTTTTTATTTATTTATCTTTTAATGGAAAACTTTTATTTAATAAATATAAATTTCAAAAGTACAACTTTTGGATTATAGTGGTTCTTCCCCCCATAACCACCCTCCCACCAGCAAACCATCCCATCTCCTACTCCCCTCTCCCATCCTAGTCTTCATTAAGATTTATTTTTAATTATCTTTATGTACAGAAGATCAACTAGTATATACTGAGTAAAGATTTCAACAGATTGTACCCACACAGACACACAAAGTATAAAGTACTGTTTGAAGACTAGTTTTACCATTAATTCTCATAGTACAACATATTAAGGACAGAGATCCTACATGGGGAGAAGGTGCACAGTGACTCCTGTTGTTGATTTAACAATTGACACTCTTATTTATGACATCAGTAATCACCCAAGGCTCTTGTCATGAGCTGCCAAGGGTATGGAAGCCTCTTGAGTCCACAAACTCCGACATTATTTAGACAAGGTCATAATCAAAGTGGAAGTTCTCTCCTCCCTTCAGAGAAAGGTACCTCGTTCTTTGATGGCCCGTTCTTTCCACTGAGATCTCACTCACAGAGATCTTTCATTTAGGTCATTTTTTGCCACAGTGTCTTGGCTTTCCATGCCTGAGATATTGAGGACAGTTTTTAAAATCCTAAACCTGAGGCTTATAACCAGTGTATCATTATGGCCCACAAAGAAATTTCAGAGGGCATTTAAGGGTGTTATAATGATTGATGTAGACTACCAGCATTTGGGAGTTAAGGGGTGCAAATCATTTTTTTTTTCCATAGAGGGAAGCTTAAAATATTGCTCATCTGGACAATTACAAATCCTAATTAGGGCCGGCGCTGTAGCATAGTAGGCTAAGCCTCTGCCTACAGCGCCAGCATCCCATACGGGTGCTGGTTCCAGACCCAGCTGCTCCTCTTCCAATCCAGCTCTCTACTAATGGCCTGGGAAAGCAGCAGAAGATAGTTCTTGGGTACTTGCACCCACGTGGGAGACTCAGAAGAAGCTCCTGGCTCCTGGCTTCAAATAGGCTCACGTTTGGCCATTGTGGCCATTTGGGGAGTGAATCAGTGGATGGAAGACCTTTATCTCTATCTCTCCCTCGCTGTAACTCTGCCTCTCAAATAAATAAATAAAATCTTTTTTATAAAGCCTTGCGGCGCCAGCACACCGGGTTCTAGTCCCGGTCGGGGCACCGATCCTGTCCCAGTTGCCCCTCTTCCAGGCCAGCTCTCTGCTGTGGCCAGGGAGTGCAGTGGAGGATGGCCCAAGTGCTTGGGCTCTGCACCCCATGGGAGACCAGGAGAAGCACCTGGCTCCTGCCATCGGAACAGCGCAGTGCGCCGGCCGCAGCGCGCCTACCGCGGCGGCCATTGGAGGGTGAACCAACGGCAAAAGGAAGACCTTTCTCTCTGTCTCTCTCTCACTGTCCACTCTGCCTGTCAAAAAAAAAATCTTTTTTATAAAAAGATGAATTGCTTTGGTAAATCTCATTATTGAAGGCAATTCCCTTTTGGATTCCAGTCTGATCCAACATATCAGTACCACTGTATTTTCTAGCTGTACATGTCTTGAGGAAATATCATGAGGGAAATCCAATGTACAAACCCAAAGGATCTTTCCAGGATAAGCTGTTAATCAGTGGGGATGATCAACAGGGAGATGTTCATCTTGCAATTTCTCGGGAATTGATGGACAAACCAGCTATGCTGAAGGCTGCTACTGCACCGAAGTTCTGTTTCCAGACCATCTTCCTCAGCAGATTCAGGGGTCCTTCCCAGAAGGGTGGAAACACACCCACTACATCCCTGTGTCCTCAGGAGAGAGCAGAGGACGACACATAGGAAGCACAAGTTGACACTTGTGGAATTGAAGTACTTCTAAGTGGCTGGAGGGCCCAATCCTGTGTCCTCTACCCTTCAGATAATAAAAAATAAAAATTAAAAAACAAACAGGATCTTAGGAACAACTCTGTGCACACATACATTTGGCAGCCTAGAGGAAATGGGACAATTGCTTGAAAGACAAACTCCCAAAAGCTCCTCTAAATAGATAGTTTGAATAGATGTATATCTATTTGAAAATCAAATTTGCAGTTGGAAAATTTAAAAAAAAAAGTCTCCAGGCACAGATGGTTTCCCTGGAAAAATCCTACCAAAAATTTAAGAAGAAATAGCAATTCTACACAATTTCTTCAAAGAAAGAGAAGAATAAGAACACTTCTCCACAGTCTTACTAAAATCAGACAGTAGAAGAAAAAAAAATCATGCTCCAATTTCCACCATGAACACATATATAGAAAATGCTTGCCGGTGCCGTGGCTTAACAGGCTAATCCTCCACCTTGCGGCTCTGGCACACCGGGTTCTAGTCCCGGTTGGGGTGCCGGATTCTATCCCAGTTGCCCCTCTTCCAGGCCAGCTCTCTGCTATGGCCCGGGAAGGCAGTGGAGGATGGCCCAAGTGCTTGGGCCCTGCACCCCATGGGAGACCAGGAGAAGCACCTGGCTCCTCGCTTCAGATCGGCACGATGCACCGGCCGCAGCGGCCATTGGAGCGTGAACCAATGGCAAAAAGGAAGACCTTTCTCTCTGTCTCTCTCTCACTATCCACTCTGCCTGTCAAAAAAAAAATGCTCAAAAGAATTAGCAAGCTAAATGGAATAATATATAAAAAAGAATAAATCCTGACCAAATGGGTTTATTCCTGAAATGCCAAGGTAGCACAATATTAAAAAATCATGAAGGGTCTATAAAAAGTTGGTGAAAAAATGTATATTATCAAATAACTATACCTGGATTTTTGCACTCAAATAAGGTTTCTTTTTAATTCTAATAAAAATTAGAATTTTGAAGCCCTCTCTGTTGATGTACTTAAGAAAAAGAATCTGGGGCTGATGCTGTGGTATAGCAGGTAAAGCCACCGCCTACAGTGCCAGCATCCCACATGGGCCCGGTTCCAGATCCAGCTGTTCCACTTCAAATTTAGCTCTCTGCTATGGTCTGGGAAAGCAGTAGAAGATGGCCCAAGTCTTTAGGCCCTTGCACCTGCATGGGAGACCCGGAAGAAGCCCCTGGCTCCTGACTTCGGATCGGCGCAGCTCCGGTCGTTGCAGCCATTTGGGGAGTGAACCAGCAGATGGAAGGCCTGTCTCTCTGTCTCTACCTGTCTCTGTAACTCTGTCTTTCAAATAAATAAAATAAATCTTAAAAAAAATGTATGTGGAATGGTTGGCGCTGTGGCGTAATAGGTTAAGCCTCTGCCTGTGGTGCTAGCATACCATATGGGAGCTGGTTTGAGTCCTAGCTGCTCCACTTCTGATCCAGCTCTCTGACTATGGCCTGGGAAAGCAGTAGAATATGACCCAAGTGTTTGGGCACCTGCACTCAAGTGGAAGACCCAGAAGAAGCCCCTGATTGCTGGCTTCGCATCTGCCCATCTCTAGCTGTTATAGCCAGTCAGGGCATGAACCAGCAGATGGAAGACCTTTCTCTCTGTCTCTCCCTCTCTCTATCTGTAACTCTGCCTCTCAAATAAATAAATTAAATAAATAGATAAATAAAGTATTTAAAAAGGCCAACAGTGGGGGCCAGCATTATGGTATAGTGGGTAAAGCTGCTGCCTGTGATGCCAGAATCCTATATGTGTACTGGTTTGAGACTCAGCTGTTCCATTTTTGATGCAGCTCCCTGCTTATGTGCCTGGGAAGGCAGCAGAAGATGACCCAAGTGCTTGGGCCCCTGCACCCACGAGGGAGACCTGGAAGAAGCTCCCGGATTTGGCCTGGCCCAGCCCTGGAACTGTGGCAATTTGGGGAGTGAATCAGCAGATGGAAGTTCTCTCTCTCTCTCTCTCTCTCTCTTTGTGTAACTCTTTCAAATAAAAAAATAAATAAATCTTTTTTTAAAGGATAAAATTGGAAGAATAACACCAGTTTTAAGATTTGCCATAGCTTCTCGGCCTTTTGGCTAAAATCAAGTGAAGATTTGCCATGAGGCTATAGTAATCAAGACAACATGGTATTGGCAAACAGATAAACACACCTCCGTAAACATCAATTGGCCAGGACTGGCATCGTGGCATAGCAGGTAAAGCTACCACTTGCGATGCCAGCATCCCACATGGGTGCTAGTTGAAGTCCTGGCTGCTCCACTTCTGATCCAGCTCCCTGCTAATGCACCTGGGAAAAGCAGTAGAAGATGGCCCAAGTGCTTGGGTCCTTGCACCCATGTGGGAGACTTAGATGAAGTTCCTGGCTTCAGCCTGGCCTAGCCATGGCCCTTGTGGTCATCTGGGAAGTAAACCAGTGGGTGGAAGATTCTCTCTCTCTCTCTCTCTCTCTCTCTCTCTCTCTGTCTCTCCCTCTCTCTAACTTTTTCAAATATATAAATAAATCTTTAAAAAATCAATTGGCCACATTTGTGTGGAGAAGATTGTAGAATTTTATCCAATACAATGGAGAAAAGACAATCTTTCCAAATGTTGTTTGAACAATTAGAAATCTATACTATTTTTCAGCCGGCGCCGCGGCTCACTAGACTAATCCTCCGCCTTGCGGCGCCGGCACACCGGGTTCTAGTCCCGGTCGGGGCACTGATCCTGTCCCGGTTGCCCCTCTTCCAGGCCAGCTCTCTGCTGTGGCCAGGGAGTGCAGTGGAGGATGGCCCAAGTCCTTGGGCCCTGCACCCCATGGGAGACCAGGAGAAGCACCTGGCTCCTGCCATCGGATCAGCGCGGTGCGCAGGCCGCAGCACACCTACCGTGGCGGCCATTGGAGGGTGAACCAACGGCAAAAGGAAGACCTTTCTCTCTGTCTCTCTCTCACTGTCCACTCTGCCTGTTAAAAAAAAAAAGAAATCTATACTATTTTTCCAGGAGGAATAAAAACTTGTGTTCACACAAAAACATCTCTACAAATATTTATGGCTGCACTACTCATATCACTAACAACAAGTAACAACCCAAATGTCCTTAAATGGGCAATGGCTAAACAAACTGTGGTACATCCACAAAATGAATATTACCCAGCAATAAAAGAATGAACTACAATGATGCATAGAACAACATGCATGAAACTCATACACATTATGCTGAGTGAAGGAGCCAGTCTTAAAAGATTACATGCTATATTCCATGTATATGACACTCATAAAATGACAAAAGTACAGTGATATGACAAAAGTAGAGTGATGAAAAAATAGATCACTAGTTGCCAGGACTTAGGGATGGGGGTAGCTAAAGGGAGTTCTTTGAGGCAGGGAATATATTTGTGTTTTTTGATTGTGCTGATGGTTATAGGAATCTGTACATGTATTCCAACTTATAGAACTGAATACTCCGAATGCCAACTTTACTGTATGATCTTTTGTGATTTTTAAAAATTTTTTAATTTTTTTTTGACAGGCAGAGTGGACAGTGAGAGAGAGAGAGACAGAGAGAAAGGTCTTCCTTTTTTCCGTTGGTTCACCCCTCAATGGCCGCTGCAGCCAGCGTGCTGTGGCCGGTACACCACGCTGATCCGAAGCCAGGAGCCAGGTGCTTCTCCTGGTCTCCCATGCGGGTGCAGGGCCCAAGCGCTTGGGCCATCCTCCACTGCTCTTCCGGGCCACAGCAGAGAGCTGGACTGGAAGAGGAGCGACCGGGACAGAATCCGGTGCCCCAACCGCGACTAGAACCCGGTGTGACGGCACCACAGGTGGAGGATTAGCCTATTGAGCCGCGGCGCTGGCCTCTTTTGTGATTTTTTTAAAAAATCATTTAATTGAAAAATAAAACTTGTATACATTCAAGGTGTACAACAAGTTGATGCTACACACACACATTTTGTGGTGATTACCACCGTCAAATAAATGAACACATCCATAGTTAACATTTGTGTGTGGTGGGGTGGGTGGGTGGTAAGGACACTTAAAATCCACTCTATAGCAAATTCCAAGTAAACAATACAGTATTAACTACTGTCACCATGCTATACATTAGATACCTATAAGTTACACGTCTTTTTTAAAAAAATATTTATTCATTTATTTGAAAGTCAGTTACACAGAGAGAGGAGAGGCAGAGAGAGAGTCTTCCATCCGATGGTTCACTCCCCAATTGGCCACAACGGCCTGAGCTGCACCGATCCGAAGCCAGGAACCAGGGGCTTCTTCCGGGTTTCCCACGTGGGTGTAGGGGCCCAAGCACTTGGGCCATCTTCTACTGCTTTCCCAGGCCACAGCAGAGAGCTAGATTGGAAGTGGAGCAGCCGGATCTTGAACCGGCGCCCATAGAGGATGCCGGTGCTTCAGGCCAGGGCTTTAACCCGCTGTGCCACAGCACCGGCCCCAAGTTACACGTCTTATAACAACCGAACATTGTACCCTTAAATAAACATCTCCAAAAAAATAAAAAAAAGATCTCATTTCCCTCTATTAATAACTTAAGTTAAAAATTTGCCTATCAGACAGATGAGAATCCTTGTTTTCTGTAAAACTATTTTAACACAGCCATATGTATACCTAAACACTAGATTCATTTATCTTTAAACCCTACATAAGAGTGTCAGGTAGCAAGTCCTCCTTTGTATCTGGCTTCTTTCCCTTAACGTTATCCCTGTGTCTTAGTTCATTGATTATCATTGATTCTCATAGCTGTGTAGTATTCCATGGTGTCAACATAACACAATTTACCTATGCATTCATTATGGATGTATAACTGGGCTGTTTCTAGTTTTTTTTTCCTTAAGATTTTTGCATTTATTTATTTATTTGAAAAGCAGAGTTACAGAGAAGTGGGGGAGGGAGAAACAGAGAGGTCTTCCATCTGCTGGTTCACTCCCTAAATGGCCAAAATGGCCAGGCTGAAGCCAGAAGCCAGGAGCTTCATCAGGGAGCTTCATCTGGGTCTCTCATGTGGTTGCAGGGGCCCAAGCATTTGGGCCATCCTCCGCTGCTTTTTGCAGGAACATTAGCAAGGAGCTGGATTGCAAGTGAAGTAGCTGGGGACTCAAACTGGCGCCCATATGGGATGCTGGCACTGCAGATGGCAGTTTAACCTGCTGCACCACAACGCTGGCTACCTGTTTCTAGTTCTGTTTTTTGTTTGCTATTACAAGCAGGGTTACTACATGAGCATTTCTGTATCTCTCCCAGGTTTACATGTATGAGTAAGAATGCTCACCTGAGCTAGTATATGATGCTAAAATGTAAATCAAACAATAGCCATCCAGTAGGGGAACACCTAAGTACACAGTGGTGATATTAAATCATGACACGTCATACAAGTCATCTTGTGAAACGAATCCCCCAAGTGTTAACCTGGGGCCCTTGCGGTGAGGACTCATGGCTCTGTGACTGCCTGTGGGTTGCAGGAACCAATGGGGCAATGCGCTCACTGAACTGGTCCTTGCCATAGAGATGAAGACAAACAGGAAAGAGCCAGTGACACTGTTGGCCACCAAAGAGCATGCCAGAGATGCCCATCCTGGTCCCCAGGCCCATGGCTCCCTTCACAGCCTGAGCTTTGCCCTGCCTGACTGCCCTGAGCACTCCCAGGAAGGTAGGCCCAAGTCAGTCCTCTACTGACTCTGAGCCTCCACAAATCTGCTTACCCATAGCCTCAGCGCCCCTCTGCTCAGGAGCGCCCCCTGCAGACTGGGGGTGTAATTACACCCCTTGTGCAGGGGAGGAAACAGGCTCACAGAGGGCAGAGCAGGGCCACAGCTGCACAGCTCAGTGAGCAGGTAGTGGGGGAGCACTCCCCTCCCCATGCTGCCCATCCCTCAAGCCGCATTGAGAGGTTCTGCTGCCTCCTCTCTGATGGGCCCTCCTGACCTTGGTCTCCCCTAGCCCAGCAGGCCTGGTGCACTGCTGATCCCAACCAGTTCTAGACCCAGCATTCAGGCTCTGGGCATTCAAGGGACTGGGTGCAGGGAGAGATGGCAGCTGGCCAGGATCTGGCTTTGAGAGTGGAGGGTTTGGTGGTCGGTCCCTAAACCCCAGGCTCTGCTGGGACTGTCCCCAGGGCCTGCAGGATCCAGGCCTGTGCTCTCAGGACCAACTAAACTGTAGTACAAAGTGCCCTGCATCCAGGTTGCCGAGCCAGTGTATCTTACGGAACAAAGCCTATAATGCAAACTTTAAGTAAGAAAACATTAAAAATATGAGAATCTCCCTTTAACCATGTAAATGAGCTCCTGGCAGATGGAAGAAGAAGATTATCTGCAAAAAAACCTGAACAGCACTGACTAAATCCTTGGCCCTGCAGGAGGAAGGGAGAAAGCCAGCCCTAGGCTGCCCTCACCTGTCCACACACAGAGAGGGAGGCACCAAGGGACACCACAGCCTGGGGCTCATGCACCCAGAGGCCTGTGGCCCCAATTGGAAGGAAGGTTGAAGCCTCTGTCCTTCCTCTGTCTTCTGAGGCCTTCCCAGTTTGGGAGGTGAGTCGCCTCCTGCTGGCAAAGGCAGGTATTGCTGAAAGCTGAACAGTCCATGGCTGAGCAGTACCTGCCACTGAGGGGACCTCACAGCAGGACCACAGCCACCAGGGAGATCGCTGGCCTCTCACTGCTCTTCTCTGAACGAAAGGAAAAAAAAAATGTCTTGCACCTGGCCTCACCTTAGACCAGACACTGCTGCATATGGGGAAAGAAAGAGGATGATTAAACTCAAAATCAGGAAATCACCACTGCTACAGTACAGCCACGTGATCCTGAGACCCATTACAATTTACCAATTTTCCTAACAATGCAGTTTATATATAGCACAAGGATGCAGCTCAGAACCACGTGTTGCATTTAGTTACCATGTCTCTTTAATGTCCTTTTATCTGGAATAGTTCCTCCATTTTTTCCTGACTTTCATGGCCTTGGCACTCTGGGTAACTACAGTACCCCCAGGCCTGGGTTTGTCCCATGTTTCAGATCCCAGTTATGCATCGTTGGCCAGAATTTTGCATACATGATGCTCTGTTTTCATTGTTTCCTATCGTGTGGCACGTGACTTTGATTTGTCTTATCCCTCATGGTGTTCATTTGGATCACTTCATGAAGGTGGCATATGTGCTTAAACATGCACTTTTCCAACTTGTGACTGACATATATTTTAAATATTCCATTCTTCATCAAACTTGCAATTGATTTGTTCACTTAATTGTGTCAGTATGGACCCAGTCTTTCCTATTTTATTCAGTGGGGTACAATCCATTACCATCATTATTTTGATGCTAAAATTATCCCCACTTTTGCTGGCAGGGAGCCTCTTTGAGCTGATTGCTGTGTTTAGCTTACAATCAGTCCTTGATATTCCCTTATTGCTGGCACCACAGTTAAAGCTCATATCCTGGCCGGCGCCGTGGCTTAACAGGCTAATCCTCCGCCTCGCGGCGCTGGCACACCGGGTTCTAGTCCCGGTTGGGGCGCTGGATTCTATCCCGGTTGCCCCTCTTCCAGGCCAGCTCTCTGCTATGGCCCGGGAAGGCAGTGGAGGATGGCCCAAGTGCTTGGGCCCTGTACCTGCATGGGAGACCAGGAGAAGCACCTGGCTCCTGGCTTCGGATCGGCACGATGCACCGGCCGCAGCGGCCATTGGAGGGTGAACCAACGGCAAAAAGGAAGACCTTTCTCTCTGTCTCTCTCTCTCTCACTGTCCACTCTGCCTGTCAAAAAAAAAAAAAAAAAAAAAAAGCTCATATCCTTTCCTTCCCTCAATCACTTCTCAAATGAGCCCTGGCTCCCTTTTGGTGGGGGGAGGGGAGAATGGCACTTAGAAACCAAAAAAAAAAAAAAAAAAAAAGGCCAGCGCGGCGCAATGGCTTAACGCCCTGGCTTAACGCCCTGGCCTGAAGTGCCAGCATCCCATATGGGCGCCAGTTCAAGACCCGGCTGCTCCACTTCCAATCAAACTTTCTGCTATGGCCTGGGAAAGCAGTAGAAGCTGGCCCAAGTGCTTGGGCCCCTGCACCCACGTGGGAGACCCAGAGGAAGCTCCTGGCTCCTGGCTTCGGATCGGCACAGCTCCAGCCATTGCGGCCAATTGGGGAGTGAACCATCAGATGGAAGACCTCTCTCTCTCTCTACCCTGCATCTCCTCTCCCTGTGTAACTCTGACTTTCAAATAAATAAATAATTAAAAAAAAAAAAAAGAAACCAAGATCTGGGAGTCAGGTGTGCTTATTGCTATTGGGGTATTGCTTTTCCCAGGACGTTTGGAATAGATACATGTACACATACACACACATGCACACACATGCACACATGTATCTGTGCACATCCACACCTATCAATCTATCCATATACTCACACCTATATATTGCAAATCACGAGTTCAGGTGTAGCTCTCCAATTCCAGTATATCACCTCAGTGTTCCAGTTTTCCTCCTTTCCATATTTGAGATTTCTTTTTCTAAAAGTGAGAGAGAGAGACTTAGCTTCTGTTTTCCTCAATACGTTCACTTTGTTGATGAAGCCCAACAATGCATAAGCCCTCCGTCTCTATACAGAGTTATTCCTGACCCTGGACCTCCACGCTGCCTTTAGGTTAGAGTTCTTAAGACAATTAGCCTGGAGAATGGGACTGGGGATGGGAGATGGAGGAGGAGGTAGGGTGGGAGTGGGATTTGGAGGGTAGGTATGGTGGGAAGAATCACTATATTCCTAAAGTTGTATTTATGAAATTTGTACTCCTTAAATAGAAGGCTTCTTTGGGGAAAAAAAGTTCATGGAAAATGTGCATTATCTTAAAAAAAAACCACAATTAGCCTCTTCTCCTCAACTCCCAGCACATGCTCCTTACCATCTTGGGCCCGACACCCACTCCAGGTGTCCCTAGGTTTAGATGTCCTCCTCAGTGTGCTTGGGCTCTGATTCCCCAAGCTAGGATGCCCCTGTACACACAGACGCTTGCCTTGCTCTGCCTCACTGAATGGCTTTAGGACCAAAGTGCTCAGGCACAAAAGGGAGGAGGAGTGACTAGATCTTAAAAGGTTCATTTATTATTGGGCCAAGTCCTAGTAATATTATGAAGCCAGCATGTATTTCCTCACTATCCCCCCCCCCCTTTCTTTCTTTATCTTCCACCTCAGATCCTTTTCCCAAAAGTCCTGCCCTCTGTCAGAAGTAGAAATGCCGTGATGGCCAGGGTCCCCATACTGTCACGAATACTTTACACTGGCTGGCTGGTTGGCACTCAGTGTGGAGGCATCCTCCTCCAGCTGTGAGGCTCACACCCTCTGTCTCCCATGGTGCAACAGAGTCACCCCTGCTTTAGGGGTGTCAGGTGTGGGCAGGTGAGCAGGCTCAAGTCCTTCATCTGGAACATGGGGCTAACCCCACCTCCCTCACAGGCTTTGGGAGAAATAGAGATGTGGACACCAGACGCTTTCAGTGAGTGCCACGTGCCAAACCCGCATGAGACTTTACCACTACTGCAGGACTGCGTGCTACCCAGGAACACACCAAGAGCTTCCCCACTCAGGGCCGGTGCACGTATGCATGAATTTCATTTTTTGAGCCAAAATAAATATATTTTAATTCTGTTTTTCAATGAACTTTCTGAAGTACCTTTGTATTTACTGACCTCGTCTATGAATTTGGTTTTGTTCTCTATTGCATCTTCAGAACCTCGGATAGTACCCAGGCACATAGTAGGTGTTCAGAAAATTCTTGCTGAAGGATGGATGGGAGCAGGACCCTTTACTCACATTGCTAAGATGCTCTCCAAGATGTGTGCTGGCCCTGTTTTATTGATTATTATATCTATTGAGGTTTGAGAAGACAAGTGACTTGCCTAATATCACACAACCAGGACTTGGGAGCTCTAGGCTTTGAAATCATGTTTGCCAGGCTCCAAAATCTACAGTTCATGCACAGAGACCTCACACTCACAAAGGGAAGATATTTCACTCTTGAGACACAGACCCCTAAATAGCTCAGATACCCACAGACACCAAAAACAGCTTACTGAACTCAGAATAGACTGCAAAATTCCTTATAGAGAGCACACAGCTTGAGACACAGACCCTCAAACAGAACAGAGACCACAAACACTGTAGCAAAGGCTGGTCCCTCCCCAACAGACCACATTGCTCACCTCTGGGAACCAAATTAAAACTGTTCATATACATCACGCTCTAGAGACCCTTAAACCACAAGACACCTCCAAACTTAATACAAAGACCCCCAAAACAGAAACACAGAAGTTCAAATAACTCAGAAACATCATATAACCTTAAGATATAGTTTCCAGGGGCCAGCGCTGTGGTGTAGCAGGTAAAGCTGCCGCCTGCAGTGCTAGCCTCCCGTATGGGCACCGGTTCAAGTTCCGGCTGCTCCACTTCCAGTCCCAGCTGCTCCACTTCCCATCCAGCTCTCTGCTATGGCCTGGGAAAGCAGTAGAAGATGGCCCAAGTGCTTGGGCCCCTGCACCCGCATGGGTGACCTGGAGGAAGAACCTAGCTCCTGGCTTCGGATCGGCACAGTTCCGCCTGTTGCGGCCAATTAGGGAGTGAACCACCAGGTGGAAGACTTCTCTCTTTCTCTCTCTGCCTCTCCTTCTCTCTGTGTGTAACTCTGACTTTCAAATAAATAAATAAATCTTTAAAAAAAAGATAAAGTTTCCAGACAAATCAGAGACCCTACACTGTGGACAAAGACTGTCAAACACTTTACACCTTAAAACATAGCTGCCTCCCCACCCCCCACCCCCAACACCAAGTAAGCCAAAGACATCACAGTTTGGAAACCAGAATCACAAGCAGCTCAGAGACTTCACACCCTAGGATGCAGGTACCCCCAAAGAGAAGGCACATTGAGGAACACAAAAGCACTAAAAGCTCAGAAAATGCACACCCTGACACATAGGCACACAGATCCTGGAGACCTCACACCGTAACACATAAAATCCATTCAGACAAACCATTCCATTCAGACACAATCCCCCAAACGGCTGGGATGTCATACCTAGCGATATACACCCCCAATGCTGCCTTCCACACTTCCCGGGCAGACACCAGCTCAGAGAGCGCTCCCTGAACATGAACGGAATGTATTTTTGACATAATGGTGGTTGCCCAAAGTGCCTGACCAGGGTTGCGACGGGGTTACAGGTAAACAAAACAGAAAGGGCTCACGTGAAGAGAGTACCCGTCTTCCCGCTCACCTAGACTCAGGCTGCAGCTACAAGCATGTAACTAGGGTGAACCCTGCCAAGGCAGCATCTTCAGCCCCTTTGAGACAATCAGTTGGTGAGCCCTTTGAAAGGCCACACACACACCCCTCACCTGCCGCCTGAACTCCGTCCTGCAATCATCGTGCCGGCCCCCAACAGTCGGCCAATGGGCACTGGGTACACGAAGAGGGAGGCAGGGACTAGGGGTCCATCCGGAGCTGCCCTGCACCCGGAAAGGCTTAGTCGGGCGTTCTCGCGGTGCCCAATCATCGCCCAGAACGGCCCTTGACCCTACCCTTCACATCCCGGAGCCAAAAGCTTGCCCCTTTGCGCGCCCCAGGTGGATTTGACTATGTCTATGTAGAAACGGGGGGGTGTTCGCTGCCGCGGTCTCGCATGGCCCAGCAAAACCAAGTGGCCGGAGTACAGACCTACTGGCCGGGGCCATTAGTGCCTCCACTGGGAACCGTGGTTGATGCCCCAGGTGTGTTTACGAGGACCCTGAGTGTTGTCAAGCACGCAAGGTGTTATTCCAAAATGGACACCCCCTCCCCGTGTACCTCCAGAGTAGACTCTCCTACCTGCGCGCCCCTTAGTGGTGCGCGTTCCGGTTAATCTATCTCGCGCGCCCCTTGGTGGTGAAACAGGGAACAGCTGGTTGGTGCTGATAGCCATGGACTGTTCCAGGCAGGTCCCCAAAGGGTGAGTGGGCAAAGTCAAGACTAAAATCCTGACTGCGTATTTGCTGCAGTCTTGGACACAGGAAGAAGTCTTCCTAGGCTGAAATGTATTTTCCTGCAGTGTCTACCATTACAATGAGGGAGTGTTATTAAACTTTGGGCATTGGGCTCACTTGTACCTCCTTGGCTACTGTACAGTAGGTCTAAAAGAAACCTGCTAGCCTGGGAACCTAACTGCAGTTCTCCAAGGAGCAGGAGGGCTGGTTTGAGGAGGCTGTTGTCCTTGACTGTCGATTATGGGTCAGAGGGACAGCAAGACCTTCTATTTCTGTTAGGGAAAGAGCCATCTCTCCAGGGCCCCAAGGACACAGAGAAGGTCAAATAAATCTTGTAACCTCTGAGCATGATCGTTAGCAGAATCCTCCACCTGCCTTAGGTATGTCTTTCACCACAACTTTTCATATTTTCATTCATTCATTCTGTCCAAATTATGTACCAGACATCGTTATGGGTGTTAGGAATACAGCTATGTGGAAACAGACAAAAATCTCTGCCCCCATGAAGCCTGCATTCTATTGGGGTCACACACAGAAAAAAATCTAAGCTCAAAAATCTAAGCACATCATTTGTCAGGTAGTGGTCATTGATGTAATGCAACTTAAGTCAGGAGAATGAAATAAAGTGAGGATCAGTTCTAGAAAGAATGGCCAAGGAGGACCTTTCTGAGGACGTGTCATTCGAGCAGAAACCTACAGGAGATGACTATCTGGGAGAAAAGCATGCTGGGCAGAGATGAGAGCCAGTGCAAAAATGCCAGTGGGCTGGGGAGTCAGGGGAGGAATTTTGCCAAGCATGTGTAAGGACTGGGGGGTGAGGAAGGCATTGCGCCTGGGGCTGTGTGGCCAAGGGAAAGAGAGGTAATAGATTAATAGATAAGGTCATAGAGGGCCAGATCACTAGGGCCTTCTCAACTTACTCTGAGTGTGCCTTGGGAGGGTTTTTGGCAGAGAAGCCCCTATGCCTCTTTCAGAGGCCAGAGTGGGCATCCAGGTCATGCAATGTATAAGGAGGAGAGCCTGGTTTCCTCAAGGAAGGACCCCTTCCCCAGACCCTGTGCAGCCAAATGTGCCTTCCTGGACAATTCTTAGTCTCAGGAGGACCCTCCCCTATCTGTTTCCCCGCAAAAATCCATGTCAGTGGATGATATCTTAAGGAAAGGCTGAGGAAGGGGCCTCATAGCGTGAGGTGAATGAGATCACACCCAGCCCCACGTGTGAGAGAGACAAAGTAACAGGCACAAAGAAGACAGAGAGAAAGAAAGAGAACATTCCAGAGACAAAGATGGAGAATGTTTCTGGCCACCCACTGTCCCAGCTGAATGAGCACCCACAGTTCTGGACCCCAATCCATGCTACTAGGTGCTGTGCTTGTCTCTACAAGGAGAAGGAATTTCCTTCCTGGGACTTTTTAAAGATGACTCAGCTGTCCTTGGCCTTGGTCTCAGTCATGAGGGAAGACTCCTCTCTGCCTTGACACACATCAGGACCCTCCAACTGTTAGGTTAAGGACTTGTTGAGTTATGGGGAGGCCCATGCTGTACACAGGGTCCCTCACACTCCCTCAAATCTTTGTTCTGCTGTTGGCACTGGAAAATAAAGCGGAAAAGGGAAGCAGGGTTCCCTACATCTTGCTGCAGGGCCTTGTACAAATTGAGGAGTTTGAGGTATTTCCCACCGCTCTGCTTCATGCCACAACCTCCGTAGATAATGTGACTATTGCATGCTGTACCTCAGAATGGGGGTATGATCCAACGTTAAGACAGTTAAAGGGTCCTTGGGGGACCTTAGCACCCATTAAGGGCCTGAGAAACCCTTTCCCTTTCGCTTTTCCTTGTCATCCCTGTCTCAACCTCAGCTGTGCCTGAGCCTCCCCTCCCCTCCCTGACACTGAGTCCAAGGTTCCATCCACGAGTCCAAGGGTGCATCCAGTTCCTCCTCTC
Source organism: Lepus europaeus (assembly GCF_033115175.1). Taxonomy (NCBI): domain Eukaryota; kingdom Metazoa; phylum Chordata; class Mammalia; order Lagomorpha; family Leporidae; genus Lepus; species Lepus europaeus. Next base: position 97,908,036 of record NC_084850.1, on the reverse strand, counting down.
CTAGGGAGCTGAGAATTGTCAGCATCTGACCCACCCTCACTTAGTCTAAGCCTCATGATCTGAAAACAGTGAACTCCTCTTGGGATGGTTGGCGGATTAGTAGATTGCTATGTATACATGGGTTTGTCACAGGGTTTTTAGTCTGGAGCCCGGATGTGGCTGGTGTGAACGGATACTGTCATTATTGGTAGTGTTGTTAGCATGGGCTCCTAAGGGCTTCACATGAATGAGGACTCGCCCTCCCTGAGGAAGAGGAGCCTATGTTCTGATCTCTCTGGTACCAGGGCAGAGATGCGAGAAATCAGATCCAATCTGATATCATAGACCTTATTCTAGGCTCCGTGTGAGGAAGATGCATTCTACTTTCCCCATGAAAACACTCTAAGATGCAGATACACAAACAACTCTGAGACCTAAATCTCTGGACAAAGTCCTGCTCCATCTCACCCCCACTCCCCCGCCTGCTTCCACACGCACCAAATAGTTCAGAGACCTCATTCCTGAGATAAGAGTCCCACAAATATTTCAGGGACCTCTCACCTTAGGTACCAACCACCAAATAGCACAAAGATGCTACACCTGAGAACACAGACCACCGGCCAACTCAGATGATCCCTGCCTCTAGGTAACAGCTTAGTGACGTCATCTGCCAACTCACAAAAGACCTTGCAGTCTGCACCATGGGACACAGACCCACAAATACTGGGCTAGGGATGCTATGTGGGCAGTGAGTGACACACTGAGCCTCTGTACCTTCCAGCCCTATTGGGGACAGGCATCTAGTCTTGGAGTCCTTTGCTGTCTACAGTTTTACCAGCACATTGTCACGAGGAAGGCAGGTCCAATCAGGGATAGGGCAAACCACCTGCTACTCAAGGGTTCTGAGAGTGGGCTGTCACATTGGAGTCCCAGGAATGACCATCATTCAACCAAACCTGGTCACCACTGGTCACGGTGACCTTCATATCCTGCATTTCAGAACCCAGGAGGAGACCCATGAGCCCAATCATCTCTGCCGTCTCTCAGCACCCAGTGTGGGACACTGGATCCTGGAGAGAGGGCAGAAGTCTTCCCTTCACATCACCTATAGCAAACCCCATTAAGTTCCCTCTGAGCATCCCAGTCTTTTCCCCCAAACTACCCTGTGTGCAGCTGGCACACCTCACCTCTCTTCCCAAATCCCCATCTCTGCGGGTCACCAGGCCTTCTCTTTCCCTCCAGGAACCTCTTAAGGCTCATCCCCTAGCTCTAGCCATGGGCCACGCTTATGCCCTTTAGCTCCATTTGCTGCCGGAGGATGCCTTCAGGACTTGTCCTGTTTCCTAATGTGCAGACGATCTTGCAGAACAGAGCTCCCTCCCACCCCCACACACGGCTGTCATGACGGTCCTGTTAAGGCAGAATTTAAAGCTCTGCAGGATGCAGATGCAATTCAGGTCCAGACTGGGTATCCAAGGCAGATCCACTAGGGCTGGAAGAGGGCAGAGTTCCTGAGGGAAGAGCTGTGGTGACTGTCGCTTGATTCATGAAATGGGATGACAACGCAGAGCTGGGTGGATGAAGACAGGGAGAGGGAACTTGAGAGGTGCTGAGTCAGTATGAACACAGGGGATGCCTCTGCTGCCATTCTCCAGGGCTTTGCCATCAGACCAGGGCTCTGCACCACCCTGGCTGGAGGACCTGAGTCAGGGACCCGGCTTCTCTGCGCCTCAGAGGCCTAATCAGTGACAGGTTTTTCTTCCCAGAGGCCTGGTGAGGATTAAATGAGATGGCACATACAAAGAGCTTAGGGCACTGTCAGTCAGATGTATGGTTGTCTAAAACATAGAGCCCTGCTCCCAGAGCACCTGCTGACCCTACCTCTGACTGGGGAAGCATCTTCAGCTCTGTCACTTGACAGCCAATCAAGTCTTGGAGACGAGACTCAACTGGTCCTCCAGTCTTTTAAAGGCCAGGCTCTGCATCATGAGCTCCCAGCCATCAAGCACTGACAGTATGCAAAGCATAAACACCGGGCTTTGGGAGCCCATCCCTCTGTACCCTGTAGAAGCCAGAGCCAGCGGTCCCCCACTGAATCTCCCAGAGCAGTCCTTGATTCTCACTTTCCTCATCTTACAACCAATCATAGCTCCTTTGTAGGTTTCTGGTTTATTCAAATCTGTGGAACAGGAAGAGCATGGCCAGAAATGGGATGAGTGCAGTCTCTGGGGAAGTCCACTTGAGGCCAAGTGCAACCCAGGGTCCGGATTGCCGGCTGGGACAGTCAACTCAGTGTGATCCCTACTCCGTCAAAGGGTGGGACTGATTCTGCTACAGTGGAGTGAGATTTATTGTCCTCACATACAAAGTATTTGTGTTCTTATAAAATACCAGTGCCCCCTCAACCCCTCCCCTGCAGTAGCTCCCACAGTGATGTGTTTGTTCCTGGCACCTGCAATAGTCTTCTCCGTGAGAGGACAGCTACATCTTTCATGCTTTATCTGGGCACCCTCCCAGTAGCTGAGACCCAAGAAGAGGCGGTACTTCATGCTTAAGTCCCGTGGAGAATTCTGGTAGTTCCCAAGCTTTACTGTATATGAGAACCACCTAGAAAGCTTGTTCAAACACAAATTTCTGGGTGCTACCTCCCAGAGTTTCTGAATCACTGGATCTGAAGTGAGACCCAAGAATGTGCATTTCCAACCAAGCCCAGTGTCCCTCTCAGGCAACCAAATGGACGTTATTCCTATCTCTTTCTACTTGCCTGTCTTTCCCTCTCTCCTTGACCCCCAACACATCTCAATAGACCATCTTATCTGCAGCCCTTGATGAGCTTTTTTTTAAAGTTCAGTTTATTTATTTCACAATGGGAACTCAAGGAGTAAGGGGGGGACTTCTTTACCTTACAGTTTTATGAATAGAGTATGCAGACACAGTGCTCATGGGGAAACCATTGGGCAACTCCACCAAAAGGCACTATGTGACTCCAACAGATGAACAACAGACAAGGGTGTAGCATTACAGCCCACGAGGAAAGTGTTCATTTTATGTGAATGTTCCTATTTTTTCTTTTTTAAAAAAACATTTTATTAATATAAAGAGAACAGATTTCATGTATGTCATAGGTACAATTCTAAGAAGATAACCATTTTCTTATCACTCCCTCTCTCAATCCCCCTCCTTCCTTCCTTTTTCTTTTAATTTTTGCAGAACATAATTTCAATCTACTCTATAATCACAGCCTTAATGCAACACTAATCATAATGGTCAACAGTAAAAATTAGAAAGACCATATCTCCACAGGAATATAGGAAGGGCTATAAACAACAATCAAATCAGAGAATGTCTGCTTCATTTCCATACACTTTTCTGTATTCTACATTAACTACCACTTATCAGAAAAAACATGATGTTTGTCTTTTTTGGGACTCGCTTATCTCACTAAGCATTATGGTTTCCAGTTGCATCCATTTTATTGCAAAAGGATTTCATTATTTTTTATGGCTGTGTAGTACTCCATAGTGTGTATATATATACCACATTTTCTTTATCTAGTCATTAGTCGATGGGCATCTGAATTGATTCCATATCCTAGCTATTGTGAAGTGAGCTGATAAATCCATGGGGGTACAGATAACTCTTTCATATGCTGATTTCATTTCCCTTGGGTAAATTCTCAGGGGTGGGATGGCAGGAATCATATGCTAGATCTATTCTCAGATTTCTAGGCATCTCCATACTGCCCTGAAAATCTTAAAGGGATCAAAGTTCTAAGCATCCAATCCACCGCCTCAGTTTCTGCCCCATGAGTGACATGAGGGTGGAAGGAAATAAACTTTTCTTCTGCACCTCTGATGGGCAGCACTATGACAGCATCTATCAAAATGAAAACTCCTTGGATTTAAGCCCTGAGAATGTTAGGTCCATTTTTCTTTCTTGTTTCCTCAGTCTCCCCAGTGCCTACCACTTAGTAAGTGCACACTGGATGATTGTTAAACGACTGAACTCTGATCCAGCAAGTACACTTAAAAGAATGCATAATACATGCTGAAATATCGCATAGTACCTCCTTTAAAGTGCACTAGTATTCCACGTTCATAAAAAAAATTGGAATAATAAAATGATAAAATAAATAAAATAATAAAGAGATGCACATGCATAGGGCTCTGTGTACAAGGAAGGCAGTAGCAAATAGCCATGAAAACCTTTAAAGATCCATTAATAGTCAATGATCATTGGATGATAAATGGTGCTGAGTATGATGGGGTATTGGTATTATACTGTGGAGCACCCCCTGGAAAAGAATGAGGGGATCAGTGTGCACTGATTCAAGGGATCATCTTCAGGAAATGCTGTGTCTGTGGCAGGACGGGGAGCAAGGAGAAGATGCACATAGTGGGATCTTACTCCAGTGGTAAGCTGGGGAGAGTGAGAATGTGGTTGGGAAGGGATGACCTGGGCAGTCCTTGTACTAATGTACTAATGGAGTCTTGGACACCAGGCCCATGTGAGTACTCATATTTCAGTAACTCTTTGTACAGCAAGGTCAAGTGATGAAAACAGCACCTTTGCACACAAATGCTGTTTTTTTTTTTAAAATTAAATTGACAAAAATTGTGGTTCATTTCTCAACATAAGCCGTGTAGAACAATGTGCCTGGGAGTGGGATCAGGCCTGGAGACCCCAGTCTGAGGCAAATCTTCCTGAGACCTTTCTGGAGTCCTTTCGGAAGAGAGTGAGAGTTTAGAAAACACCTTTTGAATAAATCAATGAGACCAGGAGCTAACATTCCTACCTGCAGAATGGTCCCTATTCTCAGCCACTGATGTCCTCTGGGACACTGTTATGAATTGAACAGAACTTGGCTCCTCTCAAAGTTATCCAGATATTTGAACCCCAAAGTCTTATGTTAATGGCTAATGGTTGATGTATTAGGGTGGAGGTTTGATCCAGTTTTGGTGTCTGAAGATGGGAGCTTTGGAAAGGGACTGGATTGGATTAGGTTGCTGGGGTGGAGCTCCATGATGAAATCATGATGACTTTATAAGAAGAGGCCACTGGGGCTAGTGCTCTGGTGTAGTGGGTAAAGCCACTGCCTGCAGTGCCGGCATCCTACATGGTCCACATGGTCTCTCTCTCTTTCTCTCTCCCACTGCTTTTCAAATAAATAAATAAATCTTTCGTAAATAATTTTTAAAATTTATTTTTTAAGGAATACAAATTTCAGAGGTACAACTTTAGGAATATATTTATTCTTCCCACCATATTCACCCTTCCACACCTCCTCCTCCTCCCTCTCCGCTTCCCAGTCCCATTCTCCATTAAGATTCATTTTCTTTTTCTTTCTTTCTTTCTTTCTTTCTTTCTTTCTTTCTTTCTTTCTTTCTTTCTTTCTTTCTTTCTTTCTTTCTTTCTTTCTTTGACAGAGGGGACAGTCAGAGAGAGAGAAACAGAGAGAAAGGTCTTCCTTTTGCTGTTGGTTCACCCTCCAATGGCCGCTGCGGCCGGCGCACCACACTGATCCGAAGGCAGGAGCCAGGTGCTTCTCCTGGTCTCCCATGGGGTGCAGGGCCCAAGCACTTGGGCCATCCTCCACTGCACTCCTGGGCCACAGCAGAGAGCTGGCCTGGAAGAGGGGCAACCGAGACAGAATCCAGCGCCCCGACCGGGACTAGAACCCGGTGTGCCGGCGCTGCTTAGGCGGAGGATTAGCCTATTGAGCCGCTGTGCCAGCCCAAGATTCATTTTCGATTAACTTGTACATAGAATACCAACTCTATACTAAGTAGTGATTTCAACAATTTACACACACACACAGACACACACACAGATACACCTGAGAACTAGTTTTACAGTTAATTCTCATAATACAACTCATTGAGGACAGAGGTCCTGCATAGGGAGTTAGGGCACAGTGACTCCTGTTGTTAATTTAATAATTAACACTCTTACTTTTTTTAAAAGATTTATTTACTTATTTAAAAGTCAGAGTTACACAGAGAGAGAAGGAGAGGCAGAGAGAGGGGTCTTCCACTCGCAGATTCACTCCTCAGATGGCAGCAATGGCCACAGCTATGCCGATCCGGAGCCAGGAGCCAGGAGCTTCTTCTGGGTCTCCCACGTGGGTGCAGGGACCCAAGGACTTGGGCCATCTTCTACTGATTTCCCAGGCCATAGCAGAGAGCTGGAGTGGAAGAGGAGCAGCCAGGTCTCGAATTGGCACCCATATGGGATGCCGGCGCTTCAGACCAGGGTGTTGACCTGCTGCGCCACAGCGCCAGCCCCTCATTTATTGTTTTTACTACTGTGTAGTATTCCATAGTGTACATAGCCCATAATTTCTGTCTTTGGTCGATAGGCATTTAGGTGGATTCCATTTCTCAGCTATTGTGAATTGAGCTGCAATAAACATGGAGGTGCAGATAACTCTTTTGTTTACTGATTTCATTTCCCTTGTGTAAATTCCCAGGAGTGAGACGGCTCGATCATATGGTAGGTCTATATTCAGGTTTTTGAGGTATCTCCATACTCTCTTCCATAGTGGCTTTAGCAGTTTACATTCACACCAACAGTGGATTAGGGTATCTTTTCCCCATGTCCTCACCATCATTTGATGTTTGTTGATTTCTGTATGAAAGCAATTCTAACTGGAGTGTGGTGAAACCTCATTGTGGTTTTGATTTGCATTTCCCTGACAGCTAGTGATCCTGAACATTTTTTCATGTGTCTGCTGGCCGTTTGGATTTCCTCTTTTGAAAAATGTTTAAGTCCCTGGCCCATCTCTTAAGTGGGTTGTTTGTTTTGTTGTTGTGGAGTTTCTTGATCTCTTTGTATATTCTGGTTATTAATCCTTTATCAGTTGCATAGTTTGCAAATAATTTATCCCATTCTGTCAGTTGCCTTTTCACTTTCCTGAGTGTTTCTTTTGCCGTACAGAAACTTCTCAATTTGATGTAATCCCACTTGTTGAGTTTGGCTTTGGCTGCCTGTGCTTCTGGGGTCTTTTCCAAGAAGTCCTTGCCTACGCCAACGTATTGCCTGGTTTCCCCAGTGTTCTACAGTAATTTGATGGTGTCGGGTCATAGATTTAGATATTTAACCCATGTTAAGTGGATTTTTGTGTAAGCTGAGGTAGGGGTCTTGCTTCATACTCCTGCATGTGGAGATCCATTTTCCCAGCACCATTTGTTGAAGAAACCGTCCTTGCTCCAGGGATTGGTTTTAGCTCCTTGGTCAAATATAAGTTGGTTGTATAAATAAATCTTTAAAAAAGAGAGAGAGAGAGAGACCACATAGAGGATGGGGGAAGAGTGTGCTTCCTGTGTCTCTCTGCTTCCCAGCTGGCCAAGTGGTCCCCACTCTGCATACACTCTGCCACTGCCAACCTCCATTAGATGCTAGGCCAATGAGGCTGCCTGATCTTGAACTCTGTGAGCCTCCAACAATGTGAGCTGAAATAAACCTTTTCCATCCTAAGATGCTCCTCTTGGGTATGGTAGCTAAAGTAACGAAAAGCTGACAGAAATTCTACAGAAGCCCTGTGGTAGGCATAATCACCTTCACTCTGCCACACAAGTGGAGGAAACACTTGAATCTTCCCATGCTTATGGTACGCAGCCCGCTACTCTGATCCTTTCTCTCAGTACTCAGCTACAGCAGAGCCCTCTCCAGGCTGGGCCCCTCCATGCCAGCGGTGACCAGGAGGTTGGGTTCTGAATGCAAATCCCAGGTTTGTTTCTTAGTTGTGGAACTGGGGATCACTGCCTGACCCGCCCTGGGCCTCTGTCTTCTCCCTGGTGAGATAGTGTTAGCCTTCATAGGTTATGATGAATGGTAAATGAAATGGCCCCAGTGAGAGTTTCCATAGGGCCTGGCATAGAGTAAATGTGACATAAATAGCCAGGATTATTATTGTCCTTGTCATTAATACCATTTCCTGAGATCCCTTGTTTTAATCATCTGTTACTGCTGTAACATTGACAACATACCCCGGAGGGAGGTTGTTATTATCAGTCACCATTCTACAGCTGAGGAAACTGAGGCATAGTGCACCAGCTAACTAACTTCCCCAAACCAGAGGGGAAAGGCCCATACTCGTGCCTAGTTCTACTTGGCCCCAGAGTTCCTGTCCATAATACCTGGCTATGCCTTATTCCACAGCAGTGTCTGTAATGAAAATAACCACTAGAGTTAACAAAAGTAGTCAGTGGGGCCAGCGCTGTGGTGTAGCGGGTAAAGCTGCTGCCTGCAGTGCCAGCATCCCATATGGCATCGGTTTGAGTCCCGGCTGCTCCACTTCCAATCCAGCTCTCTGCTATGGCCTGAGAAAGCAGAAGATGGGCCCCTGCACCCCTGCCCAAGCGCTTGGCCTCCACACCTGTGTAGGAGACCCAGAAGAAGCTCTTGGCTCCTGGCTTCAGATTGGCCCAGCTCCAGCTGTTGCAGCCATTTGGGGAGTGAACCAGAAAGATCTCTTTATCTGTCTCACTCTCTGCCTCTGCCTTTCTGTAACTCTAGCTTTCAAATAAATAAATGTTTAAAAAATAAATTAATTTAAAAAAAGCAAAGGTAGTCAAAGCTGCGTGAAGGCCCCATTTGTACAGCCTCTGAAAGTAATACAGCCCTCACAACATGCGGAGGAGACAGTGGATATGTGGAGTGCTCTCAGCGTCCATGAGCCCCTCCTTCCTGCGCATGTTCAGACTCAGAGACCAGTAATCTTCTAGAGTTGAGGAAACAGAGTTGAGAATTTTGGGGAAGCCAAGACAGCTAGAATTCACAGAACAGAAGTCCCAAGAAAAGAAAGAAAGCTGCGCAGTTCAGGAGAGAGAGAGGCAGGGAGAGAAAGTGAGAGGTCTGAGAATGCAAAGGTTCCCTCAAGTCCTCAGCTGAATTCTGATCAGTAGAAACGTGTGAGGAAACTCCCCAAGCTGGGAAAAGAGCCATCAAAAAGGAGTGGGTGGAATGGAAATGGTTTATCTTCTCACCTGCCAGAGAAAGGAAAAATCTCATCATATGCAGTCTTTCTGAGAGAGCACTTAGCAAGATGTAACCTCAGTGGTGAAGCAAATTAGCCCTAAAGACTGCTCTGGCCCCATATAACAATACTTGAAAGCAAGCGCAAAAGGATTAAACTGTTTCCAAGTAAATTAACTGCATCCCAGGACAAAGCTCAAAATCGCTTAAAGCAATTGTTATTGTTGTTATAAAATCCAGAACCCAACAAGGAAAAATTCACAATGCTTGGCATCCAATAAAAAATTCCTTAGGCAGGCACAGAAGCAAACAGTTGCAACCAATCATGAGGAAAAAAATCAATCAGGAGAAACTGACACAGAAATAACAGGTGATAAAGTTAATTGACAGCTAATGTGAATGTATTCTATGTATTAAAGAAGGTAGAAGAAAAGGTGAGCATGGTAAGACATGAAGTTATATAAAAGCCCCAAATTGAACTTCTAGAGATAAAAGAAAATTACATGACCCGAGATGAAAAATACATTGAATAAAGTTAATAGCAAATTGGACATTTCAGAAGAAAAGCTTAGTGAACTTAAAGACATAATGAGATTTTTTCCCCACATATCTAAAATGAAGCTAACAAAGGAAAATAAAAGCTTGGTAGAAACTGAACTGAATAACAGTGAGCTGGAGGACAACATCAAGTAGCCTAATAATACATACCACTGGAGCTGCTGAAAGAAGTGGACACAAAAAAATTACAGAATAACACCTGAAATTTTCTCAAATCTGATGCAAATCATAAACCCACACATCCAAGAAGTTTCAGGCACAAGAAATATAAAGGAAACTACATCAAGGCACATTGTAATAAAAATGTTTAAAAGCAGTAAACAAAAAAAGAGAACATCTTAAAAGCAGTCAGCGGAGTAGAAAAGACTCCTTTAAAATGTCCCTGGAATGGACATTTAGCCTTCTGGTTAAGATGTTGGTTAAGACCCCCTGTTACCCACATTGGAGTACCTGGGTCCAGTGCCCAGTTCTGGCTCCTGACTCCAGCTTTCTGTTAGTGTGGAACCTGGGAGGGAGTGATGATGGCTCAAGTAATTTTTTTCCTGCTACCCATGTGGGAGACCTGAATTACATTCCAGGCTCTTGTCTTCGACCCTGATCCAATCTTGGTCACTGTGGACATTGGGAAAATAAAGAAGCAGATGGGTGCTCTAGGCCCCTGGATTCAGATCAGCACAGCTCTGGCCGTTGTGGCCAACTGGGGAGTGAACCAGTGGATGGAAGACCTCTCTCTCTCTCTCTCTCTCTCTCTCTCTCTCTCTCTCATTCTTTCTGGCTCTCAAATATATAAATATAACTTTGTATTACCTGATGATTGGTTTATGCTGTGTATATCTGTTGAAACACTACACTATGCCACATAAAATGTACAGGTATTTCATGTTAATTAATATTTTTTAAAAAATTATAAAATTTAAAATTCAGGAAATGTCCTAAGATCACAGAACAAATAAAGAAATGTTGCTTCCCAAAAACATCTACTGGGGCCAGCGCTGTGGTGTAGCGGGTAAAGCCACTGCCTGCAGTGCTGGCATCCCATACAGGTGCTGGTTCAAGTCCTGGCTCCTCCACTTCCAACCCAGCTCTCTGCTGTAGCCTGGGAAAGCAGAGGAAGATGGCCCAAGTTCTTGGGCCTCTGCACCTGCGTGGGAGACCCAGAAGAAGCTCCTGGCTCCTGGCTTTGGATCGGCCCAGCTCCGGCTGTTGTGGCCATCTGGGGAGTGAACCAGCCGATGGAAGATCTCTCTCTTTCTCTCTCTCTGTCTCTCTCTCTGCCTCTGCCTCTCTGTAACTGCTTTTCAGATACATAAATAAGTGTTTTAAAAAGCCAAAGAGTTATTTTTTTAAAAAATCTACTTAGCGGCCAGTGTTTTGGTGAGCAGGTTAAGCCAACACTTGCAATAGTAGTATCCCATATCAAAGTGCTGACTGGAGTCCCAGCTGCTCCACTTCCAATTCAGCTCTCTTTTAACGTGCTTGAGAAGGCAGTGGATGATGCAGCTCTTGGGCCCCTGCCACCCGCATGGGAGACTCAAATGGAGTTCCAGGCTCCTGGCTTTGGCCTGGCCCTACCCTGGCCATTGTGGCCATTTGGAGAGTGCCCAGAGGATGGAAGATCTTAGTCTGTCTCTCTTTCTCTTTCACTATACTTTTGAAATAAACAAACAAATAAATAAATACATATTTTTTAAAAAAGAAAACAGGCTGGCAAGTCCTCAGATGTTAATCATAGTGTCCCCATATGACTCAGAAATTCCACAACTAGTTATACACTCAAGAGAACTAAAAACACAAATGTCCACACAAAAACTTGCATACCAATGTTTATGGCAGCATTATTTATAATAATACAAAAGTGGAAACAACCCTAATGTTGAATAAACAAACCCACTGATGAATAAACAAATAATATATGATATACCAATTTAGCAAAATATTATTTTGGCAAAGAAAAGAAATGAAGTGCGGATCCATGCTACAATATGTGTGACCCTGAAAACGTTATCTGAAGTGAAAGAAGGCAGTTACAAAAGGAGCCACTCAAATCAATGATCTCAGTTTGTGGCATAATAAATTAGAAAAAGAAGAGCAAAGAAAACCCGAGGTAAATGGAAGAAAAAAAATAATGTCAGAATTTTACCAGAAAAGAAAATAATAATAGGGAACAATTGATGAAATCAAGAGTTATTTCTTTTAAAAGAACAATAAGCTCGATAAATGCCTAGGCAGAATGATAATGAGAAAAAGAAAAGACATATATTGTCAACATTGGGAATGAGTATAGATCCCACAGGCTTTAAAAGGATAGCAATGGGGGCAGGTGTGTGGTACAGCAGCCAAGTCACTGCTTGGGATGCCTGCATCCCATATTCTTGTGCCTGGTTCGAGTCTTGGCTCCCCAACTTCCAATCCAACTTTCTGCTAATGTGCACACTGGAAGGCAGCAGATGATGGCTCAAACACTTGGGTCCTTGCCATCCATGTAAAAGACCCAGATTGAGTTTCAGCTTCTAGTTTTGGCCTGGTCCACCCTTGGCTGTTGTGAACATTTCAGAAGTGAACTAGCAAATGGAAGTTCTCCTCTCTCTCTCAAATAAAACGAAAATAAATTTTAACATTTTTAAAAGAAGAGGGGCTGGCACTGTGGCACAGTGTGTTAAAGCCTCAGCCTGCAGCACTGGCATCCCATATGGGTGCTGGTTTGAGTTCCAGCTGCTCCACTTCTGATCCATCTCCCGGGTAATGGCCTGGGAAAAGAAGCAGAGGATGAGCCAAGTGCTTGGGCCCCTGTACCCACATGGGGAACCTGGAGGAAGCTCCTGGCTCCTGGCTTCGGATCAGTCCAGCTCGGGCCATTGCAGTCATCGGGGGAGTGAACCAGTGGATGGAAGACCTCTCTCTCTCTCTCTCTCTCTCGCTCTGCCTTTCAAATAAATAAATCTTTTTATAAAAGAAAATGAGTTCAGCAACGTGTCAGGATAAAAGGAATCCATGGATTCAATCAATTGTGGATTCAAAAATATTGGAAAAAGGAACGTATCTGGCACCCTCTTTCCCTCTACCATCGTACTGTACATGCTGAACTCCTTTCCTCGCTATGTCTTCTCATAAGACTTTTAGGTTGAAGAGAATTGTATCCAAAAATCAAAAGCAAAATCATCCACATCCCCTAATGGATTTGGATGAAAACTAGTATAATGAAATCAGGTACAACTCCAAAAGGACACATTGGAGAACTAAGCTGAGTCTACAAGGAATTGGACATGAGACAGTACACATACTTATTATATCAAGGTTGCTATCATCTCACTATATCATGCTGAAGATGTCACCACTGTGCAGTTGGGTATATTTTATTGGGAAAAAGACTTTTCTCTTTGTTTCTATGTTCTGTACTAGTAGGTTAGTTCAGTAATGAATATGTAAAATCTTTTAAAAAAATATTGTGTATGTACTGAACAGGTACAGATTTTTCTCTCCTCATTTATTCCCTAAACAAGAGTGTAATAACCATTGGCATAATAACTACATTGTGTTTGCTATTATAAGTAATCTAGAGATGATTTAAAGTATACAGGAGGATATATGTAGGTTATATGCAAATACTTTGTCATTTTTATATACAGGACTTTAAGCGGCCGGCACCGTGGCTTAACAGGCTAATCCTCCGCCTTGCAGCGCCGGCACACCGGGTTCTAGTCCCAGTTGGGGCGCCAGATTCTATCCCGGTTGTCCCTCTTCCAGGCCAGCTCTCTGCTATGGCCCGGGAAGGCAGTGGAGGATGGCCCAAGTCCTTGGGTCCTGCACCCACAAGGGAGACCAGGAGAAGCACCTGGCTCCTGGCTCCTGGCTTCGGATCAGCAAGATGCGCCGGCCGCAGCGGCCATTGGAGGGTGAACCAATGGCAAAAAGGAAGACCATTCTCTCTGTCTCTCTCTCACTGTCCACTCTGCCTGGCAAAAAAAAAAAAAAAAAAAAAAGGACTTTAAGCATGCATAGATTTTGGTATAGAGGTGGAGTCCTGGAACCAACCTATGGATACAGAGGGATGAGTGTAATGGCAATTAACAAACATAATTTGAAATTTTAAATATTTACAATAGCATCACTATTGATAAAAATTCTTGAAGGTAAATTTGCCAAAAGATGTACAAGACCTTCTCTCTCTTTCTCTCTGTCTCTATCTCTGTCTCTCTCTCTCCCCTCTCAAATAAATTACTCAATACGTAAATTTTAAAAAAAAGCAGAGTGGGCATTTAGCCTAGTGGCTTAACCACTGGTTAGGACACCTACATCCCACAGACAAGTACCTTGGTTCAGTTCCTGGTTTTGGCTCCTGATTTGAACTTCCTGCTGGCGCAGGGCCTAGGAGACATCAGTAGTGGCTCAACTAGTTGTGTTCCTTTTGCCCACAATGGGAGACCTGGATTGAGTTCCTAGCTCCCAGCTTCAACCATCTCCTGGCTGTTGCAGGCATTTAGGAAATGAACCAATAGATGGGAGTGCTCTTTCTCTTTCTCTCTCATTCTCATGCTTTTTTCTTTGTTTCTGTTTCTCTGCCTCTCAACTAAATAAATAAATAAGTTTTAAAAGATGTACAAGCGGGGCTGGTGCTGTGGTATAGTAGGGTAAGCCTCCACCTGCAGCGCCATTATCCCATATGGTGCTGGTTTGTGTCCCAGCTGTTCCTCTGCTGATCCAGCTCTCTGCTATGGCCAGGGAAAGCAGTGAAAGATGGCCCAAGTTCTTGGGCCCTTGCACTTGCGTGGGAGACCTGGAAAAGGCTTCTGGCTCTAGGCTTTGGATTGTCCCAGCTCTGGCCATTGCAGCCATTTAGGGAGTGAACCAGCAGATGGAAGACCTCTCTCTGTCTCTCCCTCTCTCTGTAACTCTGCCTTTCAAATAAATATATAAAATCTTAGGAAAAAAAGGTGGGGGCCGGCGCTGTGGTGTAGTGGGTAAAGCCACCACCTGTAGTGCTGGCATCCCATATGGGCACCAGTTCTAGACCCTGCTGCCCCACTTCCAATCCAGCTCTCTGCTGTGGCCTGGGAAAGCAGTAGAGGATGGTCCAAATCCTTGGGCCCCTGCACAAAAATGGGAGACCTGGAGGAAGCTCCTGGCTCATGGCTTCAGATTGGCGCAGCTCTGGCCATTGCGGCCAATTGGGGAGTGAGCCACCAGATCGAAGACTCACTCTCTCTCTCTCTCTCTCTCTCTGCCTCTCCTTCTCTCTCTGTGTAAATCTGACTTTCAATTAAATAAGTAAATTTTTTTTTAAAAAAAGGTGTACAAGCGTCAGGCATTGTGGTGCAGTGGGTTAAACCACTTTTTGGAGCACCTGCATCCCATATTGAAGTGCCAGTTTGAGTCCCTATTGCTCTGCTTATAATACAGCTTCCTGATAATATGCCTGAAAAAGCAGCAGATGATGGCTCAAGTACTTAGGCCTCTGCCAATCACATGGGAAATCTGGGTGGTGTTCCTGGCTCCTGGCATTGGCCTGGCCCAGCCCCAACTGTTGTTTGGGGAGTGAACCAGCGGATGGAAGATACTCTCTTTCTCTTTCTGTTTCTCTCCCCATCTTTTTCCCCTTCACCCCCTACTCTTACTTTACCTTTCAAATAAATAAATAAATAATATTTTTACAAAAGATTTTTAAAAGACTGTACAAGACTTGCATATTGAAAATTATAATATATTACAGACCCTCATGGCCTTTTGGGGAGTGAACCAATGGAGGGAGGATCTCCCCCCCCCCCACTTTTTTTTAAACTTTTATTTAATGAATATAAATTTCTAAAGTACAGCTTATGGATTACAATGGCTCCCCCCCCATAACTTCCCTCCCACCCGCAACCCTCCCTTTCCCGCTCCCTCTCCCCTTCCATTTACATCAAGATTCATTTTCAATTCTCTTTATATACAGAAGATCAGTTTAGTATATATTAAGTAAAGATTTCAACAGTTTGCCCCCACATAGCAACACAAAGTGAAAAAATACTGTTGGAGTACTAGTTATAGCATTAAATAACAGTGTACAGCACATTAAAGACAAAGATCCTACATGATATTTTTTAAAGATTGATTACTTTTGTATGCAATTTCCAATTTAACACCAGGTTTTTTTTCTCATTTTCAATTATCTTTATATACAGAAGATCAATTCAGTATATGCTAAGTAAAGATTTCATCAGTTTGCACCCACACAGAAACACAAAGTGTAAAAATACTGTTTTAGTACTAGTTATAGCATCACTTCACATTGGACAACACATTAAGGACAGATCCCACATGAGACATAAGTACACAGTGACTCCTGTTGTTGATTTAACAATTTGACATTCTTGTTTATGGCGTCAGTAATCTCCCTAGGCTCTAGTCATGAGTTGCCGAGGCTATGGAAGCCTTTAGGGTTCGCCACTTTGATCTTATTCTGATAAGGTCATAGTCAAAGTGGAAGTTCTCTCCTCCCTTCAGAGAAAAGTACCTCCTTCTTTAATGGCCCCGTTCTTTCCACTGGGATCTCACACGCAGAGATCTTTCACTTAGGTCTTCTTTTTTTTTTTTCCCAGAGTGTCTTGGCTTTCCATGCCTACAATACTCTCACGGGCTCTTCAGCCAGATCCGAATGCCTTAAGGGCTGATTCTGAGGCCAGAGTGCTATTTAGGACATCTGCCATTCTATGAGTCTGCTGTGTATCCCACTTCCCATGTTGGATTGTTTTTTCCCTTTATGATTCTATCAGTTAGTATTAGCAGACACTAGTCTTGTTTGTGTGATCCCTTTGACTCTTAGACCTATCAGAGTGATCAATTGTGAACTGAAATTGATCACTTGGACTAGTGGATGGCATTGGTACATGCCACCTTGATGGGATTGTATTAGGATCCCCTGGCACGTTTCTAACTCCACCATTTGGGGCAAGTCCAATTGAACATGTCCCAAATTGTACATCTCCTCAGAGGGAGGATCTTTATCTCTCTGTCCAACTCCCTTTCTCTGTTACTCTGCCTTTCAAACAAATAAAGTAAGTCTTGGCCGGCGCCGCGGCTCACTAGGCTAATCCTCCGCCTTGCGGTGCCGGCACACCGGGTTCTAGTCCCGGTCGGGGCACCGATCCTGTCCCGGTGGCCCCTCTTCCAGGCCAGCTCTCTGCTGTGGCCAGGGAGTGCAGTGGAGGATGGTCCAAGTTCTTGGGCCCTGCACCCCATGGGAGACCAGGAGAAGCACCTGGCTCCTGCCATCGGAACAGCGCGGTGCGCCGGCCGCAGCGCACCTACCGCGGCGGCCATTGGAGGGTGAACCAACAGCAAAAAGGAAGACCTTTCTCTCTGTCTCTCTCTCTCACTGTCCACTCTGCCTGTCAAAAAAAAAAAAAAACAAATAAAGTAAATCTTTAAAAAATAACACGTTAATGTTTTCCTAAGCCAACAAGGATGGGAGAAAACAAAAAAGAATACAAACAGAAACAAATGAACCCACTTCAGTTGAATAACCTGACTATACTGAAGGAGGAAAACCAAAAGAATTATCAACACATCTTAAACCCTACTTAGTAGCTTTAGTTTTTCACAGTGCTGTGGGTTAACAATTCTGAAACTACTGTATGAGTATCTTAGAATTGAACAAATAATTAAATATATTGTGGATATTGGAAACGGATTTCTCATTGTCAGACAAGGTAGTCAGAACTATGACAAGCAGGAAGCATAGAATGATCTTGGTGGTTTTGGATTAGAGTTGGTATATCTGTATGAGCTCATTGTCTTTAAGATGAATCAGAGATTTGAGAGATGATCGATGGGTAGATAGAATACATAGAAGTGTATGTGTGGGGGTGGGGTGGGGGTGTGTGTGTAGGGAGAATATATATTTCCTAGCTCTGTCCTCTGAGATGGCCTGGAAACAGTGACCCGTTAATAGCAAGAGCAAACCTACTGCCCGCATCTTAGTATCTCTTCCCCAAAGGAAACAAACCTAGATTCTTGGGGACCTGGCTGATTCCAGAGCTGAGGCAGAAAACGTGAATCAGCTCGCTGTTTTAGAAAGTGAAGACATACTCCAAGAATGATGCGACATAACAAAAAGACACAAAAGCAAGCTCGAAGGGGGCCCCATGTCAAATCCTTGCATCATCTGGGTATCAGAATGAATAATGTAACCATTTATAACCTATTGAATGAAATAAGAATTCACAAATCCAGAGCTGGGCGTTTGGCTTAGCAGTCAAGACACCCATAGGAGTATCAGAATACCTGCGATTGATTCCTGCCTCTCCTCCTGACTCCAGCCTCCTTGTAATGCAAACCCTTGGAGGCAACAATGATAGCCCAAGTGATTGGGTTTCTTTCCCCCTTGTGGGAAACTTCAATTGAGCTTCTGGCTCCAGCTTCAGCCCCAGGCAGGGGTCGTTTCAGAGTTTGGGGAGTAAAGCAGTAGATGGGAATACATCGCAAATGCATGTTTAAAAAATGAAAAAGAGTCTATTCATATGATAATACTGGCTCAATGAATGAATAAATACATGGAGAAGCGTGAAATGTGACCTAACAAATGTAGAGGGAATATGTGACTCAGAAAATTACCATTCAGCAGCCAACAAAATAACAAACATTTCCAGCAAGTGCAGCGGGATTGGGCGAGGGTGAGGGAAAATTAGAGCTTTTTTATTCCATACACTCTTGTGTTGTTCAAGCATCTCACAATGTGCATGTCCTCATGCATTACCTGTGCAATTAAAAATGTGTATAGTCTTTGCTGAGGGACAAGTGTTTGTGACTGTCAGTGCTCCTGCAAGATAGTGGAGATAAGTAAGTAACAGGGAGGTGGCACCCAGGAGCACTGTCTCCTGAGAGACAGAGATAAGAGTGGCAGCCTTAATTAACTATAACACCGAAAAATGCTAGAATGTGGTGATAAGTAGGATTGCCTTGCCTGACTACCCCAAAACACTGCTGGCAACATAAATAGCACTCAATAGATACAGAAGATGTCAAACAGTATAGCTGGTCTGCAACTTTGCATAAGAAAGGGGGATGCAAAATATAAGTATTTAAATAATATATCATATATGTGGATACACTCCTATCTATGTATGTATGTGAGTACTTCAAAATGTTCCTGTAAAATAGAATTAAAAGAAAGGTTTATTTGGTGCCAAAAAATTGAAATCCATGCTTACAAGGAGTCTTCACAAAGTTCGGGCAAAATGCCTATTATGAAAAAACGACACATAGATTTCAAAATATTTTTGCACCAAACTAAACTTTTAATTTCATTTTCCATGAAGTGCTTTTCTTTATTTGAAAGTCATATTTATAGAGAGGAGAGAGATATGGAGAAGGGAAGAGAGAGAGAGAATCATCTATTCACTTATTTACTCCCCAAATGGCCACAACAACCATAGCTGTGCCAAAGCCAAGAGCCAGGAGCTTCCTCTGGGTTTACCACATAATGTAGAGATCCAAGGAATTGGGCCAGCCTCTGCTGCTTTCCAAGGTGCATTAGCAAGG
This sequence comes from Lepus europaeus, assembly GCF_033115175.1. Lineage (NCBI taxonomy): Eukaryota > Metazoa > Chordata > Mammalia > Lagomorpha > Leporidae > Lepus > Lepus europaeus. Next base: position 97,889,007 of record NC_084850.1, on the reverse strand, counting down.
AACTGGATAGGAAGTGGAGCAGCAGGCGCCCATGTAGGATGCCAACACTGCAGACAGTAGCTTAACCCAATACACCACAGCACTGGCCCCCTCCATGAACTTTTAAAATTACCCTCACATATATTTATGTTTTAAGAAAACACTGGAAGGATAAACCAAAAATTAGCAAAAACAGTGACTTATGAGGGAAGAGGTATAAAAGGGTATCAGAGCAGGGTAGAGGTGGGATTTCTCTGAATAAGCCTGGACATATAGTTGAAACTTTGGAAATCTGAAAATATTTTACATATATGAAAATTAAAATTCAATTAAAAATTCAAATCAATCTAAAAATTTAAAAACAACCTGGAATGGATAAACCTAACTATATTATATTGGTGACATAGCTTCCAGAGATGACACACTATTTCCAGCAACTTTAGAACATAGTGTTTTGGGGGCCGGCGCTGTGGCGTGGCTGGTAAGGCCACCGCCTGCAGTGCCAGCATCCCATATGGGTGCCAGTTCATATCCCAGCTGCTCCACTTCCAATCCAGCTCTGCTATTGCCTGGGAAAGCAATAGAAGATGGCCCAAGTCCTTGGGCCCCTGCACCCACGTGGGAGTCCCGGAGGAAGCTCCTGGCTCCTGGCTTCGGGTAGGCCATTTGAGGAGTGAGCCAGCGGATGGAAGACCTCTGTCTCTCTCTGTACCTCTCCTTCTCTCTTTGTGTAACTCTGACTTTCAAATAAATAAATCTTTAAAAAAAAAGAACATAGTATTTTGAATGCATATCCTCAGTGGGATATATTCCAAGAACAAATAGAACTACTAAGAAATCTTACACTTCTTTGGGGAGTCTAATTGTTAGTAAAAATATTGGCTTTATTATTTTAATACAAAGGAATCATTACATAAATGTGAAAGAACCAGGATTTTCAAGGACAAGTGCCACCTATGAAATATAAATTTTTTAAAGATTTATTTATGTATTTGAAAGGCAGAGTTACAGAGAGGCACAGGCAGAGAGTCTTCCATCTGCTGGTTCACTCCCCAAATGGTCACAACGTTCAGAGTTGGGCCGATCCAAAGCCAGGAGCGTACAGATTCTTCCAAGTCTCCCACGTGGTTGCAGGGCCAAGTCCTTGGGCCATCTTCTACTGCTTTCCCAGGCCACAGCAGAGAGCTGGATTGGAAGTGAAGCAGCCGGGACTCGAACAGGCACCCAAATAAGATGCCAGCAGTGCTTTACCCACTACTCCACAGTGCCAGCCCTGAAATATAACGTTTTAAAAATTACATAAACATCTTAGGATGTTAATTTTTTTTATTTGACAGGCAGAGTTAGACAGTGAGAGAGAGAGAGAGACAGAGAGAAAGGTCTTCCTTCCATTGGTTCACCCCCCAAATGGCCACTACGGCGGGTGCACCTCGCCGATCTGAAGCCAGGAGTCAGGTGCTTCCTCCTGGTCTCCCATGCGGGTGCAGGTGCCCAAGCACTTGGGCCATCCTCCACTGCCTTCCTGGCCCACAGCACAGAGCTGGACTGGAAGAGGAGCAACCAGGACTAGAACCCAGCACCCATATGGGATGCTGGCGCTGCAGGCGGAACATTAACCAAGTGAGCCACGGTGCAGGCCCTAGGATGTTAATTTTGAATTGGAAAGATCAGTTATGATCAAATGACATTTTTATTTCTTTCACAAAAATTCCTTTTCCCTGTTCATTGGAAATACCCAGATGCAGTGACACCTAGGATCAATGAGCACACCTGAGATCCACATCTTGGTGTCTAAATACATCCTATCTACAAGGTACTAGGTTCCTTACAGAAAAGACTGATTATAGGTCTAAAACAGGCAATATCCAATATGAGTCTGGGACATCTTTTCACACTAGAAATGAAGAAAACTATCAAAGACTACTAGTGCCATGTCAAAAAGGCACAGAGAAAAATCATGAAGGGCCTTCCACCAGCCAAATGTGGACAATTTGAACATCAAATAGAATAATGATGGCAATGGATTGAAACACATTGAATTTATTTTTGAAAAAAAAAAAAACCTGAGTTCATAATGACACTAAAAGTAAACAAAAACAAAACCCCCATTTGAACTATAGAAATTACTAGGATATCAATTGCTGCCTCTGAAAATTGACATTTCTAGTGGCAGAATAATACATTCATCTGTATTTCCTACATGAATTGTATTTTGAGATAACTCAATAGTCCAAGTTGATGAAGGAAAGTTTTTACTTACAGAAGAATCCTGGTTACTAAATGTAGAAAAGAGACAGAATTAGAAATGTCACCACTTTGCAAGTCCTAATAAAATAACTGATTCAGGTAACATTATCAATTGATAAAAGCACCAGAAGAAAGGATGATGAGGAAATTTACCATGGAGAGATCAGACTATTACCACTTGAATTTGCTGATAAATTTTAGCTTCATTAAAAGTAGAACCACCAGGTATGTGCCACTTGGTATGATGAACTAGGAATCTGACAGCATTGCCCACAAATGTTCTTGCAATAAATAAATAATGAGTGACCTAAATGCAATAAAGTTCTAAGCGTCAACTTCCATCTCTGGAGAAAATAGAGAGCATATTAGATAATACCACATCGGAGCAGACAAATCTGGAAGATGAGTCCTTCTATAGGACAACTGCAATGAGTCAGAGGCTTAAAACAAAAAATGGAGACGACATACTTGAGGCTTAAGAGACCCTCAAGAGACATATTGAACAATTCAATGTGTTCTGATTAGAACAAGCCAATGTACAAAGCCATTTGATTATGAAGACAATTGGGTAATTGTGGATTTGCTATTATTAGACATTACCACGTAATTGTTGCTATGCTTAAGTGTAATAATGGCATAATGGTTTTATTAAAACCGCTTCCGTATTTAATTATTTATTAAGGGTACCTCCCAACTAAAAGGAGCCAGGGTTCTTTGGAGAAATGACTGAGGGGCACAGGTATATGGAAACCAGAGCTGTATTAAGAATTGCATACTGAAGTGCACAGGGATGTGATGCAATGTTCGGGATTTGCTTTAAAATGCTGTCACAAAAGACAAAAAAGAGCAGATGAAATAAATCTTCGTCACTGTCCAACCTGGATGGCTGTATTAGTCAGCTTTTCATCATTATAAAATTACCTTAGGGAAGTTACTTATGAAGGAAAGAGAGATTTATTTAGCTTACAGTTTTGAGCCGCCTCATTGGTTTGACAGCTGGTGTGGGTGGTGGAGGGCAGAGCATGTGCAGAGGAAGGATCACATGGCAAGCCAGGAAGCAGCTAGAATGGCTGGGCCCAATCAGGCTTTTGTAACATTCTCTCTACCTTCCAAGGCCATGCCCCCAGTGACCTAATTATCTCCTACTAGGCCCACTCCGCAAACACCATAACTAGATTAAGGATCCACCCTCTTATTACCATTGACTTATGGCTCTGGGGTACAATGACCTTCATGAGTTTGGCAGTCAAATCATGTTCAAGCTATAACAGTGGGGTGCAGGCTGGCGCCGCGGCTCACTAGGCTAATCCTCCGCCTTGCGGCGCCGGCACACTGGGTTCTAGTCCCGGTCAGGGCACCGATCCTGTCCCGGTTGCCCCTCTTCCAGGCCAGCTCTCTGCTGTGGCCAGGGAGTACAGTGGAGGATGGCCCAAGTCCTTGGGCCCTGCACCCCATGGGAGACCAGGATAAGCACCTGGCTCCTGCCATCGGATCAGCGCGGTGCGCCGGCCACGGCGGCCATTGGAGGGTGAACCAACGGCAAAAAGGAAGACCTTTCTCTCTGTCTCTCTCTCACTGTCCACTCTGCCTGTCAAAACTAATAAAAAAAAAAGAAAATTAAAAAAACAGTGGAGTGTCTTTGTTTTTGTTTGCTTACCTTTTGGTGTGTGTGTTTTCATGGAACTTCTCTCTGTATGTTTAAAATGCTCATAATTTTTAAAAAAGTAAATAAAATAAAAAGATTATTCATTTGAAAGGCAGATTTACAGAGAGGCAGAGGCAGAGAGAGAGAGAGAGAGAGAGAGAGAGGTCTTCCATCCACTGGTTCACTTCCCAAATGGCCGCACTGGCCAGAGCTGGGCTGATCTGAAGGCAGGAGCCAGCAGTTTCTTCTAGGTCTCCCACGTTGGTGCAGGGGCCCTAGCACTCGGGCCATCTTCCACTGCTTTCCCAGGCCACAGCAGAGAGCTGGGTTGGAAGTGGAGCAGCTGGGACTTGAACCGCCATCCACATGGTATGCCAGCGCTGCAGGCAGCAGTTTTATGTGCCGCAGCGCTGGCTCCACTCATAATTTTTAAAACTAACATTTTTTGAGAGGATGAAAGAGGATCATGACTCTTAGAAAATTTTTAGTAAGTTGGAAAGAAACTTTTTTAAAAGTATGTTTTTGAAAAACATAGAGATAGAGTGCTCTCATCCACTGGTTCATTTTCCAAATGCCTACAACAGCCAGGACCGAGCTGGAGCTGAAGCTGGGAGCTGAAAACGTGATCCAAGTCACCCACATGGGTGGCAGAAACCCAATCATTTGGGCCATCCTGATTGCCTTCCAGGGTGCACATTAACGGGAAACTGGAATGAGGAGTTGGAGGCAGCCATCAAACCAGGCATTCTAATGTGGGCCACAGACATCCATTTTTTTAAACTTTTATTTAATAAATATAAATTTCCAAAGTACAGTTTATGGATTACAATGGCTTCCCCCCCATAACTTTCCTCCCACCCACAACCCTCCCAAATCCCGTTCCCTTTCCCATTCCATTCACATCAAGATTCATTTTCAATTATCTTTATATACAGAAGATCAATTTAGTATAAATTAAGTAAACATTTCAACAGTTTGCACCCACACCGAAACACAAAGTGTAAAAGACTGTTTGAGTACTAGTTATAGCGTTAATTCACATTGTACAACACATTAAGGACAGAGATCCTACATGAGGAGTAAGTGCACAGTGACTCCTGTTGTTGACTTAGCAAATTGACACCCTTGTTTATGGCGTCAGTAATCACCCTAGGCTCTTGTCAATGAGTTGCCAAGACTATGGAGGCCTTTTGAGTTCGCCGACTTCGATCTTATTTAGACAAGGTCATAGTCAAAGTGGAAGTTCTCTCCTCCCTTCAGAGAAAGGTACCTCCTTCTTTGATGGCCCATTCTTTCCACTGGGATCTCACTCGCAGAGATCTTTCATTTAGGTTTGTGGGGTTTTTTTTCTTTTTCTTTTTTTCTTTTTTTTGCCAGAGTGTCTTGGCTTTCCACTCCTAAAATACTTTCATGGGCTCTTCAGCCAGATCCAAATGCCTTAAGGGATAATTCGGCCACAGACATCTTAACCAGTGTCTTAGCTACTAGACCAAACATCCATCCTGGAAAAAAGCACTTTTATTCAAGCCTGGGATGAACCCCTTGTTTTGATTCAATAACAGTTAACAATGGGTGAAATATGTACCAAATCATTCCCAGATGTTTATACAGCAAGCAGAAAAGGAACAGGAATGTGATAGGAATGTGTTTTTATTTTTCAAGATGAAAGAATCATTTATATTAAGGGCTTCTGGGTACTGTTAATATTCTATTTCTTGAGCTGAGCAGTGGTTATATGGATGTTCACTTTATAACTATTTGTTAATCTGTGTCTCTAAGATTTATGCATGTTTCTATCTGTACTTTATATTTCACAATTTTAAAAGTTGAATATTTTTTGAGAGACAGACCTCCCCTCTGTTAGTTTACTCCTATAAAGCTTGTAATGGAAGCCAGAACCGGGCCCCAGCTGGAGCTGGGAGCCAAGAATTCAATCCGTATTTTCCACGTGGGTGGCAGGAGCCCAACTACTTGAGTCATTACCTGCTGGCTCCCACAATGCGCAATAGCAGGAAGCTGAAGTCCAGAGCTGGCACTCTGATAAAGCATATGGACATCTTAAGTGCTAGGTCAAACACTCACCCTTAAAAAGTTGAATTTTGAAAATGTAGAATTGAATGGTAAAACATAACATTCTTTCTCTTGATTCAGTACAGCCTGGACTGGTTAAGGACATCACAGCAGGCCCACAGAGAGGCTCTGCACAGCTATTGGAGTACTGTTGTTTCACGGAAAGGAACAGAAGGAAATAAGCAACTTCTTACATCCTCTAAAATAAACTAATCTCCCCACCTGCTTGGGCTGGTAAACAGGGAGGGACACAGGCAGAAGGAAACCGAAGCTCTTCCATTCTTAGAGTGTTTGAGTTGATTCAAAATAGAGGGATGTGGCTATAAGTGTATGACTCAGTTTCCCTAATCTTCTCCCCCTGCAGCTCTGCCTGTTGGTTTCCACACGCTCACTTCATAGACTTAGGCCTTATGGAGAACACTTTCTTCCAACTGCCGAAGGAGGAAGGCTGCTTCAGCAGGGAGGGAAAGGAAGGGTTTTGTGTCCAGTTGACCTCTCCCAGCTTCCTTTGTGTCTCCCAGCGTCCTCTGCAAGCCATTCTTTTCCTCATCACTCTTCCTCACCATTGCCCACAACCTCAACAGAATAATCCTTTCTCCTGAGCGTCTTGGAAGGTTATAGGTTGAAGGCTAACTCAGGGCAAACAGAAATAACAAGAGTCCAGGTTAAAGTCTCCATCTTTTTTTTTTTTAAAGATTTTATTTATTTATTTGAGAGGTAGAGTTACAAAGAGAGAGAGATTGAGAGAGAGAGAGAGAGAGAGAGAGGTCTTCCATCTGCTGGTTCACTCCTCAAATGGCTGCACCTGCTGGAGCTGGGCCAATCTGAAGCCAGGATCCAGGAGCTTCTTCTGGGTCTCCCACATGGGTGCAGGGACCCAAGGACTTGGGCCGTCTTCTATTGCTTTCCCAGGACATAACAGAGAGCTGGATTGGAAGAGAAGCAGCTGGGACTCGAACCGGCGCCCACATGGCAGAGGATTAACCTACTGTGCCACAGTAGATCCCAAGGTCTCCGTCTTTGAGATAAAAATCAAAGGTCTGCCATTCAGGGTTGGATACCTGCCTGATGAGTGTCACTCACCAGGCTATACGAAATTGCTTCTACTGGGGCTGGCGCTGTGGCGCAGTAGGTTAACGCCCTGACCTGAAGCGCTGGCATCCCATATGAGCACCGGTTCGAGTCCTGGCTGCTCCACTTCCGATCCAGCTCTAGAGTAGTAGAAGATGGCCCAAGGCCTTGGGCCACTGCACCCGCATGGGAGACCCGGAAGAAGCTCCTGGCTCCTGGCTTTGGATCAGCGCAGCTCTGGCCGTTGTGGCCAGATGGAAGATCTCTCTCTCTCTCTCTCTCTCTCTCTGCCTCTCCTCTCTCTGTGTTAACTCTGACTTTAAAATAAATAAATAAATAAAATAAATTGCTTCTACCATACTCCAAACACATGTTGCCTTCTGAGACTACCCTGCCCCAAGTCTTTATATAGGCTGTTTCACTCCCTTGGGCACTTTCTAAAATTTAATTAAGAGGTACACGGTACTGATTATGTCTTGCCACCATTATGAACACTTTACAGATATTCCTTCCTTTGTCCTCACAACTCTTATGTTGCAAGGACTATTATTACTTCATTTACCCATTAAGGGACTTGGGGCAGGAGAGTAAGAGGCACATATTCAAATCCAAGCAATCTGGTGCAGGGTCAGTGCTGTTCACTAGTATACTCTACTGCCTCTTACACTTTTTCCAACTCATTTCCACTTCTCCCACACTCATCTTGGGTATCAACACCTCTCCCCACCACCCCCTGACATTTTCCATCTCCCACAGCTCCCAGATCCCACCTTTTCCTCATATTACATGAATTAGCCTGGTTGCCATTTTTACTTTTCCCATTTTTTAACAATTAAAAAATTATTTATTTGAGAGAGAGGAAGAGAGAGATCTCATCCACTGGTTCACTCTCCAAATGCCTGCAAAGTCCCAGGCCAGTGCTGGTGTAGTTGGGAGCCAGGAACTCAGTCCAGGTCTTGCATATGAGTGGCAGGAACCCAATCACTTGAGCCATTACTGCTGCCTCCCAGGATCTGCATTAGCAGAATGCTGGAGTTAGCAGCCAGAGCTGGGCATCGAACCCCCGCGCTGTGATATGGGATGCTGGTGTCTAAACTACTAGGCCAAATGCTCATTCCACAACTTTTTGAAAATAAAGAGTGCCACACATAAGGAAAAGTACTCAAAGTCTAAATGCACAGCTTTCAATGAATTGTCACTAGTTAACCACTCACGGAATCAGCACTGAAATCAGGAAACATTTCCAGGAGCCGGCATTGTGGCGCAGTGGGTTAAGCTGCCACCTACAATGCTGGTATCCCATATGGTGCTTGTTCAAGTCCCAGCTGATCCACTTTCTATTCAGCTCCTTGCTAATGTGCCTGGGAAAGCAGCAGAGGACAGCCCAAGTACTTGGACCCACTCTCACGTGGGAGACCCAGTTGGAGTTCCAGGCTCCTGGCTTTGGCTTGGCCCAGTTCCAGCCATTTTGGTCGTTTGTAGAACAAACCAGCAGATAGAAGATCTCTTTCTCTCTGTTTCTCCCTCTCTCTCTGTAACTCTGCCTTTCAAATAAATAAAATCTTTTCTACAAAGAAATATTTCCAGCATTCTAGAAAGTTTCCTTGGGCTTCCTACTCAGACCCCAATGTTAATCACTATTCTGACTCACCACAGTTGAGTTCTGCCTGTTTTAGAACTTTATATAAATGGAATCAGATAGTATGTTCTCTTTTATCTCTGGTTTATTTCATGATTCATCCATATTGTTGTATGTGGTTGTGTGGTCATTTCTTCTCATTGAGGTATAGTATTCTATTCTGAGACCATAATTTATTTATCATTTTCCTGTTGATGGCATTTGGGTTGATTCCAGTTTGCACTGTTACAAATGGTGCTTTTATTCAGATAATTGCATATGCCTTTTGGTAAACATATAAGCATTTCTGATGGACATGTACCTAATAGAATTAATGGGTTATGAGATGTTTGTGTGGTCACCTTTAGCGGATACTGCTAAACAGTGTCCAAAGGGGTTCTATCAGTTTGTACTCTCATCAACATTGCATGCGAATCCTAGTTACCCCACATTCTCACCAACATTCACTATGTCCTTTTCTTTTTAGTCATTCTGGTGAGTGTGGTTTCATTTTGTAAACACACCAGTGAGGTTAAGCATATTTTCCCATGATTTTGGCCAATTGGATATTCTTTTTTTCTTTTAACTGCTCTGTTCAAGTGTCTTGCCTCTTTTCTGTTGGGTTATTTGTCATTTTATTTTTATTTTTATGGCTGGCAGGAGTTCTTTGGATATTCTGGATGTGATTCTTTTGTAGTATATACATTTTGTAAATATTTTCTTCCATTCTGTGACTTACTTTTTATTTCTCTCATTGATGTCTTTTGATGACCAGATGTTTTACAGTTTAATTTTCAAAGTATCAATCCTTTATGGTAACTACTTCTTGTCTCATTCAAGTCTTTCTTTACTCCAAGGTGATGAAAATATTCTTGTATATGAGATTTTAGAAGCTTTATTGTTTGATGTTTTAGATTGACATCTCAATACACAGCAAATTTATTTAGGGGTGTTTAATGTAGCAGAGGTTAAGACACATTTGCATATGAATATCCAAACGACTACCCTCATAAATCAAGTGATCATATATGCATGGGTTACATAATGGACTCTTCTGTTCTATAGGTCTATTTTCTATCCTTGCATCAATGCTGCCCTATCTTAAATACTGTAGCTTTAAAAGTGTTACTATCTAGTAGAGGAAATTCTTTCTTGTGTTGATTATTCTTGGGCCTTTGAGATTCTATAAAAATATTAGAATGAGCTTCTCAAATTACACACACATACACACACACACACTGGGATTTGTTTAGAATTTCAACATCTCTATCAATTTTGTCATTACAATTCATGAACATGGTATATTTGTCTTCTTTAATTACTTCTAATGATGTTTTATAGTTTGCTGTATAGAGATCTTGCATATTTTTGTTAGGTTTATTATTTCATATTTGACTTGATGTTTTAATGCTGATATAAATGTTTTCTTTTTTTACTTTTCTAACTTCTTATTTCTGGTGTATTAAATACTGTGCTTTTTTTAATATATTGACCTTGTGCCTCACAACCCTGATTAATTTTTTCTAATAATCTTTCTATACATTTTTGGACTTCCTACACACAAAAATCATAATATCTGTAAATATTTGCATATTTTCATTTTTTACATTTTATTTATTTATTCGAGAGGTAGAGTTACAGACAGAGGGAGAGACAGAGAGAAAGGTCTGGCGCCCATATGGGGTGCCGGCGCTGCAGGCGGAGGATTAACCTACTGCACACACGTGCCAGCCCCCATTTTTTCTTTTTAATCTTATGTCTTTTATTTTTTTCCTTCTTTAAAGCACTAGCCAGTGTTTCCAGTACAATTTGATTAAAGCCCCTCTTCCAGGCCAGCTCTCTGCTGTGGCCAGGGAGTGCAGTGGAGGATGGCCCAAGTGTTTGGGCTCTGCACCCCATGGGAGACCAGGATAAGCACCTGGCTCCTGCCATCGGAACAGCGCGGTGCGCCGGCCGCAGCGCGCTACCGCGGCGGCCATTAGAGGGTGAACCAACGGCAAAGGAAGACCTTTCTCTCTGTCTCTCTCTCTCTCACTGTCCACTCTGCCTGTCAAAAAAAAAAAAAAGTGATTATAGTGACTCACTCATTCCCAATCTTAAACAGAAAACATTCAACATGTCTTAATTAGATGTGATATTTCTACAGCACTTTAAAAGATTTTCCCCTATATTCTTCGCAAACTTAAAGTTGTGTCATTTTTTTGCATCTTTTAAAATGATCATATAATTTTCCTCCAATTCCCAGGAAGAATCTGTATAAAATCAGAAAATTAAAAGTTTTTTTTTCCTTTAAATATTTTGTGGGGGCCGGCGCTGCGGTGTAGCGGGTAAAGCTGCCACCTGCAGAGTCATCATCCCATATGGGCGTAGGAGTACGCATCCTCTTTCCTGCAGGCTAAACGTCTCCATTCCCTGAACAGCTCTGGTGAACTCCAGAGCCATCCTTTCCCAGCAATATACTCCATTTTTTAAAAAATGGGGCCCATGGGGCCGGTGCTGTGGCATAGCAGGTAAAGCTGCTGCCTGCAGTGCTGGCATCCCATATGGGCGCCGGTTCGAGTCCTGGCTGCTCCACTTAGGATCCAGCTTTCTGCTGTGGCTTGGGAAAGCAGTGGAAGATGGCCCAAGTGCTTGGGCCCTTGCACCTGCGTGGGAAGACCCGGAGGAAGCTCCTGGCTCCTGGCTTCAGATTTGCGCAGTTCCGGCCATTGCGGCCAACTGGGAAGTGAACCAGCGGATATAAGACCTCTCTCTCTCTCTGCCTCTCCTTCTCTCTGTGTGTAACTCTGACTTTCAAATAAATAAAATAAATCTTAAAAAAATATTTTGTAGAATTCACTGTTGACAGTCTCTGGGCCTGGAAGTTTCTTTGTGAAAAGTTTTTTAATGATAAATTCAACATATTTAATAGTAAGATTGTTCAGACTTTCTATTTTTTCTTGTGTGCATTTTAGTGAATTCTATTTTTCCATTTTTTTTCAAAATATTCCAATTTGTTGGGACCAGGCGTTGTGGCATAGAGAGTTAAACTGCTGCCTGCAGGGCCAGCATCCCACGTGGGCACCAGTTTGATTCCTGGTTGCTGAACTTCTTATCCAGCTCTCTACTAATGTGCCTGGGAAAGCAACCTGAGTATGTGGACTCCTGCCACTCATGTAGGAGACCCAGATGGAGTTCCTGGTTCCTGGCTTCACCTTGGCCCAACCCATCCCGTTGCAGCCATTTGGGGCAGCAGATGGAAGATCTCTTTCTCCGTCTCTGTAACTCTGCCTTTCAAATAAATAAATCTTAAAAAAATTGTTGATATAAAGTTTTTCATAAAACCTTCTTACTGGGGTTGGTGCTGTGGCATAGCAGGTAAAGCTGCTATCTGTAAGTGCTGGCATCCCATATGGGCGTATATCGAGTCTTGGCTGCTCCACTTCCGATCCAGCTCTCTGATATGGCCTGGGAAAGCAGTAGAAGATGGCCCAAGAAGAACCTCCTGGCTTTGGATGTGGTCATTTCTCTACCTCTGCCTCTGACTCTCTGTAACTCTGCCTTTCAAATAAATAAATAAGTCTTAAAAAAAAATAAAACCCTTCTTACTGTTTAATGTCTCTGTGACCTGCATTGTAGTGTCTCCTTTTGCTGTTGATACTCTTCATGTACCTCCTACAGTTTCTTTTTCTGGATTGGTCTCAGAGATTTATGTTTTCTAATTTTTTTCAGAATACCAACTTTTAGTTTTGTTGATCCGGACTCTTTTCTATTTCATTGGTCTTTGCCATTTTCACTATTATTTCCCTCCTCATGCTTTGAGTTTAATTTGCTGACTTTGTCTAACTTCTTGAGATGAATTTCCAGCCTTCTTTTCTTATAATATATGAATTTAAAGCTACAAACTTCTCTAAGCACAGTCTTTTTTTAAAGATTTATTTATTTGAAAGAGTTACAGAAAGAGGGAGAGAGAGAGAGGGAGAAAGAGAGAATATATATATATATATAGAGAGAGAGAGAGAGAGAGAGAGAGAGATCTTCCATCCACTGGTTTACTTCGCAACTGGCCACAATGGCTGGAGCTGAGCTGATCCGAAGCCAGGAGCCAGGAGCTTCTTCCAGGTCTCCCATGTGGGTGCAGGAGCCCAAGGGCTTGGGCCACCTTCTACTGCTTTCCCAGGCCATAGCAAAGAGCTGGATCTGAAGTGGAGCAGCTGGGACTGGAACCGGCACCCATATGGGATGCTGGCACTGCAGGCGGCATCTTTATCCGCTATGCCACAGCACCGGCCCCTAAGCACAGTCTTAGCAGCATCCCACAGGTCTTCAAATCTAATATTTTCATTATCAGTCAATCCAAAATATTTTCTAATTTCCATTGTGAATTTCTCTCTGACCCATGTGGTTTTTCCTGTTTCCTACAGCATGGTGCACAAACTTCAGGGGGCCATAACCACCTGAGGATCTGGTCAAATATAGGTTGGAGACCCCATCTCAAGGCTATACTAGGTTAGTTTTTCTGGGAGGTAGGCCTAGGGGGGAGGGTGCCTACACTTCAATCTCTCCAGGGTATTCAAATGCAGATGGGTTCCAGCCCCACACTTTGATAGCAGTGCATGAGTTTCCTAAGAGCAGGAAGCAAGTGTGATTCATCAGATAGAAGTCTATATCATCACTGCCCAGCCCTGGAGCTGACATAAAACCCTGTTTAATAAATCAATGAACCCATACATACATAAGGGCAAAAAAAAAAAACCAGAGAAGAAAATTCCTTATATCGAGTACATTGGAATTTTTGAATGCTATAAATGAGAGGAATCACCGTGCCATCATTTGGTCCCAATTTAATCCCTTGCAGGAAGGACACAAGTAGTTTTTCCTTTTCTTATCTCGAACTTCCAAGTGTTATCCTCGCCTGTCCCATCCTACTTTCCTGGATCCTGGCCTTTAGTATGGGTTTATGCCTACTTGCTGGAACTAATAAAGGTGGTCTAGGAGATATTTTGAGAGGGGTTCTTTGGAGCTGGGTTGTGCTCTTCCCCCCATCCCTGCTCCAGCCTCTGCCCACAGAACCCCATTCTAAATAAGATGATCTGCCCTACCTCTCGGCATCCTCAGTGTTTCAGAAACTTCCACAGGACCTCTGTCTCTCCCGGGACCCCAGCCCCCACTTCCCCATCCCCCGACCCGCCTCCCCTGTACTTGTAGCCCACGTGAGTTGCTCTCGGCTGCCTCCAGGCCACTTCTCCCCATCTCCACGCACGCCTCTCTGGAGCACCTCAGCAAGGCCGAGTCTCACTTGGCCAGCCAGCTATTGTCCTGGTAGCACAAGCCGCCACTCCAGCATCCCCACCCAGTCAGCCTGCTGCCGGCTCCTGAGCCCTCGCTGCACCCCCACCCCCAACACCATGCACACGCACACACACACACACACACCGCGCCCCGCCCCGGGGAGGACCAGGCTGGCGGCTGGGAGTCTCCCTGCCTGCTCAGCCTCCCTCCTTCCCTCCCTCTCCCTCCCTGCCTCCCTCCCTCCTCCGCCCGCCCCTGAGGCAGGGACCGTGCAAATCGAGGAGAGGGGGGGACGGAGCGGCCGGATGGGGTCCAGCTTAGGACCCCGGACTCCTCATTGATGCCCTGTAGGGGCTGAATGTTCCCAGCATCTTGGGACCTGGATTTCTGTGAGCTGGGGTGGTTCCCAGATCAGGAGGGTCCCTCCGGCAGGCCCGTGGAGCCCTCGTTTTCCATCAGGACCCCCCTTGGATGCTCTCAGCCACCCTCCTCAACCCGGATCTAAAACCCGGGACACAGCTATCAGGCCAGCCTCTCTCTCCACCCCACCCCCTCTTTCTGGCGTCCATCCCCTCCCCAACACCACCTCTGCTGCTGCCTCTGGCTGTGGACCTGCACCTCTTCCTCATCCCCGCCAGGTCCCGGGAGCAGGGTGAGCCTGGATGAGAGCCCCCCCCCCCCAACCTGGGGCTCTCCCAGGCCATGGCCCGGGTGCTCCCAGGGAGGAGCCCCGGACCCTGAGCATCTGCTAGAGGCTTGGCAGAGGCCCCGCGGGGACCGTGTCTTCTGAGGACAAAAGGCGGCGGCCAGCAGGCAGACGGGGTGGGGGGGTGGGGGGAGGGGGACCGGCAGCCAGGCGGACAGACCGGCAGCAGGGGCCAGCTCTGGGCCCCCTCCCAGCTTGGCAGTGGCACGAAGATGGGGGTGGTAGTGTGTAATGGGGGAAGCACCTACCGGGACCCCCACCTGCCAGCTAGTTGGGCACCCTAAGGCAGTATGCTGCCCACTTGGTATTCCCCAACACCCCCAGCCCTGCCGAGTGCACCCCTCCGGTGCCTGCTTCCCCTGATGCCTGCGATTTAGACCAGCCTGACTGTATCCACGGCAACAGAAGCGGGAGAGTCACTGGCCTCCAGATCACAGAGGGTCCCACAATGTGGCCTGGGCTGTGATTTATCCATGGTGAGACAGCTTGAGCCCTCTTCCTGGATTCCAAGACAGCCCTGCTGAGAAAAAGCCCAGGTAAGCAGTCAGCATCCGTTCACCAAGGGTGGGGGGCTGGGACTTCCCTTCTGCCTCCCCACACATATTTCAGAGTCTCCATCACTGCCATGCTCTGTTTCTCTCACTCCGTTAGTCAGTCTCTCTCTCTCTCTCTCTCTCTCTCTCTCTTCCATCACAGGGTTACCCAAGCCTGGAGACTCCTCATCCTCCCTCATCTTCCTCAATCCTAAATGTCCCATGAGAAAGGGAACCACCACCTGTTTGCCCGCACAGGGTCTGTTTTTGTCATTATGGTTGCGTTTGGGCACGAGGCTGTGCTAACTGTGGAAGGGAAGCCTGGGAAGCCGGCATTCCCGCTCACAATGTCTCAACCCCAGGCACGCTCAGCCTCCTGCAGCTGCCTCCTCTCCCTCTCCCTCCTCCACGCTCCTCCCGGTTCCTTGGCCTGCTTGCCAAGTGTGCATGTGTCTGTGTGTGTCTCTGTGTGTGTGAGCACCTGGGTAGCAAGCAGGTGGGTAGACATGACAGAGAAGCTGCTTCCAGTCCAGATCACCCCTTCTTTCCTTCTTTTCTCCTTTTCTGTTCCCCTCCCTGCCTCCCTCCCTTCCTTCCCTCCCTTGTCTCTCCCCACAGGTAGCACAGGCTTTTGCTCATTCACTCAGGGAGACATTCCTGTGATGCCCAGCTAGGCGAGAGGAAGCCACTGTAGGGCTAAAGGGAGGTGAGGTGGGGTGGGGAGCATTTCCAAGCCCTGGGCTGCGTGATGGCTCTGTGGGGACAAGGACCAAGCCACACAACTTACAGAGGCCAGGCACAGCAGTCTCCCCTCAGTGTGGGCTCCAGCCTCCATCACAAGGCTTTCTCTGTGTTTCACATGTCAGTATTGTGTCTGGGGCCTCCGATCTTATGGCCTTGTGCACAGTGGCCAGAGGTCCCTCTATCAGGAAAAGCAGGAAAACCTAGGACATGGAGAACATGGAGTCTACCAGGGCCGTTTTCCCAACTACTAGCTCTGTAACTTTATAGTAGAGCATGCCACTTATTAAGCCTCAGTTTTCCTACCTATCAAAGAGACTGCTAACCCTTCCTTCATGGGTGTGTGAAGGAATTAAATTAGTTTGTGTAAGTAGATGTGGGGTGTGCTTAGAGGTGGCACTGACGCCATCACTATTGTTACTGATTAATATTGTTATTGATTATTTGGGAGACCCTCCTCTCCAGGGACTCAGCAGGGATCTGTGTGGGGCAGCAGGTGGGCAAATGGGAGAAGAAGTGGAGGGGAGGCAGGAGCAACTCTGTGTGCTCACTTCTCATTTGTAGGGAATGATAAGAGGTGCCTGGGGGCAGGGCCTCTTGGCTCTGGCTCTACCTCAGTCCCTGCCGCCTTTCCTGCTCTTGCCCTTGTTTGTGCACATGCACCCGTGCGCGCACACACACACACACACACAGGCTTGGGCCCCCTGGAGCCAGCAGAAGCCCAGTTTGCAGCCTGCAGCATTCCTGGCCTGGATGATATATGTGTCTCCCTGTTGAGGGGAGACTTGGCAAGAGTGTGGCTTGTGGTCAGTGGTTGGCAGGGCCTAGAGACAAGGCTGAAGCTTCTGAGCTCACAGGGCTTTGAACGGAGCTGGGGTGTGGCCCGTGCAGCTGCCAGACCTATGGGAAACAGGTCCCAGGGATTTGGTCACCTAGAGCCTGGAGTGGGGGAAGAGTGGGGTGTGCTCGTTGGTTTGTGGGTGTGGAGATGTGGTGGAACATGGGGTGAGGGGTCAGGGACCAAGGGGAGGTGGAAGAGGGGAGAAGCTGAAGCCCAGAAGACCCCCTCAGTAGGGGCAAGGAGGGCTGGCTGGGCTTTGAGGCATAGAGTCGACTTTTCTGAAGAAATATTTGGTGTGGAAAGGAGAGGACCCAGTCTGTGGTCCAGAGGCATCTGGGCCTGAGCGTGGGTGTCTGTGTGCAACTGAAACTGTGTGGCTGTGTGTGTGTGTGTAATTGTTCCTGGACACTGAATATATTTGTGTGTGAGCAGGCTGTATGATGGTATGGGGGAGTGTGTGAGTGCCTAGGCAGGCTTGTGTGTGTACACAGGGGTGGGTATGACTTTGCATGTCTGCTGGGTGAGCAAAGGGGTATATTTGATTTTGGCTTGGGTGTGGGTGTGTTTCTCTAGCCAACAGGCCTGTTGCATGTCTGGTTGTATATGTGTGTGGTATCAATTTGCTTTTAGTGCACATGTCTAATTCTATGTATATGAGTGCCAATCAGGTGAATACCTAATTGTATCTGATAGTGTATATTCATGTATGCACACATGTGCACATGACTGTGGGTGCATCTAAATGGTGAGTGTCAGGGCATGTATGTGTGCATGTCCATGCATGTGTGGGATGGTGTGTGTATGTGAACATGCTTCTGTGTAGGTGTGTCTCTCATGTATTTCTGTGAGTGAGCATGGGTGTGGATTCTCCAGCATTTTAAATTATGTATGTGCCTGTGTGTGACTGTCTGAGTGTGTATTGTCTGTAGACAAGTCTATGTGTCCACATGGATTAGAGAAACGTCAGGGTGGATGGGCACACTAGGATGAGAGCTAATTGTGGGGGTAAGGGAGTGTATGAATGAAAAGAGACCTATGAAGATGGGTATGTGTGAACATTTGATCGCATGTATGACTGTGGCTGTGGCAAGTGTATGCCTGTATGTGTATGTATACACCTTTGCACAGCAAAGGCTGTGTGCATAGGTGAATGGATGCATTTCGATGTGTCTAATTCTGTCTGTGTGTACTCTGTGATGTGTAAGTGCATGTCTGATTGTGGTATGCATGAGTAGCTACATTTCATAATACTTGGGTGTGCATGTCTCATGTTTTGTTTTAATTTCTGAGTGTGTGTCATGTGAATGTGTGTTTGAATATGCCTGTGTGTGATCGTGGGTATACATTAGTATACATGAACATCTGTTTTTGTGTGTATCTGAGAGAATATATATATATGTGTGTGTGTGTGTATCTGTGTGTTCTTGTACATCTCTCTGTGTGTGCCTGTGTCTGTTTGTGTGCCTGACCAAATGTACAGGTGTGTGTATGTACCAGTTTGCATAATCCTATTTGCATGCATGTTTGTATTTATATATATATTTACTCTGGAGCATATGTTGTTGAAAAATGTGAATACATTTGTGTATAACACTCTCAACCCATTAGTATATTTGGGAATATATATATATGTATATTTATATATATGTATATATATATATTTGACAATGTCTTTGCATGTGTGTGTCTGTGATGAGGGTGGATCAGTTCTTGTGCAGATGTACATGTGTGTGTGTGTATGTGAGTGTTCTCCCATGAACGCACGTGTATAAGCATGCCTTTGTGTCCAAGTTTGTCTGTGGGAATGCAAATGTAAATGATTCTCCTTTTGTTTGTCTAGCTTCTTATATGGGCATGTGAATGTGTGTCAATGTACATGGTGTGTATACCTGGCTGTCATAGTGTGAGTGTGTTTTGTGAGGACATTTGTGTTTCCATGTCTGATTATGTGTGAATGGGAAAGAATTAATGTAGCAATTTACATTTGTGTGAATATGCTCATAGGTGTACATGTCCAGTTGTACATACAAAATTCTATGTGTTAGAGTGTATATGTATACATCATCTCATTTCAAGCATGTACATAGCTGGGTGTCCATGTGTGTGAATATACCTGCACAGATGTGTGAGTATGAATGTATGCATATGGCCATGTCTACATGTATGTGTGCGTATACCTTTGGCAGTTCATCTGTCTGTGTTTGTTTATTGTCTCCTTGGGTGTCATATAGAATTTACCTGTTTGTGGGCATGTGCTTGTCTGACCGTGTGTGAGAGAGAGATACTTGGCCTTGGGCCTATGGGCATGGGCCTTCTCGCTGAGTGAGTGATAAGGGTCCTTTTAAGTCTGTGTGACTTTATATGTTTGTCTGAATGTCAGTGGTGCCCCACTAGACCATGTCTGTCTGTAACTCTCTACACGCCCTACAGATTGGCAAGCTATAAATCCTGAGCAGCCTATGCCTCCCGCCCTAGGTTCACTCCTTGTAGGATAATTTGGTTTTAAGATTTATTTATTTATTTTGAAAATTATAGTTACACAGAAAGTGAGAGAGAGAGAGGGAGAGAATCTTCTACCTGCTGGTTCACTCTCCAGATGGCTGCCATGGCTAGCACTGGGCCAGACTGAAGCCAGGAGCCAGGAGCTTCTTCCTGCAGGGTTTCCTACATGGGTGGCAGGGACCCAAATACTTGGGCTATCTTCGACTGCTTTTCCCAGGCCATCAGGAAGGATCTGGATCAGAAGTGGAGCAACCGGGAATCAAACCAGGGCCCACGTGGGATGCTGGCATCACAGGCGGTGGTTTTACCTGCTATGCCACAATGCCAGCTCCCTCTGGTAGGATAATTATCAGTATTCACACCCAGGAACTGGGGACCAGTCATGGCTGATGTCTTCATGGGAGGATACATGTGATCTCTTTAGAAAATAATTCCTTTGGGGCCAGTATTGTTGCGTACTCAGTAAAGCCACCGCCTGCGATGCCAGCATTCCATATGGGCACTGATTTGAATCCCGGCTCTTCCACTTCCCATCCAGCTCCCTGCTGGGAAAAGCAGCAGAAGATGGCCCAAGTGTTTGGTCCCCTGCCTCCCATGTGGGAGACCCGGATGAATCTCCTGGCTTCTGGCTTTGGCCTGGCCCAGTGCTGGCTGTTGTGGCCATCTGGAGAGTAAACCAGTGGATGGAAGACCTCCCTGTACCTCTCCCTCTGTCTCTGGAATTTGGACCTTCAAAATAAAGGAATCTTTGAAAAAAGACAGTAAAGGACTCATTTGAATACAAAGACCTTCCTTCCCGTGCCTCCACCATCAAAGGCCTAGGACAGAATGGCATTATACAATGTCTAAAGTTGATAAATGATTTTCACAGACAGCACCCAAATTATGCCATCCAGGCAGAAACCTAGATGTAAATGTGGACGTATCAGTGAAGTTATAGCTTAGTGGGATGCCTCTGTGTGTGTGTGTGTGTGTGGTGTGTGTGATACATCTGATGAGAGAGAATGTGGGTTGTGGGGACAGAAGAGAGAACATGAGTATTTCTGGGCAGGATTTATGTCTGTGACATTTGGGTGTGTTTCAGAGAGGAGGGGTGAATGTGGGTATAAGCTGGCCTATTTGGGTGGAGGATGGTATGGAAGAGAGTTTGGGTGAGGCTATGCGGGAATACATGTGATGATGTGCATATTTGAGGGGTATGCGAATATGAGTGTATCTGGATGATTTGAGAGCAGGGGTTTTCTGGATGGGATATGTGTTTGACGGTGTGTCTGTATCTGTGTTGTGTAACAGAGAGTGTGGGTGTTTTGGGATAGAGTTTGTATATGAGGGTGTGTGAGCGTATTGGGGGTGTAGGGATTCAAGTGTAGGTTTATCTGGATGATGTGTAGGTGGGTGAGAGCACAAGTGTGTCTAGGCAATGGAAATGAGTGATGGAGTGTATCCAGATTGTGTGTTAGAGAGAAAACTTGGGCACATTTGGGTGAGGTTGGGGGTGGATATGAGTGTATATGGGGTGTATATGAGTATATAGAGATGTCTGTAGATGGTACATGGGGGTGTATCTGGGTGAGGTGTGTGTGTGTGTGTGTGTGTGGTGTGTGAGAGAGAATGGGTGTATCTGCATTGTGTGTGTGGAGTGTGGGAAGATCTGGATAATGGGGAATCTGGTATGTATGTGTATGTGTGAGGGTGGACACTTCTGAGTGTGGTAGGAATGTGAGAGCATGGATATCTCTGGTGGGAGGAGCGTATATGTGTATCTGGATGGAGTGTGAGAATTTGGGTTTATCCAGCTTGGGGCTGAGTGGGGGTGATACAATGTGAATGGGAGTGTGTGTATCAGGATGACAGTGTATGAGAGATATGCATGTGCATGAGAAAGCGTGTGGGTACATTTGGGCTGTGCATAAGACCATGTGTTGGTGTGTTTGGAGTGGAGTGGATTTGTGGGTAGGCATACCTGGATAATGGACGGGTGAGAGCATGAGTGTATTTGGATGGTAGCATGTGTAGTAAAATATAGCTGGATGATGTGTTGTGAGGGCTTCTGTCGTGTATCTGGATGGAGAGCATGGGTGTGTATGTGCTTGGATATGTGTATGTCAATAGATGGGGTATGTGAAATAAATCATTTGAGGGCATGTCTGGGTGGAGTGTGTGTGCATCCAGATGGTGTAGAGGGGACGTGAGCATGGATTTGTGGGGGCTGCTATCTCTGGATGACCAGAATGAAAGTTGGGTATATGTGGGTGAGAGATATATGTGGTTATGGATGTATGTAGTTGATGTGTGGGTTTGAGTGGATCTCAGTAGTCTACATGAGATGAATCTGAATGGTGGTGTATGTATGTGGGGGATGGTGTATCTGAGTGGGTCTGTGCTTGTGGTATGAATGTGTGTGTTTGTGTGTGTATGTGTGCAGGTGTGCTTGTGAAAAAGAAAGAACATGAGAAACTGGGTGTATATCTGGATAGGGTTTGTATGTGAGTGTGGGTTTTCTGGACTATATGTGGGTGGGTAGCTGTATCGTGTGTGTGTGTGTGTGTATGTTTTTGGATTTAGAATTTGTTAGTGTATCCGGGTGAGACATGTGTATGTGTAGTGCCTTCGAAAGGTGTATCATTGGGATGTGTGTGTGTGCAAGACAGGTTGTAGGTGTATCTGAATGAGGTCTGAGGACTCTTGAGTTGGGGAGGTATAAGACTGAGTGTCTGTGAGTGTTGTACATGAGAGTGCAGGTGTACTGAGTTGGGAGTTTGTTTAAGTGTGGCTATATCTGGGTGGAATGCTTGCATATGTAAGTGTATTTGGGGTGCACATATATGAGGATGGGTATATTTAGATGAGATATGTGGGAAACTGTGTGGCACTGGATGAAATATATGTGTGCAGTATATATCCCAGTAGTGTGTGTTAGAAAGAATGTGGGTTTATCTGAGTTAGGATGTGTGAAAGTGTGAGCATAACTAAGCGGGATGTATCCAGTTCTCTCTGGATGGTGTATAAGAGAGAGCAGGTGTATCTGGATGGTGTCAGAGTGTGCATAGGCCAATCAGTATACGGGGGAGGGGTATGAATGTGAGTGAATCTGGGCAGGTGTTCATGTGGGTGTATCTGGATCATATGTGTGAGTGTTTGGCTGTATGTAGATGGGGAGTGTGTTTGACAATGTGGGTATATCTGTATTTGAGTGCAAATTGATCTGGATGGTGTGTAGCTGGTGTTTCTGAATGTTTTGTGAGTTCAGCATTGTGGATATGGCTGGGTAGTGTGTGAGTGTGGGCATGTGTATGAATGCATATATTTTATATTATATTTATATATTATATAATATATAATATAATATTTATATAATACATAAGTACATTATATTTTATACATATATATTATCTCTATCTATCTAAATATTTCCTGGGACACATACAAGTATATCTCTGCTGGAATGGCTGTCAACGTGGACATGTCCTTATCTGTCCGTGTTTGTGACTGTGTGACTGGGTGTGTGGGGCCATTTGTGTCTGAGGGTGTCAGTAAATGGCAGCTGGCTTGTGTATGCATGTGCTTGCATGCGAGTGGAGGTATAGCTATCTCTGGGCATGATTTGAGTATAGTTCTCCGTGGGACAAAATTGGACCTGCACAGCCTCTAGAGGCAACTTTTGAGTTTGAATCCTGGTTTTGGTTATGAACTAGCTGTGGCTTTGGGTAAAGTCCCCTAACTTCAACATGGCCCAGTATCTGATCCCTAAGGTAGGAATAAAAATATTCCCATTTGGTAGGGTGAGGATTGGATGAGTTCACAGATCAAAAGCACTTAGAACAGTGCCTGGCACATAATGAATCCTAGAACAGTGCCTGGAACATGATGAGTCCTCTGTGCCATAGAATATACTATTTATTATGATAATTATCTGTGCCAGTATCTAAGTAACAGTATGTGCCCAGCTGCAAGTGTGAAGGACGCTTCTATGGGCATATTTGCTCCATTAGCCATGTCCACATGTCTGTGTGAAAGAATGAGCTTGTTTGTTCTATGTGTACGTGGGTGTGTTTGCGTAGGAAATTACAAATTTATATATGTCCCAGTGTGCCTTTAAAACCATGGGTGGGTGTGGAGGAAAGGAAGTATTATGTGTCCAGGGAACAGGTTGGGGAGGGTTGGCCCTTCGTGGTATCTTTTCCAGTGCCAACATCAGGATGTATGAGGGCACCCATCTGTATCTGTGGTTGTGTCTGTGTGAGTGCAGGTGCTGCTGCTTGCACTGCTGGTACATCTGCACATGTGACTATGCTTCTGTGTGCTTGTGTGCACGCGCACATGCCAGTGGGTTTTTATCTGACCATGTAGACATGTTTGTAGTGGTTGCTATGTAAATGTGTGCATGTCAGTTTCCATTGTGAGTGTTTGAAAACGCCAGCAGGTTGGCATCCAGGTTTACATAATATGCAGGTATGTGTGCACGTAAAGGATTTGTGTCTATATGCCGATGCATTAGGATGTTTCTATCTGTGTTGTGTGGGTGTATGTGTAGGTGTGAATGGATGTGCGTCTCTGGGGGTTTATTCCTCTCTGTCTTGGAAAGGCTACGTGAGTGTGTATGCCTGAGTCTGCCTGGCTCTGCATGCCTGCTCGTCCTCTGTGTGTGTAGTAGTGAGCCTGAGCTAAGTGCCTTTACACATGAGCATGTCTGTACTGTGTGTGTATGTCTGTGTACCAGGGCAGATTCGTGAGACTGACTTTGATAAGTCAGTGTTTTATTTATTTATTTGAAAGGAAGAGGCAGAGAAAGAGAAGTCTTCCATCCTCTGGTTCACTCTCCAAATGGCCACAATGGTCAGAGCTGACCCAATCTGAAGCCAGAGCCTGGAGTTTCATCTGTGTCTCCCACGCAGGTGCAGGGGCCCAAGGACTTGGGCCATCTTCTACTGCTTTCCCAGGCCATAGCAGAGAGCTGGATCAGAAGTGGAGCAGCCGGGACTCAAACTGGTGCCCATATAGGATGCCGGCACTGCAGGCGGCAGCTTCACCTGCTATGCCACAGTGCTGGCCCCAAGACAGTGGGTTTTTTTTTTTTTTTTGACAGGCAGAGTTAGACAGTGAGAGAGAGAGAGAGAGACAGGGAGAGAGAGAGAAAGGTCTTCCTTCTGTTGCTTCACCCCCCAAATGGCTGCTACGGCCGGCGCGCTGTGCCAATCCGAAGCCAGGAGCCAGGCGCTTCCTCCTGGTCTCCTATGCGGGTACAGGGCCTCCACTGCCTTCCCAGGCCACAGCAGAGAGCTGGACTGGAAGAGGAGCAACCGAGACAGAATCCGGCGCCCCCAACCAGGACTAGAACCCGGGGTGCCGGCGCCGCAGGTGGAGGATTAGCCAAGTGAGCCATGGCCCCGGCCGACAGTGGGTTTTAGTATCTTAATGTAGGAGCCAGTGGCATGGGGGCAGAGGATCTATAGGATGTGAGCAGGACTTCACCTATATCTAAATGTCAGTTCTTAGAACTGTATCTGAAAGTGTGTAGGTCCAGGCAGTTTCTTTTGTATGTTTGTATGTCTGCAAGTGCCTGTGTGAATGCTGACTGTGCCTCTGCCTAGGCCTCTATTTCTATAGAAACACAATGTTAGATCTGTGCACGCATAGGTGTTATACCTTTGAGTGACTTGCTAATGAGTAGGTACCTCCATGCATGCATAACTGTGTACATGCAGGTGTGTGTGTGTGTGTGTATGAGTACCTAATTGCAGTTATCAGCTGGTGTAAGTTTGCATGTGACTGCCGGTTTGAATCTCCATGTACACATGTGCACATATCTGCGTGTGCCAGTGTTTCTATGCAATGTGACTAGATGTGAATGGGTCAGGGTGTTCACAAGTCAGCACATAAAGAAAGTGAAATGCTTGAATGCAGTGAACGGAAAAGGAGTTAGCAGTACTAGAGTTTGGTGAAAAAGAAATTTTTTTGCATTTTCTTGATACTATGTAATTATGAGAAGAAAAGCAAAAGTGCACGGTTGTAAGGGGTTTATTAACTATTGAATCAGTATACAACTTTCGAATGCAATCTTTGCAGGATGTTTTTCATGACACATTTGGGCTCACTTCTAGGAATGCAATGTTTTTATTCCCTGATGTGAATTCGTAATGGCCAACATTTGTACTCACTTCTGAGACTTGGTCATGACTGCCCTGATTTATTTTTTGGTCATTTGATTCACTTGTAGCCATTTTCAACTTGATTTGGTAAATGCATTGGTCCTGGGGTGTAGGTCTTACATCAAGTTATTGTGTTCCTTGGTGAAAACCTCTATAAAACAAATGAAGCAAGTAACAACTAGTAGTTTGGCATATATATATATATATAATTTATTTAAAAGGCAGAGTTACACAGAGACAGGAAGAGACAGAGAGAAAGAGAGAGATCTTCCATCCTGTGGTTCGCTCCCCAAATGCCCACAACTGCCTGGGCTGGGCCAAGCTGAAGACAGGAGCCTGGAACTCCATCCAAGTGGCAGGGGCCCAAGTCCTCGGGCCATCTTCCGATGTTTCCCAGGAGCATTAGCAGGGAGTTACATGGGAAGTGGAGCAGCCGGGACAGGAACCTGCACTCATTCGGGACGCCAGCATCACAGGTGGTGTCTTAATCCACTACGCCACAACGCCGGCCCCTGGACGCAGGTATAACTTCACTCATGGCCTGCCCCTTCTGGATCTTGGAAGGAATGTTGCTGAAGGTAAGACCTATTGCATGGAGGTTGTTCAAGCAGATTTCTCCTTAATGTCCTCAGTAAGTAGTTTGATGAGTGGTTCTGTGGATCTGCAAAGCTCACCTCAACAATAGCAGCTCTGGGGGCCTGCGCTGTGACGCAGTGGGTTAATGCCCTGGCCTGAAGTGCTGGCATCCCATATGGGTGCCAGTTCTAGTCCTGGCTGCTCCTCTTCCAATCCAGCTCTCTGCTGTGGCCTGGGAAAGCAGTATACGATGGCCCTAGTCCTTGGGCCTCTGCACCCGTGTGGGAGACCCAAAAGAAGCTCCTGGCTCCTGGCTTTGGATCGGCGCAACTCTGGCCATTGCAGCCATCTGGGGAGTGAACCAACGGATGGAAGACCTCTCTCTCTGTCTCTACTTCTCTCTAACTCTGTCTTTCAAATAAATAAGTAAATAATAAATCTTTAAAAAGAAAAAAAAACAATAGCAGCTCTGGGGCCATTAGATGCCATTTGGGTTTCTCTGAAGCATCAGGTACAGTTTCTAGCATTGGCTGGTGCTTTCACACCACACCAGTTTCTCCTAAGAAACAGAATAGCTGCTTGTTCTTGCCTCTCTTTTCCACCCCTCTTTCATAATTTCCTTGTTCTTGCCATGACCAGGTAGAGACCCAGATTTTCTGCTTGAAAAAACTGCATTGTCTCTTCTATCTTTTGGTGGTCACCACCAACAAGACACTGCACAAGGAGGTGGCAGTAAATTCTCAAACTATATATCATTTTCACTGATTTAAACTTTCTCACTAGTAATGACAATTTGCATAATTTGTGGTCTTTGAATTCTGTGCTTCAAAAAGAGGATTCTTCTTTAAACCGAATATTTCTTTTCTTTCAATCAAATGTGATATTGGAATTTCTTGCCACAAGTACTCATTCTAAGTATCTCAAAATAATGATGGCGCTTTCCCCCTAAATACAGATGATGCTCTACCCATCCTGATGAGTTTTCTTTAGTATCCAAATTGCAAAAGCAAATAAATATCACCTGGGAAACCATACTATTCTCCCTTCTCCTAAGTTAAAGTTTTGCTTTTTTTTTTAAAAAAAAATATTTATTTATTTATTTATTTATTTGAAAGTCAGAATTACACAGAGATAGAAGGAGAGGCAGAGGTGTATGAGGGGGTCTTCCATCTGCTGGTTCACTCCCCAGTTGGCCGCAACAGCTGGAGCTGCGCCAATCCAAAGCCAGGAGCCAGGAGCTTCTTCCCGGTCTCCCATGTGGGAGCAGGGGCACAAGGACTTGAGCAATCTTCTACTCTTTTCCCAAGCCATAGCAGAGAGCTGGATCGGAAGTAGAGCCTCTGGGACTGGCGTCCATATGGGATGCCGGCAGTGCAGGCTGTGGCTTTACCCGCTACACCATTAGCGCCGACCCCCAGATCTCGGTTTCTTAATTTGTACTTCCAGACACTTTGAAAAAATCCAAGTCCAAATCTTTCTATTGAAGGAGTCAGCAGACCTCTGTGACTTCTGATTATTCTCTACATTCTTTTTAAAAAATATATATATATATATTTATTCATTTGAAAGGCAGAGCTACAGATACGCAGGGACAGAGAGAGAGGTCTTCCATCCACTGGTTCACTCCCCAGATGGCAGCAACCTCCGGAGCTGCACTGATCCAATAACAAGGAGCTAGGAGCTTCCTCCAGGTCTCCCACTCGGGCACAGGGGCCTAAGGACTTGGGCTATCGTCCACTACTTTCCCAGCCCATAGCAGAAAGCCGGATCAGAAGTGGAGCAGCCAGGACTCAAACTGGTGTCCACATGGGATGCCAGCACTGCAGGCAGCAGCCCCACCTACCACACCACAGTGCTAGCCCCTCTCTGCATTCTTAAGAAATCAATACTTTGGAGGCCAGGACCATTGTTGTGGAGTAGCAAGTAAAGCCACTGCCTGCTGCCCTGGCTCTCATATGATCATTTGCATACAGCAAAGTGAGAGGACTGCGCAGGGTTACAGGCAAAACGAGTGGCTCTGAGTAGGTAATTAGTGACTCTGAATAATGCCCACACTGAGGTACATACAGTACATTTTTATGTTTTTATGTAAAGAAGCAACAATCAAGGAAGTTAACAAAGTGATACAGCTCTCTTTAGAAACACTTAATACTATACAATATGAGTTGAGCATCCCTAATCCAAAAATTCTAAATTTGCAATGCTCCAGGGTCTGAAACTTTTGGAGCACTGGGATGAAAACTCAAGGGGAAAATTCCACACCTTATCTCATGTGATAGATGGATCACAGTCAAAACGCAGGTGCAATCTTAATACTGTGAAGAATTTCCTTCACGCTGTGTGTACAAGATATATGTATATATATATATATAGCCACACACACACACATATATATGAAACATAAATGAATTTTGTGTTTGGTCTGGTTCCCATCCCCCAAGATATCTCATTATCTGTATGCCAATATTCCAAGCATTTCAGATACAGGATACTCAACCTGTAGTCCATAATAGCAACAATAATACAACCCTTCTATTTTTGTAGGGAAAAAGAATTGCAGAAAAATATCCAATTAAAATAGAAACATGGGAGGCCACTGGTGTTGTGGCTCAGTGGGTTGGGCTGCCACCTCCAATGCTGGCAACGTATATGAGTGCCAGTTCGAGTCCCAGCTGCTCCACTTCCGATCCAGCTTCCTGGGAAGATAGCAGAGGATAGCCCAAGTGCTTGGATCCCTGCCACCCACGTGGGAGACCCAGATGGAGTTTCTGGCTCATGGCTTTGGCCTTGCCCAGCCCTGGCTGTTGTGGGCATTTGGGAAGTGAACCAGTGGATGGGAGATGTCTGTATCACTCTCTGTTTCCCTCTCTCTCAGTAACTTTTTCAAACAAATAAAATATATCTTTTTAAAAAAATAAAAGAGAAGCATTGTACACATAGATACAAGCCAAACCAAAACCCTCAGTGATGATGAACAGGAAGCAATGAAAACACTTGCAAGGTGTGGCTCCCTGGAGCCCTTCTTCTTCTGCCCCCCCTGCTGTGCCAGGTATCCACCAACTGGGCATCCCTACCATGTTTCCACTTATGCTGCAGGAGTTATCTGGTCTGTACAGAGAGAGCAAGTTTGTCTTTGGGAGTGTATCTGTTGCAGGATTAGTATATCAATGTGACCAATTTTGTATGCACAGGTTCCCCCACTTGTAGGAGTCTGCATCTGAGAGTGTACCCATATATGCAGGATTATTAAAAACTTTATTTTGTTTATTTGAAAGGCAGAAAGAGAGACAAACAGAGATAGTCCATGTGCTGGTTCACTCCCCAAATGCCTGCAACTTGGGGCTGGACCAGACTGAAGCCAGAAGCCTAGAACTCAGTTAGCTCTCCCATGTAGGTGATGGGATCCAAAGGTACACATTAGCAGAAAGCTGGAATTGGAAGCAGACCCAGGACTCAAAGCCAGGCACTGTCACATGGGCTGCAGGTGTCCCAAGTGGTGTCTTAACTACTGTACCAAACGCTCACCTACTGTGGTGATTTTTATCTGTGTTAGTACTTGCATATTGCTAAAAGTGTATGTGTATGTGTGTGTATGTGTGTGTGTGTGCTGGAGTTGTGATTGAGTGACCACATCTGTAAATGGCTGTGTGGGTACATATGGCAGGATGTACATGTCTGTGTTGGCGAGTGCACCTAATCTACGTGAGATGGTTTCTCTGTTAGAGTACATGTGTATGTATGTGTGTGTGTGTGTTGATGTGAACAGTTTTTTACCTGCCTATTTTGTCTCTGTGCAAATAAACTACAGGTATCCTAGGGGAATTCTGTCTATATATACATACATATACATACACTCATGGATGTGTGTGAGCATGCTGGCCTGTATAAGTGACTTTGAATCTAAGTGTTGATGTTTGTAACAGTGCCGGTAGATGTGATGATAGAGATAAGCCACTGTATATATCAGTATTGTGAGAGTTTGAATACGCGAAAGGATTTGAATCATCAGGTATATCGGGACAGCAGGCATATACAAGTGTGTGTCTGTGTGTGAGGGACAGTGTATGTGAGTAAATCTGCTTGTGTGTATCTGTCAGTGTTTTGGAGAATTCATCCGCTTGTGTGTGTAGGATAAAGGAGTGTGGTTTTGTGGGCCATTGCAAGTGTTTGCATGTGTCTCTGTATGTATGAACAATTCTGTGCTTTTGCACGCTCAACTCCCTCTTTCATGTAACAGATACAGGTGTCCATGCACATCTTCTTATACTTTAAATTATATCCAGATGGCATATAATACCTAATAAAATGCAAATGCTATGTAAATAGTTGCTATAGTGTATTGCTTCCAGAATAATGACAAGTCAAAAGTCTAAGCATGTTCATCCCAGACACAATTTTTTTTGCTTTCAAATATTTTCAGTGTGCAGTTGGTTGAATTCACAGGTAAAGAGGGCCAGTTGAATTTCATAACAGCCTTTTGCTTTCTGGAAATGAAGTTCTTAGCTAATGTAATCTCTCTCACACTAATCCAAAAGAAAGAAAAACCACATAGTATTTTATATAATATCCACATTGTATTGATAATAGTACAAAAGATAAATAAAAGGAAAGTGGTTTGTAAGAAAATAATTCATTTCAATATGTAAATGCTTGGGTGTGACACTGCCCAGGAAAAAGCAGGAAGTTACTAGAGGCTTGTAATGTGTTATAATGAGTGAATATCAATTTAGGAGAAGGAGAAAAATCAGACGCACAAAGTGCAGGAAAATGATAGGCAAGTCCTTGGGGCGAGATTTTCTGAAATAGTGCATGACTCCAAGGAAAGAGTACTAGTCCCCTCTTGTCTGACAGCCACATTCCAAGTCCAAAGTCCTAGGAGATGTGGACCGCGTGCTGGCTGTGTGGGACTGCTCCACCTATCACTGGATAGCGAGCACCCTCACCCTGGGCCCCTAGCTGTTAGAAAGACAGGGTACTCCTCAGCCATGCCGCAGCCAAAAAAAAAAGCTCCAACCAATTTCCCAAATGTCCCCTAGGGGGCAGTAGTACCTTGATTGATGACACAGCTCTGGCACTTAACGGCTGGGTACACTGTGTACCTGTGCGGAGGCAGGGTACACTGTGTATCCGTGTGAAGGCAGACTCCAAGACATACCTCAGCCTGTGTGTGTGTGTGTGTGTGCGCGCGTGCACAAGGGTGGCTGGGCCCCAGTAGGCATGCATGTGTTCTGCATATTCACACACAGCTTTAGCCTCTGCTGGACCCATTCGGCGCTGCCAGTCCACACTCAGGACAACCCTCTTTTTAATTATACCACCTCCCCAGCTGGCCCTGCAATGCCATGGTTCTGTTTGCTGTGACTGCTTTTGTTGTTGGTTGGTTGCTTGGTTTAGATTTAGCCTTTGTTTTCACTGAGACCCTGAGCTACACATTCTTGGTCTTAGATGTCTCTGTATGTCCTTCCCTGTCTCTAACTTTATTTTGGTTTCTCTCCAGCTCCCCTCTTTTTCTCTGGCTCCCCTCTCATGTCTCTATTTTCTGTATCTTTTTCCTCCCTGGCATTATGCCTGCCTTCTCCCTCTCTTTTTTTCCTCTTCCTCTGTTTGTCTCTGTGTCTCTCTCTTCTTTGTCATGCTGTTCCTCTATGTATCATTCTCTTTCTCTCCCTTTCTGTCTTTATTTCTTTTTTAAAAAATATTTATTTTATTTATTTGAAAGACAGAGTTACAGAGAGAAGTACAGACAGAAAGAGAGGTCTTCCATCTGCCGGTCCACTCCCCAGATGGCCGCAATGGCCGGAGCTGTGACAATCCGAAGCCAGGAGCCAGGAGCCTCCTCCGGGTCTCCCACATGGGTGCAGGGGCCCAAGGACTTGGGCCATCTCCCACTGCTTTCCCAGGCCATAGCAGAGAGACGGATCGGAAGAGGAGCAGCCAGGACTAGAACCGGTGTCCACATGGTATGCCAGCGCTTCAGGCCAGGGCCCTAACCTGCTGTGCCACAGCACCGGCCCCCTGTCTTTATTTCTATTTCTTCCTCTCTGTGTGAGGCCTCCCTCCCTCCCTCTCCCTCCTATGTCTCCATCTGTCTATCTCTCTCTTTTTAAAAAAGATTTATTTATTTACTTAAATCAGAGTTACACAGAGAGAGGAGAGGCAAAGAGAAGAGAGGTCTTCCATCTGCTGGTTCATTCCCCAGTTAGCCACAACATCTGGAACTGTGCCAATCCGAAGCCAGGAGCCAGGAGCCTCTGGGTCTCCCATGTAGGTTCAGGGGCCCAAGGATTTGGGCCATCTTCTACTGCTTTCCCAGGCCACAGTAGAGAGCTGGATCAGAAGTGGAGCAGCCAGGACTCGAACCGACGCCCATATGGGATGCCGGCACTGCAGGCAGTGGCTTTACTGCTATACCACTGTGCTGGCCCCTCCATCTGTCTCTTACAACACCCTTCTCTCCTTTTCCATCACTCTGTCTGACTCTGCTATATTCAGTTTCTCATCTGTCTCTACTCCTATCTCCCTGCCTCTTCTCAGGGCTAAAGAGCGAGCGAGCAAGCGAGTGAGTGTGTGTGTGTGTGTGAATGCATGGTTGTGCACACAGTCACACATTTCCATACACCCAGCCAAGGACTGCTCCACAATTCTAAAGGGGCTGTTCGGCCTAGAAGGGCTGAAAGGGGGCCCACTAACCCCACTTATTCCAACCAGCCCCTCCCTGGCCCCCTCTCGTGCCCTGCTGGCACCAACTGTAAGACTTCACCATCAAAAAAAGCCCAGCTGGGGAACAGCGTGGAGGGGAGACTTTTCCTGGGAGGACGGAGATGGGAGGATACCTGCTCAAGCTCCACCTCCCCGGATCCCAGCCTCTCCTTAGCCCCAAGAGTAATCCCAAGTTTTCCCAGCATTACCTGCGTTGCCTGGCTGACTTCATTCTGGGATTGTCCGTGTTATAATCACATCCCTCCACTTCCTTCCTGTACACACTGGGTGGGAGCTTTGCTATGTGGCCCCTACTTCCAGGTGCACTCCCCGGGCCACTCCTTCAGCAGTCCTACACGGAGGCCTCCAGGGGGCCCTCTTAACCTGCCAGCCTATTTCGTCCCTTCATCATCAACTGATGGGCCATACTGTCAGTGAGTGCCTGCCGTGGCCATGCAGAGTCCCTCTCGAGGAGACTGAGTCTATAATCCCTGCCCTCGAGGAGCTTTCATTCTATGAGGATGAAGCAGGCAACAAAGGAAATTTAAAAGAAAATCATATAGTGTGCTAGAAAAGAGAAATTCTAGGAAGAAAACTACAAGAGGAAAATGGATGTGGGGGTGCTATCACGCCTCACCTGCATTATGCAGGAGCCTCCTGAGAAGTCTCCTTTGCCCCACCTACCTGCTTTCACAGCAGCAGGTGGGATCCTGTTCAGCCCTACGTTGTGTCACGTCTTGCCTCTGTGCAAAACCCTCCCAAGACTCCCATCTCATTCAGAGTCAAAGTCCAAGTCCTCACAGGCCCATGATCTGACCTCTCCTCCCACCACTTTCCCTTTGCTCGCTCTATTCTACCCACCATCTGGTCCCTGCCAGAACTCAAGGAGCATCTTGTTCTTCCTTACACATGCCGTATGGCTCCCCTGCCTGGACTGATCTTCCCACAGACACCCACGTGGCTCACTCTTTCACCTCCTTCAGCTGTGTACTTACACGATTCCTCCGGGAAGCCTTCCTGGTCTACCTCATTGACCACCGCAATGCCTTCC
Organism: Lepus europaeus; assembly: GCF_033115175.1. NCBI lineage: Eukaryota > Metazoa > Chordata > Mammalia > Lagomorpha > Leporidae > Lepus > Lepus europaeus. The sequence goes on along the minus strand of NC_084850.1, from coordinate 97,855,308 downwards.
CTCATCTCTAGCACTTCCTGCTCCCTTTCCTTCGTTATATTTCTTCCCAGGAACTTATCTTCAGACACTTATATACTCCTCTGACGGCCCTGGATTATCTAGACTGTCAGCCCCATGGGGACAGGGATCCTTGTCTGACTGGCTCACAGCTGTACCCTCAGTGCCTGACACCCACTAGATGCTTAGTAAATGCTTTCTTCAGTGAGTGTGGAATAGACAAAAGCCTGCCTCCAGCTCTACATTCACACACACATCCCATTTCACTTAAAATAAAGACCCAAGGCCAGCGCTGTGGCAAAGTAGGTTAATCCTCCGCCTGCAGCACCAGTATCCCATATGGGCAGTGGTTCTAGTCCCGGCTGCTCCTCTTCTGATCCAGCTCTCTGCTATGGCCTGGGAAAGAAGTAGAGGATGGCCCAAGCACTTGCATGGGAAACCCGGAGGAAGCTCCAGGTTCCTGGCTTCGGATCGACTCAGGTCCAGCTGTTGCAGCCAATTGGGGAGTGACCAGCAGATGGAAGACCTTTCTCTCTCCCTCTCACTGTCTGTAACTCTACCTCTCAAACAAATAAATAAAATCTTTTAAAAAAAATGAAGACCCAAGCCCCCACCTAAAATGAATGCCTCAGCCCTACACGATCTGTCTCCAGACCCCTCTGACCTGTCTCCCTCCCTCACTCCATCCCAGCCACACTAGTCTTTTTGCTGTTTCTCGAGCACATTCCTAGTAAGGAGTAAATAAATTTGTTTAATGAGTGGCTAACAGCCATTTCTTTCAAAGAAAAAAAAAAAGACCATGAACTAGAATAGTATTAACCATTATAAACTAGTAGTAAGAACACATTTAATGCATTATATACTGGATCAGTACTGTGTGGTGAAGCCTTTGGTTGAGCCAGGCCTGTGTGTGTACTGGGTTGTGCTGTAAAACATATGTTTGATCGAGGGCAGCGATCAAAAATGTTTCAGCACAGCCTTAGGGCTTTGTGAAGTGGGATAAGTGCCGCACAGCAACATCCCCACGTCACAGACACAGCCATGGGGGATGGAGGTAACCAATGACACCCAGAAAGATTGGGCAGCCTCACTCAGCAAAGCTGGGGGAGCCGCAGGAGTGGGCCCGAGGCAGGGAGGACTTGTAAGATCCGTTAAGCCTGACTTTTCTGTTCCTTAGCTTCCCTTTCCATCTGGTTCTCACTGCCTCTCTCCTGTCTTGTCCTCTTGCCCCACCTCACCCCAACCTTCTGTGCACTAGTCCTCCTCTCAGATACACACTAACCAAATCTCTCTCTCTCTCTCTCTCTCGACTTTCTCATTGCCCCTGTTTCTATATACATTCCTCTCTATTTATATCTCCCTGCCATTTTCCTCTTTGTTCCATCTCCCATTCTCTCCCACTCCATCTCTGGGTATCTGTATATATTTTTCTCTCTGTGTGTCTCCACCATTGCTCCATTCACAGGTACAGCCCACAGGACAACTGATGGAGTCCCACAGGGCCCATCGGGTACCAGCCCGGCTGAACCCATAGGGTTGAGAGCGGCCCTTGCCCCCTCAGTATGGCCAACACCACCGGAGAGCCGGAGGAGGTGAGCGGCGCCCTGTCCCCGCCGTCAGCGTCGGCTTATGTGAAGCTGGTGCTGCTGGGACTGATCATGTGCGTGAGCCTGGCAGGCAATGCCATCTTGTCCCTGCTGGTGCTCAAGGAGCGTGCCCTGCACAAGGCTCCTTACTACTTTCTGCTGGACCTGTGCCTGGCCGATGGCATACGCTCTGCCGTCTGCTTCCCCTTTGTGCTGGCTTCTGTGCGCCACGGCTCCTCATGGACCTTCAGTGCGCTCAGCTGCAAGATTGTGGCCTTCATGGCCGTGCTCTTTTGCTTCCATGCGGCCTTCATGCTGTTCTGCATCAGTGTCACCCGCTACATGGCCATTGCCCACCACCGCTTCTACGCCAAGCGCATGACACTCTGGACATGTGCAGCTGTCATCTGCATGGCCTGGACCCTGTCTGTGGCCATGGCCTTCCCACCCGTCTTCGACGTGGGCACCTACAAGTTTATCCGGGAGGAGGACCAGTGCATCTTTGAGCATCGCTACTTCAAGGCCAATGACACACTCGGCTTCATGCTTATGTTGGCTGTGCTCATGGCAGCCACACATGCTGTCTATGGCAAGCTTCTCCTCTTCGAGTATCGTCACCGCAAGATGAAGCCAGTGCAGATGGTGCCAGCCATCAGCCAGAACTGGACTTTCCATGGCCCTGGGGCCACCGGCCAGGCTGCTGCCAACTGGATCGCCGGCTTTGGCCGTGGGCCCATGCCACCAACCCTGCTGGGTATCCGGCAGAATGGGCACGCAGCCAGCCGGCGGCTGCTGGGCATGGACGAGGTCAAGGGTGAAAAGCAGCTGGGCCGCATGTTCTACGCGATCACACTGCTCTTCTTGCTCCTCTGGTCACCCTACATTGTGGCCTGCTACTGGCGAGTGTTTGTGAAAGCCTGCGCCGTGCCCCATCGCTACCTGGCCACCGCTGTTTGGATGAGCTTCGCCCAGGCTGCCGTCAACCCGATCGTCTGCTTCCTGCTCAACAAGGACCTCAAGAAGTGCCTGAGGACTCACGCCCCCTGCTGGGGCACAGGAGGTGCCCCGGCTCCCAGAGAACCCTACTGTGTCATGTGAAGCAGGCTGGTAGGCAGACAGGCAGGGAAAAGGTCATGGTCACCATGATGGGGCCAACAGCAAGGGACAGATGGGGCCCCTTATGGGAGCCTTCCTTTCTGAGCTCCAGCCCCAGTCCCTCAAGCCACCCGGAATCCAGGCACCTTTGCCAACACCTCCCCAGGGTGGGGGACTGGGAAAGAGACGTTCCTAGTTTTGTGGGGCCTGTCTCCACCACCTCCTTCTCCACTTCTACAATCTCATTCTCTCTCTCTCTCTCTAAGTGACAATTCAGAAAAAGAAAACAAAACTGAAAATGCAGGTTTTTATACTAACAGCAGAGGAGACAGGCTTTCTTGCTTTAAGTGTCTCTCCTTCTGACATTGTCCAGAAGGGGCAAATTTGTCCTGTAAAATAGATTTCCAGAGCTCTATTGCCTCCCCCCACCCCCTGCTCCCATGCACCCTTCCCTCCCAAGTCCTTTAGCAAGGCCTGGATGTTGAGGGAGAAACTGATACAAGGCTGCTGATAAGAGGGACCTAAGGGGGTGCTGGGTCCCCAGGGAGCAGGGATGTTTAATTGCTATGTTGTGTGCAATGTTGTTTTTGGCTAACCCTGGTCCCAAGCCCCGTCTCCTCTCCCTCCCGCATCCCGTGTCCAGACCTCCAAAGTGTTTCTTCGACATCTACTTAAGAAGCCAAGAAGGCAGGGAGAAGGGCCCCCAGCATGGGCCCAGGCTAGGTGAAGAGCAGGCTGTGAGCTGAACTCCTCAAGCTGAAGAGACCCAAGTTTGTCTGCGTTCTCTAGCGCTGGAACCCCGACCCTCCAACTCTTCTTCCTAAGGTTGAAAAATCCATGCCAGCCCCACAGGGGCAGATGTGGGGGTCCTGCAGGCAGGAGCAGCTCTCCAGGGAAGTGTAGGAATGGGAGCTGAACTCCCCAGAGGAGCTAGACCCTAGTGCCTGGAGCCAGAGTTGAATGCAACCCCAGATTGCTTCCCGGGTTCACACTACTCTTCACAAGATGGAAATCTAGGGGGTGGTGTGTGTGGGTCCTTGGTAACCGATAGTGGTACAGACTCCAAGGCATTTGAGACTTGAATCCATTCCTGTTTGACTTCTTTTTGTTCCCCTCTAGCCTCAGGGGCCTCAAGCCCCTTCCTCCTCCTTGGTAGCCCCTGGCCTTCTGGGCCCTCAACCCCACACATCCTTCTTCCTAACAGTCCTTTCTCCCTTGCTCCCTCTGCTCTTGCCTACAACACCCCAAATGGAGTAGTCTGCAGCCAGATTCCCCCGGGGGGGCAAGACTCCCTCCCAGGGGCAAGGTTGACTCTGGGCTTACTGCAAGGCCAGTTCTGTGGACTGGTGGGCCAAGCCGCCACTCTTTTGCCTGGGCTTGCCCAGCTCTGTGCCCCCCCTCATTTCCTGAGGGAGATGGGTGAGGATGTGTATTTATCCACCCTTCTCTTTTTCCTTCCTATTGAAGTCCCTGTTCTGAGCTCCCTCCCTACCCCAAGACAGCCCCCAGAAGTGGGGAAGCCTTGACCTAAAAGGAATGAGGAGGGCCCTCTAGGCAGGAGAGACATTAATGAGCCTGTCTGTGGAGTGGCCCTGGAAAGGCAGGCCAGAGTGGCTGGGAGGCCAGGAGTGGGGGTACCTGTTCTCTCAGTGATAGTGATGGGGGTGCCTTTCCAAGGGGGTGGGGTGGGAAGACCAAGGGGGTGGGGGGTAGATAGGGTACATTCGGGAGGGTTTTCCTCCATTTCTTTTTTCTAACTGCCTGGATTCACCATTGGATTTTGTAAATGGAAAAACTGAAATGAACAATGCTATATTGGATGTTTTCTCTTTCTGACCGTGTATTGTGTGTCTGTGTATCTGTGTGTGTGTGTCTGCGTCCGTGTGTTGTGTGTCCTGTCTGCGTGATCACATGTGGGAAGATGTGATTGAGTGAGATGGTGTGTGTCTGTGTGACTTTGTGTGGAGAAGCACCCCTGAGGAAATCTTGCTTGGTACACACATGTGAGCAAATGCCCATATGTGGAGACATATACAGCATACACACACGTACACACACACACACACTTAGTTGAGAGGAGACAAACTAGAGTATTTGCCTGCAGCAGGAAAGAGTGTTCTGGAAATGGAACTTGGAAACTGTACATATGTATGTTAGCAAGAGGGTACACTCCCATCCCATAAGATTATCCACCATTGGCCCCCAGACTCCGAGCAGGGAGGGGAGCAGGGCACTTGAGAACCTCACCTCTTCCGGAAACCTGGAGCCCCAGGTATCACTCCTAGCCCCGTCTTAGTCTCCTCCCCAGACTCAAACGAGGTATTCCTGAAATTGGACCACCATGGAGAATGCAGACTGAGAATTGGGAATCTAACTTGAGAGGAGCTCAAAGGTTTAGGAAACACCCCCCCCCCCATACACACACACACACACACAAAGTAGTGGCTTCTGGAGGAACTGCTCAGACTGGGATGGGAGCCCTTCCTAAGGGGATACTTTGGTCAGCTTTGATTCAATTCAGAGGGAGGGATGTCGCGGGGGGTGGGGGGCGGGGATCCAAGCCTGGGAGTCTACCCAGCCAGGCTGCTCCCTGGGCACTCAATTAATTTACTATCTATTTATTTGCTTATTCCCTCAGGTGCACAGAATTGAGTTGACCATACTCCTCAGTTCTTGGCACAGTATATCATCACTGGTTCATGCAAGGTCCTTTTATTCTTGATTTTATGTTTTGTCCCCTTTCATCGCCCATCCCTGATCCCATTCTCCCCCCACCAACATAGGCACTCACTCTCATGTATTTAATGTATGTCCTTCCAATCCACCATTCATGTGTTTATTTACATATGTATATCTGTGAAAAGTATATGGTATTGTTGTGTGTTTTAATTTACATAAACAGTATTGTACTATAAATCTTGTTCTGTTTCTTTTTTCACTCAACATTCTGTTTTTGCGAGATCCAGCCATGTTGCCGTATACAGACCTAATTCATTCTAGTGGTTCATCTGAAACATGTATCACATTTTTCTTATCCATTCCCCTGGTGATGGATCCCTCAGTTGCCGCCAAGTCTCTGCTACCACAAGGCTGCAATGGGCAGTTACCTACGCCTCTCTTTAGGGACATCTAGATGAGAGAAAAAACTGAAGCTCATAGAGGGGCAGTGATGTTCAGAGTTTCAATGTGAAGGATACAGCCGTGATGTGAATCCCAGAACCAAAACCAGAATTCTAGCACCATGCCTCTCAAAAGACCATCCATCTCTGATCGAAAAAAAATATATATATATATATGATTAAAGGCAACATATATTGGGGAAAGGAAGAAGAACGGATGGCAGAGAAATGTCAAGTGGGTGAAGAAAAAGGTCTAGAAAAATCTAGCAGACAAGCTGAATCACAATCATTTTTATGACGCAGAGGAAGTTACTCTTTGTGTGTGATTATCATTTCTAGAGTTATTTTGCAGAGATGGAAAACGTCACGTCAAAACCTAGGTACCAAACCAAAGACCCGGGGTGCTTAAATACAGTAGCTTGTAGGGCAACCCAAGCCCTGAAGAGCTACAGCCCAGTTCGCCCCAGGGGAAGAAGCAGACCGTGGGGGAAGGAGATTTTAGAAGTGCGTAGTTGCTGAGGGGAGGAGGCGAATGGGGGAAGTAGAATGATAGCGAGGCTCTCCCGATTTTATTTGAGCACATCCTGCTCAGAGCCTGCGTTTGTTTTTCGTCTTGTTTTTTGGTCTTCAGAACCACTGGTACTTTTCCCATTGGATAAAACGCCGGGAGGGCTAGGGAGAGGGGCTTCTCTGGCATTCCTCACAGCCAACCGCCCTTCAGTTTCCTTCTCGTCGCTGGGGGAGTCAGCCCGCTGATTGGCGGTTCTGAGGGGGAGCCAATTGGAAACTGATGACGTGTAGTGTTGGCAAGCAGATTGCGTGAGAGCGGGCAGGGGGTCGGGGGAGCGCGCGCGCCGCCGCGGCGGCCGACAGCCAATGGCGAGGCAGAGCAGGCCCTTTACGTCGAGGAGTGGGCGGGACCTCGGCGATTGGCGCGGAGGGAGTAGGGCAGGCACTGTGGGAGGGAACGCCAGAGCGAGGCGGAGAGGCGAACTGGTCGCGTGAGGTGCAGAAGCTGCGCTTCAGGTGTGACTGGTAGCGGCGGCCGCGCTGATAGCGAAGGGGCGAGTGCGGTCACCATGGACCTCCCGGATGAGGGGCCTCCGGCCAAGACCCGCCGCCTGAGCAGCTCTGAGTCTCCAGAGCGCGATCCGCCGCCCCCGCCGCCCCCGCCGCCCCCGCCGCCGCCGCCGCTCCTGCGACTGCCTCTGCCTCCACTCCAGCAGCGCCCGTGGCTCCGGGAGGAAACCGAGGCGGCACAGGTGCTGGCTGACATGAGGGGGGTGGGGCTGGGCCCCGCTCTGCCCCCGCCGCCGCCCTATGTCATTCTCGAGGAGGGGGGGGTCCGCGCATATTTCACCCTGGGTGCTGGGGGTCCTGACTGGGAGCCTGCGATCGAGTCGGGGTACGGGGAGGCGCCCCCTCCCATGGGAAGCCTGGAAACACTGTCCCCTTCCGAGGCCTCTGGGGGAAGCTTGGAAATTGACGTTCAGGTTGCAGAGCCCAGCAGCCTTGCTGGAGAGAAGGCCCTAGAAACCTGTAGCGCAGGGGTGTGGGGGTCCCAGAGGTTAATCGGTCCAAAGAGGAAGGAAGAGGCTGTCATCATAGTGGAGGATGAGGATGAGGATGAGAAGGAAAGTGGGAGGCGGCGGCGGCGGAGGCGGCGGCGGCGGAGGAAGCAGAGGAAGATGAAGAAGGAAAGCAAAGAGAGGAATGGCAATGGTGAGAGGATGGAGAGCATCCTGCAAGCACTGGAGAGTATTCAAATGGACCTGGAGGCAGTGAATATCAAGGCAGGCAAGGCCTTCCTCCGTCTCAAGCGCAAGTTCATCCAGATGCGAAGACCCTTCCTGGAGCGCAGAGACCTCATCATCCAGCATATTCCAGGCTTCTGGGTCAAAGCAGTATCCTTCTCATCGATATTCATGGGCCAGAAGCCCATGACAGGAAGGGGGAGGGGGAGAGAAAAGGTGAAAAGGTGTGGAGAATGGCTAAAGATGGGGGTGGTAAGCCCCCTGTTGGAAGACTGGCTCGATTGGGTGGAAGAGGGACGGAAGGAGGAGGGCAAAACATCGGAGAAGCTGGACTGGATGGCAATGATGAAGGGGGAGGGGGAGGGGGCACATAGCATAAAAATTGGACCACAGATGGGAAAGCGAGAGTGATGTGAAACGTTAAAAAAATAAAAAAAAAAGATCCCAGACAGTAAAAAGGGGGAGGGGAACAGAGGGGCACACAGCAGGAAAATTGGACCAGAGATGGTGAAAAGAACAGTGGAAGGGGCATACAGAAGATAAAGTGACTCAGAGACAGTGACGAGGGAGGGGCAAGGCATAGAGCAGAGAAACTGCCCAGAAAGCAAGTCTAGGGTTCTGCTTAGATCCTAGGAGGCCCAGTCCTGGCTAGAGCCCCCTACATTGAAGGGAAGGGGGTCAGAGAGAGTATCTGGATATGGAGACCACAGAATTCCATGAAGGAAATGGAAAGAAGAATCATTTCCGGGGACATACATAGATACACGTGGCATGTTAGGAACACATGGGTTTAACGTGGATAACAGATCCTTGGCACCCTGACACAAAGTATGACATGACCATGGGTCTTCAGTACCCAGATAGTATCACGTAGACACCAGACCTTAGCACCATGTAGCCCCAGGTTCTGAGCATGTAGATACACAGCCTCACTTAAACACAGACCCTCGGAGCCATTCATATAACACATGGACACAACGTCCACACCCACATGTACAACATCCTGTGACCACAGGCTCTCAGCAACTAGATAGAGCATCATTGGGACATGGGACTTTAGACACAGACACATAAGCATTTTGAGAACATAAGCCCTCAGCACCCAGAGACAAACGTCTCATGGACGTAAACCTTCAGCACCCAGGCAGCAAACATGCACATTGGCAAGGCCAGCTAATGCAGGCTTCACATTCCGAAGCAGGCTTTCGCTGCGTAGATGGTATCAAGAGAAGAAAGGTACATAGAAGTCACAGGAGCTGCTTGTTCCACACATGAACACAGAAGGAATCCTCCCACTCCAGCCTCTCTCTTGCTCTGCCCTGCCTGGCCTTCCCTCCCTCCCTCTCATTGAACAGTTAATCCTTGACCTAAACTGCTCCACTCATCAGTTCCTCAACCACCCCAGAATTTCAATCTTGATCAACCAGCGTGATGAAGACATTTTCCGCTACTTGACCAATCTGCAGGTCAGGCTGAAGAGGAAGGCCAAGGAATCTGGTCCTCGGAGGTGAGGGGTGGGTGGCAGGGGCCATGGTGTATTTCGGGGGACAGATTCCACCATTACCCCCACCTTGAGCAGGTACAGGATCTCAGACATATCTCCATGGGCTACAAAATGAAGCTGTATTTCCAGACAAACCCCTACTTCACAAACATGGTGATTGTCAAGGAGTTCCAGCGCAACCGCTCGGGTAAGACACGGTCCCAGGGTAACTCCATGTCCATCCTCCAGCGTTTTCCTTGTTCATTCCTCTCTCCACAACCTCCTCTCCCCCTAGGACGGCTAGTGTCTCATTCCACCCCGATCCGCTGGCACCGCGGCCAGGAACCCCAGGCCCAGAGTCGCAGGAAGCAAGATGCCAGCCACAGCTTCTTCAGCTGGTTTTCGAGCCATAGCCTCCCAGAGGCTGACCGGATCGCTGAGGTGGGGGCCCTTCCTGGCATTGCCAGAGAAGGCCTTGCTACACTTACCCGAGTGCCTGGAAAATTGGGAGTGAGGCTGGGGCTTTATACTCATGGCTGTTTTCTGTCTTCTGGCCTCCCAACAGATCATCAAGAATGACCTGTGGGTTAACCCTGTCCGCTATTACATGATGAGAGAAGGGGGCTACAGGGCCAACAGAAAGAAGCAAGAAGAGAAAGACAGGTAATGAGTGGGGAGGGGTGGCTGAGAGATGGTTTATTGGCGATGAGGCAAGGAAAGGTTAGTGTCACACAGAGGCAAAAGAGACCTTTGAGATAACCCAATGCAGTGTTTTACACGTGTGGAATGATGCCCTGAAATAGCCTGAGGTTACCATCAGGGGCAGAAGTGGGACTCCTCCCACCCTAGCCTCATCCGCGGAAGCCCTTGTAGCTTATTGCCTCCTCGTTACTGACCAGCTTTCAGTGTCTGCTCTGGGTGCACCCCTTTCCACCAATCCCCTACTCACCCCAGCCTTCCCCCACAGTAAAACAAAGGACGAATGTGAGGTGGTGATCATGGAAGACGGTCATGACTACTTTGCAGTAGAAGATATTTTCAGCGAGATCTCAGACATTGATGAGACCACTGACAACGACACCATTCATGACATCAAGATCTCCGACTTTATGGAGACCACTGACTACTTCGAGACCACCGACAATGAGATAACTGACATCAATGAGAGTCTCTGTGACAGCGAGAGCCCTGACCACAATGAGAACCTCAACAATGAGACCACTGACAACAATGAGAGCACTGATGAAAATGAGACCACTGACAACAATGACAGTGCCAATGACAATGAAAGCCCTGATGACAACAGTGAGAACTCGGAAGACAAGAAAGCTGATGACAATGAGACCCTCAGCAAGAACTTTGATGGCAACAAGAATGCTGGTGGTTATAACAGCCTCAGAGGTGGCAACCAGAACAGCATTGGCAACAACCAAGACAGCAGTGACAGTGACAATGAAGGAGATGAAGGCAGTGATGATGAAGATAATGATGGCAATGAAGGTGACAGCGAAGGCAGTGATGATGATGGCAATGAAGGTGACAATGAAGGCAGTGATGATGACGAAAGAGACATTGAGTATTACAAGAATAGCATTGGAGACTTCAACAAGGATCAAGAGGACAGCACCAACCAGGATGACTGTGAGGACGAGGTAGAAATCATCTCTGAAGACTCAGTGGAGGAGGAGGTCAGTGAGGAAGGTGAGCTAGGCCCTGTCTTCTCTCCTTTCCCTTCACTCACAGGAAGCCTGGCCAGGGTCAGTGTGTCAAGGTGCAGATGTAGTCTGCTCTTAACAGAAGAAGGAAAAGGCATTCTGTGCAACTTTTTAAATGGGCAGACCAGGAAAAATTTCATTTACAAATTTAACAATGACTAAAGAAGCAGATTTCAGTTCTGGGTGATGGATAGGTAGGTTACAACAGAGCAAATGACCACCAAAGCTTAGACAAAGAGACAGGAGACAGTGGATGAAAAACTAAAAAGACCAGTCCCCATATCACATGCACACAGAGAGGGGGAAGAGGTGATAAAAAGTAGCAAACACATTAAAATTCAGCAATACTCTTTTCCCAGCCCTGGCCACCTGGGAACATCAAGGCCTATGTTGGGGAGGGGGTGAAGTAAACAGTGTGCTCTGGGAAGCCACAAGTGGGAACACTGATGCTGCCTCAAGAGTGATAAGGGAGAGAAGAGCTAGAGGAGAATGTAGTGTTCCACTTGCAAGCTACATTGTCAGCAAGGGGCATTCCTGATGGGAGGGATCATGTGAACAAGGACCTGGCCGGGTGAAGGTGCAGGGTGTCTTGGGCAGGCATTCCAACATTGTCTCCTGAGGACCCTTACCAGTTATCACAAAAGGAAATACTGCATACGTTAATATTCTGTGGAGTCAGATTATGTATTAGCACATTAAAGGCTCTGAAAAGTCCTGTGAAAAAACAACAATTTCACTTTGGGGAACCCAGTGTTTTTACAGACTTCTTGACCACAGAAGCCAAAGCTCACTGCTTACCAAAGAACCCACTTTTAGAAATGCGAAGGAAGGGTGGCACTCGGGGGTTGGAGGGAGAAAGTAGTCGTTAAGGCTACTCCCAGCTTTGGTTGTGGCCCAGATGACTGGCAAAGGGAGGTATCAGAGCCTAGCTGTAGCCCGTGGGGGAAGCAGAAGGGATGGGAAGTCTCCTGGGGCTTTTGGCCATGGGGTCCCTGTCAAACTTCCATCAAGGCCCAAAGCAGTGCACTGAGGAAGGAGACATTGACTGAGTGAGTAGCCTCAATCCAGGCATACTTTCAGGTAGGCTAGAGAAACCGAGGCCATGGTCAGCTCTCTGTCCTTCCACCGGATGGCATCTCTTCTCTCTGAGAAAGGGAGGAGAGCTGTTTTCCCAGACTGGGGTGGGAGTGGGGGTGCAGAATCGGCCTGAACAAGATAGACCAGGGCCTGTTTGGATCAGACCAGGGAAAAGGAGCTAAGGAGCTGCCGGGGATGAATAATAGAAGGTTTATTTAGCGGAGGTGGTGTCTCCATAAGAGACACACATTGACAAATTCAGGGAGGAGGAAAACCTATGTTCAGATGTGTCAGTTTTGGCAGGACAGAGGCAGGGAGCCCACCCTGCCTTCCTGCCTCCCTCCCTTGGGCTTGCTGGTATTCTCTCTCTCTCTCTCTCTCTCTCACACACACACACACACACATTTGGCTGCTTGTGTCAAGTCCCAGCTGCCCTCCCCTCTCCCGCCAACAGCCCTGACCGTAGGCTCTTCTCGCTTTTGGAGTAACATTTACCTGCACATCTAACTGCCCTGTGGCCTTCCCTTTCCCTTCCCTTTCCTCTCTGCCCCACGCAGGCAGCGAGCAAGGTGAAGACAGCTACGAGGAAGAAGGAAGCGAAGTCAACTCAGAAGACTCCGACATAGAGGAGGTGCTGCAGGTCCCAAACATTTGGGCCACTCTGGGGAAGAGGGGGAAAACTGGATAAACATCTCGCCTCGCCCTTGCGAGGGTCACTTCTCTCTATCCCCCTGCCCCTACCCCATCTGCCCTCCCCCTCAGCTAGGGCCGCGCGGCCCCACATTGCACTTCTGGGGGGGTGACCGACTTCGTACACGGGTTTAAAGTTTATTTTTATGGTTTAGTAATTGCAAAGTTCTTATTTTGGGGGGAGGGGAAGGGGGGTTCCCCCTTTTTTTTGGCCCTCCTCCCCCGCAGGCTTCTGTGTGCTGCTAACCGTATTTATTGTGATGCCTTGGTCAGGGCCCCTCCACCCCCCTTCTCCTCGTCAGTGTTGATCCCAGCCCCTCTCTCCGTGCAGTGTGGAGTGGACACCCTGATCCCCAAGCAGGGAGGGTCACTGTGGCCTTCTTTGCAGCCGCGCAGTGGCCTTGGAGGCACTGCTGCCATCCTGTTCCCCCTCCCAAGTCTCTCTTATCTCTCTCCCTCTCTCTCCCTTTCTCCCTCGCCCTCTCCCTTTCCATTCTCCTCTCCCCCACGCCGCGCCCGCTAGCCCGCCTCGGTGTCTATGCAAGGCCTCTTCGCCATTGCGGTATTCCTGCCCTCCACCCCCAGAAGCCCCGCCTCTTTCCCTGTGATTCCCCGTAATCCTAATAAAATCCTGAGCAAACTCAAAAAGTGCTGCTTCGATTCTTTTGTCCTGCCCCGTGCGCCGTCCCCAGTGGCTGTCCTCCCCACAGCCCCGCACGAAACGGCCTGGCCTACGCAGTAGCCTGCGGGATGCTAGTTGCGGGGCGTTCAGCTGCAGAGCCTTTGCGTCAGACCAATGCGGACCGTCCTGGCCAATGGCAGGGCAAGGTTGAGGTGGCCCCGCCCACTCCCGGCGGCTGCAGTCGATCCAGCCAGGTAGCCGGGAGCTTCCCACGCCTTTCCGACTGGCGCACGCGCACTGAGAAGCCCTGCGCCCTAGAACATTCATGTATTTGGTGATTCATCTTTTCATTTGGAGTGCGTCAAACCTTTCTTCGGGCCTAGTGTGAACTGGGTGTGGGGGAGCCAAAGGAATTCATTTTTCTGCTTTGCAAGTAGTCAAAAAAAAAAAAAAAAGAAGACGCGGGTACGGACAGTACAGCCCAGTCTTGCAGGAACGACTCTTATCTTTGGAAGGAGGTCTGAGGTCCCTGGAGCTGAATGTGCGGGATAAGGCAGGAAAGAAGATAGCTCGGGCCCGAGGAGTTCCCGTAGAGATAAAGAAAAACAAACAAACAAAAAAAAAAACAAAAGAAATGACTATGCATCTGTGCAATCAGGTGGCACATGAAAGGCAGGCTTTATTTGGGAGGCCTTGTATTACTTGTATTACTTTTTAGATACTTTAACTTTATTTCAGCGAACACCAGAACATTTCCCACATTAGTTCTTGATAATAATGATAACTTTTATAAAGACATCAGCTCTTTTTACACTATCTCCGGAACTTTCCATCCAATATCTTGCTTTTCTGGAAAGCTTCCAATATTATCAGATTTGCGGTTTAGCGGATGCCCCCTGCTGGCTGCCAGTGGAATGGATTGGAGTAAAGAAGAGCCGGGAGGAAGGGAATGGATGCTAGCTGTATACCTCAGGTCAGAGCGGCTAGATGGGGGCAAAGATGGGAGTTTAAACAAAATAAACTTAGTTTCACGACAGTTTAGATTTACAGAATTAATGTGAAGATAATACGGGGGAAAACCCACAACCACTTCCCCTATTAACATTCTACAATTTACATTTGTGACAATGAATAAGCCAATATTCCCATATTACTAGTAAGCACTTTATCCAGATTTTCCTAATCACAGCCTAATGTCCTTTTTTCTATTACAGGGTCCTATCCAGGATACCACACTGCATTTATCCATTGTATCTGCTTAGGGTTCTCTTGGCTGTGACCACTTCTCAGACTGTCCTTGGTTTTTGATGACCTGGAATCATCAACGTTTGAGGAGTACTGGTCAGATTTTCCACAAGAGTGGCTCTTGATGGGGATTGGGCTGGTGTTTTTCTCACAGTTCTGCTGGGGTTATGAGTTTGGGGCAGGAAGACCACAGAAATAAAATTACCTTCTCATCACATCCCTATCAAAGATGACTGTTGATGTGACTTTTCATCACCTGGCCGAGGTAGTGTCTGTCAGGTTCCTCCACTTTAAAGTCACTGCTTTCTGCACCCCCACTTTCCAGGCTGCCCTCTTTGGAAAGAAGCCACTGAGCGCAGCCCATGCTTAGGGAGTGGGGAATTATGTTTCATTTCCTTGAGAGGGAAGTATCTTCATGAATTAATCAGAATTCTTCTGCATGAGAAATTTGCCTATTATACAAGAGCTTTGAAGATGTTAGAGTCAACCGGCTTTAGATGTGAGTGGAGAGTCCCACGTGGGAGATCCAGATGGAGTTCTGGGCTCTTGGCTTCAGCCTGGCCCAGTCCTAGCCATTGAGGCCATTTGGGGAGTAAACCAGTGGATGGAAGGTATCTTTCTCTGCCTTTCTGCCTTTCAAATAGATAAAATAAATATGTTTTTAAAAAATGCGGGTAGAGGGGCCAGCGCCGTAGCTTAACAGGCTAATCCTCTGCCTTGCGGCGCCGGCACACCAGGTTCTAGTCCCGGTTGGGGTGCCGGATTCTATCCCGGTTGCCCCTCTTCCAGGCCAGCTCTCTGCTATGGCCCGGGAAGGCAGTGGAGGATGGCCCAAGTGCTTGGGCCCTGCACCCGCATGGGAGACCAGGAGAAGCACCTGGCTCCTGGCTTCGGATCAGCATGATGTGCCGGCCGCAGCAGCCATTGGAGGGTGAACCAACGGCAAAGGAAGACCTTTCTCTCTGTCTCTCTCTCACTATCCACTCTGCCTGTCAAAAAAAAAAAGATGTGGGTAGAAAGAGATTGAGAGGAGTAGACATGACTGCCAAGTTGCTGTGGAACCTTTGTCAAAGCCCCTTCCCTCTCTGGGCTTCTTCTGTGAAATGGTTGCAATACTAGATCTTGGACATAATTCTGATAAATGTTTTGGGAGATATGATGGCATTTTTCATGCCTCTAGTTTTATTTTTTAAGATTTATTTATTTATTTGGAAGGTAGAGTTATCGAGAGAGAGAGGAAAGACACAGAGAGAGATCTTCCATCTGCTGGTTCACTCCCCAAATGGCTGCAGTGGACAGAGCTGGGCCAATCAGGAGCCAGGAGCTTCATCTGGGTGTCCCATGTTGGGTGCTGAGGCATAAGCACTTGGGCCATCTTCCACTGCTTTCCCAGGCACATTAGCAGGGAGCTGGATCGGAAGGGGAGCAGCCAGGACTTGAACCAGTGCCTATAGGGGATGCTAGCACCACCAGTGGTGGCTTTACCCCTGCACCACAGTGCTGGTTCCATGCCTCTAGTTTGGACCTTGAATCACACTGTCAGAGGTAGGTAGATAGGACTGAGGCTCAGAAAGAGCAACATCTTGCCCAAGGTAATGCAGTACTCCCAGGTTAGAGCTGAGTGTGCAGGATCCTAAGTTGATGCAGAGAAAAGAGACATCTACATGTAATATGTGGAGCCAGTCCCGATTAACAATAGTGAGGAGGAGGAGGGGAGGGAAAAGCAGCAGGGACAAAGGCCCTGCAGTGGGCTAAGAAAGAGTTCAGACTAGCAAGAGGATCACAGCCAGTGTGAGAGACAGTTAGCCTAGTTACCCTTGCCCACCTGCCTGCCCTATGAGGGTTCTTCAAAGAGTCTGTGGAAAACAGAATTAAAAGATAAGTTTAGGAGCTGGTGTTGTGGCCCAGCAAGTTATCACACTGCCTGTGACACCATTATCAGAGTGCTGGTTTGAGTTCTGGCTGTCTGTTTCCGATCCAACTCCCTGCTAATGGCCTGGGAAAGCGACAGAAGGTGAACCTAGTGCTTGGGCCCCTGCCACCCACGTGGGAGACCCTCTTGGAGTTCCAGGCTCCTGGCTTTAGCCTGGCCCATCCTTGGCTATTGCAACCATTTGGGGAGTGAACCAGAGGATGGACGGATTCTCTCTCTCTCTCTCTTTCTGTCTGTCTGTCTCTCTGTCTCGCTGGTCTCTCCCCCTCTCTGTCACTCTTTCAAGTAATTAAAACCTAAACATATAAATAGAAGCAGAGCTTATTTTGGTGCAGGCAGTGTTGAAGTCCATGCTTACTTGTAGCTCACAACATGACTCCCTCAATGCTCTCTCGAGGGCCTCACCTACAACATTGGGCTGATCATGCCACAGGAGCTGCACAGCGGAAGTAGCCTTTGCAGGATCCCTGGATAGCATCTAGCATTGAAACAGGTCTCTGGAGTCTGCATGTCTTAATGCCCTTCCCTGATTCCTCTCTGCTGCCCCCATTCCCAACTGCCCAGCCCCTCAGCCCGGTATTTGAAGTTCCTCTTTGCCCACCCAATCAGAAAGGGCCATTGGTCTTCAGGGAAACTCGGAGGACCCAATTAGGGGATTCTTTTTTTTTTTATGAGTTGATTTTTATTAATGCATTACAGCCTCAGGAATTAAAACCAACTGCTCAGTATACAAAATTTTCAAGTTATATTAGTCATAGAACTTTGTGTGCTTAGTTAAAATGGTGCTAAATAGATTACCTGAACACAGCAATGTTGTCCCTAATGGCATTGATTTTAGCATCTCTATAGCTATCCAGAGCTTAAAAAAAACTTTCAGGCTTTTGAATTGAACATCCATGACAGTACACTTATTTCAACTTACTGATAGTACAGTATGCTTGATTCAGACTGAATTTTGCCAGTTTACTCTGAAATTAAAATTTGAATGTGATAAAAAATAAGTTGATGTAAGTAGAATAACCAGTACATTCAAATAGTTACTGTCATAAATGTTGATAAACAAGAAAGTAGGGGGTTTCACTCTCAAGTCACCAGTAGTTTGAATTACTGTACATAGTGTCGCTTACAAAACTAGAACAAATTGTATGTAGAGCTGTATAGTCTGGTGACAGCAGACACCAAGATACGTAATTTACATCAAAACAGTGTTTATCCAAAAATATTTTTTACAGCTAGTAGTTCTTCCCTTGGAGATAAAGAAAACAATACCAAAATTTTTAATAACCAAGATTCAGAAAAATCAAAACAATTTTAGTTAGGAATTGAATATACAGAGGTTCAAAAAAGAAAATGTCATAGAAGACAAAGATCAATCTGGCATCCAGAACAATATTTGTAAAATAGGAAAGCAACTAAGATAGCTTGCACAGTCTTAGATCATTCTAGTGAGTGTCCTCACATACTACAGGTGTTTTCATAAACGTTTCCTCAATAAAGGGCCCTGAATGTACGTTAAAGGATGCTTTCCAGGAATACAGGTGAAAGTACTCTCATTTTGTTTAAACCACAAACTATCTGGTCAAAGAAATATGTAAAGCTAAGTAAGAGCACATCTGGTAGAAATCCATGGCGATGAATGTTGACAAGATGTGCTTGGATCTCGCTCGCAGCATCTGGCAGTGGGTAGCAGAACAAAGGTAGGAATCTCACAGGCCCTCCTGTGTCTGTTCTGGAACCGGCTCCCCAGAGGTGGCACTAGCATTTGCAGTCGAATTCAAGACTTCTCCAAAATCCCCACCAGCAGGCTTGGTTCCTCCTACTTTAGACTGTAAGTTTTCAACTTTCTCTTCAAAGGATTTGAAGGTTGGGGAGTTTTTTACGTCTTCCAGCTTTTTGGTGATGACCGAGCCAACAGACGAAAATGCAGCAGAAGCCTCTGCCCAGCCTGAGACAAGGTTTCGGATGTCTTCTTGTATGCGGACGTTGCCGTCACGTCTTGCCACCCTTTGGCAATGTTCTGCTTTAGTTCCTGCAGTGAGTTGATTCCCAGCTTCCGCTTGATCTCTGCTAGATGCTTCTCTTTTGCGGTTAACACCTGAGACAGAGTCCGGATTTCTTCTTCTACCTTGGCGAGTTCCCTTCTCAGCTCTTCTTGCTCCTCCTCAGACAGTGTCTCGGTGGCACTGATGGTGGCCGAGGCATCTTCTGCTTCCTCAGCACCGTGTCTGTCCTCAACAGACCTTGCTCGCCGCGGTCCATGGCTCCTGCACGCTGCCTCGCGTCCTCCGCGCCTCTGCCGCCCGCAGCCAGTGCGGCCCCAATTAGGGGATTCTAATATGAGGAGTCTTCAAAAGGTTCATGGAAAAATGTGTATTATGGGAAAAAGTATGCATAGATTTCTATGGTTTTTTGCATCACAATAAACTTTGTTTTTTTAATTTTTTATTTATTTATTTTTTGACAGGCAGAGTGCGCAGTGAGAGAGAGAGAGACAGAGAGAAAGGTCTTCCTTTTTCCGTTGGTTCATCCCCCAATGGCCACTGCAGCTGGTGCACCACACTGATCCAAAGCCAGGAGCCAGGTGCTTCTCCTGGTCTCCCATGCGGGTGCAAGGCCCAAGCACTTGGGCCATCCTCCACTGTACTCCTGGGCCACAGCAGAGAGCTGGACAGGAAGAGGAGCAGCCAGGACAGAATCCGGTGCCCCGACCGGGACTAGAACCCGGGGTGCCGGCGCCGCAAATGGAGGATTAGCCTAGTGAGCCACGGCACCGGCCAATTTTTTAAAAAGATTTATTTATTTATTTATTTGAAAGTCAGAGTTACAGATGGGGGGCGTCTTCCATCCGAAGCCAGGAGCCAGGAGCTTCCTCTGGGTCTCCCACGCGGGTGCAGGGGCCCAAGGACTTGGGCCATCTTCTACTGCTTTCACAGGCCATAGCAGAGTGCTGGATTGGAAGTGGAGCAGGGGCCAGCACTGTGGTGCAGTGGGTTAAAGCCCTGGCCTGAAGTACCAGCATCCCATTATGGGTTGCTCCTCTTCCAATCCAGCTCTCTGCTGTGGCCTGGGAAAGCAGTAGAGGATGACCCAAGTGCTTGGGCCCCTGCACCTGTGTTGGAGACCCAGAAGAAGCTCCTGGCTCCTGGCTTCGGATAGGCACAGCTCTGGCCATTGCAGCCATCTGGGGAGTGAACCATCGGACGGAAGACTTTCTCTCTCTCTCTCTCTCTCTCTCTCTCTCTCTGCCTCTGCCTCTCTGTGTAACTCTTATTTTCAAATAAAATAAATAAATCTTAAAAAAAAAAGGAAGTGAAGCAGCTGCGTCTGAAACCGGCGCCCATATGGGATACCGGTGCTTCAAGCCAGGGTGTTCACCTGCTGCGCCACAGTGCCAGCCCCCTACAATAAACTTTGAATTCCACTTTCCCCCAACTTTCTGGAGTGCCTTCTCATTTCCTGGGCTGAGGCACGGAAAGAGAGAAAGTTCTCTGTTCCCTGTGCTCTCCTCTCACTCCTCAATATGAGCCTCCAAAGGGGAAGACTATTCTAAAAGGTCTGTAAAATCACATTGAGCTGCAAAATACAGTCTCTGCTGAAGACTAGAGAAACAGGCCCCATTTTCTGGGATCTTAAACAGAATCCAGGAGGAAATTGAGGAGTCCTGAGCCCAGCGTAGCTCAGGACGTGCTGCCATGCTGCAACTACTAATCTTCATCATCCTGCATAGCCTGCTCCAATTCCTCTGCTTCACAGTGCCCTGCTCTTGCGTGTGAGCTTCCCAGGATTCCCTGGGGCAAGGCCTTTAAAGTGCCACCCGCTTCTGTGAACAGAGTAAGATTGGCAGGAACAAAATAAGATTCAGGAATGCCGCTCCTTCTTTCTAATATTTATTTATTTGAAAGGCAGAGACAGAGACAGAGATCTTTCATCTGATGGTTCACTCCCCAAATCACCACAACAGCCAGGTCTGGGCCAGCCTGAAGCAAGGAGCCAGGAACTCACATCTTTCACTTCCACATGGGTGGCAGGGGCTAAAGTACTTGGGCCATTATCATTGCCTTCCCTGGCACATTAACAGGGAGCTGGATTGGAAGTGGAGCAGCGGGGACTTGACTTGAACCAGCACTCTGTTACAGGGTGAACCAGCTACACCACACCACTGGCTCCTGTCCTCCTTCTTAAGTGACCAAAAGGGCCAGCACTGGCTCCCTCAATTGGAGTGCAGAGGAAGACTGGGGAAGAATCCTGTTTTCATTCATTAAACACCTATTGAGCACCTACTGTGTGCCCCATACTGCACTGCATTATAGGAATACAACAATGAAATGGGATAGGCCAAGTCTGTTCTCCTAGAGCCCAGAATTCAAAACAAGTATTCTTAATATTTTTGGTGCTATGCACCTGTTTGGTGATTTAGTGAACCCTATGCCCTTTGCTCAGGAAAAAAAAAAGCGCGTTTAAATAGATAAAATAATATACCTAAAATTACATTTATTTATTTATTTATTTATGACAGGCAGAGTGGACAGTGAGAGAGAGAGACAGAGAGAAAGGTCTTCCTTTGCCATTGGTTCACCCTCCAATGGCCGCCGCGGCCAGCGCGCTGCGCTGATCCAAAGGCAGGAGTCAGGTGCTTCTCCTGGTCTCCCATGGGGTGCAGGGCCCAAGCATTTGAGCCATCCTCCACTGCACTCCCTGGCCGCAGCAGAGAGCTGGACAGGAAGAGGGGCAACCGGGACAGAATCCGGTGCCCTGACCGGGACTAGAACCTGGTGTGCCGGCGCCGCAGGCGGAGGATTAGCCTGTTGAGCTGTGGCGCCAGCCACATTTATTTATTTTTAAAGATTTATTTATTTGAAAGACAGAGTTACAGAGAGAGGCAGAGACAGAGAGAGAGGTCTTCCATCCGCTGGTTCATTCCCTAAATAACCACAATGGCCGGAGCTGCACCGATCCAAAGCCAGGAGCCAGGAGCTTCTTCTGGGTCTCCCACGTGAGTACAGGAGTCCAAGGACTTGGGCCATCTTCTACTGCTTTCCCAGGCCATAGCAGAGAGCTGGATCAGAAGTAGAGCAGCCAGGACTTGAACTGGTGCCCATACAGGATGCCAGCACTCCAGGCGGTGCTTTAACCCACTGTGCCACAGCGTCGGCTCCACTAGAATTACATCTAAATATGAATATCAAAATATGGGAAAATCAACTATGTGCTACAGTAATGCATGTAATTAATGTCCTTATCAATCCATTAAATAATAAGATCTAATGGAGGATGTAATGACTATCATGATTTTATAAGTGATGAGTTTATACAACATTTCAAGAGGTCTATGCTATAAGGTGCTATGAAAACCTGCGATTTCTATTGGTGACAGTCACTGATACTGTTACTATGGTTACATTATTTTATACAAAAAATGCTAAATTTCAAGGCTGGCATTGTGGTGCAGCAGACTAAGCCACAGCTTGCAATGTTGGCATCCTGTATCAACCCTGGTCCCTGCTGCTCCACTTCTGATCCAGGTCCCTGCTAATGGGCCTGGGGATAGCAGAAGAGGATGGCCCAAGTCCTTGGGCCCCTGCACCCATGTGGGAGACCTGGATGGACTTCCAGGCTTCTGGCTTCGGCCTGTCTCAGCCTAGGCCATTGCAGCCACTTGTGGAGTGAGTCAGTGGATGGAAGATCTCTCTGTAACCCTGCCTTTCAAATAAACAAAAAAAAGTCCTTTAAAAATGCTAAATTTCAATTCGTGGAGAGAGAGAAAATAAAGATGTAGATATTTTCACATCTAGTGTCATGGACCCTCCAAATCCTGACTCAGTTAGAAATCTATGGAATCCAAATTTTAAAACTTGCTAATAGGAGACTTTCTAGTCTGTCTGTCTTTGTTAAACAGCTTTCCTTTGGAAAACAGAAGCCTGGGTTTTATTCTGGGTCTTATTGCTGTGTGACTTCAAGCCAATCAGTTTGCCTTTCTGGGCCATGCATAGTCCCTCTGCCTGAATGTTCGGAAAGGCAATTATTGGGGGAGACGAGTTTAATTATTCATGCCCCTGGCAATTAATTTATCTTCTCCCATTGAATCCTCACTACGTTGGGAGAAAAAAATAGGATCTTTCCATTTCACAGAGGGTTAAGCTGAGGCTCCTAGCGAGCTTGTCACTTGACTAAATATCTCAGTAAATAGCTGGGGTTGGTGGATAACCGCCATTTCCCCGTAACCACCTAATACTTTCTGGATGAAATTAGGAACTCTGCCCACTTTAAACCAAAGAAACCTGGCTCGGAAATCCCAGCAGGGGGCGCAGCCTTCGGTAACGGGGCCAAGTCGCGTCTCTTTGCAAAGCCATGAAAGCGTGAGGTGGATTACCAAGCGTAAGACGTCAGGAAACTTGAGATCGCTAACGGTTTCCTAACTCAACTCGAGCCGGGCTTCGGTTCACGCTTCGCGCCTGCGTGTTCCCAACTAATCCTGGAAGCCCAGTCGAGTAGACCTGCAAAGGGCAGTGATGAATGCTCCTGTCCCAGCCAATCCCATGAAAGGGTGGCCTTGGCTCGTGAACCAATCAAAGACCCCCAAAGGGGCGGAGTTTTCTTGGGCTTGGATCCCGGCCTGAGGGGTAAAAATAAAGTGTTTCCATCTGCAGCCAATCGCAGGGAAGGCAGGAGGGCACTCCTCCAATGGGAGCCGGGGAGCCGTCGGTAGCGGTGGCGGCCTGTGACCCGGTTCGCACTCCAGCCGGCCGGAGGGACGCGGCTAGTGTATACGGCAGGTCCTGCTGCCGGCCCTTGGTGTGTGTTGGAGCGCGGCAGGGCGTCTAAGGCCGGAGGTGTCTGGTGAGAAGCCAGAAAGACAGGTGCGGGGCAGGTGGGAGAAGAGGCCGGGCTGGAGTGCATGAGGGGTGGGGCCTGGGCGAGCTTTTACCCGGACGGCCTCTCAACCGTAGGTCAGCGGGTTGCAGAGAATTCGTTCGGGTAGGAAAGGGTGGGCGAGTGCTCCTGCGGCCCCCAGACGGCAACCAGGTGAGTAACACCTGTGCCCGATCTCCGCGGCCCCCACCCCCGGTCTCTAGGAAAAAATTCTGTGCAGGTCCTGTCGCTCATGTGGTTCTCTGCGTCCGTGTCTGTCTCCGTATCTCCCACCACCAACATTAGCACGGTCTCTGTCTCTTTCTGTCCGTTTACCTCTCTGAGACATAGTAGACCACCCAGACCCAGCAGACTGGATCTTGACCCGACCTTGAACCGTGTTTCGTCACCTGACTCAGTTTTCTCATCTGTTGAATGGGAGTGTAGTAATCTCTACCTGAGACAGTCCTATACATCACGTTGCCCAGCGCCTGGCCCCTAGGAATTTTTAAATAAATGATGACAGTCGTGATTGCAAAGCATATGTCTTTCTTGGTCTCTGTTTTCTCCCTGTCTCTGTTGAGTCTCCTTTTTCAGGGCTCTTTCTGTTACTGTTTTTCTTCTTTCTCCTGTCTCTTTCCCATCCCTGAAGAGGGTAGAAGTGCACTGTTCATAGCCATGAACTTGGCTTCAGGACACCTATGAGCTAAGCCTGGGGCTCTGAACTATTGTGTGGATAAAAACATAAAGCCTGGTCTTGGGCTGCTTCTGGTCTGGTTGAGGAGAGAACCCTGTTTGTATCCCAGCATCCTCTGTTAAACAGGTAGAGACATCTAGCATGGGGAGAGCCACTTACAGATTAAAAACCCCTTTATAATGGCCGTTTACCCTATATAGTGCTACTTGCCACAAGGAGTCCAGGAATCCCCACATTTTCTCTCCACACAGCCCTGCCCGTCTTTTTGTCCCCTACCTACAGTCCTTCTAGCAGCCCTTCTAGAACTCACTTTTGGTCAGCAGCAAAAATCACCTCCATTCTCATCCTGGCTTCTGAATACTCCCTTTAAATTTTTCTTGCCATGCCTTGGTATGTCTCAAACATATTGGACCCAGTGGCCCATTTTTATAATGAGTGTTTTTGTAATGCCCCCTTCACTGCACTGAAACACATAGAACATGGAACCTATCTATACATGTAACTCTCTGAAGACCCCTATAGTGCCGTCACTGAGCTATACGGGACAAGGAAAAGAAGAGTAATTTATAACACAGTGCATATTTCTTGCATATTTCAATATGTAAAACCTGGGATGTGCCTCCATGGGAAGCTACAATGAAATGGTCTTGCATATAGTGAAACTTGCACATGTGTGTTGATTGGTGATTCAGAAGCCACAAGCGGGGTGGTGCAGTTTTCTTAACTGATGTACAAGTCTTCATAAAGTTCTAAACAAAACAGTGTGCCATCTTCCCTCAATTTATATGGTTGTTGAATTTCTAGAAAAGCTAGTGTATATTAAGATCTCTGAGCTCCCCTGCCCACACACAGAGCAACCTTATCTCGTACTGCTCCCCCCGTCACCCTCTTCCATCCATACTGGCTTCCTTAATGTTACTTGAACACATACTGTACAGTATGAACACATACTGCACACTTCCCACCTTCAGAGTTTGGTACTGGGCCTTCAGTGCTCCCTCCCTGACTGTGCACAAAGCTCAGACCCTCACTTCCTTCAGGCTTCTACTCAGATGCTCTTTACTCAATGAAAGCCACCCTGACCATCTTGTTTAAAATTGCAGCGCTCTCCTAGTTCTGTTTTTTTCCAGAGTGTTCTGGACCTGCTTACATAATACATCACTTAACCTCTCTATTGTGTTTGGTTTTTATTACCCGATTCTCCCACTCCATGGTAAGCCCAGAAGGGCGAGAATTTTTTTTTGTCTTGTCCTCTGATATTCTCCCCATTACCTAAAGCAGAGTTGGATACACAGTAGGCTTTCCCGCTACATGTTTGTCAAATGACTACATGAAGGGACCAGCTTGCGTGAGTGTCTGGTGGGATACTCTAAAGTCAATATGGGATGCATTAAAATGCTTTGGCGTGTGGAGGGAGCTGCCTCGTGCACTACAGAATGCCCACTAAATGTCACTAATAGTCTTGAATTACTGTGACGATCAGAAGTTCCCCCAAACATCCCTTGATCCCCACCTCCGCCAAGAACCACCGCACGGATGGCAATCTGGCATTTGCCTGAATACGCCATTACCCAGCTCCACCCTCATACCCCTCTGACCAGGAGACATGGGTCCTTGCTTCTGATTGCACTTTCTACACATCTCTGTCTCCCTCCTCCTTAAACAACCCTTTTTGACTGTTTGTTTCGTTGTAAAGTTTTAAGCTTTTTTTTTTTTACTTTTAAGTAATTTCTGGCTTTAAAAAAGATTGTAACACTGTAAAAATTAAAGTATTCCCATAGATCCTCACTCAGATCTACCAAATGTTAATGCATTATAGAACTGCAGCATAAGTATCCAATAGAGAATTCACCTTGGGGTAATAATACTGTGACCAGAAGCGTAGAATGCATTTAGATTTTTGTCAGTTTCTCCACTAATACTATTTTTCTTTTCTAGGGTCCTGTGCAGGATCCCACGTTGCATTTGGTCATCATGACCCCTAAAGCATTCTAATTTGAACCAGTTCTTTAAGTCTTTCTCTGTCTTTCACAACTTCGATACTTCCGAATAGCCGTGGCTAGTTATTGCATAGAATTTTGGATTGTCTGCAGGTGATTGTGTAATTTTGGCAAAGAATACCACAGAAGAGATGTTGTGTCTTCAGTGTGTCATATCAGGATGCACACCATGTCATTGTGTTCCAATACGGGTTGCGTTCATTTTGACAGCTTGTTAAAGCTGATGCCTGCCAGGTTTCCTCACTCTGGTTTTTGGCACAAACTGCACCGCCATGGGTTGGTCAACAAGAGATCACATACACAACAGCGGTCCTGTAAGATTATATCACCTGTGACACGCTCTCCATCTGCATTTAAGTACCCTCTGTGATGTTCAAGCAATGACAGAATCACCTAAAGACGTGTTTCTCAGGACATATCCCCCGTGGTGAAGTGACATGTGACTGTACCCTTTTGCCTGTGTAATTCATAAGTGATTTAAGGTGCGATGTTCTGAGGTGATGTAAATATCAGCTACCTTGTTTTAAATCTCATATCATCAGATTATACCAGAAACCCGCCCCCACTCTGTGTCAGAGTCACATACAGGCACGCACACCCCCCTCCCCAGCCCTTGCTGTTCCTCATTCCTAGAGGAATTTAGCTATGAGTTTACTGTCTCAAACTCTGTTCCAGTCCTAATTCTTGATGATTTTAATATCCTCTTAGGTGATCCTGCCCACGTTCTGTGATGCACTCTCCTGCAGAGACTCTGCCTTTCAACCCCACCTGAGCCGCCTTCTCCAATGGTATTACCTTCTTGTCATTGCCTATGACTGCATTGTCACCTCAATCTCAGTTTCCGACATCCTGCCATCCACCCAACACCTCCTATCCTCCCAGATCACTCTCTCTGCTAACTCAGAGCCTTCGATCCCACCGGGATGGGACATTTCTACTACCCTTCACTTTAATCTGGGTAGGTCCCAGGGCTTGTCACAGTCCTCGCCTTGCATACACCTTCATCGTCCTGACCCCTCTGTCCCTCCAGCATAGTTGCCAGGGGAGACCCCAGCCCTGATTAAATCCAGCTCTTTTCCTGCTTTGCCCCGGTTCCCCAGGCCACATGCTCTCCTACCCTCCAAAGTGATTATTTCACACCTTCTTTTCCTTCCTTCCTTTCTTCCTTCCTTCCTTCCTTCCTTCCTTCCTTCCTTCCTTCCTTCCTTCCTTCCTTCCTTCCTTCCTTCCTTCCTTTTTTTGGACAGGCAGAGTTAGTGAGAGAGAGACAGGGAGAAAGGTCTTCCTTTTCCATTGGTTCACCCCTCAATGGCTGCTGCAGCCAGCGTGCTGCAGCTGGCGCGCTGTGCCCATCTGAAGCCAGGAGCCAGGTGCTTCTCCTGGTCTCCCATGCGGGTGCAGGGCCCAAGCACTTGGGCCATCCTCAACTGCCTTCCCGGGCCACAGCAGAGAGCTGGACTTCACACCTTCTTTCTTTCTTTTTTTTTTTTTTTTTGACAGGCAGAGTGGACAGTGAGAGAGAGAGACAGAGAGAAAAAGGTCTTCCTTTTGCTGTTGGTTCACCCTCCAATGGCCACCACGGCTGTCATGCTGTGGCCGGCGCACCGCGCTGATCTGAAGCCAGGAGCCAGGTGCTCCTTCTGGTCTCCCATGGGGTGCAGGGCCCAAGCACTTGGGCCATCCTCCACTGCACTCCCTGGCCACAGCAGAGAGCTGGCCTGGAAGAGGGGCAGCCGGGACAGAACCGGCGCCCCGACTGGGACTAGAACCCGGTGTGCCGGCGCCACAGATGGAGGATTAGCCTAGTGAGCCACGGCGCCGGCCTCTTTTCATATTTCTAATACCTCATCTGCCATCCTTATACTCGGGTTCTCTACTTGACTAAAAACGTGAAACTATCCAAAGAAAGCATCCACAGAATGCACGCACGCACACACACATGCACACACGCACACACACACCCAGTGGTTGTACTCACATACTCTTCCTTCTTCTCTGCTGTTCCAGATAAAGCGTTCCTGCTGTCATCAAAATCCAGTCCCTCTCCTTTGGCACCAGATCCCATCCTCTCTTACCTACCTGAGGACATTGCCCTCCCACTTTTCCCTCCTCGCTCCTGCATCAGCCATTTCCCCCTCTCTACAAGATCGTTCTCATTAGCACCTAGACCTTCTGTTATTGCATCTGTGTTTTTGTTATGCTTTTAAAGGCTGTTTGTTCCGTGGTTTGTCGTCTACCATGAAGTTGTGCAGTCGTCACCATGAGTAGATTTAGTGCAGTTTCATCCCCCTGCGTCAAAGAAGCTCCTTCCTCTTCAGCAGTCACTTGCATTATTTGCCCTTCTTCCTAGTCCTGGGCAACCACTAATTATTTTTTTCCTGTCTCTCTAGATTGGCCTATTCTAGACATTGCATAGATATGAGATCATAACAGCCTGTTAGTCTTTATGACTGGCTACTTTCACTTTGCATGATTTTTTGAGGTTCTTCCACATTGTTGGAAATATCATTTCTTCCTATTGCCAAATAACACTCCATTGTGTATTGTGTATCGAACATTTTGTTTACCCATTTGTGAGTAGATGGACATTTCAGTTGTTTCCATGTTTCACTACTATGAATAATACAATAATTTCCCTGAAAAATTCTGTGCATGTTTTTGTATGGGTATGTGTGTTTTTGTCTCTAGGGTATAATTGTATCTTTTTTTTTTTTTTAAGATTTATTTATTTACTCGAGAGGCAGAGTTTCAGAAAGAGAGCGAGAGAGGTCTTCCATGCACTGGCTCACTCCTAAAATAGCTGCAATGGCTGGAGCTGGGCTGATCCAAAGCCAGGAGCCAGGAGCTTCTTCTGGGTCTCCCATGCGGGTGCAGGGGCCCAAGGACTTGGGCCATCTTCTACTGTTTTCCCAGGCCATCAGCAGGGAGCTGGATCGGAAATGCAGCAATCAACTGTAACCAGCATCAGTATGGGATGTCAGTGCCACATACCAGCCCCTTTATGTTTAACTTTTTGAGGAATTACTAAGCCATTTGCAAAAGGTGACTGGAGAGTTTTACATTCCCACCAGTAGTGTATAAAGGTAATTCCAACAGTTCATGGAAAAAGCGTATTATGAAAAATCTATGCATGAACTACAAAATATTTTGTACCAAAATAAACTTTCCTCTTAATTCCATTTTCCATGAACTGCTGGAAGTACCCTTATATGGGGGTTCCAGTTTCTCCACATTGTCACCAATATGCTTTATTTTCTATCTGTTTGATTATAGCCACCCTACTGAGTACAAGGTAGTATCTCATTGTAGTTTTGATTTTCATTTCTCTAATATCTAATGATGCTAAGTGTCTTTTTATGTGTTATTGGCAATTTGTAGATCCTCTTTGGAAAAATATCTATTCAAATCCTTAGTCCACTTTTAAAATTTATTATTTATTCATTCCAGAGAGACAGACAGACACACACACCCTGAAAGAACTGGCTCTCATCTGCTGATTGATTTCCCAAATGCTCACAGCTGTGGTCGAGAGCCAAAAATTCAATCCAGGGCTCCCACGTGGGTGTGAGGAACTCAGTTTCTTGAACAATCACTGCTGTTTGCCAGGGTCTGCGTTAGCAAGAAGCTGCAGTCCGGAGCTGGAAGTGGGCAGACACCTTTCCCCCTTAGCCCAGTTTCAACTGAATTATTTTTATTTTTATTGTTGAGCTGTAAAAGTTCTTTATATATCTGGGTACAGGTCCCTTGTCAGATACATGGATTGCAAATATTTGAAATCCAATTTATTTATTTTTTTATTTTGTCGTGTTGGTTTTTGATGTTGTATCCAAGAAACCGTTGCCTAACTCAAGGCCAGAAAAATTTTTTCCTGTTTTCTTCTTGGAATTGTATTGGTTTAGCCCTTACATTTGGGTCAGTGATCTATTTGGAATTAGCTTTATGGTGTGAGGTAGTGGTCTGTGTTGGTCTATTCTGTGGCTGCAACAGAATACCTGAGGCTGAGTAATTTGTGAAGAAAATTGATTTATTACAGTTCTGGAGGAGGAGGTGTCCAACATCAAGGGGCCGCTTCTGGCAAGGACCTTCTTGCCACATCATAACATGGCCAGAAAGTAGCAGTTGGCAAATTCAGATCTCTCCTCTCCTTAATGAAGCCACTAATCCCATCATGGAGACCCCACCACTCATGATATCATCTAATCTGCATAACCTCCCCAAAGTCCTGTCTTCAAATACCAGCAACATATGAATTTAAGGTTTAAGTTTCTAACACATGAACTTTTGGGAGATACATTCAAACCATAGCAGAGTCCAGGTTCTCTAGTTCTCCTAGTACCTTTCGCTGAAAAAAGTATTCCCTATTGGATTGTCTTGGCAACCTTGTCAAAACTCATCTTACTGTAAATTATAAATGTTAATTTCCGGACCTTCAATTCTCTACAGTTGATCGGTATGTCTGTCTCTATCCCAGATTATACCATCTTATTTAAAAAAAAAACAGATTTATTTATTGATTTGAAAGGCAGAAATAGAAAGAGAGAGAGTAAGAGAGAGAGAGAGAGAGATCGATCTTCCATCTGCTGGTTCACTTCCCAAATGATCACAACAGCTAGGGTTGTGCCAGGCCGGAGCCAGGAGCTTCCTTCAGGTCTCCCATGTGGGTGCAGTGGCCCAAGCAAGGACTTGGGTCATCTGCTGCTGCTTTCCCAGGCCATTAGCAGGGGAAGTGGAGCAGCCAGCTCATATGGGATGCCAGCATCACAGATGGCTTAACCCACTATGCCATAACCCAAGCCCCATGTAGTATATTTTAAGATCAGGAAGTGGAAGTCCTGTAACTTTATTATTCTCTTTCAAGATTTTTCTGGCTATTTTAAGTCCCTTACATTTTCACATGAATTTTAGGATCAGCTTATCAATTTCTTTTAAAAAAAAAAAGCTTGAATTTTTTTATTTGAAAGTGTTCCAAAGAGAGAGAGAGAAAGAGATATCTTCAACCTCCTGGTTCACTCCCCGAAGGGCCACAACAGCCAGGGATGGGCCAGGCTGAAGCCAGGAGCCATGAGCTTCTCCCACATGGGTTCAGGAGCCCAAGCACTCGGACCATCTTCCACTGCTTTCCCAGGCACATTAGTAGGGAGCTGGATTGGAACTGGAGCAACTGGGTCTCAAACTGGCACCCATATGGGATGCTGGCATCACAGGCAGAGGCTTAACTTGCTACAGCACAACACTGGCCCCAACAACTGGAATTTTGATAGGTATTGTGCTGAATCTGTGTATAAATTTGGGGAGTATTGGTGTTTAATAATATTGTCTTGTAATCTGTGAATGTGAGATATCCTATTTATTCATATCAAGAGTGCTTTGTATTTTCTGGCATTCAGTTCTTACATTTCTTTTGTTAAATTTATCCCTAGGCATTTTATTCTTTTTGATATTCTTAAATATGGGATTTGGGGGGTCCAGCATTGTGGTGTGGCAGGTTAAGCTGTTGCCTGCAATGCCAGCATCCTAGATGAGTGCTGGTTCCAGTCCCTGATGCTCTACTTCTGATCGTGCTCCCTGCTAATGTGCCTAGGAAAGCAGCAGAGGATGCCCTAAGTTCTTGAGCCCCTGTACCC
Organism: Lepus europaeus; assembly: GCF_033115175.1. Classification (NCBI taxonomy): domain Eukaryota; kingdom Metazoa; phylum Chordata; class Mammalia; order Lagomorpha; family Leporidae; genus Lepus; species Lepus europaeus. The sequence goes on along the minus strand of NC_084850.1, from coordinate 97,823,822 downwards.
AAGTGGGAGACCTGGATGGAGCTCCAATTTCCTGACTTCAGCCTGGTCCAGCTGCAGCCATTGAGGTCATTTGGGGAGTGAACCAGTGGATGGAAGATCTCTGTCTCTAACTCTGCCTTTCTTAAAAATAAATAAATCTTAAAAAAATTTTTCCATTTAAAAAAAGATGTATTTATTTGAAAGGCTGAGTTAGAGAAAGAGGGAAAGAGAAAGAGAGAGAGAGAGAGAGAGAGAGAGAGAGATCTTCCATCCATCCACTGGTTCACTCTCCAAATGGCCGCAACGGTTGGGACTGGGCTAGGCCAAAGCCAGGAGCCAGGAGTTTTTTCCAGGTCTCCTATGTGGATTCAAGGGTCCAAGCACTTTGGCCACCCTCCTCTGCTTTCTCAGGCACATTAGTAGGAAGCTGTATCAGAAGTGGAGCATCCGGGACTCAAACTGGCACCCATAATGGGATGCCGGCATTACAGGGCATGTCTTTAACCAACTGTGCCAGAGAGCCAGCCCTCTAGTTTGAATTTTTGAGGCACTCCCTACCATTCTATAATGACTACACTAATTTACATGTCACTCAACAGTGTGGAAAGGTTCCCTTTTCTGTACACTTGTTACTTTAGGTCTCTTTGATAAATAGCCATTCTAACAGGTATGAGATGCTATCTCATTGTGTTTTTAACCTGCATCTCCTTGATGATTAGTAGTGTTGAGCAGTTTTTGTGATACCTGTTGGCCATTTGTATGTCTTCTGTTGTGAAGTATCTACTCAGATCCTTTGCTTATTTTTCAAATCAGTTATCTGTTTGAGTTCCTTATGTTTTAAATATTAATCCCTTATCAAATAAATGGTTTTTAGATATTTTCTCCCATTCTGCAGGTTGTCTCTTCACCCTATTGAGTGCTTCTTTTGCTGTGCCAAAGCTTTATAGTTTCGTCCAATCTTATTTGCCTATTTTCACTTCTGTTGCTTGTGTTTTAGGGATCATATGCATAAAACTATTGCCCAAACCCATGTCTTGGAGCACTTACCCTGTGTTTTCCTCTTAAGAGTTTTACAGTTTCGGGTCTTACATTTAAATCTTTAGTCCATTTTGAGTTCCATTCTTCTGCATATGGATACTCAGTTTTCCCAGCACCATGTATTGTAGAGGCTGTCTTTGTGGTTTCTTAATACTTTTGTCAAAAATAAATTGGCCATAAATGCATGGATTCATTATCTCTGGATTCCATTCCATTGGTCAGTGGTTTTATGCCAGTGCCATGCTGTTTTGATTACTGTATTTTTGTAGTACATTTTGAAGTCAGGTAGTGTGAGGCCTCCAGCCTTATTCTTTTGAGACAAGATTTCTTTTGCTCTTGAGAGTCTTTTGTAGTTCCAGGAGAATTTTAGGATTATTTTTCAATTTCTGTGAAAAATATCCTTGAGATTTTTTGATAGGAATTATATATAATATGCACATTGCTTGGGAGTAGTATGGGCATTTTAACAATATTACTTTTCCAATCCAGAAACACGGGGTATTTTTCCATTTATTTGTGTCATGGTAAATTTCTTTCATCATTATTTTATAGCTTTCAATGAGGTATCTTTCACCTTGGTTCAGTTTATTCCCAAGTATTTTACCTTTTCTGTAACTATGGTAAACGGGGTTATTTTCTTTTGCAAGTAGTTTGCTATTAGTGTATAGAAATACTGCTGAGTTTTGTATGTTGATTTAATATCCTGCACCTTTACTGAATGTGTTCATTCTAACACTTTTGGTGGCGTCTTTAGGGTTTTCTGTGTACCACTATAAGATCATGTCACCTATAAACAGTGATAATGTAACTTCTTTCCAGTTTGGATGTGCCTTATTTCTTTCTCTTGCACAGTTGCGGTGGGCAGGACTTGCAGCACTATGTTGAATACAGGTAGTGAGAGTGGATACCCTTTTCTTGTTCCTGATTTTAGAGGAGGTGCTTTTAACATTTCAGCATTGAATATGATGTTAACTCTGAGGGTTGTTATTATGTTAGTGCACCTCATTTGCTGAGTTTTTATAATCAAAGGATGTAGAAGTTTGTAAATGCTTTTTCTGTATCTGTTGAGATAATGTGCTTACTGCCCTTCATTCTGTTAGTGTGGTGTATCACATTTATAGATTTGCATATACTGAACCATCTTTGCATCCTTGGGATAAATCCTTCTTGATCATGGTAAATGAACCTTTCAATACACTGTTAAACTTGATTTGCTAGTATTTTGCTGAGGATTTTTGTACCAAGGTATTGACCTGCAATTTTCTTTTCTTGTAGAGTCTGTGTCTGCCTTTGGTATCAGAGTAATGCTGTCCTCATAAACATTAATTTGAAAGCATCCCTAGGGGCTGGTGCTGTGGTGCAGCAGATTAAAGCCCCAGCCTGAAGCACCTACATCCCATGTGGGCACTGGTTCTAGTCCCAGCCGCTCCACTTCTGATCCAGCTCTCTGCTATGGCCTGGGAAAGCAGTAGAATATGGCCCAGGTTCTTGGGCCCCTGCACCCGCATGGGAGACCTGGAAGAAGCCTCTGGCTCCTGACTTTGGATCAGCCCAGCTCTGGTTGTTGTGGCCAATTGGGGAGTGAACCAGAAGATGGAAGACTCTCTCTCTCTCTCTCTCTCTCTCTCTCTCTCTAACTCTATATTTCAAATAAATCTTTTTTTTTTTTAAAAAGAAAGTATTCCTAAGTGTGGAAGAGTTTACACATGATTGGTGTTAGTTTTTTAAATGTTTGATAGAATTCAGCTGTGAAGCCATCAGGTCCTGGACTCTTCTTGGATGGGAGATGTTTTTAACAACTGATTCAATCTCTTTACTTGTTATTGGTCTTTTCATTTTCTGTTTCTTCATAATTCAGTTGTTGGTAAGTGTATGCATTTTTTCTATTTAATTGAGCTTGTTAATGCAATTGTTCATAGTAATTTCATAAACTTTGTATTTGAGTCCTCTGCTGTTTTCTTTTGCTAGTTAAAGGTTTGTCAATTTTGTTTACCTTTTTAAAAAGACTTGTTTATTTGAAAGGCAGAGAGAAAGAGAGACAGACAGACAGACAGACAGACCAACACTCCGGTGTGGGATACCAGTGTGGGCCTAACCCACTGCACCACCATGCCAGCCCCTTGTTTATCTGTTTAAAACAGACTCACCCTTAGTTTCATTGAATTTTTTTTTCTGGATTCTATTTCATGTATTTATGTTCTGATCTTTATTTTCTTCTCTCTACTTTTGAATTAGTTGGGTCTTTTTTTAGTTCCTTAGGTTGTTCATTTGAGATCTTTCTTTTTTTAGTGTAGGCATTTATTGCTATACACTCTCCTCTTAGTACTGCTTTGCTGCATCCTGTGAGCTTTGGTATATCTGTCTCCATTTTCATTTGGGTCAAGATATTTTTAAATTTCCCTTTTAATTTCTTCATTGACTTATTTGTTCTTCTGGATAATGTTGTTTTATTTCCATGTAATTATGAATTTTCAAAAATTCATCCTGTTACTGATTTGTAGTTTTCTACCATTGTCAGTGGGAAGGATTTTTAATATTACCTCAGTCTTCTTAAAGTTGGCGAGACTTGTTTTGTGGCCTAGAACATGGTCAGTCTTGGAGAATATTCTGTGTGTACTTGAGAAGATTGTGTATTCTGCTGCTGTTGACTGGAATGTTCTCAATTTGTCTGTTAGGCCTGTTTGGTCTAAAGTGTAGTTTAATCTTTTCCTTATGGATGATCTTGTGCATTGCTGAAAGTGGAGTATGGAAGTCTTCTATTATTATAATATTACTGTTGTCTCTCCTTTCAAATCTATTAATATTTATTTTATATTTTAGGTGCTCCAAAGTGGGGTGCATATTATTTCCAATTATTATATCTTCTCAATGAGTTGCCTTCCTAGTTGGTACATAATAACCTTCTTTGTCTTTTCAGTTTTTTACTTGAAGTCTATTTTTCTAATATAACTATAGTACTGTCTTTTGGCTTTCCGGTGCATGGACTATCTTTTTCCATCTCTTCGTTTTCAGTCTCTTTGAGTCCTTAAAGCTGAAATGAGTCCTTATAGGCAGCATATAATTGGGATCTTGTTTTTTCCTTATTCAGTCCTTCTATGCCTTTTGGTTGCAGAGTTTAATCCATTTACATTCAAGGTAATTATTGACAGGTAAGGACTTACCAGTGTACTTTAATGTTTTCTGGTTATTTCCAAGATCTTTTCATCCCTTTTTTTTCTTATTGTCTTCTTTTGCAGCTAAGTGATTTTCTCTAATGCTATGCTTTGAGTCTTTACTTTTTTATTTTTTAAAAAAGATTTATTTTATTTATTTGAAAGGCAGAGTTACAGAGAGAGTGGGTGACAGACAGAGATCTTCCATCTGCCAGTTCATTACCCAAATAGCCAAATGGAGAGAGGGAGAGAGAGGGAGGGAGGGAGGGAGGTATCTTCCATTGGTTCACGGGAACTGGCGTGGGGTCTGGGTCTGCAACAGTGGTCCTAGAACTTTGCTCCGTGGAGGTCAGCCTGGCACTGGGGTCTACTGTGTTGGGCCTGGACCCTGGGGCCTCAGGGACCAGTCTGGACATGGGACTGACTTGGTGGATTGGCAGGTGTGTGGAGCTTGGTTCTGCAAGGACCTGGCCCAGTGTGAGGGGTCTAGTGTGATGAGTCTGGACCCTGGATCTACTGCAGCAGGCCTGGACTGTGGGCCAGCTGAAGCACGGGGCTGCAGTGACCAGCCTGGAAGGTAGGGCCTCAGGCACTGGCTTGCTAGTGGGGAGACCCGAAGCCTATGTCCATAGGTGCTGTTCCGGTACCTGAGGCTGGGAGTGCCTGACCTGGGGCTGGGGAAGGCCTGCAGCCTGGAGTTTATATGGGCTGGTCTGGAAGCTGAGGTGGGCCTGGAGCCTGAGGCCACAGCATCTGGCTTAGAGGCGGGGTCTGCAGGGGCTGGCCTGATGACAGTGATTATAGAGGCTGTCCCCATGCTGAAGCAGGCCTAAAATTTGAACCAAAGGAGCCAGCTCAATGCTGAGGGTAGTGTGGGTCCCAGGACCACTGGGGCAGGCCTGCTGTGGAGTATACGTGTAGTGGAGTATGGGGGTTAGCTAGCCCGGTGCTGGGACCAGTCCAGCGCTAAGGCTCATCTGGAGCCTGGGGCCCCTGAGTCAGCCTGGCACTGGGGCAGACCCAAGAGACTGAGCTGCGAGCCCGGAGCTATGGGATCTGGCCTGGCACTGGAGCCGCAGTCTGTAAGCGCCAGCCTGGGGTCCTGGGCCATGGTGGCCTGCCTGGTGCTGGGTTTTACTGGGGCAGGCCCTGCGTCGCAGTCTGAAGAAAATCCAGGGCTCACGTCTCTCTCATCCCTCTGAGAGAGAGAGAGGATCTGTCTTCCTGCTGTGCTGCCTGGGGCTGGGGGCTGGGTGACATGGATAAATGTAAAAATGTCCTCCATGCGCTCTTCAGCATCTCTTGCCTCATTTCTCTGCCATCCCCTCTTGCTGTAATCCCTCAGCTGGCCTCCTTAGCTCTGGTGAAGAATTTACATGCATGGGTAATGGTTGAAATTGATGTCGCTGTGGGTGGGGATAGGAGGTAGGGTTTTAGCGTACATGCTAGCAAGTCCCGTTTGTCACCTTGCTGACATCTGGACTCTGTTTTTGTTTTTGTTTGGTGTGGTTGTTGCTGTTGTAGTTGTTTTTTCCTGGTGCTGTTCATTAAGCTTTCTGAACTAATTCTCTGCTTTCTGTATTTCTTGTGTTATGTGGCCCCTGAGTTCTCTGCTCCCATTATTAAGTTCTTGTGTGTATTTTCTTTTTTTTTTTTAATGAAGAGCTATGTTTGTTTGTTTGTTTGTTTGTTTATTGACGAGGCAGAGAGAGCTCCCGTCCACTGGTTCACTCTGCAAATGCTTGCAACAGCTGCGACTGGGCTGGACCAAAGCCGGGAGGCAGGAACTCAATCCAGGTCTCCCATAGGGGTAGCAGGAGCCCAATCATCTGAGCCATCAATGCTGCTCCCCACCCCCCCAGGTCTGCATTAGCAAGAAGCTGGAGTCAGAAACCCAAGTCAGGAATTGAACTCAAGTCACCCTGCAATGAGAGGCAGGCATCCCAACTAGTGTTTTCACTACTAGGCCTGTCCCTGAGTGACTTGGTGGTCTGCCAGTGACTGGTCTGAGGATTTCCTTCAGTGCTTCGCCTGAATGTCTTCCACTCTTTGCCAGGAGAATCCAGATGGAAAAGGGTGCCTCCCAGCAGCAGCCAGTTTACATGACGGCCTGAGCTTTTATCACTTTTCTGCTTTTCCAGGCACTCACAGCCAGTGAGAGGTGAAAGCTTCGGGTCGGCACCTTTCTCAGCAGTTTCCTGGTCACACACACAGCCTTGACTACAGAGTTGCACATGGTTGTCTTGTTCGCCAGGATATCCCTGCAAATTCCTACAGCATCAGATCTTTGTGTTTTTCTGCAATTTTGTCCTTTTGGCTACTGTACCACTGAGCTAGAGAGGTTGGGGGAGGAAGAGACTAGCCACAGGTAAAACGTCACAGACCCTGCTGGCTTACTAAGCAGAAGTCTGCAGTTTCTCTTAGGCAGGCAATATTCACTTCATTCTGTGGCTTTGGTTAATTGCCAGACTTCCAAATGGTCAAGTATAGTTGGTTTGTCCATAATTTTATTATTTTAGAGGGAAAGTGAATTCACCAAAGTTCCATCACCCTCTTATTTCTCCTATCTTTTAAAAAAAGGTACGCCCATCGCATCCCATATCCCACTGCAATTATGATGGCATTTCTCGATTTCCCAATAGCAGAACTCTCCAAAAGAGTTGTCATTCCTCACTTCCTCATACTCTTTTCCCATTCTCTGTCTGTTCATATAAAATGGGTTATATATGTGGTAAAAGAATCCATACATTATACACGCGAGCTTTAATATAATGTGCCAGTAAGAAAAGCATCTCCCCTTGTGTCATTTTCTGTCTCATTCCTCCTGCCCACTCCACAGAAATGAGCACTCTCTTAAGTCTTAGGCTTAGCATTCATTCCCTTGCTGTTTTGGATATATGGCATTTTCTCATATTTATGGGGTTGCTTAACCAATACATTATCTTTTAGGCTTGATTTTCAGCTTTGTAAACAAAAATATACTATCTGTGTCTTCTGTGACTTCCTTTTTTCATGCAATAGTATGTTTCTTTTTAAAAAAAAACATTTTATTTATTTATTTGAAAGGTAGAGTTACAGACAGAGGGAGAGAGAGAGAGAGAGAGAGAGAGAGAGAGAGAGAGAGAGAGAAAGTCTTCCATCCACTGATTCATTCCCCCAGATGGCTGCAAAGGCCAGAGCTGAGCCGATCTGAAGCCAGAAGCCAGGAGCCAGGAACTTCTGGATCTCCCACACAGGAGCAGGGGCCTAAGCACTTGGCCCATCTTCCACTGCTTTCCCAGGCCATAGGCAGAGAGATGAATTGGAAGAGGAGCAGCTGGCACATGAACTGGTGCCCATATGGGATGCTGTATCCCAGGTGGAAGCTTAGCCTACTAAGCCACAGCACCAGCCCCCAATAGTATGTTTCTAAGCTCTACCTGTGTTGTTGCGTGTAGCTGTAGTTTGTCCATTCACAATTCTGTATAATATTACCTTGGGTGACTAGAAAACAAATTACTTATCCATTTATCAATTGATGGACCTTTGAGTTGTTTCTAGCTTTTTGTTCTCATGAACAGTGATACTATGAAAATTTTAACATGTGTCTCCTGGTATACATGCACACCCATAGTTCTAAGATATACACATAGGAATGGAATCATTAGTTAATAAAACATGTAAAATTTACCTTGACAGAGTTATTCTAAACTGATGGCACCACTTTTTTTTTGAAAGATTTATTTATTTATTTGAGAGCTAAAGTTACAGACAGGAAGATGGGGAGGCAAAGAAAGAGGTCTTCCTTCCACTGGTTCACTCCCCAAATGGCTTCAGCGGCTGGAACTGCGCTAATCCGAAGCCAGGTGCCAGGAGCTTCTTCTGGGTCTCCCACACAGGTGCAGGGGCCCAGGCACTTGGGCTGTCTTCTATTGCTTTCCCAGGCCACAGCAGAGAGCTGAACGGGAGAGGAGCAGCCAGGACACAAACCAGTGCCCAAACGGGGTGCCAGCACTGCCAGCAGGGGTTTATCCCACTACACCACAGCACCAGTCCCTGCTGGCACCACTTCACAGTTCTTTCGGCAATGTATAAGAGATCCCATTGAGTCCCACCTTGATATACTTCACATTGTCCTGCTTCTTAACTTTTGTCACTATAGTGAGTACAAAATAATATTTCACTGTGGACTTAATTAGCAGTTGTCTAGTCATCAATGTAGTAGAACATCTCTTTATGGTTATTGGCCATACTGGGTTCTTCTGTGCAAGCCAGCTATTAATATATTTTGCCTGTTGAAAGCAATTTTAAATCATTTTTATTGATTTATGGGAATTCTTTATTTTAGAAACTCATCATTTGTCAATTATACCTGTTAAATACCTTCTCTCAGTTTGGGGCATTTTGTTCTTTATGGTGTTTTTGAAAAGAAGAAATTTTATTTTTTTGATTGAAAAGAAGAAATTCTGATTTTTTGATAGAGTTTAATAGATCAATCCTTATTATAGCTGGTCCTTTGTTGTCTTGTATTTCCTAACATGTGGTCATAACCTTCTTTATCCTATTGTAATAAAAGCTTACCTATCACACTTAACTCCTTGATCCAACTGGAACTGATTTTTGTGTGGTAGAAGATAGGGAACTGGCTTCGTTATTGTCCATCTACATAATCCAGTGATAGCAAGTGCCACCAGTAGTGTGCACCAGAGTTCTACATCTCTGTAGGTCTATTTCTGGGCTCTCTTTGCTGTTGGTCAGCTTTCTCTGAATGAGTACCTCAGTATGCTGCCTTTACTTCAGCTTCATGATAACCCTTGATGTTTGATAGAACAAAATCTTCCCATTTTATTTTTCTTTAGGAATATCGTGTATTCTTGGCCCTTGGTTGTTTAAATGCATTGTGGAATGTACTTGTCATGTTCTCTAAAGATTTTGGAATTGTGATGAATCTTTAGATTGATTTGATACGCATTGATGTTTATGATGTTGAGTTCTCCTAGTGATGGACATGATATATCCCCTTACGTTAAGTGGATTCTTTTTTTTTTAAGATTTATTTATTTATTTGAAAGTCAGCATTACACAGAGAGAGGAGAGGTAGAGAGAGAGAGAGCAAGGTCTTCCATATGATGGTTCACTCTCCAGTTGGCCGCAACAGCCAGAGTTGCGCTGATCCGAAGCCAGGAGCCAGGAACTTCTTCCGGGTCTCCTACACAGGTGCAGGGGCCCAAGGACTTGGACCGTCTTCCACTGCTTTTCCAGGCCATAGCAGAGAGCTGGATTGGAAGTGGAGCAGCTGGGTCTTGAACCAGTGCCCATATGAGATGCTGGCAATGCAGGCGGCAGCTTTACCTGCTACGCCACAGCACTGGCCCCACAAAATGAGATGTTTTTATATAATGTGTTTTTGAAAAAGATTTCTTTATTTACTTGAAAGTCAGAGTTACACAGAGGGAGAAGGAGAGGCAGAGAAAGAGAGAGGGAGAGAGGTCTTCCATCTGCCGGTTCACTCCCAAAATGGCTGCAATGGCCAGAGCTGTGCCGATCCGAAGTCAGGAGGCAGGAGCTTCTTCCCGGTCTCCCATGTGGGTTTTCAGGGGCCCAAGGACTTGGGCCATCTTCTACTGCTTTCCCAGGCCATAGCAGAGAGCTGGATTGGAAGTGGAGCAGCCAGGACTTGAACTGGCACCCATTTGGGATGCCAGCACTGCAGGTGCCGGCTTTACCCATTATGCCACAGCACCAGCCCCTATATAATGTGTTTTTATCACTTTTACAGGTATATAGAAATGAAGCTGATTTTGTGTCTTCATTTTAACCATATGCCTTAGTAAACTTTTTTTTAAAGATTTATTTATTTATTTGAAAGGCAGCGTTACAGAGAGGCAGAGAGAGAGAGGGAGAGAGAGAGAGAGAGAGAGAGAGAGGTCTTATATCTACTGGTTAACTCCCCAGATGGCCACAACAGCTGGAGCTGCGCCGATCTGAAGCCAGGAGCCAGGAGCCTCCTCCGGGTCTCCCACGTGGCTGCAGGGATCCAAGCACTTGAGCCATCCTCTACTGCTTTCCCAGGCCTTAGCAGAAAGCTGGATTGGAAGAGGAGCAGCTGGGACTTGAACCAGCGCCCATACGATATGCCAGCACTGCAGGCGGCAGCTTTACCCACTACGTCACAGCGCCAGCCCCCAGTAAACTTTTACTATTATACAAACTTTTCATTTTGGATTTACATAAAGTTACTAAAGAGATAGTAAAGTAAGTTCTTATGTTAGAGGATGTCAAGTTCATAGAAAAATGGGATTCAAATATAAGTGTATTTCAGTGCAAAAAAATGTTTGAAATCCATGTATTGTTTTTTCAAAATGCACGCTTTCCATGAACTTTTTAAAGAACCCTTGTTATACTCACTTTGGTATATTTACCAAAACTGAAAAAGCAAAATTGGTGTGACTATTAACTAGGTGTTAGTCTAGTCTTCAGACAGATTTATTACTTTTTCCCACTAATGTCCTTTTTCTGTTCCAGGATGCATTTCAAAATACCACATTGCTTTTAGTCAGCCTATCTTTTGATCTATGACAGTTTTTCTGAATCTTGCCTTGCTGGTTTTTTTTTTTCAATTGAGGATTTTTTTTTTATTTGAAAAGCAGAATTACGGAGATAGGGAGAGACAGAGAGAGAGAGAGAGAGATCTTCCATCCGCTGATTCACTTTCCAAATGGCTGCAATGGCCAGGGCTGGGCCAGGCTGAAATCAGAAGTCAGGAGCTTCATCCTGGTCTCCCACATGCTTGCAGGGCCCAGAGACTTGGGCCATCTTCTTGCTTCTTGCCCAGGCATGTTAGCAAAGAGCTGGATTGGAAGTGGATCAGCCAGGAATCAAACTGACACCCACATGGGATGCCAGCTTTGCAGGAGGTAACTTTACCCATTACACCACAACGGCAACCCCTGGCCTTGGTTTTTAAGACCTTAACATTTTGAGGAGTACTGTAAGAATGTCCTTCAGTTCAGATTTTTTTTTTTGACAGGCAGAGTTAGACAGTGAGAGAGAGAGACAGAGACAGAGACAGAGAGAGACAGACAGAGAGAAAGGTCTTCCTTTTTCCATTGGTTCACCCCCCAAGTGGCCACTACGGCTGGCACGCTGCGCCAATCCGAAGCCAGGAGCCAGGTGCTTCTCCTGGTCTCCCATGGGGTGCAGGGCCCAAGCACTTGGGCCATCCTCCACTGCCCTCCCGGGCCACAGCAGAGACTAGCCTGGAAGAGGAGCAACCGGGACAGAATCCGGTGCCCCAACCGGGACTAGAACCCGGAGTACCGGTGCCGCAGGCAGAGGATTAGCCTAGTGAGCCACAGCGCCGGCCGTGGTTCAGATTTGTTTGAGGTTTTTCTCCTACACTGTGATCATCCCTGATGATGTGAACCTTCATCCCTTGGTTAAGGTGACGTCGGCCAGGTTTCTCCACTGCAGAGTTGCTATTTTTCCCTTTATATAATCTGTTCTTTGGAAGAATCTAGTCCGCCCTCAAGGAGAGGGGTGGGATTAAATTAAGCTCCAACATAATGTGTGAAGTATACCTGCATGTATTATTTGGAATTCTTCTGTAAAGAGTGATCTCATCCTTTATTTCCCTCCTTGTTTATTTACTTATCACTTGTTTATATCATATGATCTTGCATTTATTTAAGATGTTGAATTGTAATCCCATACTATATTCTTTGTTTTGTTGCTTAGGTTGTTCCAGCTTTGGCCACTGAGGGCTCTTTGAGATTGGCCAGTGTGTCCCTTTGACATGCCTCCATCGTTTGTTTTTGAGCACTTCCTTACCTTCTGCCGTGCCAAGATGTTCGAGACTCATCTCACATCTTCTGGCCTCAATCCTAGCATCAGCCATTTCTCCCAGGAGCTCCTGTTTCTATTAAGTTGTCTGTTCTTGTGTGTTTTCTATGTTGACAACCATATCAGCGTCAACATGCCATTTTGGTTTTTTCCTTTCCAACCTTTATGTGTCTAATTTATTTTTCTCATCTTACTGAGATGTCTAGGACAATGTTGAATTGATAAGTAATAGTGAGCATCTCTATCTTATTGTATATTTTAGAGGAAACACGACTAAGTTTTCCTTATTAAGAATGATATTTGCTGTAGGTTTCTATGGGTTCTATCAGGTTAAGCAAGTTTCATGCTATTCCTGTATGTTACAAAGTTTCTGTTGTTTTTTTTTTAAATCATGAAAGTATTTAATTTTTTAATAAAATGTCTTTTCCATTTCTCAGCATGGTAGTTTGTGTTTTCACCAATCATCTGATAATGTGGTAAATGGCATTTGTAGACCTTCCTCATGTTGGACTACCTTTGCCTTTCTCATACAAATACATCTTGGTCATGGTCTTTTCCTTTTTTATACAGTGCTAGATTTGGCTTGCTAACACTTTGCTTAGGATTTTGACATCTGTGTCTATGAGTAACATTGGTGTTTAATTTTCCTTCCTCATACTGTCCTTACTTACTTCAGACATTAAAGTTTTGTTGGTCTCATGGAATGAGTAAGAGACTGTTCCCTCTTTTATAATATTCTGAAAGATGCTGTACAACTTTGGAAAATATCTCTTTGGTAGAATTCCCCTGTGGGACCATCTTAGTCTAATGTTTTTCTTTTAAATGTTGAGATAACATTAAACTTTGATATAAAAATCTTTTCAAAATTTCAAATGAACAATTTGAAATTTGCTTTTATAACATGTTTATTTTATATCCTGTACTTGAAATGGCTACACACAAATCCTAACCAAGACCTTTCTTTGTGTTCCTCAAATTCTTAACAGTCACCATCATCAACAACAAAATTTTTCTTTGTACAAGTAGATGACAAAGTTTTGAAACCCATTTTTAAATTGTTCAAAAATGTTTAACAATTGAAATTATACCTACAGCTTTTCTGCTTGTTTCACTGACAAATATACTGGTAAAATTTCTTATGATAATGTGAGTAGATTTCAAATCCAGTTGAAGTCTTTCATGTTAAATATTTCAAAATAATGATGAAGCTCTTGTTTGCAGAACATGCATCATTATTAGAACCATCACCCTGCAGCTAGCTTGGACACCATTAAAAGGATATTCGTGAAGACAGAGTGTCAGGGCATCTACCTGGAGCTACACCCTCCAGAAGCCCCTGCTTGGCCTCCCTGCCTCCAGTCCCATCCCAACCAATCACAACTTGGGCTGTGCCTGGTGTTTCTTGGAAACTGGAACGCAGACTCCTCCTGCAGCTCCACGAGCCCCTTGTCCTCAGTGAGCAGAAGACTAAAGAAGCTGGCTACTGAAGAGGCTGTCCAAGTGATAGAGCACCTCCTTGGCCTTGCTTAGTACATTTACCACAGAGCAGTAGCTGAGTACTGGATGTTATTCATGCTTACCACCTTCAGAGGGATTTCTCACACCCCACTTCACTAAGGGCTACCCTCTAAGGCTCTTCAGAGGAGGCTTTCCATAGAGAGGTGGCCTACCTACAGTCTGCACTGCCTCAGGTCATACCTGAACACCTGTAGAGCTAAGGGGATCGATATATCTTTACCTACCTAATCCACAGAACAACTGGAAAACTTTGCCTTCTGTTTTTGTTTGTTCTTTTGGTGGGAAGAATTTTAACTACTGCTTCAGTTACTTTAGTAGTGTAGAACTACTGAGGATTTCTTTTTCTTCTTGAGTCAGTTTTGGTAAGATTATTTTCCTAAGAATTAGTTCACTTTTGTCTACATTTGCAAATTCATTGATCTAAAATTCCCTTTTTTAAAATTCTCTGCTGTATATAATCTGTAGCTATGTCTCCCTTTTCATTGCTAATATTGGTTATTTGTGCCTTTTCACTTTTTTTCTTGATCAATCTCACCAGAGGTTTGTCTATTTTATTAGTCTTTTCAAAGAACCAACTTTTGGCTTTGTTGCTTCTGTCTATTGTGTCTTTGTTTTCTATCTCTTTAATTTCTGCTCTTATCTTTTTTGATCTCCTTCCTTCCACTTTTTTTGGGTTTATTCTCTTGTTCTTTTTCTAATTTCTTAAAATGGACATTGAGCTCATTAATTTTAGTCTTTCTTGTTTTCTAATTTGTGCATTTAAGGGTCTAAATTTTCCTTTAATGACTGCTTTTCCACAAGTTCAGATATGTAGTTATTTTCATTATTGTTTAGTTCCAAGAACTTAACATTTCCATCATGGTTACTTATTTGACCCATGAGTTAAATAGAAGTATGATTTTAAGTTTCCAAATGTTTGGGGACTTTAAATTGTATCTCTTTGTTATTGAAGTCTACTCTAATTGTATTATAGTCAGAGGATATGATCTCTGTGATAACAATTCTTTGAAATTTATTGAGACTTGTTTTATGACTTAGTACATGATCAATATTTTTGAATGTTTCCTATATGCTTTATAAGAATGTAGTGTTCCCTAATTGTTGAATACAGAGTTCTACATGTCTCTTATTAAGTTTGTTAATTGTGTCACTCAAATTTTCTTTATCTATACTGATTTTTTTTGTCATGATCTACCAATAATTGAATGAAGTGTGTTAATATTTAACTGTGATGGTGGATTTGTCAATTTCTGCTTGTATTTCTCTATCTTTTTTGTTTTATATATTTTGAGGGTTTTTATTAGGAATATTCAATTTAAGATTTGTTGTATATTCCTGGTAAATATGTAATGGCCCTCTCTATTTCTGATAATGCATTTTTCCTTGAAGTCTATTTTATCTTGTATTAATGTAGCAACACACACCTTTCTACTTGTTAGGATTTGTGTGGTATATAATTTTCCATCCTTTTACTTTTGAGTATTTGCATGCCCTTATGCTTTAATTATATCTCTTGGAAACAGCATATAGCTGTTCTCTCTTTTAATTGGTAAGTTTAGTCTGTTTACTTTTACTGTGATGTATTTGGACTTGTTTATAGCATCATACTTTCCTCTTTCTACCCTTTCCATGCTTCAGTTTCTCTTTTCTCACCTGCATTTTTAGTTTTGAAATTTGTTTTATAATTAATTTTTCCCCTGCCTATTGTTGGGATTTCTTTTTCTAATTTTTCTTCAGTTGTCTTTGAGATTTTATCATATATGTTTAACTTATAAAATCTAAAGTTAAACAGTGTTTTCACCACCACCACCACCCCTTGAACAATGCAAGAAACTTAGAAAACTTCAATTCTAGCCATTCCTGTCCTGACCCCATACTATTATTTTCAGATATTTTAATTTGCTACTCTGTGTTCCTAGCCTTGCAATTATACATCATCATCATCAGTATTATTTTACATAGAAATGTTTGGATTTACTTACATACATTCTTACATCTCAGACCATTCTTCTGGGATCATTTTCATTCATTCTGAATACAGTGTTTAAATGTTCTTTTAGTACAGGTCTTTTGATGTTAAGTTTTCCCAGTCTTTGTTATATATACATGTCTTTATTTTATCCTTGTTCTTATAATGTAATTTTTTACAGATATGTTCCCATTCTCTTTTGCCTTTGAGAAGTCTGCCATCCATCTAATTTCTAGGTTTTTTGTGTATGGATTGTTCATTTTTTTGAGTGAGGTGTGCAGGGGATCCTGCAGTTTCATTCTAACATGTTTGGCCATTTATTTCTTTTTTTCTTTATTCTGCTTTGGAAATGTGCTTTCATAGCTCATTCAATTCATGTTTTTTATAATTTCTAGAAAATTTTCAACTATTATCTCTTCAGATATTGCCTGTTTTTCCTCCTTTCTCTCTTTCTTTCTTTTTCTTTCTCTCTTTCTTTCTCTCTCTTTCTTACTTTCTCTTTTTCTTTCTCTCTTTCTCTCTCTCTCTTTCTTTCTTTTTCTTTCTCTCTTTCTTTCTTTTCTTTTCTTTCTCAGAATCCAGTTAGTCACATTTTAGACCTCCTCATTCTGTCTTCTACTTCTCATAACACCTCTTTGATAGTTTCTGTATCTCCTTATCTGCCTGTACTTCATTCTGGGCAATTTCTTCAGGTATCTTTCAGCTTACTCAGTTTCTCTTCAGCCTTGTCTATTCTGATGTTTAATGTATCCATTGAGTTTTCATTTCAAAAATTGCATTTTTCATTTGTGCAGGTTTCATATATTTTACTTTCTAATCTTCCTAGCCATTCCTAATTGTCTCTTGTTGATTGCTCCTCTTTGTAATTACATCTGCCATTTCTTTAAGCAGTTCATACCCTTTTTGTTCACCCAGTAGTCACCATTTACATGAGGAAGACACTGTAAATAGTATTCACATCAAAACTGCATAGAATACAGTGATTACATATCCTTTGTTATACACATTTCTGTTTTCTTTTTGCTTAGTCTTCTAGTACCTGTTACTTCTCTGAAATTCTTTTAAAAATCCAAATCACATCATGTCCCTCGTCTGCTCAAATTCTCCCATGCAACTCCCTCAGAACAAAAGCCAAATTCCTCACCATGGCCAAAGAGTCCCTGCACAGCCTGATTCCCTTCACCTCTCTACTATCGGCTCCTGTCATGTTCCTCATCACTTACTCCTCCAGCCACTCTGGCCTCCTCACTGTTCCTCAAGCATGCTGGGTACCCTCCCTCTTCAGGGCCTTTGTACTTGCTCCTGTCAATGCCTGGAACACCCATCCTTCCAGATAATCTGTTGATTTTCCCAAGTACTACCAATATGCTCAAACGGCACCTTCCTAGAGAAGTGTTTCCTGATCAGCATATCTAAAATAACCCCTTTCACCTGCATTTTCTACTCCCGTATCTTACTGTACGTGTTATATTTTTCTACAAAGCACTGATTACCACTTGATGTATTTTATATATTTTTTTATTGTGGTTAGTGTTTCTCTCTCCCTAATAGTCTGTAAGCTCCACAAAGCAGGAACTTCTGTTTTGTCCACTTCTGTATCTCCAGTGCCAAGAAAAACAGTGCATAGTAATATTTAGTAGACACTCAATAAATATTTGTGGAATCAAAAAATGAATGAATGACTTAATTAACATGGAGGATAGAGACAGAAATGCCTTGGGAAGCAGGGGAGACATGAAGGCCTGTAACACTGTGTGAGGGCATTGTTCAGAAGGGTGGGGGATGTGCAGAAGCAGTGAGGATAACTCCTGAGTTCTTTTGAGAAGCAGTTGGTGGTGACAAAGGCACATGTTCTCTGTGACTGACTCCAACCTTTGGGCTCTGGAAGGCAGGCCTGCCTCTTTTTCAAACAGTTCTCAAACTGTTGTGTTGTCATGCCTGCCTGTCACCTAGTAAAGAACAAAGCCCCAACTCTCACTGGGATCAGGCTAGCATCCCCTTTTCTTTTGTCCTGTAAGAGACTGTTTCTTCGTTCCCCAGGCCAAGCAGATCACTCTCATTAGACTTTATTCTGTGGTCCCAGTGGGGATGGGGCAGTACAGAAGCAGGTACAGTGTCTGGCACATGATAAGCATTATTGTAATGGTGGATACCACAAGAAGGTAAGTTTCAGCTCAAGAAGAGATTTTTTTTTTTTCTGACAGACAGAGTTAGTGAGAGAGAGAGAGAGAGAGAGAGAGAGAAAGGTCTTCCTTCCGTTGGTTCATCCCCCAAATGGCCACTATGGCCGGCGTGCTGCGCTGATCCAAAGCCAGGAGCGCTGATCCGAAGGCAGGAGCCAGGCGCTTCCTCCTGGTCTCCCTTGCGGGTGCAGCGCCCAAGCACCTGGGCCATCCTCCACTGCCCTCCCGGGCCACAGCAGAGAGCTGGACTGGAAGAGGAGCAACTGGGACAGAATCCGATGCCCCAACTGGGACTAGAACCCGGGGTGCCGGCGCCGCAAGCGGAGGATTAGCCTAGTGAGCCGTGGCACCTGCCAAGAAGAGATTATTTACCATCATCAAGGAGGCAAGAGGCCATGGGGTTTTAGCTCTGGCCTTAATCCTGACTTGACTCCTGACCTGCTTTGGAGACCAGCATGACTCCCTTTGTTTCTGCCTGCCCGTGACTATTTGTGTATTAATTCTGTTGCCTAATATGTGACTTACTCCCTTATTTTTGTCACCTGCTAATATAATCATAGTACCATCGATATAGACAGAGCTCTGTGGCATTCCCCTGGAGACCTCTTCTCTAGGCTAATATCCATGTAGTATTTCACACTGAGTTTCACTATCCAACAAGTTTTAAGTTCAACTGAGCGAAGTTGGTCTAACCACATATGTGTCAACTCTCCTGCTCTATATTGAAGACACAAAGATGATCAAGATATATTTGCAAACACAGACCTGTAATTTCAGGGTTATATGGTCAGTGCAGTAACAGTGGTATGTATGATAGACTGTGGCAAGCCACTAAGGAGCACACAGCCCAGCTTAGAGAGTAAGGAACTGTTTCTTGGAAGACATGACATATGAAGATATGACATCTTCAAAGATGAGTAGGAATCTTCTCACTGTTTAATGTGGGGGGTGGGGGGTAGGGGCAATCCAGGCAAAGGCTACAGCATGGGCAACTTGCCTTACAGTGCACCTGTCTTTCCATGAGACCATCTTAGGAGACTTCAAGGAAAGACTCATGAGGAGTTTATAGCTCCTCTTCACATGCCAATCTAGTACCTATTCAGAAAGTTAATGAAAAATTATTCTGACATGACTGTCCATAGGCTTGTCCACACCAGCCTTCAGTGTACCTGGCTTCCTTGACTAGACTGTGAAATTTATGTGACTTGCTTCCTTTAGTCCTTCCCTGGTGTTGGTGTCACTGGCCACCGTCCTGGAGGTTATGGAGTCTCCTTCTGTCTCATGGGTGGGGGTATTGTGAAGAGGAATATCTCTCAGTCCTGACAGCAGTCATGGAGTAGAAACCCTTGTCTTTCAGGGAATTGACAGGGCCTGCCAATCTTATGCTCAGATATTGGGATTTCTCTCTCCTATGCAGGAAAAATTGGATTGTGACAGCTCGCAGGCTGTTTCAAAGCATGGAGGCCTGTGTCTCCTTGGGGTGATCTTAGCCATGTCACTTGTTCTCTCTGTCAGCTTCCTCATCAATGAAAGGGACTAAAGGCTACCTTGGGGAGTTGTGAGTGTTAGAACATATGTAAGGCACCTAGCACCTGGCCATCATTCATAATTTTTAAAGATTTATTTTACATATTTGAAAGGCACAGAGAGAGAGAGAGATCTCCCATCCACTGGTTTACTCCCCAAATGGCAGCAACAATGAGGTCCAGGAGTCTAGAACTCCATCTGGTCTCCCATGTGGTTGGCAGGGGCCCAAGCACTTGGACCATCTTCTACTGCTTGCTTGGTTTTCACCTCTCCTCCCCTCCCCTCCCCTCCCCTGCCCTGCCCTCTTCCTTCTTGTTTGAAAGGCAGAGTGACAGAGAGCAGGAGATCTTCCAGCCACTGGATCACTCCCCAAATACCACCATGCCCATGGCTTGGCCAGGCCAAAGCCAGGAACTCCATCTGTGTCTCTCATGTGGGTGGTAGGGGCCCAAGCACTCGGGCCATCTTCTACTACTTTCTGGCACATCAACAGGGAGCTGGATCAGAAACAAAGTAACTGGGACTCGAACCAGCACTCATAATGGGAATCCAGCACTGCAGGTGGTGGTTTGACCTGCTGCGCCACAGCACTGGCCCCACTTTTTGAACATCTATGAGAGTACCTCAGAAAATTCATAGAAAGTGGAATAAAAGAGAAGGGATTTTTTGGTGCACAAAATAAGCTTCTCTTCAATTTTATTTTCCATGAAGTTTTGGAAGAACCCTCCTCCTACTACCAGTATTAAAGGGGCCAGCCTAATGACTGATACCATGGTCAGTCCAACCTGGATCTGGATTCCAGCTCAACGACTTACTCCATGGTGACCTTGGTCAAGTTTTCTCACCTTTTTTAGCTGTAGATGTTTTTAAAGATTTATTTATTTGAAAGGCAGAGTTACAGAGAGGCAGAGGCAGAGAAAGATATCTTCCATCCACTGGTTCACACCCCCCTACCAATGGCTGCAATGACTGCTTCTTGGTTGATCTGAAGCCAGGATCCTGGAGCTTCTTCCAGGTCTCCCATGTGGGTACAGAGACTTAAGGACTTGGGCCACCTTCCACTGATTTCCCAGGCACATTAGCAGGGAGCTGGTTTGCAAGTGGAGCAGCCAGGACTCAAACTCGCACCCATATGGGATGCTGGTGCTGCAGGTGGTGGCTTGACCTGCTATGCCACAGCGCCAGCCCCTTAGCTGTCGTTTTATCATTTGTAAAGTGAAGTTAATGTTCCCAGCTTAGGGTTGTCTGCGTATTATTGTAGCAGTGTGTAGTGTGCAAGGTGGGACATTTCACAGACCCCTGGCCTCCCTCAGGCTGCCCTCTTGAGAGACCCCCTTCCTGTCCTGGGGACCTACCCTTTCTTTAGCCTCCTCTTTGTTCTCACATTGTCAAAGAGGTGTTAAGCCACTCTACCATTTCTGGAATGAAACCCAACATTTTCATGTTATGTTAAATCTTGTTTTATTCATCCTAGATTTGGGTTGCTAATAAGTTGTTTAGGATTGGGGCAGGCGCAGTGATGTAGCTAGTAAAGCTGCTGCCTGCATGCCAGCATCCTATATGAGTATCAGTTCAAATTCCTGCTGTTCCACTTCTGATCTAGCTCTCTGCTATGGCCTGGGAAAGCAGTAGAAGATGGGCCAAGTTCTTGGGCCCCTGCAACTGTGTGAGACCTGGCTCCTGGCTTCAGATAGGCACAGCTCTGGCTGTTGCGGCCGATTGGGGAGTGAACCAGCAGATGGAAGACCTTTCTCTCTCTCTCTGCCTCTCCTTCTCTCTCTCTGTGTAACTCTGACTTTCAAATAAATAAATCTTTAAAAAAATTTTATCAAACTTTACTTTCTCCCAATTTACGTTATTGCAGCTAGTATTCTAGTTCTTTTTAAGGAAGACATTAACACAAAAATTAATTAATATTTTATGCAGAGCATGTTTATTTAGATTGGAATACTTGTCATTTTATTTGTCTACCCTTCTTATATCTCAGACTTCCTTATAGGGACAATTTTCCTCCTTAAAATATATACTTTAGCAGATCCTTTAGTGCAAAACATTTAACAGAAAATTCAGTCTGTGTTTAATCTATAAATTTTCTTTTAAAAAGACTTTATTCTTCTTAAAACGTAAGTTTTCTGGGTGCCCAATTATAAATTACCTTTTTTTCCTCTCTTCACCTTTAGAAGATACAAGGTGCCTCAAAACGTTCGTGGAAAATTGGGTTAAAAGATGAGTTTATTTTCGTGCAAAAAATGTGAAATCCACGCATAATTCCATAATTTGCATTTTCCATGAACTCTTTGGAGACTACCCTGTGATCTTATGGCACTGTCTTTTGGTTTCCATTGCTGGCTTTGCAGTCTGCTGCCAGTCTGATTGTGCTTTTGTGGATGTTTTGTTTTCCGTGGCAGCTTTGGAGATCCTCCTTTAATTATTGTTTGAGCTTCTCTGTTATTATTCTCTGAATGCTCCTTTTTATAGTTTCCTGATCTTCATGAATCCAGTAATTTTTTCTTGTCATGCTGAGGATAAAACAATCTTTTTTTAAAAAATTCTCCTTTCATAGTTTTTATTTCCAGATATGTATATTTGAATGTCAGCAGCAGTGAGACACTCTCCCTGATGTCACATTTGGCCAAGGGCACCACAGATGCCTAAGGCAATGACATATATTGAAACCATAGAGAGAGTTTGCATGCGGGGAGGGCAGGGTAGGGAGGGGCTCTCCTAGTGTACAAGCATAGGTCAGCCAGGGTCCTGTCACTTGAGAGCATGGCAGTGCAGTGAACTCAAGCCAGAGTGCCTGGGTTCAAATCCCAGATCTGCCATTTCAGAGCTGGTCAAGTCACTGAACCTTTACTTTCTTAAATTTTCTTCTGTAAAAATGGGACTCACTATATAGTACTTACTTCACAGGGTTCTTGAAGGTATTCCATGAGTTAAGATACAGAAAGTATGGGGCCGGCGCTGTGGTGTAGCGGGTAAAGCCACTGCCTGTGGTGTCCGCATCCCATATGGGCACTGGTTTGAGACCCAGCTGCTCCTCTTCCTATCCAGCTCTCTGCTGTGGCTTGGGAAAGCAGTAGAGGATGGCCCAAGTCCTGGGGCCCCTGCACCCACGTGGGAGACCCAGAGGAAGCTCCTGCCTCCTGGTTTCGGATCGGCGCAGCTCTGGCCATTGTGGCCATCTGGGGAGTGAACCAGCGGATGGAAGACCTCTCTCTCTCTCTCTCTCTCTCTCTCTCTCTCTCTCTGCCTCTCCTCTCTCTGTGTAACTCTGACCTTCAAATAAATAAATCTTTTAAAAAAATACAGAAAGTGTTGAGAAGAGTAACTGGCACACGCTCAGCACTGCAGATGTGCTTGCTGTTTCTTCCATTGTCCCTCTGGTGCAGAGGAGATGGAAGGGAGAAGAAGAGCGTCTGTGTTGTGGCCGGCACTGTGGCTCAGTGGGTTAACGCCCTGGCCTGCAGTACCAGCATCCCAGAAGGGCGCCGGTTCTAGTCCTGGCTGTTCCACTTCTGATCCAGCTCTCTGCTATGGCCTGGGAAAGCAGTAGAAGATGGTCCAAGTCCTTGGGCCCCTGCACCCACGTGGGAGACCTGGAAGAAGCTCCTGGCTCCTGGATTCAGATCAGTGCAGCTCCGGCCGTTGTGGCCATCTGGGGAGTGAACCAGCAGATGGAAGACCTCTCTCTCTCTCCCTCTCTGCTTCTCCTTCTCCCTATAACTCTGCCTTTCAAATAAATAAATATTTAAAAAAGAAGAAGAAGAGTGTCTATGCAGTGGAGCAAGCAGAGCATAACCTGCCCTGTGTGTTCCCCCAACAGCTTGGGAACAAAAGCCATCCACAAAAAGCAGAAGGCCAAGAATCTGAAGGGCTTATTTGGACACTTCAGGGTATGAGCTATCAGTGAGCTATCAGTGAACTTAGGATGTGATAGAATTCTTCAATGGGAAAACAGGAAGCGAAGTTTAGGGGTGGATCTCACTGGAGAGGGGCCCCATGTTGGATATTTCCCTGTTGGAGCAGAGTAGTACTAAATGGGGGAGTGATGACAGATGGGTAATCTAGGATAAGAGGATCTCCTAAGCTTTCAGTAATGCTTTTCTCTTAGGAACTAGGCTATCAGGTGCTGCAGTGGGTCTTCAGGTTGGGGACATGCCTCGGTTAAGGGACAAGGGTGCTGCCAGGAGTTGATTCATATTCTCAGAGGTAGCACTGACTTCATAAAAATGCTTTCAAATCTTTGTTCGAAACCATCTTTGGTCCTGTCTTAAGTTTCAGAGAAATTACAGCCTCTGTGGCTGTCCCTGCACAGTAGAGGATATGAACAAGAGGGATGGGTCATACTGAAAATACACCCTTGGTAGAGAGGCAAATTGGAGGAAACATGACTATGTAGGGCTTATTCTAGGAATACAGGATGGGTTTAATAGTAGAAAATCAATCAGCACAACTCACTGTATAAACCAAAAAAAAAAAAAAACACCACTCATAACTGTTGTAATAAACATGGAAAACGTTGGACAAAATCCAACCTCCATTCCTGACTTTAAAAAACAAAACTTTTGACAAGGGGCCAGTGCTGTGGCATAGCAGGTAAAGCTGCTGCAGTGCTGGTACCCAATATGGGTGCCACTTTGCATCCCAGCTGCTCCACGTCCAATCCAGCTCCCTGCTAGTGCACTTGGGAAAGCAGTGGAGGATGGTCCAAGTACTTGGGCCCCTGTCACCCACGTGGAAGACCCAGAAGAAGCTCCAGGCTCCTGGCTTCAGACTGGCCCAGCTCTAGCCATTGTGGCCCTTTGGGGAGTGATCCAGCAGATGGAAGGCGTCTCTCTCTCTCTCTCTCTCTCTGCCCCTCTGTAACTCTGCCTTTCAAATAAATAAGTCTTCAAAAACTTTTGACAAACTAATAGTAGTAGGGATATAGGGCATCTACTAAAAAACACCTGCAGCTAATCTCATATTTAGTGGTAAAAGACCAAATGCTTTCCCCCCAACATCAGGAACAAGACAGGGCTGTCTGTTCTTTTCACTTGTATTCAGCTTTGTACCGGAGGTGCTCACCAGTGCAGTCAGGCCAGAGAGAGAGGAAAAGCCACCTATATTGGAAAGAAGGAGTACAACTGTATTGACAGGTAACATGATCATCTCCATAGAAAAATCCAGTGGATTTGGGGGGAAAAAAAACTACTAAAACTAATAAGTCCAGCAAGTTGCAGTATATAAGATACATACACAGAAATCAATTACATACCTATATACCAGCAATGAACAATTGGATCTAGAAGCTTTAAAAAAAAAGATTTATGTATTTGAAATGCAGAGTTAGAGAGAGAGAGAGGCAGGGAGAGGGAGGGAGGGAGGGAGAATCTTCCATCCACTGGTTCATTCCCCAAATGCCCACAATGGCCAGGGCTGGGCCATGTGGAAGCCAGGAGCCTGTAGCTTCTTCTAGGTCTCTCACGTGGGTGCAGGGGCCCAAGCACGTGGGCCATCTTCAGCTGCTTTTCCCAGGCTGTTAGGAGGGAGCTGGATTGGAAATGGAGCAGCCATGACAGAAACCAGCAGCAGTGTCACAGGCAGTGGCTTTACCTGCTATACCACAATGCCAGCCCCAGACTTTTTTTTTTTTTTTTTTTTGACAGGCAGAGTGGACAGTGAGAGAGAGAGAGAGACAGAGAGAAAGGTCTTCCTTTACCATTGGTTCACCCTCCAATGGCCGCTGCAGCTGGTGTGCTGATCCGAGGCCAGGAGCCAGGTGCTTCTCCTGGTCTCCCATGGGGTGCAGGGCCCAAGGACTTGGGCCATCCTCCACTGCACTTCCGGGCCACAGCAGAGAGCTGGCCTGGAAGACCGGGACTAGAACCCCGTTTGCCGGCGCCGCAAGGTGGAGGATTAGCCTATTGAGCCACGGCGCTGGCCTGCCCCCAAACTTTTAAAATGCCATTTACAGTAGCACAAAAAATGTGACTTAGATGGATCTGTTCAGCTCTTGCTGTTGCACCGATTGGGGAGTGAACCAAAGGATGGAAGACCTGTCTCTCTCTGTCTCTACCTCTCTCTGTCCATAACTCTGCCTTTTAAATAAGTAAAATAAATCTTTAAAAGATTTTTAAAAAATAAAACACTGAGTGTAAAAGAATGAACCATATAACATATGACTATTCACTGAAGTTAGAAGTATGTGCATGGGGCTGGTGCTGTGGCATAGTGGGTAGGGCCGCCACCTGCAGTGCCGGCATCCCATACGGGCGCCAGTTCTAGTCCCAGCTGCTCAACTTCCGATCCAGCTCTCTGCTATGGCCCAGGAAGGCAGTGGAGGATGGCCCAAGTCCTTGGGCCCCTGTACCCACGTGGGAGACCAGGAGGAAGCTCCTGGCTTCTGGCTTCAGATCAGCACAGCTTGGATCATTGCAGTCATCTGGGGAGTGAACCAGCAGATGGAAGACCTCTCTCTCTCTCTCTCTCTCTCTCTCTCTCTCTCTCTCTCTCTAACTCTGTCTTTCAAATAAATAAATAAATCTTAAAAAGATGGCACATTCATTTTTTTAAAAAAGAAGTATGTGCGTGTCCATACCCAATGTACATCTTATAAGGACTTACGTGAAAGGCTCTGAGTTAACACATCCAAAAGCTACCCATGTGATGGGAGCCGGGGAGGAATGGGAGTATGAATGATTGGGAATAAACAAGACAAGAAAGGGGAGAAGGGAAAAGCAACAGAAAGTGAATGCAGCCGGCCTTCTGTAGCCACAGGATTCCATATCTGCAGG
The DNA here is from genome assembly GCF_033115175.1 of Lepus europaeus. Taxonomy (NCBI): domain Eukaryota; kingdom Metazoa; phylum Chordata; class Mammalia; order Lagomorpha; family Leporidae; genus Lepus; species Lepus europaeus. The sequence goes on along the minus strand of NC_084850.1, from coordinate 97,797,856 downwards.
TTCACCCAAGCGTGTGCTTCCAAAGCAGGAAGATGAATTGCCTCTGTACTGAACATGGGCAGATTTGTCCTCATCATTATTCCCCAAGCAATGCAGTGTAACAACGGTTCACATGGCATTGGTATGTATGAGGTATTGGAAGTAACCTTAGAGATGGCTTGAAGTACACAAGATGGTGCGTGTAGGTTCTATGAAAGCACTACACCATGGTATGTAAAGGACTTGAGGGGCCCAGTGCTGTGGTGTAGCAGATAAAGCTGCCGCCTGCAGTGCTGGCATCCCATATGGGCACCAATTCTAGTCTCAGCTGCTCCTCTTCCGATCCAGCTCTGCTGTGGCCTGGGAAAGCAGTGGAAGATGGTCTAAGTCCTTGGGCCCCTGCACCCACATGGGAGACCCGGAAGAAGCTCCTGGCTTCGGATTGGCATAGCTCTGGCTATCGTGGCCATCTGAGGAGTGAACCAGCAGATGGAAGACCGACCTCCCTCCCTCTCTCTCTGTGTGTGTGTGTGTGTGTAACTCTTACTTTCAAGTAAATAAGTAAATCTTAAAAAAAAAAAAAAACAAAAAGGACTTGAGCAGCTGTAGATTTTGGTATCCATGGGGGTTCCAGCACCCATCGCCTGCAGATGCCACATGACAACTGTATATTCCCTTAGCTCAGTCACCCCCACCCCCGTGCCAGTCATCTTTCACTAAGGAGGAATCAGCCACACCTGTCCCCTTTTAACCAGAGGCCAGAGTGCCCAGGTGGACAGTCTGTCCTGGGCTGGTATTGACCATGAGCTGCTGCAGCTCCCACAGGCCCCTCCTGCCAGTGCTGCCGCTCCCTGGAGCAGGTGTGCACTGGCCTCTCACTCCCCACTAGTTACCTACTGGAATTTACTACTGAGAGTGGAAGGTCATGGGGAGATTAGAAGTGGAAAAGTCAGAGGGACCCACTCCCCTATCAAAGCAATGGTGACCGGACAAGAAATTTCTGACTCACTGCCCATACTGTGCTGAGTTAGGGTTTATTTTTCTGGACTCACTCATGACCTGACTCGCTTGACTTCCCCAGAAGTGGATCCTGTAAACTCTTAGGAAAGCTCAGCCAGATGATGACCAACGGACTCTCTTCAACTTAATCCTCTCCTAGGACTCTTCACCTAATTGGACCAGTAATCTGCAGGTGTGCTTGCCATTTAGGTTTTCTTTCTTTCTTTCTTTTTTTCTTTCTTTCTTTCTTTCTTTCTTTCTTTCTTTCTTTCTTTCTTTCTTTCTTTCTTTCTTTCTTCTTCTTCTTTCTTTCTTTCTTTCTTTCTTTCTTTCTTTCTTTCTTTCTTTCTTTCTTTCTTTCTTTCTTTCTTTCTTTCTTTCTTTCTTTCTTTCTTTTTTAAAAAAGCTTTATTTATTTGACAGGCAGAGTACAGAAGGAGAGATCTTCCATCTGCTGGTTCACTCTCAAATGCCCACAATAGCCAGGGCTGGACCAGACAGGAGCCAGGAGCTTCTTCTGGGTCTCCCACGTGGGTGCAGGGGCCCAAGGACTTGGGCCATCTTCTACTGCTTTCCCAGGCCATAGCAGAGAGCTGGATCGGAAGTGGAGCAGCCAGGACTCAAACTGGTGCCAAATGTGATACCAGCGCTGCAGACTGTGGTTTTACCCTGCTACACCTCAACACCAGCCCCTTAGATAAATTTCTTTAAATGATAAGCTTTTAAAAATCTGATTAGTTCTGCAGCCAGCGCTGTGGCGCAGCAGGTTAGAACCCTGACCTGAAGCACCGGCATCCCCTAAGGACGCTGGTTCTAGTCCCGGCTGCTCCTCTTCCAAACCAGCTATCTTCTGTGGCCTGGGAAAGCAGTGGAAGATGGCCCAAGTCCTTGGGCCCTTGCACCCGCGCGGGAGACCCGGAGGAGGCTCCTGGCTCTTGGTTTCGGATTGGCGCAGCTCCGGCCACTGTGGCCATCTGGGGAGTGAACCATCAGATAGAAGACCTCTCTCCCTCTCTCTGCTTCTCCTCTCTTTGTTTAACTCTGACTTTAAAAAAAATCTGATTATTTCAAAATCAATAGGTACAATTCCTAATACTATGACTACTCAAAAGATTATTATAATTGGGAACATTAAAAAAAAGTTCTAGACCCAGTGTTTAAAAATTCTGATTCAGTAGATCTGGAGACAGCCAGAAATTTAAGACCTCAGGTGATTCTAATCCTGTTTTGGTTTGGCGGGAATGGTTTTTCCTGAAAGAATCATGCTTTTTAGCATTTTAAAATAAAATGTGTTATTTTAATACTTAAAAAAAGTAAAAAAAATTTTATAATTCAGTCAATGGTTGCTACAGAAAGTTTTCCAAGGTGGAGGTTTTGAAGTCCTCTCTGAGTGTTTTTTGTTTTTTGTTTTTGTTTTTTTTTTTTTTTTCAGATTCTGTAGCTTGCCATCCCCTGTTCTTACAGGATTCCAAATGCAGCCTGCAACTCATCAGCCCATTTCATAATAAAACTTAAAACCAGTGGGAAAAATAGGAGAGTGAACTTGTGTCCCCACAAGAGCAAAGACCAAACCCTTGTACCTCAGAAGTGCAGTCCCCAGGCCAGCACTCTGACACAGTAAGCAAAGCTGCCACCTGTGATGCCAACATCCCATATGGGTGCTTGTTCAAGTTCTGGCTGCTCCACTTCCGATCCAGCTCCCTCCTTATGTGTCTGGGAAGGCAGCAGAGGATGGCCCAAGTCCGTGGGCCCCTGCACGTGCGTGGGAGACCCGGCGGAAGCTTCTGGCTCCCGGCTTCAGATTGGCGCAGCTCCAGCCATTGTGGCCAATTAGGGGGTGGAAGACCTCTCTCTCTCTCTCTCTCTCTCTCTCTCTCTGTGCCTCTCCTCTCTGCATAACTCTGACTTGTAAATAAATAAATCTTTAAAAAGAAAAGCGAAGAATCATAGAGGTTACACTGAGCCTACTGAAATCACTCCACTTTCTTCCCCAGTCCTAGTGTCCCTGTCTCCGTTGATGAGCAGTGGGCATTTCCCCCTCAACACAGAGGTTGCCTATTCTGCTTGTCTCCCGTGCTCAGTTTACTTCATCACGTCTGTTGTTTGCTGCCACTTTCGTTGAGATCAAGTCCATTTGCTCTTATGCTACAATGAGATGCTTCAATGAAGTATATATCTTGTCCAGCCTTGTATGTCTACTAAAATAGTAGGCAGGCAAGTGCCTTGCAGATTCAACACAGGAATATGCTGCAGGCCAAATGGAGTATAGTTGAACCTCCCCATGCCAGCTGCTTCACCCTGGTCTGACCCACAGCAGCCGATGAATTTCTGGATTGGGCTCTTGCAGACATCCCAATCAACTTGGGGAGAGCTGCCTTTTAACAAGGGAGGGCAGCTTACCCCCACTAACCCCTAGCCCTAACCCTAACCCCAGCCATTCACTTCAAAATCTAAATTGCACAGTACATGTTGCCCTCTTCTGCCTCCAATGCCCACTTTCATACCAAGCAGAAGGGGCAGGCATTTGATGTATCAGTTCAGATGCCAGTATCCCGTACTGGAGTCCCTGGGTCTGAGCCCCAGCTCTGCCTCCGATTCCAGCTTCCTGCTAACATGCACCGTAAGAGGCAGCAGTGATGATTCAAGTACTTAGGTCTTTGTCATCCATGAGGGAGATCTGGATTCAGTTCCTGGCTCCCAGCTTTGACCAGGCCCAGCCCTGGCTATTTCAGGCATTTGAGTGAGCCCTTGGATGGGTGTTTCTCCCTCTCTCTCTCCTTCCCTTTCAAATAAATAAATACATGTTTTTGCTAAGATGCTTAAAATTGTGAAACCTATCTGTGCATATTGAACTCTTTATACTCTTCTGTATTATTTGAAATATTTAAAATAAAAAGCCCCCAAAATTATTTTTAAAGATTTGTTTATTTGAAAGGCAGTCACAGAGAGAGAAGGAGAGACAGAGAGAGAAATCTTTCATCCTTTGGTTCATTCCCCAAATAGCTGCAATGATGCTGGCTGGGCCAAGCTAAAGCCGGGAGCCAGGAGCTTCTTCCAGGTCTCCCACGTGGGTTCAGGGGCCTAAGCACTTGAGCCATCTGCTGCTGCTTTCCCCAGGTGCTTTAGCAAGGAATTGGATCAGAAGTGGAGCAAACCAGGACTTGAACTAGCATGCATATGGGATTGTGGTGTCGCAAGCAGAAGCTTAACCTATGCCATAACACTCGTCCTTTTTGTTGTTATTGTTCTTAAAAAAGAATTTTACTTTTATTTACTTGAAAGACAGAGTTAGAGAGAGAGAGACAGAGAGATATCTTCCATCTGCTGGTTCACTCCCCAAATTGCCGCAACAGCCAGGGTTGGGCCAGTCTGAAGCCCGGAGCCAGGAGCTTCTTCCGGGTCTCCCACGTGGGTGCAGGGGCCAAGGACTTGGGCCATCTTTTACTGCTTTCCCAGGCCATAGCTGAGAGCTGGATTGGAAGGGAAGCAGCCAGGACATAAACTGGTGCCAGTATGGGATGCTTGGCACTGCAGGTGGCAGCTTTACCTGCTACCCCACAACACCAACCCCAAATGCTGATTCTTTAGGGAAATAAATTCTGATTTATTTTGTTTTGGAAAAAAATTAACAAACAACAGTGGAATTATTTAATTAAATTGATTCATTTGAGTGGTTTGATTATAGGGCCTTATAGCTTCAAAAAGAAAACTGGTATTCAAACTATGTGTCATATTTATTTATGAATTTTTAAGTTTGTTATTATTACCAAATTGACCAAAAATTACTATTTCATTGACTACATATAGGTTTTTTAAAAAAATTTTTTTCAGTGCAATTCATCTTAAGGCACTCTTAATGCATTCCAACATTCAAAAATAATTTTTGAGAACCTAACATATGAGCCTACCTAATTTATACAAATATTTATTTTCTGTTAGCCACAGTTCTCCAGAGAAACAGAATTGATAGAAAGTATTATATAAATATATATGCAAGTAGAGAGAGAGAGAGAGAGAGAGAGAGAGAGAACGATAACTAATGGTGTAGTTTCCAGTCCAAAGGCCCACAGGCTGAACACCCAGGAAGAGCTGATGCCACGTTGTGGTGCAGTGAGCATACGGTGACTCCAGTATCCTGTATCAGATCACCGGCTCTGCTCTGCTTCCAGTCCAGCTCCCTGCTAATGCACCTGGGGAGGCAGCAGAAGATGGCCCAGGTACTTGGGTCCCTGCCACCTATGTAAGAGACTTGGATAGAGTTCCAGCCTCCTGGCTTCAGCCTGGCCCAGTCCCAACTCCAGGCATTGCAGCTACTTAGGGAGTGAGCCACTAGATGGAAGATCTATCCCTCTCTGTCACTCTAGCTTTCAAATAAATAAATAGTTTTGGGGGCCAGCACTGTGGCCTAGTGGATTAGGCCACCGCCTGCAGTGCCGGCTTCCCATATGGATGCTGGTTCGAGTCCCGGCTGCTCCACTTCTGATGCAGCTCTCTGCTATGGCCTGGGAAGGTAGTGGAAGATGGCCTTCTCCAAATGAAGATGGCCTTCTCCAAATGAAGACTATAATTCCACCCAACATACAACTGCCCTATATACATCTGAAAGTGCACCAACCCCTTCCCCCCCCAACCAAAGAAGGTAAAGTCTTTCATTAATGCTCTCTTCTCTCCTTTTAAAAAAGTTTGATTTATGTATTTGAAAGAGCAAAGAGAGGGAGAGGGAGAGAGAGAGAGAGAGAGAGAGATCACCTTCCATCAGTTGGTTCACTCCACAAACACAAATGGCATAACAGGTAGGGCTGGGCTAGGAGCCAGGGACTCCATCTTGGTCTCTTATATGAATGGCAGGAGCCCAAGCACTGATGCCAGCTTCTTTTGCCTTCCCACGTGCATTGGCAGGAATCTGGATTGGAAGAAGTAGCCAGGACTTGAACTTATACTCCACTAGGGGATGCAGGTGTCACAAGCAGTGGCCCGACCAGCTGTGACCCAACAGTGGCCCTACTCTTTGCTTTGATATTCCTAAACTTTGGGGGCTGGCGCTGTGGTGCAGCGGGTTAACGCCCTGGCCTGAAGTGCCAGCATCCCATATAGTCTAGTCCCAGCTGCTCCTCTTCCAATCTAGCTCTCTGCTATGACCTGGGAAAGCAGTAGAAGATGGCCCAAGTCCTTGGGCCCCTGCACCTATGTGGGAGACCCAGAGGAAGCTCCAGGCTCCTGGCTTCAGCCTGGCCCAGCTCCAGCCATTGTAGCCATTTGGGGAGTGAACCAGATGATGGAAGACCTCTCTCTCTGCCTCTCCTCTCTCTGTGTAACTCTGACTTTCAAATAAATTAATTAAATTAAATTAAATTAAAGATATTCCTTAACTTCAGTACTATGATATGAAGTTAACAATATGTAAGTAGTGTGATATAAAGTCAGTACATCTCATGTTATCTGATAAGAGAGGGAAGAACTCAAAGATATTTTACACACACACATTTCTGACAAAATGAGGAGGAAACACTCTCAACAATTACAACCCTTGTTTCCGTAAGTGGTCAAGTGGACATAGCAGGCATTCATAATTATCTCTTTCTAGGCTTCCTGTATTGCCTTTGCCTTCAGCAGGCACCTCAGCTGATTGCAGTTCTTTGTCTAGAAGGGCACCCAAAGCCTTCATTCCTGAAGGGTCTGAGCTATTAGTATTCCTATCTGGGTTGGGTTGGTAGAGTTTTCCATTGGCCTTCATCACAGAGTGGTAATACTAAAAGATGCCCTAAGGGATCTCCTGTATTCGAGAATACTCTTTTTCTTACATCCATTGTGGAGTATTACTGCAGTTTCCCACAGTGAGTGAGGATCAGTCACCCCCGCCCACGCTGTAACTCCTGTCTTTGCCTTTTGATTCAGAGGCATGAGAAGCTGGAAGCAGCCAGGGGGCAGAGTTACACTTAACTGCCAGTTCAGGGGAATCACTGTTGTGACTCCTGGTGGAAGCATTCTTCCCTTTGGAACTGAAGCCTCTAGATCAACAGAACATAAGGAAGCATATATTTTGCTAGTGGGGGGTAGGGGTAGTGGCGGTGTCGTGGTGCAGCTGGTTAAGGACACCTGCCTGCAGTGCCGGCATCCCATGTGGGCGCCGGTTCGAGTCCCGGCTGCTCCGCTTCTGAACCCGCTCTCTGTTAATGCGCCTGGGAAAGCAGGAAAGTGCTTGGGCCCCTGCACCCATGTGGGAAACCCGGAGGAGGCTTCTGGCTCCTGGCTTTGGATGAGCCCAGTTCCAGCCGTTGCAGCCATTTAGGGAGTGGACCAGCCAGTGGAGGGGCTCTCTCTCTCGCTCGCTCTTGCTCTCGCTCTCGCTCTCACTCTCTCCCTGTCTCTGCAGCTCTTTCAAATAAATAAAATAAATCTTTTTTTTTAAAGAAACTTTTTTTTCTTTTTGACAGGCAGAGTGGACAGTGAGAGAGACAGGGAGAAAGGTCTTCCTTTGCCATTGGTTCACCCTCCAATGGCCGCCGCGGTTGGCGCATCGCGCTGATCCGAAGCCAGGAGCCAGGTGCTTCTCCTGGTCTCCCATGGGGTACAGGGCCCAAGCACTTGGGCCATCCTCCACTGCACTCCCTGGCCACAGCAGAGAGCTGGCCTGGAAGAGGGGCAACCGGTACAGAATCCGGTGCCCCGACCGGGACTAGAACCTGGTGTAACGGCGCCGCAGGCAGAGGATTAGCCTATTGAGCCGTGGCGCCGGCCAAAATAAATCTTTTTTTAAAAGATTTTATTTATTTATTTGATATGTAGAGTTACAGACAGTGAAAGGGAGAGACAGGAGAGAGGTCTCCCATCCACTGGATCATTCCCCAAATGGCTACAAATGGCTGCTGGTTCACTCCCCAAATGGCCTGACTCCTGGCTGATCCGAGGCCAGGAGCCAGGAGCTTCTTCCGGGTCTCCCATGTGGGTGCAGGAGCCAAAGGACGTGGACCATCTTCTCCTGCTTTCCCAGGCCATAGCAGAGTGCTGGATTGGAACAGGAGCAGCTGGGACTAAAATCGGCACCAATATGGGATGCCGGCGCCTCAGGCAGAGGATTAACCTACTGCGCCACAGCACCGGCCCTCAATAAAATAAATTGTGGCTAAAAAGAATTCACTAGTGGGTCACTAGGGATAATAGTGAGCAGTGCTTGATTCCTGGAACTGTAAATCCAGCTGCAGGAGAAATGGTATCATATATTGGACTGTGATTCAGAGCATAAACAACCTTCTGGTGAACCTTGCCCCAGCCCCGCAAGGTATTACATGTTAGTTGGTCTCTAAGTCTTGAAAAAGCCTTTCAATTGTTCTCTGTGAAGCCAGGATGGTAAGGAACATGGTAAGACTGGTGAATGCAGAGACAGGGACCGTGGCGCAGTAGGTTAATCCTCTGCCTGAGGCACCAGCATCCCATATGGGCGCCAGTTCAAGACCTGGCTGCTCCACTTCCAATCCAGCTCTCTGCTATGGCCTGGGAAAGCAGTAGAAGATGGCTCAAGTCCTTGGGTCCCTGTATCTACATGGGAGACCTGCAGGAAGCTCCTGGCTTTGGATCGGCCCAGCTCTGGCTGTCGCTGCTGTTTGGGGAGTAAACCAGTGACCAGACCTCTCTCTGTCTCTCCCTCTCACTGTAACTCTAGCTCTCAAATAAATAAATGAAATCTAAAACAAACAAACAAACAAAAAAACAACAAAAACACTGCTGAATGCCATGGGCACGGAGCCGTCGCTGTTACTCGATTGGCTGTGAAGTGAGTTACTTAGTGAGAAGCAATGCTCTGTGGACTACCATGGCAGTGGGATAAGACATTCTGTAAATTCATGGGTGGTAGTTTTAGCAGAAACTGGAAACCTGTATCCGTAGTGTCTATTTGGATAATAACAAAAGGGTGCTCCTTCTGTGATGGGAGACGTCCAGAGGAATTGCCAGGCCACAAGTTAGCTGGCTGACCGTCCCGTGCCATGGTGTCATATTGGGGACACAGTGCTGCTCTCTGAGCAGTGGCCTTAGCCAGGTCAGATACTCCCAGGCAAGTGATAGGTGAGGGTGCAACCCCCTCGGAATGCCAGGCATTGGCAGCAAATGGCCGATCCCAGTCATCTACGCCATCACCAGGGTTAATAACTGATACTCTGGGCTGCTATGTGTGCTAAGCTAGGATAGTCAGGAAGTGAGGTGTACTAAATGCATCTTTGACTTCATGATATTTTCAAGCTTCCAAAAATCCTTAAGTCGAGAAGCATCTGTCCTCCACTGTGTACAGGTTATCTAACTTAGTGGCAGGGGTTCCACAGTAACTTTTGGCCAACAGGAAAGCGTGATCCGGGTATTTAATGCAGTGGTTCAGACACCACTTAAGAAGCCTTCATTCCAAATCAAAGTGCTTGGGTTTGAGCCCCAACTCTGCTGGGTTCCAGCTCTCTGCTAATGCACACCTGGGGAAGGCAGCAGGTGATTCACTTGGCCTTTCAAAAAAATAAATGCATGTTTTAAAAAATGGATTCAACTTATTTCCAGAATGACATGAAAATTCTGGCTAATGGAGGGGAGAAAAAAACCATATATTCTTTTCCATTTACCACCACCTACTTGAACAAAACATATTTCTCATTAATAGCAGCGATCAAGAATCTGAAAAGATTGTCGGTAAAGTCTTGATCAGGAGTTGTGTGTGGCCATTTCCAGCACAAAACGTAACACAAAATGTGTGTCCCTAGGAGGCACTCAAGTTTGTCATTAAGGATGGGAAATAGTTTGTTTAGACAGTCATACAAATGAAAGAAGTACTATCTTCCCTAGGACGGTGTGGTTTCTTATGCGTCATAAGTACATAAAATAAATGCGAAAGAATACATGCTTTTGCCAAGTCCTCTTCCTGTGCCTTTCTCGGCCCCCGCACGCCCCACTGAGATGAAAGCCAGCGGCACAGCCAGGGCCATGTTGCCGCTGAGACCTTAATGTGCCCGCTCCTCCTGGGCCTTCTTCCGCCCCACCTGGGCCTCAGCAATGGCTGATTGTGTAGAGGGGTCATATTGGTGACGTCACAGACCAAGCTATAGATTGAGCAAGGGACAGAGAGGGCACACAGCAGGACAGGCCCCGTGGGAGATGCTGAGGTGTGTGGTTAGGGAAGGCATGAAGAGATGGATGCACCAGGCGCTAGTCCCCAGCCTGACCTTAAGCCTTGGTCTCAGGGAAAAGGCCAAGGCGTTTACCCGCCATCCTGATAGCAGGTACCAAACGGTGGATGCTGCCCTTCAGAGGGGCCGGAGAGGTTAGTTTTCACCAGACAATGAGGCCTGGCTGGCATCTCCGAACCTGCCAAAGCCCTACTCATCTCTCCAAGCAGCTCACGACCACCTTCTTCCTGGGGTCTTCCCTTAGGCACAGAAAAATGAAAATAGTAGCTATGAAAAATATGTAGCTGAGTGGCCGGCACTGTGGCATGGTGGGTTAAGCCACCTTCTGCAGCACCAGTTCGAGTCTCCACTGCTCTACTTCCAATCCAGCCCCCTGCTGATGTGCCTGGGAAAGCAGCAGAGGATAGCCCAAGTCCTTGGGCCGCTGCGCCCACGTGTGAGGCCTCAAAGAACCTCCTGGCTTCAATCTGGCCCAGTCCTGGGTGTTGTGGTCATTTGAGGAGTGAACAGCAGATGGAAGAGTCTCTCCCTCTCTCTCTCTCTCTCTCTCCCCCCGCCCCCTTCTCCCCTCCCTCCCTCCCTCCCTCCCCTCCCTCCTCCTCTCCATCCCGCATCCTCTCCCACACGCTCTCAAAAATTATAGATTAGCCATAACTCTTTTTTTTTCTTTTTTTTGACAGGCAGAGTGGATAGTGAGAGAGAGAGACAGAGAGAAAGGTCTTCCTTTTTGCCGTTGGTTCACCCTCCAATGGCCGCTGCGGCCGGCGCATCTCGCTGATCCGAAGCCAGGAGCCAGGTGCTTTCCTGGTCTCCCATGCGGGTGCAGGGCCCAAGTACTTGGGCCATCCTCCACTGCCTTCCTGGGCCATAGCAGAGAGCTGGCCTGGAAGAGGGGCAAACCGGGATAGAATCCGACGCCCCGACCAGGACTAGAACCCGGTGTGCCAGCACTGCAAGGCAGAGGATTAGCCTATTGAGCCACGGCGCCGGCTAGCCATAACTCTTGAAGAAGAACTATATGGGAGAACTCACTCTATCTGAAGTTGTTATGTACCTGTGGTATCAGAACAAGGCTGGAAAAAATAGCCCAGTTGAACAAACAGCTTCGAGAAAGACCCATGCATGTATGCACACTTGATTTAACAAAATGTTAGCCCTGTGCAACAGTTGTAGCAGGGCAGTATTTCTGGTAAATGGAGCTCAGATAATTGGGTGTCCAGAATTAAAAAAAAAACTAAACCTGAAACTAAATCAAATCTTAACCTCACATCATACATTAAAAAAAAATAATAATTCTCAAGTAGACCATACAGCTAAATGTGAAAACAAAACAAAACAAAATAACATGAGAATATTCTTGACATTGGAGTGGTAAAGTATTTCTTAAGCAAGATGCCAAAAGTATGCACCATAAAAGGAAAAGACTAATAAAATTGCACCCACAAACGATAACTTCTTTTCTTCCAGTGACACCATACACAGTGCAAAGACAAACCCACAGCAAAGGGAAGATGATCTTATATCTGCTTCACTTAAAGCCATAAAAGATTTCATTTGCAGATGACGAAATGAATGCCTATAATTTAGCAAAAGAGATATATATGTATATAATATATGTTAAAAAAAATCAGTAGAAAAATATGGGAAACAATTCAGCAGGCATTTTTCCTGAGAGAGGATGTGAACAGCCAGTGAGAATATGCAAAGGTGCTCAGCTTCATTTGTTTTCAGGAAAATGCCAATAAACCACGAGAAATACCATTTCTCGGTCCTCAGACTGGCAACATTTTGAATGAACAGTGCTGAGGATAGGGAAAGACGTGGAATAACCGTGCCTCTCCTTCTCTGCTGGGCAGAATAGCCATCAGGGACACTCCTTCCACAAAGCTAAACATCAATAGAAAAGCTGAAGATGTGACTACCCTTTCGCCCCCAACAATTCTGTTTCCTGGCAAACACCTTACAGAAAGGAATGCTTACCCACAGACATGTACAAAAATGTTCTTGCAGCATTGGCCATGTAGACAAAAATCACAAACAACCTATACCTGTTTCAGAAGTCGGGTTGGTAAGCAAATTAGAGTGGGTTCAATAAAATAGGATGAAGTTGCTGAATGAACAAAAACAGGCACCAAAGAATACATGTCCTATGACTTCATTTATGGGATGTTAAGAACCAATCGAGGGGTGGGTGTTTGCCCCAGCAGTTAAGATGCTGCTTGGGATGCTGCTATCCCATGTCAGAGTGCCTGGTGTCAAGTCTCAATCCCTCCCAACTCCAGCTTCCTGCTAATGCACACCCTAGGAGGCAGCAAGTGACAGCTCAAGTACTTGGGTCCTTGCCACTCATGTGGGAGACATAGATGGAGTTCCAGGATCCAGGCTTTGACATGACTCAGCCCTGGATATTGTAGGCATTTGTGGAATGAACCAGCAGAGGGAAGAGCTGGTGCACTCGCATTCTTTCTTTCTACCTCTCAGACAAAAATAAATAAATTTTTTTAAAAACAGGCAAAATTGAGCCAGCGCCGTGGCCCAATAGGCTAATCCTCTGCCTTGCGGCGCTGGCACTCCGGGTTCTAGTCCCGGTCGGGGCGTCGGATTCTATCCCGGTTGCCCCTCTTCCAGGCCAGCTCTCTGCTATGTCCCGGGAAGGCAGTGGAGGATGGCCCAAGTGCTTGGGCCCTGCACCCGCATGGGAGACCAGGAGAAGCACCTGGCTCCTGGCTTCGGATCAGCGAGATGCGCCGGCTGCAGCGGCCATTGGAGGGTGAACCAACGCAAAAAGGAAGACCTTTCTCTCTGTCTCTCTCTCTCTCACTATCCACTCTGCCTGGCAAAAAAAAAAAAAAAAAAAAAAACAGGCAAAATTAAACTATATAGGCAAGAATTCATACTTAGATGGTGAAATTTTAAGGAGAAGTGAGTACATGGTTACAGAAAAAGTCGGCATTTGGATCCTAAATCAAACATTCAAACTATTAAAAGATACTTGTTGGTTATTTTTGGGAAATTTTAATATGGTGACATTTGTTTGCATATGATTGTATTAAGGAATGATTGTCAGTTGTTGAGTGTACTAAGGATATTGTGATTATATAAGGAAATGTCTTTTTTAAAAAATTGTTTTATTGTTGACTTGCATATTCTGGATAGTAAATCCTTATAAGGTCTATGATTTGTAAATATGTCCTCTTAGTCTGTCCATTATCTTTTTCCTTTCTTGATAATGTCATTTGCTGCACACAAAAAATTTAATTTTGATGAAGTCCAATTTTTTGACATCCTTTTGATGTCATATTTAGGAATTTATGCAAAGTCAAAGGTCATGAAGATAAAACCCTAAGTTTTAGTTTTTCAATTTAGGTCATTCACCCGTTTTGAGTTGATGGTATCTGGTATGAGGTAGGGATCCAACTTGTCTTTTGCATGTGAAAATCCAGTTGTCCCAACACTGTCTATTGAAGATACTATTCTCTCCTCTATCAAAAGGACCTGGCACTCTTGGCGAAAATCAATTGTCCATGTGATTTTTTTCTTCGTTTTCAAGACTGTTTAGGCTACTCACAGTCCCTTGAAATGCTATATGAATTTGAGGACCAGTTTTCCATCTCTGCCAAAAAGCTGTTCAAATTTTCACAGGCACTGCATTGAATCTGTTGATTGTTCTGGCTACTACTAATATCTCAATAATACTAAATTTTCCAATCCACAGATGTGGGATGCCTTTCCATTTCTTTAGGTCTCCCTTAAATTCTTTCAGCAATGCTTCATAGTTAGAGTGTACAAATCTTGGGAGCTGGTTAAGCTGCTGCCTGCCACGTGGGCATCCCATATGATCCCAGCTGCTCTTCTTCCTGCCCAGCTGTAATATGCCAGTGAGCCCGGCACCGTGGCTTAACAGGCTAATCCTCCGCCTTGCGGTGCTGGCACACCAGGTTCTAGTCCCAGTTGGGGCGCCGGATTCTGTCCCGGTTGCCCGTCTTCCAGGCCAGCTCTCTGCTGTGGCCCAGGAAGGCAGTGGAGGATGACCCAAGTGCTTAGGCCCTGCACCTGCATGGGAGACCAGGAGGAAGCACCTGGCCATTTAAAATGCTGCCTGTCACGTGGCATCCCATATGGGCACATGTTTTAGTCCTGGCTGCTCCACTTCCAATCCAGCTCCCTGCTAATACACCTGGGAAAGTATCTGGGCCTCTTCCACCCATGTGGGAGACTCCAGTGAACCTCCTGGTCTCAGTCTAGCCCAGCCCCGGCTTTTGTAGCCATTTGGGGGAGTGAACCAGTGGATGGAAGGTCTCTCCCTCTCTCTGTAAGTCTGTCTTCTAAATAAGTCAATCAATCAATCAATCAATGGAGTTCTGTTGAACCCAAAGAAGTAAATGGAAAGAAGGAGAAGGAGAAAGAGGAGGAGGAGGAAGAAGAAAAGAAATTATACAGAAAGGCCGGCGCCGTGGCTCAATAGGCTAATCCTCCGCCTTGCGGCGCCGGCACACCAGGTTCTAGTCCCGGTTGGGGCACCGGATTCTGTCCTGGTTGCCCCTCTTCCAGGCCAGCTCTCTGCTGTGGCCCGGGAGTGCAGTGGAGGATGGCCCAAGTGCTTGGGCCCTGCACCCGCATGGGAGACCAGGAGAAGCACCTGGCTCCTGGCTTCGGATCAGCGTGATGCGCCGGCCGCAGCGGCCATTGGAGGGTGAACCAACGGCAAAAAGGAAGACCTTTCTCTCTCTCTCTCTCTCACTATCCACTCTGCCTGTCAAAAAAAAATTAAAAAAAAGAAATTATACAGAAAAGAATGAATACAAAATATTTATTAAGACTAAAGGAATGGAGGATGGGGTAGGCATTTAGTTTTCGCCTTGCAGTTAAGACATCAGTTGAGACACCTGTGTCCTACATCAGAGGGCCTGGTGTTGGTTCCCACCTCTGGTTCCTCACTCCAGCTTCCCGCTAAAGCAGAACTTAAGGACACAGTAGTGAGGGCTCAAGTAATTGGGTTCCTGCCACCCACACAGGAGACCTGAATGGAGTTTCCAGCTCCTAACGTATCAGCAAATGGGAGCTTTCTCTTTTTTTTTCTCTCACTCTGTTTCTCTCTCTCTCTCTCCCACACACACACACACCTCTCAAGCTAATAAGTTAATTTTTTAAAAAACAAAGAAATGGAAGATAAAATTGGGAGTGCCAATCATGATAATAGGAGTCCCAGAAGCAGAGAAAAATAAAAATGGACAAGTAGATCTATTTTGTGGGTGAGTACCTAAGCCTGGGACACCAAGTGACCTGTGTGAACTGAGCTGCCCATGGTGAGCTGTGTGTTAAGTGTCCCATCAAGCCATGATGTGCAACAGTACAGCAGACAGGAAGGTTTACACAGGCAGGTCGAGAAGACCGAGTTAGACCCTACTCCTGCCTGCGGGGTTGCCCTCCCTTTCTTACCCAGCCCTGAAGCCTCATGGCGACTTCCCTGTGAACATGTAACAAAGGGATATGATATTCAAGCTTGGTGTAAGATGCTGCTATGTGGCATGCTGGCACCTTCTCCAAGTGGCTGGCAGCAGTGTTACAACCTCACTTAGGGTAGATCCTGAAGGACAGTGAGAAGTCCTCCCAGTAGGAAAACTACCTGACCTCATAGATGGCCAGATTAACCTACAGTCGCCAGCGATTGATGAGTATTTGCTCTTCAGTTGGCTGGATGGACAAGAACGTGGAAAGAACAGAATTGAAATATTATTTCTGGCCAGCGCCGTGGCTCAATAGGCTAATCCTCCGCCTGTGGCACTGGCACCCCAGGGTTCTAGTCCCGGTTGCTCCTCTTCCAGTCCAGCTCTCTGATGTGGCCCAGGAAGGTAGTGGAGGATGGCCCAAGTGCTTGGGCCCTGCACCCACATGGGAGACCAGGAGGAAGCACCTGGCTCCTAGCTTCGGATTGACACAGTGCGCCGGCTGTAGTGGTCATTTGGGGGGTGAACCAACAGAAGGAAGACCTTTATCTCTGTCTCTCTGTCTCTCTCTCACTGTCTAACTCTGCCTGCCAAAAAAAAAGGAAATATTATTGCTAAGGAGGGCCAAGGGAGAGGAATATGGATGAATGGGTACAGGGTAGGAACACATTCATGTCCCACACAAACAAGCACAGAGAGGTAGACAAAATGTCCTGTTCTGTGGACATCAGCTAATTTCAACTTATTTTGTCACATTTTCTTATTCAATGGACTCCTGAACAAAATGCTCATGGTAGCAGGCACAAGTTCCACAATATGGATTTCTGTCAAGGCCAACCTTGTGACAGTCATTGCTGAGAACCCAACCTGCCAACATTAGACAAACACCAAGCCCCTCTAGGGAACTATTTCTTGGCGGCAGCTTGTTACAGAAACAGTAAAAAATGAAAAGATGGGTGCCAGTTGTGTGGTGCAGCAGGTTAAGCTGCTGCCTACAACGCCAGCATCACATATCAGATTGTTGGTTCAAGTCTCGGCTGCTCTGTTTCTTATCCAGCTTCCCGTTAATGAACCCAGGAGGGCAGTAGAAGATGGTCCAAGTCACTAGCTCCCTGTCGTCCATTTGGGAGACTTGGATGGAGTTCCTGGGCTTCTGGCTTTGGCCTAGACCAGCCCTGGCCATTGGAGCCATTTGGGAGAGTGACCCAGCGGATAGATGGAAGATTTCCTCTCTGTCTCTCCCTTTCTCTCTGTAGCTCTAACAAAAAAAAAAGAAGCGAAGCTATTGCACCCCTAAACTTCTGGCATGAAGCAAACTGGCAAAACTGCCTAGCTGCAAACATCCCCTATCTTCCTTGGGAAAGGAAGGAAGGCACAGAGTGGAAGAGGCCAGAGGGCGGAGACACAAACCATGGAACATTATTCCCAGGCCTCAAAAGCAGATCAAGGAACTTTCATTTGCCCAGCTGGGCTTCAGAATTGTTACAGACCCGTAGCCATTCTTTGTGCCTCTCATCTGCACTGAGCAGCTGCCCTGTCTGTTCCACTATTGTATACTGGGTGTGTTGGGGACAGGCAACTTGCCTTGTAAGTTGCACAGATCTACAAATGGGAAAAAAAAGCATTTAAGGAGCTGTCCTTAAGGAATACATGTAAGGAGCCTCATTCCCACCTGGACCTGATTTAGATGATACTCTGGACTTTGAGGAGATGCTGCAGTTGAAATGGGACTTTTAGAGACCTTGAAATGGAGTGAATGTATTTTGCATGAGATGAGGACATGAGATCAGGGAGCAGAGGACCAGCTAAGTAGTCCATCTCCAAGATGGCCCTCAATGATTCCCGCCCACTGGCAGTCACACCCTTGTGCAGTCCCCGCCCCTTGAGTGTGGCCCAAACCTAGTGACTTACTTCTAATGGATTGCAAAAGTGATGGGCTGTCACTTCCAAGATCGGGCTAAAGACTGTGATTGCTCTCATGCAATGTGGGCACTCGGCCTCATTCTCTCTGTCTCTGACTCACTTCACTCGATTGCGCTGATGAAGCAAGCCACCGTGTTGTGAGCTGCCCTTTGGAGAGGTCTAAGGGCAAGGGATCTGAGAGTGACCCCTGGCCAACTGCCAGCAATAAACGGAAGTCCTTAGGCCAACACCTTGCCAGGAACTGAATCCTGCCCATAGCTGTGTGAGCAAGCTTGGAAGCAGGTCCTTCCCCAACTGAGCCTTGAGGTGACTATGCTCCGGCTGCACCTTGATGGCAGCCTAAAGGAGACCCTGAAATTGAAGTCCACCCAGATACCTAACTCACAGGAACTGGTCTAGATGTTTTAGGTCACTAAACTATAAGTGATTTGTTATGCAGCAATAGGTTACAAACACAGACGAGGAAGGAGATATTGCACAACCTCAGCAACATGGACTGTACCAATGAATTTTTTTTTGAGAAATATTTACTTGAAAGGCATAGTTGAGAGAGAATGTCTTTCATCCACTGGTTTACTCCACAAATGGCTGCAATGGCTGGCATTGGGCCAGGTCAAAGCCAGGAGCCAGGAACTCCAGCTGGGTCTCCCACGCGGGAGGCAGGAGCCCAAGTACTTGGACTATCTTCTGCTGCTTTCCCAGGCACATTGGTGGGGAGCTGGATCAGGTGCAGAGTAGCTGGAACTCAGATTGGTGCACTGATCTGTGATGCTGGGGTCCCAAGTGGTGGCCTAGTCCACTGCGCCACAAAGCCTGTCTCACCAACGAACTTCATGTAGTGCAGAGTTCACATGCAGTGTGGGGCTCTTGTGTCCTCTGGTCTGCAAGTGGAGACAGGGAACTCAAACCTGTGCCTTCCCCTCACCTCCCCCGACCCCAGGGATGGAAAGGACAGACCCATCAATCCTGGAGCGTTTCAGACATCACATGAGGCCCAGTGAAGGCACTAAAGCAGGGAAGGAAGGAGTCAGTGGAGTCTGGGAGAAGTTTAGGGAAAGTCATCAGTAGCAGCGACATCTCTTCCCAGTCTCTTGTCACTTGCAGACTCAGGAGCCATTCTGAGGGATATGGCAGCAAGGCAGTGCCTCTATAGTAGAAAACCAGTGAGGTGGGAAGATGCCCCTGGCCTCCTCCTCCTCCTCCCTCATTCACCTGGGGCTGCCCGGAGCTTGGCACTCTCCCCTCTGTAAAGGAATGCTTAGGAAAGGGGCACAGATGTAGAACGGACATTTTCTGCAAGTTCAATTGGACCTGGGTCTTGCAGGATGGCAGCTACAGCCCCTCCAGAGCTCCTGAGACACATACTCACTGTGACTGGGGGCAGAGTGTGTGAGAGGGATGGGGTGGGAGATGCCATGATGGGAACGGGTGGGTGAAAATCGGTGGGGCAAGGGCCTGCACCCGCAGGACTGTCCCGTGCCGAGCAGTTCTCCACCCTGCAAGCACCGTCTCTTCCTCACCCAGCCACTTCTGGTGGCCGACTACCTTGGCACAGAAAGTGGCAGTGAAGTGCTCATGTCCAGCCCCTTCCTCTCCTGTCATCTCCCTCCACCCTTTTATCAAGATCAGTTCTTGATTAGGTGGGCAACGGCCAGCTTTTGCCTCCAGACTAGGGCTTATGGGCAAATTGGGCCCAGGCCACTGGCCCTGGACTGTCCTTGTGTGTCCAGCTGATTTTGCCTCCAGACTAGGGCTTGTGGGTGAATTGGGCCCAGGACAGGGTAGGTCACCAGCCCTGGACTGTCCTTGTGTGTCCAGCCAGTTCAGTGCCCCACCTGGAAGAGGCAGGGATGAGTCTGGCTCTCCTGCCAATCTGTGGTCTAAGAGAGTGGGCTCTTACCACAAGGTTCCTAGCAACTGCAAATTTTTGGAGGGGGAAAACTGAAGCAAAACGAACCCACTGGACATTCAGATGAGAAGGGCAGATACAGTGGTAGTGTGCAGAGCTCTCGAGCTAGGGGTCAGGGCCTGGCCGTCAGCCTTAAAATGCTCCCTGCAGGCCGGCGCCGTGGCGCAATAGGCTAATCCTCTGCCTAGTGGCGCTGGCACACCGGGTTCTAGCCCCGGTCGGGGCGCCGGATTCTGTCCCGGTTGCCCTCTTCCAGGCCAGCTCTCTGCTATGTCCCGGGAAGGCAGTGGAGGATGGCCCAAGTCCTTGGGCCCTGCACCCCATGGGAGACCAGGAGAAGCACCTGGCTCCTGCCATCGGATCAGTGCGGTGCGCTGGCCGCAGTGCGCCAGCCGCAGCGGCCATTGGAGGGTAAACCAATGGCAAAGGAAGACCTTTCTCTCTCTCTCTCTCACTATCCACTCTGCCTGTCAAAAAAAAAAAAATTTTAAATGCTCCCTGCAGGCCCAAGATGAGGGAAAGCTCCAGGGAGCACAGCATGCTGGGAAGCCAGCTGGTGCAGCAGGGCTCATATGCTCTTGCTCTCTCCTGTCTTTACACCCAGGGCAGGTTCCAAACACATTACATTCAGGATCACAAAGGCTGAATCTTAACCTTTGGAGGGTCACAGGCCCCTTTATAACTCTGAAGCAAGCTGGGTAGTCTTGCGGGAAAAAACACAGTCATGCAACCACCCACAAAAACAGGCAGCAAACAATCCCTGGTGACAGCACCAGGGCCAGTTCAGCTCCCTTGTCTCAAACCTGTGGCCCAGAAGGGAGAAAAGCTGTCCAACTGCTACAGGAGCACTAATGGGCTTGAACACTAACTAAGTCAAAGAAGCCAGACACGAAGGATGACACATGGATGACTCCATGTATAGAGGAAGCCCAGAACAGGCAAATCAGGGCTCAAGGGTGGTGGTGGCAATGCCTAAGGTGTGACGAAAATGCCCTAAAACAAGCTTTGCAGTGATGGTTGCACAACTCTGTGAACACGCTGAAAGCCACTTCAAGTGGGTGAATTGTAGGAGTTTTATTTCAATTTAAAGCAGGTTAAAGCAACCTCAAGGGTTGCTTGCAAATGACTGCAGTCTGAGCTCTAGTCTCCCATACATCGGGGGCAGGAAGATCAGTGGAGAAAAACCAGGGCAGGGTCCCTGTATGTGGCATGAGTTAGGCAGGAAAGCATTCTAGAAAGTATGAGATCACACAATTCACCTTGACCTTAAGGGCAATGAAGCATTGAGGGTGGCTGGAAGTGGCAGTGACATGCTCAGATCTATAGAGAACACCCTCCCAACCACGGACTTGTCCACGTTAACACAATGTCATGGGATGCAAACCCCTCCAGGAGCCTGAGGCTAGGAAGGAGGGCATGAAGTTGGGGAGGTTGTTGTGCAGGGGCTTCGGTGAGCAGGGCCAGAAGCCTGTTTAGGGATGGGGGTGGGACTGGCTCAGGCGCGGAGTGGTGGGAGGAGGACCTGCAGGTCGTGCCCAGGGTTAAGGAGAAGCTAGTGGAGCAGTTCCAGACCCAGAGCCCCTGCCAGCACTACAGCTGCTCCACTGACAGGTGAGGGAGGCCCGGGTCGCCCCTTGGAAGAGAAATGCACTTCAGAAACATGTTTCCAAAAAATGTTGCTAAGGGTTTTATTTCTAACAAGAGGAAAATAATAAAATAAAATTAAAATAGGCTTCAGTTGGAACCAAGTTTCTTGTTTTGCTTTGTTTTTGCTTTTCAACAAATTAATTACACACCAACAATCTTCTTTTATTACAACATGAACCCAGGAGGAGGAAAGGAGATGGGAGGACAGGGTGGGCAGGCCGAGGTGGTTGTGAGGACAAGCACCAAAAGCTTTCTTCCAATCACAGAGAGCCCTGGTCAGCTCCCAGCCAAATTCTCTAAAATAGAAACCTGTGAGCACAGCTATGTGAAGTTTCCTCCTTCTGGGTGGAACAGTCAAGGGAACGGGGAAGGGGGAGGGAAGAAGAAAAGGGGGGGAGGGAGGCGAAAGAGAGAGAGGGAGGGAGGTTAGTGTAGCATGGCCTGGCCAGGGCCGGAACTGGGGAGAGAAGGAAGAGGAGAGTCCCCCAGTTTGCATAATGCACTGGCCTTGTCTCTGGAATGGTGCTGGCCCAGCCCCTGCTGCCTCCCTGCCCACCCATCTGTCTGTCTGCCTCAGGTGTCTGGGAATGCTGGTTAGAGGCTACCAGGGAGGGGGACTCCAGGGGCCGGCCCCCAGGAGCTGAGGTCTGAACAATACCTTGGAGTCAGAATATAAAAGTCAAGGGACCCGAGGGTGGGGGGGTTGGGGGCGGCCATCCCCCACATCTGCCCACCTCCCAAGAAGCAGGCTTGATGGTCAGAAAGAGGATCCTTGAGGCCCTGGGGTGGGGTGGGGGAGGTCTCCATTGGGGTCTGTGCTAGGCTCAGCCACTGTCACAACTGTTGCTGAGGCGGCTGCTGTGGGCAGGGCATGTGCAGCCGGGAAGTCAGAGTAGAGAAAGGGGCCGAGGGGCCTGAGGTGGCCCCTAGTGCTGCCGATTCCAAGCCATTCTGGTTCTCTTGGGTGCTGGGGCTGCCAGCGGCGGGGAGGGGCGCAGGGGGGGCCTCACCCCCACTCTCCTCCTCCAGCTCCTCCTCCTCCTGGGCCTCCTCAGCTTCCGGCCCTGAGCTCCGTACCCTCTTTGGCTCTAGCTCCTCTCGGGCTGGGTCATCGCCCTCCCCACCCCGATCCTTCCGCCGCCGCCGCCTCTCCAGGGCCCGGCCACGCGCCCGGCTGCTGTGGCGCTCCGCCTTCTCCAGCTGTGATCACAGACAAGGGCCAGCGGTCAGGTCAAGGCTCCCTGCCTGCTTGGCCTGACTTCCCGGCCCTGCCCTCGACCCCCTGCCTCACCTCCAGAAGTGTGTGGATCCGCTCCAGGTCCGGAGGCTGCCCAGCCTGCAGTAGCTGCCAGATGCTGTGGTTCTCATCCAGGGTCACCTCCAGCAGGTCCCCCTCCATCATGAGCTCCTCCAGTGGGGCCCGGGTTGCCTCAGGCAGTTCCAACACAGGGCCAGTCAACTGCGGCAACAGTGTGGACAGCAGCTCCAGATCTGGGGGGTTGTGGGGACAGGCTGGGTTAGAGGCCACCCTTGGTCTTCTAGGGACCACACAGGTCACTCTGGTGACAGCCAGTCAGCAGCCTGCCCATACCACACACGTCAGACCTACCTACCTCTCTTACCTGAGCCCTCCTCTGGGGCTACCTTCTCAGGACTGGTCACACTGTCTCCATTCTCCAGCAAGCCCTGGACCTGCCAAGGAGAGCAAGGATGAACCAAGGGGAAACCAAGCCAAAGGACCTCTGCCTCTTCTTTCCCGAACCTGGAACTAGGGAGCCTCCACCTGCTGGAGGGGTGGGCAGAGTCCAGGGATCTGGGGGATGCAGAATGACACAAGGAAGCAGGGCCAAAGGAGACGGAAATGAAGAGACCGGGGACAGGGCTAGCAGAGGGTAGGAGAGCAGAAGGTGAAGACAGGAGCGAGCCGAGCAGCTCACCTTAGGCATATCCTTGCCGCTGCCTTCTCTGAGGGGGTCAGAGGCAGGGGCTGGAGGGTAGGTAGGTGGCTCCTCGGGCCTGGGTTCAGCCTGGAGCCGTTGGCGGAGCTCGGCCAGCCGTCCCAACAGAGCAGTCACATCCTCGGAGGCCAGGGCCTGTCTGGCACGGCCTTGCCAGCTTATGGCCCTCTCAGTGAGGCACTGCAGGGCCTCGCCCTCAGGCAGCCGCACAGGCAGTCTCTGCAGGGCTACCAACAGTGCCAGGATGGTCTCCAGGCGCGGGCGCCGTGAGCGCATGCACAGTGGACACAGGAATTTGGTGTCCCATTCCCACCAGGCCAGCAGTGGGGATGAGGTGGGACTGGGCCTCGGGGAGCTGAGGAGGCGGGGCACCGACACACACCGCCCATGGAACCAGTCCTGACACAGGTCACACTGCAGAGCTCCCACCCCGGTCGGCACCTGCCCACACACACAGATGGAGGTTGCAGAGGCAGCCGTGGACGATGACGCCAGGGGGCTGGGCTTGGCCGAGTTCGTGCGACGCAGCTGCAGAATACCCTCCTTCTCCTTCTGTTCCCCTTCCTTGAAGGCCACGATCTGCCGTGCCCAGGAAAGGGGGAAAGAGTAGGTGAGCAGCCCATCCCCTTCTCCCTCGGGCCCCTTAACACCCCACTCCCAAACCAGAAGGACTGAAGCTCAGGGAGCAAGCGGTCTGCCCATGGTCACCCGGCTCAGACACTCTCTCACTGCCAGGCTCTTCTCCCATCTGCGTCTAAGCTCCTTACCACAGAGCCTGGGTCCCTGAGGTCCTGCGCAGACAGCCCCAGCAGCTCTGTGTCAGATTTGTACAACCCCAGCTCCTTCTCCATCCACCGGCTGCGCTTGGTGCTGTCTGAGCCGGCGTCTGCACACGGGCAGAGCACCTGAGACAGGCAGACAGAGGGGGAGTGACCGGGCTTCCCCTACCTCCGACACCCTCTCCTCCCCTCCCTGGTGCCCCCCCAAACCCATGTTCTCATAAGAGCTGTCTCTCAATAGCCATGCCAGGTGAAGGCGAGGCTATGGGTCAAGGTTCCAGGCCTCACCTCCAGCAGCGTGTAGCAAGAATTCTTCTTGAGGAAGGTCTTGGAGGCCTTCTCCCTCCAGGAGTGCGCTGTCAGTACCTGCAGCTCTAGCTGTCGCAGCTCCTCTAGTCCCACAGGCAGGTCTCGGCCCACAGCCACCAGGCCCTCCAAGTCATCCAAGCAGGGGTAGTGGTCGCCATTCTGGGGGCAGGTTTGAGAGAAAGCTCAGTTCAACTCGTCAGCACCTACTGATGCTTAACTCAATGCCCGGTGCGGAGTTGGGAAGACAGACTATAGACGCAGTCTTAAGGCAGAAAAAAAACAACAACAACAACAACAACAAAAAAACCACGTGTTGCCCAAAGGAACACCTACCTGGCTCTCTCCCACAATTCTTGCATCCACCCACTGGATGGATCAGTCTGTCTCCAAGAACACTAGACTAGTGATTCTGTCATGTCTGCTTCTCCTCCACGCACCTGCCCTGCCTGCCACCACATCCAAACCGGCCACACGAGCCCTCTTCACACATCACCCATCATGCACAGCTTCCCTCCTCACTATGTGGTGTGCCCCTCCTTCTTTCTGGCCCACACAACCCAGCTGGATTGCACAGACAGCCCAGGGCTGGAGGGGGGCAGGGTCCTCACTTGGATCTCATCCACATCAGCGATCCAGGCCCGGGCCTTGGCAAGAGCCTCCTTGAGAGCTTGAATGTTGGGCAAGTGAACAGGTATGTTTTCTGCTTCGCGGATTATAGCCTCGAGTGTGGCTGGCGGGTGCTTCTGTCTAAAGGTAGGGAAAGAAAAAGAGAGAGAACTTCATGTGGTGTGATCTGCCTGGCCAGGAGCCCAGCCTGCTCACTGACTCTATCTGCCTGGGCCCCTTGGGTGCCTGTGGTTCCTACAGCTCCTTTGGCCTACTGGCTTGTGCTCTGCCTGCAAGTGACTGGCAGTCCCTGTTCCTGCACAATGCACACATACCCACATCCTTCTGCCACAGCACTCATGCCTCGCCTCTGCTGCCTGCCAGCAATGCCTACACGCAACCTGTGTGTGTGTGAGAGATCAGGACTATGGTCTGCTGGAATGCCCTGTGTGCAGCGTCCTACCAACATCCAGCCATCTGCCTGCTCTGTGTGCTTCTGTGTACGTATGTGCATATGGCAGCCTATAGACCTGGTCCTCTATACGCCGCTGCCTCTATGTGCTTATGGAGTTCCAAACAAAAACAAGGACAAGACAGGGAACGGCACAGGGGAGGAGAACAACACACCAACACAGGACTGTGAGGCCCAAGGCCACCAATGGCAGTCACCCTCAGGTTCTTCACTTTATAAACTTTCAACGATGAGAGTGTGGCAGGGAGGGGAAGAGACTCGACCTACCTGGCCTCCAGGCAGAGGTGGGCCTTCTCCTCCCAGCGTTCAGCAATGGTCAACAGCTCCTGCAGCTCGGCCCGGGCCTTATCCACAGCAGGGCTAGGGGCAACACTGGCGCCCGCGACCAACAGTCCCCGCATGACAGCCAGGGTGCCTCTTCGGGCTGAGGGGGCCAGCGTGCGTTTCACCTCATCCAGCCATCGCGCCTGTTCCACCTGCCGCTGGAGCTGCTGGGCCTCAGGTACCTCCACCCCCAGCTGCCGCCCCCTCTCCAACAGGGACTGCAGTAGCCCTGGACTGGAGGGTAGTGAGGCCAGGGCCTCACGAGCCTCGGCCTGGTAGGCCTCCACCTGTTCCAGAATGCCCTACCAGGATACAGGATGAAGAACAAACTCCTCAGCTGGGCTCACTTCGAGGTCCCACCACCAGATAGATACCCTTGCCCCACCTACCTTCTTACCCTCCAATCTTCTGGAGCCTGACTTGGGCCAGGCTCCCCTTCTCCAAGCCCTAAGACAGTAGTCCCTAACCCTGACTGCTCATTAGAATGCCCTGGGGAATTTGTTACAATGCAGAATCCTGGACTCAACCCCTAGAGATTCTTAACGGGTTGCAGAGGACTCCATTCTTGGAGGAAACAAGAGATCCTCTGGCTCTAAGAAATGCTAGGCTCTGCTACACTTCAACCTCACACAAACCTTTTATGTGTTCGCGCTACTGTCTACTGCCCTCGCCATCTCGCTCCTTCTTTACCTTCATGAACTTTGCTCAACCTTCCAGGCCCAGCAAGCACCAGGTTACCTCCTTCTCTTCCAGGAATCCTTCCCTTGACTCTGCATCCTATACTCACACCCTTGCCACCCGCCCTTCAAATCCCATCTCCAAGAGACAGTCACTAGACCCTTGCTTCACACCTCCTGCTATTTTCTCACACCCACATACTATCTCACTCAAATACTTTCACTTTTTTACGGGAGCCGAGAGGCCTGCTGCTCAGGTTCCCCAAACCCCCTAATCCCCCAGCAACACTCCAAGCCCATCCCTCCTCACCTTGACATCACCAATCTGGTGCATGGCACAAGGCAGGTTGTTCATCTGGTCCAGAAAGGCCAGGAGCTCAGCCAGGGTCATCTGTAGACCAGCCACCCTGTGGGGGCTACGGAGTTTCACATGTGGGGTTTCAGGTCCAAGCCCAGTCCCTCCCTCCATCTCTGCACTAAGACCCAAAACCTTTTCTCAGTATACCTGTCTACCTTGACCTTGCACACTTCAACTTCCCTCAACTTCCCAAGGTTACAGGGATGATTTTACATCATTCATATGAGGGAAAAGAATTAGAAGGAAATCTATTTAGGGTGGAGAGGCTTAGAAATTAACTGATGGTAACAGAAGCTGAACTTCTCAATCCATCCTCTACTGTGAACTCTAAAGCTGTGATCAAGTTTATGTCTGTGTCCTGTTCTTGCCCCTGAACATCCCACAACTCCTCCCTGCCCACAAAATCCTTTGGTCTCTTAATCTCCTCTAGGTACTGATGAATTCTGGCATTTTACAAGTCACTCATCCTCTCTATTCTAAGCTGCCTGGTCTCCTTGCCCTCTACAGTGCACCCCATCAGGCCATCACACACTCCAATGCTGGCAGCTTTCTGCCAACACCTTGTCTGCCCAGTGGTATCAGAGTCCACGCCTGTCACACCTGTCCTAGATGCTGGGTCCTTAGCTGGCTACCTGAACCCCAATACCTCACACTGTCATACCCGGCTTCCTGGCCGCTGACCAGTCCCAGAGCCCGGGACACGCAAGCCTCTGCCTCACTCAGGCAGTTCTTCAGTCGCTGCAGCAGCTCACTGTTAGGAAACCTCCGCTCACGGGCCTCAGACTCCAGTGCCCTCAGTTCTTCAAGGCCTAAAGGGAGAACGAGAGCAGCAAGGAGTAGGCAGCATTGAGTAAAGGCAGAAGAAGGGGGTTGGGGGTACAGAAGAAACGGGAATAGAACTTGCCTGTGGAGTCCCTCCGTCCCCCCATCACTCACTGCGCTTCCGCCCATCCTCCACCTCCAGGGCCACTCGCACTTTGTTGGCCCAGGTATCAAAGGACTCGGCCCGAACCTTCAGTTTATGCAACATGGCAGGGAGTTCATCCAAGGTGTACCGGTACCTGGAGAAAGAGGGCAGGGAAGAACACATCTGGCCCAGCTCTACACACCCTGCTTGTCCCACCTCCTCTAGACATGCCCCATACTCACCGCAGGTACTGCCGGCTACTGGAGCATTTGCAGAGGTCGTTGATGTGGGAAAGGCAGACAAGGCCATCTGGACAGTCATAGCAGGCCAAGGCTGACAGGAAGCATGTGGTCTTGCACTTGATACACTGGCGCTCGTCATCTGGGAGCAGCTCAAACGCCTCTCGCTCAGCCTCGGTGATGCCCTGAGGGCATATCAACCCCCATACATTATAGAACCAGGACAGGATGGAAGACATCATCATCTCAGCCACCACCAAGAGCAATTTTAGACTCAAATCTACACTGAGGGCCATGGTTTTTTTGAAACGCCAAATCCCATGGAACATACCTGCCCTTGGTAAACTCCAAACTCTCAAAGCTGGAGGGATCAGATATACCAGGGCAAGATCAGTGTGGGCTGAGGCAGAGAGAATTTTACAGAGGAAGAAAAATCAGGTAAGAATCAGATCAGTGAAAAGGCCTTTCTCGTGAGATAAGGTGAGGAAAGTGGTGAACCAAGTTCCCACAGAGGTAGCAATCTGTGGGAGTG
This sequence comes from Lepus europaeus, assembly GCF_033115175.1. Classification (NCBI taxonomy): domain Eukaryota; kingdom Metazoa; phylum Chordata; class Mammalia; order Lagomorpha; family Leporidae; genus Lepus; species Lepus europaeus. Next base: position 97,769,630 of record NC_084850.1, on the reverse strand, counting down.
GCCAAGAGATAGGCCTGGTGTAGGGGGATCAAACTGGTTTCCAGTCACTTGCAGTCCACTGTGCTCTAGGCACCATGATGGCTGCTAAGCAGGCAAGAGACACCGTATGCAGGCGCTTGCGTCCAAGGTTTAAAGATACATTTTCCCCCAACAACACAGCTTCCAACCCTAAGCCAATGACTTCATCTGTCCTTCAGATGAAGGGAAAGAAAAACCCAATCCAAAAATGAAGAAAAAAGCCAGTGATGCTGGAGTAACTGAAGGACAGTACAATGGGCAATTTTAGAGATTTCACAGGGAACTACTGGCTCCTTGGGGTTTCTATCTTACATATCAACTTTTAAATCTACCTCTCCACAAGCTGTAAGCCCAATGTATATTATACATCCCACTCTACTAATTAGCCATGTGGTCATGAATAAATTACTTAAGCCTCTTTGGACGTCTCAGCTTCTTTGATAAGACAAGGGCTAACAGTATTATCCTCACTGGATTGTTACGAGGATCAACAAAGCCACTAAGGACTTAGTCAAGCATCTTAGCACTCAGAATAAGTGCTCAACACATATTTATTGTTACTAGGTCTGATTTTCAAATCAGAACACGTTTCACAGGCCTGCCTCATCTTACAGGGGAGGAAACTAAGTCTCAGGGAGAATCAGTAACTTGCCAAAGGGAGGACTTGACTGCAGTTAATTTTTACTCCAAAGCCAGGGAACAGTCTAAGGATGAAGCCCTTATGTTTTTTGGCATCATGAACTCTTCCGAAGTGGATGCAAACCACGAGTCCTTTCCTGCAGGCAAGTACTCAAGCACACAATCTGTGACAGGACTGCAAGACTACAGCGTCCAGAACCCTCCTCCGAGAGAAGGAGCAAGAGTAAGGAATGTGAATGTCAGGGAGAGAAAGTCTACTCTCCCCACCTTGCTTTAGTTCCTTCCTGTAGCCTGGTACAGTCACAGGGCCATCATTTAATAATAGCACTGAATGGAGAGAAAATGATGCCTGGAAAAGCCCAGGGACTCACCACCACACACCACAATGGAGAGTCCCTAGAGTTCCAGCACTACTGCAGCTGGAAGTTTCCCAACAGCTCATGCTCACAGGCGAAGTATAGATGAATTTGAAATAACAAAGTATTACCCTAAACAGGCAGCAAAGGATTGCTAGGACCAGTATTCCTTTCTAATCTTATGGAGGACTCTCATCAAGTCCATTTCCTAACTGGGCAAGTGTAGTGCTTAAAGCAAGTCACTGAAACTACAGAATGGACTTTACGCTCTTTAGTGGTTTCCACACAGCTACACACAAAACTGACACACGCTTATGAGAAATCAATTAAAGTAGGACCTCTTTCTACTTGCTAATATTATTGCTCTAGCTTGAGTTACTGAGCCACCTGAGTGTAATAAAATGGCACAAGAAACATTTCATATTTCAATCATTCTCTTCATGAATTAATATATATATATATATATATATTTGACAGGCAGAGTGGACAGTGAGAGAGAGAGAGAGAAAGGTCTTCCTTTTGCCGTTGGTTCACCTTCTAATGGCTGCCGCGGTAGGCGCGCTGCGGCCGGCACACCGCGCTGATCCGATGGCAGGAGCCAGGTGCTTCTCCTGGTCTCCCATAGGGTGCAGGGCCCAAGGACTTGGGCCATCCTCCACTGCACTCCCTGGCCAGAGCAGAGAGCTGGCCTGGAAGAGGGGCAACCGGGACAGGATCGGTGCCCCGACTGGGACTAGAACCCGGTGTGCCGGCGCCGCAAGGCGGAGGATTAGCCTACTGAGCCGCGGCGCCGGCCTTCATAAATTAATATTACCAATAATAGCAGCTGCTACACTATAAAGGCAGTATTAGAATGCTTTGATATAAATCACTTTACTCAAGCTTTAGGACTACCTTGCAAGTTAGATAATCCCATTTTATAGGGTGAGTAAGTAAAACTGAGAGATTAAGTAACACATCAAGTTGCTTAATCTCTCAGATCATTTCCTATGGGGGTTTCATATGGGGATCTGTCTTGTTGGATCATTTAAATAATGATGAACAGCTGCTGTATCAGCATTTGCTATGGCCCAGTTACTGAACATTCTCTTTAATCCACTCAACTACCCAAAAGGATATACATTATCACCAATTTTTAACATGGGGAAACTGACATTCAGCAAAGTAAATTGACTTGTCCAAGGTTGCTGGTAAAAGGCAGAAGGTAAAATGGAATGTGGCTTTCAATCCAGATGGGTCGGTCTAGTTCTTTTTACTATAAGAGCAGAGGTGGGGGCTATTGTTGCAGCATAGCGGGTTAAGTCAGTGCTTGAGACACCAGCATCCTGTACCAGAGTGCTGGCTAGAATCCTAGCTGCTCAGCTTCTGACCCAACTTTCTATGAAAGAACCTAGGAAGGCATCAGATCATGGCCTAAGTGTTTTGGCCCCTGCCAGCCACGTGGGAGACCCAAATGGAATTCCTGGCTCCGGCATTGGCCTGGCTCAGACCTGGCTGTTGCAGCCATTTGCAGAAGTGAACCAGCAGGTGGAAGATCTCTCTTTCCTTTCTCACTCTCTGATGCTCTGCCTTTAAATCAAATAAACAAGCCTTTAAGATCTTTAAATAGTTAAAGACCTTTAAGATCTTTTACTCATCTTTAAGATTTATTTATTTGAGAGGCAGAGTTACATACAGAGACAGTGAAAGACAGAGAGAGGTCCTCCATTCGCTGGTTCACTCCCCAAATGGCTCTAATGGCCAGAGCTGGGATGATCCAAAGTCAGGAGCCAGGAGCTTCTTCTGGATCTCCCACATGGGTGCAGGGGCCCAAGCACTTGGGCCATCTTCTACTGCTTTCTCAGGCCATTAGCAGGGAGCTGGATTGGAAGTAGAGCAGCCGAGACTTGAACCAGCACCCATATGGAATGCCAGTGCTGCAGGTGAAGGCTTAGCCTACTATGATACAGCAGTGGCCTCAAATAAATCAATCTTAAAAAAAATAGTAGTGTCTACAACTTCTTCCTGGTACTACCTCACCTCCACCAGGCTATGGTGCCTGACCCAGCACACGCCCCCCTCACTCACCTTCTCCAGGAGGGCTTTTCGTAAGCGCCGCTCCTCCTGTACCATGATGAACATTTCCTTATGCACAGCTGCTGCCAGGTTTAGGTCCAGCTTCTCTGGGCATGCAGCCATCTTGCAAATGAGCTCCTCATGGGAGAAGACACAGTATCTTCGGAGCCGGCGATAGTGCTCTATGCACTGGCGCCCAGCTGGCAGCTACGGACAGGTTCAAAGTTGAGTATGGCCAAGCCTGCAGGCAGCATGCCTCAGCTTCCCCATAATCCTTCTGTTTCTTCCTGCCAGCCCACCACACTCCAGACTCACCCAGTCAGCAGTGCAAAAGTTGACGGCCTCAGCGAAGTTGTAGCCTTGGTTGAAGCCACTGTGGTAAGCACGGGGGAAGGTGATGACAAATTCTCCTGCACACTGGTTTGTGCGGACAACCTGAGGAAGAAAACAGGCCCAGGCCACTGAAATAGCAGTTTTCCAGTTAGAAACCTAAGTGTAAGGTTCTTAAGGAGACAAAAGAAAGCCTCAAAGAACACAGTCTGACAACAGAATCCTAGATCCTCCAACTCTGAAAGGACCTCCACTTTCAGGGTTTTTTTTTTTTCTGTGTTGACGGATGATAGGAAGATTTCAGAATCAAAAATAAGGAATGCACATATCAAAATATTTCATTTTCCTAGTAATTTAAAAAAAAGTTTATCCATTTATTCATTTGAAAGGCAGAACGACAGGCAGACAGAGATCCTCCATCTGCTAGTTCACTCCCCAAATGGCTGCAATGGCAAGCAAGGGTGGGGCCAGGATGAAGCCAGAAATTCCATCCTGGTCTCCCACAGAGGTGGCAAGGGCCCAAGTGCTAGGGCCATCTTCCACTAACTTCCCAGGCACATTAGCAGGGAACAGGATCAGAAACAGAGCAGCCAGGACTCGAACTGACACTCTGGTACAGGATATCAGTGTTTCAAGCAGTGGCTTAATCCTGGCACTGCAATGCCAGCCTTAGCCTCTAAGAGTATAGTGAAAATAACTAGACTCATCTGGATTGAAAACCACATCCCATTTTCTGGGATGCTGGTGTAGCAAGCAGTGGCTTAATAACCCACTGAGCCAAATGCCGGCAGGCTCCTTTCCTAGTAATTTTTATAAAAATTGTAAATATCACTTTTCATGCATGAATTCTTAAGAACCAAATGGTTCCACAACATTTTGTTATAAAATCAGCAGGTTCTACCATTCTCCCCTCCCCAAAGTTCATCACTTTCACCTCTTGTGATTATTTTGGCATTGACCTTAACATTACCAAATAACACGTTCCAGACTTTGTTAAATACATCCTCACATTTCTCAATTTTCTCTTTTCTATGAAAGTACCAGTAATTTAAATGTCTGTATTCTTACTCCCACACTTGACTGCATATAGAATTCTAAGATGAAAATCATATTGAAGGCATTGCCCTCATCTTCTAGATTCTGGTTTCACCACTGAAAAGCCATTCTGAGTGCATTCTCAGTATGCTCTTTTATTTATCAACTGAGAGGCAGAGAGAGCTCCCATTTGCTAATATACTCCCTAGATGTCTGCAACAGCAAACGTTGGGCTAGACCAAAGCTGGGAGCTGGAAACTCAACCCAGGTCTCCCAAGTGGGTGGCAGGAATCCAATTACTTGAGCCATCACCACTGCCTCCTAGTGTCTACATTACCAGGAAGCTAGAGTCAGATGCCAGGGCTAGTTATGGGACCAGCTGGTTCTGGGAGCTGATATGGGACACATGCATTTTAACTGCTAGGCTAAACGCCTACCCCTTCCCCTCCATTATGTGCTTTTAAAAATAGTTCTCGAGGCTGGCATTATGGCATAGAGGGTAAAGCTGCCACCTGCAGTGCTGACATCCCATATGTGTGCCGATTCTAGTCTCGACTGCTCCACTTCTGATCCAGCTCTCTGCTATGGCCTGGGAAAGCAGTGGAAGATGGTCCAAGTGATTGGGCCCCTGTGCTTGCGTGGAAGCTCCTGGCTCCTAGCTTTGAATTGGCACAGCTTCAGCCATTGCGGCCATCTGGGAAGTGAACCAGCAGATGGAAGACCTCCCTGCCCCCGCCTCTTTCTAACTCTGCCTTTCAAATAAATAAATCTTTTAAAAAATAAAAATAGTTCTCAGAATGTTCTTTTGAAATAGAATCCTGCTCTCCTTCCACGTTTGTGGTACAACAGTTGCCTCTTATTTGTGGAGGATATATTCCAAGACTCCCAGTGGATGTCTGAAATCGCCAATGGTACCAAACCTTATACACACACTGATTTTTCCTATATATACATACAGAAATTTACTACTTTTTCCATCTTACCTAAACACTTATCACACACTATGCCTTTAACTTTTGCAGTTTAAGATGTGTCAGCAAAACCAGTACATTTTCCTTCTTCACAATTTCATGGAGACATTAGTTTACACCATAGATCTTAGAAATCTCAGCATACATTTTTTTTCCTTTATTACATAGATAGTGCTCATTTTTTCACTTAAACATACTTTACAGCTTCTATTTGTCATATCCGAATGCCAGCAACAATACTCTTGCACTTTGGGGCCATAATTAACAAAGACAAGGGTTATTTGAACATAAGAATCATGGCACCATGAGTCAATCTGATAACCTCTGATAACTGAAAAGGTTATTACTGAGTGACTAAGGGGCAGGTGGCATAAATAGCATGGATAGGCTGGACAAAGGGATGATTCACAACCCGGGAGGACAGAGCAGGATGGCACAAGATTTCATCCCACTACACAGAATAGTGCACAATTTACAACTCACAGGTTATTTCTGGAATTTTCCATCTAATATTTTTATACTGTGGCTGACCATAGGTAATTGAAACCTTGGAAAGTAAAATTGCAGGTGAGATGGGATTTCTACACATGTCTACCTCTGAAGATATCAATGATGTTTCTTTTTTCCTTTTCTTTATAAATTTACTTCTCCCTGCTTAGCTTCTGTTTCTCCAAGTTAGTTTCTGTTTGGTTCTATTTTATTTTCCAGGGCTTCCTCAGTTGTTTGTTTATCTGGGACTGCCTGCTTATATAAAAGGAAGAAACAAAAAAAAGCTGAATGGAAGCTATGAGTACATAGGTGAAGCTTATCAACTGTGAGCTTCAATGTGGGTGATGTGGCTGGACCATTTAGTATGGGAAATTCCAGGTCCTTCCTCTAAATCAGTCAGATTCCCAGAGAAAACGCTTCCATTTTCTTCCTGTAGGGAAAAAGTCCTGGCTGCCAGTATTCTAATAGCCATGTGGAAGAAGACAGCTGGGATCCTCATCATCTAGTATGCATACAATGATAAAAATCCTACTATTTTCACTATGGCTCCAACCTTAAGTGTATCTAGGTGACATCAATTCAGAGTACCCCTCTGTTTTAACATCTTCAGAAATAAAATCTTCAGTCTTTTACTAGGGTAAAAAAGACACTTCCAGCCACTCAATGTGGAAAAGGATCTCACAGCTTCTCATTTAGACATGTATCAATTCTTATTTTTCACTCTATCCATATTTATTCCTAAAATGCCTAGGACCACCAACTACAAACCTTTAGGGGATTCTGAGGTTTAAATCACATGTTCTTAGTATGGGCTTAATATTCAGTTCTTTTGGGGTCAGCATTGTTGCAAAATGGGTAAAGCCACCGCCTGCAACGCTGGCATCCCACATGGGTGTTGATTTGGGCCCTGGCTGCTCCACTTCTGATCCAGTTCCCTGCTAATAGCTTAGGAAAGCAGTAGAAGATGGCCCAAGTGCTTAGACTCCTGCTACCCATGCAAGAGATCTGGATGAAGCTCCAGGTTTTGGTTTGGCCCAGCCCTGGCCATTGGGGCCATTTGAGGAGTGAACCAGTGGATGAAAGATTGATCGATCTCTCTCTCCCTCTCCCTCTGTAACTCTGCCTTTCAAATAAATTATTTAAAGAATCTATTAAAAATAGTTTTTTCATTAACCTGTTTTGTAGTCTGAAGAATGTTACTGTTGTTTCCTCCCATTTTTTTCCAGGTCTATGATTTGTTTAGCTTAACAAAAATCACTTTGTGGCATTTTAGTGGGGTTTCAGCAAGGAACAGAAGCAGCCATTTGTATGATTAATTCATCTCTTTTACCAAAAAGTCTCACAACTGAAGATGAACACTCAATGCTGGGGAAGGTACAGTGGAATAGGTATAGTGCTGGAATGGATTCTTGATTAATAAGGGGAGAGTTAACATCCTAACAATACTGACTCTTCCCAATCACGAATATCTCCACATGTATTCTCCCACCTCTAGTATGCTTTCTTCTTCTCAGATCTATCACTACTCAGAGGTAACATCAGCATTTCTTGCCTGGGTTATTATAATGATTTCCATTACGAATCACTAGAATTATCTTCCCAAAAATGTAATGCTGATCAGATCATGCTTCTGCTGAGAGCCTCTCACTGGCTCTGGCAGGCAAACTCACTCTGTTTTCAAGGATCTCTGCTTCTACAAACCTTTTCCCAACACCTCCTTATTACATTCTTTTATTGCCCAATCTGTTGTTCATTTGCAGTGCCTGTAATACTTCATTATGCTTTGTTTACGCCTCTCTATTCTCTATTCTCCATTCAACTGTGTACATGCAAAGGCAGGCATCGGTTTATTTATCTTTAGGGTGTTGACCAATGGCCTTGCACGCAGATAGAACTCCAGCAATGTTTGCTGAATGATCTAGTCCCGGCCTTAATTTTGTAGATATGAAAATTAAGTTCCAAAAAAAGCTCAGGTAACAGAGCCAGGAGTAGAACCCAACATCCTGACTCTTCGTCCCAGCCTACACTCTTTAGTCTGCCACTTTACCGTTTTCTATGTGGTTATCTGGAACAGCTGTCCTCACATTCTACAGATGTTAAAAATGACAATTATGAACAGACAAAAAGCAAAAACAACCCAAATGTTCACCAACTGGTAAACTGAATATTGGGCCATAGAAGAATGACGTTTTGACACATGCTGCAACATAGATGAACTTCAAAACAGGCTAAGTGAGAGAAACCAGACACAAAAAGACTACATATTATTCTAGGAATGGCAAATCTAGAGAGGAAGAAAGCAGTTACATGTCTGCTGGGAACAAGGGCTGGAATGGAGAATGGCTGGGATGTTGGGAATGTTCTTACACTGGATTGTGGTACCAGCACAGCTGTGTCAATTCATTGAACCGTGCACTTAAAATGGATGAACTTTATGGTAGCCAAATGATAGTGTAATAATATTACTACCACTATTATTATTATTTTAAAAATGAGAGCTACAAAGATTTCATAGTAAAGTAAAATCATTGTAGACCAATGCTGGTCCAAGAGAAATATGCTAGGCGCACACGGTACTTTTAAATTCTTGGACAACTACATTAAAAAAGTGAAAAAAAGGGCCAGTGCTGTGGCATAGCAGGTAGAGCCACCACCTGCAGCACCGGCATCCTACATGGGCGCCAGTTTGAGACTTAGCTGCTTCACTTCAAATCCAGCTCCCTGGTAATGTGTCTGGGAAAGTAATGGGAGATGGCCCAAGTCCCTGGGTCCCTGTATCCACAGGCGAGACTTGGATGAAGCTCCTTGCTCCTGGCTTTGATCTGACTCAGCCCTGGCTGATGTAGCCAACCATTTGGGGTGTAAACCAGCGAATGGTCTCTGCCTCTGCCTCTCCCTCTCTGTAAACTCTTTCAAATAAACAAATCTTTAAAAATAATCTTAACATCCTGAACTCAATGCAGTTTTACTACTATCAATGTGCAAACTGGCATACAAAAGTATTAGAGAGATACTTTACATCTTTTCTTCATACTAAGTTTTGAAATCTCATATGGTTTTATACATTCAGCACGTCTCAGCTGGGACTAAGCACATTTCAAGAATCCAACAGTAACATGTGACTAGTGGCTATGGAACTGGACAGTGTAGTTCTAGATCTTTCAACTTACCAACAGATTCTAAAATCCATACACTGATGATTGCATCTAAATTCACACAGAAAAATGATAGATGGAAATATAAAATATTTTAGGGTAAAGAGAATAAGTAATTGGGGTGACTGCTCTGTTTCCCACCTTTTGGAAAGGGGGCATGTTTCATTTTTAAGGAAAATAATACACTACCTATCTATAAAAAGAAATGGCCTTCTCCCAACAAAGGGGAAGGCAGGAGGAGTATGGGCTAAAGATAGCTCTGGAGGGAGCTCCAGCTGGCTAAACTGGAGCTTGCCAGTAGGAGAACATAAAAATCACAGATGCCTTGGTTTAGGAGGATCATGCCCAAGTCCAAAGGGCCTGGAGAGGCCAGGAACTACGAAGGGGCAGGGCAGACAGAGGGCAGGGTAGCAAAATAGCAGCTGGCCAGAGAAGTTGGTGAGTCATAAGCAGGAAAAATGCCATGGAAGTGCTAGCAAAGAGCACACATTTAAAAATCTGAGACAAGATTTTTCAAAAACAGTAAGGACTGAACAGTGCCATGATCTTTGACATACTCGGGTACTTCACAAAGTTTGTGGAAAATGGAATTAAAAGTTTATTTGGGTTCCCAAATTTCTGAAATCCATGCTTACAAAGGGTTTTTAAAAGATTCATGAAAAGGGCCAGCACTGTGGCACAGCAGGTAAAGCTGTGATGGCTTAAGTCTTTGGGCCTCTGCAGCCACGTGGGGCACCAGGAAAAAGCTCCTGGCTTTGGATCAGCCCAGCTCTGGCTGTTGTGGCCAATTGGGGAGTGAACCAGTGGATGGAAGACCTCCCCCAACCCCTCTCTCTGCCTCTGCCTCTCTGTAACTTTGCCTTTCAAATAAATATTCTTTTTAAAAATTTATTTGACAGAGTTAGACAGTGAGAGAGACAGACAGACAGAAAGGTCTTCCTTCTGTTGGTTCAAGCCCCAAATGGCTGCTACAGCCAGAACTACGCTGATCCGAAGCCAAGAGCCAGGAGCTTCCTCCCAGTCTCCCATGTGGGTGCAGGGCCCAAGCACTTGGGCCATCCTCCACTGCCTTCCTGGGCCACAGCAGAGAGCTGGACTGGAAGAGGAGCAACCGGGACTAGAACCTGGCTCCCATATAGGATGCTGGCGCCACAGGTGGAGGATTAACCAAGTGAGCCACGGCGCCAGTCCCTCAAATAAATATTTTTTAAAAATTCATAAAAAATGGAATTAAAAGATAATGTGGGGAGACGTTCACATCCTACACTGGAGTGCCCAGGGTTCAAGTTCTGGCCCCATTCCCAATTCTAGTTTCCTACTAATGTGCACCCTTGAAACCAGTTGGTGATGACTCGAGTATATGGGTCCCTGCTATCCATGTGGGAGATTTGGATTGAGATCTGGTCTCCTGAGTTCAGCCAGGCCCAGCCCCAGCTGATGCAGGCATTTGGAGAGCAAACCTATGCGTGGGAGATATCTCTCTTTCAAATAAATTAAAAAAGAAATCATGTGAGGGGCCAGCAAAGTGGCATAGGTTAATCCTCCACCTGCAGTGTCAGCATCCTATATGGGCGCCAGTTCTAGTCCTGGTCACTCCACTTCCAATCCAGCTCTCTGCTATGGCCTGGTTAAGCACGTGGGAGACCAGAAGAAGTACCTGGCTCCTGGCTTCGGATTGGAGCTCTTGTCGTTTTAGCCACTTGGCGAGTGAACCAACAGAAGAAAGATTTTTTTCTCTGTCTCTCCCTCTCACTGGCTAAACTCCACCTCTCCAATAAAATGTAAAAATCTTTAAAACATAAAGTTCATAAAAAAATTAAAAAATCATGTGAATTTTCCAAAAACTTTCTGAAGCCCCTCTGTATGCACCTTAGCTGCTCAAATCCTTGAGTCTTCTACTCTTATGGTTTTCCTTGGTATTTATTAGACAAGGATTGATGCCGTGCTATGGTTCAGGAAGGGAGCAATCTGAGGAAAGTATACACCCAATGTTCACCTGTGAGGCAGCAAGACTGGAAGGGCCTTCAATCATCTCAACTCCAGTAATCCTTTAAAAACAGGGTGAGGTAGAAAGGGAAATGGACCCTTCTGAGTGGAGAAAGACTGACTGAGCTACTGTGGGATACTCCCCCTGTCCAATTTCCTAGGTATCCGAATCCTTGATTTTGAGTATCACTAAGACATATAATGAAAAAATACGACTCAAAAAAAAAAAAAAGAAAAAATATGACTCACAGGATATACAGTATTATCAAAATGAGATAAAGGTAAGAAGAGACCCCAGTGAGAACCACTGACCTAGGCCAAAGCCCTCCTGTACAGAAGTCCAGGGATCCATCACAGAGACTTGCTGTCTATCGTGCACCATGCATTGTATTTTGAAATCCATGCTTAAGTGGCAGCATGGCCAAGGCCAGACGGGGTGGAAGGAACAGGGAGGAAGAACAGTAACATAGTAAGGCTTAGAACAGAGATGGAGGAAGGTACTAACTCCTGTTCTTATAGGACTATAGATCTAGCTGTTTTAAGATCCATACCAGAAAACTGGCTGATGTTAACCAATGCTAAAAATCCCCAGAGATCTAGTGTTTCTCACAGGTAAGCAAGGCTGTATACCCACCAAAATGTTTTATAGGGTGGGAGAGGAATACACAGAGGAAGGAGGATAGGCCAGGACCAACCTGTTAATAGGAGTGAAAAGACCTACCACTCCAAAGAATGGTGACGAGTGAAAAATTAAGCAGACAGCTAGTTGTCCTGGTATTCATTCTTAGCTTCTTTAATGGTGTGACTTCCAATTTGTAGGTGGTATATGAACCTTCTAAAAGCAAAATTATATTTCCTTGTTTCCCTTATAGCTATGTGGTCATGTGACCACCAATAGGAGATGAATGGAAATGATGTGTCCTTAAAAGCAAGGAGACTTGTCTAACCTTGCCCTTCTCCCATTTCCCTCTTCGACTGGCTAGAATGAAGATGTGAGAATAAGCCATTCCTAAGCTGCTGCCTTCAAACACATGGCCCAGGGGCCTCACCACCACATTGTGTATCTAATCACTGTTATTTTAGGTCTCTATTAGAACAAACACATAGCCCGATTAAGGTAGCACAATAATAAGAAAAGAGCAAGGGTAAATTCCAGAAGACAAACACCATCCCCTTGTCCCTGCTTTTGGGCACTCACCGGCACGCCATGGGACATGAGGGTGTTGGGATTCATGAGTGTGACAAGCTGGTGCAGGAGGTCAGGCTGGCTATCAAAGAGCTCAGGTGTCAGCTTCTTCATCACCTCTTCCAAGTGTTCTGCAGCAAGTGAAGGTACCCCATACCAGGTCTTTGGCTCACCCCTGCACAAGTGCAAAGGGGACAAATAGATTAGTCACATCTATGGCCACTCAAGGAGCCCATGATGATTACCTCCCTGGCTCTCCAGGACCCCCACTCACCAGTGGAGGTAGTTAATGGAGTAACTCCAGTGATCCTCAATATGCCAGCAAAAGGCTGAAAAGACCATGCCCACGTAGAGCCAGGGCACCTTCATGCCAGAGATATCTGCATTGATGTGGCATAGTACAGACTGTTCTAATACCGGCATTACATTCAGGTTCCAACCGCTGGTAGCATACTCCTGTCAGGTTAGATATTTGTGGAAACATGATGAGGGTCACGCTAAGGAACTGAAACCTTAAGTTATTTGCTTTGGCTTAGAAAATCTCAATTTGCAGGTCACAGAACTTTCTGAACTATCTAATCTATTATATACCCCTCCCAAATGCATACATACAAAATTCCAATTGAAATCACTTCTATTTCAGGGAGATTTACAAATATAGCCATCCACCAAATTCTTGCAAATTAAAACCCTTACTCTGGACCAAAACACACACACTCTTACCTTGAAGTAGGCCTGGATACTCAATTTTTCCTATCCACATAAATCCCACTCCCTGAATACTTATGAGTAAGCCAAGCACCCTGTCAAGTTATTTCATATCTCATTTAGTTCTTGTAATAAATTTTCAAGGTAGATATAGTCTCCCCATTTCACAGATAAGGAAATGGGCTCAGAGAGGCAAAAGAACCCATCACATCTCTGCACTGGCCAGGTATCAGACTTTCTTTCCATTCATCACTTCATCTAACTGTGTAAGACAGATATAATTATCCCATCTTAGAGATATTGAGCCTTGCAGATACTAAGTGACCTGCCTAAGCTCACATAGCTGACACATAACCACAACACTCATCCACTCACCTCCTCCTCTGGGGTTAGGTGCCGCTTACTGTCACTGACAGGGAAACCGCTGCCAAATTCTTTGGAATGGATGTCAGCCCCATACTCAACAGTCACATCTTCTTCAATGCTATTCACTAACCGCCAGAACTCCTTCTCTACGAGCTCTGTGGGTACCATCTGGAGAAACAAGGGTAGCACATGACTGTGGCCCTATCATACCTTGGCCCCATTGACTCAAGTGAGCTGAGAGTATCAGGCACCAACACCACCCCAGCCTTCCATCACCTACATGCACGGGCATGTTGAAGTAGTCGGCTTTAAAGGAGTCGGCCATCTCGCCAAAGCTATGCAGAGTGTATTCCCGGGTAGCTTGCTCAAAGCCAAAGGCTTCAGGGGGTCGCTTACACTCCTGAAATCCAAAGGAGTACATGAAACCAAGGTAGGGGCAGAGAGGTAGAGAATCCTTCTAAGTAAAACTGAAAAGTGGGGTAGAAATAGGGAGGGAAACCAACCCTAGGTTTGCACTCGAGGGTCCTGAGACAGGCTCCACTTTGTCTCTTACCATTTCAGCTTAGTCTTTTCATTTCCCATATGTACTTCCACCATGCTTTTGCTCAGAGTTCCTCCCTAATGGAATGACTTTACCTACTTACACTGATTCTTCAAAACCCAACAAGTTCCACACCTCCACAAGTCCTCCCTCATTACTATAGCTTATATGCTTTTCTTCCTTTAGGACTTCACTATCTAAACATGGGTTCTGACTTCAATATATTATCCTATGTTCTTTGGTCATCGTTTTTTTCTCTAGCTAAAATATGAGCTCATACGGGATACTGAGGAAAGCTTTTTTATGCCCAGACTAGAACTATGTGCTTGAGAAAATAGTACTGAATATTCTATTACTCTGGAGGATGGGAAACAAAGGCACTTACTTCTACAGTATCAAACCCTACCAAACTTCTTTAGACAGTCTCAGAAGACGCAGCTCTACATCACTTGTACCTACATTCATGGCTTTAGATGAACTATCCACAGTCAGACACATACACCCTGCTCGCGTTTGAAAAATAAATGTGCATCTGGTCCATTGGCTCATAATCACTTAGAGAGCCAGGGAGAAGTGACAGTCGGTCCTCCTCATCCACAATACCATTGGTATCTAAAGTCCTCTCCACGAGAAATCTCTCCCACTGCACCAAGGCCACTGTGCACTGCCCTACTCTCTCACCGTGTGTGTGTACAGGTCATATGTACACCAGGTCTATACAACCACAGCTGAGTCTCTAATATAAAGCCAGAGACCATCAATGTCTGCCCAGAGGAAAATGAAGATGGGCAGTGGGAATTTGGATCAAAGTAGGAAGCTCCTGAAACGTACCAACCAAACATCTTGGATGCTTAGCCCTCACTGCTGTTTCATCTGCTCTCCTCCCTGGCCCCACCTGCACTAGGCACAGTCTCCTTTGTATGCCTCTGCTCCTGCATCATCCAGTCTGGAATGCCTTCCCACCTCTTCAAGTTAAAGCCTACAGGACTTCAAGCCAACTTAACAACAAAAAGGTGAGAAGAAAATACACCAGATTGTCGGGACCGGTGTTGCAGCACAGAGGTTCATGCTGCCACTTGTGACGCCAGCATCCCATTTGAGTGGCGGTTCAAGCTCTGGCTGCTCCACTTCCCTGCTAAGTGCCTGAGAGAGTGGTGGAAGATAGCCCAAGCGCTTGGGCCCCTGTCACCCACATGGGAGAGCTGGACAGAGTTCCAGGCTCCTGGTTTCAGTCTGGCCCACCCCCAGCCATTGTAGCCACCTGGGAGATGAACCACCAGATACAAGATACAGATACGTGACTCTTTCAAATAAGTAAATCTTTAAAAAAAAAAAAGATACCCAGACTATTAACAATGGTTATCTCTACATGGTAGATAGTAGATAATCTATTTTCCAAGCTTTCTTTTCAAAAGAACAAAATACTTAGAAATCAAAAGAATATGTTTTCTTAATGTTCTTGTCCTTTAAACCTCTTTCCTGACATCGTCTATGATTACTGCCCTTGTTTTCCTCTCTGAACTTGCACATCTCAGAGTTTCTAAGGCACAACTTAGTGTCTGCTTATACCTCATTATACACAGCCTGTCTCATCTGGATGCTCACTTCCCAGGTGGTCTCAGAGCTCTCAGAGGACAGAAGCAAAGGAGTCTCCTCTTCTTTCTCCTAAAGCTCTGCCCAGCCTAGCCTCAACCCTGGGATCCAGAACCCAAGACTGTGGCTGGCTAGGAGGTTATCCTCAAGAAGGTCAGGTGAAGGATGGCAAGGATAGATACCCTACAAGGCAGAGGTGGACTGGGGCTGGGAAGGCCTTACCGCCATGACACACTTCGGGCACCGCCAGACACCCTTAGGGATCTCAGGCAGAGGAGGCAGCAGGCAGAAGATGTGGTAGTTGTCATCACAACCATCACACAGCAGGAGCTTGTCATCCTCATCCCCTCGGGAGCACATCCGGCAAACATATGATTCAATCTGCAGGGGAAGGAAGCAAAAGTTCAATATAGGCTCTGTCCCAACCTTCAACCATCAGGCCCCTCCACAGAGTTCTCCATTGGAGACTGCTGCACTTGCTGGCTGGGTCATTCATGGTGCTGTACAGGTTAGTCACACTAGGTCTGGAGCTCAACTGTATGCAAGCACCAAAATCAGTGAGAATTGTGAGACAGTCCTTGCCACTCAGGCTTGAACTTTCAGGCCCCATTTTTAATCGTTAACACTTACAGAACCCATGGTTAGCACTACACTCAATTTTGTGGTTCAGAAATGACTTAAAACATGGTATCTGTCTTCCCAGAGCATATAACACTCTAGGCACACACTTATAAAAATTAAAAAAAAACAAACCTGCCCCAAGAGTGGCCCATAAAGGGTACTGTGGGGACCTAAAGAAGGAAGCACTCAAATCAGCTGCAGATAAGGAGGGATGGCCTTGAGGAAGGACTTCATTGAAAAGGTGACTCTTGAATTTGGCTGAAACCAATGTGGCAGAACACAGGACCCTTCCAGGCAGAAGAAAATCATGTGCAAAGGATGGGGACATGAAAGAGCACGGCACATCTTGGGACAAAAGTGAACATTCCTACAAGCAGTTCAGTGTGGCTACATGTAACAAGAGTGAGGTGGACAGGCTGGGGCCTGAGGCTAGAGGTCAGCAGGGACTGGATCATGCAGGGCAGTGAGGAGCTTAATCTTTATGGGGAGGCAACAGACAGCCTCCTCTGGATCCTTTCAGCACTTCATGTTGGCAGCACTTGATCACCCTTTCTTGTTCTTTGTTTCATGTGAGCTGGCCTTGTTTCCCCAATTAAATGAGCCACCTGAGGGCAGGAGCCCACCAGGCCCACTTTTCTGCTTAAGGCAATATGGTCCAGTGTCATACTGGGGAAGCACTTGGAGAAGGAACAAGAAGCAGAGCATTAGAAGTCAGGGTAGGTCCTTACAAACTGGGCATTGCTGTGGTTCCTCCGCAGCCTCATGGTCATCTTGGTGCAAGGCTCTGGGCTGTGACTCAGTTCCTCCTTGCTCTCCAGGAAGGCCTTGGGTGAGGCTGACTCCACCTTCACATCCCCGCCTGACTCCTCCTTCACCACTACGGTAGGGGGACACTCAGGCCCTTCCTTATCTGGGAGGGAGAAAAGTAACTCTAAACATTGGTCTGGAACCCTCTGGGCCTGGCCTCCTCTCAGGAGGTGAGGCCATCCCCAACTGCTAGGCCTTACCTTTCTTCCGCAGAGTCTTATCCTTAGCCATGAGGCCCAGGCCCATCATCTTGGGACCTGCCCCATAGATCTGTAGTTTCTTCAGCTCTGGATTCTTTTCAATATCTTCCTCTGTGGGTTCCGGCTAGGAAGAAAGAAGGCAATGAGTCAAGACTATCTGGGGAAGACTGCTTCATCCTAAAAGAACAGTAGCTAGACTATCTATCACCTGAGCTCATAACAGGGACTATAGCACAGATATAGGTCAGGGCCAAGAATTCAGAGTTGCATTTTGGAGACTGAGATAAGTGAATTCTCTCCTGAGCTCTCTCTTGGAAAGGAATTAAAAATGGTTCTCAATTTTCAACTATAAATCATTAGCTCCTACCTTACAGTGATGAGGAGAGTTTAGGGGTTATATATATATATTATATATATATATATATATAAACTAACAGTGTTTGGCATTACTAAAACATGGTAGTGACAAACACGATCTGCTAAATTACATGCAATGCTGAGCCTGGGGAGCACCTATTTGGTTCTCTGATGTATCCCGAGTACTAAGAATGTCTGCACATGAGCTTCTGCCTGAAGGTAAGCTATCAATATAAGAAGACAGACAAGTCTTGCTTCAATAAACAAAGTGGTTCCGAAGACAAGACAGGCAAGAAGGGCAGAAATGCAAAAGACATTGTGCAAACAGAGCAAGAGGCAGCTCAGCAACTCAAATGACAGTGAAGAAAAGGGATCAAGAGTGAAGCCAGAGAGAGACACACTAATGCTTGGAGGAACTCAAAAAACAAGAGAGGGAGCCGGCGCCGTGGTTCAACAGGCTAATCCTCCGCCTTGCGGCGCTGGCACACCAGGTTCTAGTCCCGGTTGGGGCGCCGGATTCTATCCCAGTGGCCCCTCTTCCAGGCCAGCTCTCTGCTATGGCCTGGGAAGGCAGTGGAGGATGGCCCAAGTGCTTGGGCCCTGCACCCACATGGGAGACCAGGAGAAGCACTTGGCTCCTGGCTTCGGATCAGCGAGATGCGCCGGACGCAGCGGCCATTGGAGGGTGAACCAACGGCAAAAAGGAAGACCTTTCTCTCTCTCTCTCTCTCACTATCCAATCTGCCTGTCAAAAAAAAAAAAAAAAAAAAAAACACAAGAGAGGGAAAAGTGTAACAGGAAACATAGCCTAGATCAGACAGAAGAAGAGGACTCTACCTCAAAACTCTTAAAGTTAGAAGAGAAGGGAAGTACTCACATCAGGCTGCAGTCTCTTAGCCCGCCGGCCATAGCTGTTGAACTTGGAAGGCTGCACAGACTGTCGAAGAGGGATGCTGTGGGGTTTGTATTCTTTATCCTTCTCCTCATTATCAAATGGGCGTGTGTTACACTGCTGGGGACAGGTGAAGGGTAAGGGTTATTGTTTGGGGCTCCAGCACCCAGCAACAAGGATTTCCCTCTACCTTCATCCAAAGGCAACCAAAATTGTGATCCACTCACCTGACCCTCACCAACAGCCCTTATTCAACCAGCTTTTATTACTGAAACCAGCATATACCTGGGGAATCCTTATCCCTGCTTATCCTTTCAATCACCCCCAGGCCAAATAACCACCTCCTTAACTAAATCAGAATTCATTTTTTCCCAGACTCACTAGCCCAAAAAATCTCTCCCATCTCCTGACCCTGGCATATAACACATAACTCCAGAACCTCTGACCCTAGGCATATGTGAAGAAAATAAGCCCCATTAGTAGAGTCTAGCTTCAAACCTGCAGTCCACGAAGCAGTTTCACTAAGAACAAGTGTGAGAATCCGTGTTTGAGAGTAGAGTCTCAATGTTTCCGAGCGCAGCATTCTTACCACAAGGTTGGCTCCAGATTGGTACATTTCATATGGATAAACGATACGTTCATAGTGGGAGCGCAGCAAGGAGCCAATGTTTTTGCCTGGTGGATAGTTGAGGCGCTGGGCCACTCGGGCCCACCGGCGATCCTTACAAATAGCTTCATAACCACCTTCCTCCACCACAATCTAGAAAGACAAGCAAGAAGGGACAGGGATGTGCTGTGTGTATGCATAAGGGAGCAGATCTGTAGAAAGGGAAATAAGGACAACTCTAGCCTCTCACTTCACTGGAAGCTAGCCCCTTCTCCCAATCTCAAATTGTAACAAGAAATGTTTTGCTGACAGCTTGTGTGTTACCAGGCTATACCCCTTCCAGTGCTGTCTAGAAGTTCAATATCCAAACCAAGGGAGTCCCCAAAGTAGCAAGGCTCTTGGGATGGGGTTGGGGGTGTTTGAGAAAAGCCTGTTCTTACTTTGCTGAGGCTGTAGAGGTCCAAGATCCGCCGTTCTACATTGGGAATCTTTAAAGAGGAGCCCTGGATTTCCCAGAATTTGGCAATCTGGTCCAAGTAGTTCAGTTTCACTCTCGTCTGGGCCTGAAGAAAAAATGGCTCAAAGAGGTTGGCCACCCTCTCCCCCGGACCCCTCTCTTCTGGCCCAATCTTAAGAGAGGAGAAAGGGAATAGAACAGCCCAAGTAAACTACCCAGGGCTTCTCCAAATGAACTGAAACCTGGGCTCTGGCCAGCGCTTAGTCCCACCTTGCTCTCACCTCCCAAGAGTCACCACAGCCGAAGTTTTACATATATTCTCTCTCAATATCAATGCCAGGGTTATGGAGTATTACCATCTCTCCTGAATAGATGAGGAAGCAGAGGCTTAAAGAAAGTAAGTCACAGAGCAAGCGACAAGATCACTGGGTGTCAAATAACTTAAGTTTAAGCTTTCCCTCTGCTACTGACTGGCTGTACAGTCTTGAGCAAAATCAGTTCTACTCTCTGGATTCACTTTTTTAATTATACAATTTAAAAGAATTCTATTATCTATTTTCATCTTTTATTTGAAAGGCAGACTGAGAAAGCGACAGAGACAAAGATCTTCCATTCACTGGCTCACTCTTCAAATGCTGGTAACAGCCAGGCTAAAGTCAGGAGACTGGAACTCAGTCTGGATTTCCAATGTGAATGGCAGGGACCCAAGTACTTGAGCTATCACCTGTTGCTTCCCAGGGTGTGCATTAGTAGGAAGCTAGAATCAGAAGCAGAGCCAGGACTCAAATCCAGGTACTCCTATATAGACTGCAAGTATCCCAAGGGACATCTTAACTGCTACACCAAACATTTCCCCTCCATTTTTTTTAATTATAAAAGAAAAAAAGTAACTGCCCAGTCCACTTACCCCAGAGGGGTAGACTTAATGAGAGAACCAGTGAAGGCCCTCTGGAAACTTCTGAATTATATTTAAGCTCTAGGCATGATTCAGAGAAGACACCTCCTGTGTTCACCTCCTCATGCACCAGGAAACTTGCTCCATGGCTGAAGCGTGAGAATGCATGCTACAGACAGAATGGCCTACAGAACTAAGAGATAGTATATTATTAGGACAGCATCTGCATTTGGCCAACTCAGGACCTGATGTGGGCTGAAGATCCTAGACCAAAGCATGTACCACGCTTCCCTGAAATCTCAGTGACTCAAGACAGGCTCCAAGTCTATAACCTGCTGACTCCTGTCAGAGTTCTAGGAAGAACTACACAGTTGTTATCATTTGCTACCCTGCCCTGATCTTACTGGGAGGAAAAAGGACAATTCAGAAGAACTAAGGTCTATTTGTGGTAAGAAATGAGTTCCCTTGCTATGAGTACTTTTAGGCAGCCAGAAACACTACTTTCTCCACCTGAACCTCCATTCGAACCCTTAACCTTCTGATTTTGGTCTCATCCCTGCTCCTCCTTCATTAACTAGCATTACCTCTCCAGAAGGCCTGCCCTTGTCCCATGCTAGGCAACGAAGTGCCCTAGCTATACCCCCACAGATACGGTTACATCTATTTCTCTAAGGATCTTAATGTGCTCACTATAAGAGATGGCTTTTGTCCTAACCAGAACAGCACCCACCCAGATGGGAGTCTAGAAAAGTACTTCTCAATGGGGGGAGATTTTGCCCCACAGGGAACACTTAATAAAGTCTGAAAACATTTTTGGTTGTCATAACTGGGAGAGGGTAGTACTGGCATCTAACAGGTAGAAGCCGGGGATGGTGATAAATATCCCACAATGCACAGGACAGTTTCCCCATAACAAAAAATATCTTGCCCCAAAAGTCAATAGTACCAAGGTTGAAGAACTCTGGTCTAGAAAATAAGTACACTTATAGGTTACAGACATTAAGCTAGGCCTAACCCCTCAGGACATTTAGTAAAGACATATTATGTGGCTATAGTATTTAACGTACATCTTCCACCTTCCACGGAAAACTCCAAGACCTTACTTGGAACTGGTTTCAGGGCACTCACTCTCACTTCCCCTTCTCAAGCCCTTGGTGAAAAGCCCTATCTGTCCATGCAGAAGTCCTAGACTTCTCATATAGAACTAATGAGAGCAAGAAAAGTCTGGCCCCTCTACCCAATATTCTAACCATTCCAGCCTCCATGCAGACCAGTTCTTGTGTTGTTCCTGCCCATCTACTTCACCTTCCATCATACCAAGAACCATGGGAGGAAGATAGGAAGCACAGAACTGTGGACAAATTAAATACATGAGGCCACATTCAGCTGGCCAAGGGAAAAAAGGTCTCAGTCAGTCCCATATTTCCCTTTTGTTGACTCCAGTAGGGTAAGGTTAGTTGACAGGAAAAGTTTCAGAAGCAGGAACCTCTAAGGGAAAGGGACATATCCAACTTTTGGGCTGTCAAATGAGAAACATTAAATGCCCCTGCTCTTGGTTATATTCAGAGCTGTAAAGCTTTCTCCTGCCCCAGGTGCACTAAAGGTATGCAATTACATACAAGACAGAATAAAGGCCTACTTACGTAAAGTACAGTAGCCAGAGAAAAGTATAAGAGAAGTGGGATCAGAGCTCAGGTATCCGTTTTCCCAACCCTGTTACCAGCTGCTAGTCTTCTTACCTCTAGCTCATTCAGCCTCTGGATTCGAGGAGTAAACCTGAAGTTGTCTACTTCCACAGCAAAGGGTGGCTGCCAATCCTGGGAGGGCAGAGAAGGGAAAGGGATTTGGGTTATCCCAGCATAGTGCTGAGACCAGAGGATGCCAAAAGCAGCTCAGCACCCCATTCTTGCCTTCCCAGACCTCTAGCCACCTCAGACCCACTAGCCTGGCAAATTCCCCATCCACCCAAACTTCACCTCCCCTCACAACTCACAACAAGGCCTAGCAAAAAGGAAAAAAAAAGGCCCACCAGCCTCTCAAGTCCACATCCAAGGCCCCATGCACATACCCTGGGAAATTTCTCTTCTTGAGTCCCTCCCAATAGTACAGTGCCAGGATTTCGAGAGAAAGAGAGAGCCTAAAACAGCTGACTCCAAACTCTTACTACACCTACATGAACTCTTAATTCCATAGGCATGTGTGGTAGGATAGAGTCTGGGAGTACTAGAAAGCACACAGGATCTGGAATCAGAAGACCTGGGTTCATATTCTAGCTCCATTACTTACTAGCTATGAGACTGTTACCTTCCTGAACCTGTTTTCCCATTGGTAAGGTGGAAATTGAAACTCTTGCCCTGGTTTCTTCACAAAACTGATAAGGAAAATTAAACTGATTTTCAAATGAAAAGGTTATTCAATGGACTATAATCTTAGGCTGACTGTATCACCCTATACACATGCAGGGCAGCCCAGCTCTGGTTTCTGCAGGATCCAAAGGTTACGACCTTTAATGTCTGTTCTCAATTTAAAGGGTATGAGATAGATACTGCAGAGAAGAGCAGGAACAGAGAGCAGGAATCTGCATCACTCAATTTATAAGGCTTTCTGTGGGTCCTCTCTCATACACCTGCCAGTATGAGGAAGAGGCAGGGGAAGAAGCCCAGGGAGGAGCAAGGGAAGAATTCTGGGATGTTAGACTGTGATGGCAAAGGCTGAGCATTTGGAGAGGGGGAGGGAAATCAGGAAAAGATACAAATTGGGGGAGTTTCAGCCCTGCCAACTTGGTACTTGTTCTGTTCTGCACAAAGGGTAGCTGTGAAGAACCCCCTTCCCAACACCCCTCCAACCTCCAATGTAGTCCTCTCCTTCCCAGAGACCTGGTTTCTACTGGGGTGGCAAAAACCCAGAATAACCTAGACCAATGCTCTCACTTTACAAAAGGGGAAAGTGAGGCCCAGAGAATGAAGATTTCCCCACAGTCACATGCTGAGTGAGTGGCAGAGCCAAGATTAGAACCCATGTCTTCTGACCTCCAGTCCAGGGCTCTCGGCACTACACCAGGCCACCAGTGTTCACATACACATGCATATATATGGGGGAGGGGGACATTTTGTAAAAAAGGAAAAGCTGCATAGACGTCTTAGAAGAGGGGTCAGAGGGACTTTTAGGCGCACATACTCTTTCCTACCACCCAAAGCAAGTAGCTAACACCTGGGGCTCAGTGAAGCAGAGGAAAAAACAACAAGAAAAAGTAGGCTAAAATGGTATGGCTCAAACCCAGAAAAGCCCTAATGCCTTCTTGCCTCCTCTTCCATCAGATTCAGCACTCCGCTCAGCACAAGTAACCCAGCCAGAAAAGTGCAAAAACCCCAAACACCAAGCACCTTTCTTGCCTGCAAAATCAAGCTCTAGACAGGAATCAGTGCAACATCAGGCACATGATAGGAAATGGCAGAACTGGAATCCTAGAGCAGGAGCTGGAGGTGCAACAGATAGCTCAGGAAGATCCAGCCAGCATTCTTCCTTTAGCCCCATGCTAGTGTGTGCCAAACGCTATGTCAGGATTATTAACGTGGTGATAAAAAAGTTGGCTACCTGATCCAGGAAGCAAGATCCTTCCAAGCTCTCCTAGGTCTACTCCAGAATATCAACATTATCTTCCCACCCATGTTTCCCCAGTGCAGCAGTCACTTGTCCAGTAATTCAGACCCCAAGCCACCCTTCCTCAGGCAACCCTCCAATTCCCAGGCATCCACCCATACATAGGTTCCTATTCTGGGCCTGAGCATCACTTGGGCGATTATTTCAAGCTTCAACTAGAAAACCAGTTGCCTAAAGGTGGCCTAGGAGCAACCCCAGAGGAAGAAAACATAACCAAACCAGAGCAAGTCTTCTTGGAATAGGGAAGCATACTGTAGGGGTAAACAGGCCTAACGAAAGACAGCCCCTCCTGGTATTACGCACACACACACGCCTGGGACACGTCACCCTTCCCCTTCCTGGTCCCCCAAAACAGGATAACACCACCTGCAGAAGACCTGCCTGCCTAAGTAAGTCCAAGACAGAGAAAAGGAATTCCTGGCTTCATCTATACCCAGATACGCCTCTTCCCTCAGGCCTACCCCACCACTTCAGGGAGAGCCTCCTTGAGGCTGCCTGGGATTCGTCTCTCCCTCACCATGGACAAGGATACCTCTGTGATCTGTGGCCAGCTCCCAAAAGGAAGCTTACCCAACACCTCCCAGAGGATCCATTTGAAATTAGTTTAGACCTGTGGTTGAGTACCAGAAAGCACCAAGTTGGAGGAGGCCTGTGGTGCCCTCCTCAGGTGAGACTGAGGCTTCCCATGCCATTTCAGCCAGGAAACACAGAAACACCCTGTTTCAGCCGAACTCAATTCCTACCCTGACTCCCAAGTGCTCACTGGAAAACACACAGCATCATTTCTTCTCCATACTGCCAAAGCAGTAGCCTGTCCTACCCCCTGGGGAACTTCTTCTGGCCTGAAGCCAGACCTAGGAGAAAACATATGGCCTTTGATGTTGACCTTTGGGAATCAAGCATTCCAAGGGGCACACTTCCATAGCTCCATTCTGCTTCCAGAAGGGGACCCCCACGAATGCCCTAACCTCTGGGGCCGCCTACATCCTGGGCCTGGGGACAGTAGAAATCTTCTGAGGAAGACTCACACCCCACCACTAAGCTGACTGACTGGCCCAAGCCTCTCCACAGGAAGTGGAAAAAGGGACCCGCTCCTGAATCCATCTCAGGGGAGCCAGCTGGAGCACCCCCCCGAAACCCCAGTCTAATTTCCTGACTGGTCCACCAGGCCAATATATTATCACAGACGAACTGGCCTGGCAGGGTGTGAGTAAATATGACTCAATCCACATAGGGGACAAGCCAATGACCACATCAAACACCTTCACAGTCTCAATAATTACCACTTACGTAGCGCCGACTACACACACAGACGCTGCCTAGTTTAATCCAATCCTCGAAATATCCATTCCTGGGTCCCCTTTCACAGGCTCAGAGGGATTATTTTACTTGCCCAAGGTCACACAGCTGCTGAGCTTCAAAGTGGAATTTTGAACTCAGGTCTGTCTCCCTTCAGAGCCATGATCTTTCTACTCAACTATGCTACCCGCCTCCAGGGAAGCGATGACAGTAGTTGGGAGAAAGGCCTAATCTAGTGCAGCCTTGACCCGCGTCGTCCAGGGAACCTAAAAGATGTGCGGAGTGCCTGTGAACTCTCCCTGGCCCACTGGGCATCCGGGTCTTGAACCAGGAGTGACTCCGAAGAGCCAGGGGTCGGGGTGGGTCTCTGATCCCAAGTCACCGAGGACCTCAGGCCACGAGAGGGCCCTGGCCCCGGTACCCTTTCTCCGACCCGCGCCGCATCCACAAGGGTCCCAGCCACACCATTTTCCCACACCTCGAGCGGCCCCTGCCCCTCCCCCTCCCCGACTTCTCCGCCGGCTACCCTAGTCTTTCACCCCCGCCTCGCCGCCGGCGACCACCGGCCCCAGGCCTTACCGCGGGTGGGCGGATCTTGCAAATGCCCGACTTCTCAGCGATGGGCCTGATTTTCGCGATGTAGCCAAGGGGGTCTCGGAACTCGGCCCAGCTAGGCTCGAACACCGGGCACTCTGGCGGCGGTAGGAAGTCGTCGGACCCCGGCTCCATGGTGGGCCCGAGGGCTGGGCCAGGGATCAGGTGGACTCAAAACGCCCTTAAGGATTCATGGCGCCGCCGCTGTTTGAAGCCGAGGAACTGCTCCGAGACTAGGCCCTAAGCAGGGGGGCCGCCGCCCGCCGAGGGCCCTAGGGGGCGTGTGGCTGCCGCGCTCTGAGATGCTCAAGCTGCCGCTACTGCTACCGCCTCTTCGTCTTGCCCCGTTCCTTCCAAACTCTGCGGCTGCCTCCCAACAACTGCAGCCTTCGCTACCACAGTTACCTCCCAACCGTCGCGGCCTTCATCGCCACCGCCGCCATCTTGGTTTGTCAGCGGCTCCCCCTCCCCTCACCACAACAAACCGGATCCCTCCGCGGGGTGTCCCTCCGATCCTCGTACACTCTGCGTCAGGTCAAGCCCTAGGAAGCCTTCTTCCCGTGGAGACCGAGCTAAATAGGCTGGTATGGGTTTCCTATTCGGAAGCGGTTACTCAAACGTCCCTTCCTGACTGAGAGAAAATAGTCCACCTCAACGGCGGAGGAGCAAGATTGTAATTAGTTAGCCGGATCCTCTTTCCGGATGGACCTGCGTTGCACGTTTAAAGGCCCGTGGCGCGCATGCGCGTTGTGGAGTGAGACCGGAAGAGAAGCTGGCGTGGGTGGGTGGTGTACCCAAACGGGCCCCCCTTCGCAGACCTCAGCCAGCCCCGCCCCAACGTTCTCTGTCCGTTCTCTGTGGTTTTTCCGATACGAGCCACAGAAAGCGGCTTTAGGCGCCTAGTTGCGAGGGAACCGTAGTGCCGGCCCGCAAGTTGGCGGAGAAATATTAGGGTCTTAACTCGAGGCTCCGACGCCTCTGGGGCTTTTAAAGAATGAAGGCAGAAGGTGGCTCACTCCCTGGGGATTATGGATTTTTTCAAATTTTATTTTAGAATCCTGGATCCCAAGTAGAGGAAAGAAAAAATTATTTTGGCCAAGATTACACGTAGAGACTTCTTAGAGCTGGAGTTTTCATTCTCAACTCCAAAGAGTCATTGGCAGTCAGCATTTTAATGAATGTCCTTCATCTGATCTATATGCACTTTTACTACGTACATATTCTTGGCATGTATTCCTATAAAATAAACCTGAGTGTATGTGCATTTTAACTATTGGACATTTAGCAACAGCGTATTTATCCATCGCCTTCCAGTGCTTACTATCTGGAACACCTGTTTCCCCATCTGTGAAACCACAGTGTATTTATCCCACATCTATGTACATTGATCACACTTATTGTGTGTAACCCATCTTATTTATTTGAGTACCTGTCATGTACACATCTACCCTTTGTATGATCCTTCAGCAATTTCTGAATAGGTTTAATGCAACAACTTTGAATGAGTGTCAAACTGATAGTTTATCCACATCTCTCAGGCATCTACTACACTTGAAGATCATCTATATTACTCATCAGCTGTGGACCTACTGCAGACTGAACACCGACTGTGTACCTGTTTGAGTAGTTGTGTACACGATAATTGAGTACTTATTTTGTGTTCTCCCATCCGACTATGAATTCTTAGGAGCAGGGACCATGTGGGCTTATATATCCTTAGCACCTGGCATGGTAAGCAGGAAATGTTAAGTCAACAAAACACAAATGAATGAGCAGCCTTAGAATATATTGACTGAAAATAATGTATACTCTTTGAAAACATGTCTTGAGTATATTAAGCATCTACTATAAGCTTGAATGCATTTCAGGGGAGTGTCATTCCTCATTCTTCTATCCAGTGCGTTTTTCCCATGTTTGCCAATTAAGTGCATTCTGCCTACTTCAGGAAGTGAGCTAAGGACATCCTAAACCGAGAGCAGACTGGACAGGTAGGCACTCATACCCTGGACTCGGTCCCACCAGCTGTGCCATATTCTAGTTATGTGACTTTTGGGCAAGTCCCACCTCCAGAAACTGAAGTGGAATTAATAACACATACCTAGCAGGATTTTTATGTAGTACCTGGCATATCCAGACCCTCAGTATCTGGTTTCTGTTAATTTTACTGCTGAAGAGTCAACACCCAGTGTATTCAAACTCCTTAAGAATCTCTCCACCCAGTGAGCCATCCCAGACAGGGAGAAGGGAGGAGAAACAGAGGGCCCATCCCCAAATCCATTAAAAATACCAGTCTTGGGGTTGGCACAGTGGCATTGAAGGTTAAGCCACCGTCTGCAGTGCCAGCATCCCATATGGGCAGTGAGTGGTTTGAGTCATGGCTGCTCCACTTCCAATCCAGCTCCCGGCTAATGTGCCTGGGAAAGCAGTGGAGGATGGCCCAAGTCCTTGGACCCCTGTCACACAGGTAGAGAGCCGGATGAAGCTCCTGGTTCCTTGCTTCAGCCTGGCCTAGCCCTGGCCATTGTGGCCATTTGGAGAGTGAACCAGGGGATAGAGGATCTCTCTTTCTCTCATTCTCATTCTCTAACACTGCCTCTCAAGTAAATAAAAATAAATCTTTAAAAAAATGCCAGTCTGAATGCAGACTGGGCTCTCAGGTCTTTCCTGAGATGCCTGCCTGGTCTATTAGGTGTACTTCTCTTCATTAAATTTGCTTCAATATTTAAAAAAAAAAACACTCTTCTGTGCTAAGCATTGTGCTAGTGCTGTCAGATTTTTTTTTAATCACCCAAATCCTTATATTACCTCAAATGTTCTGGATCTTTATCCCCATTTAGCTTGTGAGAAAATCCATCCCAAGTAACACAGATAGTGACATGTCCTTTCAAAACTTCCTAGATATCAGAGGAAGCCTCAGCTTCTCCCCCACCAGAAACCCAGGTAAATGACCCAACTGAACAACTGTTTGAACAGGACATAGAAGGCTAGGCAAGGTGATGTTAATTATAGTAATGTCACTAGCCTCTCACATGGATAAGCGTATAACAGCCCACATGGCTCTTTCATGCCAATTATCTCCCTTAATCTTTGCAACAGTCTTGGGAAAGATGGAGGTCAATTTACCCATTCTGTAGATGAGAACCAAGTTGCAGAAAGGTTAAACAACTTTCCTGATGTTAAACGGGAGATTGCTAACTCCAAGTTGAATCCTCTGCCTACTGTTGGCCCTCAATAGGAACACAACTGAGCAGAAGGGTGAGGAAAGAGAAGAAGGTAGGAAAATATGCCAAATCCTAAGCTGAAGTAAGTTTGGCCTTTCCATCTGGAAGCAGCTCAGTGAAGGGCAAGGAGCATGAAATCAGGAGACAGGAAACCAGCTTTTGCCTCTCAGCTCTGCCCACGCTTCCATATAGCCTTCTCTCAGAGCCTCAGCCCACACTCCCATCCTGGAAGAGCAAATGGAAATTGCATAGTCTTTGAAGTCAGTGAGACCAAATTCATTTATTTACAGTTATTAAAGCCCTACTATCTACCAGACACTTCTCTGAGCAGTGAAATATAACGGTAACCAAGATAGACATGGTCTCTACTTTTCTGCAGCTCACACTTGCCAAGAACTTCACTTCCCTGAACCTTGGTTTTCTTATTTGCAAAATGAAGACTAACCCCTTCCTCATAGTGCTGTTAGGAGGAGTAGAGATAATGATGACTGCTATTCGTCAAAGGCCAGGTGCTCTGAAATAGATATTGTTATTGTTATCCTCATCTTATAGGTAAGGAGACTGAAGCTCGTGGAAATGCAAACTGACCCAAGTCACAAAGGGCTAGTAAGTGGCAGAGCCAAAACTCAAACCCAAGACTGTCTGACGACTATACAATCTTGCCTGTAAAAGTACCAGACTTCTCTGCACAATAAGGTGATTAGGAGATGGGTTCCTTTCCCAAACTTTGGGTCTTGTTGGGGACCAACCAGAGTCTGGGCACTGTAAGCTTAGGAACTGGGAAACACCACGGAGCTCACTCTAGGCTGGGGGATGCCTTGATCTCACCTACTCACCTAGAGGAGAGGGTCTGGTGTGGAGTTGGCATGTGGAAGTCTTGGTTAGGCCCAGAGCTGCATTCATCGCACCCATGGATGATAATTACTTTGTGCCTCAATTTTTTGGTTTGTAAAACAGGGCCTCTTCTAGCTCTGAAATGGATATGACCTGAAATAGCTCCGGAGCCATCCCCTAGTCTCCTGCCATCTTCCATTCCTCTTGTGAGACATTTATTATCTCTAGCTCGGACTATTAAAAGAACTTTCTCAAGTTATCTTTGTGAACTCATAGTTTATTAGGTAGATAGACACAGAGAGACAGGGTGAGAAACACAGATGTATAGTATGTGCTTAACACACACAACACATATATATGTATAAAGATAAAATAATATATTCAAAATGATAATTCAAGATGAATTTTGATGATCATGCGTTGTAACTCATTGAGCAAAATAAAAAATCACGACTCTACATTGTCAGAGAAAATGAAGGAAAAGAGAAAGCTCCTCTTTAGAGTATATAGTAAACATAGGATGGAGTTAGCAAACCATCAGTGGATTCCCAAGCATTTTCCAAGCTCTTATAATATAGTCATAATACCTAATGCCCACATCTTGACTTCTAAATGCCATTCTCTACTACAAAGAGTCAGGGCTCCTTGGAAGAGAATGACTAATTTCAGATCTGGGACAGAGAAAGTATTAGATAGGCCCAGAGCAGCTTGTGCCAGAAAAGTGCTCAAAGAAAGATGGAAACACGCCAAAGGACACAGGAGCCAGCTTGGAGGGTTTCCTGCTGGCCAAGTCTGGGGCATTTTGAGCATCAAAATAAAGAATGATGTTAATGGGTTATAAATAACCCATTGAGTAAAAACAGACGACTGTGAATCCATACAGATATAAATAAATGTAGGAGAAAGGAAAGTTCTCCGATATAGTGGAAAGCCAGCAAATATAAGGTTACTTCAAAAAGTTCATGGGAAAAAAAGTTCATGGAATATGGAATTAAAAGATAACCTTATTTTGGTGCAGAAGCCTTTAAATCCACACATAAATGCCTGGAAATGTGTGTTACAAAATAAGTATGCATGGATTTCCAAAATGTTTTGCAATGAAATAAGCCTATCTTGTAATGCCATTTTTCAGGAATTTTTTGAAGTATTCTTGTATATGTGGAAAGAATGATGGCATTTGTGAAAAATCATCATTTGGCAATCTTGGGCATAATAATTGTTTCTCTCAAGGAACATCAGTGAAATGCTGGTGATGAAATGCTGGTGGGTGAATGTTTGAAGAATAGCAGGATATTTACATAATTTCAGTGCATCGCTCCCTAACTTTACAGTGGAGATGTCACATAGCACAATGTGTCACTTTGTGTCACAACAACTGCTGCTAAGCCAGGAGTGGCCCACCTATCTCCAGTCTTCAGTATTTGCTGTGTCCAGCACTGGAGCTGCCCTCTCCCATTCTTTTCTCACTGTGCTACTGGCACATTGCATTGTCTCACACCTCCAGGCCTTTTACATGTGCTGTTCCCTCTAACAAATGCCTTCGTTACCTGGCTGATTCTTCCTTGCCCTTCAAGATTCAACTAAAGGAGCAGTTGCAGAAAAAACTTTCCTGGCTCCATCTCACTGCTGAGTCGGGCTTCCCTTGTTTCTTTGTGCTCCCACACACCCAGTGCTTCCTGAACTTAATATTGTGTCTTGACGTTATCCCCACCAGGCTGTGCACTCCTGAGAGTCTTCTGCACTGTCCAGTGTGGTACTCCTGTGGCTCTTGAAATTTAATGAAATCCTCAGCTCCACTGGCCACATTTCAAATGCTCAACAGTCACATGGTTGTAGAACGTTCCCATCATGACAGAAAGAGTTATGGGACAGCATTGATCTGGGAACACAGGTATGACCCTTGTGAGATTCTGAGACCTTTATCCTTTGCTAGGTGTTATCTCTCCCCATCCACATCCCCAAAGCAATTAGCAGTAGCACCTTTGATATAAAAAACCTTTTTGAAATGGGCTCCTTGGGGCCTGCACTATGGTGTAGCGAGTAAGGCTGCAGTGCCAACATCCCATATGGGCACTGGTTCGAGTCCCAGCTGTTCCACTTCCGATCCAGCTCTTTGCTATGGCCTGGGAAAGCAGTAGAAGATAGCCCAAGTCCTTGGTCCCTGCACCCATGTGGGAGACCCAGAAGAAGCTCCTGGCTCCTGGCTTTGGATCAGCGCAGCTCTGGCTGTTGCAGCCTATTGGGAAGTGAATCAGCAGATGGAAGACCTCTCTCTCTCTCTCTCTCTCTCTCTCAGTCTCTCTCTCCCTCTCCTTCTTTCTCTGTGTAACTCTTTTGAATAAATAAATAAATCTTAAAAAAAAGAAATAGGCTTCTTGTCTTCATGTCCTCAAAAAACAGGATAGATGAGGCAATGTTCTCCCCCTCCACAGTCTAGACAGTGAGCTCCCAAGAGAAGGTGGGGCGGAGGTAGCCCAGTCTAGGGATTGCAGTGAGGACAGGAGAATTTAGGAAAGAGCTCAAGGAAACGTGAGGAAGCCTCAGAGGGGCCCAATAACTTGGTACACAAGTTTCAACCAATAAATCAACCGATGTACTCTAAGACTTAGCTTAGGAAAAAAAAATTCATTCACTCGTTCATTTGATCAACAAAATTTTAGTGACATCTGTGCTATGCCAGCCTCTGTACTGGGCAATGCTCTGGACAGAGATCATGTCACTCTCAATCCACTTATGGCCTGTGGTGGGAAAGACAGATAATGATGTGAGAGAATCTCGGAGAACGTGAGAAAGGGCACATTTGGAAAGGATGGGTCCTCTGAGCCCATTTTGTAATAGTGGGGAAACCTTCATCAGGGCTGTTTGGAGGAGCACTTCTAACAGAGAGAAAGGTACAGGTGAGGTGCTGAGCTTGGAAAGTAGACACAGGCATCTGCAGGGAACAGGGAATGGATTGCCAAAGTATGGATGGGGAATGAGAGCTAGGACTAAAGAGATAGGTTGGGTTGCTCTGTGGAGGACCTCCAATGTCAAGGAGTTTGCACTTGTTTCTGTAGATGGTCAAGCAGCTGACTGTCTGGCTGAAGGTAGATACTTCATATGCACCTGGTAACAGCTGTCCTGCAAAGACTGCTATCCCCATTTTACAGGTGAAAGCGCAGACTCTGAATAGCCAGGTGCTTGCCAAAGTCAGCGCAGTCAAGTCACTGAGCCAGGATCTGAGCTGTGGGAAGATGCAACCACCCTCAAGCTGAAGGTGGGAGAAAGGTGAGCCATCAAAAGTAGCACAGCTTGATCCATGGGGTGGGGAGATCAAAATATGCTCGTTGGACTTGATTTAGGGCCCTCTTAGTCTAAGGTCTGGTCCATGAGGCGACGTCAGTTGCAGAGAAGGCCCCAGCTGCTGCTTTTGCTGGTTGCATACCCCTGGGTTGCCTTTAAACATGCAGATGAAGAAGAAAAGAAAGACATTGGTCCAAGCCGCTCAGGAGTGGGGCCATCCAAACCATGCCTTTTGGGGGCCCTTCCACATTCTAGGAAAGAAGCAAAACTATTGATAGAAGCTGCTTTCTAAGAACCCTGCTGATCTTAACCAAGAGCCACTGCTCGGCCTCATCTCTTCTGTGCTAGGCAGAAAGCCAGGATATCATCAGCAGTCCTCAAAACAGGTTTCTTTCATAGGGAAGCAGCCTCAAGGACTGGAAAGGGGCCTGGGCAGAAGTCAGGACACGCCATCCTGACTTGCTGTGTGGCCTCGGGAAAGCCCCTTCCCTTTGCCCAGCCTGAAGGGCGTCTAAGCTGTTATCTAACATCCTAAGTCCATACACAGAGCTCTTGTGACCTCACCAGCCTCATGCCTTCCTGGCCCAAGTCACCTCCCAGCCCTGCTGCCAGCCATTGCATGGGAGTGGTGGAGAGGGGCTCCAAGGTAAAGCCAGGCCAGCCACAGGAAGGGTGAGAATAGAGGCCCCAGGAATGGAAGGAAAGAAGTGGCCAACCCGTGAAGGGAAGACAAGGGGGACTAACTTGGCTGCTTGGCATTCGTGACCTCCTGTGATATCACACCTCCACGTGGCAGCGGCTGATCACCCCGAGTTTCAAAGTGAGGAAACTCAGAGAGGGCAAGCCTCCTAAGGTCTCATGCCTCAGAAGCAAAAACCCTGTGATGTGAAGGGGGTCCACTCCAGAACGGACCGGCTTGCCATTCTGTCACAAAGCCTGTCTATGCCATGAGGTGGGCAAACTCCCTCATCCCCACCTCCTACCCAGCTGAAGCATCCCCCGCCCCCTCCTCCACCACCCAGTTGCCCCAACTTCTACCCCATTAGCACCTCCCTGGGCTGAGGCCTCTCTCTCCATGGGCTTCACAGTGGGGAAGGGGGCATAAGGAGGAGGCAGAGGCGGGAGGTGAGCACAAGGTCTTTTATGAGGCATCAAATATACATTCTTATATACACAGAGGAAAAAAGACAATGCCTGAACCCCAGCTCCTCTCCATACAGCCCCTCCCACTGCCACCCTCCCCCTCCCCCAAGCCCGCAGGGTCCCTGGCCCTTCATCCAGCCAGGGTCCGTCTGTCTGTCTGTACTGCAGCCCATGGTGGAGAGGGGGGAGAGAGGCAGGAACCAAGAAAGGAGCTGGCTATGTGGGGGCAAGAAGAGGAGCTGGGGCTTGTAAAAAATATATTTATAATAAATAAACAGGGCTGCAAAAGGGCTGGAGAGGCAGCGGAGATTCTGACGGACAGAAGGACTCAAGCATCCTGGCTCCCAGCCCCGGCTCTGATGGCTTCAAGATCAGCCTCAGGAAGGACATCTTGGGCTCATGGTGGCCCTCTGGGAGCCTCTCTCCCCAGGGCTGATGCTGGGTGCCCTGCCCCAGCGAGGTGTGTGTGGGCGATATCTGTAAAGTGCATTGTCTTCAGTTGGGGGGGGGGGGGAGGTGTCAGGGAAGGGGGGAGGGGCATGCAATATGGGTGAGGGAGGGCAGGGCCCTTCTCATCCCAGACCTGAGCCCCCCCCTCCCACCCCTCAACAAAGACCTGTCTGAACTGTGATCAGGATAAGAAGGTCTGCAGGGCAAGGCAAGTTCCTGAAGCTGAAGAGGTCTGGGCTGGGGCCTACTGGAGAGAGGGCATAGACTGGCTCGAGAGAGAGGAAGCACTGCCCCAGATGGGGGCCAGCATAAGCGGGGTCCCACCCACCCAGTGCATTGACAGTCTGTGTCCTCCAGCAGGCAGAAAGACACATGGAGGTGTGTGGCCAGGCCCTGAAGTCAGAGAGATGGGCCGGGCCAGCTGAGTTTTGGCCAGGACTCTCTCTCTATAGTGTTCTCTCCTCACTACCCCCCCCCCCCCCCGATGGCCAGAGGAGCCTTGGAGGAGCCTTCGCCCCCTATAGCTTGGGACGCCTGCCCTTGTTCCCCAACCCTCCTCTCCACCGGGCCAGAGCTGAGAGCAAACTCACACTGGCCTGGAGGTCTGAGGTCTGAGGCCACGGAGCCAGACCTCCAGGGAAAAGGGATTTAGGAGAGGAAGACAGGAAAAAAAGACGGTGAGGATCTCTGCAAGGCCCTCACCACTCCCCAGCACTGGGGTGCCCTGAGTCCAGGCTGTAAGTGGTAAGGGTCCTCAGCCCCAGAAGGGAAGCCCATGGCAACTGCTGGGGCTTGGAGAAGGGGTCCCGAGGCAGGGAGGAAGTGGGTAGGAGGACACTGCTATGGGTATATATATTCGGAAAACACTGAGGAAGCAGAGAGGCCCCAAGGTCCCTCGCCTGTGGATCCCCCAGATCTCTGGTTGCCCAGCTCACTCTCTCCATTCATCAGACCACGGTGCTGATCCGGCTTGGCTTGGCCTTGGGGTTTGCACTGGGTGGGTTGGCAGTGCCGGGGGGCCCAGAGGCGTGCAGCGGGCCGTGGGGGGAGGTGGGCGGCAGGGGTGAGTGCGGGGTGTGGGGTGAGGGCGGGGGCAGGGGTGGGTAGGAGGGGTGGGGTGGGATGGGTGAGTGCGGTGACAAAGGCGACTGGGGGTGGTGGGGGTGTGAGTAGGAGCTCCCCGGCGGCCGGGATCCAGGGCCCCCAGCTGCTCCTGCTGCTGGCATCATCTGTGGGTGGTGACTGAAGATGAAGTGCTTGGGGCCCTGTTTGTGGGCAGGAGGGTGCTGGGGGGCAGGACTGTACAAGGGCAGAGGGGACGTGGGCTGGTGCAGGGGGTGGCGGCCATGTGGAGCAAACTGAGGGTGTCCTCCAGCTCCCCGTCTGGGAGCCCTGCCTGGCCGGCCCAAGGTATAGTGCTGAGGCCCTGGGACTGGGCCGTGGGCATGGAAGTGGCGATGTGGCCCCACGGGTGGGGCTGAGGCGGGAGGTGGCGGAATGGAACTCAGCTGGGGCAGGGGTGGGGGTTGCTGAGGAGGTGGGGGTAGAGGGGGTTGCTGTGGTGGGAGGTAGGGCGGTGGGGCAGGGCCTGGTCCTTGGCAATACTGGGCATGCAGGGCCTGGAGCTTGGACTGCCCGTCAGGCAGCCCCCCCAGGCCACCGTGGCTGTGACCATGGTGGTGGTGGTGGTGGTGGTGGTGAGTGGAAGAAGCAGATGAAGAGGAGGCAGAGGCCTGGCCTGTTGGCGGTGGTGGTGGCATCTGGAAAGGCCCCTTGCCCCGCTTGCTTCCAAATAGGGAGCCCAGGAAGGATGAGGAGTTGGAGACGGGCCTCTGGCTCTTGTACTCCTCTGGCGGCGGGGGTGGGGGCGGAGGTGGCATCCTCTGGTGAGGGCGTGGACTGCTAATAACAGACCCCTGGAAGGGGGAAGGGGGGGCGGAGTCAGGCCAGTCTAGCCGCCCTAAACCCCCAACCCTAAACTCCACCCCTGTCCCTGAGGGCTGAAGCTGGGGAGACAGGGAGCCCCAGGTTGGAACAAGAACAACAACAACAAAAAACACCCCGAAAAGCACAGTCCTGGACTGGTAGACGGAGCTCCCCCCACTTGCAAAGCTCCACTGCGACATCCACTACCTCAAGCTGAGCCTCCGTGGCCAGAAGAGGACTTGGCAGTACCTCCTCCTCGTGCCCGGGGTTTTGCAGGCGGGAAAATGTTAGGCCCAGGCAAGGCAGAGGGACTTGCTCAGGGTCAAGGAGCAGGACTTGGAGGCCAGAGCTTCTTGTGGCCCAACTCCAAGGGCATCCCTACTTGGAGTCGGCCCTGGGGTTGAGAGGGGGCATGGGAGAGTGGAAGACAGACCGAGAGACAGGCAGAGTGAGGACAGACAGAGCTGAGGACAGATGGACAGAGTGGTTGGCTGGGAGAGGCAGCCGCACGGTTCCCAGAAGGGAAGAGGGGGACGCAGCCGGTCCCCTCCTCCTCTGGGGCTCCGTGGCCAGGGCAGGGTTCATGCAGAGGATGAGTGGGGGCAGGAGCTGGCACTTACTTCGATGGTGCTGTCCAGCGATCCCACGCTGTTACGCCGCCCCCGCTTCCCTGCACCCACAAGCAAGGAGCCCAGCGTCAGAGCAGCAACCCCCCCTCCCCACCCTGCTGGGCTCCAGAGCTGGGCGCCAGGCCTGGGCCCCTCCCGGGGACAGACACCCCATATCCCTTTTCCCCCATTGAAGAGGGGGAGGCTGGGAGGAGGAGAGGTGGAGAAGGAGGAGAGAGAGGAGGAAAAGATAGAGAAGGAGAAGGCGGTACAGGAGCGACAGAAGAGGGTAAAGAGGAGAAGGTGGAGCGGCGCGAGAGAGGGGCAAAGACCACGGCCCCACTTCACGCTGCTTGGCCCAAACCCTGGGCTCCACCTGTTCTGACCTGGCTACCAGGCCCCCTTGGGGTGCCAGGGCCCGGGACTCCGGGTGAGGGCAGGGAGCGTGCGTGCGTGCGTGTGCGGCAGGTGGAGGGAAGGCTGGCGGCCAGTGACAGGAGGCAAAGAGGACACCGGGTCCCGCGTCTCCCCAGCCAGGGCGGGGGGGACCCAGGAGACTTACCTGCATCAGAGAGGTCTCGCAGGGAACTGCTGAGTGCGCCCCGTTTGAGCCCATCGCCTGCCCCATAAGTGTCCTCCAGGCTACTGCGGGCCAGCGTCCCATTCACCGAGTCCTTGGCCCCTCCAGGCTGTGAGGCGTTAGGCCGCATCATACCTTTCTGTTTCTCCAGCTCGGCTGCATGGCAGTGAGGGGAAAAGGAGCAAAGGTCAGGAAGAGGGGTGAGAGCCTGCATGACCGACCCCAGCCCTCCAAGGGCCTTCCTCCTTCTTGCTCCCTCCCTCTGGCCCCCAGGCCTCCTCTGTAGCCCCCTGGGGAGGCACAGCACTTGTCCCTTCACCCCCAAAGCGCAGCTTCATCTACAAAGCTCCCTAGGTGCCTGGCACCTGTCTCGCCCCACTTCCTGCTCAGTCTCCTCCTCCTTTCTCTTAGGGCCTGTTCTCCTGCTCCTTTCCCCCTCCCTTTCGCCCTTCTTACTTTTCCCCCTCCCTTGGCCTCTTGCAGTCAGGTCCCCCAAACCACCCCTGCCCTTCAAAAAGGAGCTTCAGGGCAGAGGGTGCACAGTGAAACACAGGAAGGCTCTGGGAGCCACCACGGCCCTGAGCAGTCTTCCCAGTGTTTACTCAGTTCCTAGCCACCTTGCCCCAGAGCACAGGGCCTCCAGGAAGGGCCGGAGTGGAGCCCTCTATGCCGGATGCTACCCACACTTGATCACTCGCCATGCTCACAACAGCTCTGAGGCCAGCATCAGCAGCCACGGTGTGCAGAGGAAGAAAGCGAAAATCCGTGACATCATAGAGCTTGCCCGGGGTGGGGGTGGGGGTGGAGGGGTCATACAGCTGGCACCAGTGGTGCTGATGTCCTGGAAGCAGGTGTGCCTGACTCCTTACATCCCTGCGTCCCCATGGAACCCAAGGCAGCCCTGTCTGTTCCCTGCTGCCACCCCTCTCCCCCTGCCATCTTGTATACGGATCCCACTCTGCGTGTCTCCAGGGTCTTAAGGGACCAGCTGAACTGCAACTCTAACCCGGCCGGGCTGAGGAGCAGAGCAGACCCTGGCCTCTGAAAGTCTCCCCAAGGAGCTGTTCTCTCCCTCCCTCCCTCCCTCCCTCCCTCCCTCCCTCCCTCCCTCCCTCCCTCCTTCTCTTCAACACCATGTTACTTGATGGTGACTGCTTAGCTTAGTTTTCTCTAAAAGAGAAAACTTGGAGGGACCAGTGAGATGTCATCACAATTTTCCATCATACATGGTCAAAATGACTTGGTGTCACCCTTGGGGACTGAGAGGTGGGTCGGGGGGACTCAGCTCAGGAACCAATACGGAGGGAGGGGCGAGGCAAGGGTGGGGAGTGGGTGGGAAATAATATTTGTAAAACATCTGGGATGGATTAGGGTCACTTTGGCTACCTGGTTTCATTTCATCGCCACACCTTCGTGAAGATTTCCTTATCCCGATTCCGTGTAGGAAGAACCTGGGACTCAGAAGAGTGGGCGACTTCCCCCGGTCTACCCAGCTATTAAGTAGCACACCTGGGATCTGAAATTAAGAGTTCTGTCTCCAGGACCCTGACTCTGCTCCCTGCTGTCTTTCAACAGAAGGAAGTGCTGGCTCATAACTGAGCAAGGAGCATGAGGCCATGGCACTGAGTCTTAGGACTCGGAATATTAGTCTGAGGCTGGGAGGGATGAGCCCCCTGTCACTGCGGGTGCACAAGCAGAGGCCAAGGGGTGCCTGGGCTGCAGGTGGGAAGCTTGGACAGACTGCCCCTCAGCTCGCTCTGAGGTTTGCAGAGGCGTGGATTTTTGGTTTGTGCAGGGCACCGTGTCAGGGGAGAGGAGGGAGACGTGGCTGGCCTACTCACACTCCACGCGGTATTTCTCCATCTCTTGCACCTCCGCGATGGACTCGCGCAGGTCCGATGTGAAGCGCAGCCGGTCCTGGAGGCTGGGGGCATTGAAGATGATGAGGACTTTGCGCTCACCACCTGGCACTGCAGACAGCAACTTGATCCCAAACTGGTAATCTGTGGGCAAACAGAGGGGAGGGCAGGTTGGGCACCTCTGTTGGGATGGAAGCAAAGTGGCTCCAATGGGAAATAATGTTTCTAACATCCAACACTGAGCATGCCTCTCCTCTGTGCATCTTCAGTGGCTCCCCTCTGCATCCAAAGCCCTTCCCCACCCCCAAACTCCTGGCAGCCACAGCCCTGGTCCTCTCTGTGCTCCGGAACACAAAGGCAAACAACTGCACCATCCTCTAGAAACCCTTTCCTTCGCACCTCTGCCGGTATTCACATTGCTTCTGCTGCCCCAATCAATCACCCCCGCCCTGCCCCGGGTTCAACCCCTTGGAGCACAGAGAGATTGCTACCTCTTCACCCCACCAAAGAATGTACCACACTGAGGTTTTCTGCAGGATTGTGAGCACCTCAGGGGCTAGCCCCGAGTCCAGCTCCACTCAGGCAGCCCTTCATCTCGGGACCTAGTAGGTGCTTAGCCCAAAAACTGCTGGCTGGTACGGATGAAGAATGAACAGGGGGCCATGGTACTGACTCCGAGGATGCTGGGATCCAAGAAGGGACTCACATGAATTCTGAAAGAGCTGCATGTGCATTTCCACCAGGGGAAAGGACTGACGGAAGCTGTACGTCACCAAGATCTTCTTCTTCTGGAAAATCTTGGTGACCTTTGGCAAGGGTGGGAAAAAGACAAGAGGCGGGGTTTGGGGTGGGGAATTACCACGTGGCACCTATTTCTAGTAACCACTCTCCCCTCCTCCCCCACTAACAGACGTGTACACACAAACACGCATACCCACAAGCTGGGGAAAACTGAAGCTGGAGGTACAGAACGGGAGAAATAGGAGAAAATGCCAGCTCCTGATGTAATGACAGATGCACAACAAGCACTTGCGATTTTTATAGAAAACTAACTGAACGCTGCTCGCTCCGGGAAGCTGGTCCTAACATCCCACACAGACTTCCTTTTCCCATTTCTGAGCTTCCAGAGGGCAGGTTCAGCACCATTCCCTTGTCAGGCTCTATGGTAAGCCTCCAAGCACATGATCGCCCCCTGATGGACTGGAGGGCACACTCTGCTTTTCAGGAATTCTTCATGCATCGGGCCTGCCTCCCTGCCCAGAGCTAGCTAATGGCAGTCTCTACCAACCTCTGCATCCAGTTAACTAGTTTTCATCTCAACAATCCAAGATCATTATCAAGTACTGGGGGACTCTGGCCCCAAGTAACATATGCTCAGGCAGTCTGCAATTAGCTCTTAAAGGCAGATGTGTCGGGGCTGGTGGTGTGGCATAGCAGGTAAAGGTGCCGCCTGCAGTGCCGGCATCCCATATGGGCATCGGTTCGAGTCCCGGCTGTTCCACTTTCGATCCAGCTATATGCTATGGCCTGGGAAAGCAGTAGAGGATGGCTCAAGTCCTTGGGCCCCTGTACCCACGTGGGAGACCCAGAGGAGGCTCCTGGCTCCTGGCTTCAGATCAGCTCAACTCAGGCCATTGCGGCCAATTGGGGCGTGAACTAGTGGATGAAAGACCTCTCTCTTTCTCTTTCTCTTCCTCTCCCTCTCCCTCTCCCTCTCTCCTTCTCTCTCTGTGTAACTCTGGCTTTCAAATAAATAGATAAAATCTTTATTTAAAAAGGCAGATGTGTTTCTTTCAGGATATGACCCAAAGCACTTAATTGAGGTCCTTCGGACTGTGAAGCATGGTCTGATTCATCGCGGTGTACCCAGTGCCTAGCACAGAGCCAGACACACACGTGACAGAGCTCTAAACTCCAGACTTAGCACCTGAGTAGGTCAGGCAATTCTCAGGGGGAGGCTATTGCACAGGTGACCTCTTATTTCATCTGGAATGCCATTTCACAGAGCAGGAAAATAAAGGTCCAAGAGGGCATTGGAGGTGTGCTTCATCTAAGGCAGCGATTCTCACCTGGGGGGTCATTTTGCACCCCCCCCACCTTAGAGGATTATTGAGCAATGTCTGGAGACAGTTTCAGTTGAAGGGTTGCTATTGTCATCCGGTGGGCAGAGACTAGAGTGCAGCTAAAATCCTACAATGCACAGGACAGTCCCCTCTAACAAGGCATTATCTGGCAGCAAATGTCAACAGGGCTGAGATTGAGAAACTCTGTTCTAAAAGACAGAAGTCCAGCGGAGGGCAGGACTGCTGTTGGCAATGCCTTGAAGAGCTGTCTCACAGCAGAGGGAGGACAGTTCTGTTTTGTGAAGGGTCGAGTGAAGAGTGTTGGAAGAAACCCTTAGGGAGACAGATTCGAGCCATCAGAACTGTGTCCATCTGTCGTCGTGCAGGCAGGGGGTTCATCCAGGAAGAAGTTGATTCTCGCTCTGAAGAACCTAAAGGCCCTTTTTCCTTGCAGAATCATTAAGAGACTCGTCCTTAAAAGATGAACATCTGCCCTGGTGACAAACTTGGTTTTCAGAATCTCTCTCGTTGCCAGCACTGTGGTGCAGCAGGTGAAGCTGCCACCTGCAGTGCTGGCATCCTATATGGTCGCTGGTTCAAATCCTGGCTGCTCCACTTCTGATCCAGCACTCTGCTATGGCCTGGGAAAGCAGTGGAAGATGGCCCAAGTCCTTGGGCCCCTGCACCTGCGTGGGAGACCCAGAAGAAACTCCTGGCTCCTGGCTTCAGCCTGGCCCAGCCCTGGCTCTTGCAGCCACGTGTGTGTGTGTGTGTGTGTGGAGGGGAGGAACAAGCAGATGAAAGATCTTTCTGTCTCTGTATTCTGTCTCTCCCTATCTCTCTGTTTGTAACCCTAACTTTCACATAAATAAATCTAAAAAAAAAATCCCTCTCAACCTCTCAAAGGTCTCACACTGACCCCAGGGTCAGAGGTTCATGTCTTTCCACGCAACCCTCCAGGCTACTGAAGGGTACAGGGATACTGGCTACTACTCCCCAGATGGTAAGCTTGTCATCTCCCCTGGTCCTCACATTTTCTGCTCCTGTGTGTGTGGCTGTCACTGCCTGCAAATGGATCCACAAGGGAAATAGAGAAGGCCTCTCTGAGCCTTGCCAGAGATGAGGGAGATGGCTCGGGCCCACATTGTCACCTGCCACAGCCCACACAGCCATGTCAACAGGCTTCCCACCATCTCCCTCCCATCTCCTCCCCGGCAGTGTCCCTACCACGAGGAGATCATTGAAGAGGAAGACCTCCCGCTGATGCAACCCTAGCCTCTGGGGGCGGTTAGGATCTGGCACCTCGTAGAGCTGGCAGCAGCAAACCAGGCGACGGTGAGGAAGAGACAGGACCTACAGAGGTGTGAAAAACAGCTGTCAGCCAGGCCAGCCCAGGAGCTTCAGGCCTCCCACGCCTTAACAGTCAACCACAGAGAGGATATTTAGCTCAGATGCTGATTCTGACCCAAGCAGCATAACCAAGTGAGGCCCAGGCTTTTCTGCTGCCTTGCCTTTCTCCCCACAGCACCCCCTGTCTGGAAAGTTTTGGCCGAACTCTATATGGCCACACTCCACTCCTCCTTCAAATTCGA
Organism: Lepus europaeus; assembly: GCF_033115175.1. Classification (NCBI taxonomy): domain Eukaryota; kingdom Metazoa; phylum Chordata; class Mammalia; order Lagomorpha; family Leporidae; genus Lepus; species Lepus europaeus. The sequence continues at coordinate 97,726,255 of NC_084850.1, read as the reverse complement.
ATATTGAAGCTGTCTCTTACGAGAAGCCTTCCCTGATTTCCCCAGGCTGAAAATGGCCTCTCCCACCCTAGACCACAGTATTATCTGTGTCTTTGTCCGGTACCCTCAGTGGTATATGAGCACGCCCAAGATCAGAAGCCACGTTTGATTCATATATATGTAAAAAAGTGCCTAGTGAAATGCCGGGCTTGGTGGAAAGGCATCCATAAATGTTTGTTGATGAAGACCTGAACACATTCCTGTGTTGGTTCTCAGCTAGCTACTGGCTTCTCACATGGGAGGCACAGGCAACACCAGAGGTGAGGAGGTTGCTCATCTTTCTACAGCAGCCACTATGGGCCTTGCTGTGTGCTGGATGCACTCCCATGGGGCGTCTCACTTAACCTGTACCATTATCACCTACTCCATTCTGCGGGTAAGGGAGCCCTGGAGCTCACAAAGGGACTGACTTACCACTCAGTGGCGGAGGCAGACCAGAACCCTGGCCCTTCTGCAGCTTCCCAAGGCACTTACCGGTTTCTTGCCAACAATCATGCGCTCCACAGCCTGCACCTGGGACACATGGTCATCATTGGTCCGAAGTTCACGGCCCTGGATGCGCTGATAAATGCCCACCAGGAGGTCTCGGGGGATGTCTTCACCATTGTCAACCCCTGGGTAGGGGGAGGAGCACAAGGATAGGTCACATAAATACGAGGGTACTTCAACAAGTTCACGGGAAATTGAGGTCAAAGATAAATTGATGGGGCTGGTGCTGTGGCGCAGTAGGTTAATCCTCCACCTGCAGTGTCGGCATCCCATATGGATGCCGGTTCTAGTCCTGGCTGCTCCACTTCCAATCCAGCTTTCTGCTATGCCCTGGGAAAGCAGTGGAAGATGGCCCAAGTTCTTGAGCCCCTGCACCCACATGGGAGACCCGGAGGAAGCTCCTAGCTCCTGGCTTTGGATCGGCACAGCTCTGGCTGTTGCAGTCATCTGGGGAGTGAACCAGCAGATGGAGGAATTTTCTCTCTGTCTCTCCTTCTCTCTGTCTGTAACTCTACTTCTCAAACAAATAAATAAAATATCTTTTAAAAAAGATAAATTGATATTGGTGCAAAAACAAAAAGTTTGACATCTATGCACAATACAAAGTTCATAAAAATGTGCAGCAGAAACAACCATGCATGGATTTAAAAAAAAATTGGGGGGCCAAAATAAACTTCTCTTTGGATTCCATTTTTCCACTAGCTTTTTGAAGTGCCCTCATATGGGGAGTGGATGATACGGGTTCTCCACAACACCCCACACTCAGGCATGGGCCATGGAGACTGAGGGTCAGAGGGTACTCATGGTCCCTCACCAGGATCAGGGCTGGGAAACTGCCCTTCAACAAAATAGTCAGTTGTGTTCTTCCCTAGGGTGGGGATTTTGTCCAAACCATTCAGAACACACTATAATTAAAACAAAGAGATACTACTTTTTAACCTTTCCTAATTAGCACAAATAATTTTAAATTATATCTAGGGTTAGTGAGAGTGCAGGGAAGCAGGCATGCCTAGTAACGTAACTAGTTTGGAAAGTAATTTGGCAAGAGCTTAAGTGTTTGCATCCTGTGATTCCACTTCTAGGAATCTGCCCTAAGGATTGACTGGGGTGTGTGTGTGTGTGTGTGTGTGTGTGGCAGCACTATGGCATAGCAGGTTAAAGCCCCAACCTGCAGCACCGGCATCCCATATGGGTGCTGGTTCTAGTCCTGGATGCTCCACTCCCGATCCAGCTTTCTGCTATGGCCTTGGAAAGCAGTAGAAGATGGCCCAAGCCCTTGGGCCCCTGCACCCACGTGGGAGACCCGGAAGAAGCGCCTGGCTCCTGGCTTTGGATCAGCTCAGCTCTGGCTGTTGCAGTCATTTGGGGAGTGAATCAGCGGAATGGAAGACCTCTCTCTCTCTCTCTGGCTCTACCTCTCTGTAACTCTGTCTTTCAAAATAAATAAAATTTATCTTTTTTTTTTTAAAAAGAATGACTCAGAAACATGTATGATATACAGGAGTATGCACGAGGCTGTTCACTAAGCACTACCTGTGGGGAAAACTTTGAAACAACCTATGTTTGACTAATAAAGCAACAGCTAGGTAAACGGAAGTATAACCATTTAATAAAATACTACACAGCTACGAAAAAAACTTGACATTTATAAAAAGAGCACAATAGCACAAGAAAATTTTTGTAGCGAGGTGAGTGAAAAGAGTAAGATGAGAAATCACACATCTAGCACGAGCTTACCTATATAAAAAAATTACATACGCACGGGGGTGGGGGGAGTGTTGGGAGGAGACTAGAAGGCACCAAAATCTTAACCATAGTTGCCTCTAGGGGGCGAGATTTTAGGTGATTGAAAGAAATTTTCTTTTTTTTTAAAAAAAGTTTTATTTAATGAAAGTATTTTTTCACAGATACAACTTTAGGAATATAGTGGTTCTTTCTCCCATATCCACCCTCCCCTCCTCAAGAAATTTGCTAATGCTCTATATTTTCTGAAATTTCTAAAATGAGCATGACATTATTTTCCTTTTTTTTTTTTTTTTGCTTATTTCTTTAATAATTGAAGGGGGAAGGATATCCATGCATATATACACATACATACAAGGGTACCATAGAGAGTTCATGGGAAATGAAACTGAAAGGTGTTGATTTTTTTTTTAAAAAGATGTTTATTCTGGTGCCAAAAAATTTGAAATCCATATATAATTTTTTCATAACATGCATTTCCACGAACTTTTTGAGTACCAACTGTGTGTATATGTGTGGGTGTGTGTGTACATTTAGGTACTTCATGGAATTAAAAGTTTCTTTTGATGCAAAAACATTTTGAAATCCATGCATACGAGTAGTGTTCACAAAGTTCAGGAAAATTCATGGTATGCAAAAACCAGACATGGGCTTCAGTGGTTTTTTTTTTGCATCACAATTAGTTCATCTTTTAATTCCATTTTTCCGTGAATAATTTGAAGTACCCTGTATGTGTGTGTGTGTACATACATATACACACTCATACAACAGTCCTTGTTATCCATGAAAGACTCACTTCAGATCCCTCATGGATACCCAAATTCGTGGATGCTCAAGTTCCTCACATAAAATGGCTTAGTACACACATAGAACCTATGTTCATCCTTTCATACACTTTAATCTTTCACAAGATTACTTTAAAAATCTAATACATTGCAAATGCCATGGTAATACTTGTTATAATACTGTCTAGTGAATAATGACAAGAGAAAAAGTGTGTACATTTGGAGTACAGATGCATTTTTTATTTTGTGCAATTTTTTCAATCCACAGTTGGTTAGATCTATGGATGTAGTACCCATGGATATGGAGGGGCAGCTGTATACATCTATACACACACACACAGAGGCACTTGTATACACTTACACACACATACACACACAGAAGGAATGAATAACAGCAGGATTCTAGGAGACAGCTCCAGATGGCTTCTGATCTGTTTACCTCCCTCCTCCCGAGTCTACCATCCGCCTGTACTCCTGATTATCTGCTAAGTGAAACCCATTCACTCTTCTCTCTAAATCTTCTGCCAAGAAAAAGGTTTCCTCCATTGGAAATGCCACACCTCCTCCTTGGACAGGTGCTAAAGAAACAGCTTACATCATAGTGCCAGAGAGTTTATAGCTTATCAACTGTGCAAACCCCCAACTGCTAGCAAATTTGTCTTGTTTTTGGGTTTTTCTTTTTCAACTCTACTTCCCTCTTTCATTTCTCTTTAGATAACCTAAATATGCGTGCTGTTTTTGGTGGGCAGCTCTTTGGTGACAGGCAGGGCTTGACATCAATAAAATGAACCAAGAAAAAGATCAAAGTAACACATTTCACCTGCCATTTCAGGCCCTCTTATTACTGGTTTCAACTGATCTTCCCGACCAGACCAGTTACTCACCATCCCATCTCCATTGTTCTCTAAACAACTTTTACAAACGTTTACATTTTTATATCCGTGTCTTTGTTATTCTTGCTGATAGATAAGCCCTCCTCTGTTCCTGCTCTGTCACTTTTTCCATTCCTTCAAGGTTTACAATAAAATACAAACCCTGGGGCAGGTGTTTGGCTTAGTGGTGAAGACGCCCCATTCCCACATCATTCCCACATCGGAGGACCTGGGTTCCATGCCTAGCTCCCCTCCAGCTTCCCGCTAATGCGGGCCCTCGGAGTATTGATGGCTCAGGTGGTTGCGTTCTTGACACCTGGCTTGACTTCCTGGCTTCCTGCTTCAGCCTGCCCATCGAAAGCATGTGGAGAGTGAACCAGCTGACAGGAGAGCACACTGTCTATCTCTCCCACACTCTCTCTCCCTCTCAAATAAACAAATACAAATTTTAAAAAATTATAAGCCTGCTTCCTCCAGGAAGCTAGCTAAAAGTGGGCTCTCTTTCCTTTGAGCTCTTTCTAAGATGTATTTATTGTTTTGAAAGGCAGAGTTACCGAGACAGAGGGGGAAACAGAGATAGAAAGAATCTTCCACCCAGTGGTTTACTCCCCAAATGTCCACAACAGCCAGGGTTGTGTCAGGCCGAAGCCAGGAACCAGGAGCTTCTGTTGGGTCTCCCACGTGAGAGAAGGGGCCCAGGGACCTGGGCCATCTTCCCCTGCCTTCCCAGGTGTATTAGCAGGGAGCTGGATTGGAAGTGGAACAGCCGGGACTTAAACTGGCCCTCATATAGAATTCTGGCATTTCAGACAGCATCTTAACTTACTGTGCCACAACGTTGATCCTGAGCTCTTTCTTTTAATTAACTGATTTATTTATTTGAGAGTGAGAGGGAGAGAGAGACGAAGGGAGGGAGGGAGAGAGGGAGAGAGGGTGAGAGGGAGAGAGAGAGAGACTCCTATCTACTGAGAGAGATCACCTATCTACTGCTACACTTCCACAACAGCCCACTTGGAACTCTATTCAAGTCTCCTAGATGGGTAGCAAGAATCCAATTACTTGAGCCATCACTGCTGCCTCCCAGGGTCTGCACTAGTTGGAAGCTGGAATCAGAAGCTGGAGCCATGTTGAATCCAGGTTCTCTGATGTAGGACCTGGGTGTCTTAGCTGGCATCGTCACTGCCAGGCTAAACACCTGCGCCCTGCCCCTTTGAGCTCTGACTGCACTTTATGAGCCTCTCTGACATCACTGTTCACTTTATGTCTTGTGTTAGTGATCTAGGCACTACAAGTCAGTCTCTCCCCCACACAGGGGGAGCAGAGGACTCTCAGAGCAGGGACTGTGGCAGACTCGCCTCCGTTGTCCTTGGCACTCATCATAGGACATGGCACATAGCAGGCACTCAGTAAGTGTTCACTGATTGGTTGGTTGCTCAGGTGAATAAATGAATACATGAATTGAGGAAAGGGCATGTAAAAGAAATAATGAGTCTTTATGGGCATCAATAGAACAGAGAGGAGAGCATGAGAAATGGATGAGTGGATGACTGAATGAAATAGTATAAGCTTTATCAGAACCTGGGCTTTTTATTTTTAAAGATGTACCTATATTTTATTTGAGAAGCAAAGTGACAGAGGGAAAGACAGGAGAGAGAGAGAGAGAGAGAGAGAGAGAGAGAGAGAGAGATTGTCCATTGCTGGTTCATTCCCCAAAAGCCCATAACACCAGGGGGCTGGGCCAAGCCAAAGCTAAGAGCCTAGAACTCCATCTGGGTTTTCCCATGTGAGTGGCAGGGACCCAAGCACTTGGACCATCTTCCATTGGTTTCTGAGGCACATTAGCAGAGAGCTGGATCAGAAGCAGAGCAGCTGGGACTCTAACCAGCACTGTAACATAGGATGCTGGCAGTGCAACCAGTGGTTTAATCCACTGCGCAACAACACAGGTCCCAGAACCAGGACTTGTAGCTATCATGTTCACTGCCATGACCCCAGGACCTAGAAGCCTGGTACACAGTAGATCTCAGTAAATACTGCGTGTGAATGGGCAAATGCCTGTTTGAGTGAATTAATAAGGGCATGCACAGGGAATATCCAGCCTTGGCAGAACGTGACAGCATCACAGGTTCATTTCCAAGGGACAGGTGGGATCTTCCTCATCCTTCCCAGTCTCATCCCCAACCCTGAGCATTTCCACTTCCCGGGGGAGGGCAGGAAAACTGACAGGAATTCTGGTTACCTCTTAGGTTCTTGATGAAGTCATCTAATTTCATCTTGCGTTCGGCCTTGACACTGGGACTGTACATGTCAGTATTGAGAAGGATGATGGCAAAAGCAAGGATGAAGATGGTGTCTGGGTTCCGGAACTGGCGGACGAGGGCTGGGTTACAGACACAGTACCGCTGGCTGCAGGGCAAAAAGAGTTAAAGCCGGATTCAGGCACCAATCTTGACCCACCCACCACCCTGCCAGTTTGACACCAAGCCCCACCCCCCTCCTCCAAGAACTCTTCCCTATAGGAAGAGTCACTATAGGTCTGTCACTATAGGTCTGTCCTTTTCAGAGATTCCCTAAGACTAGCAGGTTAAAAAACAAAACCAAAAAACAAAAATAAAAAACAAAACAACACAACCTCTAACTTTTATGGAGCTTTGCCGGGGGATTTCTATGCATTGTCTATCATCATTCTATCGCAATTCTGGCAAGATAGCTATTCACAGTCCCATTTTACAGATGAAATGACTGGAGCTCAAAGTGGTGAGGTAACTTGCCCAAGGTGCCAGAGCTGGTAGATGTGGGAGACGGTGAAGCCAGCATGAAAACCAAGATCTTTCTGACGGCAAAGCAAATCTTTCTCCCATCACGGGAAGTAAGTTCTCAGCAGCTCCTCTTTTTCTCCTCCAAAGACCCCAAAGGGGTGGAGGGCCAGGGTCTGGACCCAGTTCTATGTGATTGCCCAAAGTATTTATAGAAGATGTAACGGTTACGGGCAGGGATGGACCATGGAGTCAGACACACACGAGTTCCAATCTGGTTCCACCGCTTCCTCACCCTATGATGCTGGGAAAGGTACTGAAGCTCTCTGAACTTCAGAGTTCTCATGTGCAAAATGGGAATAACCCTGGAAGCACCTACCTCACAGTGGTGCTGTGTGTATTCCGTGCCCCAGTGCTGAGCTGGGGCACCTGCTATGAACTACCTCTGACCCTCACAACTGCCTTGCGAGATAGCACATGACATTTCTCTTTTTTGGAGAGGCAAGTATGAACCTCAGAGTAGTGACTTGTCAGCACATGCTCCGCTGGTCCTCCCACAGCAAAGGAGGGAGGGAGCAGCCTCAGGAGTAGGAAGCAGGCACACCTGAAGGCTTCGATGAGGCGCTCCACTTTCTGGGCTTCGCCCTGAACCCGGATATGGGATTGGAACTTGCGGAGTGCATCATCCAGATCCATGGAGGAGAAGTCCATCTCATCTACTACACAGCTGAAGAGCAGAGAGGGGTGGGGCACTTTCAATTCCTCTGCAGAAAACCTCCGACCCACCCGCATTTGCTCAGAGAGGTACCGGCACCCCCCGCTGAGAGCCTGCCCATGCTGTCATCTATGGCCCTGGGCAAGCATGTGGGATGACAGAATGTCTGCAATGGAATCCACCTCACCACCACCACCCCCCCCACCAGGAAATCGCAGCAAGACACACAGGGTCTTTTCCATCAGTCCGGTCATTTCAGAGATGGAAAAATGGAGCCCTCCTCCCCTCCCCAGCAGGCCATAGGAGATCAGACCAAGGGTATGGGAGCAGGAAGGCCTATTCATCCTATTTTGAGAAGTTTATCTGGGCAAAAGGGACAGGCTGCCCTCATCCTCCCTCCCGCTCTCCTTTTCCAGGAACCCCTGGCCCGCCTGCCCGGCCCTGGGGGTCCTCACTCCAACACATCTCTGTTGAACTGCTTCTGCCGGTTCCCTAGGAATTCCCCTATCATCTGCCGGCTCAGGCCTTTCCGCTCCAGGATGAAATGGGCCACTCCAACTGGTGTATCTGACAGGAAGCCCCGCTCGATGAGATACTGGATGCCCTTCTCTGGCTTCCTGCAGAAAGAGGGGAGGGCGATGACAAGACAGCCCTATTGGAACTGTGTGCCCTCTGTCCCATTTCTTACAGTCAACAAACCCAGGGCCTCAAAGAACCAAGGGAAGCTGAATCTGATTGGGTCCAATCTCTTCATGGTACAGATGAGAGAATGGAGGCCCAGGGAGAGGAATCCACTTGCTCATTTCACAGAGCTTCTAAATTCCGAGGCATCCTCAACCCAGATTCTTCCTTCACTGTAGCCATACTAGTTGGGAGACAATCGGTATCAATGACAGCTTGTTCTGTGCCAGGAGCTTTGATGTTCCCAGCAGACACCAAGGAGTCCCAAGAGAAGGTGGGAGCACCAGGCTCAGGCCTACTCTTCAACTCACAGACCCCCAGAGCAGAGACGAAGTGAACAGGTGCCTGTTGCATGTCCCACATCCCACCTAGGCAGGTTTCACTCAGCCTCTTTGAGTGTTCCTTTTCTCCTCCTCCTCCTCCTTTTCCTCCTCCTCTTCTTCTTCTTCTTTTTTTATTATTGGGGGTGGTGGTGCTGTGGCATAGGGGGGGTAAAGCCACTGCCTAGAGTGCCAGCATCCCATATGGGTGCTGGTTCGAGTCCCGGCTGTTCCACTTCCGATCCAGTTGCCTGCAAATGCATCTGGGAAAGCAGTGGAAGATGGCCCAAGTCCTTGGGTCCCTGCACCCACGTGGGAGACTCAGAAGAAGCTCTTAGTTCTTGGCTTCAGCCTGGCTCAGGCCTGGCTGTTGTGGCCATTTGGGGAATGAACTAGCAGATGGAAGATCTCTCTCTCTCTCTCTCCCTCTCCCTCTCCCTCTCCCTGTAATTCTGACTTTCAAATAAATAAATAAATAAATCTTTAAAAAAAATTGATTTGAGAGACAGAGACAGACAAAAAGTTCCCATCTGCTGGTTCACTCCCCAAATGCCCTCCACAGCCAAGGCTGGGCCAAGGATGAAGCTGAAAGCCAGGAACTCAATCCAGGCTTCCCATGTGGGCGGCAGGAGCACAATTACTCGGGTTATCGCCTGCTGCCTTCCAGGTGTGCATTAGCAGGAAGCTGGAGTCAGGAGCCAGAGGCAGGACTTGAACCCAGGTACTCCAATATGGAAGGCAGGCGTCCTGTATGTTGGGCACTAGGGCAAGTGCTCGCCCTCGCCTGTGAATGTTTTTGCAGACAAGCTGCTCCTTAGATTTTCAGAGAGCGAGGCCAAAATCTGGGTGGGAGTTGTTCTGCACTTACTCAGAACGTCAGGACCTGAGGGCCACATGAGGCTAAAATTTGAAAGCAAATCTGGTGCTCGAGGCAGCCCCAATCCATCACTTCCCAGCTGTGGGATTTTAGACAATTTACTTCTCCAAGCCTCAGTGCCTTATCTATGAAATCGGGCCACATTACCTACCTTGCTGAGTTATTGTGAGAATTAAATATAGGTGGCAGTGTTTAATAAGCTATAACGATGTAAGGCATTAAGGAATTACATCTAATGCCTTACACTACAGCTAATGTTTTCTAATTACATTTAATGTTTTCTAATTATTTTCTAATCAAATGTCACCCTCCCACCCTACTCCTAAGCACCTGGCACAATACCAGGCACCTGGAAAGAGCTCGGTGGCAGTCACTGAGTAGTCTGGCAACCACCCCGCCTCCCCACATTGCAAACATACACACCCTGCGAGCGCAGAGATGGAAAACCTTAGGTCCAAGGAAGGAACACACGTTGCCCCAGGCCACGCGGTGAGTGGCCAAAGACGGACCAGGGGGCCAGGTCTCCCACCTCCCAGACTAAGATTCTTTTTTTTTTTTTTTTTTGGACAGGCAGAGTGGACAGTGAGAGAAAGACAGAGAGAAAGGTCTTCCTTTGCCATTGGTTCACCCTCCAATGGCCGCCGCGGTAGGCGCGCTGCGGCCGGCGCACCGCGCTGATCCGATGGCAGGAGCCAGGTGCTTCTCCTGGTCTCCCATGGGGTGCAGGGCCCAATGAGTTGGGCCATCCTCCACTGCACTCCCTGGCCACAGCAGAGAGCTGGCCTGGAAGAGGGGCAACCGGGACAGAATCCGGCGCCCCGACTGGGACTAGAACCCGGTGTGCCGGCGCCGCAAGGCGGAGGATTAGCCTAGTGAGCCGCGGCGCTGGCTAGACTAAGGTTCTTTACACACCATATAGTCTCCCCTCTAATAAGCGGCAGTTGGGGGCAGTCGAGGCTCAGAGCATCTTGCCCAAGGTCACACCGCCAGTCAGGTGCGCTAGAGAGAAACCTCAGCCTACAAAACCCAGGATCGCTGCTGGGAGAGCCGCTGCAGGGAACAAAGTGCCCAGGGCTGGGCCGGAAGGGCTGAGGAGGCCAGGACGGGGAGCACGTACTTATTGAAGAGGTTGAGGCCGATTCTGTAGTGCCGCCTTTGCACCACGTCATTGTTGAAGGCTGGCGAGTCCCAGCTGTGCCTGGTCTCCCGCTGGTACGTCTGCTTGCACAGGCCAGTGGCTGGGGGCTCCCTCAGGCTGTCCCGAGAAGAGGAGCCGGAGCTGCAGTTGATGGTCTCATTGGAATTGCTGGAGCTCTCCAGGCTCTCATTGTCTCCACCATCAGAGTTCTCGCCTGCTGCCTCGCATTTCCCCAGCCTCCGACCCCCAGCCACACCACTGGGCCCAGTGCCACTGTTGGGGGCTGGGGGCAGGGGACCTGGCGGGGCTGGAGCTGGGCCCTCAGGGGCTGGGTAGTGGCGGTGTGGGATGGGGGCCCTGCCTGGTGGCCCCTTGTGCTTGAGGGTCCCGTGGGGGCTGCAGCCATCAGCCTCGTACACCAGCTGGCGGTGGACAGAGCCGCGATCCGAGCGGTCACTCAGGTCCACGGAGCTGTCACTAGGAGGCTCAATGGTGAGCAGGGGAAGGTGGGCAGCCCGCAGCCGGAAATCCCGGCATTCCAGGCACCCGGGACCCCTGCGAGTGCCTTCCTCACGGCTCCCATCTTCCCGGGTCCCTGGTGGCACTGGTGGTGGAACTGGTGGGAGAGGAGCTGGTGCCCAGAACTCGGGTCGGCCCTGGGGTGGGGGCTCTGCACTGGGCAGTCGTTCAGGGGACTGTGGGGGCACTGGGTCATCCAGGTAGAGGGGAAGGTCACTGAAGGATGTGGCCGAGCTGTCCTCCTGCTGTTCTTTTGATTCCCGCTTCTCCAGTTGGGCTGACCCTGGCTCCTCGGACATGGGCCCTGAGGGGTGGCAGTTTAGGGCCTCGTCGATGGATTCAGCCAGAGACTTGACCTGCACAAGGTGGGGTTGGGGCGCGGGGAAGGGGAAGAGGGAAAAGGAAAGAAAGAAAGGAAAGAAGGGAAGAATGATGGAGGGGTGGGAGTGGGGGAGGGAAGGAAGGAAGAAGAGGGAGTCTTCCTGGTGGGTCAGCCAAGAAGGTGAGTTCCCCTGCCCCTTCCCGAGGGGTCTATGTACTAACTTCCGGGAAGTCATGGTGAGTTCACAGCACCTGGGACTCACAGTGCCCACGAGTTCCCTTGCCAAACATCCATCCTGTCCTTTATGTCCCTATAGACCTAAGCCAAACTCTACCTTCTGTCTGATTCAGTCACATTCCTTTGCCTCTGCTGTCACTTTGCAACCCCCACCCTCATCACCCATCCCCCCACCCTGTCCTGGCCAGGGCAAGCCAAAACTCCAGCTTCCTTTGGGCTGCCAGAGCCGTCTGGTGATGCAGTCTTAGGAAATCCATCATATTTGCCTATGAGAATCTGGACCACACTCCACCTCCCCGTGTTATGCAGCCTCCACCTGCAGTCTATATGATCCCCCAACTCCTGGTAGTCAGACCCTCAGGCTCCACATTGTAGCAGCCCGTGGCAGAGGGGCAGGTCTGCCACTTCTGAGATTAGCTGGTAAATGACTGTGTGTCTCAGACTCCTTGCCTAGGGAAAGCCAGGTCCTAAGCAGTCCTAGAGAAAGGTCCACAAGGGAAGCAGCTGACTCCTCCTGTCAACAGCCAAGTGCACACACTTGCAGGCAGAACTGTCAGGCCCAGCTGAGTCTTCAGAGGTTGCGATCCCACCCTACCGTCGGACTGCAGCCTCCTGAGAGACCTTGAGTCCAAACCACTCAGCTGAGCTGCTCTCAGCTTCCCAGCCCTCAGGAACTGGATGAGCTAGTCAACAATGAGATAATACCAGTTTCAGCTCAGCCTCTAAGGTCAGCTGTTAAGCTACTACATTTTGGGGATAATTTGTTACCCAGTGATACATAACTAATCCACTTCCCCATCAGACTTGAATAGCACTAAGAACTGGGACCAGGCCTAGTTGCTCCACCTCTGCTACCAGTGATCTCCTATTCCTCATTCCTCATTCCCCCTTGGAGGGGGGGGGATGGGCTTGGAGTCCCTGTTTCTAGTTCAAGGTCAGCACACTGCTAGATGCAAAGGAGATGTCATCTACGTGTTTGCTGTATGAATGGATGGATGAATGATACAGAACGCCCCTTCGATATCTCTTTCCTTTCCTCCACCTCATCACTCGCTCCACAGAAGCATGCCCAGGCTGACAGCCAGGGCAAGTCCCAGAGGCTAGAACAGAGTGTGGCTTCTTGTCTTATAAAGCTTCATTCATTCAACAGTTTCTACCAAGTCCCTCCCTGGCTTTAGGAAGAAAGCTACTACATACTTAGCAGCTACCAGGTGCTTTCACTGTGTATTACCTAGTTGAATGGAATCTTCACAACAACTCTAAAAAAGACCTCTCCATTTTATTGATCCTGTTTCAGCGAGCTTAAACAGTTGCCCAAGGTCCCACTGCTGGGAAATGGCGGAGCTGGGATTCACACCTGCGCAGGTATCCTGATGCACTGAAGGCTATGGTGATCTCCCACTTCCTTCGATGCTAGTGACACGCCCACCCTTCTGTTTTTGCGGATGCAGTGTCTATGCGGGCAACACCCTTCCAACTCTCTGTAACCTGCTAAACCTTCTCTGTCTGCCAAGGCCCAGGTCCAGTGCTGTGTTCTCAAAGAAGCAGTCTCTGTTCCCCTCAAAGAAAATCTCCTCCCCCTCCTGAGTCCCCGTGGTACTACTCTAAGAGATCCCTTTCTCACGGCTGTGAGCACACTCTAGCTGAGAACGTTTGTGATGTACACATATGCCGGTCATTTCCTACTGGACTAGGAGATCTTTGAGAATAAGGACCAGGGTCAGTTCCTTAGCCTCAGTCTCCACATTTGTAAAATGGGGATAATCATCTCTGACCTGTGAGTCTATTATAAGGCAGACACAGCACCGGGCACATAGTAGGAGCTCATGACCTGTTAATTAAAGCTTTATTTGACAGCAGATCAAACTCCAAATGCTGAGAACTTTCATTTTCTTATCCGTTCTATACACCTGCAGTTTACCTCGTTTAACAATGTCATTTTTGTTTTTGTCTTGTCAGTTCTTCCTCATTCTCCCAATGCCAACTCAGATTGTAGCTCTCTCTTGTCATTAAATGCTGGTCAGGCCATGTCATTCAGCTCGGATTATATAGTTAGAAAGGAGTAGGAGGAGCCAGAGTGTGGGGGATGGGGAAGAAAGGCAGTTTTCAGGGATCCTGACCTGTTTGGAGAAGGAGTCTTCAAGCTCTGTGATGTCATTGGAGAACTCTCCAGACGTGGTGACAGAGCTTCCACCGCCATCAATGCCCCCACCACAGGAGCCTCCATACGGGAGCCCCCGTTCAAGCCGATGACTCCGGGCACCAGCCATGGCACCCTCGTCCAGCGAGGCAGGCTTGCCCTCGAAGTACGCGGGGTTCTGTGCCTTCTCGTACTCCTCGAAGGAGAACTGCATCCGCATGTTGGAAAGGATGATACGGCGGGACATGCGACTTTCCGAAGCGGAGCTGCGGAGCCGCTCGAAGTTCTTGTTCATGCGGTACTGGCGGAAGGCTGTCTGGATGGTCCTGGCAGCCCTGCGGCTCAGGAAGGAGCCCCCATACTTCCTCTCCAGCATTTCCACCTGGCAGGCAGGGTGGAAGGCAACAAGGTCAGGAATTCCCAACAGCCTCTAGGCCGTCAACCACAGCTCCACCCCACCCGAGTGAGTCCCAGCTAAGTGCCTGGAGCCGCCCCAAGGTGCCAGGCTGTGCTGGGGTGCTGTCTCCTCCCTTGGAAGCCCAGATAGCACTGGTCACGTGGGATTCGGACTGTGTTTGGTTTAATGTATAGGAAGTACATATTGATGATTCAAAAACAGAGAAAGTAACAGAGAAGTAAAAAAAAATGAAAGAAAGGAAGAGATAAACAGGAAGGAGGAAACAAAGAAGAGAGGATGACAGAGGAGGACAGAGAGTGAGGGAAAGAGAGAAGGAAAGAAGAGAGGGAGGGAGGGAGAGAGGAAAGAGGCAGGAAAGTGAGTTCACATAGAGTCCGAAGCCCTAGATATAAACACAGTTAACATTTTGGTATATATTCTTCCAGGTGTTTTCTTAAAGAGTATTTTGTTTTCTTTGTCTCTCTCTCTCTCTGTCTCTCTGTCTGTCTCTCTCTCTCTCTTTAGCTAAACAAAATATTCTATCAACTCATTTGTGTGCTTGCCCCACTAGACCAAGTTTTTGGGGACCAGGTCAGGTCTCATATATCTTTACATCTCCGATTCAGGTCTCCCTACCCCTCCCTCCACCGTGGATGCCCCCTCGAGTGCCACAGCCGACTCCTCCCTTGGCTGTGGGCAGCACACCTTCCCAGTCCCATTCTGCACCTTCTTATCCTGCAGGTCCGTGGAGAGTTCATAGCTGTCCGATAAGGCCTTGGAGCGCTTTATCTCCTCCTCCTCCTGCTTCCTCAGGGCGACACTGGCCGGCTGGAGGCGAGCCCGCTGAGCCCAGGGAAGGCCCACCCCAGCAGGGGGGCCCCCCATGTGGCTGCTGGTGGGAGGCAGCTGGCTCAGCCGGTAGGGGGGCTGGCTCCCAGGACTATCAACCGCTGTGCTCAGGTCACTGCCTGGGGCATCACCCTCCACACTGTGGGTATGAGATAAGATGAGGCAGGATGTGGGATCCGGAGAGGGGTGTGCTGGGCCAGATTGAAAGTGGGTGGAGCAGATCCCTGCCCACCGCCCCCCCCCCCAAGCCCATCTGCCCCTGCTTTCCCGCAGAGACAGGGACCCCACCACTTACAGGCCAGAGCTGTCTCCTCACGGCGCCCACAGTCCCTGGCCTTCAGGCCCATGGCCTTGACCGCTGCATCCTCAGGTGCCCCTTCAGCCTGGCCCCTCCTCGATCCAGCCTCTTACACTCCTTGCTCTCAAGGCTCTCTCACCCCAGGCTTTGTCCCAGTCCTGCTCAGCCCTGTCCCCTCAGGGCCCTCCTTCTAACAGTCCCGTGCCCTCACAGCCCCACCCCTCCCCGCCCCTCTGCCCCTCACAGCTTCATCCCCCACACAACAGTGCTGTGCTTTCCCTCCCAGTCCCATCCCCAGTATCACCCAGACCAGCGCCATCCCCAGCCCGGCCTCCTGCCCCTGCGGCCCCGCCCCTGCCCGCAGCCTCCCTGGCCGGTGCAGCATCCTCACAGGTACAGAGCC
This sequence comes from Lepus europaeus, assembly GCF_033115175.1. Classification (NCBI taxonomy): domain Eukaryota; kingdom Metazoa; phylum Chordata; class Mammalia; order Lagomorpha; family Leporidae; genus Lepus; species Lepus europaeus. The sequence continues at coordinate 97,710,675 of NC_084850.1, read as the reverse complement.
GCCCTGCGGGGCAGCTTCCTTTTCCTCCTCATGGCCTCCTCCTCCGCTCGCCTGGGAGAGGGGGCGAGGGGCTGCAGGCTGCAGAGTGGCAGGCGCTGGGCCCCGGGTCTTGCCTGCCCTGGTTATCCAGAGCTGTTGTTCCAGCAGACCTGCTCCCATGGTGCCATGGCAACCAGGCTGCCTGGGAACCCAGGTGGCGGCAGCCCAGGCGCCCTGAGTCGAGCCGGGGCCTGGTGAGGAGCCACAGAGGCGGGGAGAACTGGGAGGGTGCAGGAGGGGAGGAACGAGGAACGTGCGGCAGGCACGGAGGAGGCTGTGGGGGAGAATGGGTGTGGCTGGGGCCCAGAGAGCGGTCTGGCTGGGGGCGTGCAAGGTTGGGGGGCTCTTGGCTGCTCAAAGGGTTCAGGGACTCCTCCCCAGTCCCAAATTGGCAGTGACCAGGGCACAGGACAAAGGTGAGCTGGGGTGGGTGTGTGTGTTGTGGGGGGCGGTCCCTAGCAGCACCAGAGGGAGCTCGAGCTGCAAGAACTCTGCCAACCTTGCAGCTGAGCACTTTGCACTGGGGGCTGGGTGTGCCGGGGAGGAGGGGGGAGGTTGCAGTCTGGAGGCTGGGCCCCCAGGCTGCTGAGCTAGAGCTGGGCTCCGCCCTACTGGGAACCCCCACCCACTGCTTGGCCTACACCCTCCCTAGTGTTAGCCTGCCTCACAGCCAGAAGCAAAGCAGAAACTGGCTGGGAGCCTGCCCTCCACCCCAAAGTCTCCCTCTTTGATGGCAGCTCCCAGGGACCAGACGCAGCCCAGCCCAGCCCAGCCCAATGAGATGCTCCTCTCTTCTGCCTCTGGTCTGTAGGGTCCTGCCCCCACTCCCCTCCCAGCACACAGCTCAAGCCCGCTTTCCATCAACTGTCACCTGTGGTCATGAACCATCCATAGCTCCCGTTGCGCTTAAGAGAGCCCAAATTCTTCCTTCTGTCATTGGAGGAACAGCTAATCACTTATTTGCTCTTACAAGCAGCCTTTGTGAGATAGGAATTGTTACTTTTATCTTCATTTTACACATCAAGAAGCTGAGGCCCAGAGAGGTCAAGTGCAATATCCACAGTCACACAGCGACTAAGGACAGCATCAGGATTCAAATCCAGGAAGTCTGGCTCCAGAGCTCACACTCTTAAACATTAAGTCATACTGCAGGGCTGGCTGCCAGCCCCTTCTCTAGCCACCCTCCAGCCTGGCCCAGATCCTCTCTCAAATGCTCCTCTGTGTTCCACCTCCCAAACTACATAGGTGCTACCTTCCCCCTGATATGCCATCCCCATCATCTCTGCCATGTGCAATCTGAAAGATGTCCCCCCAACGCCTAGTTCTGTTGAGATTCAGATCACATGCCTCCAGTCCAAAAGGATTGCTCATCCTGGCCAGGGTTCCCCCCACACAGCCCGTGTCTGACTTATGGCACAGGTTAGGTTTGGTAAAGCCTGACACTTATTGGTGTTCATGGCTCCCAGAATCCTAGCACAGGAAGAGAATTGGGTCATCTCCTAGTGAACCCAGAACACAGGACCTGGAACAGAGCTTCCGGCACAGGAACGTACTCCTGTGGCTGCTCTAATAAATATGATTCTCACCTGAACTTTTACCTCAGCTTCCTACCCAGCTCCTCTTCCACTCCATTCTCCAGCTTATGGCTGGACAGAGCTTTCAAAAGTACACATCTTGGGGCCAGCGCTGTGGCATTAGCAGGTAAAGCCGCCGCCTGCAGTGCCGGCATCCCATATGGGCACCGGTTGGAGTCCCGGCTGCTCCACTTCTGGTCCAGGTCTCTGCTATGGCCTGGGAAACCAGTGGAAGATGGCCCAAGTCCTTGGTCCCTTGCATGTGCATGGAAGACCTGGAAAAAGCTCCTGGCTCCAGGCTTCAGATCAGTGCAGCTCCATCCGTCGCGGCCATTTGGGGAGTGAACCAGTGGATGAAGACCTCTCTCTCTCTCTCTCTCTCTGCCTCTCTGTAACTCTGACTTTCAAATAAATAAATAAATAAATCTATAAAAAATACACATTTGGGGGCCGGCGCTGTGGTGTAGTGGGTGAAGCCGCCACCTGCAGTGCCGGCATCCCATATGGGTGCTGGTTCAAGTCTGGGCTGCTCCACTTCCAACCCAGCTCCTTGCTATGGCCTGGGAAAGCAGTAGAAGATGGCCCAAGTCCTTGGGCCCCTGCACCCAGGTGGGAGACCTGGAGGAAGCTCCTGGCTCCTGGCTTCTGATTAGCTCAGCTCTAGCCATTGCAGCCAATTGGGGAGTGAACCAGTGGATGGAAGACTTGTGTGTGTGTGTGTGCCTATCTGTAACTTGACCTTTCAAATAAATCTTTTTTAAAAAAGTACACATGTGACCATTTCATTCTTTTACTAAAACTCTTCTCCCTTGGTGTGGGCATTTGTTTGCTCCAGTGGTTAAGATGCCAGCATCCCATATCCCATATCCCATATCCCATATCCCATATCCCATGAGTTTGACACATGCCTCCTGTTCCTGATTCTAGCTTCCTGCTGATGGCACGCTGGGAGGCAGTAGCAACGTCTCAAGTAGCTGGATCCCTGCCGCCTTCCTGGGAGACCTGAATTGAGTTCCTGGCTCCTGGCTTGGGCTTGGTCAAGCCCCAGCCATTGTGGGCATTTAGGAAGTCATCCAGAGATGGGAGCTCTCTCTCTCTTTCTCTCTCTCTCTCATCTTTCTGCCTCTCATATAGTGTATGTATGTATGTATGTGTGTGTGTATATATATATATATATATATATATATATATATATATATAAACCTTTCCCAGATCTCTGTAACTCAATGAACAAAGAATAACTCTGTACCTGCTATGGACTAGGCACAGTGTTAGATGTTCGAAATACAACAACAAACAAGATGAACAAGAAGGGTTCCTCAGAGGAGTGATGTTCCAGAGAAGATTATAAAGAAATGTCCGAATAAATAAATACTATCATTTTAGATAGGGACAATGCTGGGAAGGAAAATAAAGCAGAGTGCTAAAAGATGCTGTTTTTTTAAAAAAATTGTATTTAATTTCATTTTTATTTGAAAAATGTAGAGACACAGAGATAGCCAGAGAGAGAGAGAGAGAGAGAGAGAGTCTTCCATCTGCTGGTTCACTCTCCAAATGGCTGCAACAGCCAGAGCTGGGCCAGGCCAAAGCCAGGAGCCAGGAATTCCATCTGGGTCTCCACATAAATGGCAGCACCAAGTACTTGAGCCATCACCTGCTGCTTCCCAGGGTGCACATGAGCAGGGAGCTGGATTGCAAGTGATGAGCCAAGACTAAGCTAGCCACTCTGATATGGGATGTGGACATCTCAAGCAACATCCTAATCACTGTGCTAAACCCTTGCCCCCAAAGTGCTGTTTTCCATGTGTTGGCCAGGAAAGCCCTTTTTGGAGAAATGGCCTATAAGCTGAGCCTTGATGAAACTGATGGAGATGGGGAATAGCTAAACCAAGAGCAGTCCAGATAGACAGTACAGCCAGTGCAAAGGCCGTGAGGAAGAACTTTGCCTGGCATGTCTGAGGAAGAGTGAAGAGGCCAGTGTAGTCAGAGAAGAGTGAATGAGGGAGAGGGGAGTGACAGGAGATATGAGCAGAGAGATCATAGGGGCCAAATCATGAAGCACACTGAGCCCAGGATTAAACCTTTAAGCTTTTGCTCTGACTGAGGTGAGCAGAAGAGGGACATGATAAAACTTAGGTTTTCTAGAAATCACCCTCCTCAGGATCATCTCCAGCTGCCTCACCCTGGCCATGGATGAGTCCTGACCTTAGTCCTGTTTCAAATACCCTCTACCCTATTACCCCAACATAGCTACCTCCTGCTTCCCCTTCAATATGTAGCTTAGATATGCCCTTCTACTCATGGGCTGACTTACAGACAGTGCCAGCATCCTATATGGGTGCCGGTTCAAGTCCTAGCTGCTCCACTTCCGGTCCAGCTCTCTGCTATGGCGTGGGAAAGCAGACGAAGATGGCCCAAATCCTTGGGCCCCTGCATCCACATGAGAGACCTGGAAGAAGCTCCTGGCTCCTGGCTTCAGATCAGCTCAGCTCTGTCCATTGCAGCCATCTGGGGAGTGAACCAGCAGAAGGAAGACCTCTCTCTCTGGCTCTACCTCTCTCTCTGTAACTCTGTCTTTCAAATAAATAAAATAATTCTTAAAAAAAGAGTGTTTGAGGGGCTTGAGGATACTGCTTCTGACAGCATACTTACTGCTGAAGAAATGAACCTGGGCATGTACAACACCCCAAATCGAAGACCCCCCAAATCACTCATCCCATGCTTGCTGATCCCATGGGAATTTCTCTCTCTCTCTCTCTCTCTCTCTCTCTCACACACACACACACACACACACACGTACAAAAACACAAAGGCTGAAAAAAAAAACCTAGGAGAAAAGCACACATCCACAAATATATGAAAACAGGCAGGCATCTATGCAAACAGACACGACCCTCCAGCCCATGGCAGACCCCTGCCCCCATGCCCTTTGTGCCAGGTTATTCAGTGCAGGAGACTGGGGAGCATCCTCTGCGGGGGGTGGTGGTGGAATTAGCCATGTTACACAAATAACCACAGTACAAAGCAGAAAGTTATCAGGGCTGGAGCACAGAGGAAGTGCTGGGGGAGTGCAGCAGAGCGATCCCTTCTGCTTGGGGGTGGCTGAGTGGAATAAAAATAAACTTGCACTTGCTGCGCACCTTCCCTATGTCAGGCATTTTCCACGCATTATTTCATCTGCATGGCAAACGTGAGGGGAGAATTAGGGTTTCTACTTTACAGCTAAAGAAAAAGGCTCTGAGACAGGAAGAGACTGCCAGAGGTCTCCAAGCTAGCAAGTGGCAGAACGAAGATGCAAAGGGCAAAGCTTGTGCTGGTTTCCCTGCTGCATTGAAGGCTTCCTGGGGGAGGAAGCTTGGGGACTGGGCCTTGCCTAGGAGAAGCTGGTATTACTGGAGGAGTGCCGGAACCTCGCTAAGATGGGGAGACATTCCCTAGGGATTTGGGTCTTGCCCATGGCAGAGGTACCGACCCTCCCCAGTTCCTGCTCCAAGTGGGAGGTCTTCTCTCCCTCCTTCCCTGTCTTGGCACTGCCCGGAGCCATGCAGCCAGCGGGGGATGGGACCGGGATGCAGTTGCCATGGAAATGAATGGGGGCTGTTGCCATAGATACCATAAGATGAGGGCAAGAGGAAGCTAGGGATGCCGAGGACTATCCCCATGACAACTTAGGCTGGAAGGGAGGGGCGCAAATGAGAGACAAGGACACAAGACAGGGACATCAGTACACCTAGATGGGGCCAAGGGCTTTGGACTCTGGAAGGAGAGGACTGCTCAAGGAGACTAGAGCCGGCTGCCGGTGGCAGTGGGGGGCGGCTGGGCAGCAGTTGCTTCTCTCTCCTCTGACAGTTCTCCTGCGAGCTGTTTCCACTGTCTGAGCCCAGTGCCACAGGGATTCCAGCCGTGAGCTCAGCTTGGCTCAGCACAGGGGCTGGCAGGGGAGAAGGAAGCCACTCAAGGGGCTGGGTAGAGAGTGGGCAAATGCAGACTTCCCAAGAGCACAGACCTGACTTGGAATCCCAGCTCTGCTTCTTCGCAACTCTAAAAATCACAGTTGTCATTGGTTGCATACCTGCTTCTTGCTAAGCCTAGCAACTCTGCAAGTTCCAGATTATTCTCCCTGAAGAAGAGAACCCAGGTGATGAAACTGAGGTACAGAGAGAAGAAGGAACTTGCCCACAGCTTTGCAGCTCAAAGTGATGGGGCCAGGATTCAAATCAAAGTGTAGCTGAACAAAAACCTCATGCCATGACTACCTTGGGCACTGCGCAGAGTCCTTTCATTGTCTATCTCCCTGCACATCCCCACAGTGGCATGTAGGAGGCCAGATGCCGGGTAAATATGTGTGGAGTGGATAAATGAGGAAACAACATGGAAGGCAGCTAGAAAGATCAAGATTGGATGGAAGAAGCTCCCAACGTCAAGAGCGAGGAAGTGGATGTGGCCAAGGGTAGAAGAGCCAAGGGGCTGGGGTGGAGCCGTCCAACCCCACAGATCCACACTGAGGCCCAGATGGTCAAAGTGACTTGCTCAGTGTTGCACAGGACAATAATTCCACCACCACCCCTCTCATTTTAGAACAGTGGGTCACTTGGAGCTTCGGAAGCTCCTGTGAGGACAGGTGTTATGGTGCAGAGGGTTAAGCTGCCACTTGGGACACCCACATTCCATATTACAGAGATGATTTGAGACCCCGCTGCTCCACTTCCGATCCAACTCCCTGCTAAATGCACCTTGAAAGGCAGCGGAAGATGGCCCCTGGGAGGGAGACATGGATGGAATTCCTGGCTCTTGGCTTTGGCTTGGCCCGGACTTGGCTGTTGAAGCCATTTTGGGGAGTGAAGATCTCTCCCTCTCTCCATCCCTTGGTATTTCAACAAACAAACAAACAAACAAAGAAATAAATAAATGAATAACTCTTTTTCAAAAGAAGCACCTGTGAATCTGCCCAGTCCTCTGCCTCCCACTTGCCCAGCAAGCTGCTGAACATGGGCAACAGCAGGCCACGTATGGCTCCGATACCACAGCAAGCTTGTCCACAGCTCCAAGCCAGTGCTTATGTTCTTTCTTCATTTCTTCTGCCCATCATACACCCTCTCTGCTCTTCATTCCTGCACCTGACCAGTCTGGATGGACTCATTTTCCAATTGTGGCATCTGTACATTCCGACTCCCTTCTACCCTCCACAGAACCTGGCGCGGTTGCCCATTACTGCTTCCTCGAAGTTTTGGGTCACACCTCTGTCCTCCCAGTTCTTATCACCAGCTAAACTGGGATTCTTAGAGCATCTGTCTTCATGGCCACTGCCTGCTCCTGTTGCCCGAGGGCAGTGGACTGCTTTGATTCACTTCTGCGCATCTTGCCATATGCATGCCAAGGGCCACACAGGGTGCTCAGCAGCCACCTTGGCCTCCTAAGACCACAGAGACAAGTCATGTGTGTTCAAGTGTGGGACCATCCTGCCTGACACTTACCTGGCCCCCTAAAAGCCACAGCTTCACATGCTTCAAAGCCGCCCACACCTGGTCTTATGATTACATCCACCAGACACACTCATAGAGCCTGCCAATCAAAAAGGTCACCAGCTCACACCATCACCCTCACACACACACAGAACTCCACACAGCAGGTGTCACACACTCACGTTCCCTCAGATGCACAACAATGCACACAGGCTTCACGCACAGACATGCACACACATCCGCAGACACGTGGAAACATGGTTCTCTTGCAACTGCTACAAAACTGCCCCCTCCCATCCCGCACAGACCGTCCACCTGCTCAGCTGATTCTGTTACACACCCAGGAATCTACTACAGCCCATGGCTCCCAGGACAGCCACCTGACCTGAACTTGTCCTCTCCCTCCCTTAAGTGAAACTCCCATACCAACACTTCTGTCTCCAGAAGTGAAGGGCAGAATGATGTCCACCTCAGCCACAGGGTAACCTACCTACCATTCCCCAACGTGACCTGGAGCCCTCCATTAGCTCTGTGTCCTGGCAGGTCCTGTCTCCCCCACCCCCTGCCTCCCATTCAAAAATCTTCCCAGCTTTCCAGGCCCAACTCTCACTCCCTCTTCCTCTGGCAAGCCCACCTGGACACCTCTCTCCCCCCCTCCCCCACGCACCTGGGCAGCTCCCTCTTCTTTGGGCCAGAGACATGTCTTGCTCATTACCTGAAACCATTTCGGCTCAATTATTTTGGCCCCTCACACCCTAACTTCTTCCCAAAGAATCATCTCCCCAGGGAGATGGAGAACAAGGCCACTGTCTTACTTTTGATCCCTTCACAGTATTTAGCTTGAGGTCTTGCACCCAGCAGGTGCTCACACATTTCTTGCTGCAAGAGTAAATAAGGCAAAAAGGAAGTGGGGGGAGAAGAAATGGGTGAGATTTTTGAATGGGTGAATGAGCAGATGAGTTGAATGACTGAAACAGTGAGTGAGGCGGGAAGGTGAGGTTGTGGGGAAAGCACAGGTTCAATGAGATGGGGATGCAGAAGGGAGGGAGGAAAGAAAGGACAGAAGGAACTCTCACCTGAGCTTTAATCAAAACAAGAGCCACGAATCACAGCACACTTGCCCAACTGTGCACCAGCCCCTGTGCTGGGCTCCTGGCAGTCTTGCTAATCTTCATGATGCAGACAGGTAGATCTATTCTCAGCATGCTCAGGAGGAAGATAAAGCCCAAGGAGAAGCAAAGATTTGCCCCAGGTTACAGGAGAGTGAGTGGCAGAACCAGAAGGCAAACTTGGATTTGTTTAACGTTTTAAAGATTCTGAGAGGGTAAGTCAGGGTGTGAGCCCACTTTGGGGTCTCCTGTCTATGCTCTTAACACAGACACATCTTAATATCAGAGAATATTAGAATCACATTGTCAGAATTTTTTTTTAAATGGTAGTCATGAAATGTTAAAACCAACAGGGGGCCAGCGCTGTGGCTCAGTGGGTAAAGCTGCCACCCACAGTGCCGGCATCCCATATGGACACCGGTCCGAGTCCTGGCTGCTCCATTTCCAGTTCAGCTCTCTGCTATGACCTGGGAAGTCAGTAGAAGATGGCCCAAGACCTTTGGGCCCCTGTACCCACGTAGGAAACCTGGAGGAGGCTCCTGGCTTCTGGGTTTGGAACGGTGCAACTCCAGCCATTGCCATCTGGTGAGTGAACCAGCAGATGGAAGACCTCTCTCTGTCTCTGTCTCTCTCTCTCTCTGTGTGTGTCTCTGCCTTTATGTAACTCTGCCTTTCAAATAAATAAGTAGATTTTTTTTTAAAAAAAATCAACAGGACTGGAGAATCCAAAAATCACTGCACAGTAGAAATAGAAATCCGAATTGTCTGGGGTGTGTCACTGAATCCTAGCATCTTGAACTCACATAATAACTGTTTCTTAAAATGGTAGCATCTCAGGTTCACAAAATGTCACAGTTGGGAGAACCCTCAGAGATCCTCTTGTCCAACCTCCCTCCTCACCTTACAGATTGGGAAACTATTTATTAAGAGAAGTTCAGTGACATGTCCAGGGTTAACCAGCTCGCCTGCCTCAGGTTAACAGGCTGAAGAAGGCAATAGGCCAACCACGTTGGAAGCCATTCACACACGTATTGAGTGCCTCTTGGGTGTTGACAATACCATCTATCAAACCCTACTCTCTCCTCTCTCTCTCTCTCTCAGCCCCTGTTCCCAGCCCTGGAAGACAGAAGGCAAGGGCCTGGTGGAGACGGGGAGAGGGTGGTGGGGTGGAGTGGAACATACATCAGACAGAGAGAAGAGATCAGCTTTTATTGATGGAAATTCCTTTGTACACAGCAACACATACTCTGAAAGGCCTTTTCCTCCTGATCATATTTACAGAGCATGATGGTCGTGGCAGGGGGAGGGGGCGAGGCCTTCAAGCAGTGGAGGAAATGGCCGCAGTGGCCACAGCAAGGGAACAAATGACGGGAACTAGGCAGGCTGGGTCCTGCCCCCCACCCCGTCTGGTCCTCTGAGCCCTAGGCACCCTGCATCTCTGTTTGTGCTCACAGAGGACAGAGGTAGGTCCTTGGGATGTCATTTGGAGACCTCTCCAGGAGTGGCAGGCTCCAGGGTGCCTGGGAAGTGGGAGTGCAGGTGCGGGAGATTCCGGGTTCCAAGCTCCAAGCTTCAAGCTCCAAGCTCCAAGCTCTGCTTCTCCCACATTTTAGTGAGACCTGGGGCTCCAGCTCTTTTGTAATTCAGGGGCTGGAGTCCAGGGGAGAGAGCAGTGGGGGGTGGGGATTCCAAGAAGGAAGGGGCAGGAAAAGGGGCACTATGCTGGCCCATCTGGTTCCTGAAGCAGGGGATAGGGTCCCATGGGGGATCCGCAGGGGTGGGGGTGGGAGCGGGGGCTGGTTAAGGCTTTTGCTTCTGCATAGAAAATGGCCCTTGTCCTCTCAGTTACCGAGAGGAGGGACTACTGCACTCGGAGGCCGGACAGCAGAACTGGTGAGCGTCTTCCTCTTCCTCTTCCTCAGTCTCCTCCTCCTCCTCCTCTTCCCTGGGGCCAGGAAGGGCAGGGTAGAGGCCACAGGCGGCGGGTGACAGAGAGAGGCAGAGGCATTAGTTTGCAGAGCAGGGGAGATACATGAAGGGCCAGAACTAGGAGGTGGGGCTAGGATGGGGGCGGGGTGCAAGTGAGGAGGCCAGTGTGGCGGACTGTCCAGGGCCACTGTCCCCTCCTGGGACAGCCCTTCCCCACACCCAGCCTGAGCTCACCTTCAGAGTACAGAAATCCCGGAGCTGACCCTGACAGGTGCCCAGCCTCCATTTTAATAGAAAGAATAGCAGCCTGCTCTATGCATGCTGGCACTGTGCATATACGTCAGCTCATTTAATTCCTGCAACAACTCTGTAAGGCAGCATTTTTAGAGATGAGGGGATTGAAGTGCAGAAAGGCTAGCGAACCTGCCCAAGGTCACATGGCTGGGCCAGTGGTAGAGTCTGGATTTGAACCCAGAGTTTTCAGAACACCAAGTCTCAGACTCAGTCCCACCAGGTCCTTTGGGTGAACTTGGCACTCTCTCTAGAAATCCACCCTGCCCTGGAGGGACAAAGATTTGTATGATCTGCAGACTCTGGCTCAGGCAAACAGGAGACACTTAGGAAGGGAGTATGGAAAGCCCACTGTTGGGGAACAAAGAGACCTGGGTTCCAATTCCAGCTCTCCAAGTGCTTCCAGGCTAGGTGTGCCCAGGAACGTGTTACAGCCCCTCATGGAGCCTCATTTCCCTCATCTGTGAAAACGGGGCATACAATGCCAACCCCTCCAGAACTGTTGCAAGGACTAGAACATAGATCAAGTGCCTGGCAAACAGTAGCAATGGGAACATGCTGGTGACTATTGTTAACTGCTCATGAACCCAATCGAATCCCCAAGGTGACCGTCTGCCCACGCAGAACCAGCCACAGCAGGGAAGAGGTGTCACTTCAGGAGCAAGTGCCTGTCCCCAGGCTTCCACTGAGCAGCACCAGGGTCCAGATGGCATGTGTGGCAGTCACTGGAGCTGGGCTACAGTTTCATGAGGGGGATGGCCAGAGAGGAGGACTGGGAGGTGACCCGGTGCCTTGGAGGTGAAAAAGTTGATCTTCTGGGGACAGCCAAGGAAACAGCATCACCCCGCTCCCAGATCCCTCGGCTCCAGAGATGCAGAAGTATGGGAGCTAGGAAAAGTGGAGACTTGGGAAGAGATGGGAAGGAAAGCAGACAGGCAAGGGAAGGCACTGCTGTCCACCCGACAGCCAGCCAAGCACATACATGCACACATGCACGCACACACATACCACACTCGTCTCAGACTCAGAGCTTCCTCCGACACGTTGTTCCAGACTCAGTGAGTCAACAGAATCACATGAACCAGGACTCATGTCCTGAGCAAAAGTACCCCTTCCTTTCTGAGACTCCCATTCCTCATTGAGCAAACAAGAAAAACCTGCAGCTCTTGAGGCTGTCATGAAGAACAAACACTATTGCAGTTGCACTAGTTACTCCCCTCTTCTCTGGGCCAAGCGGTTGCCACCTTGGCCCCGGAAACTGCAGTCACCTCCTGTTTCTTCTCCCTTCACTCTTGAACTACATTAATCTTCCTAAAGCCCACCTCTGAGCATCAATCTCTTCTGCCCGGACATCTTGGCAGACCATTGCCTCTTGAATAAAGTTGAGACTTCTCAAGTTGGAAGCCCCACCCCTACTAACTCAGTGACCTGAGTCCATCTCTTCACCGCTTGGGGGACTCATTTTCCTTATAGGCAAAATGAGGAAATACCTACCTTGCAGGGTGTGGTGCGATTAAATGAGTTCAAGAATGCAAAGTGCCTGCCACAGGGTAGGTGTGATGCTTAATGGGAGGTAACCATGACTATGACCATCACTATCAGTGGCATCAATAGTATCCTACTCACTCACTCATGCCAAGCCGTCATCAAACCAGCTTGTTGTTTATTCCATCAGCATGCCCAGCCTTTTCATGCCTCTCTGCCTTTGTTGAGTCTGTTTCTTCCACTTCAATATTCTCCTTTTTTTTTTTTTGCACAGATCTTTTGCCTACTTAAATCCTGTCTGAATTTCATAACCCAGCTCAAGGCTGTTTCCTGCAGGAAGTCCTCCCTGACTCCCAGGCAGAAGCATCCCTTGCTTCCTCCTGCTTCCAGCATCCACGACCTTGGTCAGGGCTCCCTGGTTGTTGTTGCTTTCACTAATCTCCTCACCACTCTTGTAAAAACCTCATCACCACTGCTTCCTTCTCTGGCTATACTATTTAAGGCCAGTCTCTCCACCTGGGCTCTGGAACCCATCCCTGCTACCTCCACAACAATCATCCCCTCTCCCTCCCATATTTTCAACCTCTCCCCCTCTGTTGCCTCCTTCCTATCAACATTTATAGAAGCTCAAGTCTCTCCCATCTGGGAATAAAAACCCTCTTTCTGCCCCCACATCCCCCTCTGTCCCTCTCTCCTCTTCACAGCTAAGCTTCTTGAGAAATTCGTCTACACTGTCCATCTCCGCTTCGGTACCTCCCACGAGCTCTTCAGCCCACTGCAATCTGCCTCGTGTGCCCACCACTCCACGGAAGCTGTTCTCAGGAAGGTCGCCCAGGCCCTCCTGGTGGTTAAAGCCAATAGACTCGCTTCCGCCCTCAGCTTCCTCCCCCTCGCAACATTTGACACTCTTAAGAAGGCCCTCCTCTGCACGGCCCCTTCCTTCCTCTGCTTCCGTGAGCCCACTCCCTGCTGCTTTCCCTCCTACTTCTCTGAACCGCCCCCCCCCCATCGCTTCCCCTGGCCATTCCTTCTGTGTTGGTTCCTCTCCTGCAGTTCTGCTCTAATCCTCTTCTGTTTCCTTCCACACTCTCTTTTGCCCATCGCATTCCACTGCCGAACTTCAAGGTGTGGCTGTCTCTAGCAGGGGTCTTCAATGCCTGCTGGACAGCTCCACCACAACGGCCCTGTGCGCCTTTGGGTCTCTCACTGGCATCTCACCACTGCAAGCCTGGCCTTGGCATTGCCTGCCTCAGTGAAAGACGTCATCACACACCCAGCCACCTGAGCCCCAAACACAACATTTACCAAATTACTTTCCTCCAAAAAGACGCACATGGATATACACATGCAACCAGGGAGTCACCCGAGATTCTTGCTGTTCCATTAGCAAGTCAGTCACCTTAGCAGGACAGAATCCTTCGAATTCAATCTCCTAAATAGCTCTACAAGGTTGTGTGTGATCTGGCCCTTGCTATGTCATCTTCTCCTCTAGCCCTTTGTCCACCCTTTCTCCAGTCAACACTGGTCTTCTCAATGTGCCTCTAGCATACCAAGTACACTCTGGCCTCAGGGCCTTGGTACTTGATGTTCTTTCTGTCTAGAAGGTCACCAGCCAAACAGGTACATGGCTTACTCCCTTACATCCTTCAAATCTCTGACCAAATGCTACCTCATCAGAAAGGCCCTCCCTTGCAAAAGGCATCCTAACATTCTCTACCTTCTCATCTCAGCTTTGTTTTTTTTTTTTTTCATAGCACTCACCAACATAAGACCCATTCTATACACTTAGTTGTGTGTTTCTTAGGTCATGCCCACTGTCAGATCCCTCAGGGCAAGCCTCCATTTTGTTTAGTGCCATGGCCAGCCCTGCACACTCCAATTTGCCGCCAACTCTGCCCTCAGTCATCTCCACCTCCTCTCTCCCGCACTGTCTCTTCAACATCTGACCCTATCCTCCCTCCCTTGCAATTGCTCTCAACTCCTTCCTTCCTTTGCTCCATCCCTGCTGCTAGAACCTCAGCTTCTCTCTGGCTTGCACCCCTGCCATAGCCTCCTCCCTCATCTCCCCTTCCTTCTCGAATGCTAATTTGATCATGTCACTTTTCCTACTCATGAACGTCTCATGGCTCCCCAGCTGTCTACCAAAAGAAAAAAAAAAATAACACGCATGAGAACCCAAACTCCTCAGACAGCTGATGGAGGCATGGCTAGCCTCCGCACCCTCCCTCCGATGTCTCATTTCATCTGCTCTCACCTCCAGGACCTGCATACACTCTCAGAGAATCCTCTCCCACCCTACCTCTCGATATCTCTATGGACCTTGAATGACTAGCTCAACCGCTAATTCCTTTAAGAAACTTTCCTGACTCACAAACCAAAAGTGACGCCTCTTCAAACTCCACAGGGCAATGGAAGTCCACTGCGTCGCTATGAGTCTCCGAGAAGCAGAAGTAGGGTGAGAGGGGTTGATTATGCCTGAGACCAAGGATTTGGAATGCTGGGTGTGAGCATGAATAGAGGCTCCCCTTTCCTCTGGCACTGTTACCCTGGACTCGTGTTCCTCTGGCTTCTGCCAACATCAGCTCAACCTTGCCCTCTCCCTTCTCTCCACCTTCTAAATGTACAACGGTTTGTATCCCCTGATACTTCTATGGAGTCTATCTCACTGATGGCTTCCCAGATGATCTGGATTCCCTAACTTGAAATTCAAATGCTTCCACACAAATAGTGCCCACTGGAGTCGTGCAACACAGCGGCCTTGCTGGAATCCACCTCTTCTATGCCAAAACTCCAGTTTAGGCTTTCCTACTGGTCTCCATGCATACAGTCCACACATACTGACTGCTAAGGTGACGTTCCTAAAGCACAACATTTACCAAATTACTCTCCTCTTTAGAATCCATTCACATGACACTGCCACCAACACTGATTCTCAACCTCCTTGAGGGAGCCACTAAGCCCTTTATGCGCTGAATGAAAATCATGGGCCATGCCCCCTTCTGAAAAAATGCACATAGATATACACATATAACATTCTGCATTCAAGTTCAGGAGGTTAATGGGCCTCCTGAAGCCCATCGGGATCCCATGTCCTACCCAAGAACATCCAAATTCTTTTGCTTATGCTATTTCTTCTGCGTGCAATGCCCCTTCCACACTTCATCCTTCTACCCTTTGGTTAAATCTTACTTATCCCTTAAGAGCTAGCTCTTAGAGGCTGAGTTGACCTGCATCAGTCCAAGACAGGGCAAGAACCCTTCCTCTAGGCTTCCACAGCACCCCCCCCCCCCCATATTCTCCTCTGTCATAGCCTTCCTCAGTCTCCTCAACTGACTGGAATTTCTTGGAGGACAAGAATCATTAGCCAGTTCAGGCCCTTGTCATACTGGTACCCCAGAAGTTTTTACTGAAATGAATACTAGCTACAGCTATTTTTTTTTAATTGAGAATGCATTATGTGCCAGGCACTCAGCAAGGTGAATTCTGAATGAATGGACTCATCTGAATGACCTTACCTACTCCTCAGCAAAGTAAACCTCAGGATGCTGGTGGCATTGTGTCCTGTTTAGCAGGCAAGGAACTAGGCTCAGAAATGTGTGAAGTGAGTTGTTCAAGGTCACCCAGCTAACAAGTGACAGGGTTGGGAATGAAGTTGCCATGAATGCCATGCAATGGGCCATGCTGTGGTCCACCATGCTTCACTGCCTGGTCTGTGAAATGGCACAGCAGGAGAAGAGGACCAAGAACCAGGGCCAAAACTTTCCACCTAGGCTCCATTTCCCAGGACCACCCCCTGTATCATTCAAGGCAAGACCAGGCACCTGGAACTTTTTCCTTAGGATGCAATCCTGTCTATCCCATATACTACTCTCATTTGCCCCATCTCAGGCCCACCCTTTGCTCCAAAACCATCCCCAGACACATACAGCTTTTAGATCCAATCCAATCCAATCCAGTGTTACATACTTGGTTAGCACAGATAATCGTCCAGGAATTTTATGTGCATTATATCCAATTCTGAAAACACCCCAGAGAGGTAAAGTAGGCATTAGCCCCATTACACAGAAGAGGAAACAGACATTCAGAGGCTAAATGACTTGCCCAAAATCACAGAGCTGGCACATGGCAGAACTGAACTTGAATAAAGGCACTGATTCAACTATTTTCCCCCAATGAGGTCATCCAACTTGGATGAGCCAAACAGTAGGCAAGACCATTTTTGGTGGGGGAGAGGGACGAAGGAAAGCTATTACTCTTTCAAGACTCAGTACAAATGTCCTCTTCTGTAGGAAGCCTTCCCTGGCTCCCAGATGCAGTTCAGTGCCCCTTCACTGGCAGCCTTCTGCACCTACTTCTGCCCCATCCCAAACCACACTGCCCTATCCCTGTCTGTGTCTCTCTTCCATCTGGACTTGTGCTCCCTGATGATAGGACCAGACAGAATTCATTTCAATATCCTATGGAAGTTCAGCACATGGCCTAACCTAAAGCAGGCAAGATAACATACTTGCTGAATCCATGAGATGAGATTTGAGCTGGTTCTTAAAAAAAAAGGGCAAACTATAAACAAGTGGATATAGGGAACAGGTACAGAGCAGGAGGCAAATGAGTTAGTAGAAACAAGGAAATAGGACCAAGGAAAAAGGCCAGTGATTCTGAAATTACGACAGGGTGTGTGTGTGTGTGTGTGTGACATGTTTTCATTGTTGTTATGGAGGTTTCCTTTTCCTTACAAAAATGGAATCATACTGAAAGCCCTGTTCTACAACTTCCTTTTTCATGTAACAATAGGACTTGGAGTTCTTGCTATGCCAGTATATAGAGACATGCCTTTAAAAAAATCAGCTTCAGAATAATCCATAGTATAAGTGTAAGCTGTTCCCTATTGGTGGACATTGAGGTTGTTTTCCTGTTTTACGGTCACAACCAATGCTGCACTGAACATCTCTGCACATGTCTGCAAGCACTGTTGAAGGACGGATTCCTAAAAGTTGAACTCCTGGGCCAAAGGAATGCACATGTTGTTTAAAGTGCAGATATAATTCTTTCCACTGCTATAGCATTTTTATAGACTGGCTAAAAATAAAGATTATTCCTACTCATATAATCCTATCGAGAAGCATATATCATGCAACTTTTTAATTAAGAGTTGGTTGCAAGTGTGATAAACAGTTGCACAGTGTGGCTTATGTTAGCAGTTTGGAATGGAGTGTCTTAGAAAGGCCCCTGGATGGCCAAGTAATAAGCCATAGAGAAATCTAGCTCCAATATATGGTTCTCAGCTTGGAAGAAAATGTACCTTTAACATTCTGGTGGTAACATGGGCCCCATAAAAAATTGGGCTAATTTACACTCGAATTCAGGCATCTGAGAGGGTCTGTTTCCCCATAACCCTTCCAATCTTTTTTAATTTCAGTGCCTAAAAATGGTACCATGTTGTGGGTAGTTACATTCATTTAATGACTAGTCAGCTTGAGCATCCTTTCTCGTTTATTAGCTAATTGTCTACTTCCCCCCTGAATTGTCCTATCCTGTCTCTTCTCCATTTTAAATGGGTTGTGTATCTTTTTCTTATTGATTTCCACAGATGATATAGATATAGACAGAGATGGAAACCTTTTGTCGGATATCTGTGTTGCAAATGCTTGCTCTCCCAGTCTGTTGTTTATGTGTTAACTTTGTATATAGCATCTTTCTTCACACACACAGAAGTATTTAATTTTAATAAAGCAAAAATTAATACTATTTATTTTATGCCTTCTGAGGTATTAAGTCATGCTTAGGAAGATATGTTTCATACTAATATTACATTATAAAAATATTTCAGATTTTCTTCTAGTACTTTTACAGTTGATGTTGTTTGGTGTTTTTGTTTGTGTGTGAACTAGGGATTTATTTTCTCTTTCTTAAATGGGTAGCAAATAGTCTCATGCCAGTCACTGAGTCCCCATTAATTTGAAATGTCTTCTTTATCATAAATCAAATTATCTTTATCTTATCAAATTATCTTTACGACAAATCAAATTCTCATATGAATACATGAGTTTGTTTCTGAACTCCAGTTTGTTCCACTTGTGTATTCCTCTATTGCTGTGATGATATAACACTTGTGATTCTGGCAGCTTTATGGTAAAAGTTTTTGTATACAACAAGGCAAGTATTCTCCATTATTCTTGTTATTCAAAATTTTCTTGTTAACTCGTGGGCATTCATTATTCCAAATAAACTTTAAAATCCAGTCGCCCATGTTCCAAAGAAAATACTATTGGAACTTTAATGAGAAACGCATCAAATCTTTTGACCAAATTGGGGAAAAATGTCATTTTTATCATATTGAGTCTTTTCATCCAGGAATAGGATATGGCTCTTGATTTACTCAAATCTTCCTATAACCTTCAATGGAATTTTATAGCTTTCTACACAGAAGTATCTAATATTTCTTATAATTTCCTAGAGATTTCATACTTTTTTTTTGCTGCTGCTGTTGCTGTGAATAGGATCTTTATTTATTTATTTATTTATTTTTATTTGACAGGCAGAGTTAGACAGTGAGAGAGAGAGACAGAGAGAAAGGTCTTCCTTCCCTTGGTTCACTCTCCAAATGGCCGCTACGGCCGGAGCTACACTGATCCGAAGCCAGGAGCCA
This sequence comes from Lepus europaeus, assembly GCF_033115175.1. NCBI lineage: Eukaryota > Metazoa > Chordata > Mammalia > Lagomorpha > Leporidae > Lepus > Lepus europaeus. The sequence goes on along the minus strand of NC_084850.1, from coordinate 97,692,140 downwards.
GGTGCTTCCTCCTGATCTCCCATGCGGGTGCAGGGCCCAAGCACCTGGGCCATCCTCTACTGCCCTCCCAGGCCACAGCAGAGAGCTGGACTGCAAGAGGAGCAACCGGACTAGAACCCGGCGCCCATATGAGATGCCGGTGCTGCAGGTGGAGGATTAACCAAGTGAGTCACGGCGCCGGCCCCGTGAATGGGATCTTCTTCTGTTATGTCTACCTCTTCTTTAATGTTTATTTTTTAATTTATTTTAAAAATTTGCTTGAAAGGCAGAGAGAGATTCAGAGAGAGAGAGAGAGAGAGAGGAAGAGAGAGAGACAGAGAGAGAGAGGTATTTTCTATTTGCTGTTTTAGTCCCCAAATGCTTGTGATAGCTGGGACTGGGCTAATTCAAAGCCAAGAGCCAGGAATTCCATCAGGGTCTCCCATGTGGGAGGGAGGTGGCCAAATACTTGAGCCATCATTTGCTACCTCCAAGGTGCATTAGCAAGAAGCTGGATCAGAAGCAGAGGCACGGCTCAACCCCAGGCACTCTGATATGGCATGAGGGCATTCCATGCAGCGGCTTAACCCACTGCACCACAACGCCTGTCCCTCAATTATGTCTTCTAATTAGTTATAGCGCATATTCAGAGAAGCTAAGGGTTTAGGTGTATATTTATATCTACTCATCAACTGAACTTTCTTATTAGTTATAATAGTTTTTAATTTTATTCTCTTTAATTATCCAAGTAGAAAATCATACCCTGTTAATTAATGCTAAACCTGACTAATATTTGTACATCTTCTTTCTTTCTTAATCCCATTGGCTAAAACCACCAGGAAAACATTGGCTAGTACCAGTGATAGCAGTCATTCTTATTTTGTTCCTGAATTTAATATAAATGTATCTAGTTCTTTACTGCTGCATTTGATGACTGTCTTTGGTTTCTGAGAAAAGTTCTTTGACACATTAAGGAAGTTTTCATTGATTCTTAGCTTACTCTATCAGTTATTTATTGCTGGGTAACAAGCTAAGTCAATGCTGAGAGAAAAAAAATGGGTGTGTAATTTTATCAAATCATTTAGCAGCATTTATGGAGATGACAGTATAAACTTTTCTCTTTATTAACCATTAATAAAGTCTATTAGCAGGATCAATGACAATAACAGACTTCCTAATGTTGAACAATCCCCACACTCCTGGGAAACGTTCCCATGTTATAACATAGCTTTGTTGTTTTTTTTTAAAGATTTATTTATTTTAAAGATTTATTTATTTACATGAAGGGCAGAGCAAGAAAGAGAGAGAGGGCTCTTGCATCTGTTGATTCACTCCTCAAATGGTGGCAATGGCTAGGGCTAGGCCAAAGTCAGGAGCCTGGAACTCCATCCGGGTCTCCCACATCCTGCTAATGCACCTGGGACTCGAATCAATCAGTATTCCAGTACAGGCTGAAGGCGTCCCAAATGTGGCTTAACGCACTGCGCCACAACACCAGCCCCTCTATTCTTCTTTTAATACACTGCTGGATTCTGTTGAACAATCTTTTGTTTAAATATTTGTTGGCTTAGTGGTTAAGATGTCATGTCCCATATTGGAGTGCCTGGCTTCCATACCTGGCTCCAGCTCCTGACTCCAGCTTCCGACTAATGCAGACCCTGGGAGGGGCAGTAATGACGGCTGAAGGTATTGGACTCCTGTCAAGCACATGATTGAGTTCCTAACTCTTGGCTTTGGCCCAGCCTAGCCTGGAGCCATTGCTGGCATTTGCGGAGTGAGAGCTTTCTTTTCATCTGTCCTCTTTCTTGCTCTCAAATAAATAATAATTTACAAAAACAAAACGCTTTTCTACTAATATGTGAGATTAGACTACAATGGAGTTTGTGTGTGTATGTGTCTAAATCCATCCAGGAGCAGGCATTGTGGCACAGTGGGCTAAGTCTCCACTTGGGATACCTGCAATCCATGTGGGGATGCCTGGGATAGAGTCCGGTCTCTGTTTCCAAACAAGCTTCCTGCTATTGCACACCCTGGAAGGCAGTAAAAGACTCAAGTAGTTGGGTCCCTGCCTCTCACATAGGAGATCTGGATGGAGTTCTGGGTTCCTAGCTTCTTCAGTCTGGCATAGCATTGGCTGTTGTAGACATTTGGGGAGTGAACCAGAAAGAAATGGAAGACTGATTCATTCTCTCTCTCTCTCTCTCTCTCTCTCTCTCTCTCTCTCTGCCTCTCAAACAAAAATTTAAAAAAATTTTTTTAAAAAGTCTGTCAGGGCCAGCGCTGTGGCACAGCAGGTTAAAGCCCTGGCATGAAGCGCCAGCATCCCATGTGGGTGCCGGTTCGAGTCCCGGCCACTCCACTTCCGATCCAGCTCCCTGCTATGGCCTGGGAAAGCAGTAGAAGATGGCCCAAGTCCTTGGGCCCCTGCACCCAGTGGGAGACCTGGAAGAAGCTCCTGGCTCCTGGCTTGGGATGGGCACAGCTCCGGCCATTGCGGCCATCTGGGGAGTGAACCAACGGATGGAAGACCTCTCTCTCTGTCTCTACTTCTCTCTGTAACTCTGTCTTTCAAATAAATAAGATAAATCTTTTTTTTTTAAAAATAAGTCTGTCTAGTTATACTATCCTTATAGAGTAACCTGGGAATCTTTTTGTCTCTTCCTATCATCTGATCTTTCACGATTCGCTAGAACTTCCAGAATACCAAGTGGGCCTGGTACCATTTCTGAGCAGAAAACTTGGACCATCTTTTTGGTTTCTTCTATACTTTTTTCTTCTCTTCAGATTTCCTGCCTGTCCTCAGGTCATTTTGGATAATTTGCATTTCCTTGGAAAACTACTCATGTCATTTAGTGGTCTGAAAGCATACAAGGCATTTTGGTATAACTTTTTCTTCATCTCAGAATCTATGTTTAAATCTCCTACCTCAGACCTTATTTTCTTTCTGTTTTCTTATGTTTTTCTCAGTCGTATCTGTCAGAGAGAGGATGTTCTACCTAATTTGCTAGTCTTTTTTAAAAGCTATCTTTTGAGGTGGTCATGAAGCAGAGTAGTTAAGCCATTATTTGGGACACCTGCCTTCCATATCAAAGTGCCTGGTTCAAGTCCCAGCTCCTCTACTTCTGATCCAGCTTCCTGCTAATGTGCACCCTTGGATGCAGCAAGTGATGGCACAAGTACTTGGGTTCCTGCCACCCACATAGGAAAAGAGCATGTAATTCTGAACTCCTGGCTTTGGCCTGGACCAGTCCCCAGGGTTGCAGGCATTTAGGGGTTGAACTAGTGGATGGAAGATCTCTCTCCATCTGTCTGTCTGTCTCTGCCTTTCAAATAAAATGGAAAAAAAAAGTTGTCACTTCTTATTTTATCTTTTGTTTTCTATTTCATTAATTTCTAGCTTTGTCTATGGTAATTACTTTATTCTGTGGGTTTTTTTTTTTTTTGGTTGTTCTTCTTCTAGCTTCTTGAGGGGAATAATTAGTTCATTTAATTTAAACTGTCTTATTCTCTAATAAAAGCATTTAAGACTATAACTTCCTCTAGAACCCCAATGGTGATATTCCATAGGTTTTAATAATGTAGTCTTCTCACAGACATTTATTCCAAAGAGCCTATAGATCCTGTTCTTAGTTCCTCTTTGACACAAGTATTTCTAAACTTTCAAATGGGGTGGAGAGCCTGGCCTTTTTTTGCCATTGATGTTAATATTTCCTTTTGTTGGCTTCTAATTGGAAAACATGAAACACATCTTCTAATTGGCTTGGTAATAATGTTGTTCTCCCAAGGTGTGGGCAGATTGTTCCCTGTGCCTAAACATCCTTCCCCAGCCTGTCCAACTGGCAATCTCCTATTCATCATTCCGCACAGCTCAGATGTCACGGATTCTAGGAGGTATTTTTTTTTTAAGGAAGGACAAATGCCAAAGAGATTCCAAACGTCCTCTTTGGTCTCCTGACCTGACCTTGCAGGCACTCTTGTCAAGCACTCAGACAGCCACTCCGCAGTCACACCAAGGGCTAAGGGAGATGGGGGGAGGGGTCTGGCAATGATCTTGCATGTTTGTCTGGAGGGGGGTGAGGGGGAGAGGGATGGGTCTAGCTCTTACCTGCTCTCTGCCAGCCTGCCTGAGGGGGTAAGCTTCATGGAGTCAAGGACCTGAGTAGGACAGCAATACTGGTGTAGAGTGTGAGACGCTGTGGACCTGAGAGACAGCGAGAGACAGAGAGAGAGAGAAACAGAGAGAGACGGGGGTGGGGGCGGCGGAGGGGAGAGGCAGGGTGGGCAATGGGGGGGGGGACGAGGAGGTGAGAGTGAGTGGGAGAGGAGAAGAGGGGAGACTGGGAGGAACGGAGGATTGGGGATGGAAGGGGAGGGGTGGAGAGCAGGGAGGGAAGGAAGGTAGGAGGATCAGAGAGGAGGGATGGAGGGTGACGGAGAAAGGAGAAAGGAAAGGGGGGAGAGGGAGGGAGGGAGGGAGGGAGGGAGGGAGGGAGGAAGGAAGGAAGGAAGGAAGGAAGGAAGGAAGAAAAAAAGAAAAAACCACAAAGTCAAGAAAGAGAGGACGGCACTCGAACCACAAACAGAACACAACGACAACAGGGGGCAGTAGAGACGAAAGAGCTGGGCTGGGCCTCCTGTGTTCCAGATGACTCCATGGGGACCTGGGCCAGGCCACGGAGACGCTGGGACACCACAGCAGGGAAGGGGGAAGGGAGCCCTCCTCACACCAGACGCCACATGGGAAGGAGGGGAGAGAAGGGGACAAGATGTGTGGGGGCTCCTCTGGGAGAAGACCCCCTCACAGGAAGGGAGGCCAGGAAGGAGGGGGTAGGAAGGGCTCTGGGCCCACCGAGGGGGGAAGACCCAGGCCTGGGGGGGGGGGGCGGTGAGGAAACACTGAGGGAGGAGGGAGAGAGGGACAGAGAGAAAGCGAAAGAGACAGGAAAAGGCGAGGAGAAACAGAGAAACGGGAAGACAGCGAAGGGGCAAGACAAAAGACACAGAGAGAGGACAGGGAGATGTAGAGTGCCAGAGCGAGGGGAGGGGTGAGGGGGGGAGAGGCTGACAAGGTCTCAGTGGTCTTGGTGACAGGATAGGACTCCGGGCTGAGTGGGTGGGTGGGGCTGGTGAGCCAGAGGACAGGCTGCTTCTGAGCAGGAGTCTTTCGCTTCAAAGCCAGTGCTTCGCCCCCCACCCCAAGGCAGGGCCCCCACCCCCACCCCCAGCGCTGCGCCCCCACCCTCTCCTGCAGGGTCCAAAGACTTCCCCGTGAGTAAAGTCCAGAGAATGGTAAGGGGGAGGAGTAGTGAGGCACAGGGCCCGCTCCCTGCCCTCCCAGGCACAGCAGTGAGGACAAGCTCGGAGAGGAGCCAGCCCCTCCAGGTCAGCCAGCCCGAGGTCCCGCACAGCCCCCCCCCCACCCCAAGGCAGGTTGCACTCTGGGCCTGCCGGTTCAAAAGCCCGAACGTGAGGCTGCAGGCTGGGCAGGCGGCCCGCTGTCTCTCCCTTGCTGCAAATTTGAGGATGCACAAATCTGAGAACCCTGGAGGGAGTCTCTGAAATCTGAGCCTCTTCTCCGCAGAATCTCTGGAATGCTCGTGGCCATCAGGGTGACTGTGTCTCAAGTGCCACCATGTCCGTGCCAGTCGCCAGCCCAAGTCCTTAGTGGGTAGCTCACTGCATGAAAGACCCCGAGGCTGCTGGAGCGTGGAGCTCAGGTTCTCAGCGGCTAGAGCTGTGCGGTGCCAGGCCAGGCTGGCACACCCAGGCAGCTCCCAGCTCCCTTGTCACAGGCCACACACACTGTGCTGCTTGGCGGCTCCGGGGTCCTCACGCAGCTGCCCACGGCGTTGCCCCCCTCAAGCCGGCTCCCTCCCCCAAGCCAAAGGCCTCCAGGAGTCCAAGAGGGGAGCCAGGAACCAGGAAGCCGGGAGGCAGCTGAATCGGCAGCCCAGGGACTAGGTCCAGGCCTGAGCATAAAGGCACGGGGTCAGACTGGGAGGGAGGTGGGGGGGCCCAGGTTCCTACCTGCTGCTCCTCCCGGGGGGCTCCACGGGTCTGGACCTGTCCCAAGGGTAGGTCCCCTGGCCCAGCCCGCCGGCTGGTGCCTCCATCGAGTCACCACCCCCTCCTCCCCAGCCCTTCCCTAGAAGGAAGAACCAAGGAGGCGGGGCCAGGAGGGCTGGGCTGCAGGCCAGACTGCAACTGGAAACTGCTCCTTCCCTGCTCCCCAGGAGGGCTGGGTCCTCCTCCGAAGAGGAAGCAGCTTGCCCAGCTCACAGGCTCTCCGGGGCCAAACCCCGGGCTGCACTCGCACTGGGCACCGCTGCTGCTGCGATCTCCCCAAGCACCCTGGCAAATCTGTATCACTTAGCCCTAGTCTCCCAAAGACAAAGCGGAGATGGGGAAGAGGTTCAGTCACTGGCCATTCTCAAAGCTGGACTCTGTCCCCTCCACCAACCACAGCTTTCCACACACATCCTCGTTTGCAGCACAGTTAAGGAGGCCAGGCTTAGGAGTTGTTCTGGGATCTTCCACAATCCAGGAACAGTCAAACTGCCCGTTTGGGCATAGTGAGAGGCAGCCCTGGCCACGGCACTAAGCTGTTCCTCTTTTCTGTGTTGTTTTTCTACAGCGTCTAAGACAAGCGCGCCCCCCAAAGAGAAAAGCAACAATTGGAGGAAAAGCCGTTCACAATCTAGAGGCCATTCTTGCGAGGAAACTGCCTGGCCTGATTTCATGCCGGAGCACAGTGAAGTCTGCAGACAGAAGAGTACCAACAAATTTTATTTGGCAAAGTCAGCCTAGGATCCAGGTGCCCTGGCTCCCCGCCCATCCCCCCTAGGAATCTTTTTGCACCCCCCGCCCCCCCTCAACTTGGGAGGCACTGGAGAAATGAGAGCCATGCAGAGGGTGTGAAGTATGCAGGGCCTCCTGTCCTGTCACCAGGCCCCATGGCCCAGACCCCTGGCTGTTTTGAGCAGAAGGTGGCCCTGGGAGGCGCCAGGGGGCCAGTGAGCTAGAAGGAATAGAAACTGACAGGCAACAGGCCAGCCTTCCTGCCTCCCTGCAGGGGCAGTTGGCTCCTCTCAAGAAAGCCGGAGCTGCCGAGAGACAAGGCACCCTCCGCTCTGCCGCGAGGTTGGCACCTGGGGGCCCTTGGTGGCCTCCTCTCCCTCTCTACGCCCCCTAAAGCCTTGGCCCTCAGCACTCTGGGCTTTGTCTCTGCTCAGCGACTTCCCTAGTGCTGCAGCAACTATACCTGGGGAGTTGCTGCCCTGAGAGCTACCCCTCCGATCCAGCCCTTCCTCTTGGCCTGGCTGGAGTTGAGACAGAAGTTCTAGTCCTCAGTTGAAAACGGATGCTGTGCAGCCTCAGGGAAGGCCCTTCTTGTCTCTGGTGAGGCAAACAGCCTGTGCTTTGGTGCCTGGGCAGCCCTTCTGAGGCTCAATGTGTTCATCTACAGATGAGGAGGTGCGATTCCCACCTCACAGGTTCTTGTAGGGATTTGGTAAGACAAAGTGCGCGTGACCAGGACAAGCAGCTGGCACGGTGCTTAAGATGCTCCTTGGGATATCCACATCCCGTACTAGAGGGCCTGGGTTTGAGTCCCAGCTCCACTTTTTTTTTTTTTAAGATTTATTTATTTATTTGAAAGGCAGAGTTACAGACAGGCAGAGGCAGAGAGAGAGTGCAGTCTTCCATCTGCTGGTTCACTCCCCAGATGGCCGAAATGGCTGGAGCTGCACCGATCTGAATCCAGGAGCCAGGAGCTTCCTCCGGGTCTCCCACGTGAGTGCAGGGGCCCAAGAACTTGGGCCATCTTCTAATGCTTTCCCAGGCCATAGCAGAGAGCTGGACCGGAAGTAGAGCAGCTGGGACTAGAACTGGTGCCCATATGGGATGCCAGCACTGCAGGCAGCAGCTTTACCCGCTATGCCACGGCACCTGTCCCTCAGCCCCATTTCTGCTCCAGCTTCCTGCTAATGCACACCCTAGGAGGCAGTAGGTGATGGCTCAAGTACTCGACTCCCTGCTACCCATGTTGGGGGCCTGGATGGAGTGCCTGGCTCCAGGCATTTGGGAGTGTACCAGTGGATGGAAGGCCTTTGTCTATCTCTTTTCGTCTGTCTCCATCTCTCCTTCTTTCTATCTGCCTCTCAAACAAAAGAAACGAATTAAAACAATGGCTTTAAAATGCACACATGATAGAGTCTCAGCTTCAGCTTGAGAGAGGCAAGGGAGACCTGTGGGAAGCCCGGTGGTGTCAGGGATGGGGCAAAGACTTCTAGGAAAAGATTTCAATGTGGGGCCACTTTTGAAATGCCGACACACACAAGCATGTTGGGTGGATTCACATGCTGACCCTGCAGGTGCTGAAGGGAAGCGGGAAGTACAGATGAGGAGCCTGACCCAGCCACCCGGCACTAGCAAGTCCTCATTCTCTTCTTCAAACAGACACTATGGACCTGGCGCTGTGCCCGGCTGGATATAGCAGCAACTAAGGTAGACAATGTCCTGCTCTTGTGAAGTTTAAAGCCAAGTGCGAGGAGACAGACACTCACCACGTAACAGAATGAGACTGAGCAAGAAGTGGTGAGAGCAGGCCAGCATGTTCCAGACAGAGGAAACGACCTGAGCAAAGGACCTGCGGCAGGTATTTCCAGGAACTGCAAAAAGAGGTCAGCGTGGCTGAGCGGGAAAGGCAGAGGGCAAAGAGGTGAGACTGGAGACTTAGGCGGGGCCTGATCCTGCAGAGCCTTGGACACAAGGGAAGGGTTTTCGTGATTACACTAAGAGCAGTTTGGAAGCCTGCGGTTGGTGGAAGGCTTGGGTAGCACAGGGATTGTTTCTGAAGCCCCTGAAGTTGGATGAAAAATACAAACTTCTAGAAAGAGCATCTTTAGCTTCCATCAGTCCTGAGATGGGCTTGTAATCCCCAAAGGGTAGCGAAGCTTCTTACATGATCCCATTCCCTAAGTCCCTAGCGAATTAGTTAGAGGCAGGCATTCTAGAACCTTCTGTGAGCTACTCCCTTACCCTTGACATCCAGCGAGTCTCAGACAGCAGTACTTGCGATTCTTGGCCACATTCTGCCACTCTGAGCCCTCCTCTTCACCTGTGGTGTCCCTCTGTGCTCCCACTGCCACTTCCCTAACCTGCATGGCTCCTCCTTATTCTTCAGAAGTTGGGTAGATTTTGTACCCCCGGGGGACCCACCCTGACCCCACCCAGGCCAGTTGGATCCCTTCCCTTGTGTCCTTCCACCCTGCTTTTCTCTCAGCCAGCTTCTCTCACCATCCTCTGTTCATATGCTTGGTATCCCTTCTTTGACCGTGTCACGGATGGTGTCCTGCTCCTCCCAGTGTCCCCAGCACCCAGCACAGGGCACCTGGTCATGCATGTTGGTTGGAGACACTGCACCCAGAGGCGGAGGCTGCAAGATGGGCTGATGGACACTAGAGGGCACTGCAGCCATGGGAATCCTGCGCCTGATGCTTGCTAGGCTGCCAGAGCAGGTGCCCTGGGGCCAGGCATGCCACTCTTTCCAGAAGCCCAGGAAGTGGACACTGCGGCTGCCGTCCTGCAGCTCCTCAGCTATGGGCCCAACTGGCCAGGGACCTAGTGCCAGCCTCCAGATGGACCTTCTGCCCACTTTGCAAACTGTTTCTCTCCACAGCCTGGTCTCACTGCAGATACAGCTTTAGTTCTTCACAAATGCAGGTGCCAAACACTCCTCCCTCAGCTCTGGCCTGTGACACTCTCCACTTGACCCCGCCCCACCCCAACCTCCCCTGGCTAACTTCTACCCATCCTTGGAGAAGCCTTCCGTTTTAATTGTCTGTACTTGTCTGTTTCCTTGTTTCCCAACCAAACTGGGCTTCCGCAGCTCAGGGCCATTGCTCGATTATTCCTCATTCTGTGGTTTGTAGGCCCTCAATAAATTATCCTTGAATGAGAGAATAAATGAATGAATGGACAGCTGGATGACTTTGGGCAAGTCACTTTATCTCCCGAGGTTCCAGTTTCCCCACCTGCGAATCACACACACTTGGCAAGGTGGCCACAAGAATTAGAGATAGCATGGGTTGTGGCCAGCATTGTTGTGTAGCGGGTTAAACCGTCACCTGTGACACTGGCATCCCACAGGGTCACCAGTTTGAGTCCCGGCTGCCTCACTTCCCATGCAGCTCCCTGCTAATGTACCTGCAAAAGCAGCAGAAGATGGTCCAAGTGCTTGGGCCCCTGCACCCATGTGGAAGACCTGGGTGCAGATAGTGTGTGTTGCGTGCTCCATAGTGTTACAACACAGACCTTTTCTGATGTTATTCATATTGATTAGTATTCTGTAGTTATCAGTATTTGAGACAATAAAAAGTATAGGGGGCAGAGGAATTGAAGGAGGCTCACCCTGAGCCTGGAATAATCTCTTCCACCTATGTTTACCAGTTATATTCAGGAGGTGGTTTTTATCAGTAATAAAACTGGCATTTTTATGGAAACATAACAATGGCACCTACTATGTGTTGCACCAGAGAAAAGAGGCTCTGAGGAGGTGGTAGAGAGCCTCTCGTGTCTGCCATAAGATACGAGGCCAGGACCAAGGCCAGAGCTGTGGGCCAAGGCCAAAGCTGTGGGCATGGCCCCTGTGTCTGGGGAATAGTCATTAGTGGCACAGATGGTTCCAAACTCTTTACTCATAGGTGAAAACTGGTCTAAGGGGTCATTAATTCCCTCTGTAATTAATGTAAAAACTGCAGGGTTTGTATTAATGGAAAAGTAGGCTCAAGCGTCAAGCTGATAATATTGATAATGTGTGTCTGTAATTATACACTACAAATAACTATAAATCCAGTCCCTGCACTAATAATATATAAAAATTCCTGGAGCAACCAGGAAGTCGGATGCGGCTGAGCCATCCACAGCACTGTGCCAGTTGTTCTGAGGCTACAAAAAGCAGCCCGAAGTAGTAGCAAAGGTAACGTTGGCCGTGCACTTAAAGGCCATGTTTGCATAAAATAAGGGGACCATTTAGATACAACAGCATGAGCATGGCACTTGAAAGTACAGTAGGCAAAGGACAGCTGGCAATAACCAAGGAACCCAAAACTTGATGACTGGCAATCTTACCACTGCAGGTCTCCAACGGGACGGCCCCCAACCCCTTGCTCCCAGCTCTGACCTCATCTGGGTGTGTATGCCCTTAAAACTGGTCCTGGGAGCAAAGAAATGCCAAGTGCCAAGTATTTCACCCACTTCGAAGAGCCTCGGCTCCCACCTAGTCACTGCCATGTGTTACCACGGGCTGGACACAATCAGTGCAGTCAGACCCAGAGGCGGGCCCTCAGGCTACGTGGTCACACAGTAAGCCATGTTGGCTACCACATCAGGCCTCGTGGACGCAGATGAAGGCAGTAGAGAGAGGAGGCAGTGCCAAAGAGACACAAAGAGTGAGAGGTAGAGAGACAGGAGCCATGGGCCCAGAAAATTCTGAGCAAGAGAACAATCTGGGTCCTTGACTTCCCGGCCCCACTTGCAGTTGGCATGAGGCCTGGCTGGGCTTCACTTACCGCTCTTGGATTCTGTGCAATGTAGCCTCACAATAGTCTCCCCCCCTCCACCCCTTTATTCTTGCGCTAGTTTGAGTGGGCTTCTGTTCCCTGCAACAAAATGTACCCAGACTAAGACAAGTAAAAATGGACTATAAGTGCATGGCTTGCATAAGCATAAAACGCATAAGGAACACTTATGTAGGGAGGGGATGAATGCAATTACGCAGCGTTTGTGTTTGCTCACCCCACAGCTCCCTCACTTCCTGACACTTGCTGCCACAGTCACACACACACACACACACATGCAGCAGCCACCAGATCTGCCGTTGTACAGATACTCTGCCATCCACAGCCCGGCTCCAGTGTGCCATGTTGTCCCTGCCCTCCACGCGGCTGCACTGACACCGAGCCTCCCTGACACGCAGCAATGCACACGCGCACACATGAACACAGTGGCACTGCCCGTAAGGCTCAGGGCAGGAGCCGGAGCTCCGCTAGGCTCTGCACAGCCTCCCTTCCCAGCTGCCAAGTGACTCATCCCCAGGGCTGCTAATTAAAGCCAGGACAGAGGGGACAGAGGCAAGGGGAGGGAAAGGGAGAGAAGGCAAGTTTATTTTGGTGCCAACCAGGCACTCAGCCAGCTTAGGGGTCACCCACTTCCTGGGGCTGGGCCAGGCGGGGGCAGGAAAAAACAAAGAGGAAGGGGAGAGAAAAGGAATCTCTTACCCCTTCTCACCCCTCTGGAGCTTCCTGGCAAGGGATCTCCTTTGGGAAAAATACCCTAGATCCCCCACCCCACCCCAACCAGCTCCCGCCTCCTCTGTCCTGCTGTCAGAATCCAGCTCTAACCCTCTAGACTCTGTCCTTATCCCCTGGCTGTCCCTCTTGCCATCACACGCCCATCTGAGTCAGAGCTGGCTCATCTGAGTCTACACCAACCCCAAGAGCAGGGACCCCTGTTGTCTGCTCCTGCCCCTTGGCGATCACTCGACATGGGCCTGCTCTATGAGGAACATGCGGATCATGTGTGTTCTCTGATGTAGAATCTGGCTAACACTGGGTTAGCATGGGGATCACGCATCTCAGGGTCTGGATTTCTATCTGAAGTCAACTGTGGGAGATTTTAGCTCTCTAAACCTCCATTTCCTTGTCTAGAAAACAGCGAGCATACTTGTCTAAGCCCTGCAGGGTTCTATGAGGATGAAATGAACAAAGAGAGGTAAAGGGCCCAGGACGGTGCCTGGCACACAATAGCTTTGCCATCATTCTGTAAGTGCTGCTGCTGATCATGATGATGACCATGACCATAAATCTCATTCACCCCCCACACACCCCCACTTTGGGCTGGGAGTAGCAGCAATGAAACAGAGGCATATTCCAAACTTGCACTCAAGGGACCTATATAAAATAGGGATTCATTGCAGCCAGTGTTGTAAGGTAGTGGGTAAAGCTGCCACCTGCAGTGCCGGCATGCAATATGGGTGCTGGTTCAAGTCCCCCCCGCTGCTTCACTTCTGATCCAATTCCCTGCTAAAGCACTTGGGAAAGCAGCAGAGGATGACCCAAGTGCTTGTGGTCCCTGAACCCCCAACGTGGGAGACGTAGAAGCTCCTGCCTCCTGGCTTTGGCCTGGCCCAGCCCTGGCCGTTATGGCCATTTGGGGAGTGAACCAGCAGATGGAAAATTCTCTCTCTCTCTCTCTCTCTCTCTCTCTGTAATTCTGCCATTCAAATAAAGTCTTAAAAAATTGTCTAGAAATTCAAATACTTAAAAATTTTGTTTAGAACAAATACATAAATAAAATAGGGATTCACACTAGGGCATGGTAGGACTTGCCTGCAAAGCTGTTAGTGGCTCCATCAATGACAGCAGCCATCACTAAGGGTAGCAGGAAGAACTCAGACTGGTGGGGCCAGAGAAGCCTAGCAGCGATGTCTCAGTCAGGGTGGACCAGGGGAGGCTTCCCAGAGCAGGCAGGGACTGGAGTGGGGCTCTCCACGCCCCACAGCCAGGGAGATGCAGTTCCAGTTCCAGGCCAAGGAAGCGGTAGGAAGAGAGAGAGAGAGAGAGCTGGGCAGGGTGGGCACCTGGGCTCAGCTGAACAAGAGGCAGCATGGGACAGAAGACTTAGACACAGGTGGGCTGGCTCTGGAGATGGGCAGTGTGGCAGAGCCCCGGAAAAGGGTCGTGAGGTCTCAGCCATGTCAGATCTCCAGGAGGTCAAAACAAGGAAGAATCTTTACAGATTATCTAATCCAAACTTCCCTCGGACAGATGGGGGCACTGAGGCCCGGAGTGGGAGGCCTCCTCTGGGAAGGCAGCCAGCAGTGGCTCCTCCTCCCACTTCTCCTACTGACTGCAGCGGCTCCCGTTGCCATGGGGACGTCCCTGGCTCCGAGGGTGTCAGCCGCTCCCCCACCCCCTCCCTCTTTCCCTAGCAACAGGCCACCTCCTCCGGCTCTCATCCTTGCGTGCCCAGCAAACCCAGCCTGGTCCCCAGGATCCCCGACTGCCGGCTCTACCGTCACTTTGGTGGCACCAGGCAGCCGGGGCTTCCTCTTCTTCTGGGGCAATGGCGGCAGCGGCGGGTGGGGGTGGGGCGTGCTGGGCCAAGCACCTCTTGCCCCTCTGTGTTTTCAAGTTCTACACTTGTGCACAGTTTTCCGCCTTGACTGGGCAGTATACATGACAGTGGATTGGATTAGGGGTAGGCAAAGGGAGACTACAAGTTGTGGAGCCACTCTTTGATGCTCAGCATTGCTTTAGTACAAGTTCTCCCCCCACCCCCAGGGAAGAAGTCAGAATTCGCATGTGCACTCTCCCAAGAAGAAACTCAGGACCAGACAAGTTCAGGGACATCACAAAGAGCACAAACATGAACCACGGCCTCTCTGGACCTTGGCTGAAGGTGTCTTAGTTTGGACGACCTCTCATGGATCTTCAGGAAGTCCAGGCAGCTTCCTATGCCTGCAGCCGTCCCCACCCCTAGCCGCAAGGCTCAAAATAGACTTCCTGTGGTACGCCACACCGTGAAGCCCTCCGGCTTGGGCCCTGCCATGGCGTGCTATGCAGTCCTCCTACCCTGCTCACTCATCGCTCTTCAGTCCAGCCCAGCCCCTCTCCTTGGCATTTCTTCTATCCTCCTAGGCCTTCCTCCAACACACACACACACAGCATTCGCGAGAGGAAAACCGAGGTTCCAAGGACGGAACTGACTTGCCAGTCACCTAACTAGAAAGCAACCTAGCCACATATGGAGCCCTGTGCCTGCATCCAAAGTGTCCCTGCGGCCTACACTACAGAGCCCAGCCCCTCTCCCGCAGTGTCCCCCAGCCCTCTCCTGATGACACAAGGGAATCAGTGACCAGTCTCAAGCAACGTTCTCAACAGGGGCTCTTTCCCTGCCCAGATCTTGTGGTTTAGTCCAGCTGATCACTCGCTGTCTCTAAACCTTGCCTTCTTATGCATGCTGATTTCCACCTCCAGGGTTCCTTCCTCACACAAAGTTGGTCCCCTCTAGCCTTGTCAGTTACCACCTGCTCCAGAGGGCCCTACCCAGCCCTGGCTCCAAGTCCAAAGTCTTCCCAGCATGTTTGCAAGGGCTTGTCCCCATACATGCTCTGCTTTAGGTCCTTCCCAAAGCCTGCCTTTCTTCTTCTTCTTCTTCTTCTTTTTTTTTTTTTTTTTTTTTTTGACAGGCAGAGTGGATAGTGAGAGAGAGAGAGACAGAGAGAAAGGTCTTCCTTTGCCATTGGTTCACCCTCCAATGGCCACCGCGGCAGGTGCGCCGCAGCCGGCGCACCGCGCTGATCCAATGGCAGGAGCCAGGTGCTTATCCTGGTCTCCCATGGGGTGCAGGGCCCAAGCACTTGGGCCATCCTCCACTGCACTCCCGGGCCACAGCAGAGAGCTGGCCTGGAAGAGGGGCAACCGGGACAGAATCCGGTGCCCCGACCGGGACTAGAACCCGGTGTGCCGGCGCTGCTAGGTGGAGGATTAGCCTGTTGAGCCGCGGCACCGGCCTAAAGCTTGCCTTTCATCCTTGCTTCTCCCACTGCTGAGTCCTCAAGGTCCCTCTACCTTGGATCCAGAATGGATACCAGGAAGTACGTCTGGGTGAAACCAATGCTGGCTTTGGATCCAGACAACCCAGGGTGTGAGTCAGACGGATGCTCTCTTCCCCTGGGGCAGGGCACCGACCCTCTCGGAACCTCCTTTCCCCCATCTATAAATCAGGGATCCCAATCCGTGCCTAGTAGGGCTGTTGTGAGCATTAAATGAGATCATATTTGGAGCTCTTAGTCCGTGAGAAGCCAGGGATGACTGTTCCAATTACTAACATTAGGATGAGGATGAGGATGAGGGTTATTAAACACAAGATTCTCAGGGGCTGCTGAGGTCACAGTATAGGAATAGCTCTGGGCTTGGTGCTAAGCAGACCTGGGTTTGAATCCTGGTGGCTATAGGCAAAACCTATAACCAGCACAAGCCTGTTTCCTTGGCTGCAAAACAATGATGATAAGGCCAGCCCAGGTGCCACCTACAGTGTCACCGGAAGGATCAAATGAAAGAAAGTCCCTGACAACCTCTGTGCGTTGTAAAGGCCCAACATGTCATCATATGACTTAGGCTCATTATTATATTCTCAGAGCTATAGGTCCCAGCAACTTCCCTGCTGGGCAGAGCTGAGACCTCGAGACATCTGCTTCCTCAACAAGTAGCAGGCACATCACAGGGGAGGCCTGCGGGAGCCCTGTGCTCAAGGTCAGACCAGGTTGCCCTGCTCCAAACCCACAGTGAGACAGTGAGATCCATGTCCTTTGCTAGACAAGTGCCTTCGTAAGTGCTAGGACAAGCTGTGCCTGGGCCATGCACCTTGGCTGCATGCTGGGATTAATTATGCCGCATCACAGACCCCTTGCTTGGACACTGGGCCTGATTGTGTTCATTACAGTCCCCTTGTTTTAATGCTGGCTTCGGTGTGCATCCATCCCAAAAGCCCCGATGCTGGCCCTGGGCATCCAATCAGTACATTCACTCCAGACCCCCTGCCTAGGATGCTAGGACAGAGTGTGGCTCATCCACCTCTGTGTGCTGGCCACCAGCCCATACCCACTATCTGGATGACAGCATCTGGGCTGCTGTCTATGTTCAGGCAAGGTACGCCCTGCACAATGGGTCACAAACAAGGAGAGCAAGAACCGGAACTAATCCCCAACCCATGCTATGCTTACCAAGCTGGGAACGTTGGTGAGGGTGGCCCCCAAGGAAATGGAGCATATTTCAACAGATTCACTCAGCAGGGGTGCCCTTGAAAGGGACACCTTTTTCCGTTCTTCGCAAAGATATCCTATGTGCCATACGAGTAGCAGCCCTGGCTGGGACACACCTTGTGCCTCCACTGCCTGGTCCATGATCATCTCAGTGGCCCATTCCCTAGCCCCCAGCCTAGATGCCAAGATGGGCCCCACCCTGAACCTCTCTTCATTCCTATATAGCCCCAGGCGTGGTTCTTCCGCCCTCCTGAAGCTCCTGATGTTAACTTCCAGAAAGTCACCCAGAGCCCTTGTCTCTACCCCGGTTTTAGACCTGCCTCCTCAAGCAGCAGACTGATCACGCTTTGAAAACTTACTGCAGCTTGTAAACTTGTTCACCAAGTGCACACACCGTTTTTTGCTTGTCACCGTCCTGTGGATTTCTAACATCTTGAACGTGTCATGTGCAAAAGTCCCTCCAAATCCCATAGCTCAGGGCAGGCACGGTTCATGGTGAACGTGAACACTAGATTAGGAGAGACCCAGCACCCATCATAACCCTTTTCTCCTGGGAGCACCAGGTGGAAAAGGTCCCACGTGCAGAGCCGACCTCTCTGCTTTCACATCTGGGCAGCTCCTATGAGCCCTTTCGGGGTTCAGCTAAACCCTCAAGTCAGCTAGGGTCAGACAGACCGAGGAACAATCTCCAACCCACCACCCTCCCACTGCACCCCACACCCACCTCTGACTCCAACAGGGGGAAAACTCTTGCATTGTCCCTATTCCTGCCCATGGATCCCGGAAGTAACAAACCAGAGGCCCCACCCCCAGCCCTGCTCCATCCCCCAACTGCTGGTAAAGAAAGGAGGTACTGACCTGACTGTTCTGGAATTTTCACCATCAGATCTGAAAAGGAAACAGAGGGGAGGAAAAAAAAACACACACACAGTCAGCGTATGCATCCACTCCTCTCCCTCCGCCCTCTGTAGTGGCCCTGGGGCCAAATGCATGTCAGGAGAATGAGGGGAAGGGTATCTCAGGCCAGCAGAATGGCAAGTATGAAGGCAGTGGGGTAGCAAGGTGCCCAGGCAGTTGGGGAAACAAGGAGGAAGGCAGTGTGATGGAAATGGAGTGGGCAGGGCAAGGATGCTCACAAGTGAGGCCAAAGAAGTACCAGGAACCAACCACGGGGGGGGGGGGGGGGGCGTCATGCGTCACAGCCAGGAGTGTGGCTTTCCTCTGGGTGCCCCCATCCCCCCAGCAGTGGTCCTTGCAGCCACGGGCAGGTGCAGAGCCCCAGCTTTAAATACACAGAGACCTAGGCTCGGTTATCAGCTCTGCCACCTGCCAGCTCTTCACCTCTTGGAGTGTGAGCCTCAGTCTCCCCACTTATAACGCTGAAGCCAACGCTCCCAGGGCTGTTGGGATGATTAAGCTCTCAGGAACCCAGCAGACAAATGCCAGGTATTATTAACAACACACAAGAGGCCTTGCCAATTGCTTGGTCCAACCTGCTTATTTTCCAGATGAAGAGAATAAGGCTGAGAGGGTAAATGAGTCAGCCGCTGGGCTCCCTTTCTACCACAAGGGTTGACCTTCTTCTGCACCACGAGGGCTCCCACCGAGGCAGAGGAAGGAAGAGCAGACAGCATGCGGTGGGGACTAGCACCCAGGGAACCATGAGAGCAAGGCTAAGCCCTCCTCTGTCTCCCCTTCCCCGGAAGAGTGTGTGTGTGTGTGTATGTGTGTGTGTGTGTGAGAAAGAGAGAGAGAACACGCTAATGTGCTGGGGCAGGGAAGGTGAAGGAAGACTAGGGAACTTGGAAGTAGAGAGTGTGGGCAGTGGCCTTCCTCCTCCCCCTTGTCTTCATCTTCCTCCCTCTTCAACCCAGACCCTCCACCCGCTCCCAGGCAGGGCTGCAAAGGAGACCAAGATGAGCATACCATAGGCTCTGCCCTCCACCAAGAGAGCCAAGACGTGACCTTAGAGGACAAGGCCCGTGTGTGCCAAGTGCCAAAATGACAGAAGGCATGCAAGGGGTGGAGATGGGGCTGGGAAGGGAGCATTTGTTGCAAGACTGAATGGAGGCTCCAGCAGCAAGGTGGGGCAGGCAAAGCACGGGCACAGGTGCTCTGCCAGTGGGTGGGTGCAGCACACTCAGTTCTACTCCCTGCGCCAGACAGCGCTAGGGCAGGCACTTCACCAAGCCGAGCCTCAGTGTTTTTCAATGGTAACATGCGTGGTGCAGGGGACATGGAGGTGAGTGGCTCTCCCTTCCTGAGGTGCCCGGGAGGCTCAGTCCAGCACAGTACCCAGCACAGAGTCCCTGTTCAGCAGATGACAGTGGTGTCAATCTCTCCCATTCCCAGCCTCCTAAAGGAACAGACACCCGGGGCCACAGAGCACCTCATCATATTAATTAAACTTCTCCATCTCACTCTGCAGCAGCAAGATTGCTTCTGAGACCTGGCCCAATTATTCTCAGCTACCAGATCGGAGGGGCCCAACTTCAATGATTCCTTACCTGCCTAGAGAATGGAGGCCAGGCCCCTGAGCCTCTCCCCCTACCATTAGCCCTCTGCTCTAGGCACACTGGTCAGACTCCCCACTGCACAGACCCCCTCCCAAAGCCAGCAGTCATTTATTTCATTTACTGTATGTATACCAGGCCCTGACTTGGGAGTACAACCCCTCCAGGAAGTCCACAGACTGGCCGCCTGCCCCAATCAGCTGTAGAATCCAAGCAACGTATATAACCACCTCCACCATCAACATGATCGGTCATTGAGCACTCACTACATACCAGGCTTGTGTTAGGCTCTTTTCATCCAGTATCTCCTGCAAAGTGGAGCTTACTCATCCAATTTTTAAAAATTAATTAATTAATTTCAAAGGCAGAGTTACGAGAGAGAGAAAAAGAGAGAGGTCTTCCACCCGCTGGTTCATTCCCCAAATGATCACAACAGCCAGAGCTGAGCTGATCCGAAGCCAGGAGCCAGGAGTGTCTTCCAGGTCTCCCACGCGGGTGCAGGGGCCCAAGGACTTGGACCATCTTCTGCTGCTTCCCCAGGCCATAGCAGAGAGCTGGATCAGAAGTGCAGCAGCTGGGACTTGAACCAGTGCCCATATGGGATGCCGGCACTGCAGGCAGCGGCTGTACCCTCTACGCCACAGTGCTGGCCCCTACTCCTCCAATTTTAAGATGATGAATCTGACACTCAGAGAGGTTGAATGACTTGCCCAAGGTCACACAAGAGAGGAGTGGAGCTTGGAGTCAATCCCAGTCCTCAGCTTCAGGCCCCAGTATCATGCCAGACAAGTCTAAAACAGATCCTTCCACTCCAGGGTTCTTCCTTCTGAGAGATAACCACACTCACTCCTCTGCTCCAAAAGTTATTTCTATCAGATGTGTTGCAAGCCTCAAGATGGCAGTGAAGTAGAGCAAAAGCGCTCCAGGTCCCCGTGTAGAGGGAATTAGCTAATTCTCACCGTGGGCCGCTTCTCACTAGTTGAAGGGTACATAGCACCATAGAGCCCTCATTGTGCGGCTGCAGCTCGCCTCAGGGGTCTAGCACCCTTCACGCATGTACTGTGGAGACACAGCAATCATGCCCAATGCTGTGCTCTCCTGCACCTCGCCGGGGGCCGACGCCCCGCCCAATGGTCAGTGCACCTCCTCCTTCAGGAAGCTGCGCCACCATTCTTTCGGCAGAAAGAATGCCGGGCTCTGTTATGCCCCATTCCCTAACTGGTGGTGTGAACTTGGACAAGTCCCTTCTCTCTGGCCCTTGCTTCCTCATCTGTAAATGGCAGGGCTGTGTTAGTTGACTTCCAAGCAAGCTTCAGGTATTAAAATATTTCAGTTCTTCGGAAGCCTGAAGTTGATCTCTTTTAGCAACAGATTCAGCTGTCTATGTGCAGAAGCAAAGACTCAGAGATCTGTAGTGATCCACATCAGAAGAGACCTGTTTCTCTCCTCACAGATTCCCTTTTTTTTTTTTTTGACAGGCAGAGTGGACAGTGAGAGAGAGAGACAGAGAGAAAGGTCTTCCTTTTGCCGTTGGTTCACCTTCCAATGGCCGCCGCGGCCGGCACGCTGCGGCCAGCGCATCATGCTGATCTGAAGCCAGGAGCCAGGTGCACTTGGGCCATCCTCCACTGCACTCCCGGGCCACAGCAGAGAGCTGGCCTGGAAGAGGGGCAACCGGGACAGAAGCTGGCGCCCCGACCGGGACTAGAACCCGGTGTGCCGGCGCCACAGGTGGAGGATTAGCCTATTGAGCCGTGCTGCCCGCCAGATTCCTTTTTTTTTTTTTAATATTTATTTATTTGACAGACATAGAAATAGAGAGAGAGAGACAGAGTCAGAGAGAGTTGCTCTCCAAATGACCACAATAGCTGGGGCTGGGGCCAGGCCAAAGCCAGGAACCAGGCACTCAATCTGGGTCTCCCACATGGAGGCAGACATCCAAGTACTTGATCCATTACCTGCTGCCTACCAGGGTGTATATTAGCAGGAAGCTGGAATTGGAAGTGGAGGCAGGAATCAAACCTGGCACTCCAATATGGGATATGGGCTTCCCAAGAGGCATATTAACCATGGAGCCAAATGCCCGGAACCTCACAGACTTCTCTCTCTGTTTTTTAAAAGATTTATTATCAGCGCGGTGCGCCGGCCGCAGCGCGCCTACCGCGGCGGCCATTGGAGGGTGAACCAACGGCAAAAGGAAGACCTTTCTCTCTGTCTCTCTCTCACTGTCCACTCTGCCTGTCAAAAAAATAGAAAAATAAAAAAAAAGATTTATTTATTTATTTATTTGAAAGATAGAGTTACAGACAGTGAGAGAGAGACAGAGAGAAAGGTCTTCCTTCCGTTGGCTCAATCTCCAAATGGCCGCAATGGCCTGAGCTGCACTGATCCAAAGCCAGGAGCCAGGTGCTTCTTCCCAGTCTCCAGTGCGGATGCAGGGGCCCAAGCACTTTGGCCATCTTCTACTGCTATCCCAGGCCACCGCAGAGAGCTGGACTGGAAGAGAAGCAGCTGGGACTAGAACCCGCACCCATATGGGATGCCAGCAATGCAGGCGGAGGATTAACCTAATGTGTGTCACAGCGCCGGCCCCGAGAGATCTTCTATCCGCTGGTTCTCTCCCCAATTGGCCGCAATGGTCGGAGCAGCAACAATTTGAAGCCAGGAGCCAGGAGCTTCCTCCGGGTCTCCCATGTGAGTGCAGGGGCCCAAGCACTCAGACCATCTTCTACTGCTCTCCCAGGCCATAGCAGAGAGCTGGATCAGAAGTGGAGCAGCTGGGACTCGAGCTGGTGCCCACATGGGATGCTGGCACTGCAGGCGGTGGCTTCACCTGCTACACCACAGCGCCAACCCACAGACTTCTCTTAATGAAAAGACTACTAAGACCCTAGGGTGTGCCAATTCCCATGCTCAGTAATGAAACTCAAGAAACAGTGACTTATCAAAGCCCATGAGTAGAGGGACCATATTTTCCAAACCAAAAACTTGGACATGTAATGTGTCCAAGGATACTGATGTTGCCACTTTCAGATACCAGAGGCAATCTGGAGGCAGGAGAAAGAAATGGCAGACTGTCAAAAAGTTCCCGAACCTTTGGGGGATTTATACAAACAGCAGAGCAGAATGACGGCAAGGAATGGAGGCATGCAAGTTGCTACATCGGAGTTTTTGCCCCTGCCTCTGGCCTGGAGTCCTGGCCTCTGCTTTTGATCCTCCAAGCCATCTATAAGCAGTAACTTGGAGAACAATATGGTGCCTCTCCACAAGACCCTGGAATTCGATAAACAAGGTTGTCCTCTCAAAGTTAAACTAATTAAGTGAACACAACATGCATCAGAAACAAGATATGCTTAGTCACCAAGGGAGGCAGACCGGTCCTCCAGCCAGGATTTGAGTAACATGTTTTAAATGATTGTGTGGCCAATGGAAATGGGTTGAACACCAGTGGAAAAAAATTATTTTTTAAAATGAGATTTGAAGGTCACTGCGAACAGGGTTCTTCCCAGGAGTGTCCTTGGGAAAACCAGGCAGGTGCCCCAGCCCAGGGTTCATTCATGCAGGTGTCTTTGAAGGCTCCGAACCAGCTCTGAGACAGCCAGGCACCTCTCTCCCCAGGCAGCACCTTCTCTAAGCCCAAGTGTCATAATTGGACAATTCCTTTCTCACGCCGACTGCTCAAGGGACATTCTCAAGCACAAATCAGTCAGTGGGGGTCTCCTGCTTCAAACATTCAGTAATTTCCCCAGCCACCGAGCAGGCCTCTCTGAAGCTCTACATCTCACTCCTCTCTCCCATCTGCCTTTCCAGCACGTCTGCTGCTTGTCTTCTAATTCTATTAAAGTAATACATGAACATGCTTTAAAAAGTTAAGCTGTAAAAGGATCTTAACAAAAACAATAGTCTCCTTTTCAATGCTTTTAGTTGTTCTCTGAGTTGACTTTCACATTTCTAAAGTATACGTTCATATCTCTCATCCATTTCTGACATCATCTTGAGGGTCCTTTTTTAATTTTATATTTTACGATAGTTTTATTTATTTGAAAGGCTCAATGACAGAGCAAGAGAGAGAGAGAGAGAGAGAGAGAAGGAAATAGAAGAAGAGAAAGCTCTTCCATCCATTGGTTCACTCCCCAAATGGCTGCAAAGCCTGAGGCTGGGCCAGGCTGAAGCCAGGAAGCCTGGAATTCCATCCAGGTCTCCCATGGGTGTGGCAGAGACCCAAGCACTTGGGCCATCCTCCTCTGCTTTTCCCAAGTGTATTAGCAGGGATCTGAATCAGAAGTAGAGCAGCTGGGACATGAACCAGCCCCCATATGGGATCCCAGTGTTGCAAGTGGCAGCTTTTACCCACTATGCCACAGTGCCAGCCCCCTCCTCCATGTCAATTTTTAACAAAGGCATATATGCCCAGAGGTTTTCAAGTCACATGGTGCTACAGGGATTATAACAAATTCCTCCTTGTCCCCAGGTCCCATACTACAGGACAACCCCTTTGAACTCTTCGAATTGCTTTCTTGGTATTTATCTTCTCATTTCTGAAGAACACAGACACCCTTCTTTGGCCCGATGTATTGTCTGAGTTCTATATATTCTACCCTGAGGTCCTACTATGCATGCAGTGAGAGGCTCTCACTCTCCTACACACACTAGCACAGTCACACATCCTATGTGCCTTACTGTGCGGTGAGCACTTGCAGGCACTCCAGCTGTCATGCGGGGACACACAGGCCCCCTTCTCGCTCCACTGTCAGTGACATCACCCAGCAGGCATTAAGACAATCCGGGTGGTTCACATGACTGTGGCTGCATGGGGACTATTAGTGGATAAATCATTTCATGTACTATGATTACATTTTCTTTCCCGTGCAGCTTTTTATTTTCCCTGGTACTGATTACTATCTATTATTTCTTGTTCGCTTAGTTCTCACCATATAATCCATCGAATTACTTTTCCCCCTTAGACACATCTGTCCTCACGCTGCTGTCTAGACTGGCTGCCCTCTAGGCCCTAAGACCTTTCCTCTCCTCCATCATCTCAGGATTCCTTTCACCTCTGTTTTGCTGGATTTCTTGTTTCCTAGATTCTGTGTTGTTTTTTTTTTTTTCCATGAGTTTATGACTGCATTTTACTGGAGCACATTCCCCAGGGCTTCCTGAAATAGGAGGCACAGGACAGAAAACCTTGAAACCTTACCTGCCTGAAAAAAATTTTTTATTATACCCTCACTCTTGATTGATAACTGGAAACCCCTTTGTGCCAGAATATCGAGAACTGATCCACCATCTTCTAGCTTCCAATATTGTTTTTGAGGAGTTCAATGCTATTCTTTTGCTAGATATTTTGTATATATGGTTCCACACACACACCCCCCCCTCCCCCGGAAGCTTTTAGAATCTTCTCTGTAAGTTCTGGTATTCTGAAATGTCATGGTGGCATATCTTGGCAGGGGTGTTTGTATCATTTCTCTTGCTGGGTACTCAGCAGGAATCTTCATTCCTATGGCGCCAAGACACATTCTTATATTATGTCTTTGAGAATTTACTTCCTGCTGTTTCCTCCATTTTCTATTTCTGGAACTCCTATTGTTGGATGTTGGAGTTCCTCAATTGATCCTGCAACTTTTTCATCTTTTCTGTTGTCCCTCTCTTAGTCTTGTTATTTTGCTTCCTGCGATATCTCCTCCCCCTTTTCCCCCTTTTTTTATAATCTTTCTGCTGAAAAGTTTTCTTTTGGTGCTCACTATCTTTCAGTTCCCAGAATTCTTCTCATGCCTTCATCACCTCTGTTTCTTCCAGTTCCTTGTCTATATTTATTTGTTGGCTTTTCCCATCTGTCTTCCAGATTGATGGTCTGCCTCAAACAGCCTTAGACTACCTGATAATCTCTGGCTACCTAGAACCTGGGATTTTTTTTTTAAAGAAAAACATCAATTGTGTTGAGGTTTACTTTACATAAAATAAATACTTAAGGGTCCTTGGCTGGTGATCAGTTGCCACAACACTACAAAGCTGTTCAGAAGCTCTGTGTGCAGTTAGAGTTGGCCAGGTGGTGGACTTCCTTATTGAGAACCTGTTCTTTGGAAGATCCCCAAACGTCATCTTTTAGATTCCTCTTTTCTGGGGCCTTTCAGTTTCCCCAGAGGAGAGTCCTTCCAGCTCCTGTGTATACCAGATTTAAGCATCCCGGAAATGGGGGAGTGAGAGGAGGCTGGGCTTCCATCATTTTATGTTGCAGCTCCCTTTGCTTGCAGCCCTATTTCACCCCATCCTCTACTGCATCTGGTATCCCTGGGTCCGAAGCCCCTCAGCTTCAATTTCTTCAAAGAATCAACTCCCATTTGCAGGGATAGGGCTGGAGGAGGTGGAGATTCCCTGACTGGAACGGGTTGGGCAAGGGCCAAGAGGAGCAAGCTTTCAACATTCTGCTGTTTGCAGGTCCAATTCCTCCACTGCCTTCTGAGATACATTGTACCTCCGAATCCTGAGGATTACTCTGTTTCTCTAAGTGAAACGGTTTACTTCTAATTAGCACCTCAGACCTTACATGCTTCTTATCACTCTTATTCCTTTACTCCATTTTAGTGAGATTTGGCAAATCAATAGAGATAAACATCAGGGGACTTTTTAATAAGTTCATAGGGGGGCAGGTGTTGTGCCACCTAAGCTGCCTCCTAGGACACCTGCTGAAATTGCCAGTTTGAGTCCTGGCTACTTAAATCCAGCTTCCTGCTAAAGCATCCTGTAAGGCAGCAGATGATGGTGCAAGTATGTAGGCCCCCACCACCCATGTGAGAGACCCGGATGAAGTTCTGGTTCCTGGCTTTGGCCTGGCCCAGCCCCAGTTGCTGGGAGCATTTGGGGAGTGAACCAGTGGATGGAAGCTACCTCTCCCTCTCTCAATCTGTCACTCTGCATTTCAAATAGATGAAAATAAATAAATGAACATCTAAAAATAAATGAAAAATTCATCACAAAAGCAGAATTAACAGATAAGTTTATTTTAATGCAAATTTTTGAAAATCATGTACATAAGGATTGTCCAAAAGTTCATTGAAAATTCATAGAAAAATTATGCATCAATTTTTAAAAAATGCCCTGGGCTGGTGATGTGGCACAGTGGGTTAAGCCAATGCCTCCGAAGCTGGAAACCATATCAGACCACTGGTTCAGGTCCCAGCTTCTCTACTTCTGGTCCACCTCCCTGGTAATATGCCCAAAAAGACAGCAGAAGATGGCCCAAGTCCTTGGGCCCCTGCACTCATGTGGGACATCTGGAAGACGCTCCTGGCTCCTAGCTTCAGCCTGGTGCAGCCCTGATCATTATGGCCATTTAGGGAGTAAGCCAGTAGATGGAGGATCTCTCTGTCTCTCTGTCTCAATCCTTCCCTCCCTCCCTCCCTTCCTCTCTCCTCCCCTTCTCCGTGTAACTCTGCCTTTCAAATAAATAAATCTTTAAAGAAAACTGCACTAAAATAAACTTACCTTTTAATTCCATTTTCTATGAAATTTTTGAAGTACCCTCCCAAGTTTATTCAACTCATTGTGTTTTGGAAGCTTCCTTTCTTATTCTGGCCAACTCCTCACCATCTATCATGACTCATTTAGGCATCACCTCCTCCAGGAAGCTTATCTTCATGGCCCTAAGGCGGGTTAGAAGCCCTTTCTCTGTTCTCCTACAGTATCCTTTTCTTGCCTTCATTGCAGCCCTGATCAAACTGTCCTGAGATTTTCCATTTCCATGCATGACTTGCCCAGAAGACTCCCGGAAACCTGGGGCTGTGTCTTCCTCCTGCCTATATCCTCAGCTCTTAGAGTCTGGCTCCCAAAGGTAGAATCGTATGTGGTGATGGAACGAATGAATAAATGAATGACAGAGAAACAGACCCCAGCCCAAGGGATCACCTAGACAGGGGAATAAGCTGAATACAATTGCTCCTATCTAAAGTTGGTTCCCTATAAGCCCATATAAAATAAGTTCCCTTAGAGCTGTGCATGCAGTAATGCCCAAGGCAGTATGATTTAAGTCAGTGAAGCAATGAACCCAGCTTCCATGCCCTACGTATAGGGGATGATTAAGTACATCATGGCACATCAGTCTCCATTAAAAGGGGTGGGTAGGGAGAATATGCAATTACAAAAGGAAATGCTCACAC
Organism: Lepus europaeus; assembly: GCF_033115175.1. Taxonomy (NCBI): domain Eukaryota; kingdom Metazoa; phylum Chordata; class Mammalia; order Lagomorpha; family Leporidae; genus Lepus; species Lepus europaeus. Next base: position 97,664,667 of record NC_084850.1, on the reverse strand, counting down.
TCAAAAAAAAAAAAAAAAACAAGGAGAAACTGCACGAGTCAAAGCATTTCAACTGCATGAGAAATGCAGAGAATGAGGAAAACAGAGCAAATGTCCAGCCTCCTCTGCGGGTGGTCATTACACATAATGTTTTTCTCCTCTACTATTCCAAGTTGCTTGAACCTTCCTACTGGCAGGATTTATTCCATGTATAATGTTTTTTGAGTTACCAAGAAATGAAGATACGTGTCCTGGGAGTGCTATGAACAAAATACTGTGAAGGGGGCCCTAAGAATCTGTGGGCAGGTTCAGAAGAGCTTACTGGGAAAGCACCATTTGTCAGTAGCCAGAGACCCTGAGGGCCCAGGCCCATGGAACACTGTCCACTGCCTTCACTGAGAAGCAGGCCCTAGCTTAGGAAGCTGAAGGAGGAGAACCTTGGACCCAGGCTACTGCAAATCACAATATCACAGGTTGTACTGGCAAAACTGAGGTCTCTGTACTAGGCCCCATGCTTTTGGACACTGCTCTCCCCCTCCCCCACCATGAGGCAAAGAGTTTTTGTGAGGCCCAGAACTCCAGAAATGCCACCTACATGGGGTCTTATTATGCAGGCCTACTTGCTAGGCCCAAGGGATGGCCAAAGGAGAAGGGGGGAGAGAGACAGGGCTTGGGTATGTGGGCTGGGGTATCTCAAGGGTCATATGGGGCCGGCGTTGTGGCATAGTGGGTAAAGCCACCACCTGCAGTGCCAGCATCCCAAGTGGGTGCTGCTTTGAGACCCAGCTGCTCTACTTCCAATCCAGCTCTCTGCTATGGCCTGGAAAAGCAGTGGAAGATGGCCCAAGTCCTTGGGCCCCTGCACCCATGTGGGAGACACAGAAGAAGCTGCTGGCTCCTGGCTCCTGGCTCCTGAACCCTTGCTTTGAATCGGTGCAGCTCCAGCCATTGCAGCCAACTGGGGAGTGAACCAGCAGATGGAAGATCTCTCTCTCTCTCTCTCTCTCTCTCTCTCTCTCTCTGCCTCTCCTTCTCTCTCTGTGCAACTCTGACTTTCAAATAAATAAATAAATCTTTATAAAAAAGTGTCTATATGGACCACAGATGGGAAGAGAAGGGGAAGAGTCAAGGACTGGTACCTTGCCTGGGCCCTGCAAATGTATGGGTGGGGAAGTCCAATGAGTCCTAGGCCTTAGGGTTTGTAGAGAGATCTAGCCTTGACTATTCCATAGACTTGGGTTCAAATCCATGCACTGGTTGAGCAAGCATGGCTGAGTCCATTCCTTTCTCTGTACTCAGTTTCCCCACCTATGAAACAGGTGTAGTAGTTCTGACTTCAGAGGGTTGTGGTGAGACTTATAGAATGACAGTGATCGTGAGCATAGGCTTTGAGCCAGAGACACCCAGGTTTCAGCCCTAGCTGGGCCCCTCCTAACTATGTGAATGACAGCTCCAAATTTCCATTTCTTCATCAATATAATGGAGATAATAATGACACTAGCCCGGTAAGATTGTTGGAAGGATTATGGTTACAAAGAAGAAATAACCTCAGAAAATGCTTCATGGGAAAGGGTTGCCTTGGCTAGGGTTGAGCTGATTGGGCAGTCTGCACTCCCCACCTCCCTGTCCAGCTTTATCTTCCTCTATTGCACTCCCCACCATTTGACATATTATATATATTCATGTTTGCTTCTTTCCTTTCTGTCCCCATCCCCAACACACACACACACGAGGATATCAGTTCCACAAAGCACACGTTTTGTCTATTTTGTTCACTGTTTCCAAGTGCCTGGAACAATGCAAGGAACACAGATGTTCTTTAAAAGTCAAGGAGCTAGGGGCTGGTGCTGTGGTGTAGCAGGTAAAGCCACCACCTGCAGTGCCAGCATCCCATATGGGTGCTGGTTCGAGTCCCGGCTGCTCCACTTCCAATCCAGCTCTCTGCTATGGTCTGGGAAAAGCAGTGGAAGATGGCTCAAGTCCTTGGGCCCCTGCACCCGTGTGGGAGACCCGGAAGACACTCCTGGCTTTGGATTGGCCCAGCTCCAGTCATTGCGGCCATTTGGGGAGTGAACCAGCGGGTGGAAGACCTCTCTCTCTCTCTCTCTCTCTCTCTCTCTGGCTCTACCTCTATCTGTAACTCTGTCCTTTTTTTTTTTTTGACAGGCAGAGTGGACAGTGAGAGAGAGAGACAGAGAGAAAGGTCTTCCTTTGCCGTTGGTTCACCCTCCAATGGCCGCTGCGGCCAGTGCACCACACTGTTCTGAAGCCAGAAGCCAGGTGCTTCTCCTGGTCTCCCATGCGGGTCCAGGGCCCAAGGACTTGGGCCATCTTCCACTGCACTCCCGGGCCACAGCAGAGAGCTGGACAGGAAGAGGAGCAACCGGGACAGAATCTGGTGCCCCGACTGGAACTAGAACCTGGTGTGCTGGTGCCGCAGGCGAAGGATTAGCCTATTGAGCCATGGCACCAACCTGTAACTCTGTCTTTCAAATAAATAAAGTCTAAAAAAAAGTCAAGGAGCTATCTATGTGCCACGTCGACAAGCAAAAATGGTACTGGGTATGGTAAAAGCCAGAATAAAAAGCATGGAAAATAAAGAGGCCCAATATGTTTATGGAAGTCTAGACAGTTCAGTTCAGCTTGAGGGCAGGGTTCAAAGGGAACAGTGGCTACACAGGGATGAGAGAGGCTGTGGCTTTACCCAAAGGAACATGCACCCTTAGATCACAAATGGCATGAAAACCCATCTGTGCCAGGCAGGAAGTGGGAAAGCACAAGGGGGAGGTAAAGATGTTGTCCAAGTTCAAGTGCCACCGAAATTGCAACCAAGTGAAAAGTGAAAGCAAAAAGCTTTTAAACATTGTTTCAAGTGGAGAGAGAACATCCTTTCCAGGGGCCTATCTGAGCCAAGAAGCAGATCTAGAAAGGACAAAAGAGGTAGGCACAGGAGATAAGTGGATGAGGTCATAATAACACGCAAGGAAGATCTTACCAAGATTCTTAAAAGGGACCAACAGTAACAGAAAGCTTGTTGGATACTGGAACCACTTTGAGCAATGGACCCAAAGAACATCCAACAACAAAATGAAGGCCATGGTGGTTTCAGTTGCTGCCTCTCTTTTTGTTGTTGGTTATTTGTCCTCTACTCCTTGTTTACCACTGCTCAGTGAACACGTTCTGGAATGATAAAGACGATGATGATGACAAAGACTGTCGCCTACTTCAAATGCAACATTTTTCTGTCCCATTGTAAAATGACTTTGGCAAGAAATAAAGAAGCAAGTGTCATTTCCTATTTATATTTTGAAGAGAGGAAATAAATACAGAGACTACAACCAAAAGAGCCTTGAACACCAGGCAACAAAATGTGAACTTCATCCTGTCATTGCTGAGGAGCCCAAAATGGGTTTCATCCAAGGAGTCCTATGCTACCTCCTTAAAAAACAAAAACAAAAAAATGCCTTCCGTCACATCACATTCCTTTTCATCAGAAATAAATAGTATCTATAAATATATTTAAACTCATAATAAATATAACAAGCAGCCTTTATTTGGTCCTTATAATACTCCAAATAATAATAAGGTGACTATGCACCTACAATGGTGCAGGACTTGTGTTATCTTCCTAACAGCTGTGCAAAGTAGTTCCTATTCTTATTGAAGAGAGAGGAGGCTCAGAGGAGCAATGTGACAGACCCAGAGTCACATAGCTAATAAGTAGTGCAGCCGACATTCGAATCTGCATTTCTCTGACTCCAAAACCAACGCGTTCAACTGCTCCAGCTGCTGCTTCCTTCTGTCACACCAGAGCTAAGCCGCACTTCATCTCCTAAACCAGCTTGGGGACGTGGCCTCGCTCTCTCACTCTCACCCATCTCCTGTCTCCCTGCCACACGATGCAGTGCAAGCCCCCTCCCACCCCCACCCCCACACCACCATAGCAGAGACAATGATTCAGGGAAGGAAAGGGAGAGTGAGGAGAGCGGGAGGTGAGGGTAGGCTCAAGGACTGCAGACTGATCAGCTCATCGATCAGAGAGAGAGAGAGAGAGAGTGAGTGAGCAAAGGAAAATGGAACTGGTTCTCCAGCCCTCCTTCCTTTCCTCCCTCTGCTGGAGGCGGAGGGATGGAGGCTCAGCCATGATGGGAAAGAGTGGGCGGAGGGGGAGCAGCTAGAGCAGCCTGCTGTTGCAGACGCCTCGGCTCAGCCTCCAAGCCCCCCTCCTGTGGGCTTGGGCCCATCTCTGGCCCACCTGCTCCCACCGCCTGAGCAAAGACACTGGGCTGCTCTCCAAGCTCCCAGTACATCAAGAATCTCTTGTGACACAGAGAGGTGACTCGAGAGAGGTGGAGTGACGTGCCCAGCAGTGCAAGAGGGAGGCAGAGGCAGGGCTGGGGGCAGAGCCCAGCTAGCGGGTTCCTCAGTGGAGGGCTCCCTGGACTCCAACGGCCTAGGTGACAGAGGTTGAGGACAGGGGCGCTGCAGAGGCTGCTAAAACAATGCTCATGACAGGGTCTGGGGCCACAGGGAACACAAGATAGATCATCCTGACTCAGTGATCTGGCACCACGGGGCAGCTACCAATAGTTTCCAGTTTCAATATGGGTTGAGATGGCAAAAATGACCATTTGGAAAAGTAGCTTGGGCCTTAGCTTGTACCTCAAGAGCATCAAAGTTTATCTCCTGTCTTCTCTCCCAGGACCGCCCAGTCAAATGAAAACGAGGAAACTGAATATGGTTGTGGACTCTTAACAGGGAAAAAAGGAGGGGCTGAGATCAGTGGGCGAGCGATTTCAACAAACTTCTGAAGGCAAATGACAAACAACAGAGTGTTCACGGCTGAGAGCAAGCCAGGGACAGCACACAAGGGCTGCAGCTGAGCAGGGAAATGCCAGCCTTGGTGATGGCAGGTAGAAGGGAGGGTAGGAGTCACCAGGGAACTGAGCACAGGGCAACAGACTGAAGGTAGAAGTGGATAAACTCCCCCTTCCAGGGCCAGCATCATGGCACAGCAGCCTAAACTGCTGCCCGTGACACTGGCAGCCCATGGGGGCTCCAGTTGGGAGTCCCAGCTGCTCCACTTCCAATGCAGCTTCCTGCTAATGCACCTGGGAAGACAGTGGAGGATGGCCCAAGTCCTTGGACCCCTGCACCTACATGGGAAACCTAGAAGAGGCTCCTGGCTCCTGGCATCTGCCTGGGTTAGTCCCAGCCATTGCAGCCATTTGGGGAGTGAACCAGCAGATGGAAGATCTGTCTCTGTGTCTCTCCATAACTCTGCCTGTCAAATAAATGAACAAATGAATGAATGAGAATGACTGAATGAATCTTTTTAAAACAATCCCCCCTTCCCTTCCTCCCCAATTCAGGCAGCAGGACACAGGCTACCTGGCACTCATTCCTACGAGATATATCAGAGGACTCCTTGTTAAAGGAATTAAATGATCTGGGGTAAATTTGGGGCACCTAGCAATGGCCCCCCATTATGGCATTTGAGGGGCACCCATCATAACAAGCAGCTCCTAGTCTGGCAAGTGGACAGACATGTCAGTTAGGCTCTCCATTCACTCACTGCTAAACCATAAACGAGAAAACAGGAGAGAAAAGCTAAGCAGTCCCCACTGAGGAAGTTCCCCATGCAACTAACAGACATTCCGGAAGCAGAAGACAGTGCCAACCAAGGGGAGGTCATTATCAAAGAAACCCTCAGAAGAGACGCCATCACTTCAAGTTGAGAGGGCTCCCTGACTACCAGGCAGAGCGAATGAGAAAGAGATCTGGGTGCTGTTTACATAGGTGTTTGATTTAAAAAACATCAACCATGGCCAGCGCCATGGCTCAACAGGCTAATCCTCCGCCTTGCAGCGCCGGCACCCCGGGTTCTAGTCCCGGTCGGGGCGCCGGATTCTGTCCCGGTTGCCCCTCTTCCAGGCCAGCTCTCTGCTATGGCCCGGGAAGGCAGTGGAGGATGGCCCAAGTGCTTGGGCCCTGCACCCCATGGGAGACCAGGAGAAGCACCTGGCTCCTGGCTTCGGATCAGCGCAATGCGCCGGCCGCAGCGCACCAGCCGCGGCGGCCATTGGAGGGTGAACCAATGGCAAAGGAAGACCTTTCTCTCTGTCTCTCTCTCTCACTGTCCACTCTGCCTGTCAAAAATAAAAGAAAAAGAAAAAAAAACATCAACCATGTCATATGTGAGATGGTCATAGTATTTGTAATGCCAGCTCTTTTCTGTATGCATATTATATTTCATTGTGAAGTTTGTTTTGTTTTGTTTTTTTTAAAAAACCTCTTCTATATCCCTGGAAGATATGCTATGATATCCTATGGAATATCCCTGGAAGATGTGCTATGATTATCCTATGGTTTCAAAGAACTCCACATAATAGTAAGAAAGTGATCGACAAAACAGATAGATAGGGGTTGGCGCTGTGGCATAGTAGGCTAAGCGTCCGCCTCCAGTGTTGGCATCCCAAATGGGTGCCAGTTCAACTCCTGGCTGCTCCACTTCCAATCCAGCTCTCTGCTATGGCCTGGGAAAGCAGTAGAAGATGGCCCAAGTCCTTGGGCCCCTGCACCCACATGGGAGACCCGGAAGATGCTCCTGGCTCCTAACTTCGGATTGGCCCAGCTCTGGCTGTTGTGGCCACTGGGGAGTGAACCAGCGGATGGAAGACCCCCCTCCTTCTCTCTCTGCCTCTCCCTCTGTCTGTAACTCTGCCTCTCCAATAAATAAATAAATAACATCTTTTAAAAAAAAACAGATAGATAATTAAAGGCAGAAAGAAAGTCTGGATCCAAATATGAAGCCAAGTAACAGGTGGTATGATTTTGAGCAATTAGTAGGGCTTCAAAAGGAAAATTTACTTGACCTTGAGGCCAGGAACATTCTCCCAGGAGTTCAGAGGTTGCAACAGTGTTAATTGGAGGAAATGAGGTGCCATTAGTTAGGCTATTTGGCCCTGCAATACATAATAGCGACCTGGTCAAAATCATAAACACGGCATATTGGTGGTCAACTTTTAGAATCTAATCAATCTCCCTAGATAAACCACTGGACCTATTTTATTACTTAAAGATTTATTTTATTTACTTGAAAGTCAGAATTACACAGAAAGAGAAGGAGAAGCAGAGAGAGAGAGAGAAAGAGAGAGAGAGAGAGAGGTCTTCCACTTGCTAGTTCACTCCTCAGATGCCCGCAGTGGCTGGAGCTGCACCAGTCCAAAGCCAGGAGCCAGGAGCTTCCTCTGAGTCTCCCACGCGGGTGCAGGGGCCCAAGGACTTGGGGCCATCCTCTAATGCTTTCCCAGGCCATGGAAGAGAGCTGGATCAGAAGTGGAGCAGCTGGGACTTGAACCAGCGCCCATATGGGATGCCGGCACTGCAGGCGGCAGCTTTACCTGCTACGCCACAGCGCCGGCCCTGGACCTGACTATTTTTACACAACAGAATGCAAATGTAGTCAAGCTGGCTGGATGTAGAAGTACAGAGTGCAGAGACGAGGAGAAGAAAGATGGATGGAGGATGGGGCATACATAAGTATCTCAGAGGCCGGTGCCGTGGCTCAACAGGCTAATCCTCCACCTAGCGGCACCGGCACACCGGGTTCTAGTCCCGGTCGGGGCCGGATTCTGTCCCGGTTGCCCCTCTTCCAGGCCAGCTCTCTGCTGTGGCCCGGGAAGGCAGTGGAGAATGGCCCAAGTGCTTGGGCCCTGCACCCCATGGGAGACCAGGAGAAGCACCTGGCTCCTGGCTTCGGATCAGCGCGGTGCACCGGCCGCAGCGGCCATTGGAGGGTGAACCAACGGCAAAAAGGAAGACCTTTCTCTTTGTCTCTCTATCTCTCTCTCACTGTCCACTCTGCCTGTAAAAAATAAAAAAAAAATTTAAAAAAAAGTACCTAAGTATCTCAGAAAGTGGCCAACACAGGGGGGTCAGTGTCATGGTGCACTGGGTTAAGCTGCAGCTTGCGAAACCAGAATCCCATGTTGGAGTGCCAGTTTGAGTTCCTGGATGGAATTCCTGACCCAGATGGAATTCCAGGCTCCTGGCTTCTGCCTGGCCCAGTCCTGGCTGTTGCAGCCATTTGGGGAGTGAACCAGCGGAGGGAAGAGCGCTCTCTCTCTCTCTCTCTCGCCTCTCCTCCTCTCCCTCTCCTTCTACTCTGTCGCTCTGCCTTTCAGATAAATAAATCATTTTTACAAAGTGGTCAAGAGGTACAGTGGGAAATCGATGGAATGAGAAATCACAACTTAAAGCAGTATTTTAATAACGGTACAAAGGTAACTAACTGATAGAGGAACCCAAATAGTAATATAACCATCAAAATTTCGTAGGAGAGAAAGTCGAGAGTCAAGAGTCAGGTATGGTAAATAAGCTAAATTTCCATTTGTTGTACAAAGAAGTCAAGAGATGTTTTAGAAGTCGACAAATGAAGAAATAATGGAATTTCTAAAACAAGGCCCTTCTCATTCTGTGTACCGGGGTTCCCCCATACAATATGGAGAGGTGGTGACTGCAGATGACGTGAGGTCCTCTTCTTTACAGGGTGGGAGTAAGACAGACAGGTGAAGAGCTGACCCCCTTGCAACTAAGCCGGGGCTCCCCACAGTCATCCAGGCGGACACCTTTCAGCTGCCCCAGGCAGAGGACCAGTCTCTGGTCCTCTTCAAACCCCACCCCCCACCCCTCACTAATCCAACCTCTCCAGTCTTCCATTCATTCAAGTATTTACACCCATTAGTTATTTTTACCTGCCTGAGTCACAAAAGGATTTGACGTTGCTTACTCCAGGAACACAGGGAAGGACAGCAGAGAAACTGAACTGGCAAATAAGACCTCAGAAAAAAGAGATCATCAAAGATGCCAGTGCAGTGCTTCAAATTAACTGGTGGCTGGTGCCAAAAGGAAGACACAAACGCTCTGAAAGTCTCGTGTGCGGAAGGAGGAAGCACAGCAGTGTTCGGGGAAAGCCAAGCTTTGCCTGACACTTCTTCGAGTCATTGTGCATGGGAGATTTTATGAGGGAAAAGAAAAATAACTGTTTATTGAGCGCCGACATGTATCAGGGAGTGGGCGCAATGCCCACCAACCCATATGCCATCTTTCTTCACTTAGCTAACTCCTACTCATCCTCAAAGGCTCAGCTCAGGTATCACCTCCTCCAGGAAGCTTTCCCCGACTGTCTGGGTAGATGTCTCTCCTTTTGGCAAACCCCTGTGCTGCCTTCAGGCAGGGCACACTGGGCATCACATTGTAATCATCTGTGTCCATGGCCATTCTCTCCCCTCAACCATGAGCACCCTGAAGCCAGAATCTGTACAAAGCCAGTTATACAGACCTCTCTGCCTGGGATGGCACAGGACATGGTACACACAGGCACACAGTATTTGCTGGACTCATGTCCGTCTCAGAAATGTGGTGAGTTCCACATGGCCTCTCTCTGCTGCCTTCCCACAGCACAGAGCTTCACCAAGTTATTCATAATAATCCTTTGTGCCAAGAACTCCATCGCTGTCATCTTATTGAATGCCATAACAATCACAATGAGACGGGTTGTTTACGAATTGGCCAGCATATCAGATGCACACTTATATGACATGTCTCCCAATGTTTTTTTTTTTTTAAGGAAATTTGGGGGTAAGGACAAAATTGGCCAGTCTTTATTACAGGAATTACGACAATAATTCAAGTGTTATATAGGAGGCTGGCATTGTGGTGCAGTGGGTTAATCTACCACCTGTGATGCCAGCATAGCACATGGGCACCACTTCAAGTCCTGGCTGCTCCACTTCCCATCCAGCTCACTGCTAATGAACCTGGGAAAGCAGTGGAGGATGGCCTGAGTGTTTGGGCCCCTGCACCTGCATGGGAGACACGGATGGAGTTCCTGGCTCCTGGTGACCTGACCCAGTCCTGCTTCTGTGGCGATTTGGGGAGTGATCCAGCAGATGAATGGAAGACTTCTCTCTCTCTTCTCTCTCTCTGCCTTTCAAGTAAGTCTTTAAAATAAAGTAGTTATACAGAAGGTAATATCAGTCTTATTCAGGTGAGCACAGTATACCTTATTCTGGAATCCAGAAGGAAATCACATTACCCCCTCTGCAAAGGTGCAAACATCACCCAGGGTTAGCACAGTTACTACGTGTCCATTCCAACACAAAGTGGGCAACTTAACAAAGGCACACAGCTCCTAAGAAAGGCAGCTGGTGGAAGTGAAAGAGTGGCTAGCAGGCGATAGTCGTGAGGAACTTCCGTGGAAAACGTTAGAGAAATCATCTTGACCAGTCCGGGAGCTGTGGTCTTCAGAATGGGCTACTAGGGTCTTGGCTGTGCTGTTTTGTTTGCTATGCTCAGCCTCTAGGGGGCAGTGCAGTCCCACCTATTATTTTCCAGGCTTGCCCATGGGCTTTCCATCCGGATGGCTTCATCCTGGGCAGCTAGGAAAGTTTCGGATAATTTTTTTTTGGGGGGGTGGGGTGGACATGAACCTTTCATATCTGAAAATACTGTTTTAACCCCATTTACTACTTAAAAACCCGTGCTTCAGAAGATGAAGTCACTTGCCTAAAAAAAGTCACGAAGCCCTCCTTGCAGGGTGCCAGCCACACTTCCGCTGAACGCTGAGCACCCCCCACCACCTCCAAAAGCTTCAGCTACGAGGGAGTCTCCCAAATGCTCATGGGAAAAATGCATATTAGGACAAAAAGTTACACCCAGATTTCAAAAGCGTGTTGCGTCAAAAATAAACCTATCTTCTAACTCCAGGCTGCTCCAGGAACTTTTTGAAGTCCTGAGCTTCCTGATGTCCCGGGCTTCCTGGTGGATGTGTAAGTGCTTTCCGCAAGGGTGCTTGCACAGCTCAAATGCTATGAGGAAGTCGGAGCAACCAGCCAATCATCTTGCCCTAAACAAGCTCCCCTCCCCCAAAAAAAGAGGAAGTAAGTCATTGATTCCTCATTCTTCCCCGTGACCACTGTTGATTATTCTGCCAGGGAATACAGCAGGGAGTGAGTCAGAGGGAGCCCAGTCTTCTTTCAAGCCGGAGACACTGTGCCTGGCCCAGGGCTTGAATGCAGAAAGGAATTGATGGAGCAGTACGCGGCTTCCCACTGAGCACCCCGGGGCCCTGGGCCGGCCTCTCTGCTGCTTTTGGAACACAGGACTTTGCATGGAAGGTCAAGACCACAGTGTGACGTGGCCATGGCACGGTAGGGAGGGACAGCAAGGAGCACGTTGGTCCAAGTGGCTCCGAAGTTGCATCCGGCTCTGCTCCTTTGCCGGTCTATGAATCCAGGGGACTTTCAAAGTTGTCATCTCTCTCTCTACACCAGTCTGAGAACGGTGGCAAAATCGTCTCTGGCTGTTAGTTCGCCAGGATTTAACCAGACTCACACTTGTCTACTTGCCATTGACTAAGCAGCTACTTTGGACCATGCTGTGTGTTTCCAAGCTTACTGCCCTAGCACACTTGCCCCTGGGAGCTGGCCTAGAGCCTGACAGCTTAATGCACGTCAGTTCAATCTGCATACCTGGGAGCTGGAGTTGCAGCCCCTAGCAGAGTACTGGTTCGCGTCCCAGCTGCTCAGCTTCCGATCAGGTTTCCTGCTAATGTGCTTAGGAAAGCAGGGGAAGATGGCCCAAGCGCTTGGGCCCCTACCACCCATGTGGGAGACCCAGATGGAGTTCTGGGCTCCTGGCTTTAGCCTGGCCTAGTCTTGGCTGTTGCAACCTCTGTTTCTCTCTCTCTCTCTCTCTCTCTCTCTCTCTCTCTCTCTCTCTGGCTGTCATTCTGCTTTGCAAATAATAAATCTAAATGAATCGGAGTACCTTCATAGGTTCAGCCTGGTAGCAGGGACATGAGATGTAATGAACCTCAAAAATACAAAAGGGGCAGGGACAGGGAGCCTGCCTGGGGCAGCCATCCTGGGAACTGTGGGGGCGAGGAGCCACAGCCACACCTGGAGTGGCTTCAAGGACCTTAAAGCCCACCGGTGGGAGGCAGGAGTTGGCCATGGGCCTGGGAGCCAGCCAGTTTTGGCCTCATTCCGCTGTGTACCCTTGGGCAGATCACTGCACCTCTCTGATCCTAGTTTCCTCATGTGACAAATGAGGGTCATAAGAACACGCAGGTCGCTGGGGCTGTGCACAGGGGACAAGAAGCAGTACTGCATGGTGGTGGGCAAGAGTGCTGCAGGCCCTGGAGTCTGTCCACCCAAGCTCCTTCTGGTCCCTTCACACTTCTGGGCCTCAGTGTCCTCATCGGTAAAATGGGATCAACGGCAACATCTACGTGAAAGGATTCGCATGCAGACTGAAGGGACGCGTTTGTGGAACGTGCTCAGGACAAACAGCGCTTGGCACACTGTAAGTGCAGTAAGAAAAAAACACAAAGTTAACCCACTGAAGACTCCCAATAAACTCTGAGGCCATGGAGGCAGGGATGGAGCAGAGGAGGAACGGCTGCAAGGGGCCAGCCTTGGGTCTGGCATTTTTTGCCCTCCCCCTCCACTGGACACCAGAGGACCACCCACTCTCATCTGAAGCACCTCCCACCCACACAACACACACCCCCAGCCCAGGTTAGCAAGCGGTGGTGTGGCCACTTCAGAGGAGCTTCAGCCCTTACCACCCTTGCTCCTCTTGTGGCCCCGAGCGCTGTCTCTATGGCCCCGCTGAGCCTGCGAGCATGGTGTTTGCTCAGCCTGCTGGTCCCTCCTGCTGGGCAGCACAGTGCACAGCCACGGCCACGGCCACGGCCACGGAATGTTTGTGTGTGACAACAACCCCATTCTTGCCCTGGCTTGAGACAGAGAAGCAAGATCCCCCAAATTGTCATTCAACTCCAAGTCATCATTTCCTCCCACACGAAGATAATGCTTACAACACTGTGTGTGTGTGTGTCGAGGGGAGACATGGCTTTCCTTCCGCAGGGAGAAGGAGAGACCCCCACCTCTCCTCCCCCAGGGAACAGGACCCAAGAGCCAACAGGAGCCAGACATCTCCAGGGTGCTCCTGAGCACCTCGGCCCGCATGCCACGCCACACCACAGTGAGGACAGTTGCTGTCCCCAAATATGAGCCAGGCTGCAGGGTGGGGAGAGTGGGAGCAGTGGATGCAGAGTTCCGGCCCTCCCAGCTTCAGCCCAGCACTGCCGCCTGCAGCAGAGCTGGAGCTGGGCCCAGGCAAGCAGCGTGGGAACTGCAGCTCTCTTCAGCATGGAGCAACTCAGCAATAGCCCCTAGCAGGCCTATAAATCATTCTGGGTGTCAGCACCGCAAGGGAGCCAGGCCCAGATCCACAGCAAGAGCGGAGCCCAGGAGGAGGGGGCAGGGCGGCGATTCCTTGTAGGAACACCAGAGCAGCAGTCAGGACCCGCAAATACTACAAAACATACAAGCCAGACCCCCTCGGAGTGAGGAGAACCCATCTCGCTCACTCGGTGCTGCACTAGACAGGCCACGCCCAGCCAAAGGGATCCCAGCTCCCTGCAACCCGTCCAGAAGAGCCAGTGGGGGGAGGATGTGGGAGTCATGGGTGGTTGGTACGCCTGGGGACAGGCATGGCAGCCGGAATCCAATGCAGGGGAGGGAAAGTTCACAGGATCGGGAGTCTGTCTTACTAACTGCATGGTCTCCGGTGGGCTTCACCGCTCATTGCCCTCGATTTCTTCCCCTTTCAAATGTCGACTGTGCTGACAGACACACAGCATCCTTGAGAGGACTAAATGAAGTCCCTAGGCAGACCCAGGCCGCCCCCACTACCACCACCACCACCACCACCACCACCAAGCAGCTGCAGCTCGCTGGCCAAGGCCTACCCTGTGCACTTCGTCCACCAGAGGGAGCCTGGGGACCAGGAGCGCCCAGCCTGTGCTGGCTGCTGGCTCTGCCTGTCCTCCCCCAATGCTGCAGCCTCTGCTGCTGAAACTCCCACCCCGCCTGCCCGCGCTTCCAGCGGCAGCCTTCTCACCCACTCCTTACAAACCCAGAACAGGCTTCGCAGGGGAGTCGCTGGCAGCGGCAGCGGGGGCAGCAATGGCTACTGCACCCACAGACCCTCCTGACGCCTGGCGGGGAGGGACATGGAAAGGAGGGAGACACAGCCTTCTGCCCCCTCCCCTTCCACTCCCACCCCCATCTCAGATTCATCTCCTGTTCAAACCCTCTTGATATCTAAGGCTCTCCTGGCCTCTTCCAGTTCAGTACCTGCCTGGGGCCTGAAGCCAAGAGATTCCTGTGGGTTGGAGTGCTCTCTCTAGTGACAATCTAACAGGCCTCGGAGACAGACAGACTGGGGTCCTAGTTCCAGCTCCATTAGCAACTAGTTGTGTAACCTTGAGCAAGGTCCCTTGCTCTCGGAGCCTCAGTTTTCCCCATCTCTGAAATGGACTTGCTAATGCTCATTGCATAGGGCTTGTTGGGAGGAGCCAAATGGGATCATCATGGATGGGCAAATAGCTGTTGTGTGGTTAGCAGAGAAACCATACATGCTAGCTAAACCTCTCGATGAATCCAGTAGGCAATGTGAAGCCAGGAAATCCGACAAGCAAGTTGAAGGGGGCACAGACAGAAGGAAAGACCGGGAAGTGAGTTGCACGGATGGCAGAGGCGTACAGCTCCAGAGGAAATGGCCTAGAGACTCAGAGCCTTGTCTGCAGGGCTGAGAATCTGACGGCACTGGGATTGTGGAGTTGGGGAAGCCCAGGCCATTTCACTGCACTTTCTAGCTGATTCAAGAATTGTGTTTCTACAGCTCTCCCAGCCTCCCCCCCACCCCCACTGGGCCTCTGCTGGACCATCCAAGTCCTCCAGTGAGCGGAGGCCCCCCCCCGCCCTCCCTTCAGGCAGGCCGCTGCATCGCCAGACAGCCAAGTGGGGAAGTTCTTCCTTATTTCTCTCAAATCTGCCCCCTGGTCCGGGCTGTGCTCCCTGGTACCACACACAAGGAGGCTGCTCCCTCCGACACGGGCCTGATCCCTCGAGGAAAGCGTTCTACAGCCAGGCTCCTGGCTCCAGGACCACAGGACTGCATCCAGCCCTCTGCCCCAGCCCACTGCAGCGCGCTCCGGACTACTCCGGGGCAGTCCCCAACACGACTCAGCCGGGGTACACTGCAGTGGAGCCCAGGCGAGCCCTGGAGCCACAGCTGGCGCTCCTGGGGCCCAGCCATCTCAACCCAGCACCCCAGCCTGCTGCCTCACCACGGGGGAGTTGCGGAGAGCTGTCTCCCAGCAGATTTCCTGAGGCAGAAGGCTTCCCCACCCCCAGCCCAGCCGCCAAGAGACACTCCACTGGTTGTGGCACATGGTAGGACCAGCTGAGCAGCGACAGGAGGGAAAGCCTGCCCGCTCACTGGAGGACTTGGGATTTGCTCTGGAGTGTGGCTAGGTTAGTGACAAAGCCATCGAATGGAAGCTGGCAGGGAGGGCCCTTAGGCAGCATCCGAAGCAGTCCTTGCCTTAAAAAAAAAAAAAAAATTCGGGGGAAATTGATGGCCTGAGAGAGGAAGGGACTCAGTCAAGGTCACCAAGCCGATCTGCAGCAGAGCTGAAAAGGGAGCCCAGGTCTCCTAACTCCTGGTCTAGCGTTCTCTCCGATTCACCAGCCTTCAAGGCAGCCCTGTACGCCTGCACACCGTGCACTCTCTCCTTCTGAGCCATTCAGTCCAAGCAGCTCCCAAGGGTATCTACGTGGGAAAAGGGGACCCAGCTCATGTCCCACCAACCCAGGAGACATGGCCAAGTTGTCCCAAATAGACGGACACACAGCGCGGGAATTGGAAGTGATCCAACAGAGAGGCGACCTGAGACCTCCCTTCCTCGTAGGGCTCTTTAAATGGGTGTTGTTTTTTTCCTGAAGGGTGGAGAGGGGGTGGACTTTGAGGAACTAGCCAAAGGCCTGGCCTCCATCTTTGCTCCCCCATCTTTGCTCCCCCCTGGCCAGGGTGTGCTGCAGTTCCCTCTCAGAGGGATGCCTCAGCCTCCAGCAGCCATTCTGGTCCTCACCTGCCTCTCTGGGAAAGGATGGAGCTTTGGCCGCCAGAGGAGATAAGATCAGGCAGAAAGGGGGGGGGGCTTTCTCTCTCTCTCTCCCTTGGGGCTCTGAGTTGACACCATGCCCCCCCACCCCCAAACGAAAAAAATCCCCACCAGTACATCCAAAACAAACAAACAAATAAATAGATGAGAACCTATCTTCCAGCGAGGATACAGCTCCGGCTGAAGATGTATGTGTGTGTGTGTGTGTGTGTTGGGGGTGGGGGGTGATGATGGCTCTAGTCCCTTAGTGGCCTCGGAACTGGGAGAGAGGCGCCGGCACTCATCATCCAGCCAGCTCAGTGTGTGGTGGCTGGGGAAGGGAAGGGGTGCCGGCTGGCCGAAGGGGACCTCGCTTCTCCCCCTGGCAGGTCCAGCCAGGAGAGGCGGACATGGAATCAGGCCCGGGCTTCTTACTTTAGCAGCCGGACAAGTTGGAGAGGGATCTAGAGGGGACGAGGCGCGGGGCACAAACATGCATTCCTTACTTTCTCTGAAGGGTTGTAGCCGGGCTGGTGCTGGTACTGGTGCTGTGGCCTCCGCCGGCGCCGGGGCTGGAGCTCCTGGATGCGCCACGGCTCAGCTGGCCCCGCTCCCGCGGCGGCCGCGGCCCCACGCCCACCGCCGCCGAGTAGCCGGCTTCCTTCTCGCGGCCCGGGTGCGCTGGCCCAGCCTCCCGCCCGCCACGCTCGCGACCCAGGGCTGGGTTCTCGTGGTGCAGGTGGCACTGGGCCACGTCGCGCTCGCGGGCTGTGTAGCCGGTAGTGTCCTGGAGCGGGTAGGAGGCGTCCCTCTCCTTGTCCCGATACACAGCCTCCCGGTTCTGGTAGGCGCCGTCCCGGTTCGGGTAGCCCACGTCCCGGGCCGCCTGATGGAACTGGCTCTCCCGCAGCTCGCGGTGGTGAAACTGGGTCTCACGCAGATTCTGGTACTGGCTCTCGCGGCCCGGGCTATCCCGCGCGCCGTGGGGGTCCCGGTGCAACTCCCCGCGGTGCAGCTGGCTCTCCTCCCGCAGGTCGCGGTTCTCCTGGGTGAGCTGGTCCAGCTGGCCCTCCAGCTCTTCGATGCGCCGCCGCTGGGTCTCCAGCAGCTGCTGCTGGCTCTCTATGATGTTGTTCAGCTCCAGCAGGTACTCCACCGCCCGGTTGGGGCTCTCGGATCCCGGGCCGCCCGGGGGCCCCGACCCCGCCTCCATCCTGGCGGCCCAGGGGCAGGGGAAGGGGCAGGAGAGCCCGGTCCCCGCTCGCTCACGGCGCCACCCTCCCCCGGGCCCAGCCGGGGGAGGGGGCCGGCGGGACGCAAGGGCGCGCACCGGGCTCGAGGGCCCGGGGGCCCGGGGGGGCCCGGGAGACAGCGCTGGGGCCGGCGGCACGGGGAGCAGGAGCTGAGGCTGCCGCTGCCGCCGCCGCCGCCGCCGCCACCGCCACCGCCACGGCTCCGGAGGACGCGGCCCACGGCGCTCCGCCCGCTGCGGAGTCACTGCGCAGCGCGGCCGCGCGGGACCGCCCCGGCCGCCGGCCCGCCCCCCGCCCCTGCCCCCACCCAGCTCTCCCGGACCGCCCCCGCGCGTCCCACCTGCGGCCGCCACCGGCACCGGCTGCTGGATCCGCCCCGAGGTCCCGGCGACCATCAGAGGCCAACCCCATTGCAGCCTGTGGGAGAGCTCCCCATTCCACCCGTCCAGGGTCCTCATCAAAGGACACCTAAGGAAGCCCCTCTATCCCAGCCCGTTGCCACATTCCAGGCCCACTATCCTTGTCCAGGCCATCCCAGGAACCCTCATCCCAGGTCGTCCCCAGGTCCAGACAACCCACGGATCCAATCCACTGGGGCTGCTAATCCCAGCCTGTCTCATATTCCCAGTCCCAGCCAACGCCTGGAGCTCCTAGCCTAGGTGATCTCCCTGCAGCCCCCCATCAGGAGGCAGCCTCTGAGTCTCGCATCCCAGCCAGTTCCTGGATCACCACCCTTCAACCCTGCATCCCAGCCAGCCCCATGTCCCTCCAGCCCAATCAGTCTACAACTCCCCCCTCCCAGACAACCCTCCCCCAGAACTCCCCACACACACATACACATACACATATACAACATCACAGGCAGACTGCCCCCACCAAATGCCCAAATCCACTATCCCAGTGAAACCCAGAATCCCCCAGTCTCATGATTGCTCGTTCCAACAAACTCCAGAACTCCCCATCACAGCTATCTCAGATCTGAGCTACATTCCTTCCACCCTCATTTCCTGTTCTTAGGAAATGGTCTCCCCATTCATTCCATCATCTCCATCCAATGAAATTGCAACCATCCGTTGAGATTTCACTCAAATCCATCTCACTGAAGCCGACCCCGAGTTTCCCAACCAGACGTGCCCTCTCTATCTCTGTCTCTCTCCCTCTCCCTCCTCTGCCCTCCCCACTTCGGGATTGCCCCCTGCACTTCCTGTGCCCCTCTCTTGTGGCATTTGCAGAGAAGTTGAACTAGGCTTCATAGCACACTCACTTGTGGTCTTGCTTTATGTCCTCTTGCAGATTGAGCTCTGTAAACCAGAAACATGTCTTAATTTATCATCACGAATGAGTTGGGCTGAGGAAAAAGCACGAGCTTTAGAGTCAGAGAAAGAGAAAATTGGATTTAAATTCCATCTTCTGTCTGAACATCCATTTCCCTAGCAGTAGCACCTTCGTCATAGGGGTGGTCTTATAAAAAAAAAAAAAAAAGCATGCAAAACACCTTGAACAGAAAACACAACTCACAGAATGGGAGAAGATATTTGTAGACTGAATATCCGATAAGGGACTTGCATCTAGAATATATAATGAACTCTTGTAGCTCAACAACAAAAAGATAACCCACTTTTCAAAAACAGCCAGAAGATTCAACGAGACCTTTCTCCAGTGAAGATATACAAATGGCCAATAAATGCAAAAGATGCTCAATGTCATTATAACCGCCAGAGAAAGGCAAATCAAAACCACCATGAGCTTTCTGTGCTAGCCATCAGGCATTGTCCTAGGTTCCCGTGGTAACTTATGGGAAACTTTCAAAATATCTGGAGCCCTTGCGGTTTACAAACAGAGGAGGTCTTTAAATGCCTTACAGCAGGAACCCACTTAGGTGGCAGGAACCTTGACTTCCAAGTGAAACAAGCACCTTTGTAAAAGAACTGGTGATATCTCCATCAGAAACCCAAAGTGCTTCTGCCACTGTTGCCTGGCTAATGTCAGGATGATGTCCCTCAGAAATACTGGCCAGTGGGCTAAGCTGAAGTCTGCCCCTTCTGTTGGGGCCACTCTTATGACTGAGTGCTTCACTCCCAGAACCTTCCCTAACGCAATTCACGCAGCCTTTCAGAAGATGTATCTAGGGACCTGCCTTGGGATGCCGGCATCTCATATACAGGGGGTTGGTTCCATTCCCGCTGCTCTGTTTCCCCTGCAGCTCCCTGCTGATGTGCCCGAGAAAGGCAGCAGAAGGTGACCTGAGTATGTGGGCGCCTGCCACTCACGTGGGGGAACCGGATGGAATTTCAGGTTCTTAGCTTTGGCTGTTGCGGCCATCTGTGGAGTGAACCAACGATATAGAACATCTCTCCTCGCCTCCCCTTAGCTCTGTCCTTCAGATAATTTTTTTAAAGAAGCCATATCTGCTGGTGACTACTGATCCATTGCTCTATGCAACACAGATTCTTTTCTGTGCTACTTGGGCATTGCCATCCTGTGCAACAAGGGAATTCAGTCAGTGGATCTGACGTGGTAGATGCTGGCCCAGGAAGTTCTGCACACACGTGGAACCATCTCCCAAGAACACCCCCATGGGAGGTCATGCTGGATTTCTACTTGGGCAGAAATTCTGCAGAGACTGGAAAGGAAGAGCAGGCTCATGCTGAAAAGGCTGTAGCCAAGAAGGAGCTTCAAGGTTGATGAGCTGCTCCAGCTCCTGAGATTCCTGCTATTTAACCCCAGGTGGCAGATTCACCCGAAGGCACGAAGGTGCACGCTCTGTCTATCCGTAGTTTTCTACTCATGTCTGGAGCACTCAGCCCATCACTGAAGACTGGGCTGCAGTTCCCAATGCTCAGGCCACTGGCTAGGCAGGAACAACCACTGAGTGGTCCTAAGCTGCTCACCCACTGGATCTTAAACAGAAAATGAAAATGAGGTTGATGGAAAATAGTGATTTCTTAAAGACACATACACACACAATGCGCTACCACTTCTTGTCCACTATGATAGCTAAAATTGAAGGGTTAGCAAGCATGTAGAGAAATGGGAACCCTTGGTCACTGTGAAATAGTGAAGTTACTTTGGAAAACAGTTTGGGCCGGCGCCGTGGCTCAATAGGCTAATCCTCCGCCTTGTGGCACCGGCACACCGGGTTCTAGTCCCGGTTGGGGCGCTGGATTCTGTCCCGGTTGCCCCTCTTCCAGGCCAGCTCTCTGCTATGGCCCGGGCAGGCAGTGGAGGATGGCCCAAGTGCTTGGGCCCTGCACCCGCATGGGAGACCAGGAGAAGCACCTGGCTCCTGGCTTCGGATCAGCGAGATGCGCCAGCCGCAGCGCGCCAGCTGCAGTGGCCATTGGAGGGTGAACCAACGGCAAAAAGGAAGACCTTTCTCTGTCTCTCTCTCTCTCACTGTCCACTCTGCCTGTCAAAAAAAAAAAAACAGTTTGGCAGTTCTTCAGAATGTGAAAAAAAATACCCAAGGGTTAATCCACTTATGAATGGATAAATGTGGTATAGCCACATGATGGAGTATTATTCAGCCACGAATTGCTAACAAACTTGCTGGAGAAATGTGAAAAATGTGATGCTAACGAGGGAAGTCAGTCACAAAAGCCCATATACCCGCATGATTTCTCTAAAATTCCATACTAGGTGAATCTATAGAGAGGAAAATTGTTAACAGTGGTTGCCAGCAGGGTGGCAGGCAGGGAGCTGGGGTGTGGTGTGAGCAAGGGGGAGTGACTGCTAAGGGGTTTTGGGGAGGGAGATGAAACTTTTCTTAAGTTATATTAGAGTAAGAACCACTGAGTTCTATCGTTTACAATAGTGAATTTTGTGCCATGTGAATTATATCTCAATAAAGCTGTTTAAAATAGATACCTTGGTTAGAGCTAGCCCATACCGGCTGCAAAAATAATAGCTCCTAGCTCTTGGGTGCGCCTTTTTTTGGGTCTATGAACTCAAGCCTCTTGACAATCCTATGAAGTATGAAGTATGTACTGTTTTTTTTGTTTGTTTGTTTGTTTTTTGACAGGCAGAGTGGATAGTGAAACAGAGAGAGACAGAGAGAGACAGAGAGAGAGGTCTTCCTTTTTGCCGTTGGTTCACCCTCCAATGGCCGCTGTGACCGGCGCATTGTGCTGATCCGAAGCCAGGAGCCAGGTGCTTCTCCTGGTCTCCCATGCAGGTGCAGGGCCCAAGGACTTGGGCCATCCTCCACTGCCTTCCCAAGCCATAGCAGAGAGCTGGACTGGAAGAGGGGCAACCGGGATAGAATCCGACACCCCAACTGGGACTAGAACCTGGTGTGCTGGCGCCGCAAGGCGGAGGATTAGCCTGTTAAGCCACGGCGCTGGCTGAAGTATGTAGTGTTACCGCCTCCATTTTCCTGGTGGGAAAAGTGAAACAGAAAGATTGGGGGACTTGTCCGCGGTCACATGGAGACATAGGATATACAGCTGTTTCCTTTTCACTTCTTTGTGTCTTCCTTCAGTACTTTGTGCAAAATAGGTGCTCCCAAATGTTAAGGTAATACACCCATCAGATATTTGTATCCATCCAGTCTTTCACTTATTTATGTTCTAGGCAATATGAGGATATGTCAAAAGTTCGTGGAAAAGTGAAATTAAAAGATTATTTTGGTTTAAAAAATGTGAAATTCATGCATGGTGTTTTCACAATGCACATTTTTCACAGGGAGAGCCCTTTTATCTGCATTCCCATCCTTATCCCTGCTTCTATCATTCCAATTTCCTCCATGGTTGGAGCAGATGGGTATAAGATTCATTCACAAAATATTTATCTGTGCTTTTTAAAAAGATGCCTGTATTTACTTGGAGGGGGGAGATAGAGATAGAGATAGAGATAGAGATAGAGAGAGAGAGAGAGAGAGAGAGAAATCTATCATGTGCTGATTCACTTCCCCGAATGGCTGCAACATCTCTGCAGGGAGCTCGATTGGAAGCAGAGCATCAGGGACTGCAACTGGCACTCTGGTATGGGATTTGGGCATTGCAATGAGTGGCTTAACCCACTGTGTCACAACGCCAATCCCACAAAATATTTAGTGAGTGGCTGCTATGTATTGAACAACTTCTCTAGAAGCTGAAGATACAGCAATGAGCAAACCAGACAACAATCTGTACCCTCGTAGGGCTGACATTCTAGTGGGGGAGAGAGATGAGGAACAAGTAGAATGTGTAGAGCATATTGGATGGTGTACTGGATGGAATAGCATTCCCCAAAAACCCTTGTCTACCCAGGAATGGTGAGTATGACCTTATTTGGAAATGAGGGTCTTTGCAGATGTAATCAAGTTAAGATGTTTTCATACTAGAGGAGTGTGACTCCTAATTAGGACTGATGTCCCTGTAAGAGTGAAAGCTGGGGGCAGCCATTTGGCTTAGTGGTTAAGATACCTGAATTCCAGCCGGCACCACGGCTCACTAGGCTAATCCTCCACCTGCGGCACTGGCACACCGGGTTCTAGTCCTGGTCGGGGCACCGGATTCTGTCCTGGTTGCTCCTCTTCCAGTCCAACTCTCTGCTGTGGCCCAGGAAGGCAGTGGAGGATGGCCCAAGTGCTTGGGTCTTGCACCCACATGGGAGACCAGGAGGAAGCACCTGGCTCCTGGCTTCGGATTGGCGCAGTGCTGGCTGTAGTGGCCATTTGGGGAGTGAACCAACAGAAGGAAGACCTTTCTCTCTGTCTCTCTCTCTTTCACTGTCTAACTCTTTCTGGCAAAAAAAAAATGTAAAAAAGATGCCTGAATCCCATGTAAGAGTGCCTGGATTCAAGTCCTTGCTCCATTCTCAACTCCAAGTTTCTGCTAATGTACACTGTAGCTCAAATCCTTGGGTTCCTGCCACCTACATGGGAGACCTGCATTGAGTTTCCAGCTCCCTGCTTCAGCCTGGCCAAGCCCCAGTCATTGTGGGCATTTAGGGAGTGATCCAGAAGATGGGAGTTCTCTCTGTTTTGCTGCCTTTCATATAAATAAATAAAAATATTTTGAAAAGAGGGAAAACTTGAGTGGGTTAAGCTGCCATTTGTGATGTCTGCATCTCACATCAGAGCACAGGTCCCAAGTCCCAGCTCCTCTGCTTCCAATCCAGCTCTCTGCTAATGCACCTGGGAAACAGTAGACACTAGCCCAAGTACCGATGCTGGAGACCAGGATGGAGTTCCTGGCTCCTGGTTTCATCCTGGACCAGCCTTGGTTGTTGTGGGCATTTGGGGAGTGCACCAGCAGATGAAAAGATGAAATACCCCTCCATCTCTTTTGCCTCTCCCTCTTGCATCTCTATGCCTCTCAAGTACATGAAAATCAAATAAACATTAAAAAGAGGGAAAACAGGAACAGAAACATGTGCATTAGGAGAGCACCATGTGAAGACTGGGCAGAGAGCAGAATGGGGCACCTATGAGCCAAGGAACACCCAGGATCGCTGCAGCAGCACCAGAAGCTGGAAGAAGCAAGGTAGGATTCTTTCTGGGAGCCTCCAGAGGAAGCCTGGCCCCACTGACACTTGTGTTGATTTGGGACCACTAGAGGCCCATGAGAGAATCAGTTTCCATTAGAGTCAACTTCCCTTGTTGGTTGCCACGCCATCCCCACTGCACCTGTTACAGCAGCCCCAGGACACTAGCATAGATGGTACTAGGGTCTCTGCAGAAAGGCAAGGCAGCAAAGGCTACTGCAGAGCCCTGGCGAATCAGACACAGCTTGGCCCACAAACAGCACCCAGTCTGGTCAGAGAGCCCCAATCACAAGCCATAAACAGGCTTCACAAGACAGAATGTGCGAAGTGCTATCGTGCAGGCAGAAGGGCAGGGTGTTGGGAGGTATCCATGGATGTGAAGGTGTTTGAGCTGAAGGGAAGCTCTCAGCAGGCGGGAGGACTAGAGCTGAGCAAGACCTGCTAAAGGAAACCGTGTGCCATGGCTGGAAAGGAAGAGTCTAGAAAACGCTGTGTGTTTAGGGAAACATACATGGATTGAGCTGAAGAGAGCATGAGCGATGAGCCCGTGTGTGTGTGTGTGTGTGTTGTAAGGAAAAGAAGATGGGAAAAAATAGCTTGATTCAGCTTGGAGAAGGCTTCATTGCCAAACTGAACAATCTGGACCTTCTCTTATAGGCAATGAAAAATCAAGGGAGGTTTTTGAGTAGAGGAGTAACATGGTAGGAGGGGAGGGACCCGGGTAGCTGTTGTATGCATTGCGTAGTCCACATTACAAAGGTGAGTTCAGTATTGGTTTGTTGTTGTTTAAGGTTTGCTTATTTATTTGAAAGACTGATACAGAGATAGATCTTCACATCAGCTGGGTCTCTCCCCAGATGCTCGCAGCAGCTGGGGCTGGGCCAGGCTGAGGCTAGGAGCCTGGAACTCCATCCAAGTCTCCCATGTGGGAGACCCAAGCACTCAGGTCATCATCTGCTGTCTCTAAAGTGCGCTAGCAGGAAGCTGGATCAGAAGTGGTGTAGCCAGGACTGGAGCCAGCACTCCAATGTGGGACATAGGTATCCCAAGTGGTGGCCTAACTCACCGCACCACATTCCTGCCTGCTGCCTCCCAGAGTCGGATCCCAGAAGCCTCCGTCTCTGGTGTGATTGCTCCAACTCCTCTTCCCCTTGGAGCTGGCTTTGCCAGGGGATATGGAGCTAGAGGAAGAGGGGGCTCTGCAAAGCATATCTCGCCTCTGCCAGTCTCCAGTCAACAAGAACTCTTCTTGATGCTGAGTGCCATGGAGCATTTTCCTCTGATGCAGAGGTCGCATCTGTTCACATTGGATTTTCCTACTGGATCCTCATGGTTCCATTTACGAGCAAACTCCATACGTGCTGGCTTCCACGTGCAAGATGGGAAAGTCAGCACTTTCAAAAATCATTGCTCTTTCCCTCAGAGTTTAGAGTTCATCAATATCAGGGCTGAAGGAGCCTTTGAGTTGAATTCATTTTCCAGACGAGGGTACCAAGGACTAGAGAGAAATGATTTGACACTCACTGTTGTGGTCAGTGACCACCAGCTTCAAGTCTTGTCTTGAACTCTGTCCTACGGTCTTGTACTCCAGAGAGTCTTTTTTTTAAAGATTTATTTACTTATTTGAAAGGCACAGTTACAGATAGAGAGAAGGAGAGACAGAGATAGAAAGATCTTCCATCCACTGGTTCGCTCTCCAAATGGCTGCAACAGCCAAGACTGAGCCAGGAGCCAGGAGCCAGGAGCTTCCTCTGGGTCTCATGTGGGTGCAGGGGCCCAAGCACTTGGACCATCCTCCACTGCCCTTCCAGGCACACTAGCAG
The DNA here is from genome assembly GCF_033115175.1 of Lepus europaeus. Classification (NCBI taxonomy): domain Eukaryota; kingdom Metazoa; phylum Chordata; class Mammalia; order Lagomorpha; family Leporidae; genus Lepus; species Lepus europaeus. Next base: position 97,639,123 of record NC_084850.1, on the reverse strand, counting down.
AGAGCAGGATCAGAAGTGGAGCAGCCAGAACTCGAACCGGTGCCCAATAGGGGATGCCAGCACTGCAGACTGGGGTTTTAACCCCCTGAGCCAAAGCGCCAGCCCCAATCAGAGAGTCTTAATGATCACTGAATGTAGAAGGCAGGAAGGTAGGAGAAGAGACCATCTGGAAGAAACATCCGAGGGGACCTTGAAAAAGGTTATGCATGGTGTCTTTGGATGACAGTGTTTTGGGAACTTTTCCAAGTGCCCCGTGGAAGAAAACAGAAAGGGAAAAGGAAGACTGTCTTCTCTTGGGGATCCCTAAGAAGATAACTGTGCTTAAAACTGAAACTGCATTTGGCTGATTAATTAATTATCCTCTGACCCCCTTTTCCCTAGCGGGGAACGGGGCAAGCTGTAACCTAAGTACCTGTCAGTCGTGAACAGCTGCACCCAGAGCAATCCTGAGAATCCTGGTCTGGAATTTCGTTTGAGGAAAAATTTCCTCTCTGAAGATGATTCGTAAGCTTGATCCTGTCAGAACAGAAAACCACATAACCCGATGTGTTTCCAATTTTGTCCTAGCTGCCATAAAACTTGGAGCCAAATTCAGAGTCCAATTATAATCCAGTTCATTTTAGGTACCTGGCAACATCTATTCGTGCTTCCTGTACATGGTCTCTGCTCTGTTTTCTTCCACATTTTTATCCCTAATTGTCTTTCTTTCATGGCAGGAACTGATGAGTCGCCTAATACCCTCTTTAAGATAGGCGGGACATAAATCTTACATAAACTAAACTATATTTACAGATGCTAAGGGGATTTGAAACAATGCAGAACATTGGAAGGAACAGATGATATTTGGCCTAGAGGAGAGCTGGCTTGTGAGCACATGATTACTGTCTTCAGATATCCAGGAGGCTGTCAGGGGGGCGATGTAGTGGAATTATTCTGCTGAGCTCCAAAGGGCGCAGCCAGAAGCAATGGGTGAAAATTACAGGAAGACTGATCTCAGAGGGAAGCAACCTCTTCCAGGCAGAGCTTAGGGAAGATGGCGAATTCACCATCCCTGAAGTCTTCAAGTAGTCCCAGTGGCTGGGCAGCTTCGCTCCTAGGGTCTGTTGCGTAGGGAACCGCAATGGTAGAAGGAGGGGGTTGCAGGAGATGATTTTAGAAGCCTTTTCCAGCACTGGCATAGGCAGAACACAGTCTTAGGTGTAGAAAAAGAAGACTAGAGGGGGAGGGGAAGGTGGGATGGGGGACAGGCAAGAAAGCAACAAAGGCTCATCGCACGCTACAGCATCCCAGCCAGAAGCAGGGAGCGCCGAGTGCTCCTGAGACGCTCGTAAAAGCAACACTGGTCCATAAACAGAACCCAAGCTGTCATTTCCCCCAGTCTTCTTCCACGTGACTCCTACAGCGCAGGAGAAATTGAAAAATCCATTCCGTGGCTCCCTGCTGCCCAGCCACTTGGCTGTTATTCAAGGAAGTTCAGGTCAAGACTGCTGGAGCTCCAAGGGACCTCTGAGCTCACATCATCCAAACCCCTCATTTTATAACCTGAGAGAGGGAGAGAGAGCGAGCGAGCAAGAGGGAGGCTCAGAGAGGGGAAGGGACTTGTGTACCTGTCAGCTACTTCCCTGAAACACTTGGCTGCTTTAGGGCACAAACAATGGGGCTTGGCCCCAGGCTTTGCACATGGTGGGTGCACAGTGAGCAGTCCGGAAAATGAATAGAATTGAATTGCCCGGAAGAGCTGGAAAGAGCCTTTTGACATCCAGCCTATGACGCTTTCCATGACAAAAATCCATTCCATTCAATGCCACAATCATTTATTGGCATCTTTGTGTCACAGACCTGGGGCTATAGCAAGAGCTGCACAAGAGACAGGCTGTGCCCTCAAGAAGCAAGCGTGCGTATGTGTGTGTGCGCGCGCGCGGCGTGTCCCCTCTCGCCCACCTGCTGTTCTCTTGGCATGGAAAGCTCTTTCTGCTGCCGGCTTTGCCTACCCACTGCCTAGTTAGCCCTCAGCTCCTGGTTCAAATGTCAATGCATCAGCGGCACCTTCTCACCCTGGCAGACGAGGCGGTTCCCTCTGCTCCGTGCTCACAGTAAGCCTTTCCCATTCCTTGGGCTTCGCAAGTTTGTAATTACGTATTGATTAGTGCAGTTCTTTGTCTGCCTCTCTCCTTCGACTGTGAGCTCTACCAGGGCAGATACTGTTTTGCTCTTCACCGTGAGTACGCCACGAGTCTGGCAAAAAGCCTGGTACACGGTAAGCCAGCGATAAGCAGCCCATGTTTGTTGAATGCCTGAATCAACAGCGTAACGAGCTATATAGATAGAGAAATTATAAAGACAATCTGATGTGATGGGGGGATGAGGTAATACGGAAATCAGTTCTGGGAAGAGGGCGCCAGCTCTCGTGTCAATGGAAGCTTGCCTTGGCTGGCCTTGTGGTATGCGTACCCTGCCAGACAACCACAGCAAGTGCAGCCTTGTCACAGTGCCCGTTGTGTTCAGACGAACCAAAGCGACTCATCAGCGTCTCTCTTTTCACCAGCCCCCTGAGAAGCAGGCAGTTCTACCACAGTGGGATACACCGGGCACCTGAGTGCTAGCTGGGCTGTGGGCACAATGAGCAATCAGCTTCCGGGGCGGGGGTGGGGGTGGGGTGGGCGGCAGAGCAGAAAGGAAGCTGCCAAGAGTCGGGATTGGCGGATCTCTCTGTTCTTCAGGATTGTTCTCCTCTCCAGGACAAAGCCCTCTTGGAATGAGGGGACTGTTCTGCACCTTTGGGTGGGGTAAGACCTACTGCCAGGCATAAGAGAGTGTTGCCCTCTAGTGGTGCTAATGATAATGATGCCAATGATGATGATCCTAATTGGTGCATGCTTTCCTTGCTAGGGTGACCAACTGTTCTGGTTGACCCAGGATTGTCTTAGCACTGAAAGTCCCACACCCCAGGAAAATGTTGAGTCCCAGGAAAACTGGGACAACTTGGTCATCCTACTCTCGGTGGTGTTCTACAGACTCTGCTTTCCCAGAATCTCATTACATGGCTCATAGTCCCCAACACCCGGAATCGGGATTCAGTCTGCAGAGATCTTCAGAGTGAAAGCTCTGCAGAGCTTTAGAAATCCAGGTCATTTTCCAGATGAGGAAACAAAGGCCACAAGAAGGGAAGGCACTTCCTTGTTGGGCAGCGCCTGGCAGAGGAATGGCCGAAGCACGGTTGGCACCCAGGCATCCAGACCTGCAGCTCGGCACGCCTTGCTCTTGCCCAACATACCCTGGGCTACCGTGTCAGTGTGTCTGGGTCCAGACATCCTACAGAAAGTCTCCTCTAGACGCCCCATCTGTCCATCATTCCAGAAAAAGCCCATTCCATCCCACCCCACCCCCAAGGCTGAAAAACTTATTTGGCACTTAGTATGCACTACAGGTACTGTTTCGGAGCCTTCTGATGTGATGATGTGTAGCTAGGAAAAAAGGGAATCTCTCCTGTCTCCTATCTCTATGCTCCTCGCCCTGGGTGGGGAAGGACAGCGGCCTTGCTGGAAGAGCTGCGGGGGTGCCCGGAGGTCGCACAGGGCCCCGCCTAAAGGGCATCTGGCACTGCAGAGCGAGGAGAAAAGCAGAGGGAGGCTTCCGCAGTTGCCAGGTGGGATGGATTTGCAAGCCAAGAGAGGTGAGAAGGCACCCCTGCGGCCGCAAGGGGAAAGGAGCGAGAGCGAGCACCTGCCTGGCCCCAGGGAGAGCGGCAGGAAATGGGTCCTGGTGTCCTTGTTGCCAAAATTGCAGTGGCCTCCTCTGCTCCCCTGGTCCCTGTCGAGGACCCCCCCCCAAAATCAGCTCTTGCCTCTCCCCTCCACTGAGACAAATTTGCAAACTCCCACATCTCTGTGGAAACGGCAGAGAGCAGGAGAGAAGAAAAAAAAGGAGAAAAATCCACCCACATGCCAACAAACTGGAAAAAAAATAACCCAGGCCTTGTCTCACTCAGCTGTTGGCTTGCTGCTCCCTCCCACTGTGGCGGCTGCTTCTGCCTCCTGGACAGGGACCCAGCTCTGTTTCGCTCCCCTTCCCATCCTGAGCTGGCTCTTGTTCACCACTCCCAGCCCAGCTACCGAAGGCAGGGTCCTGGCATCCAGGGGCAGGAAAGTTGGCACGGAGAACTGGCAGAGCCACCAAGTGCTTCCTCCGGACTCGTCGCTATCCCCTGAACCGTGCAGAGGACCCTCCTGCCATCACAGGAGATGGGGCACCACCCAGGAGCAAATCGCTGCCAGACCACTTCCGCCTCTGCCGCTGTCGCCTGCTTCTGGTCTCCTCTCCTCTCTTTCCTTCGGCTGCCTCCCTCTACTGATTCCAAGTTCTGTTTTCAGAGTTTCTCCTCTACTGCCATCTTTTTGCACCCTCTCCTGGCCTCATCTTCTGCCTAGCTTCTGGGTACCATTAAAAAAAAAAAGATTAATTTACTTATTTGAAAGACAGTTACAGAGAGGCAGGGAGAAGAGAGACAGAGAGAGAGAGAGATCTTTCATCTGCAGGTCCGCTCCCCCAGATGGCTGCAATGGCTGGAGCTGGGCCAATCTAAAGCCAGGGCCTTCTTCCGAGTCTCCCACATTGGGGCAGGGGCCTAAGCACTTGGGCCATCTTCTACTGCTTTCCCAGGAGCACTAGCAGGGAGCTGGATCAGAAGTGGAGCAGCCAGGACTCGAACCGGCGCCCATATGGGATGCCAGCACTGCAGGCAGCAGCTTTACCTGCTATGCCACAGCACCGGCCCCATGGGCCCCATTTTTTAAAAAATGGAGTATATTGCTGGGAAAGGACGGCTCTGGAGTTCACCAGAGCTGTTCAGGGAACAGAGACGTTTAGCCTGCAGGAAAGAGGATGTGGACTCCAAGCAGCTTGGAAGGCTAGCACCATAGGGCGCTCTCTGGAGTACTTGTTTCACAGTAGAGCGGACTGAGGCCCAGGGAAGGGAGCAGACCTGGAGCCAATGTGCAGAGGAGGAGACAGCTTTGTTCGTGGGCCTCCAGGAAACAGAAGGAGGACCAGGGAGTGAAAGTTACAAGAAAGGAGATTTAAATGACAGTTCAGTTTTTTTCTTCCAAAATCCTTGTTATTTCGTTTCCTTGTCTTACTGTGCAGCTACTCCAGTTGAATGCTGAACAAAAGGAGTGTAATGGGCAGCTTTGTCTTGTTTCTCATCTTAAAGGAAAAGGTTTCAGTGTTTGACCATTGTACATGGGGTTTGCTGTAGGATTTGGGAGGATACTCTTTATCTGGTTAAGGAAGTCTTCTCTTATTCTTAGTATGCTAAGAAATATAGGATTTTTTGGTCATGAACAGGGGTTAAATTTATCCAATACTTTTTTAGTATCTCTTCGAATGATTGGACTTTTTTTTTTGTCCCCTCTCTCTCTCTTGTAATCTGTTTATGTGGTCAAGAATGCAGCATTTAGCTCAAGGGTAAAGGGAGATTTTTAATATTCAAAACTCTCCAAAGAGGTATTGGCCACCTTGTGGACCAAAGCAGTCAACTGCAAGTCACCGGAAGTGTTCAAGCAAACGCCCTAGGGCAGGAATGAACTTGGTGTACTCAGGGACATCAGAAAGAAATCCTATCAGAGGGAGCAGGAGGGAAGACTAGGAAGAGATGAGGCAGGTTGGAAATTCTAGAGCAAGACCATCTAGGGCCGTGTCAGCCATGGACGCTCTCAGATTTGATTCTAGACACAGTGAAAACTCATTGGAGGATTTTGAGCTGGGAGTGAAATGATGTGATAGATGATCATTCTGATGTTTGAAGAATGGATTATGGTGGGAGCAAAACTGGAACCAGAGGCCAGCTCAGAGGCTAGTTAAAAGACCAATCGGGGGCCGGCATGATGGCGTAGTGATAAAGTCGCTGCCTGCAGTGCCGGCATCCCATATGGGCACCGGATCAAGACCCAGCTGCTCCACTTCTGACCCTGCTCTCTACTATGGCCTGGGAAAGCAGTGGAAGATGGCCCAAGTCCTTGGGCCCCTGCACCCACGTGGGAGACCCAGAGGAAGCTCCTGACTCCTGGCTTCGGATCAGCACAGCTCTGGCCATTGCGGTCAATTGGGGAGTGAACCAGTGGATGGAAGCCCTCTCTCTCTCTCTCTCTCTCTCTCTCTCTCTCTCTCTCTCTCTCTGCCTTTCCTTCCCTCTGTGTAACTCTGACTTTCAAATAAATAAATTAATCTTAAAAAAAAAATCAGGCAGTCCAGGCTAGACTATGATAGCTTAGGCAAGGCTAGTGGATGGAGAAAGGCCAATGGACAGATTTGGAATGTAGTTTTTACCTGAATAGCACTGTCAATCAACTTAATCTAATTGACATTCATAAAAGACTTCATCCAAGAGTAGAATACACATTCTCCTAAAGCTTTCATAGAACACTTGCCAACTCTTCTCAGTGATGAGACACATGTTGACAAATTGGAAAGTATAGAAATCAGGGGCCGGCGTCGTGGCTCACTTGGTTAATCCTCTGCCTGCTGTGCCAGCATCCCATATGGATGGTTCTAGTCCCAGTTGCTCCTCTTCCAGTCCAGCTCTCTGCTGTGGCCCAGGATGGCAGTGGAGGATGGCCCAAGTGCTTGGGCCCCTGTACCCGCATGGGAGACCAGGAGAAGCACCTGGCTCCTGGCTTCGGATCAGTGCAGCTCTGACTGTTGCAGCCAACTGGGAAGTGAATCAGCAGATGGAAGACCTCTCTCTCTGTCTCTCTCACTGTCTAACTCTATATGTTAAAATTTTTAAAAAAAGAATATACCAAGAGTTGGATCACTGGAAATGGACCTGCCCTGGAGTCGAAGCATGCCCAGGTCAGAGCCACAGATCTTATTGGCTCTAAGCTGAAAAGCCCTTCACTCAGCCCTACTTCCAAAGTGACCACTGCAGCTGAGAGGATGGCCAAGTAGGGTCAGCAACATTGCAGGCAGAACTGTAAATTTCTTGTTAGAGATGCCACCTGCCTTTACCTGGCCAGCTCTCCTCCTAGGCCAGCCAATTAATGAAAGTCAACAGAGTGCCTTCCCCTAGGAGGTTCACACCTCCCTTAGGATGTACCCCATGTGAAGAGATAGATAGGTCTGGGCCTCTTAACTTACAAGGCCTAAAGCCCACCAGATTATTATCAAGCCCCTTCTGTCAGGTTCTATTTGCCTCTAAATCAGAAAACTTAATTGTAGCTTAGACAGCACCTTTCTTAGCTCCTCTAATAATGACTCTGTCCTTTTTTCTAGACCCTGTCTAGCGCACTTGGGCCTCATTCCTTTGTAATCATAACCTCTACTCTACCACCAATGGCTCTACTCCCAACCTGTGTGTACTGATGGTCCTCTTCCCCACTTAATGCTGTATAATTGTTCAAACCTGGTAAATGCCACTCTTAGGATCACTGGTTACTATCCTCACTCTGTCTTTTATGACCTTGTCTAAATATGATCAGAGTCGGCAAACTTGGAAGGCTTCCAAAGCCTTGGCAACTCATGACGACAGCCTAGGGTGGTTACTGGCGCCATAAACTAGGGTGTCAATTTGTTGGGTCAACAACAGGAGTCACTGTGCACTTGCTCCTCATGTGGGATCTCTGTCCTTAATGTGCTGTCCATTGTGATTTAATGCTATAACTAGTACTCAAACAGTATGTTTCACTTTGTGTTTCTATGTGGGTGCAAACTGTTGAAACCTTTATACTAAATTGATCTTCTGTATATAAAGAGAATTGAAAATGAATCTTGATGTGAATGGAAGGGGAGAGGGAGCGGGAGAGGGGAGGGTTGCGGGTGGGAAGGAAGTTATGGGAGGGGGAAGCCATTGTAATCCATAAGCTGTACACTGGAAATTTATATTCATTAAATAAAAGTTAAAAAAAAAGAATAGAAATCAGACAAACTATACTCACAGACCACAGTGGAATTAAACTATAAATCAGTGAGAGAAAAGTTTCTAGGAAATCCCCAAATATTTTGAAATGAACACATTTCTGAATAACATGGGTTGGTGAAGAAGTCTCAAATGAAACTTCAAAATATTTCAAATGACATCCAAATAAAATACAATGTATTAAATAATTATATACAAATATTATTATTTGTAGGATTGGAAAAAAACCCAGGAGTCTGAATCCCCTCCCCCCAAAAAAAATTAAAAAAAAATAATCCTGACACTCATAAAAGAGTATAACAAGGTTACAGTATACAAATTTAATAAACAAAATCAATTTCATTCTTATATAGTAGCAATGAACGATTAGAATTTAAAGTTTTAAGAAAGCAATATGGGGCTGGCACTGTGGCGTAGTTGGTAAAGCCACTGCCTGCAGTGCCAGCCTCCCATATGGGCGCTGGTTTGAGTCCCAGCTGCTCCACTTCCAACCCAGCTCTCTGCTATGGCCTGGGAAAGCAGTGGCCCCTGCACCCATGTGGGAGACCCAGCAGAAGCTCCTGGCTTTGGATGGGTGCAGCTCCAGCCATTGCAGCCATTTCGGGAATGAAGCAGCAGATGGAAGACCTCTCTCTCTCTCTCTCTCTCTCTCTCTCTCTCTCTCTCTCTCTCTCTCTTTGCCTCTGCCTGTCTGTAACTCTGCCTTTCAAATAAAATAAAATAAATCTTAAAAAATAAAGCAATACTATTTTCTGTAACAACAAAACAATGGAATACTTAAGTTTAAATGTAATAAAAATATGTTAAGGATTTGAATCTGGAAGACTACAAAACACTGAAGAAATCAAAGAAGATCTAAAGAAACAGACAGCTATCGCATGTTAATAGATGAGAAGACTCACTTCATGTCAGTTCTTCCCAACTTAATGTACAGATTCAATATCATTTCCACCAAAATCTCAGCAAGCTGTATTGTAGAAATTAAAGCAAAATGATTCTTGGGGCCGGCGCTGTGGCATAGTGGGTAAAGCCGCCGCCTGCAATATAGGCATTCCATGTGGGTACCCGTTAGAGTCCCGGAGGCTCCACTTCCAATCCAGCTCTCTGCTATGGCCTGGGAAAGCAGTGGAAGATGGCCCAAGTCCTTGGGCCCCTGCACCCACGTGAGAGACCCAGAGGAAGCTCCTGGCTCCTGGCTTTGGATCAGTGTAGCCTTGGCTGTTGTGGCCATCTGGGGAGTGAACTAGAAGATGGAAGACCTCTCTCTCTCTCTCTCTCTCTCTCTCTCTGCCTCTCTGTAGCTCTGCCTTTCAAATAAATGAATAAATCTTTTAAAAAATGATTCTCAACATTATATGCAAAAGCAAAAGACCAAAACAAAAACTTAAGAAGAAAAAGTTGGAGGCTTCAGATTACCCAATTTCAATATGGCTACAGTAATATGAGGTCACATTACACAAGAAGAGTGGTGTTAAAGAAAGGATGTGTACATAAACCAATAAAACAAAGTGGGATATATTTTGTAGTAGAGCCAACAAACCTGTTGATGGAATACAGGAGGAGGAAAAGAAGGGATTCCAGGACCATTGATAAGATATGGGAGGAAGACTAGGTTAGAGAGCTTAAAATTTCTTCCAAACATTCAGGTTCAATCAGAGATTTTAAGGTTTAGGATTCTTTGGCCTGCACCACGTATCTCTCCTAACCCGCTACAGCTCTTATTGGGGCCGAGTTTCCCCACTCACTGACCCCACACCTCCAAGGGCAGCCCCACCCTCTTCTTCTATGGTGGAGGTGTTGGGAACTCTGCAAGTAAAAACCAGTGAGCAGGCTGAATGCTGACTCTAGTCTTGGTTTTAAGAGGCTTCAAGCTCCGTGTGTCAAAGATCTGATTACCCTGTAATTAGTGTGCTAGTGAAGCATGAGACAGAAGCTGGGGAGCGGAAGGAGAAAAGGAGAAGATGAAAGGGGGAGACAGAGGAAAAGGGCAGGGAATAAGTGATCTGTTGGCGTGAGGGCCTGGGAGAGCAGGCCATGGCACACGGGAGGCCCCTGGGACAGAGTGCACCCAGCACTGCCAGCCCAGCCCATGGCCACAGCAAGATACCCTCCTGACGTGCTGCTGAGGAGACCAGAGACTGTAGTGACTACGTCTGGCCAGAATGGGAGGGTGGCTTAAAGAGAAATGGGTAGCTTTAGAGAGATGGCTCTTAACTCTTTGTGAAGTCATGGGCCTGAGACACTGTATGGAAGCTATGGCCTGCACATCCTCCCTAGACAAATGTGAATACACAAAATCAGACAAATTCTGCCTACAGTTCAGCACATTAGTGGGTGCTCTGAAACCTCCCAGGGTCCATGCACCCCACATAGAATCTCTGACTTACAGACTATTTAGGAAATAAGAAATCAACACGATTAGTGCATGGACTGTATGGGGTGGTTAGCAGAGTGAGTCAAAGAAGAAGCATGGGTTTATGACTGAGGTGGCTGGGTGGATGATGGGACCATTTATAGAGACAGAGAACAACCAAAGAGGAACAGATATTTTTTGTGGGAAAAAGTATCAAATTCCATTTTGGACCTGCTGAGCCATGTCCAAGGGTAGATATCCAGGAGGCAGTTGGACATATGGATCTGGAGTTCAGGAAAGAAATGTAGGCTGGAGCTATAGTGCTGGGAGCCAAGAGCGTGTAGTTGGTTATTAAAGCCACAGAGATGGATGAGATCACACACCAAGATGTACAGAATGAGACACTGAATATAAAAGTGGACAATGGCCAGACCATATATAAAAATAGAAGTCTGACCAACAACCTGCAGCAACTGGCCCAGGAAACCCACCCCTCCACTCCAATAAACAGCCAGGGAAGCCAGCCTGTGATAAGTCAGAGTTGCAGATTGCTACCTCTAGTGACAATCCAGGAAGCTAAACAATAACTTCAGTAATAATCAGCCCCAGATGGCCAGGACTTGATGAACAACTGACAGCTTCCCTAGTTTTTGTCCCCACCTAGGCCCAACCAAGAGAAAGACAAATATGCACTCTTAACCAATGACACAGGACGCCTTCTCCTACCTAGTTAGCTGCCTGCAATTTCCCAGGCCGACGGCCTCCAACCAGGGCACACCCAAAGCCTTCCTCTTTTCTACTACAAAGCTTTGCCCTCCCCTGCCTGCCCTTGAGTCTCTGCCATAGCAAGCTCTGAACATATAGCCTGTGCTTTCCTTATTCGGTTGATCTTTGTTTATTTCCACCAGAACAAGAAAAAGGCTTAGACATAGCCGTATTGAACACCCGCATGTCTGGAAAGGGCAGAGGAATAGGGGCCCACAGGAGGGCTGACAAGTGCTGGCGAAGTAACCCCGGGAGAGGGTGGGGTCACAGAAACCAAGGACCAGTCGTGTTCCAATGAAGGGAGTGCTCAGCAGTGCCAAACCTAACACGGAGCGGGGCCTGAAAACCATCCACCCCATTTAGCAACAAGGTCGCTGGTAGTCTTGCAAAGAGCACTTTTCGCTGAGTAGTGGGGGTGGATGGCAAATGACGCTCGGTTGGGAAGGAGGGAATGGAAGGCAAAATGCAAGGGGGTGAGAGGTGACGGGGGAGCAGATGAGAAAGTGACTGAGAGGTGAGGAAGTGTGGCTAGGAGTGCAGGCCACGTTCTCCAGCTGTTTGCCCAGGACGGGGAGGGGTGAAACAGGGCAGAAGCTAGAGAGCAGCAAGGTGCTGGGGCGATGCTTTTGTATTAAAACACGCTACTGCAATGCAATTACATTGCATGAAATTCACCCGTTGCCAGGTACAGTTCAATGAATTTCAGCACAGCTACAGACTTGTACGTACAGTCATCCCCACGCTCGGCTTTAGAACATTTCCATCTCCACAAAAAGATCCCTCTTGTCCATTAGCGGTCCCTGCCTATCCCCACTCTCAGCCCTTTGCAACCTCTAATCTACTTTCTGTCTACATTTGTGGCTTACAGGAAATTCTCATGAATGGAATTATAATGCATGTTTTTGGGGTGTCTGGCTTCTTTCACTGGGCAAGATGTCTTTGAAGTTCATCTGTATCTGCAGCACATGTTAGCACTCCATTGCTATTTTTTCCCTAGAAAGTATGATTAGATCCCATTTTGTTTATCCATTCACCAATTGTTGGACATTTGAGTTGGATACACTATTTAAAGTTGGTTTAAATGTGTTCACTTTTATTTATTTGAAGGGGGAGGGGAGAGAGAGAGAGAGAATGAATGAGAATCAGATGCCAAGAGGTCTTCCATCCACTGGTTCACTCAACAATTGCCTGCAGCAGCCAAGGCTGGGCCAGTCTGAAGCTAGGAACCCAGAATCCAATCTGGGTCTCCCATGTGTGTAGCAGGGACCCAAAAACTTGTGCCATCCTTCCCAGAGTAAACTTTAGCAGAAACCTGGAATCAGAACTGGAGCTGGGACTTGAACCCAGGCACCCTGTTATGAGATGTGGCATCCCAAGTGGTGTCTGTGCCAAATGCCCAGCTGTTTCAACCTTTTGGTATTTGTAAATAGTGCTGCTATAAATAGTCGTGTACCTGCATTTGTTTTGAATACCTGTCTATATTGTAATTCTGTTTACCCTTTTTTAAAAAGCTTTATTTATTTATTTGAAAGGCAGAGTTACAGAAAGGCAGAGGCAGAGAGACAGAAAGAGAGGTCTTCCATCTGCTGGTTCACTCTCCAAATGGCTGCGATGGCCAGAACGGGGCCCATCGAAGTCAGGAGCCAGGAGCTTCTTCTGTCCCATGCGGGTGCAGGGGCCCAAGGATTTGAGCCATCTTCTACTGCTTTCCCAAGCCATAGAAGAGCACTGGATCGGAAGTGGAGCAGCCGGGACCCTAACCGGCACCCATATGGGATGCCAGCACTGCAGATGATGGCTTTACCCACTATGCCATAGCGCCGGCCCCTCTGTTTAACCTTTTTGAGAAAATGCCAAACTACTTAACCCAGTGACTTTACCAATCTTCCAATTTGACTTCACAAATCTTCCAATTTCTACACATTCTTTTTTAAAAAAATTATTTTATTTCTTTGAAAGACAGAGTTGTAGAGAGAGGTAGAGCCAGAGAGACAGAGATAGGTCTTCCATTCTGCTGGTTCACTCCCCAAATGATTGCAATGGCCAGAGATAAGCTGATTCAAAGCCAGGAGTCAGGAGCTTCTTTCAGGTCTCCCACATGAGTGTAGGGCCCACTGCTTTCCCAGGCCACAGCAGAGAGCTGGATAGGAAGAGGAATAGCCGGGACTAGAATTGGCGCCCATATGGGATGCTGGCACTGCAGGCTGGGGCTTTAACCCACTGTGCCACAGCACTGGCCCTTCTCCACATTCTTTTCAACACTTGTTATTTCTCTCTCTCTCTCTCTCTCTCTCTCTCTCTCTCTCTCTCTCTCTCTCTTTAAATAAGTAAAACCTAGTGAGTATGAAGTGGCATCTCCTTATGGTTTTGGCTTGGCTTTCTCCCTTGCAGTGGCATAGTATGTTAAGTCTCCACCTGCAGTGCCGGCATTGCATATGGGTGTCAGTTCATGCCCCAGCTACTCCACTTCCAATCCATCTCTCTGTTTATGTGCCTGGGAAAGCAGTAGAAAATGGCCCATGTGCTTGGGCCCCTGCCCATGTAGGAGACCTGGAAGAAGCTCCTGGTTCCTGGTTTCTGCCTGGCCCATCCCTGTCCATTGTAGCCATTTGGGGAGTGAGCTAGTGGATGGAAGACCTCTCTTTCTGTCTCTCCCTCTTTCTATCTGTAGTTCTGTGTCTCAAATAAAATAAGTACATATTTAAAAAAGAAAAAAATCTGGACTTTCAGTTCCATTCCAATGATCTATGGGTCTTTCCTTATGCTAGTAGCATGCTGTTTTTATTATTTTTAGAAGATTTATTTATTTGAGAGGTAGAGTTACAGAGAGAGAGGGAGGGAGGGAGAGAGAGAGAGAGAGAGAGAGAGAGAGAGAGAGAGAGAGAGATCTTCCATCTACTGGTTCACTCCCCAAATGGCCACAATGGATGGAGCTGTGCCAATCCAAAGCCAGGAGCTCTTCCAGATCTCCCAGGTGGGTACATGGGCCCAACCACTTGATCCATCTTCTGCTGCTTTCTCAGGCCATCATCAGGGAGCATGATAGGAAGAGGAGCAGCTGAGACTCAAACCAGCATCCATATGGGATGCTGGCACCACAGGTGGAGGCTTAGCCCACTATGCCAGAGCGGCAGCCCCCATGTTTACTTTTTTTTAAGATTATTTATTTTATTTGAAAGGCAGAGTTACAGAGAGGCAGAGGCAGAGAGAGAGAGAGAGAGAGAGAGAGAGAGAGGTGTATTCCATCCACTGGTTCACTCCCCAAATGGCCACAATGGCTGGAGCTGAGCCGATCTGAAGCCAGGAGCCAGGAGCTTCCTCTGGGTCTCCCACATGGGTTCAGGGACCCAAGAACTTGGACCATTTTCTGCTGCTTTCCCAGATCATAGCAGAGAGCTGGATCAGGAGTGGAGCAGCCAGGACTTGAACCGGCACCCATATGGGATGCCAGAGTCACAGGCAACAGCTTAAACTGCTGTGCCACAATGCCAGCCCCCACCCAACACTGGCATTTTCTGGTGCTCAGAATTCAAACTCACTTCCTACTTAGGAGGCATCTCAAGGCACTGTAGAGGCAGGCACCTCCACACATTACCGGAACCAGGGAGGGGCCGCACCTGTCCTCTCCCCATCCCCTGTTAGCTCGACATGGCCATGTGGTCTCTGCGTGGCCGACCGCAAGATTTCGCCTGGAACTTTGAATGCTGAGGGAGTGAGACAAAAGTGTGCAGGTCGTTTAGGGACTTTTCAAAGCAGCTACTGTAGAGTCAAGAATGTGACAATTAGAGCATCAAGGGACAGCAGAATCCCAGTGTGTAGTTCAAGTTTTCAGTTGACGGCACCATCCCATCAGAGCACTTCTGCAGTAAACCCGTAGCTGTGTCCTGTAACACTCCCTCGGTTCCTGACCCACCTGGTTCTTCAGGTCTCTCAGGGACCTCATGGATGACCCGGCATCTTTTTCTATTAGTCAGGATAGGCCGGCACATGCTACAGGATGAAGAATTCTCAATGGCTTGACACATGCAAGTTTATTTCTCGCGTATGCACAAATCTACTGCAGGTCTAGCGATTTTTCAGGACAGCTCCCTGCCAACTGGTAACTCAAGGCTCCAGGTGAGGGAAGGCTCTGCCATCTTCTGGCTGTCACATCTGGCACCTGAGGCCCCGTGGCTGCCAAAGCAGAGGGAGAGAGCGTGGGAGGACTGAGCACCAGTTCCTCTTCTCCTTTTCCTTCTCCTTCTTTTAGATTTATTTATTAATTGGAAAGGCAGAGTTACAGAGATGCAGAGGCAGAGAGAGAGAAAGGTCTTCCATCTGCTGGTTCATTCCCAGATGGCTGTAATGGCTGGAGCTGCGCCGATCCAAAGCCAGGAGCCAGGAGCTTCCTCCGGGTCTCCCACGCCAGTGCAGAGGCCCAACAACTTGGACCATCTTCAACTACTTTCCCTGAACCAGCACCCATATGGGATGGCAGCACTGCAGATTGGTGCTTTAACCCGCTGCGCCACAGCACTGGCCCCTCCTTCTCCTCCTCCACCTCCTCTTCTTTCTCTTCTTTCTCCTCCCCTTCCCCTCCCCTCCTTCATCTTTTTTTTTTTTTTTTTAGATTTTTTTTTTTGGAGGCCGGTGGTGCTGTGGCATACTGGGTAAAGCCGCCATCTGCAGTTCCAGCATCCCATATGCATGCTGGTTCGAGTCCCAGCTGCTCCACTTCCAATCCAGCTCCCTGTTAATGCGCCTGGGAAAGAGCAGAAGATGGTTCAAGTACTTGGACCCCTGCACCCGCGTGGGGGACCCGCAAGAAGCTCCAGGCTCCTGGCTTCGGATCGGCTCAGCTCCAGCCATTGCAGCCATCTTGGGAGTGAACTAGCGGATGAAGATTTCTCTCTCTCTCTCTCTGCCTCTGCCTCTGCCTCTGCATCTCTATAACTCTCCCTTTCAAATAAATAAATAAATCTTAAGCAAAAAAATTTTTATTTATTGAAAGGCAGAGTTGCAGAGACAGGAGTAGACAGAATCCTCCATCCACTAATTCACTCCCTGAATGGTCACAACGGCCAGTCCTGGGCCAGGCCAAAGCCAGTATCCAGGATCCAGGAATTTCTTCCACTTCTCCCACGTGCGTGCAGGGGCCCAACACTTGGACATCCTCTGCTGCTTTCCCAGGCACATTAGTATGGAGCTGGATTGGAAATGAAGCAGCCAGGACTCGAACCGGCAGAAGGGAGATCTCTCTCTCTGTCTCTCCCTCTCTCTGTTACTCTTTGAAATAAATAAAATAAAACTTAAAAAAAAGTGACTAGTAAGGGAGAATTGAGTTAGAATATTTTGTAACATATCTTAAATTTTTCAGATAATGAAAGTGATACATATATGTTAAAAATTGGGACATTTTGGCCCGCGCCGCGGCTCTCTAGGCTAATCCTCCGCCTTGCGGCGCCGGCACACCGGATTCTAGTCCCGGTCGGGGCACCGAACCTGTCCTGGTTGCCCCTCTTCCAGGCCAGCTCTCTGCTGTGGCCAGGGAGTGCAGTGGAGGATGGCCCAAGTCCTTGGGCCCTGCACCCCATGGGAGACCAGGAGAAGCACCTGGCTCCTGCCAACGGATCAGTGTGGTGCGCCGGCCACAGCGCGCTACCGTGGCGGCCATTGGAGGGTGAACCAACGGCAAAAGGAAGACCTTTCTCTCTGTCTCTCTCTCACTGTCCACTCTGCCTGTCCAAAAAAAAAAATTGGGACATTTCATAAACATTTAATGTAGAAAATGGAAAGTGTTTCATAATTCCACACCCTCAAGGTAACTTACTATATATATATATACATATATATATATAGTATATATATATAGTATATAGTATATTATATAGTATAACTATATATATAGTTATATATATAGTATATAGTATATATATAGTTATTTTTTATATTTCTCTATGCTAATAGTAATAGTTTTATGAAAAAAGTGGGCTTCTGCTGTCCATGCTGTTTTACTAGTGTCTTCCTCCCTTAACATGGAGGTACTTTAAAAAGTTCACGAAAACAGAATTGAAGGGTAAATTTATTTTTCTACAAAAAAGTTTGAAATCCATGCATATGTGTGGTCTTCCAAAGGTTCATGAAAATGTGTAATATGAAAAACTATGGAAGGAGCAGACACTGTGGCTTAGTAAGTTAGGTCTCCCTCCAGCTGTGGTGCTGGCATCCCATATGGGTGCCGGTTCATATCCTGGCTGCTCTTCTCACAATCCAGCTCTCTACTATGGCCTGGGAAAACAGTAGAAGATGGCCCAAGCCGTTGGGCCCCTGCACCCATGTGGAAGACCCGGAAGAAGCTCCTGAATCCTGGCTTTGGATTGGCCCAGCTCCGGCTGTTGTGGCCATCTGCGGAGTGAAGACCTCTCTCTCTGTCTCTTTCTCTCCGTCTCTGTCTGTAACTCTGCCTCTCAAATAAATAAAAATTTTAAAAAAAACTATGCATGGATTTCATTTTCTTTTTGGTCCCAAAATAAACTTATCTTTTTAATATACATTTTAAAAAGATTTTTAAGGGCCCAGCGCTGTGGCACAGTGGGTTAACACCCTGGCCTGAAGCGCCGGCATCCCATATGGGCGCCGGTTCGAGACCCGGCTGCTCCACTTCCTGTCCAGCTCTCTAGCAGTAGAAGGTGGCCCAAGTCCTTGGGCCCCTGCACCTGTGTTGGAGACCCGGAAGAAGCTCCTGGCTCCTGGCTTCAGATCGGCACAGCTCCGGCTGTGGCAGCCATCTGGGGAGTGAACCATCAGTTGGAAGACCTCTCTCTCTCTCTCTCTCTCTCTCTCTGCCTCTCCTCTCTCTTTGTAACTCTGACTTTCAAATAAATAAATAAATTTATAAAAAATTTGAAAAAAGATTTTAAAAGTTTACTTATTTGAAAGTTAGAGTTACAGGGAGAAAATAAGAGACAGAGAGAGAGGTCTTCCATATGGTGGTTCACTCCCCACATGGCTGCAATGGCCTCTCCAGGTGGACACAATGGCCAGGGCTGGGCCAGACCAAAACCAGGAGCCAGGAGCTTCATCCAGGTCTCCCACGTGGGTAGCAGGGGCCATCCTCCGGCATTGCAGGTGGCAGCTTTACCTGCTAAGCTATAGCGCTGGCCCTTAAACTTATCTTTTAATTCCAGTTTTCAATAAACTTCTCGAAGTATCTTCCTATTTCACATCATTTCATGAATGCGATGTAATTTGCTTGAGCAATTTTCTTTTTTTTTCTTAAAGATTTTATTTATTTATTTGAGAGGTAGAGTTACAGACAGTGAGAGGGAGAGACAGAGAGAGAGGTCTTCCTTCCGTTGGTTCACTCTACAGAGAGCAGCAATGGCCGGAACTGAGCCGATCCGAAGCCAGGAGCCAGGAGCTTCCTCCGGTCCCACATGGGTGCAGGGGCCCAAGGACTTGGGCCATCTTCTGCTTTCCCAAGCCACAGCAGAGAGCTGGATTAGAAGAGGAGCAGCCGGGGCTAGAACTGGTGCTCATATGGGATGCTGGCGCCGCAGGCGGAGGATTAACCTACTGAGCACCGGCCCCTTGAGCAATTTTCTGTCAACAAACAACCAGGGGTCAGCGTTTGGCTCAGAGGAGAAGTCACCCTGGGGAGGCCTGTCTCCCATTTCCGAGTGCCTGCCTTTAGTCCTGGCTCCTTTCCTTCCAGTCCGGCTTCCTGCTACTGTGCACCCTGGGCGGTCCCCTGCCACCATGTGGGAGACCTGGATGGAGCTCCTGGCTCTTGGCTCCTGGCTTTGACCTGGTCTTGGACTGGCTGTGGAGGGCATTTAGGGAGTGAACCAGTAGATGGAAGATCTCTCTCTCTCTCTCTCTCTCTCTCTTTCAAATAAAATGAAAATAAATAAACAAACAGTTTAATGAACAATCAGCTTATCATTTTAATTGTAGCTTACACACAAATTCTTTAAAATTTGGTTTGAAAGGCAGAGTTACGGGGGGGGGGGGAGATACACACACACACACACATACAGTGTTTGGGTTCTTGTCACCCACGTGGGAGACTTGGATGGAGTTGCAGGCTCCTGGCTTCAGCCTGACCCAGGGTCTGGCTGTTATGGCCTTCTGGAGAGTGAACCAGTGGATGGGAGATCTTTCTCTTTCTGTCTCTCCCTCTCTCTCTGCCTGTCAAATAAATAAATATATAAATCTTTTTTAAAAGAAATAAAGCTCATGATAATGTGAATTAAGTTTTTAATATGTAAATTTTATTTTCTTTATAAAGATATTTATTTATTTGAAAGGCAAAGTTACAGAGAGAGAGAGAGAGAGAGATCTTCCACCCGCTAGTTCACTCTCCAAATGGCTGCAATGGCCAGGGCTGGGTCAGACTGAAGCCAGGAGCCAGGAGCTTGTTCTGGGTCTCCCAAGTAGGTGCAGGGGCCCAAGCACTTGGGCCATCTTCCACTGCTTTCTCAAGCCCATTAGCAGGGAAATGGATAGGAAGTGGAGCAGCCAGGACTCGAACCAGTACCCATATGGGATGCTGGCATTGCAGGCGGAGAATTCACCCACTAGGCCATAGTGCCAGCTCTGTATTGTGTTTTAATTTTACTTTTCCATGGACTTTTTGAAGCTCCCTTGTATGTTACCTTTGTGTAAAAAAGGAGACACTAGGCATTAATATTCACATTTGCACAAACACTGCATAAATGAACACGAAATTAAAAACAATTTGGTGGGGCCGGCCGTGTGACATAGAGGGTAAAGCTGCCACTTGCAGCGCCAGCATCCCATATGGGTGCCGGTTCAACTCTCAGCTGCTCCACTTTTTTTTTTTTTTTTTGACAGGCAGAGTGGACAGTGAGAGAGAGACAGAGAGAAAGGTCTTCCTTTTGCCGTTGGTTCACCCTCCAGTGAACGCAGCGCGCCGATCCGATGACAGGAGCCAGGTGCTTCTCCTGGTCTCCCATGGGGTGCAGGGCCCAAGGACTTGGGCCATCCTCCACTGCACTCCCTGGCCACAGCAGAGAGCTGGCCTGGAAGAGGGGCAACCGGGACAGGATTGGTGCCCCGACCGGGACTAGAACCCAGTGTGCTGGCGCCGCAAGGCGGAGGATTAGCCTAGTGAGCCACGGCGCCGGCTTGCTCCACTTCTGATCCAGCTCTCTGCTATGGCCTGGGAAAGCAGAAGATGGCCCAAGTCCTCAGGCCCCTGCAGCCATGTGGGAGACCCGAAAGAAGCTCCTGGCTTCGGATCAGCTCAACTCCAGCTGTGTGGCCATCTGGGGAGTCAACCAGAGAATGGAAGACCTCTCTCTCTGTCTTGCCTCTCTGCAATTCTGCCTTTCAAACAAACAAATAAATAGATCTTTAACAAAAAAATGATTTGGTTATCTATGCAGGGTTCAAAGGGGAGCAACTGAATGGGGACAGGATGCAAGCGATACTGTTCAGCATAGGTTTTTCCATTGCTTTGAGTTTTGAACTACTTGTATTAGCTTCGTACTGCTGCTGTTACACATTAGCAGAAGCTCCGTGGCTTAAAACAACATAGATTGATTGGCGTACAGCTCTGGACATCAGAAGCCTAAAATGCATCTCACAGGGCTAAAAGCCAAAGCAAAGGCCACTCTCCTGCTGGAGGCCCCAAGAAAGAATCCATTTCCTGGCTTCTTCCAGCTTCTAGAAGCCGCCTGCATTCCTTGGCTCACAGCCCTTTCTTCCATCTTCAAAGCCGGCAGATGTGCAAATTTCTCTCTCCCTCTTTTTGTCTCTCCCTGATTGCTGTATCTGTTGTCACATCTCCTGCTCTCTCATTTCCCTCCCTCTTTCACTTAAAACGATACTCATAATTAGATTGCTCTTACTCAAATAATCCCAGATAATCTCCCCAGTCTCGAGGTCCTTAACTTGCTCACCTCTGCCATGTGCTGAGTCTGTATGTGTCACTTCAACATTCACGTGTGAAACCTGTTCCTGTGGGTGGGTGTTTGGCACAGTGGTCAAGGCATCAATTGCATTGCTCGCATCCCTGGGTTCAAGTCCCAGCTCTACTGCCATTTACAGCTTCCTGTTAATGCCCACCCTGAGTGGCTGCAGATGATGACTTAAGTACTTGTGCCCCTGCCACCCATGTGGGAGACTTTGACTGAGTTCTGGGCTCCTAGTTTCCACCTAGTCCAAACCTGGCTGTTGTGGGCATTTGGGCAATGAAACATCAGCTGGCATGATGGTGCAATGTTTAAGCCATCCCTCGTGACACCAGAATCCCATTTTGGAGGGCTGGTTTGATTCCTGGCTGTTCCACTTCTGATCCAGATCTCTGCTAATACACCTGGGAAGACAGCAGAAGATGGTTCAGGTACTTGGGCCCCTGCCACTTACATGGGATACCTGGACGAAATTCCTGGCTTCTGACTTCAGCCTGGCTCAGGCCAGACCATTGCGGTCATTTGGGGAAGTGACCCAGGGGATGGAAGCACGTGTTCACTCTCTCTCTCTCTGTGCCTTTCAAATAAATAAAATAAACCTTTAAAAAAACCAACAAATGGAAGATCTCTCTCTCTTTTTGCCTATCAAATAAAAATAAATACATAAATTTTTAAAGATTTATTTATTTATTTGGATGGCAGAGCTATAGAGCTACAGAGCTACAGAGGCAGAGAGAGAGAGAGAGAGAGAGAGAGAGAGAGGTCTGCTATCTGCTGGTTCACTCCCCAGATGGCCGCAATGGCTGGAGATAGGCCGATTGGAAGCCAGGAGCCAGGAGCTTCCTCTGGGTCTCCCACACAGGTGCAGGGGCCCAAGGACCTGGGCCATCTTCTACTGCTTTCCCAGACATAGCAGAGAGCTGGATCAGAAGTGGAGCAGCCGGGACTCGAACCAGTGTCCATATGGGATGCCGGCACTGCAGGCAGCAGCTTTATTCACTATACCACAGCACCGACCCCAATAAATAAATTTTTAAACACAGAAAAAAAGACATCTAACCCCCAAAATGATGATATTGAGTTAGGAGCTGAGGCAGCTTGTTAGCTCCCCTTTGCCCCTCTGCCAGGTGAGGATGTAACAGGAAGGCCCATCTATGAGGAACACTGAATCTGCCAGCACCTTAACCACGGACTTTCTGGCCTCCAGACCTGTAAGCAATAGAGGAGTCTCCTGCTGATTCGTCTCCCAGGGATTTGGCTAGAGTAGCTGAACGGATAGCATGGAAGGCACATATTTGCATGTTATGGGGAGTAGAATGTTTACATCTTTGGACTATCATTATTGAGCCTGCCACACCTAGTCAATGCAAGAAAACAAAATAAAATGAGTTGAAAACATCTCTTTCCCTTCCTAGTTTCTGGGTTTGGTGTCACATGAGAAAGACCTTTGCCCATCTAGACTTAAAAATACTTATTCATGCTCGCTTCTAATATTCTCTGGACGTTATTGTCACTCGCCTTTTTATGGAATTATAATTTACACACAATGATAGGCAGAGGCCTTAAATGAAACGTTCAATCAGTTTTGACAAAAGCATGAACCTGTATTACCCACACTTGGATCAGGATGTAAAACATCTTCATCATCTTAGTGGCCTTTCAACACCAACCTTCTGACTCCTACAGCTGTGCATGAGTTCTCCGTGCCCTTGCACACTGTAAAAATGGACTCATGGGGCCGGCGCGGTGGCGCAGCAGGTTAATGTCCTGGCCTGCAGTGCCAGCATTCTATATGGGCACCAGTTCGAGACCCGGCTGCTCCATTTCCGATCCAGCTCTCTGTATGGCCTGGGAAAGCGGTAGAAGATGGTCCAAGTCCTTGGGCCCCTGCATCCAAGTGGGAGACCAGGAAGAGGCTCCTGGCTCCTGGCTCCTGGCTCCTGGCTTCGGATCGGCACAGTTCTGGCTATTGTGGCCAACTGGGGAGTGAACCATCAGATGGAAGACCTCTCTCTCTCTCTCTCTCTCTCTCTCTCTCTCTCTCAACTCTGACTTTCAAATAAATAAACAAATCTTCTTTAAAAATGGACTCATATAGTATGTGCTTTTTCCTCTCTGGCTTCCTTCACTCAGCCTCATGATTTTGAGGTTCTTCCTAGTTGTTGTCTGTACCAAAACTCTGTTCCCTTTTTATCACTGCGTTGTCTTGCGTGGCGTGATTGGGTCATAATTTGTTTATCCATTCACCTGCTGATAGACATTGGGGTTTTCCATTTGGGGTGATTAATAATAGATTATGGGTGGTTTTTTAATATTTATATTCTTGATACACTCAGAATTTATTTTGGTATAAGGGATGAGGTAGACCTCCAGCTTTATTTTTGCCAAATCACAAGTCAATTATCCAAATACTTTTTATTGTCTTTATCTTTTCATCAGTGAATTAAAATATCATCTTGCAATATACTGAATTCTCCATGGAATTAATTTTTCTGAGCATCCTGTCTTCCACCATTCTAGTTGTCAGTTTTGAACTAGTACCACTGTGTATTAATTCATTATAGCCTCACAATGTCATTCAATAGTGGTAAGACTGGTAGGTACTCATTATTTATTTTTCACAGTTTTCCTGGTTATTTATGGATGGTTATTTCCTGCTTATTCTTCTAAAGGGATATAATTTAGGAATGAAAAAGGAATATAATTTAGAAATGGATGCCAATTAAAAATTATTTGCAGAGTCGGTGTTTGGTGCAGCAGTTAAGGCACTCCTTGGAATGCCTGTATCCTATATCGGAGTGCCTGGGTTAAGGCCCTGGCTCTGTTTCTGATCCAGCTTCCTGCCAATGCACACCTGGGGAGGTAGCAGGTGATGGCTCAAGTACTTGAATCCCCGCTACCCACGTGAAAGACCTGGATAGAGTGCCCAGCTTGAGGCTTCAGCCTGACCCAGCCCCAGCTGTTGTGGGCATTTGGTGAGTGAACCAGCAGATGAAATCTCTCTCTCCCTCTCTCTCTCTTGCTCTCACTCTCTCCCTTCAAAGAAAATCAAAACAAATAAAAATATTTTAAGTCATTTAGTTGCATTAAACTTATAAATTAATTTTTGCAGTTTTTGCATTTTTATAAATATTGAGTCTGTCCATCCAAGATCAAAGTATATATCTCTCTGTTTTGTCAAATATTTTATAATCCATAGGAAAGCTTCTTACTAAGGAATAAGGTTTTCAGGAGGTATAGTGCATGGGTTTTGGAGGAAGTGATACAGTTAAAGTTCAGTTCAAGGGAGAGAAAAGCAGATGACTGGGGAGCTTATAAAAATATAGTTACTGTATTAGCTATCTGTGCCTGAGCAACAAATGGCCACAACTTTAGTGACTTAAAACAACAATCAAGAGCCAACCAGGGCTGGGGTCTCCTCTGAAGACTTGGCGGAAGGACTCACTCCGCAGAGGGCCCGGTTATTGGAAGGTTTTCAGTTCCTCAAAGACTGTTGGACCGAGAGCCTCTCATTCTGGCTCTGTATGCTGGGGTCTTAAGTTCCTTGCCACACGGACCTCTCAGCAGGGCAACTTGCTTCAGCAAAGCTAACCCGGGGAGTAGCATCATCCAGCAAGGTAGAAATTTCAGTCTTACATAGACTAATCACCACGGGAAATCCCATCACCTTCATCACTTTCTTTGCCCCTGGAACAGCTTACACTTGAGCAGAGGGAATTACACAAGGATGTAAACCCCAAGAGTTAGGATTATTGGAAATCATTCTAGAAGCTACCTACCAAGAAAGATTAGCATGAAATCTAAGTTATCATAGGTTTAGTAGAATTGGTTGCCTCAACATTTGCCAAAGGAATATCCTATAAATCCCCTAGCACACACGAAAGAAGGAGCATGATCCTTGGAGTGCTCCTGTAACCTAGTTCCTTCAGATTTCCAAGAAAATTATTGTGTCTGGTGGAAGAGGAGACTCCAGGCTCATAAGGCTTGCTAAATAGTAACCATTTGTGTTCTACTTTAGGGCTCACAAATCCGCTTTTTTAAAAACTATTTATTTATTTTACTTGAAAGGCAGAGTGAAAGAGGTAGAGAGAGAGAGAGAGAGAGAGAGAGAGGGAGAGGGAGAGGGAGAGGGAGAGGGAGAGGGAGAGGGAGAGGGAGAGGGAGAGGGAGAGATACTGATGGAGAAAGAAAGAGATCTTTGATCTGCTGGTTCACTACTGTCACATAGCTGGGGCTGGGCCAGGCTGAAGCTAGGAGCCAAGAAATGCATTCAGGTCTCCCACATGGGTGGCAGGGGCCCAAGTCCTTGGGCCATCTTCTGCTGCTTTCTCTGATGTATTTTTTAATTATTTATATTATTTCCCAGGAAGCTGGACCAGAAGTGGAGCAACTGGGACTCTAACCAACACTCCAGTGAAATATGGATGTCTCAAGCCACAGCTTAACCCACTGAGCCACAATGTTGGCCCCCTACAAACCTGCTTTTGAATCCATGTCTTTTTTTGAAAAGATTTATTTTATTTATTTGAAAGACAGAGTTACAGAGAGAGGTAGAGACACAGAGAGAGGTCGTCCATCCTGTTTCACTCCCCAATTGGCCGCAATGGCTGGAGCTGCACCGATCCCAAGCCAGGAGCCAGGAGCTTCTTCTGGGTCTCCCTTGTGGGTGCAGGGGCCCAAGGACCTGGGCCATCTTCTACTGCTTTCCCAGGCCATAGCAGAGAGCTGGATTGGAAGTGGAGCAGCCGTGTTTTCAACTGGTGCCCTTATGGGATGCCGGAGATTCAGGCCAGGGCTTTAACCCGTTGCACCACAGAGCCAGCCCCGAAGTCTTATTTTAAAAGATGTGTTTATTTATTCAAAAGGGAGAGTCAGAGAGAGAGAGAGAGAGAGATCTTCCATCTGTTGGTTCATTCCCCAGATGGCCACAATGGCCAGGGCTGGCCCAAAGCCAGGAGCCCAGAACTCCATCTGCATCTTGAAGTCATTATTTAATTTGATTCTCCTAACAACCCTGAAACACAGTTAATGAAATTAAGGTTCAAAGAGGCTATGTAGGCCAGCGCCGTTGCTCACTTGGCTAATCCTCCACCTGCGGCGCCAGCACCCGGGGTTCTAGTCCCGGCTGGGGCTCCGGATTCTGGTCCCGGTTGCTCCTCTTCCAGTCCAGCTCTCTGCTGTGGCCCGGGAAGGTAGTGGAGGATGGCCCAAGTGCTTGGGCCCTGCACCCGCATGGGAGACTAGGAGGAAGCACCTGGCTCCTGGCTTCGGATCGGCACAGCACGCCAGCTATAGCAGCCATTTGGGGGGTGAACCAACAGAAGGAAGACCTTTCTCTCTGTCTTCTCTCTCTCTCACTGTCTAACTTTGCCTGTCAAACAAACAAACAAACCAAAAAGAGGCTATGTAACCACCCCAGATTTCACAATCAGTACATGGCAGAGCTGGGAGGGGAGCCTCGCTCTTCAAATTCTTCGCCCCTTACAGCATACTGCCTTCTTGCACCCCCAGAGATAGGCTGTTTTCCTTCTTCAGGGGCCTCTCCCACCATCTTCCTTCCTCCATGTCTGGGTTCTTATCTTGGCTCAGTTACAACTGCATAGTCCACCCACCTCACTCCACCTTCCAGAGTCACTGTGGGAATCAGGGAAAATGTTTATGGAGCTCACAGCACAGTGTCCGGCACATGGTATATTCTCACTAAATGGAAGCCATGGGCTGCTATCATCCTTTCAACTTTGCAGCCGAGCCTCGTTGCCCCTACATACCTGTGGTACCGCATTCCAAGGTGCAAATTGACTGCCGGTGACACCAACACCCAACAACTTTTATAGGTAGACATTGCTTATCTCCCAACACCTCCAACAAAGAAGTATTTGGTTGTCAGTAGTGTGGCTTCTGCTTTTTCGTTCCAAATAAACACACAACCTCTTAAAATCTAGCTGTAATGCCTAGTACCCTAGTGTAATACCCTGGTTTCTGAAGGCCATTGTCTGCTAAAAAATAGCCAGGGCGCCTTAGAAAAAAGGACAGGTTCCAGAGCTGAGGCAGGAAAAGTCCAGGATGAGCCTGGAGCCTCTTGCAGTACCAGAAAACAAGGAAGTGCTTAAAGCAAGATGGAGACACAAAGGCCAAAAGCACACAGGAGCCAGCTTGGAAGCCTTACTATGGGTCAAACTTGAGGCATTTGAACATCAAAATACAGAATTGTGTTAATGTTTTATAATGCATTGAATAAATGACACAATCACGATTCCATAAGGATATAAATATGTAAATGTAGAAGAAAGGAAAGCTCCCTCTTGCTTTGGGAAGTCAACTAACACGTGTCCAAAAAATCACTATTATGGCTGGCGCTGTGGCATAGTAGGCTAAGCCTCCGCCTGTGGCATTGGCATCCCATAATGGCTCCAGTTCAAGCCCTGGCTGCCCCCTTCCCATCCAGCTCTCTGCTTATGGCATGGGAAAGCAGAGGAAGGTGTCCCAAATCCTTGGCCCCTGCACCCACGAGGGAGTCCTGGAAGAAGCTCCAGGATCCTGGCTTCGGGTCCACCCAACTCTGACCATTGTGGCCATTTGGGGAGTGAACTGGTGGATGGAAGACCTCTCTCTCTGTCTCTCCCTCTCTTTGTAACTGTGCCTCTCAAATAAATAAATAAATCTTTGGTCCAGATCTGGCTGTTGTAGGCATTTGGGGAGTGAACCAGCAGATGGAAGATCCCCTTTCTCTCTCTCTCTCTCTCTCTCTCTCTCTCTCTCATTATTCTGCCTTTACAAATAAATAAAATAAATCTTAAAAACAGTGTTTCAGGAAAGAATAATAAGTGAATGCTAAAACCGGTGAGTTATGGGCTGATACTGCGGTATAGCTGGTAAAGTTGCTGCCTGTAAATGGGCATCCCATATGGGCTTTGGTTGAAGTCTCAGCTGCTCCACTTCTGATCCAGCTCCCTGTTAATGTGCCTGGGAAAGCAGTGAAAGATGGCCCAAGTATCTGCCTATCTGTCTGAGGCCTTGCCACCCATGTGGGAGACCCAGATGGAGTTCCAGGATCCTGGCTTTGATGATGTTGATCATTTGGGGAGTGAGCCAGCAGATGAAAGAGCTTGCGCTCTCTCTCTCTCTCTCTCTCTCTATATATATATATATATACACACATTTATGTGTGTGTGTGTGTGTATAAAACTTTGCCTTTAAACTAAATACATAAATGTGTTTGTAAAAAATTTGTCGGTTATAATTTGAATAAAATTATATTACATAAGTACAATGTATATTACAGTATTTATATTACATAAGTACAGTATATTACATAAGTACAATGTATCTTTCCAAAAATGCTTATGAATTTCATTAATTTTACAGTGGGGGAACCTGATGGGCACTCTCTTCACCAGGTGATTGAAGTTAGCATCACTGTGATGGAACAGACTTTTTTTTTAAAGATGCATTTATTTATTTGAAAGGCAGAATTACAGAGAGAGAGGACGAGGGAAAGAGAGAGAAAGAGAGACTCTTCCACCCACTACTTCACTCCCCAGATGGCCATAAGAGCCAGGGCTAGGCCAAGGTAAAGCCAAGATCCAAGAGCCATGAGCCATATGGGTTTCCCACATGGGTGCAGAGGCCCAAGCACTTGGGCCATCTTCCATTGTTCTCCTAGGCACGTCAGCAAGGAGGTGAATGGGAAACAGAACATCTGGGATTTGAACCAGCGCTCATATGGGATGTCAGCATCACAGGCAGTAGCTTAACCCACTGCTCAACAGTGGCCCCAAGGGGCAAATAGACATTCAATGCTTCTTGCTGTGATGCACTGAGAAGGACACCACATCATTTTCATGATGTTCTCACCACAATGCAAAACCTGAATCTAATCACAAGGGAACATCAGACAAACCCAAATTCAGGGACAGACTAAAAATAATTAGCCTGCACTCTTCAAAATTGTCAGTGTCATGAAGCACGAAAGACAGACCGAGGAACTCTAAATATATTGAAAAAGATATAACAACCAGTGCACATTATTCGAAGGATTCTTTAACCATCAAGGACGTTGTTGAAGAAACTGGTGAGTTTTCAATAAATTATTTTTTAAAGATGCATTTGAAAGGCAGAGTTAGAGAGAGGGAGAGGGAGGGAGGGAAGTAAGGAGGGAGGGAGGGGGAGAGAGAGAGAAGAGATTGATCTTCTATCTGCTGGTTCACTCCCCAAATGACTGTCATGTCCAAGGCTCAGTCAGGCTGAAGCCAGGAGCCAGGAGCTTCTTCCAGGTCTCCTACATGAGCCATTTTCTGCTGCTTTCCCAGGAGCATTAGCAGGGAGCTGGATCGGAAGTGGAGCAGCCAAGACTGGAAATGGTGCCCATAAGGGATGCCAGCATCCCAGGCAGTGGCCCCATGAATAAGGTGTTTAAATTATGCATATGATAGCATTCTATCATTGTAAATTTCCTAATTTTTTTTATTTGGCAGAGTTAGACAGAGAGAGAGAGAGAGACAGAGAGAAAGGTCTTTCTTCCATTGGTTCACCCCCCAAATGGCCGCCATGGCCGGCATGCTCTGATCCAAAGCCAGGAACCAGGTGCTTCCTCCTGGTCTCCCATGCTGGGTGCAGGACCCAAGCACTTGGGCCATCCTCCACTGCCCTCCCAGGCCACAGCAGAGAGCTGGACTGGAAGAGGAGTAACCGGGACTAGAACCCGGTGCCCAAATGGGATGCCGGCACCACAGGCAGAGGATTAACCAAGTGAGCCATGGCACCAGCCCAAATTTCCTAATTTTTGATTTTTAATTTTTATGTAAGATAATTCCTAGATTTAGGACACATATTGAAGTATTTAGAAATAAAAATACATCATGTGGGGCTGGTGCTATGGTGCAACAGGTTAAGCCATTGCTTGCGACGCCAGTATCCCACATGGACACTGGTTCAAGTCCCAGCTACTCCATTTCCAATCCAGCTTCCTGCTAATGTGCCTGGGAAAGCAGTGGAAGATGACCCAAGTGCTTGGGCCCCTGCATCAACGTGGGCAACCTGGAGAAATTTCCTGGCTCCTGGCTTCGGGTCAACCCAGCTTCAGCCACTGTCGCTGTTTGGGGAGTGAACCAGTGGACAGAAGACCTCTGTCCCTCCTCTCTGTCTGTAAACTCTGCCTCTCAAGTAAACACATAAATCTTAAAAAACACATAAATCTTAAAAAAATAAATTTATTTGGGTACAATACATTTTTTAAAATCCATACATAGCTTTTTCTTTTTTCTTAAATTAAGCTTTATTTGGTTTGGTGTTGTGGCATAGCAGGTAAAGACATTGCCTGTAGTGTCAGCATCCCATACGGGCATCAGTTCAAGTCTTGGCTGCTCCACTTCCAATACAGCTCTCTGCCATGGCCTGGGAAGGCAGCAGAGGATGGCCCCTTGGGCCCCTGCACTTGCGTGGGAGAACTGGAGGAAGCTTTTGGCTCCTGGTTTCAGATCAGCCCAACTCCGACCATTGCGGCCATTCATTTGAGGAGTGAACCAGAGATGGAAAACCTCTCTCTCTCTCTCTCTCTCTCTCCCTCTTTCTCTATCTGTAGTTCTGCCTTTCCAATAAATAAAATTTTCTTTTTTAAAAAATTAAGCTTTATTTATTTTCATTTTTAATTTGAAAGGCAGAGAGACAGACACACACACACACACAGAGAGAGAGAGAGAGAGAGAGAGAGATATTTAATCTACTGGTTCACTTCCCAAATGCCCATAACAGCCAGGGATAGGCCAGGCCACAGCCAGAAGAAAACCAGGAGTCCTGGGAATTCAATCTGTACCTCCCACATGAGTTGCAGTGACCCAAATACTTGAGCCATCATCTGCTTCCTCCCAGGGTACATATTAGCAGGAAGCTGGATCAGAAATGGATTAACTAGGACTTTAATCAGGTGCTATGATACAGGAAGCAGGTGTCTCAAGCAGCGTCTTAACCCCAGTTTTTTCATAATACATATTTCCATAAACTTTTTAAAGACCCTTTATGTATATGAGTCAGAAGAAGAAACAGAGTAGGATAAACAAGTGTAGTAAAATGTTGACATTTGAAGAATCTAGATGAAAAGTATATAGCAATTCTCTGCACTATGCTTGGAACTGTTCTGTAAGTCTGAAACTGTCAGAATAAAAATTTAGAAGATGAAACTCTAACGTGAAAAACACAACTAAAGAACATATACTAGGGCGCCGGATTCTATCCTGGTTGCCCCTCTTCCAGGCCAGCTCTCTGCTATGGCCCGGGAAGGCAGTGGAGGATGGCCCAAGTGCTTGGGCCCTGCACCCCATGGAGACCAGGAGAAGCATCTGGCTCCTGGCTTCGGATCAGTGAGATGCGCCAGCCGCAGCGGCCATTGGAGGGTGAACCAACGGCAAAAAGGAAGACCTTTCTCTCTGTCTCTCTCTCTCTCACTATCCACTCTGCCTGTCAAAAAAAAAAAAAAGAACATATACAAAATGCCCACAGCTAGTACCATACTTACTGGTGAAAAACTAGAAGTTCTCTCACCAAGATCAGGCACAAGAGGAGGGAGGAGGGGAAGAAAGGATTATCATCATGTTCTTAGAATTGTATCTATAAATCACACTGATTCTGTTAACTAATTAAAAATTAAAATTAAAAATTTAAATAGATAAGGCACAAGGCAAGAATGTCTACTGTCACCACTCTTGTTCAGTATCATTCTGGAAGCCCTAGCTAATCTAATAAGACATGAAAAAGAAATAAAAGGTATACGGAGTGGGATGGTTGCAAATGATATGATTGTGTATGTTGAAAATCCCAAAGAATCAACAACAACAGGGAAGAACTCCTATAACTAATTAATGGTATGGCAGAGTTGTAGGATACAAAGTTAATATTCAAAAGCCAGTTGCTCTCTTTTAAACCAGCAATTAATAGTTGGAATTTGAAATATAGAACATGATGTCATTTATATTAGCACCCAAAAAACAAAATAATTGGGTATGAATCTAACAAAAGATGTGTAAGATCTATATGAGGAAAACTATAAAACTATAAAAATGCAAAAATTAAAGAAAATAGTAATAGATACTACATATACCTGGATAGAAAGACTGAATGTTATCAAAATGTCAATTATTGCCAACTTAATCTTTAGATTGAATGTGATTCCAAACAAAATCCCATTAAGTAACTTGTTGCATATCAGCAAACTGATTCTAAATTCTAAAGTTTATCTGAAAAGGCAGAGGACCCAAAATAACCAACACAATAGAGGAAAAAAACAAAGTTGAAGGATTAAGATTGACCTGACTTCAAGGCTTACTACAAAGCTGCAGTAATCAAGACAAAATGGCATGGTGAAAGAATTAGACAAATGCATCATGTTAACAGAACAGAGTCCAAAAATAGATAAACACAAATATACATCAACTGATCTTCGACCAAGGAGCAAAGACAATTTATGGAGAAAGGACAGTCTTTTCAACAAATGTGCTGGACTATTTGACAAAGGAGCAAAGACAATTTAATGGAAAAAGGGTAGTCTTTTCAACAAATATGCTGGACACATTCACATGCAAAAATATTCATCTAGACACAGATCTTATACCTTTCACAAACATCAGCTTAAAATGGATCATGGGTGGCACTGGTTTGAGTCCCAGCTGTTTCACTTCTGATCCAGCTTGCTGTTTATGGCCTTGGAAAAGCAGCAGAAGATAGCTTAAGTGTTCGGGCTCCTACTGCCTATATGGGAGACCCGGATGAAGCTCATGGCTCCTGGATTCTGCCTGGTTCAGCCCTGCCTATTGCAGCCATTTGAGGAGTGAACCAGCAGAAGCAAGATCTCTCTCTCTCTCTCTCTCTCTCTCTCTCTCTTTCTCTGTAATTCTGACTTTCAAAATATATTTTAAAATCTTTTTAGAAAATGGATTACAGGCCTAGCTGTAAAATGCAAAAATATAAAATTCCCAGAAGATAACATAAGAGAAAATTCAGGTGACCTTGGCAGTGGTAATAACTTTCAAATATAATAAATACCAAATGCACAACACATGAAAGAAAAAATTGAAAGTTGGGTTTTCTTCAAATTAAAAATTTCTCTGCTGAAGACATTGTTAGGAAAGTGTAAAGACAAGGCACAAAATAGAGGAAAATATCTGATAAAGGAGTGGTACCCAAAAGATATAAAGAACTCTTAAAATTCAATGGTAAGAAAATAGATAATCCAATTTTAAAATGGGCAAAAGATATGAACAGACACTGCATTCAAGAAGACATACAAAGACACAAACATATGAAAAGATATTCAGTATCATGTGTCATTAGGGAATTAACAAATTAAGACAATAAGATACCACCACATACCCATTAGAATGGCTAAAATCCAGAGATTTCCTTGATTAGGCTCCTGTGGAGTGAGGTTGAGAAAATGTTGGGTTAAATAATTAAAGCTCCATACCGGCACTGTGGTGCAGTGGGTTAACGCACTGGCCTGAAGTGCTGGCATCCCATATGGGCGCTGGTTCGAAACCTGGCTGCTCCACTTCCTGTCCAGCTCTCTGCTAGGGCCCGGGAAAGCAGTAGAAGATGGCCCAGGTCCTTGGGCCCCTGCACCCATGTAGGAGACTGGGAAAAAGCTCCTGGTTCCTGGCTTCAGATCGGCACAGCTCCGGCCATTGCAGCCATCTGGGGAGTGAACCATCAGATGGAAGACCTCTCTCTCTGCCTCTCCTCTCTCTGTGTAACTCTGACTTTCAAATAAATAAATAAGAATGACTAAAGTCCAAATCACTGATGGCACCAAATGAGGATATGAAGCAACAAGAATTCTTGATCATTGTGTATGGGAGTAAAAAATGGAACAGCTATTTTCCAATACTACTGGACAGTTTCTCACAAAGATAAATTTACTCTAACCATCTGATCTGACAGTTGTGCTTCTTGGTATTTACTGAAATGAACTGGAAACTTACATAACATAAAAACACACATGTTTATAGCAATTTTTTATAACTGCCCTAACTTGGAAGCAACCAACCTGTCCTTCAACAGGTGAGTGAATAAACACACTGTGGTACATCCATACAATGGAATATTATTCAGCCATTAACAATGGGCTATCAAGTCATGAAAAGTCATGGGAGAGGTTAAAATGCCTATCACCAAGTAAAGAAAACCAATCTGAAAAGGTATGATCCCAAATAGATGACATTCTGGGAAAAGATGATACTATGGGTAAAAAAGGATCAGTTGTTGACAGGGGATTGGGTGAAGGAGAAAAGGGTGAGTAGATGGATTGTAGAGGAGTCTCAGGGCAATGGGACTGCTCTGTATGATACTGTAATGGTGGATAGCAGTCATTATGCATTTGTCCAAAGACATAGACTGTGCACCACCAAGAGTGAACTCTATTGCAAACTACAAGTTTTAATTAATAATAATGTATCAGTATTGGCTAATCAATTATAATGAATGTGCCATACTGATGTAAAATGCTAAGAATTAGGAAAACTGGGGTTGGGTGAGGGAGAATGTGGGACCCGTCAGGGCATTCTGTCCAATTTTTGTGTGAATCTAAAATTGCTCAAAAAATAGTCTATGTGTATTTTTTTAAAGAATAAAGTACAGGGGCCAGCATTGTGGCGTAGTGGGTCAAACCACTCTCTCTGGTGCCGGCCACTCATATGGACACTGGTTTGAGTCCTGGCTGCTACACTTCCCGATCCTGCTCCCTGCTGATGTGTGTGGGAAAGCAGTGGAAGATGGCTAAAGTCCTCGATCCCTGCACCCGCGTGGGAGACTCTGAAGAAGCTCCTGGCTCCTAGCTTCGGATCAGCACAGCTGCGGCCATTGCAGCCAATTGGGGAGAGAACCAGTGGATGGAAGACCTCTCTTTCTCTCTCTCTCTGCTTCTCCTTCTATCTCTGTGTAACTCTGACTTTCAAATAAAATAAATAAATCTTTAAAAATAGTTTGGTAAATTAAAAAAAGAAAAAGAATGAAGTACAGTGCTGATGATGTATGCTACAAAGTTGAAAACATTATGCTGGGGCCAGTGCTATGGTGAAGCGGATAAAGCCTCTGCCTGCAGTGCTGGCATCCCATATGGGCGTCGGTTCGAGTCCTGGCTGCTCCACTTCCAATCCAGCTCTCTGCTATGGCCTGGCAAAGCAGTGGAAGATGGCCCAAGTCCTTGGGCCCCTGCACCTGCGTGGGAGACCCAGAGGAATCTCCTGGCTCCTGATTTCGGATTAGCACAGCTCCAGTCGTTGTGGCTAATTGGGGAGTGAACCAGCAGATGGAAGAGCTCTCTCTCTCTGTCTCTCTCTCTCTTTCTCTCTCTCTCTCCTTCTCTCTCTACGTAACTCTGACTGTCAAATAAATAAATAAATAAATCTTTTTAAAAAACCATTATGCTAAAGAGAAGGTGTCAGTCACATAAGGCCCCATCATACATGAAATGTTAAAAATAGACAAAGCTATAGAGACAGAAAGTAGTTCAGTGGTTGCCAGCGAGGCGGGTGGGGACTGGGGCAGTGGAGCTGATGGCTAAAGGGTACAGGGTTTCTTTTTGGAGTAATGATAGCAGCCTAAAATTCTGGTGATGATTGCAGAAGTCTACAACTACACTACAAGCCAATTGATTCCTGCATTCTAAATAGGTGAACTGTATGATATGTGAATTAAATCTCACAGAAGCTTTTTAAAGAAATAAAAATCAAGTTTGAGCATTGGAATATCTGGGTTGGATTTCTCGCTCCACCTTCCTGCCAGTACAGACCCTAGGAGGCAGCAGGGATGGCCCAAGTCATTGGGTTCTGACCACACATGTGGGAGACCTGGATTGAGCTCCTGGTTGTTGTCCCCAGTTGGCTTGGCCCAGGGTCATTGTTGGCATATGGGGACTGAGCTGGCAGATGGGAGCACTCTTTGTCTCTCTGCCTCTTGAAACAAAAACAAAAATAAGGACAAAAATTGTAGCTGTAAACACACACACACACACACACAATCTCTAGAATCTGTAAATACAGTTGTCCCTCATAGCCACAGTTTCTGCATCAGTAGATTCAACCAACTGTGGATTAAAAATATTCAAAAAACTTGATTCTATGCTGAACATATACAGATTTTCTTTCTTGTCATTACTCCCTAAGTAATACACTATAGCAACTATTTACATAGCATTTCCATTGTGCTAGGTATTGTAAGTCATCTACAGATAATTTAATAAAGTATATGGGAAGATGTGTACTATGCCATTTAAAAAAAGATTTATTTGAAAGTCAGTGGGGCTGGTGCTATGGCATAGGAGGTAAAGTCACCTCCTGCAGTGCTGGCATTGCATAAGGGTGCTGGTTTGAGTCCCAGCTGCTCCACTTCCAACCCAGCTCCTGGGAAAGCAGAAGATGGCCCATGTCTTTGGGCCCCTGCACCCGTGTGGCAGACCCAGAAGAAGCTCCTGGCTCCTGGCTTCAGATCAGCTCAGCTCTGACCGTTGAGGCCATCTGGGTTGTGAACCAATGGATGAAAGACCTCTCTCTCTCTCTCTCTCTCTCTGCCTCTCCTTCTCTCTGTGTAACTCTGACTTTCAAATAAATAAATCAATCTAAAAAAAAAGTCAGTGTTAGAGAGAGAGAGAGAGGTCTTCTGTCTGCTGGTTCACTCCCCAAATTGCTGTAATGGCCAGGACTAGGCCAGCCTGAAGCCAGGAGCCAGGAGCTTCCTCCAGGTCTTCCACATGGGTTCAGGGACCCAAGCTCCTGGCTCCTGGCTTTGGCTCAGCCAAGCTCCAGCTTGCAGCATCTGGGGAGTGAACCAACAGATGGAAGACCTTTCTCTCTGTCTCTGTCTGTGACTCTACCTCTCAAATAAAAAAAATTTAAAAAAAAGAAAAAACTTGATACATCCTAGGAAGCACTTGTTGTTGCCTCAGTGGTCAGAGTACGGGGTGTGAGGCTAAGAACTGCAAGAGAGGAGGCTTGAGAGATTCGGCAGGAGCAAGAACTGTGGGTCACCTTAACCCCTAACTTAGGGCTAGAACTTTACTTCCTGCGGAGCATGGGGTGTCATAGAAGGCCAAGATGTGTGACTTTTGTGGCGGTGCCCGCACACAGCTGTGTGCGGGGTATTGGGCTGACGATGGACAATCTGCAAGCTAGGGAGTGGATTTGGGGGTCATTCACGTGGGGGATATTGAGGCCAGAGCAGGCCAGTGGCAGAGACTGAGGAAAGAAGGGAGCCTTGAGAGACAGGAGAGACTCACGGGCACTTGGCGAGGATTGGCTATGAGGCGAAGGAGGAGTTTAGGCTGCACAAACGGCAGAGAAGACACAGGAGGTGCCTTGCACACGCTGAAGGGGGCGATTAAGACAAAGAGAAGTGCTGGAGGGGTGCCGAAGGCTGAGAACTCAGTGTGGGGTAGAAAGGGCAGAAACCCTTTCCGGAGGAGAAGGGGTTCAGGCCAACACGCGCGGTGGGACTTTGGGTCATTCACTCTTTCTCTGGTCCTCGCGGTTTCCACCTGCCAAACTGGGAGACGGAGAGTTGTAATGGTGAGGATCAGTTACGTAAGAGAATGTGTGGGAGGTGGCTAGCCCTGTGGGTGAGGTGGCCGGGAAGGTGTGCGGCAGGGTGGGGCGGGACTGGGCTCCCACGAGTGCAACAGCATTGCCACAGGCAGGAGGACACCCAGGCATGCGCAGGTGCGTGGGGATGGCACACTGTGGGGGGAGGGGAAACAGGCCTGAGGAGCCAAAGGCCAAGGCAGTCAGATCAACCCTTCCCTGGGAGGCCCTGGCTTGGCAGTCAGCAGAGAGGGGCATCTCTGGACAGGAAATCCCACATTGCAACTTCCCCGGGAAGTGCCCAGACATGTGAGGCCTGAGGCTGAGAGGTTCTGATGGCGAGTCCGCACTAGAATTGCTGGGTGACACTGAGTCAGTTCTAAACCACCCTGGGCCCAGCCGTCCCCTCTGAGCAACAGAAAGGTGTGCGTGTGTTGGTGGGGAGGTGGCTGAAATGCTGCCCAAGCCCCCCACCTTGTTGTGCCTCATTTCTATGCTCCCAAGGCCTTTGGGTAGTCCTGTCGCTGTCCCTGACTTGCTGTGTGGCCTTGAGCCAGCGGCTGGACCTCTCTCGGCCTATTTTCCCATCCGAGATATCAGGAGACTGGGGAGGAGAGTCTCCAACGTCCAATGATTCTCCCCCGAGGACGCTCACCCTCATCTCCAGCTGAAAGATTCAGGCAAATCAGGGAAGTGAGGCGCTGGTCACAGACGAACCCCCTTCCAAATCTCCCGTCTTCTCCTACTGCCCTCCCCTCCCCACTGTCAGGAGCTTGCAGCACTGGCTCGCTTGCCAAACTTGTTGCCATGGCAACGGGTTACAAATAACTCAGATGCAGACAAGGATTTTAACCCAAGAGCTGCTGGGCCAAGGGCTTCCTGCTCCTTCCTCAGACCAGGTTGAAGGAACAATCCGGGAAATTCTTTGGGATGCAGTCCCAAAGAATTACAAGCTTGCCAAGGTCACAGAGTCAGTCCTTCCGAAAATCTGATTGCAGTCTTTCCAATCACATTTCCCACTTGCTCCCATTAAAAAGTGATCACTCCTATTTTTTGACACCTACTTGTCTGCCAAAGTCCTGTCGGATGCATGACATACATCATTCACAAGTGGTGGTCTACAGAGCTGTCGTATCCAGATAAGCTGAGGCTGTTGAAAATTCAGCTCCGAATTTCCATTCAAGAAGGTGTGGTGCATTTGTCTTTGGTCATTCCTGAGACTCGGTAAATAAGAGTGTGGGAGTCAAGGCTATAAACCCACAACTCGAAAGGGTCCCCCTCAGCTGGAGGGGGCGAGGTGATGTTTCTGGCTAGAGGGATGGTAGCTGAGAAAGCAGGGTGGGGAAAGACATAGGTCCACACGATGTGGGTGTGTGTGTGAGTGTGTGTGTCTGTGTGTGTGTGCCCTGGCTGGGGGAAGCAGTTTGTAGAGCCTCAAACAGAGAACCATTGAAAGTAAGTGTTGGGACAGTTGACCTCCCAGCTGCCCTGCATGTCCCCTGTGCTTGTGGGCAGACACCATGAGAGCCAAGCGCCCACACTGAGCAGAGCAGCAGAGGGCACTTCAAAGATATCAAAGTCCCAGAGCAAAGGCCCCCACTCTGTACACAGAGGTCCTCTGGTGGACTGTGCAGCTCCCCACCCAGTCACCTTACAGGGAAGCCTAACCATGAACTTGACCAATCCCTGTCCTTCACACAGGACTCCAAATCAATCAACTTTTGGACACAGTTTTCAAATCAATGGGCTGATAGGTTGGAAGGTCCGTGAAAAAAATGTGCTAATAGATGGATGAACAAATTGATGAAGCAAATGGGGAAACTAAGGCTAAGCATGGTGCAAAAGAAAAAAATACCAGGAAAACAAAAAATGCAAAAATGACTCCAGGTAATCATAGCACAGTTCTGGACTCCATAGTGCCTACTGATTTACTAGGGGTTGGAATGGAAGCATATTGGAAGAAGGAAAGAAGGGAATGTATGGGTGTGTGTGCAGGAGGATGAAACCGTCTTCTACCATAGTGAGATGTCAGAGATAATGTCTCAAACTGCTACATTCAAAAAGAGCAATGCCTGCCTTGTGGCGCAGGGGGTTAAGCCACCATGTGACGCCACCATCAGGTATGAGTGCTGGTTCCTTCCCCTTCTGCTCCACTTCTGATCCAGCTCCTTGCCAGAGAAGGCAGAGAAATATGGCACAGATGCTTGAGACCCTGCCATCCACATGGGAAACCAGAGGAAGCTCCTGGCTCTGGCCTGGCCCAGTCCCGGACAATGAGATGACTCGGGTTAGGGAGCGAACCAATGGATAGAAGACCTCTCTCTCTCTCTTTCTCTGTCTCTCCCTTTCTGTAACTCTGCCTTTCCAATCAATCAATCAATCAATCAAAGAAACAAAGTGTAGGATAAGCATATGATGAAGAGTCATATTGGCCCATCAATTAAAAATCATTTCACCAGGGCTGGCACTGTGGTGTAGCAGGTAAAGCCACCGCTTGTGACGGTGGCATCCCATAGTCCCAGCTGCTTCACTTCTGATCTAGTTCCCTGCTAATGCACCCGGGAAAGCAGCAGAAGATGACCCAAGTGCTTGGGGCCCTGCACCCACATGGGAGACCTGAAGAGGCTCCTGGCTCCTGGCTTTGGCCTGGACCAGCCCTGGCTGTTGCTGCCATTTGGGGAGTGAATCAGTAGATGGAAGGTCCCCCACTCACCATCTCTCCTCCTCTCTCTAGGACTCTGCCTTTCAAATAAAATAAATAAATCTTTTAAAAAACTCATTTTGCTTACCAGCAAGTAAGAAAAAACCCAACGGACAGTGGCTTAAACACACGTGGCTTTATTTATTGTTTATATATATTTATATTGTGCAATATAGGCTCGGCTGCTCCCATGATGCCATCAAGGGAGCAGACTTCTTCTAACTTGTTCTTCCTTAATGTGCTATCTTCATCCTCATGCTTGCCCCCTCATGCGCACAAGATGGCTGTCACAGCTCCAGGCAGCACAGCCATATCCAAGGCAGAAAGAAAGGCAACAGATTCAGTTATGTGAGTCTCTTTGCTCAGGAAAGCACAAGCTTATTCAGAAGCCCCTCCCCAGCACCCCTCTCCTTGGCCTTAGCTGGGTCACACAGTTACCCGTGGCAGCAAGGAGGATGAAACAGTCTCTGGCTCTGAGTGGGAGATGGGAAGGGAAGAGGGGGACTAGTAATGATGAGTGCCAGAAGAAACACACAGTTTGGGGGCCGGCTGCATGGCTCACTTGGTTAATCCTCTGCCTGCAGCGCCAGCATCCCATATGGGCTCCGGGTTCTAGTCCCAGTTGCTCCTCTTCCAGTCCAGCTCTCTGCTGTGGCCTGGGAAGGCAGTGGAGGATGGCCCAAGTGCTTGGGTCCTGCACCCAGCATGGGAGACCAGGAGGAAGCACCTGGCTCCTGGCTTCGGATTGGCGTAGCTCACATTTGGGGTGTGAACCGAGGGAAGGAAGACCTTTCTCTCTGTCTCTCTCTCTCACTGCATACTCTGTCAAATAAAAAAAAAAAAACACACAGTTTGGAGTCATTTCTTCTAGGGAGCGGGACTTGCAGTGGCAAGTTAGGTTTTATTAGGAGTCTTTCAGTACTATTTTATTTTTTAAACTATGTGTATGCATTACTTTGATTTAAAAAATAAAAATTAGGGGCTGGCGCTATGGCACAGTACATTCAAGCCCCAGCCTGCCACACCAGCATCTCATATGGGTGCCGGTTTGAGTCCCGGCTGCTCCACTTCCGATCCAGCTCTCTGCTGTGGCCTGGGAAAGCAGTCGAAGATGGCCCAAGTGCTTGGGCCCCTGCACCCATGTGGGAAGATCAGGAAGAAGCTCCTGGCTCCTGGCTTCAGATCGGCTCAGCTCTGGCTGTTGTGGCCAGTTGGGGAGTGAACCAGCAGGTGGAAGACACCTCTCTCTGTCTCTCTCTCTCTTTCCGCTCTGTAAACTGTGCCTTTCAACTAAATACATAAATATGTAAAAATAAAAAAGAAAAGTTGTAATCGTTTTCTGTCTCTAAAGCAAAAGATGTCAGTTCACCTCGGGAGTAAACTCTGCAGAAGGAGCCCTTTATCTAGTGGAAAGTATCTTAGGTAGCCACATACATCCCTTAGAGAAAACTGTGCTATCAGCTTTAACTTGAATGTGGTCCTGGAAATCAGGACAGCTCTATGAGGGAGTTACCCAGGTTGACTGTGGCTAGGCAGTCCTGGTGCAATTTCCTGTCTGCCATTTATTAGATCTGTGACCCAGGGTGAAGGGTATCTGGGAGTCTCACTTTCCTTCTTTATGAAATGAAGGTAATTCAAGTGCCTGGTACAGAGTGAGCACTTAGCAAATATAATCCACTGTGATTAAAATGTTAAATGTTCCACGTATTGCTATAACTTGGGTGCACCTTAACAGTAATATGCTTTCACTGAGCTAACCTTTTATCTTAAACATGGGTTTGGACTGACTTCTCACTGGACATGATTATTTATTCTGAAGAGATGCATCCATATTTTCCCTTGGGCCTTTGCTCACAGAACACACTCAGTTGGGTCCACATCAGGAGACCGGCAAGCTTGAACTGTTGTCTCCTGCTGGAGGAAACATGCTAAAAAGGACCAAGACTGGATTGCTGGTTCCACTAAACATATTATGTAACTTTAAAAATAATCCACTTTGTGAAATATGCTATTGTGATCATCTCACATGGGCCGTTGGGGATCCAGTCCCCCCTCCCCCCGGGAAGCAGGTGTTAGCGAAGCCCAGGAAGAAACTGTGAACTGATGGCCTGGACTGCAGAGAGGCAGCACATGGCCCAGGCCATGCATTCAGTGGAAGATCATCTGGCCTACACATGCTTTCGGGCTGGGGGCTATGGAGATAGACAACCAGCAGCAGCCTCCCTCGGGGGGCATGAGTGGCATCCTCCTGGAGAGGTGATATCTGGTATCCCTTTAAAACACTTCCTTCCTGCCCTGATAATTACCTTCTGTTACCACCAAGACTCCAACAAAACTCTACAGCGTACACAGACAGAAGATATTACACCCGTAAATGAAGAAGAGACGCTATGAAAAAGTCACCTTTGCTGAATCCGAGTGTCTAGAAATTAAAAATGATTGCCAAAAAATAGACGATAACATCAAGAAAATGTCCCAGAAAAAAAACACATGGCAAATATGAGAGAAAACAAAGAGACAAATACAACCATCCAGGGTATCCAACATCCAACTAATAGTTCTAGAAAGAACAGAGAAAATTAGCAAAGAAATAAGACCACGATTTCTCAGAGTAGAGACACAATGAGACTTTAGATTGCAAAGGCTTACTCTCTGGGTGCCCAGCGAAAACAAATGAGGGGCAAACACATTTCCGGGCACATCATGGTGACATTTCAAAACACCAAGCAGGAACAAAAACAATTTCAAGCTTCCAGAAGTGGAGAAAACAAGTTGCCAGCAAAGGAGTGAAAATAATATTAGCGTTTGACTTCTCATCAGCAACACCACATGCCAAAAGCAGTACCTTCAAAAGGCAGAGGAAAAATGGTTTTAATCATAGAATTTTAAAGCCTAACCCTCACTGAAAGATGAGGGGGAAAGAACGGCTGGATTTTGAGACGTGCAAAGACCCCCGCATTTGCCTTTCACTCCTCAAGGTGGTCTTGAGGACGTTCTACAGAACGCATGATTCTTGGGTTAGGATTTTTGGATGCAAGTGAGAGAAATGGATTCTAGCAAACTTAAGCAGAAAAGGGATTTGCTGTAAGGTTAGCAGGTAGCTCTCAAGAGTCTGGAGAATCAGACTGAGAAGATGGGGCAGGGACTAGGAAGGCCAGGCAGGAGGAACCACAGCTAAAGTCCTACTTTAGGGAACAGGTGGGTCACAATGCCACTACTGGTGCTGCTACCGCCATGGATTCTCCCAGTGGTCATTACTGTACCATCACATGCCACCGCCAATGACCCCTAACCATCCTCATGTTTTCTGCTTTATCTGCTGTGGATTTCAGGCTTGAGTTCATCATCATCCTCAATTCACAGCACATTATTACCATTAGTCCACTGAGGCTGTTCTCTTTATTATTATTCCCGCCCTCCCACCCCCAGCAGTCTCCATCCTTACTCTCATTCTCCTGACCAACTCCGTGAGCCTCTCTAGTGGAATTAACATACACATCTTTTCAATCCATCTTCATATGTTTATTACATATATGCA
The DNA here is from genome assembly GCF_033115175.1 of Lepus europaeus. Lineage (NCBI taxonomy): Eukaryota > Metazoa > Chordata > Mammalia > Lagomorpha > Leporidae > Lepus > Lepus europaeus. The sequence continues at coordinate 97,595,378 of NC_084850.1, read as the reverse complement.
TACACATGAAAATGGTGTTATTTTACACTTTACATAAATGGTATTATGTTATAAATCTCATTCCACTTCTTACTTTTTTCACTCAACACAAGATTTTAGAGACCTACCCATGTGGCTATACATAAATCTAGCTTATTATTTTATTTTTAAAAAGATTGATTTATTTTCTTTTTTTATTTGTTTGACAGGCAGAGTGGACAGTGAGAGAGAGAGACAGAGAGAAAGGTCTTCCTTTTTGCCATTGGTTCACCCTCCAATGGCCGCCGCAGCCGGCGCACTGCGCTGATCTGAAGCCAGGAGCCAGATGCTTCTCCTGGTCTCCCATGGGGTGCAGGGCCCAAGCACCTGGGCCATCTTCCACTGTACTCCTGGACCACAGCAGAGAGCTGGCCTGGAAGAGGGGCAACCAGGACAGAATCCAGGATCGGTGCCCCGACCGGGACTAGAACCCGGTGTGCTGGCGCCACAAGGCGGAGGATTAGCCTATTGAGCCACGGTGCCAGCCCTGATTTATTTTCTTTTAAAGGCAGACTGACAGAGAAAGGGAAATAGAAAGAGAGAGAATTTTTTCATCTTCTGGATCAAATGCCTACAACAAATGCCTACAACAGCTGGGGTTGGGCCAAGGCCAAAGCAAGGAGCTTGGAACTCCATCCAGGTCTCCCACATGGGTGGCAGGGACCCAAGTCCTTGGGCCATCATCTGATGGCCAGGGTGTGCATTAGCATTAAGCTGGGTTGGAAGTGAACAAGCCAAGACTCAAACTGGCACTTGGATATCAGATGTGGGCATCCCAAGCAGCGGCTTAACCTGCTGTACCCTAACACCCACTTCCCGTTTATTATTTCAAATTGTTTTATAGCTTTTCATCTGATGAATATAACACTTCAAAAAGTTTGTGGAAATGTATGTTTACTTAGGTGCAAAGATTTTTGAAAGCCATACCATTTTTTTTTTACAATATCCACTGAACATATATCATGAAAAAAAATTTTGTACCAAAAAGATTCATATTTCTCACCATCACAGACAACGCTACAATGAATAACCTCAACTACACAGCCTTAGGACCTGTGTAAGGACTTCTCTGGACTATGTATCCAGTAGAGAGATTGCTGGGTTTTCAGGTCTACACATTCTTACTTTCTTTCTTTCTTTTTTTTTTTTTTTTTTTGACAGGCAGAGTGGACAGTGAGAGAGAGAGAGAGACAGAGAGAAAGGTCTTCCTTTTGCCGTTGGTTCACCCTCCAATGGCCACCGCGGCTGGTGCGCTGCGGCCGGCGCATTGCGCTGATCCGAAGCCAGGAGCCAGGTGCTTCTCCTGGTCTCCCTTGCATGTGCAGGGCCCAAGGACTTGGGCCATCCTCCACTGCACTCCCAGGCCATAGCAGAGAGCTGGCCTGGAAGAGGGGCAACTGGGACAGAATCCGGCGCCCCGACCGGGACTGGAACCCGGTGTGCCGGCGCCACAAGGCGGAGGATTAGCCTATTGAGCCATGGCACCGGCCATACTTTCTTTTTTTTTTTTTAATATTTATTTATTTGAAAGTCAGAGTTACACACACACACACACAGAGAGAGAGAGAGAGAGAGAGAGAGCATGCGAGAGAGGTCTTCCATCTGCTGGTTCACTCCCCAGTTGGCCACAACGGCCGGAGTTGTGCCAATCTGAAGCCAGGAGCCAGGAGCTTCCTCCAGGTCTCCCATGCAGGTGCAGGGACCCAAGGACTTGGGCCATCTTCCATTGCTTTCCCAAGCCACAGCAGAGCGCTTGATTGGAAGTGGAGCAGCCGGGACTCGAACTGGCACCCCTATGGAATGCTGGCACTGCAGGCAGCGGCTTTACCCCCTACGCCACAGCGCCGGCCCCACACATGCATACTTTCTTAGGTTAACTGGCAAACTGCTCTCCCACCCACGGTTGTCCTTTTCCTCACACCCTCATCAGCACTTGATGACATCTGACTTTCTACATGCTACCATTCTTGCAGTGATTTCTGTTATTTTAATTTTCATTTCTCTATTAGCAGAGTTGAAAATCTCAGTAGATTCAAGCCTCCCTCCCTGTAAATTACTCTCCATAGCCTATGCAGTAAACCTTTTCCTATTTATTAATCTTCTCAGTTTTGCACATTACAATTATACTCCCCTAATCTCTCAGCCTTCTGCTAATTTTGGTTATTCCTGGCTTCTTTGTATTGCCGACTCCAGATTCAAAGCCAGGAGCAGAGTGTTGTTGCCTAGTGGGCAGGGGAAGGAAGGATCTGATCCCATTTAGTTTCCATAGTAGGAAGTGGAGCCCTGCCTCCCACCAAGACTCCCACCAGGGAGAAATCCACCAAAACAGAGCGGGGATTTTCACTCCAGGCAGCACTAGAGTTCATCCCTCTGCTTATTCAACATCCACATAAACCCTTCCTTTCTCACCTACCTATGTTTTGAAAAAAAAAATACTTCCACGAAATACAGGAAAACTACCTCCTATAACTAGAGCTGCATTCATCCCCTTTTAGGAGGGAGGCAAACCCAGAAGTTAGAATGCCTTCAGGTACAAGCAATGGAAAACCCAATTCCGATGCAATGTATTGGCTCCCTTAACTGAGGAGTCCATAGGCAGGAAGACTTCAGGCACGGTGTGATCAGGAACGTGCTTCCATTTTCTCTGTGATTCTCTTGGCTCTGCCTCCCCTTTGTCAGCTCCATCCTCAGGTAATGCCTTCCGCATGTTCGCAAGATGGCTACCAGCAGTGAAAGCTACATGCATCCTTGTTCATATCCAAGGGAAGACAGGCGGCTTCTTCCCTCAAAAGCTGAGCCTTCCTAAGCCTCAGTGTGATCGGATCATCCTTGAACCAACCATCACTGTGGCTAGGGGGTTGAAATTACTCAGATTGGTTTATACCAATAAAGGCCTATACCTAGAGTGGTTTGGGTAGTGGGGCCCGTGCCACTCAAATTGCATTAATTGTTATACAGTGGAGGAGGACAATGGAGATTGGAGGATGACCACAGTGTCCACTAAAAGGGAGTAAACTAAGAAAGAAGAAGATACAGGGTCCAAGAAAGAGTGGGTCCAACCCAGAAGAATAATGAAAGGATGTCCCAGGATGACAGCTGTGCCACAGGCCTACAGAGCAATCAGTCCAAATTGGAGCAGGAAGACGGAGGGCTCCAGGAGGGAGGAATCTGGGAAAAGGGATTCAAACGGTTTTATACTTTCCTTAAGAATTCGGAATAACCTAAGAAGGTGATAAAGTCAGACAATGCAGGGAAAAAAAGAAAGGCCATTAGAAATTCCGGAGGGAGGGGGGAACTGTATAAAAAATGTAATCGTGGTACACGAATTGGATTTGTGGAACAATATTTACATAAGCATAATAGAATAAACACTTTATTGACTTTTGACTTTTAGAATGACCTATTGGTGATGTATGGATGACTCAATTATGGTCATAGAACAGAATGCAAGGGGCCGGCGCTGTGGCGCAGCAGGTTAACGCCCTGGCCTGAAGTGCCAGCATCCCATATGGACACCGGTTCGAGACCCGGCTGCTCCACTTCCTATCCAGCTCTCTGCTGTGGCCTAGGAAAGCAATAGAAGACGGCCCAAGTCCTTGGGCCCCTGCATCTGCTTGGGAGACCTGAAGGAAGCTCCTGGCTCCTGGCTTCAGATCGGCACAGCTCTGGCCATTGCGGCCAATTGGGGAGTGAACCATCGATGGAAGACCTCTCTCTCTCTCTCTCTTTCTCTCTCTCTCTCTCTGCCTCTCCTCTCTCTGTGTAACTCTGACTTTCAAGTAAAATAAATAAATCTTTAAAAAAAAAAAAGAACAGAATGCAAATATTATTAACCTTAATAATGTAAAGGTACAGATGACAGAAGAGATTGAGTGTAAGTCTATTAGTTAAAGGTATAAAGCTAAAGAATAGGGGCCAGCGCTGTGGGATAGTGGGCTAAGTGACCGCTTGCAGTGCCGGCATCCTATACGGGCCCTGGTTCGAGTCCTGGCTGCTCGACTTCTGATCCAGCTCTCTGCTAATGGCCTGGGAAATCAGTAGAAGATGGCTCAAGTGCTTGGGCCCCTGCAGCTACATGGGAGACAAGGAAGAAGCTCCTGGCTCCTGGCTTCAGACCGGCACACCTCCAGCCATTACAGCCATTTGGGAAGTGAACCAGTGGATGGAAGACTTTTTTCTCTTTCTCTCTCTCTCTCTCTCTGTAACTCTGTACCTCTCAAATAAATAAAAAAAAAAAACAGAAGATAAATAATTCGTGACATAGCTATATTGGGGGCATGGAAGGAAGGAAGGCAGTTTGGTAGCATAAATAACAGGAAGTCAACGGAAAATGAGTAAAATTGAAAAATAAGTTGATAAATAAAAAACCCACATATTATTTAAGGATATTAAGGCAATAACCAGAAAAGTGAAAAACAATTACAAGTAGACTAATATAGCCAGTTTAAGAGGAAAGACTCACCATGCGTTTATCTTCACCCTCTCCAGAGATCCTGCTAAAAAGGTCATAAATGAATTTTAAAAGGGGGGGAGTAAAACAATGAAAAAGAGAATGGGAGCAGGTCCATCATGCAAAGGAGGATTCCTACAAGCTTCTGGAAGATAGGCAGTAAATGGCGGAATGGTGATTGCTGAAGTATGTGGAAGAAGCCCCAGCCTGGGGGTGTGCATGGAGGTGATGCCTCCGAGGAAGGGGTTGGTCTTTCTGCAGAAGCCTGGAGTGTCTTGGGTCTGTCAAATGCCAGACGACGAAGGGTGAGAGTGAGACATGGGGCTAAGAACAGGGAGCTTAATTGGAAGGCTGTACACCAAGCCCTCAACCACCCCCTTGTGCACAGTTCACAGCAGCCTGGTGATCTGTCTGTTAGACAAAAACCAGGCTGTTCTTCGCCAAGGAACTCAAGCCATCTCAGAGAAGAGAGCTTGGCACTGTGGCCTTCAGGCACTCTGCAGTGTAACAGTCAGTTCTCCAGTCACAGTAAAGGGATATTAACTGTTGCCCGGCCCTTTCCCCATGCATACGGAACTTCCAATCAGATTTTTATTGCTACATTCTTAAACACCAGAAACCAATTGCGGATCACCAGGCATTAGAGAAAAGATTGTAACATGAAAGAAAAAGACCAAAATAAGCAAACAAGGAAGGGGGCATTCCAAATGAAATACACATGTCAAACAGAAGGAAATATAAAAATACTTCTGTTATTCTCAAAGAGACTCAAGGCAACCGCATCCATAAAACCAGAACAGGATGCTTTAAGAAAGGAAAAGAGAATATGAATGAATACTTGGAAGTTTAAAATGCAATATAGGGGCCGGTGCCGTGGCACAGTAGGTTAATCCTCTGCCTGCGGGGCCACCATCCCATATGGGTACCAGTTCTAGTCCCAGCTGCTCCACTTCCAATCCAGCTCTCTGCTGTGGCCCGGGAGGGCAGTGGAAGATGACCCAAGTCCTTGGGCCCCTGAATCCACGTGGGAGACTGGGAAGAAGCACCTGGCTCCTGGCTTTGGATTGGTGCAGCTCTGGCCATTGCGGCCAATTGGGGAGTGAACCAGTGGATGGAAGACCTCTCTCTCTTGTCTCTAACTCTCACTGTCTGTAACTCTACCTCTCAATAAATAAATAAAATGTTTTAAAAAAATAAAAAACAAAAAAAATGCAATAGAAAGGTTGAAAAGATAAATAAAAGTTAAATTTTCTCCTGGAGAGTAACTACACACAAAAGGAAGAGAGGGAATTAGCTAGGAAGAGAGGGCAGTTGGAGGGAGGGAGGAAAAGGGGAGACCAAACATGGAAGACAGCAGAGAATGTTTATTTATTTATTTTTATTTTTTATTTGAAAGAGTTAGAGAGAGAGAGGTAGAGACAGAAGAGAGAGGTCTCCCATCTGCTGGTTCACTCCCCAAGTGGCTGCAATGGCCGGAACTGCGCTGATTAGAAGCCAGGAGCCAGGAGCTTCTTCTGGTCTCCCACACGGATGCAGGGCCCAAGGACTTGGGCCATCTTCCATTGCTTTCCCAGGCCATAGCAGAGAGCTGGACCGGAAGAGGAGCAGCCGGGACTCGAACCGGCACCCATATGGGATGCTGGCGCTTCAAGCCAGGGCTTTAACCCACTGTACCACACCACCGGCCTCAGAGAGAATGTTTTAAAAATTACAAAGGATAAATTTGGGAGGCCTAACATCCAATTTTAAAGATTTCCAGGATAGAACCAAGAAAACAGAGAAGAGGAATTATGCCAAAGATAAAATATAGAATCTCAAAAGTTAAAGAACTTCAAAATGAGGGACTGTAACAAATCAGCAGGAAGATGAGTGACAAAAGACCCCAAACCTAAACACATCAAAATTTTACAACACTAAAAATGAAACTCTTAAAAAATGAGTGAGATCGGCGCTGTGGCATAGCAGGTAAAGCTGCCACCTGCAGTGCCAGCATTCCGTATGGGTGCTGTTTTGAGACCTGGTGCTCCACTTCCGATCCAGCTCTCTGCTATGGCCTGGGAAAGCAGTAGAAGATGGCCAGGTCCTTGGGCCCCTGCACCCACGTAGGAGACCTGGAGGAAGCTCCTGGCTCCTGATTGGCTCAGCTCTGGCAGTTGTGGCCAAGTGGGGAGTGAACCAGTGGATGGAAGATCTCTCTCTCTCTCTCTCTCTCTCTCTCTCTCTCTCTGCTCTCCTTCTCTCTGTGTGTAATTCTGACTTTCAGATAAATGAATAATCTTAAATAACAGGAGTGGGAGTGGATGGAGCAGAAGTACTTTTTCCTATTCTTCCTACGAAGTACACATAAGATCCTTACACACCTAAGAAGACTCTGAATGAGGGAGAGAAGGTGGTGACGCAGTAGTGAGTCCACCTCAGACATCCCAGGCTTAGGGCCTGAGAATTTTGCCAGCAGTTCCGTAATAACCACTCTACCCCCAGCTCAACAGCACAGAAGAAAATTGTGGTCCCGCTCCCACCGCACCAGCAAGGGTCCAGAGAGAAGTGTAGACTCCTCCGTGAGTGGACACTCTCCCTTCCCTCGAAGGTGGTGTCAGAGAAGGCTGTCTGGACAGTTGGAACTCTCATGCCCACCCAGCAGTATTGAGGAAATACTTCCCCTCTGTTATCCATGGAAACTGAGAGGGGAACTTGCTCTTCCATGCTCAGCCAGTAGTAATGAGGCAGTGTCCCTTCTTCACCTCCAGAATGGCAGGCTAAAATAGAATATTTAAATAAGATCTAGTGTCTTATTAACACAATACCAAAATGTCCAGTTTTCGGGGCTGATGTGTGGTGTAGCCAGTAAAGCCACCACCTGTGATGCTGGCATCCCATATGGGCACTGGTCCGTATCCTAGTGCTTGGCTTGGGCCCCTGCACCCCATGAGGGAGACCCAGATGAAGCTCCTGGCACCTGGCTTCAGCCTGGCCCAGCCCTGGCTGCTGCAGCCATCTGGGGAGTGAGCTAGCAGGTGGAAGATCTTTCTCTCTGTCTCTCTGTGTTAATTCCTGACTTTTAAATAAATAAATCTTTAAAAAACAAAAAATGTCAGGCTTTCTTTTTTTTAAAAAAATTTATTTATTTATTTATTTATTTAACAGGCAGAGTTAGACAGAGACAGAGACAAAGTTCTTCCTTCCGTTGGTTCACCCCCCCAAATGGCCGCCACGGCCGGCACCGCACTGATCCGAAGCCAGGAGCCAGGTGCCTCCTCCTGGTCTCCCATGCGGGTGCAGGAGTCCAAGCACCTGGGCCATCCTCCACTGCCCTCCCGGGCCACAGCAGAGAGCTGGACTGCAAGAGGAGCAACCGGGACTAGAACCCGGGTGCCCATATGGATGCCGGCACTGCAGGTGGGGGATTAACCCAGTGCACCATTGCCCCGGCCCCCAAATGTCCAGTTTTCAATAAAAATCCCTCATTATATCAAGAACCAGGAAAATCTCAATGTGAATGAGAAAAGACACTTA